>NW_027507758.1:143118666-144420166 GCF_037356315.1 Lithobates pipiens | reverse complement strand
GTATGCTGCTTAATGGGGGTGTGGCTTTATTGTTGGGGATATGGCTTTAAAAGAAGCTGAATATCACACGTTAACCAATTCACGTCCTTAGGACATACCTATACGACCTCAGATTGAAGTGTTTACACCGGATCATGGCTGCAGCTTCAGCTACAGTATAAAAATGTTCACACAGGGCTTTAGTGTAGAAGTGATCCAAGTGGCACCCCAGCCACCCGATCACTTCTACAGGGCACGTAAGCCCTGTTGTTCATACCTTGTGATAGCAATAACATAGCTCCCAACTGTCCCCGATTTTGAGGGACTGTCCCTGATTTGGAACAAAGTCCTTCTGTCCCTCTTTCCTCCTCATGTGTCCCTCATTTTGGTCTGATCTATATAGTTGTATATAAAATGCACTTTTTTATCTTTCAAAAAGTATTTCCCAGTGCTAAACCTTTCATCCAAATTTTAAATGGCTGCATTTGTAAATGTTAAAAGCCAATATAAAGGAATAGTAGTGGGATGAAAAAGCACTTGTGGATTTGATTAACCTTTAAGGGTGTGTGACAGTGGGGAAGCTAGCATCATCATCAGTGGCTTATGCCCCGAACACAGGAGCGGATCTTCTGTCTGAAAAATCTTGGATGGTTTTTCTGACGGAATTCCGCTCAAGCTTAGCTTGTATACGCTTGGTCACACAAAGTTCTCTGAAGTTTCGAACATCAAGAATGCAGTGACGTACAACACTACAACAAGCCGAGAAAATTAAGTTTAATGCTTCCGAGCATGCGTCAAATTGTTTCCAAGCAGGCGTAGGAATTTTGCGCGTTGGAATTTGTACAGACGATCAGAATTTCTGATCTGAACTTTTTCCAACCGAAAAATAGAGAACCTGCTCTCAATCTTTTTCTGGCTGGAATTCTACCAGCAAAAGTCCAATGGAGCATACACACGGTCGGAAATTCTGACCAAAAGCTTAAATCCGACTTTTGCTGGCAGAATTTCTGATCATGTGTACGGGGCTTTAGAAAAAATTGGTAACAGCAGCATACGGACAATGCTGTCACTATTTTTACAAGCTTCCAAGAGGCCATTTTTTTTAGGGGAATTGTTAGAGAAAGTCTTTTCTGTATTTCAGAAGTCACTGCAAACTGCCAAGAGGTTGATAAGCACTAATGGAGCATCTGACAACATGGACAACATGGATTGGTTGGCTAGCTTGTCTTTTATGTGGTCACATTTACTTGAAACCAGAGGATTCTTCAATCGAATTTCATCTATACCTGCAGTCTTCTTATGAGTCCTCAGTGTCAATCTTTAGGCCAATCGCGACCCGCGGCCCAGTTTTGAATGGCCCGCCTGGTTATCTAAAGATATATATCTTTTGCGGCCTCGACCATCTCCCAGCGCCGGGGCTACAAAAGATAAATAGTCTGGCTGCCTCGGAGGGAGGAGGTGGGACAAGCACCGTGCACAGAGGAGGAGTATTTCCTGTTTACACGGCAGCCTCTGTAAGAGGAAGTCCCTTCTCCGGCGCTGCCATTGGACGACTGTTCTGTCCATCAAAGGAGGCGGGACTTTCACTTAAAGAGGCCGCTGTGTAAACAGGAGATTCTCCTGTAGGATATCTTTGGCGCTCGTCCTGCCCCCTCCATGTCCCCTCCAAGGCTGCACTGATGGCAAATGGTGAGTGCATTCCTGGCAATGGTGGGGCTGCATTTCTTGCAATGGTAAGTGCATTCCTGGCAATGTTCGTGCTGCATTCCTGGCAATGGTGAGGGCATTCCTGCCAATGGTGGGGCTGCATTCCTGGCAATGGTGGGTGCTGCATTCCTGGCAATGATGGATGTTGCATTCCTGGCGGTGGTGAGTGCATTCCTAGCGATGGTGAGTGCATTCCTGGCAATGGTGGGTGCTGCATTCCTAGCAATGGTGGGTTCTGCTTTCCTGGCAATTGGTGGTGCTGTATTCATGGCAATTTGGGGCACTGACTTATTTTGCTTCACAGTTCTTTATTTAAAACTACATTTTTTTTTCCTGAAGCATCCCTAAAGTGAAGGTGCATGTTATACACCAAATAATACGCCTGAGCTCTTCTCTTTACTCACACATAGCCCACAAAGGCAAGAGAATTCTTGTTTGGCAGTGTATTAGTGCTCAAACAAACACACTTAGACCGCATTTTAATGGTCCAAAGAATGTCAGGCAAAATGGTCGGCCCTCACGCATGTTCACTTCATCAAATCTGGCCCTCTTTGAAAAAATTTTGGACACCCCTGCTTTATACAGTCTAGCTTCTTAAACTCAAATTGAATATCTTATACATATAGATTTAAGGTATTAGTGGTGATTTTAACCTTGATTGGAGTTTCATTAAAGCAGAACTTCAGTTATTTTTTTTATCTTTCCATCTATTAAATCTTCTGCTCTTGTTGTATTAACTTTGGATAGTGAAACATTCTCTTTCTGCCAGTAAATAACCTTTCTTGTCTAGAAAAAAGCCTAGGCGTATGACATCATACACAGCTCTCCCTCTCTCACTCTCGTGAGAGTTTGCCAGGAAGGGAGGAGGATGAGTCATAAGAGGGCCAATGAGAGCTGCAGAGCTGGAGGTGTGTGTCTGTGTTAATCCAGGAAATGAACAGGCAGCAGCTTCAGCTATCCACAGTAAAAATGGTTGCTGCTTGACTCAGTGGAGGGAGATATCTGCAGAATATTTGGCAAGTACAGAATAACAGTATATATAAAATAATATGCAAAGTGGTCGGAGGGAAGCTTCAGAATGGTAAAGATGTTTTTATTACTAATTTTGTGAGCAGACTGCAGTTCCTCTTTAGAGAAGGACAGGACAGAAACACTTTAGTTGAACATTAGCAGTCATAAGTGGTTGTACACAGTCAGTGATGATTGGGGAATGCCTCCTGCAGTGCTATTGTGTTCTGCTGATGGGGGGCGGGTCGGCAGAACGCAATGATTACCTCTAGTGGCTATAGTCACTAGCAGTATTTGCATGTAGAAAGATCTGACAGGCTGTTTGTAAGATGCTAAATATAAAATACAGTATACTTGGGGTAACCGACCATATAAAACCGCCAAGCTCTCCACAACCTGCCTAGGCACTGAAACACACAATAGTTATATGTTATAGGATCATTAGTAACGTGCTGCTTATAAAGGCATTCTGTTAAAACTAATATTATACCATCATTGCAGCCATTATAATATTTTTTTTGTTATGTGTATGTGATATGTTTGGACATTTGTCCAAAAAAAATTAAATTTTCTTTTGGCATTCTGGAGGGGCCTAAATCGCTACAATTATGTATGTTTTTTTATGTATTTTGAAAATGGTACCTTTTTTAATCTCCAGGTAGGCGGACTGCCTCCAAAGGAATGGTAGTGGTTTTGTGCTTGGATTAAACTGGAAGCATAAACACATTACATAGTGGAATCAGCTGCATACAGCAAATACACATAGGAAAAGCCTTCCTTTTTAGAATTTACACCCTGTCTTTGTGCCATAAGTTATCTTGTTATGCCGCGTACATCGGACTTTCCAACAACAAAGTTTGGTTGGAGGAAAATTTGAGAACCTGCTAGCCAACATTTGTTGGCGGAAAGTCCGACAGCAAATGTTCGATGGAGCATAAACGTGGTCGGACTTTCAGACAACAAGCTCACATCCAACATTTACCGTCGGAAAATCGTACCGCGTGTACGTGGCATTTCTGTGTCCTTGGGAGTGAAGGTACAACTCTAATTCCCACAAGCAGTCCCACTCTTTTGCTAAATATGATCTTTTTCAAATGTTTAGGATATATTTATAGAGGAAATTAGACAACCAACTCAAATACACTTAAATTCTGCTTTGCCTACCAAGTCTTAAGCCATTTATGAGATAATGCATGTCTCTGCTGGATAGGAAGATCAGTCTGCTATTTCCTGATTTAGCATTACTTCGTACCGAGTCAGCTATTGCTCACGGGATGTTATGATGCCAATATTTTGCAGGTTGGAGATGATGAGGTCATGGAGGAGGCTGTGGGGGGGGGGGGGGGGGGTCATCTGCTTGACTGCGTGGTGTGGCACAGATGTGTAAATCAAAAGGAATTACACATTCTTTGGAAGGTAAAAGGGTAAACGTGTATTTTTATTGTGTATTTAGCTATTTGCCTAGAGATCTGCTATCCATCAGATCAAATATTAGATTATTTTAATCTCTACAAATAGGACTGACATTCATTATTAAGAGAAAACAGGTGGCTATAGCAAAATATAATGTCTATCTATAATGGCAGACAATTCCTATTGCCTTCCAGTTCTACTTTTTATTTTTGACACAAAGCAATACATCCCATATCTCAATGTAACAATAACAGAAAAAAAAAACCTTCTCCTCCAAGGAAACACCACCTGGTAAACTGTTTGATTATGCATTTATGAGGGGAAAATTGAAATCAGAACACGAATGCTATGTTTAAAAATTCCCAATGATAAACATTCTGACTGTTCTCCTGTCACGAAAAACAGTCATATGATAATCTGATCGTTGTATTTGCCCTAATGATCTATCTCTGCTTTCAAAATAAAACGACAATAGGGAAATAATTGACATTTATCTTCTATTGTTGTTTTCCAGTGGGAAGGCAAGGCAAATTCTATTTCAGGTTGTCTAAAAACCGTTTTTTTTTAATCCTCTGCTCCTTTCTTCTCAACGTTGATGGTCTTTGATGAAGACACACATCTTGGGTATTGAAATTCATCACAATATATAGATCCCCCTTAAGATTTTTTTTTTAAAAATTTTGTCTTTTCAATTTGTTGTGTGAAATAAAAAGAGAGTATTCAGAATTAATTACAGGATGACATGACAGGTAACAAAAGAAAAGAGAATTCTCGTTTCCTTATGATAATGGATTTGCGTCAGGCTAAAGCAAATCAAGAACATTATTTTTTTTTTAACGAAATTTGTATTTTGTAGGTTTTATGAATTTCTTTCTTGAAACACATACACACACACATTGTTTACTTTAATCCAAAAAGCTCAGCTAGCCAAAAAATTGCTATTTGTGTTTCAAGTCGAAAGATGGTGGTTCCCCTTGTATATTATTTTATGTTGGAGATACTAGGGTTGAGGTTTCCACACAGAAATTTGTGTCTCCACCTCATTTCCAATGATACTTAAAGCGGAGGTCCACCCTAAAATGGACCTCCGCTCATCGGAATCCCCCCCCCCTCCGGCGCCACAATCGGCACCTTTCAGGGGGGAGGGGGGTGCAGTTACCTGGATAATCCAGGTAACTGCACCCACTTCCGGGCTAGCTCTCTGCGGAACGGGGCGTACGTTACGCCCCGTTCCGCAAGCGCCCGCCCCCTTCAGCAAGTGCCCCGCTGCCTGCTGGGAAACACACAGCTCCCAGAGGCAGCGGGGACCGTCCGGATTGCGCCGCGCGGCTCGCGCATGCGCAGTAGGGAACCGGGAAATGAAGCCGAAAGGCTCCATTTCCTGATTCCCATACCCAAGATGGCGGCGGGACCCGGCAGCCGAGCGAGCGATCGGCTTCGGGTGCCGACATCGCGGGCGCGCTGGACAGGTAAGTGTCACTATTTAAAAGTCAGCAGCTGCAGTATTTGTAGCTGCTGGCTTTTAAAAAATAAAAAAAAAACGCGGAGTCCCGGTGGACTCCCGCTTTAATAAGTATATTTATTAAACTGATTGTATTTTGAATGCCTATGCAACACTCCCTGTCTGTACACCACAACACACATGCATTTTAGTGCACCACAACACACAGATGTGAATGTTAAAGGCATTGTACCCTTTCAAATATTTTTGCTGTTTAACTAGGAATTGGTATAGTTAGGTTCCATGTGTCCTGTGTTTGCCTTACCTTATAATGATGGGCTCACATGTTTTGGCTGCAGTTTGTAGTATCATGGCTGATTGATCCCATTGTGTCCATGCATTTATTTATCTTGATTGCCCCTATTTGCCTAGCCGCTTCATGCTGAGCGCACTTAAATATGCTGCATCTTGGCGGCCAGGCCTTGGCACAATAGCACAATAGCACTGTTAGAGCTGTGCCAAGAACGGAAATCCTGAGCACTCCTGATACAGCTACCGGCGCCTAACTGAAAGCTCCTGTTTGCTGCTTGTAATCGAGAGCTTTTGGATCATGTGACTGCCATGACAGTCGATCACAGCGCTCAAATGACCATAAGCCCTGCCCCACCTCCTGGCATTCGAAAGCCCTTAAAGGGCTGGCAGGTGCCAGCTGTGAGTTGTTAAGGAACAGGAAACGACTCGTTCTGGGTTACACAGTGCCCAGTCGATGCCTCGCCATTTCCTGTGTTGCATCACATATGTTGGAGTGATAATGTGATGAAACACATCTCTTCCATTCACGCTCTGCCTTTTTCAGACCTAGTCCCTATGTAGTTCTAACCTTCAGAACACTAAGCTGAAAGATCCAGGGATTGTGCAATATGCAGATTCTTCACAGGAAGTGTCAGATCTCACACTACAGACAGAGGTTATGCATTAACTTGTGCAGTGCTGTTCCACATGCCTCATGTTTGAATACAAACTGAAAGTTCTGACATAGAAATGTTAAGATTTACTCTACTATAGGTTGTGCATGCAATGCAGTACATGACACCATTAAACTATATGATCAATGCACCTCTTGTGCAGGTGAAAACCACGAGGTGCAGATAAGAGGTTTTTTAATGCCTTTAAGTCTTTAACATTACTGGAGCAACGCATTTGTGTTGCTCCAGTAATTAAAGCCCTATTGCCTATAACTGTCTTCCCTTATCTCTTTACCTCTGTAAGTATGCAGAAGATTCCACTATTTAATGTTTTTATGCTTCAATATAATACAAGGACAGAACCGCTACCATTCCATTGGAGGAAGTGCACCTATCTGGAGATTAAATAGGCACCATTTACAAAATGAGTAATATACAAATGTTAATATTAATGTTAATATTAAATGTTAATATGCATCATTGTAGAGTAGTGAAAAAGGAGGGTTGTTTGGGACTTTATATGAAGCAAGAGCCTAATAGGCCTGTGCCTCCATCCCTAACATTATTGAAAGGGAACAAAAAGAGGATGGGACTTTATATGAGGGACACAGGAGCAAATGAATAGATTGGATATATGAAAAAGTAAATATTTTTATTGGTTAATAATGCTGTATAGTTCCATATCTAAATTATTTTAGCACATTGTTTTGTATTAATAGTCTTTACATTACATTTGAAATTAATATTACATACCGGTTGACAATCCAATAAAAACTCATATTTACAGACACATAGGATAGTTGATACATACAGTATAGACATAATTTACACATATTGCAGTTGATACCCATGCAACCTGTTGACCTAATAGATTTTTAGAATTACGATAATTGATACTGGATACGGTAGATGTTAGCTCAATGCTTTTCGTAGCCTTTTAGCCACTCATCAGGAGCAGAACCGTAGTGATTATCTATGAATAGAAAGGACAATCATGTCTAAATGATCTAGCAAAATCAGAAAAATAAAAAGGTGCTCAAAAAATTATAATTGTGTTGTAATATTTATAGCGTGGGAGAATCCGCTTAGTTGCACAAAACTTACAGACACATCTATGTATTGGTAGTGCGGCAATAAGGATCGCAAACCAGCCAAGGACATCATCTCCGGGAGCTGAGGTGGCGTGCAGGGTGACAACAACCAACATAAACAACATCCAAGGCGAGTCAGGGTGTATTATATAATCCGGTTGTGCACTTGAACTAGTGAACCCAAACAGGACCTCTGTGAAAAAAGGCGTGCAACAGAAAAAATGTGTATGAAATTATGTGACCAGTGTGTTTGAAGTATAAGAGTAGAATGTGAAGTGCAGGAAAATAAGAGAAGAGGGAAAAAAGGAGGAAGAAAGGAGAAAATGAAGGACTAGGAGGGAAAAAAAGTGAAGAAGAACCAAACTCCAATGAATAGTGTGAGTGAATAGATACCTGTTGCTGAATGAATGAGAGCGATGATCCAATAGTGCATGGTGTACCAAGGTGAGACAGAAATTAGCTTGTCCTGTGTGTATAACCCAGCCCAACCCAGGACTTCTAATACGAAACAAATTTATTGACGGTGCACATGTCTACCCCATACCCCTCTTGAACTACCCAACACTGCTCTACACCATCCATACCTCTCAGGAACACGAGATTGACTCCCTCTAGGAACTGTTGCCAACTGCCATCACACACAGTGGACTCTGTGAGATCCAATTGACCCCTTCTGGAATTGTCCTTCTCGAGTGGAACCAGCGGTCTGTACCCGATTCCAGCTGACATAACTACCCCCCCACAATCCCCTGAAACCACACATCCCAGCCCCTGGTAGCCCAAGAGATCTCCATCTCTTGGTCTCCCCCTTACCTTCTTTCTTTCTTCTTCCCTATCCCCTCCTTTCACCCTTCTACTACTATCACATTTAAGCACCCTTTCTTGCTCCCCAGATGAGCTCTCCCCCCAGAGACTGCTTATTCTACTCCATCATGGCCTCACCTAAGACTAAATCCAAATACCCCACCCTCAAAATTAACTCTCTAAATGTCAAAGGCCTTAACATACCAGAGAAACGCTCTTGAGTCCTAACCAGTATGAAGAGTATGGGGGCAGACATAGTCTTTTTGCAGGAAACCCACTTCTGCTCACATGCTGTGCCAAAACTATTAAATTACTACTACACACAATTCTATCTTGCAACCTCCCCAAGCTCTAAATCTAAAGGGGTCAGGATCCACTTCTCCAAGCATATACCCTTCCACGTAACTGACAAACTTATTCATGAACAAGGAAGATACATCTTCCTTAAAGGCACATGGCACAACAGGCCCATTACATTTGTCAACATCTACAGTCCCAACACGTCCCAAGTTACATTCTTCCATGGCATAACTCAATGATTATCCCCCTTCCAGATGGGAGTGCTACTCCTAGGAGGAGACTTTAATGTCCCCTTAGACCCCCTTCTCGATACGTCCGCAGGAACCTCACACTTACCATGTAGGGCGTTAAACCAAATAAGACTGTACTTACAGAACCTCCTGCTTCACAATACCTGGCGCACACTCCACCCCAAAGAAAAATACTTTATGTTCTTTTCAACACCACACAACAGGTATTCTAGACTCAATTACTTCTTTCTGACACAAAACGATTTCCCCTCTCTGACAAAAGCAACAATTGAACCATTGACTCTGTCAGACCATCACTTCATCTCTATAAAGCTGATTTTCCAGGAAAGGATTGCACATTCCCAAATCTGGAGACTAGACCCCACCATACTGACCGACACAATGCGTACAACAGAAAAATGCCTGATAAACTATTTTACATAAAATGACACACCTGACACATCAAGCATCACCCAGGGTGAAGCGCATAAATGTGTAATAAAAGGAAAACTTCTCTCATTGGCAGCCAGAATCAAAAACGAAAAAAAAAATTTGACTATAAGAACTGTTCGACAAACTCAAGAATTTAGAAGCCCTACACAAACAAACTCTGGCCCAACAATCCCACAGGGAACTTACTGAGATACGCACACTAATACAAGATGAGGTAGGTAAAAACATCAGGAAGAAATTTACACTTTCACAAAAACACTTTTATGAATTTAGAAATAAAAGAGGACATCTTCTAGCTCAGGCACTACACTCGAGAAAATCGAAAACAACCAATCACAAACTATACTCCTCTACGGGAGCAACCTACACGAAAAATAGAGACATTGTACAGGAGTTCGAATGATTTTATACAACCCTATATAACATTGACAAATCTGACCCCTCCGCCTCATCCCAAGTGACCAGAGCCATCAAAATCAAGACATTCTTAGACAAGTTTTTCCCCAAGATACCCTCTTCAGACCTTACTAATAACCTTGAAGGCCCGATCACCCAATCTTGAATGGGATGTAGCATTAAAACAAATAAAAACTGGCTAAAGCCCAGGCCCTGATGGCCTATCGGTCATATATTACAAAACGTTTATGGAAACACTCCCTATTCCAGAGGGCCTTCAACTCCATATCTCTCTCCAACCCACTAAATCCTGGGAAGCTGGAAGCCCATATAGTAGCGATCCCCAAAGACGACAAAGACCCTACGCAAGCCACAAATTATAGGCCTATATCACTACTTAACGAAGAATTCTAGCCAACAGACTCCTTCCACTATTCCCCCCCATTATCTCACATGAACAAGTGGGCTTTGTCCTTGGCCGTGAAGCCAGAGACAACACCATAAAGGCCATCAACTTACACCACCAAACAATGACATTCAAGCAAAAAGGTTTCTTTCTCTCCCTAGATGCAGAGAAGGCATTTGACAGGGTAGCATGAGACTATACAATGGCGGTATTTCAAACTATGGGCATAGGCCCTCAAATGTTCAACTTCATTCACTCCTTATACACCAATCCTTCAGCGAAGATTAGAGTGAATAACACCCTGTCAAATGCCTTCCCCATCCATAACATGACAAGACAAGGATGCCCCCTGTCTCCCTTCCTCTTTATCCTCACCCTGGAACCCTCCCTATGTAGTATAAGACAAAACCTTGACATTCAAGGCATTAAAACCGATAAGAGAGAATACAAACTCGTTACCTTTGCAGACGATATATTACTATTTCTCAAAAACCCACATACCACAATACCAGTATTATTAGAAGAGTTCAAGCACTATAATTTGATTTCCAGCCTCAAAATAAACTTTTCCAAACCCTTTGCCCTGAACATTTCCCTACCCTCGCCACTAGTAACACAGTGTAAAGTGTTAGGATATCGAATTTCTGGAGTCTGGAGTTCCTCTTATTATTGAACTATATATACTTCAGTGGTTCTTAGGAGTCTGGAGTTCCCCCTCTCATATGTTCCAAACAGTTTTTGTGTATTAGGAAATATTTCAAAATATTGCGAAAAGGCAGTGTCCTGCCAATTGATGTCTGGACAGCTTGGCGGTACATTGACCCTTTTTCTCGGAAAGAACAAAATGCAATAACAACCCTAGTTGGAAAGCACCCTATGTGCCACTATAAGATTGATTAATTATGACAATATAATTTAGAGGTCAGTATGGCTATATGTAATGTAGAAATAATTAGTTAAAGATGATTTGTAGGAGGTGACTTGTTTGTTGGGGACATGCCATACATAGACTGCCATTTTTAACTTTATCTGTATAAAAAGCTGAAGAACTATATTTGTAACCATCCCTTTTGAGCCCCTTCCTCTGGAAATCAGACATGATTACATATCTAGGACTACAAATCCCGCCAAGCTAACAGATATATACGCGAAAAATTACTTACCTATCCTGAACAAACTGACTATAGACCTGAAAAACTGGCACAAAACACTCTTTTCATGGTTTGGCAGAGCAGCGATCCTGAAAATGAATGCCTTACCAAGAATTCTATAAGAATTCATTTGGGGGGAACAAAGAATTAGTTATGCACAACTCTCTCTACCCAAACACTTAGGTGGGATAAGTCTCCCAGAACTACTGTGGTCCACTTAATCAGAATAATTGATTGGAATATACAAGCATCCACCAAAGACTGGGTCGGTCTGGAGGCATCCCTTACAAGCTTGTCTCTTCACTCTCTCCCATGGATGCAAGGAAATCATTCATACCCAGAGATAGGTTCGCACCCACTCATCAGAGCTACAATACTATGCTTTCACAGAGTATGTAAACATACCTCCTTATAGTCCAAACAGGGCCCGATGACTGAGATAACACAGAATCCAGACTTTCCCCCAGGTCTGAGCAATAGCTTCTTCCAACAGTATTGGTCACAAGAGCACATCCTGGCACATCACTTCTATGATCAAGGGAAGCCTTGTTCAGCCCCTTATCTTGCCACACTAACCATCAAACCCTCTATCCCAGCATGGACATATCTACTGATCTCACACTATCTCAGATTGCTAGACAAAAAATCTTCATGCTTACGATAACTAACGCCTTTCGAATGGCTATGTACACAAACACCTCCTCAAAACCATCTCATTTCCACTGTTCACTTCCTTCTCTTCTCGGAGCACCAATTCAATAACTCAGCAGCATGTAAAGCATGGGAAAAGGATCTATCTATACCCCTGACACCAGAAGATTGGGACAAAAATTTACCTTAACATACACAAGGGCGCTACCAATGTCTCCGGACAAGAGAATGGGTACAAGATTCAATCGCGCTGGTAGCGCACACCGGCCCTACTCCATAAATTCAAATCCACAATACCAGATGTATGTTGGAGATGCCTCAATGACTGTGAAACACTGATACATAGCTGGTGGACATGCCCACATATCCACAATTTTTGGAAAGAGGTACACTGTATAACCTCACATATCACATCCTATGATCTGGCATTGTCTCTAGCTCAGTTCCTTCTGCACCACTCACCCATATGGCACAACTCTTACCGCAGATCACTGGCGATGCACTTAATTAACATGGCAAAACAATGCATCCCAATACACTGGAAATCCCAAACCATCCCATCACTCAAAGAATGGTTTAATAGAATTAAAAGAATAGCTGAAATTGAAGAACTGATCCAAATTGCACAGGACACACCAAAAAATTTGGAATAAAATGGGCATGCTGGACACACTTCCATACAACAATGGAATTTGCCCAATTGAATGCCTCGACCACTCAAACACAAGATACAAAGTAGCATAACAATGACGTCTTGGAGGAGGCAAGTACCTCTCATGTGATTTGATACAGTAATACATGCACCTCACTATCTTGAGGGCCGCCCAACACATACCACAGACCCTTAAGACATTAAACCCTTCACTACAGCTGAAAGATACTTTAGCTAGTACACCGAACCTACCAGTTAGTTATGAGAGTGAACTATCTTCTCTCATATATGCGCGCAATGGCGCAACTGCAATAATGACATGTAATTGGGGGAAATATTGCCAAACACATCAGACACAGCTCAACTAAGGTCTTGTCGTGAGATCTAAAATGCCAAGAGTAATGCTGGGTAACCTAAAAGGGAAGTTGACTGTTCATATACATACCTTTATCCACTGTTGATGTACCATTCATGCTGAAAAAATAACTATGTACAATGTCAATTTGCTTGTTTTCTTCAATAAAATATTTTGAAACAAAAAAAAGATCAGTAGGGCCAACAAAAAAACAACCATGTGTTTTCAAAGTAATAAAAAACAATTAAATAAAAAATTATTTAGATATGGAACTATATAGCAGTATTAACCAATAAAAATATTTCCTTTTTCATATATCCGATCTATTGATTTGCTCCCGTGTGCCTCATATAAAGTCCCACCCTCTTTCGGTTCACGTCATTGTAGAGGTTTAGGCCCCTTCAGGATGCCCAAAGAAAATATACATTTATTTTTGGACAAATGCCCAAAAATATCACATACACATAACAATAGAAATATTATAATGGCTGCAATGATGATATGATATTAGTTTTAGCAGAATACCTTTATAAGCAGGATGTTACTAATGATCTTATAACATATAACTATTATGTTTTTCAGTGCCTAGGCAGGTTGTGGAGAGCTTGGCAATTTTATTTGGCTGGCTATTCTCAAATTTACTGTATTTTATATTAAGCATCTTATTAAGTTGTGGTATAAACATTATGCCTGGCTAACAAATACAGGGAAAAAGAAACAGCCTTAATTAGTCCTTGTCATCTATGGCCTGTCCAAAAAATTCTGGCCAGCTGGCAGCTCATTTGTTACTTCTGCTTTCTGCTATCTTATTCCCCAGACTCTAGTTCTCAGCGACAGTGCTTTTACATAATTTTTTTCATAAATAGTATGACCTCACCATTTGGTAGCATCCACTTCAAAAGAAACCCATAGTTATAAAATATCTTTCTAACTAAGATTACTGCTAAACAGTAGGCTCTGAGAGTTGCCAGATGGTATCTCACAGCAGTGCTGAAGTCCCACATAGTTCCTATGCAAATAAAGTCTATGACTAAAGTCATATTTTCATAGGTTTAGACACCATACCAAGTGATAGCGCTGAGGCTTCTTCTAATTGCATACTGAGATAGGGCAAGAGTTGGGCCTATTTTTTTCTATACCTATTCTGGATATTGTATAGAATTCAGACATTACTATGAGGCTGCTTATGGTTACAACACAGGTATCATCAAGAACAGCATGCTAAAGTTTTCTTTAATGCGACCATGTCAGTAAAAAAATATCCACAAACAGGGCTAACTACAAAAGAAGAAAGTAAATACATGATATTGTCAAAAGTATTGGGACAGCTGTCTTTAAACGCACATGAACTTTACTGGCATCCCAGTCTTAGTCCATAGGGTTCAATATTGAGTTGGCCCACCCTTTGCAGCTATAACTGCTGTAACTCTTCTGGGAAGGCTGTTCACAAGGTTTAGGAGTGTGTATATAGGAATATTTGACAATTTTTCCAGAATTATTTCCATAGACACACTCCTAAACCTTGTAGACAACCTTCCTGGCAGAGTTGAAGCTGCTATAGCTGCAAAGGGTGGTCCAACTCAATATTAAACCCTACAGACTAAGACTGGGATGCCATTAAAGTTCATGTGTGTGTAAAGGCAGGGATCCTAATACTTTTGACAATCTAGTGTATATACCTTTGCCTGTGCCACCATACGTTGAACCATTCAAAGTAAATTCAAGTGCAGGTTTCCCAGTGAGAGATACTGTATAACTAGAATTGAGTGGAGTTCTGGCAGAACAAGCAGTGGGAAAGGTAAGTATTAACTCTCTTTTTGTAGATAGCCCTCTTTGGGAATGTCTTTATACTAACAGGGCCACTTTAAAATCTACAAATGTGTCCACCATATGACATGTTTCTAATGGAAATAATGAGAGATATTTTACTAAGTATAAAACCTGAACCCAAAAATGTATCAAACATTTCAATAACAAGAAAAAAATATATGGAGACTTATTTAAATATAGGGAGACTTATTTAACGAGTTCCCGACCGGCGCACGATGATGTACGTCAGCAAAATGGCACGGGCAGGCAAACTGGCGTACAGGTACGTCCAGTTGAATTTGCCACCCTGCCATTGCATGCGTGCTGCCGGCGACGCACGCGCGCGTCGGTTGGGACCCCCGTGAGTCTGGTTGCGGGTCCCATGGACTCAAACGCCGAGGAGATACCCGTGATCATCTCACGGGGAAGGAGAACGGGCAGATGCCATTGTAAACAGCATCTCCTTGTTCTGCCTAGCAACAAGTGACACTGATCTCTGCTTCCTGTGATTGGAGCGGAGATCAGTGTTCACTAACACACAGCCCAGCCCCACACAGTTAGTAACATGCCCCTAGGACACACTTAACCCCTACACTGCCCCCCCCGGTTAACCCCTTCACTGCCAGTGTCATTTACACAGGAATCAGTGCGTTTGTATAGCACTGATTGCTGTATAAATGACAATGGTCCCAAAAATGTGTCAAAAATGTCTGATGTGTCCGCCATAATGTCGCAGTGACAATAAACATTGCTGATCTCCGCCATTACTAGTAAAAAAAAAAATTTTATAAAAATGCCATAAAACTATCCCCTATTTTGTAAACGCTATAAATTTTGCGCAAACCAATCAATAGTCGCTTATTGCAATTTTTTTTACC
The DNA here is from genome assembly GCF_037356315.1 of Lithobates pipiens. NCBI lineage: Eukaryota > Metazoa > Chordata > Amphibia > Anura > Ranidae > Lithobates > Lithobates pipiens. Next base: position 144,404,477 of record NW_027507758.1, on the reverse strand, counting down.
AAAAATATGTAGAAGAATGTGTATCGGCCTAAACTGAGGAAAAAAATGTTTTTTTTTATATATTTTTGGGGGATATTTATTATAGCAAAAAGTAAAAAATAATGCTTTTTTTTCAAAATTGTCGCTCTTTTTTTTGTTTATAGCGCAAAAAATAAAAACCACAGGGGCGATCAAATACCACCAAAAGAAAGCTCTATTTGTGGGAAAAAAAGGATGTCAATTTTGTTTGGGAGCCATGTCGCACAACCGCGCAATTGTCAGTTAAAGCGGCACAGTGCCGAATCGCAAAAAGTGGTTTGGTCATCGTCCTGCAAAACGGTCCGGTCTGAAAGTGGTTAATAAAGGATTTGAGATACAAATGCATGAAGATTCACTTATAGCTATATTCTTATTATTAAAATAATAAACAAGCTACACATACCCGCTCAGTGAAATGGTTTTGTGCAGAGCAGCCCCGATCCTCTTCTTCTGGGGTACCCTGGATCCTCCTCTTCAGTGAGTGCCTTCCATAGAAAACCGCTTTCTATGGGGGCCTTTCTGTGGGCTCTCTCCAGAGCCACCCTGTCTGCATCTATAGATACAGTGTGGCTCAACCCAGCCCCCTCCTCACAAAATTTGATTGACAACAGTGGAAGTCAAAAACTCCCATTGCTATCAATCTGCCCAGTGAAGTTGGAGAGAGCTGAGAGAATTGCTGCTCTTGTGCACATCTCTGGATCGATATCATGCTCAGGTAAGTATAAGCGGCGGCTAGGGGAGAGGTCCTCTGGCACAAATGTTTTTGTACCTTAATGCATAGAATGCAAAAAACTTTAAGGTTTTAGAACCACTTTACGTTATCCAATAATGTGCAGATGAAATACTGTATGTATATGGGAATTTGCTTTTCACATTATGTATGAACATTATTATTGTGTGAACATTCTCAAATCCTTTAGTAGTTAAACTTAAAGGGGTTAATTTACTAAAACTGGAGAGTGTAAAATATGTGTGAGCTGTGCATGAAAGCCATTCAGGTTTTAACTTCAGTTTGTTCAATTAAGCTTTGACAAAAAAAAAAACTGAAAGTTGATTGGTTTCTGTGCAGAGCAGCACCAGATTTTGCACTATCCTTTGTTAGTAAATCAATCCTATAGTGTTTCATGTGGTGAAATCTGTTAACCCCCCTGGCGGTATTCCCGAGTCTGGCTCGGGGTTGAATTTTCATACCAAAAGCGGTATCCCCGAGCCAGACTCGGGACTGCATCGCTGGATCCAGGAGGAGGTTTACTTACCTTCTCCCTCGGATCCAGCGTTGTCTCCCCGCTGTACGAGCGAGCCGTGTTTCGCTCGATGCATCACATCGCCGATTTCCGTGCCCTGCGAGCGTTGCGACGCACGGGGATGGAGATCGGCGCCAAATTCAAAAAGTGAAACAAGGGGGGGCGTGGCTTGACTATGGCGCTGTGAGGACGTGCCAAGAGGGAGCTCCATGTCGAGACCGGCCCGATCACCGCATCCAGTCGGCGGCTTACCAGCCTAGCTTATGCCCGCAGCAGCCCTCGCTCCCGGGACACCGACCGCCTGCAGATCTGCCGACATCGCGGCGTATTTCCTCCGCAATCCGGCCGCATTGCCTCAGGCCGCGGAAGCCAGCATGGCGCCGCCGCGCACCTCTGCGGCCTCTGCATCTCACAGCAGGAAGACGGGTAAAGGATCACAGCACGCACAGGCGGGACAGCGGTCACCGGAGCCGAGAGCTGACTCCCCGATCCCCTCTCCAGACATCCTCACGGAGGGGCCGCATGCAGTGACAGGGTTCGCCTCCCAGAGCCAACCACCGCCGGAGGCCTGGAGAGAGCTGATCTCGCTTCTCCCCACGAAACAGGACATTGCAGAGTCTACTGCTACAATTGTGAGTACCCTGTCCAGGGAGATTAATGAGCTTAAGCAACATATAGACTCAGTAGACGCACGGGTGACCACTGTGGAGCAGGTTACAGGCACGCTGGAAGCCAGGGTACAGGCCCTGGAGGACGCCCAAGGGTCCCATGCTCGTCGCTTGATCTCGCTGCAGTTGTCCATGGATGATGGGGAAAACCGTAGCCGACGGAATAATGTGAGGATCCGTGGTCTCCCCGAGGCGACTACGGGCAGTGACCTGAAATCCACAGTGACGGCCATTTTGAATGCTTATCGTGACATGCCCCCGGCGGAGGAATTGGAGCTGGACCGGGTCCATCGCGCACAAGGCCCTAGAGGTGGGGATCCTGCTGCCCCGAGGGATGTTCTAGCCAGGGTCCATTTTTATTCTGTTAAAGAGCAGATTATGCGTCAGGCCTGGGCTAAAGGCCAGATGGACTTCGATGGTGCCACTGTACAGGTGCTCCCAGACCTGTCTCGTCTGACATTGAAGATGCGGGGGGTGCTGCGCCCTTTGTTGGATTCCATTCGGGGGATAGGGGCTACCTACAGATGGGGGCACCCCTTTCACCTAATCGTCATTAAGGGGAGCGACTCTTTTGCTTTGAGATGGCCTGACCAACTCCCGGACCTGTTCACGTTTCTGGGGGTGCCTGCATCCCCTGTCCCGAACTGGCTGGACTGCTTGCCCCTCTCGGACAGCCCCTTGACCCTTCCACCTAGGCCTCAGCAGAATGGCAGGAGACGCCGCCGCTCCAGATCTCAGCAGGCCCCCAGGGCCGACTTTGCTTCTCCGGAACCTTGAAGTACCCAGCTGGTGGACTACTGTTGATAAGTGGACTTTCTTATTATATTTGTTACACAGGATTGGGGCTCATGAGGGGGAGCCTACCCGGGTGCACCTGGGGGGAGGTTGGGACTTCTTGCTCCCCGGGGGCTGATTACAGTGAAGTTACTTTTGGGGTTTGTGTTTTTTGCTTTTTCTGCTAGTCCTAAATTAGCTGTACTGGATTTGGGCCTAGTCCCACGGGGCGGGTGGAGGGGTGCGCCCCGGCATTCTCACTGGTGGCGATTGGTGGGGGCGGGCGCAGGAAGCGGGGAGGATGAGTGCCGGGGGTCGGGTGGGCGGGGTTTGTGGGTAGTCCCGGAATGGGTATAGGCTTCTGGTTTGTTATGTTCATTGTGCTCGTTAAAACCGGTGATTTGGGCTGGTCCGCACGTCTCCCAACTTTTAGACCGTGCCAGTCTCCCACACTCCACCAATAGGTTGCGCTAGTGCGCGCAAGATTTTTTCCTTGTGATTTAGAAGGGCGCCGATGTGGTTGCCTAAGTCACCACACTTCTTTGGTGCCAGCTTTTCTTTCTCTCTTACTTACCTTCTTCTTCCTCCCTTCCCCCCCCCCTTTTTTTTTTTACATTCTTTCCCCAGGGTCCGCCTGGGGCAATATGTCGCCCAGGCTGCAGTCCACGATTGGGGGGTCTACCCCAGGGGGTCAAATTTACGTCTTTAAATGTACGGGGCTTATCTACCCCTGAAAAACGGTCCAGGCTCCTGTCAGATCTGAAAAAGTCCCACACCCAAATAGCGTTTTTACAGGAGACGCACTTCAGGCAACGGGCGGTCCCCAAGTTGGGTAACAGAGGCTTCCCCACGGTGTACCATGCACCCTCCCCCATCTCGAAATCTAAAGGGGTTAGCATCCTGATTGCGAAGTCGGTGCCCTGGACCTTGTTGGCACAGCGGGTGGACCCGCAGGGCCGTTTCCTACTGGTAAAGGGTAAAATTAGGGATGATATTATTACCATGCTGAATGTCTACTTTCCGAACTCGAACCACTTAGGTTTTATGAGAGCCTTGGCCCCTATACTCCTGGAGGCTAGTGAGGGGGTACTCTTGATGGGTGGGGATCTCAACTACGCTCAGGAACCACTGGTGGACGTGTCCAGGGGGGCGTCACATCTTACCTATTCCTGCCTCAAAAAACCGAGGGCGGAACTGCATGGTCTGAACTTGATTGATCCTTGGAGGGTCCTGCACCCGGCGGAGAGGGATTATACTTACTTCTCCCCGGTGCATCATACTTACTCCAGGATTGATTGCTTTCAGATCCGACATAAAGACCTCTCCATGGTGACTTCTGCCCAGATTGACCATATTTCTTTCTCGGACCACGCCCCAATACATTTGACTCTGGCTTGGGACTTAGACGTCCGCTCGCCCCCCACTTGGCGGCTCAATGAATCCCTGCTGCAGGACCCCGACACTCGGACAGAGATAGGGGAGACACTTAAGTGTTACTTTCGGGAGAACGTAGACCCGGCCGTGAGCCCTTCGAGCGTGTGGGAGGCACATAAGTGCGTAGTGAGAGGGGTGCTGATTCGGATTGGAGCGCAGAAAAAACGGGAGAGAAATAGGCAAATTGAAGCATTGATCAGGGAGGTGCGCTCTCTTGAACTTCTGCATAAGAGGTCTCTAGCGGCGACTCATCTGGAGGCTCTGGCCCGGGCCAGGGAGAACCTGCGGGGCCTTCTGTATCAGAAGACGGTCTCTCGGTTGGCTTGGGCGAAACGTTCATTCTTTGAATATTCCAAAAAGCCCAGTGCGATGCTGGCGAGAGCACTTCGGGGTCCGAGACAGCGCACCTTTATCCCCTATATTACTACTAGACAGGGCTCTAGGGTTAATACGTCTAAGGACATGGCGAGGGAGTTTTTTGACTATTATCATGACCTTTATAATCTCCACCGGGGGGAGAGCGCAGAAGCAATCGCGTCTAGACAGGTGGCGGCAGGTGGGTACGTCGGGGCCTCTGGTATGCCGACCCTTCCTGCGGAGGTCCGTGACTCCCTGGAGGTGGACATTTCCGCAGAGGAATTTCAGGTGGCATTGGCTCAGATGGAGCCTCGGAAGGCACCAGGTCCTGACGGCCTCACTTTGTCGTACTACCGCACTTACACGGACCTTCTGGCACGGCACTTCCTGCGGGCGTTTAATGCAGCGAAGGGGGGCGATGGACTGCATATGGACTCGCTTAGGGCATACATATCCTTGCTTCCCAAGGAAGGCAAGGACTTGTCGCAGTGTGGGAGCTTCCGCCCAATTGCACTCCTGAACGTTGATTTGAAGCTTTTCGCAAAGATCCTGGCCAACCGACTAGCACCTCATATCCTGAATTTAATACACTTCGATCAAGTGGGGTTTGTCCCCATGCGAGAGGCCCGAGACAATACGACCCGGATCATCAACTTGATTCATGCAGCTCGAGTGGGGGGGAGGCCCTTTCTACTGCTTTCCACCGACGCGGAGAAGGCCTTTGACAGAGTGGCCTGGCATTTTTTGCGGGCCACTCTGTCACATATAGGCCTGGGCCCATGCATGCAGGGCTGGATATTGGCGTTATATTCCAAACCCTCGGCGGCTGTGCGCGTGAACGATTGGCGCTCTGACTTTTTTCCAATTACGAATGGGACGAGGCAGGGTTGCCCCCTGTCCCCCCTTATTTTTATTTTGACACTAGAACCCTTCATGTGCCATATACGCAATGATCCAAACATAACAGGTTTTCGGAAGCCCTCGGCCCACCACAAGCTCGCGGCCTACGCGGATGACTTAATTTTTTTTGTTTCCACTCCCCATGTCTCCCTTCTGAATATTTTGGAAGCACTCCGCGTGTACGGAGCCTTGTCGAATTACAAGGTCAATTGCGCCAAGTCCGCAGTCCTGAACGTCTCTGTCCCAGAAGCGGAGACTCGTGGTCTTCGCTCAGCTTTCAAATTCCACTGGGCAGCCGATTCTATTAGATATTTGGGGATCAATGTTACTTCGGACCCAGCGCAATTGTACCTGCATAATTATACCCCCTTGTTGCACCGGTTGAAGTCCGACCTGGAGGGATGGCACTCCCTGGCGTTAACCTGGTTTGGGCGTTGCAGCGCCTTTAAAATGACGGAGCTGCCTAGGATCCTATATATTTTCCAGACTGTACCTATTCGCGTTCCTCCGAAATTCTTTGTGCAGTTGCAGATCCTCCTTAGGAAATTCGTCTGGGCATGGAAGCCTCCCAGGGCCAAACTCCAGACCCTTGCTAGACCCAAAAACCAAGGGGGGGTGGGTCTCCCCGATTTGTGTAGGTATTACAGGGCGACTCTGCTGACCAGGGTCGTGGATTGGCATTGCCACGGTCCACACAAACAGTGGGTGAAGATGGAGATGGAAGATGCGCCCATCCCTCTCTTGACCTCCACGTGGCTTCTGGCATCCCCACCCAGGGATCTGCGGGACCACCCGCTCATCGGGGCAACACTGGCAGTGACGAGGAGGTTATTCCGTACCACCGATATCTCGCCCCTCCCTTCCCCAATGACCCCGATAGTGGGGAACCCGGACTTTCCCCCGGGTTTCACCAACAAACGGTTGCGGCAGCTGGTGGATTCAGGTAAGCGAGGGGCATGGCCTGCTGGGGATCTCCCGAGTCTACAGGCTGTGGCGAGACTTACAGAGCCACCACTCGACGCGTTCAGCGCATACCAACTCCGGCACTTCTTGCTGGCGATCCAAAAGACCCCCTATGTGCCCAGAGGCCTTACCTCTTTCGAGACGTTGTGTCATGAAGCGGAACCTGTGCGGCACTCACTCTCCTTGCTATATAATCTACTGGCTTCTCTAGATGGGGGATCACCACCTGCATACATTCACCAGTGGGAAAAGGATCTGGGTACCCGCTTCACCCCACAGCAGATAAGGAAGATATTGCTTTTGACCCACAAGGCTTCCATCGCTAGTTATATTCAGGAGTCGGGATACAAAATAGTCTCCCGATGGTATAGGGTCCCATATCTCCTGAACAAGATGAACAACTCAATCCCCAACAGTTGTTGGAGATGCCAATCTGCGACGGGGTCCATGGTCCATATCTTCTGGTCATGCCCTGCATTAGGCGCATTCTGGAATGATGTGGCGGCGACAATTAAGAAACTAACGTCGGTGGACTTACGGGGAGACCCGGCGGCGTGCCTACTCCATCTGACGAATAGACCTGTGCAAAAATATAAACAGACCTTGACAATGCAACTCTTGAACGCAGCGCGGGTATGCATCCCTGCAATGTGGAGGCAATCTCGGCCCCCGTCCAGGGCCCTGTGGTTTTCCAAAATTAATTGTATCCTCCGTATGGAGGAATTGACTGCCACCCTCCACAATACAGAAGAAAAATTACGCGAGAAATGGAGACCATGGAGGTACTTTACGGGTACAACGGAGTACTTGCGGGAGAGGGTATCTTCTGCCGACTCGGGGGCCGATTAGAGGCTCCTGTCATTGTTAGAGCATGCGGAGATGGGTGTGCTGCCCTAGCCCTGTAGGTAGGGATGGGCTTTCGTGGGGCCCCCTAATATTTGCTCCCCCCCCTTTTTTTTTTTTTTCTCTTTCTTTCCTCTTTTCTTTCCTCTTCTTTCTCTGTCTTTCTTTTCTGACTGACTCAATTTTGACCTGAATAGGTCCGTGGTGTGTCTTGCGGACCCATAGTGTCCATATAGCCGTTACAATGGCGAAGGTCGGTGGATGTTTACGAGAGGGGTGTCGCGTGGTTCACGTACACCCCCCTCGGCCTGTTACTCTAAACGCGTAGGAGGGTATTGTTTGTCATCATAGGTTAACGACTACAAATACCTCTTATATGTGAGACTGTTTATGTACATGCATACTTCTTTCTAGTATATGTTTATGGTAAGGATGTGCAGGACCAGGTTTATCTGCGATTGTTCTGTTTACTGTATCTGTCCTGCATTGAAAACTGAATAAAGGAATAAAAAAAAAAAAAAAGTGAAACAAACAGTAAACATACAGTATAATGTAATCTTACAGATTACATTGCTGTATGTAAATATTTCACATCCCCGTTGTCCCTAGTGGTCTGCCCAGTGTTCTGCATGCAGTTTTATGTAATAAAAACTGTTCTTTATGCCTGGAAACTGGAGATTGTCCATAGCAACCAAAACTGTCCCTTTACATCAAAAATGGTTTTAGACCAGCTAGAAAGCAGCGATAATAAATTGGAATCACTCGCAGAATTGAGCGATAGCGATTTGTGGGGAGATCTGTCATCAAATACTGAAAAGTAATGACAGTGACAATTCTGCAACTGAGCAAATTTCAGTGTTTTTGATTTGATTACATTATTGAATAATTTTTATTATTGTTATATTATTATTTGGTACAATTATTTATAATTATTAATTATATTATAATTTATGATTTCATTTTTCAAACTTTATTATACCCGGGATGTCTGCTAGACTCTGGTTTGGACAGATTTAAGTGAGTTATTCCTAAGAATTGCAGGGCTACAATATAAAACGCCAAATTTTCATGCAAAATAATGGTACCACTTTTAGCACCTAAAATCCGAAATAATCGTACCGCCAGGGAGGTTAAACCTTACAGAATTAACCAATGACCACCTCTCTTCTGGGCCTATTATAATAATATGGCCAGGCAAGAGCGCCACTATCCTGGTTGGTCATATGACAACCTCCAGGCACTCACCTCTTGTGCTATGCAGCGACGTGATCTGTCACTTGTTGTGTTCACCGGACACTTTGGAAGATCATTGTACCAGGCTGGCTCTGGTACTATGTGATTACTGTGAACAGTCACAATGATCACATGTCAGTTGTACACAATGGGACTGATTTACAAAGCATTTGCGCCATGAGTAGCGACGCACGCTGATACACAACGTCCGTTTTTGTATTCACAAAGCATTTGCGCCTGTAACACAGTGCAATTCCCCATTTACTATCATGTTGCCGGCGCACGGGCGGCCGCGATCTGTGCACCGCTATAGACCTGGCGAACGGCATCTTCAACTTAGTATTAAAAGAAGCTGGAAGTGCGAATATTATGGGGGTGATGTGGGGTGATGTGAGGAAGTATAGATATGACTGTCCAAGTAACAAATATGGCCAAAATAGGTTGGAATATAAACTTTCTCTGAGCAAGCCTACTGCACCTGCAAATACACTGGAACTGCGTGAGATCCTTTTATGCACTGCGAATGCGCAAACGGCATTTGCGCCCGTTCAAGTGCTCTGGTTCACTGCGCCCGCAAAATTTTAGTAAATGTCAAGTCACATAGGTTAATTTGCATAAGTTGAACAGGCGCACCACTCAACTTGACTTTTTTTTTGCGCTGGTTAACTTCTATGGGTTTTTTAAGGCTATTTGCACATTCCATGCGTCAGAGGGGGTGGGGTCACCGGGTGGCCGCACCCTCCGTTATATAAGACCTGTCAGAAGAAGAGAAGCGTCACACAGCGGGAGCCTCCTATTGCGCGGAGTGGCCCGAGAACCAAGAAGAGACGCCATGGAGGAAGATGCCGGATGAGAACACCGGAGCAAGAAGAAGTGGATCAGAGGAAGAAGAAGAAGATGGAGGAAGAAGATGAAGAAACCGAAGGATAAAGAAAAGAAGACGGAAGAAGACTTTAATAAAGGACTTGTCAAAGATCGTCTCCTGTCATTTTGAACCCTTTTGTCACTATTTTGGTGAAATGGTAGGGTACCCCCTTACCACTTCACATGGGGGGACCCGGGATCTGGGGAAATCTTCCAGATTCCGATAAGCCCCCCACCCGCAGACCCGCACAACCACCAGCCAGGGTTGTGGGGATGAGGCCCTTGTCCTTATCAACATGGGGACAAGGTGCTTTCAGGGGGGCACTACCACAAAGCACCCTCCCAATGCTGAGGTCATGTGGCCTGGTACGGTTCAGGAGGGGGGGCGCTCTCTTGTCCCCCCTCTTTTCCTGCAGCCTGCCAGGTTGCGTGCTCAGATAAGGGTCTGGTATGGATTTTGAGGGGGGGGCCCACTCCATTTTTTCTGCCGCGAGGTTCCCCTTAATATCCATGCAAGACCTGAAGGGCCTGGTATGGATTTTGAGGGGGACCCCCGTACCATTTTTTGTTTTTTCTTGGCGCTGGGTTCCCCTTAATATCCATACCAGATCTGAAGGGCCTGGTATGCTCTTGGAGGGGAACCCATGCCATTTTTTTTTTAATTAAAGTCGCCTGGCCTGGGGCGACTTAAAGTTATTTTGTAAGTCGCCGCAAGTCGCTCTGTGATTCACACTCAAGTCGTGTCCAAGTTGTCTCCCAAAGTCGCACTGGAAGTCGTGTTGCCCCTGCGTGAATGCACTGTTAACCTCCCTGGCGGTACGATTATTTCGGATTTTAGGTGCTAAAAGCGGTACCATTATTTTGCATGAAAATTTGGTGTTTTATATTGTAGTCCTGCAATTCTTAGGAATAACTCACTTAAATCTGTCCAAACCAGAGTCTAGCAGACATCCCGGGTATAATAAAGTTTGAAAAATGAAATCATAAATTATAATATAATAAATAATTATAAATAATTGTACCAAATAATATAACAATAATAAAAAATATTCAATAATGTAATCAAATCAAAAACACTGAAATTTGCTCAGTTGCAGAACTGTCACTGTCATTACTTTTCAGTATTTGATGACGGATCTCCCCACAAATCACTATCGCTCAATTCTGCGAGTGATTACAATTTATTATCGCTGTTTTCTAGCTGGTCTAAAACCATTTTTGATGTAAAGGGACAGTTTTGGTTGCTATGGACAATCTCCAGTTTCCAGGCATAAAGAACAGTTTTTATTACATAAAACTGCATGCAGGACACTGGGCAGACCACTAGGGACAACGGGGATGTGAAATATTTACATACAGCAATGTAATCTGTAAGATTACATTATACTGTATGTTTACTGTTTGTTTCACTTTTTGAATTTGGCGCCGATCTCCGTCCCCGTGCGTCGCAACGCTCGCAGGGCACGGAGATCGGCGATGTGATGCATCGAGCGAGACACGGCTCGCTCGTACAGCGGGGAGACAACGCTGGATCCGAGGGAGAAGGTAAGTAAACCTCCTCCTGGATCCAGCGATGCAGTCCCGAGTCTGGCTCGGGGATACCGCTTTTGGTATGAAAATTCCACCCCGAGCCAGACTCGGGAATACCGCCAGGGGGGTTAATGATACGTCACTCACTACTATAAATTGCGCCGGCATATTCTGTGTTGCGCTTATGCATGCGCCGGTTCATGCGCTCACTTGAAAATTTACCTGACGCACAAATGGAGGTATGAACCGGCTCAGCGCATTCATGTTAATAAATCAGCCCCAATGTATTTTCTTCATTGCCATTCATTGTGTACTATTGGGATCTCTGTGATTGGTCATTCCACTGTGATTGGCCACAGTGATCACATGGTACAGGGGCCTGTACCATGTGATAGCTGTGGCCAATCATAGCTAGCACAATAGCACACAAAGGCAAATGATTGAATGCCATTCATCAAAATAATTGCCTTTAACAGTGAGCATTACTGTAATAAGTAATCATATTGTAAAACAAATCCGTATCACCTCCCCCAGAGCAGTACAGTGTCAATATGGTAATACTGTACTGTTCTGGTCACAGTATGTAAAAAAAAAAATTACAGTAAGAATAAAATGTAAAACAATTCAAAAATATTATTATTATTTTTTTGTGAGCCTCTGGGCGGCTTTCAGCCACCTTTGGCCCTCGTCAGCGGCTTTTGCCCGCCTTCAGTCCTTATTGGCAGCTTTCGGCCACTGAGAATGGCCGAAGGTGGCCAAAAGCTGCCAAGAACGGGCGAAGGTGGCCGAAAGCTGCCGAGAACAGCTGAAGGCAACTGCAAGCCACCTTGAACTACCGAGCGCCACCGAGATACACAGGACATCCAGCTGTGTATCTCGGCGGCGCCATTTTTAAAAGAAAAGCCGCAAATAAAACTAGCAAGGCTGCAAATGATGGACAAGGCTGCATTTGACACTGACAAGGGTACAACGATGGACAAGGCTGCATGACAAAGCTGCATATGACACTGACAAGGGTGCAACGATGGACAAGGCTGCATGACAAAGCTGCATATGACACTGACAAGGGTGCAACGATGTACAAGGCTGCATGACAAGGCTAAAAATTACACGGACAAGGGTGCAATGATGGACAAGGCTGCAGATGGACACTGATAAGGCTGCATTGATGGGCATTTATATGTACGTTTTTTTTCCTTAAACTTCCCTCCCAAATGTTTTTTTCCTTACAATGCCTTCCTAAACTTGGGGTGTGCGTTATACCTTGGCGCGTGTTATACGCCGATAAATACGGAAGTTACCTTTTATATACTTCCATACCTTTATACTCTTTTCTGCCTAAAAAGTCCAAGAGGCTGGCTGCTAATGCATTAGTTGCATGTTCTCTATGTCGAGATGCAGAAAAACATGTAAAGTTCTTATAATATAAGTGGTGTTCTGTATCCCCTCAGTAGCAAATCAAAAGACTCCTCATCTGAATACCATCACCAGAAGACACCTCGTGCACGCATAATCCCCATTGGTAATAAACTCACCACAAGTAAATGATAAAGGAGCCTTGTATCACAATACACTGTTCGATGATCACCTGTCCTTAGATTCCTCCAGGAATGGTACAATATTAGAATCACTAGAGCCTATTATCTTCTTGTACTTGGGGAGGACTCCTGTCCCTGGATTAAACTGGTTCATTCATAGGGCAGTTCATAAGGTGCATCATGCAAAACAAGAAGGGGGCTAAAATAGCATAATATTGTTTTTTATTTTGGAAATCACCCGCACACACAATAATATATGCTTACAAGAAACACTGAATAAAACAGAATGTGATTAAAACGTCTGTATGGCACAGCATGTGTCAATCTCACTGCCTCCTAGATGGTATTGGCTACGATGGAAACCGGGAAGACATACACTGAGACTGACTGACAGGAGAGCCGCATGGTCACGCCCTAACATGTTTCATCATCATTCGAAGGGCGAAGAAGACGGGATGACCTCTGTCTTTAGTCTAAGAACTGACACTTCCTGTGAACAAAATACATATTCCACTATCCTTGGGTCTCTCAGTCTAGTGCTGGGGCGGGTGTGAGTCAAACAATAATTAGATCTGACATAGCTACAAGCAGGCAGAGCATTTACTGACACAGTACAATAGTATTCCCATTTGTAATATGATACAAAGTGATTGGCAGCACATGCACTAGATGCTGTGTGACCTGAAACAGAAAGTTGTCTAACCCCCTTGGTAATTAGGGACAGGCTAGGTGAATGAATACATGGACATAGGGGAATGGATTAGACATAACTCCACAAACTGCCGCCATAACATGTGAGCCACTCATTATTGTAGAAAGGCAAACAACGCAAGGAACATAACTACACTAATACCTAGTTAAAATAAAAACATTTGAAAGCGTACAATACCATTAAGATGCTTTCTTCAACATATGAGTCCTCAGCATTCTGGACTGAAGAATTCACTTTGTATGAGATTTGTGTTAAAACATTTTCGAAATATCCTAACTGAAAACATTCTGGTTGTTCATATCTCATGGTTTAAATGTAGAGTTTACTGATCCTTTAAATCTAACGTATTGCAAGCTTTAGAGTGGCTCAGCCCTGCTTCATTTTATCTCTGATACCACTGGGAGCCTGTTGGAATGACTGAAAGTGTGTAAAACAGAAAGTGACGTGTAGTAATAACCTATTTTATTATTGCTTATGATTTTATTTCAGAGTGTGACCTAGAAATTTGAGTCTTCTCTTTATGGTTCAGATTAGAAGAGCGTGTGTAACGTAAGGACCAAAGATTAAAATGGTATTGCAAAATTAAATTGTAACAACATACGAGATAAGAACTTTAATGTTTTTAAAGGAGATATCCAGTAATCATTTTTGGAGAGGACAGGGGGAGGTGAGTGCAATGGGCTTGTTAAAAGTTCTGTTCCTCCATGCTCTCCTTTTAATGGCAGAGATCATTGAAAACTGGGTGGAGGGTGCAGCAATATCATTACCTTGGTTCTTGCAGTCTGTGTGCTTTTTTTTGTTTTTAATAATTCTGTTTATTAAGGTTTTATACAAACAGTGCCAAAATAAAGGACTGAAACACACTCCAATAAGGTGGTGTAACCTATGCAGGGGAACACCAGTCAATCTTCAACTAGCATGTGGAGAAATAGGTGGTGTAGCCAGTGCCACTAATAGACTTAGCCCCAAGTACAAATTAAGTATATAATAGCAAAACTAACAACATAAGACAAAAAAACAGATCTACACATGTCTTCAGTATTTTCATGTGCATGGCCCGTGTTTAATTAGAAGGCTATAAAAGTATAGCCCTGTGGGCAACTATTGTGTCTAAATAACACATTGGACCTCTGGGCTAAAGTAGTGTTTCATAATACAAAAGCAACAACTCAGCATGAAAAAGAGTTTGGAATCATCCCAGTAAAGATGTTTTCTAGCCACTGCGCCCAGGCCCTATACAATTCTCTGATGCATCCTCAACCATGCAATTTTATGAGTGGAATTAGTGGCTGCATATGGCAGTCCCAAGATTTTCACTGCAACCACTAGGTATAAAAAAGCAGGTACCAGAGGTTCTCGCTACATTTTCCATGACTACTTATTAAAGATCTCCCTTTAAACATGATGATATGTACTGTACATTAAAAACTATAAGTGACCAAACAATTGACAGCGGTAGAATAAATGCAAACTAATGCTTGAATAAATATGCCTTATTACTTTCAAATATTTTACATAGTTACATAGTTGGTAAGGTTTATTAAAGACATCAGTCCATCCAGTTCAACCTTAACTGGATTACTTTATGTACTTTTTTTTAATAAATACAATGAATAATAAAGTGCCAAAAATTCTCAGATTAATAAATGTTCTTACCAGGAGAGACAGTAAAATTTCTCAATATAAACATGCGTAAGATATGGCTATAAAATCACAAAGTGCAGCAAATGGTGCCATAAATGTAACTTATTTTGTATGTATCCAACTGAACTAGGTGAATAATTTGTATAAACTGTAGGACGTTAAAAAATACCATTACTACATTCTTTATACTACTTTCTAAATAAACCTAGTAGAGTAGGATATATTTCCCTATGTTAAAAGTAATGTGTACATCTAGCCCTTGCAGGTACTGTGTATTATTTGACCAAAGGTTTGTATACAACTGATTATTCCAATCTACGCTAGCTTGTTTGACATCCTATTCCAAAACCATGAGCAACAATATGGTGCCCCAACCCCCATGGCTTTAGAAGCTTCCACTCTTTTGAGTGTGTCCATGATAATGTGTGTCCATTCAGCTGGAATAGCATTTGTGAGTCAGTTACTGACGTTGACAGGAAGACATGACTTGCAAATGATGATTCAGTGTGTCCTGGGGGTGTTTAATAGGGTTGTCCACAAATCTTTGGCCATAAAGTGTATTTCTAACGACTCAAAGAAAATACAGTATTCTTCCTGATGATGCCTACATCTTTTTTCTACTTAAAAGGCTGGGCTTAGGGATAGTCCAGGGGCAGAATCTTTTTCCTGGAAAAAATCCTTCCCATAAAGTCACAATCATGTGAATTCTGATGTTTATGTAGTAGTATTTGTGATACTACTGTGATCTGTAATGTTGCTGTTCAATATGCTATGCCAGGAATTTATTCATGCATAATTATTGTTAGAATAAATTTAAGTTGGATTAGAGATAGGTCCACTACATTAAGAGCAATTTAAAGTGTTTGTACCACAATTTTATTTTCTTTTTTTTGATAGGTTAGGTTTTACTGCTATCCAGGGCTCTGTTAGAGACTTTTCTCTTCGCTTTCTGTTTTGGGTACAACGTATGGGTAAATATGCAACAGAGAGACAGGCAACATCAAAAGTTATAGAAGTTATAACATTCCCCTACTTAACTTTAAAAAAAAAAATCTTTTGTCTCTATTGTTGTTAGAGATATTTCCCTTCACTTTCTGTCCTGGGGACAACCATTTTACCAGAGAGAAAGTGAAGAAATCTCTCCAACAGAGTCTTCAATGACATTAAAACCGCACTGGAGTTGTAATCCTTCCTCAATCTATTCAATATCAAGAAAAATGTTGTGGCTAGAGACACATTTTAGAGACTTACTAAACCTGAAATTCATTTTTGTTGTGTGTATACAAAGAAAAACCTAGCTATAGAAAAGAGGACTTTAAAGGTACAATATATTTGTATAAAGAAGTCAATGCTTTATTCTACAAATATTAACAAAACAAAAAAAAAACAAACAAAAAAAAAAAAAATATATATATATATTTATATATATATATATATATATATATATATATATATATATATATATATATATATATATATATATATATATATATATATATAATGTTTTAAGAAGACAACGATATTACATGTAAACATTGTAAGTACATGAAAAACTATTATATATCATCACTCATCATTCCCAGTATTTCTGTGACTTTGATACTTTCTCGGGCTCATGGCCGCTTCATCAGGATTATAGCAACATTCAAGCTCTATAATAGTAAACAACACAATCGTAATGACAACAGTATAATAAGAAATATCCGATACAGGTTTTTCTTCCCTATTGGGAAACAAATAACATTGCATACCTTTACTCTGCATGTAAAACAGTCATAAACAAAACCAATTTGGGAAGTAGGGGTGCTGTTTGCAAAATGTGGCCCCCCAATAATACTATTATTATTACTTAGGAGCACCATTGATGTAAAGAATGTATAAAAATAGACACCCCTTTAAAAATAAAGTTTATATTGTATCGTTTATATGATACCTTAAGCCGCAGCATGGAACTAAAATCCTGCTCTGAAAAGGGGACACCTTTTCTAGAACACTGCCTGCACAGTAGTTGGAAAGGAAACAGAAGTAACACATTTCTGGTGGGAACTTCCATTCAGTTGCACCCTGTTCCCCCAGAGTAATGTACAGTATGTCCCATGTGTCTTTCAGGTAAGAAATATCAAATCCAGGGGCATAACTAGCACTAAAATCATCTCGTGTATGTTCCTATGACACGCTAATGCTGCCACAGTGTATCATGAGAACAAGCTGTATGTTTGTTAGTTTTGCATATGTTCCTAGTATGCAGGACATGTGGTTTTGGCAATCCATAACTGAAATGTTATTCAGAAGCATTTGAGACTATATGTGCACAGTTTTTTATGTACCGTATTTATCAGCGTATAACACACACTTTTTTCCCCCTTAAAATCAGGGGAAGATCGTGGGTGCGTGCTATAAGCCTATCCCCCGCTGATCTGCTCTGTCTGTGGAGTACCGCCGACATTTACCGAGCTGAGCCGAGTGTACTGTGTACTCGGCTCTGCTCGCAGTCACGCCCAGTCCCGCCTCCTAGCCTTTATGTCCCGCCATTGGCCCGGTGTTGTGTCCATCATAGGAGCCAGGACAAGAGGCGGGACGGGGGTGTTACTGCGAGCTCAGCTTGGTCTATGTCGGTGGTGGGAGGAGCAGAAAATCTCGGCGGCAGCAGGAGGAGCCGAAAATCTCATTGGCGGTAAATTTAAAACTGCAATTTTGGGGAAGACTGCAGGTGGACAGTGCAAGGCTGCAGGGGGACGCAGGGCGACAGTGCAAGGCTGCAGGGGAACAATGCAAGGCTGCAGGGGGACAGTGCAAGGTTGCAGGAGGACAGTGCAAGGCTGCAGGGGGACAGTGCAAGGCTACAGGAGGACAGTTCAAGACTGCAGGGGGACAGTGCAAGGCTGCAGGTGAACAGTGGAAGGCTGCATTGATGGGCATTTAAAATGTAAGTTTTTTTCCTTAAACTTGCCTCCTAAAAGTTTTTTTCCTTAAACTTCCCTCCTAAACTTGGGGTGCGTGTTATACACCGGCGTGTGTTTTACGCCGAAAAATACGGTATATTAAGAAAAAGGGGAGGATTTGGGACTTTGAGTGAGATTTGTGTTTGGACAAAAATAAATATAAATAATAAATAAATTGCACAATAAAGAGGAAGTTTATTCATGTAAATACACATGGGACATGGTACATAGCAGATATGATGAGCCGATGGGCATATAATAGACAAAAAATTAAAATTCCATTATCGCACATGATACATGAAATAAATAAAAAAAACAGGGTATGATGTAAACACATGATTGAATGAAAAAACTGCATTTAAAAGCTTGGCGCATTTCGTGGATGAAGTTCCACTTCTTCAGAAGCAAGTGCAGAGTGCACATCTATAAAAAAATATTTCAAACTACTCAAAGGAAATTAAATAGGGATGTAAGAGGAGGAGAAAACTAAACACCCCAAAGTTACTTACATATCAGCTCTAACGTTAAAACCTGATACTTGAGGAAAGCTGGGAAATATCCCTTCCGGGAGCTGTGGGGGCATAAAACTGCAGCCAGCCAAGGGGGAAAACACCACAATTGAGGGGAGAGATGGGAGGTGTCGACTTGGCTAGACTCGGCTCCTCTCGCTGTCCCGCCCCCTCACAGTCAGCAGAGATGGGCGGGACTGTGAGAGGAGCCGAGTCTAGCCGAGTACACTCTGCTTTCTGTATGTCGGCGGCGCTCGCTCATCTCCACTCACAGTCAGCGGAGATCGGCACCAATTTTAAATAATCAGCGGCTGCAAAGAGACTGGTAAGGCTGCAAAGGCACTGGGCAAGGCTACAAAGGCACTGGGCAAGGCTGCAAAGGCACTGGACAAGGCTGCAAAGGCACTGGGCAAGGCTGCAAAGGCACTGGCCAAGGCTGCAGATGGACAATGAGCAAGACTGCAGTGATAGACAAGGCTGTAGATGGACACTGATAAGGCTGCATTGATGGGCATTAAAATGTAAGTTTTTTTCCTTAAACTTCCCTCCTAAAAGTTTTTTTCTTAAAATTCCCTCCTAAACTTGGGGTGCGTGTTATACGCTGGCACGTTTTATATGCCGATAAATACGGTACATCATACCCTGTTTTTTTTATTTCATGTATCATGTGCCGTTATTATTGCATTTTTATTTTTTGTCTATTATATGCGAATCAGCTCATCATATCTGCTATGTGCCATGTCCCGTGTGTATTTACATAAATAAACTTCCTCTTTATTGTGCAATTTGTTTATTTTTGTCCAGAACCACATCTCACTCATAGGCCAACCCCCCCCCCCCTTTTTTTTTCTTAACAATGAATAGGGATGGAGGTGTATGCTCGTTTGACCATATACCTCATTTAAAGTCCCAAAAATTCCCCTTTTTATTCCCCCTTTTTTGAGGAGCTGACCTTTCTGTTCCAGAAAGCTTACAATTGGTGGTTGTGTGTATAACTTTGTTTATCATTGTCTCCTATTGGATTCCTTCCTCCCTTTAGCTCATTTAACTTTCTGTTGTGTGTAGCGGCTGGCAAGTTGAAGTACGCTTGGCTTTTTTCTTTATCCCTTGATGGCTTAAAGCGGTAGTAAACCCGCATTTTTTTTTTTTTTTTTTAAAACCTGCAAAGCAAAAGGCATAATGAGCTAGTATGCACCGCATACTAGCTCATTATGAAATACTTACCTTAGAACGAGGCCCCGACATCTCGCCCGATCCACGCCGAGGAAGCCGACATGCTCCCTCGGCGTCTCTTCCGGGTATCGCGGCTCCGGCGCTGTGAGTGGCCGGAGCCGCGATATCGTCACTCCCGCGCATGCGCGCGGGAGATTTAAATCCGGCCGGACGAGCGCTGCCGGATTTTCGCGGAGAGAACCCCCTTGTGCGCATGCGCCGCTGCAGTCAGCGGCGCATACCGAGGGGAATATCTCCTAAACCGTACAGGTTTAGGAGATATTTTTTTTACCTACAGGTAAGCCTTATTATAGGCTTTCCTGTAGGTAAAAGTTAAAAAAGTGGGTTTACTTCCACTTTAAGTTGTGAAACATCCCAACTAGCGATGGGCCGAATGGACCCCTGTTCGGTTTGCACCAGAACTTCTGAACACTGCAAAAGTTTGGACCCAAATAATGAACCCCATTAAAGTCAATGGGACCCGAATTTCAAAAATCAAAAGTGCCCATTTTCAAGGTTTATATGCAAGTAATTGGGGATATAATGGTTATAGGGGTCTGGGTCCTGCCCTGGGGGACATGTATCAATAAAAAAAAAAAGTTTGTGAAAAATTTTTAAATGAGCAATGATTTTTGATTTTTAAAGTGAAAGCCTAAAAATTAAAAATTCTTCCAATATAGTGCATTTATAAAGCCCAAAAAAATGAAATATTCCCTCCAAGCTGCCTTTATTTTGCTCAGCAACAGCTGGGGTGCCAGTGAGTATGATGAGGCCACAATGTAGTGTACTGGGAACAAGATTAGAGATTTTTTGGATACATTCTGGTGTCACTTTGACTTTGTATAGAAGTAACGGGTGCATAAAAATTGGTCTTTTGGTGTCATGGCGCCTTCCTACTGTAACCCTATAGAGGTAATCTTGATGAAAGCAAGATTTGGCCTAGCTGTAAAAAATTGCAATGATATGCACCTGTCAAACAGGTGCAGAAAAATTGTTCTTTGGGTGTTCATTGTGCCCATGAAACCTATACCAAAAACATTCTTCCAGATG
Organism: Lithobates pipiens; assembly: GCF_037356315.1. Lineage (NCBI taxonomy): Eukaryota > Metazoa > Chordata > Amphibia > Anura > Ranidae > Lithobates > Lithobates pipiens. The sequence continues at coordinate 144,384,042 of NW_027507758.1, read as the reverse complement.
AAATGATTGAACACCCTCAAAGCTAGGCAGCCTCGAAGTCATGCACATCGTAAAAAGACTTAAACAGTAGACATATGCATAGTAAAATATTTTGTTTCCTAATTTCGTTTTCGTCCGAAAAATTAATTTATTTAGTTACTCCCGAAATTCGTTTTTATTTATTTAGTTTTTCGTTCAAAAATTGCATTCGTCCGAAAATCCACATGAATTACGGTCGAATCTGTCTTTAAAGGCTTATGGTGTCTATCGAATGTATAAAGAAGATTTGACGGAGCTAGTATATAGCATACTTCGTGTGAACTTTAAAACCCTATTAAAGTCTATGGGACTCCAACGTTCAAAATCTAAAGTGCTAATTTTAAAGGCTAATATGCAAGTTACTGTCCTAAAAAGTGTTTGGGGACCTGGGTCCTGCCCCAGGGGACATGTATCAATGCAAAAAAAAGTTTTAAAAACGGCCGTTCTTTCGGGAGCAGTGATTTTAATTATAATTAAAGTGAAACAATAAAAGTGTAATATTCCTATTTCGTACCTGGGGGGGGGGGGTGTGTATAGTATGCCTGTGAAGGGGCGCATGTTTCCTGTGCTTAGAACTGTCCCTGCACAAAGTGTCATTTATGCAGGAAAAAAAGTCCTTTAAAATTCAATTGCCAGGCCCTTCAGCTCTGGTATGGATATTTAGGGGAAATCTGCCTCAAATAAAAAAAAAATTGACTTGGGGTTCCCCCTAAATATCCATACCAGACCCTTCAGGTCTGGTATGGATATTAAGGGGAACCCCGCGTCAATTTAAAAAAAATTGACGTGGGGGTCTCCCTAAAAATCCATACCAGACCCTTTATCCGAGCACGCAACCTGGCAGGCCGCAGGAAAAGAGGGGGGGGGCGAGAGAGCGGTCCCCCTCCCTCCTGAACCGTACCAGGCCACATGCCCTCAACATTGGGAGGATGCTTTGGGGGTCTGTGACCCCTCAAAGTACCTTGTCCCCATGTTGATGAGGACAAGGACCTCATCCCCACAACCCTGGCCGGTGGTTGTGGGGGTCTGCGGGCGGGGGGCTTATCAGAATCTGGAAGCCCCCTTTAACAAGGGGACCGCCAGATCCCGCCCCCACTGTTTGAAATGGTAAGGGGGTACAAAAGTACCCCTACCATTTCACAAAGAAAGTGTTAAAAAATTGTTAAATAAGACAAACACACTTTTGAAAAATTCCTTTATTAAAAATAAACAAAAGATTCCAGCGATGGTAATCCACTCTTGCTATCCAGCGACGGATGTCCAGCGATGGCTGATCTGATCCAGCGCAGAGAATCCATCCATCTTCTGTCTCCACGGAGGAGACACTGCAGGGATCCCGGCGGCCTGACGTTTGTTATATGTGGAGGGCGGGGCCACCCGTCACCTGATCCCCTTGCGTCAGAGGGGGGCGGGGTCAGGTGACAGGTGGCCCCGCCCTCCACATATAACAAACGTCAGGCCGCCGGGATCCCCGCAGTGTCTCCTCTGTGGAGACAGAAGATGGATGGATTTGCTGCGCTGGATCAGATCAGCCATCGCTGGACATCCGTCGCTGGATAGCAAAAGTGGATTACCACCGCTGGAATCTTTTTTTTTTTTTTTTTTTAATAAAGGAATTTTTCAAAAGTGTGTTTGTCTTATTTAACTATTTTTTACACTTTCTTTGTGAAATGGTAGGGGTATTTTTGTACCCCCTTACCATTTCAAACGGGGGGGTTAAAGGGGGCTTCCAGATTCTGATAAGCCCCCCGCCCGCAGACCCCCACAACCACCGGCCAGGGTTGTGGGGATGAGGCCCTTGTCCTTATCAACATGGGGACAAGGTGCTTTGAGGGGTCACAGACCCCCAAAGCATCCTCCCAATGTTGAGGGCATGTGGCCTGGTACGGTTCAGGAGGGAGGGGGGCCGCTCTCTCGCCCCCTCTCTTTTCCTGCGGCCTGCCAGGTTGCATGCTCAGATAAAGGGTCTGGTATGGATTTTTAGGGGGACCCCACGTCAATTTTTTTTTAATTTGACGCAGGGTTCCCCTTAATATCCATACCAGACCTGAAGGGTCTGGTATGGATATTTAGGGGGAACCCCACGTCAATTTTTTTTTCAATTTGACGCAGGGTTCCCCTTAATATCCATACCAGACCTGAAGGGCCTGGTAATTGAATTGGGGGGACCCCCACGCTTTTTTTTTTTTTTTTTTTTTTTTTTATCAATGACTTTCAATGAGTGTTCTCTGTATTACGGAGCCGACAATTCATAATAGCTGCGAGTGATTTTAAAGGACTTTTTTTCCTGCATAAATGACACTTTGTGCAGGGACAGTTCTAAGCACCAGAAACATGTGCCCCTTCACAGGCATACTATAGACACCCCCCAGATATGAAATTTAAAGGAATATTACACTTTTATTGTTTCACTTTAATCATTATTAAAATCACTGCTCCCAAAAAAACGGCCGTTTTTAAAACTTTTTTTTGCATTGATACATGTCCCCTGGGGCAGGATCCAGGTACCCAAACACTTTTTAGGACAGTAACTTGCAGAATCTTTTCTCTCTGTCAAATCTTTTTTCTTTGTCGAATATTTTGTCTATATAATCTTGGACTAATAGAGTTAAGGTTAGGCACATTCGACCACAGGTTCTATAGACAGATTATTATTGTCAGAGTCACGTTGAATCTCCTATTCTATATCGAACTGTTGTAACAACAAAAACGAAAATAAAGCATTTATTTATGTTGGATCTTTCATTTTTCGGATTCTGTGCTTTCGTTATCGTTTGTCAAAACAAAAACTAAAATACCTGAAATTCGGACGAAAATGCATTCGGACGAAAACGAATGCACATGTCTATTAAACAGTGACATTGGCATTAGGGGCTTCATAGCTGGTAATATCTATCATTTGGCGTGCAGTACTGAGGTCCATCAGCAGGTGTCTCCTGGCAGTTTGGAACTGTCAGGAGAGTTTTTCCCTGCTGGTGATGTCATCTTTGGGCCGTAGTACTGGCGCCCACTAGCGGATGAATCCTGGCAGTGTGGAGCAGATATTACCTTCTGCAGACAGGCATCACCTGAGCTTGACAGCAGGTACTGTAATAGTATAAATACCTGACAAGTGCACTCAATCATTGCCCTGGTATTGTCCTTGAGAACTGACCTGCACCCTGTTACCTGTTATCCTGATCCTGAACCTGATCCACGATTCCTGTATCCTGAACCTATTGTACGTGATCCCATCGTCCCCGCATCCCTGGATCCTTGTCCTGCAGCCTGATCCCTTCCACATTGTCCCTGTCTGTTTACTCCTTGCCCCCCATCTGCTGACCTCCCATTTATGACCCTGGCCTGGCTTGACTACGATTCTGGTATCCCCTATTGCTATATATATACTGGCTGGTTTGTTGTCACTGTTTTATTTATTTGGTTTTCTCACTCTGTTTTGTATCGGTGGTGTATTCACATTTATATTCATTTTATCTTAATAAAATCACTTACTTTCACCTACTTATGTTTTGTTCACTCTGTCACAGTCACACAGTTATGGTTACATCTAGTTTATGACACCAGAGCTGATAAATTTTTATAAAAGTAAAACAGTCCGCAGAGTCTGTGGACAGACGCATTCTATGATCAGTAATGAAACCTCCTGCAGCACTGAATGCCCATTCTGAAAGCATGCTGGATGCAGGGTAGCTTAACAACTTAATAGAATACAGGGCAAGTTCTGGCCAATGGTCTATCCTCATGACCCAGTAAGTCAGTGGATTGTCAGCTGGAAAGCTCTCCATCTCTGTTTTGACCCCAAGGTAATCATTCACCAAGTGATACAGACGCTGCCGATGGGATGTGTAAGCTGACAGCGCTGGGCGGCGAGGACTAAAAAAAAATCCGAAATGCCTCACTTACGCCTTCTCCAATGCTCCTCTCTTGACCAACAGAGGACTCAAACAATGTTTTCCATGACACTGTAACCAACTGGAGTAAGGAAAAACATTCAATAAAATCCTCTTTAACGTGTCCTCAAGAGATTTTATCTTCTGCACTCTCTGTGGGGACAGGATGAATTCTGAAGCCTTTCCGTATAATGGTGGTCAAGGAGGGTTGCCAACCAGTAATCATCCTTCTCCTTTATGCTACGTATTCTTGGGTTCTTTTGCAGGCTTTGAAGCATGAGGTTGCCCATGTGCCTGAAATTTGCCAAGGCTTGAGAAGAAGACTCCTCGGGGTCACACAGGAGCATCTGGAACTTCCTCCTCCCAGCCACGTACTACTCCCAAGGGTCCTGGAGTTGGAAAGCCGTCACTTACAGATTGACGCATGTCTTCTTCTTCTTCGAAGCCTATGAAAGTGTCAGAATCCTCCTCCTCATTCTCCTCCCCTCTCTCCTCCTGTGTGGTGACAATACAGTGCATGCATCCATAATGATCAGCCATAGGCATGCTTAAAAAAAGCTGCGGCAGCCTGAGCCTGTCGTTGTGCCGTATTCACTCAGGTACTCATTGATGGCCTTCTGCTGCATGAATAGCCGCTGTAGCATTAACAATGTTAAGTTTCACCTGGTGGGCATGTCACAAATCAGGCGGTTTATGGGCAGGTGGATTTCCTGCTGAATTTCAGCCAACTGAGCACTGGCTGTGTATGACTGCCTGAAATGGCTACAGACTCTTCTGGCCAACTTTAGCTCATCTTGCAACCCTGGGTATGTATTTAGGAAGCACTGCACCGCCAAATTGAGGACATGTGCCAGGTATGGCACATGTGTCAACTTTCCCTGTCTAAGGGTGGACAGGAGGTTTGAGCCATTATCGCACTCCACCATTCCTGGCTCCAGCTGGCATGGCATGAACCACCTCTGGGCCTGTCCCTGTAGAGCTGCAAGAATCTCTGCTCCAGTGTGGTTCCTGCCCCCTAAACACACCAGCTGTAGCACTGCATGGCACCTTTTAGCCTGACTCTGGTAATAACCCTTTGAACGCCTAGGGGTACCTGATTTTCATAGGACAATTCTGCAGAGGTGGGCATGGAGGTGGCAGAGGAGAAGGAGTAGGAGGGAGTACAGCTCACAGGTCTGGCATCATCACCACCAGCTGTATAGAGACGTGGGGGCACAACAATCTGCAGCACCAAGCCCTGTCCTGCATCCTTTCAAGTTGCAAGAAGTATTACCCAGTGTGCTGTGAACTAAATATATCATTCCTGTCCATGCCCATTCACAGAAGGGGGCAGAATTCACCAGGCTGAAAGGCAGAAGTTGAAAAGCCAACAGCTTTGACATTTGGCATTTAGACACTGGGCATGTGGGTGGTAGGGGCTGTATTTTTTTTCCCGCTGCAGCAGATGGGGCAGAGATTTTGCCGGCTACAGTCTACAGCTGATGGTGTGCTGCTGGCAGATGTGCTGCTAGGACCTGGGACACCCCGTGCTATACCATCATCCCAGTTAGTGGAGTCTGCTAAGAGGTAATGACTCAGTATAGCATCAGCAGACTGAAGTGGGTAAGGAGGAGGAGGAGGATAAGAGACAGATTTGTGCCCCTTTTGTGTGGCTTTTAGGTGCTCTTGCCAACGGGCTCAGTGGTTGGACGTTAAATTCCTTGTTAAGCATATGGTACCCAAATGGTTGGTGTTTTTGCCAACGTTTGATGTGCCTGAGAAACAGTTTGCAGATAGCAAGAGTGTCATCTGCTGCAGATGTACTGAAAACAGACAGCTGAGCTTTGGTGACAGGGCCAAGAGATAACAGCTGCAAGATGTGAAGGAATAGGGTGGCTGCTCTCTACTCTTTCTTGATGTCGTCCTCCTTGGGGTTGTGCCGCCTAACCTTCAGTTTCCTCCTCTGCTCTATCTGGCACCCACATAGCATCAGTGACCTCATCATCATCATCATCATTGCCATTTCCTCCATCTTCATTATTACCACTGGAGACAACTTGGCAATACACTGCGGCTTGGTGAACTTGAATGCCAATTTGTCTACCAGTGTTCCTCCCTCTCTCTAGGCTCATGTTCCTGTCATACTCAACATCAGAACCAACATCTGAATCCAGTATGGGCTGGGTATTGTCAAGGGGCAAGTGGCTGACGATGTGGTCAAATAACTCAGCTGACTCCTCAATGGCTGATGCTGGGGCTATGGCAGGAATAGATGTGGACAAGGAGGCAGGTTTATCCACTCTGGCAACTGCAGGGGATTGCACACTTGTCTCTGCTTGCGTGACAGAGGATGAGGAGGACGAGGAAGGTTTAGTAAGCCAGTCCTCCACCTCCTCTGCATGCTGTGGCTGGATAGCACGGGCAAACTCACTAAACAGAGGAAATGATGCCCTGCCTGAAGACTGACCACCACGTCCACCTTTGCCTGTGGACACATTTATGCTAGCCCCCTTACAGTGCCAAGGAAACATCTTCCTCTCCTTGTTGTCCCCCAAGACATTAATGGGAGGGAAGGGGTGGTGCTTATAAGCAAATGTAAAGAAGAAGTTGAAATCGGTACATAGATGCACTTTAATCAATGTAAAGAGGTGTTTGGTGCACTTTAATTTGAGTACTCACACTACACAGACACACTCCACGGATACACTATATACTGCAATATAATGCGGCAAACATATAGTGACGCACAGAACTATATGGCATTAAACTGGCAATAACGCACACAGAAGTACATGGCGTTAAACTGGCAGTAACACACAAAACTATATGGCGTTAAACTGGCAGTAACGCACACAGAACTATATGGCGTTAACCTGGCAGTAACACACAAAACTATATGGTGTTAAACTGGCAATAACACTCACAAAACTATATGGAGTTAAAATGGCGGTAACACACACAAAACTATAATATGTTAAACTGGCAGTAACGCACACAGAAGTAAATGGCATTAAACTGGCAGTAACGCAATCTAATTGACATTGTTCAACCATCACTACACTGACGCTATCTGAACTGTCTCTATACACTAATGTAAAGATTTTCACGGTCTCACTACACTACAGTGAAACTATCTGAGCTGTCCATAATCTAGCTGCACACTATGCAAAGCTGAATGATGGTCCTCCTCACTACACTCACACTTTCCCTAGACTGACACTAAATGAATATTCTACACTGACAATTGAAGCAAAATAGCACAGTATAGCACACTAACTCACTAATAGCACTGCACAGAACCCTGTTCTATCTCTCTCCATGCCGAAATCCCACTGAATACTTTTATACTGTGGGGCGGGAATGAGCCATGATTGGATAAAGTCATGATGACAGTGTTCAATCATGACTATGACAGTGCTCTGTGCCCTGATTGGCTGAAGCTTTCACTGATTCAGCCAATCAGAGTTTGCATTGTGGTCAGTTCGGGGGGCCGAACAAAGGTCGAATGACCCATTTGTTCGGCTGTTTGTTGAACGTCCGAACATCGAAAGTTCGACCTAAACTTATGCTCGGGCCGAACCATTTGTCCATCCCTAATCCCAACCAAAAATTTCCATTTTCCTTTAAATATAGTTGTCACTACATTGTACAAAGATAAATTATTGTCACACACTTCTAATTGTATACAATTAAACAGTTTTTGTCATGTAATTGAGGATGGAAAAACAATTGTGTGGAAATGTCACTAGAGCATCGGTGGACACTATGGTTCCAACCCAAAAATTCTTGTTTTTAGCAAACTGTTTGCGGGCTTTCTTATGCATCATCTTTAGAAGAGACTTCCTTCTTTGACGACAGCCATGCAGACCAATTTGATGCAGTGTGCAGCATATGGTCTGAGCACTGACAGACTGACCCCCCACCCCTTCAACCTCTGCAGCAATGCTGGCAGCACTCATACATCTATTTCCCAAAGGCAACCTCTGGATATGATGCTGAGCATGTGCACTCAACTTCTTTGGTCGACCATGGCGAGGCCTGTTCCGAGTGGAACCTGTCCTGTTAAACCGATGTATGGTCTTGGTCACCGTGCTGCAGATAAGTTTCAGGACCTTGCCTATCTTCTTATAGCCTAGGCTATCTTTATGTAGAGCAACAATTCTTTTTTTTCAGATCCTCAGAGAGTTCTTTGACATGAGGTGCCATGTTGAACTTCCAGTGACCAGTATGAGAGACCGAGCGTCCCCATTCACATCTGAGACCTTGTAACACTAACGAGTCACATGACACTGGGGAGGAAAAATGGCTAACTGGGCCCAATTGGGACATTTTCACTTAGGGGTTTACTCACTTTTGTTGCCAGCGGTTTAGACATTAATGGCTGTGTGTTGAGTTATTTTCAGAGGACAGTACATTTACACTGTTATACAATACACATTTAAATTGTAGCAAAGTGTAATTTGTTCAGTGTTGTCATATGAAAAGATATAAGGAAATATTCACAAAAATGTAAGGGTGTACTCACTTTTGTGAGATGCTCTACATTTATTGTATCCATTTATCTGCCTCTCTGTCCATTCTTCAGTATATTTTTCTTTTTTTCAAGAAAACAAAACTGAAAGTACTTAATAAACGGTTTAAATTAAAGAGAAAATAATGAAACATTTAAAGGTTGTGCTTGCATATTGTAGATTTACAGAATAAATAAATGCTTCATTGTAAGATTTAAATGCTTTTGGTTTTTAATGAGTTTGTCAGAGTATGTTTGTATGAATTACTAAAAGGTTGAATGCATTTTACAGGAAATATCAGGAATGCTTATCTCATTTATGCAACAACAATGTCACATCCTATAATGTGTTTTTGCCAGAGGATAAAAATAAAACTCTCCTGTTTGTAACAAACTGTGAAGTGCCCTTCTGCTGTATAGTCACATTTAACATCTCTGAGCTGCGGCAACGGTGGAAATATAAAATAGAGATTAAATGTTTCACAGCTGCTGCATTTAGTAACGAACAATAAATAATCATTTGCAAGTTGATAGCTGAAGTAAATTTTAGAGATGTGTTTGGTATGTAGATATAATATGTTTTTATGTTCTGTTTCAAAATAATACATTAAGGATATACAGCAGATCGTGATATTGTGCAAGAGTAAAATGAATTGAATAGCTAAGAAAATTTATTTTGGTCATCATGAAGTAGACATTCTAAATATTTTATTATCTTATAAAAATTGTTGATGTAAGTGTAAGAAGTTGAAGACAAACTTGGGATTTGGGAGGAGAGGCCCAAAGCAAACAGGCCTATAGTGGTGATTAAAGAATTTTCATTAGTGGGTTCTTTCCTTAGCTCCTGTGAAAGTTCCTTTGAAAGTTTGCTTTTATAAAATTTTAAAAGGGCTATTCCTCTTTACCAAAAAAACAATTATTTAAACTTTTTATTTTAGGAAAAAATCAACTTTTTGGGGCTTTTGAAAATTTACCATAATTATAATTTCCCATGTTTTCCTTTAATCAAGGTGGTAATATAATTTGGGTCACGTTCAGGACTACTGCTCACAAGATAATTGTGGGTAGAATGCAAACATACTAGCTATAATGGCCAAGGATATTTAAAATCTGTATCAGGAGCACCCCCCAGCTTTTCTTTAGAACCTCTCCAACTCCCACCTCACTTTGCATCTTTCACTCCCCCTCCCCCTGCATCAGTTGTCTAACATGGTAAAAGGTGCTCAAAGGTTTATATTACCCTGTTACTCCTTTATATATCATCCTCATGGCAAGACCATTGGTTTTGAATACACTGTTTTGGCGTCCTTTGATTGTTATGGTTTTTATACCGTATTGTATACTACATTAAGCCTGTACACCGATAGACTGCATTGAGGGGCAAGCTTCCCAGATACAGCTAATTGTGTTATACCTTTACATCACTCTGACATATATATCATTCGGTTTAAAGTTTTGTCCCCCTATAAGGGCTGTTTGTACTATATTGACAAACCACACACATTTAATGTCATTGCCTGTTTCTGAAACCTGAATACAGTTCTTGGAAAACAAAGTCTACCTGGAAGATAACAGGCTCTGGCTAAGGTACAGGTTGTGGATGTAGATGCTATTTACCAGAACTCCTAGTGAGGTGGTTCATACTAGTAGCTTTGTTGAGGAAAATGATTGTTTCCAGCCTTGTGGAGATGGCGCAAAGAGAGAGACAGAATCATATTTAGGGACTTTAGGCAAAGGTTGCCAGAGGTAAAATTAATTGAGTGTAAAAAAGAGCAACATGTTGTTAGAAAACTCAGATAGTACTGTGAAGTATATGAAGTCAGGTAAAGTCAAGTAAAGTGAAGTCAGCACTTAGGGCATTAAAAAGAAATTCAATGACAGAAAGCTTGCGAGTAGTATGAATCACCCATGAAAGGGTAGACTGCTCTATCAGAAATATTGAAACTTTAAATAGTGTAAGACAGCTAGCAAAAATGTACCATTTTATTAATGTGGGAATTTTGGAGTATGTGGGTATGTGAGTATAGTCATAAAAATGTAACCTCTGTTTTTTCTACTACTTTGTAATTTAACTGAAGTCTTAGGGATAGTATGAGATTGTATAAAGGCCGGAAGCGAAGGGTAAAAGTACACAAGGGTAGAGAACAAACTTGAATGTGAGTGGATTAGAATGACCATAGAGAAGGGTGGGAATGGCTGGAAGTGTCATAGAACAGCCACAAAAGAAGTGCAGTTTGGGAGTAAGTGAAGGAGAATGACTTGGAAGAATATGAGCCTAAAGTGGTTGTAAACCCTATTCATAAAATTAGATTTAAGCAGATATATCTCTAATGTTTACTTATCTCTCTCCAAGGCTCTAAGTGCGTTTCTCTCTGGTGCCCTATTCCTCTGCTATCAGCATGAGTCACTTCTGACAAGTTCTCTTCTGACAAGTTCTCTGACACATGAGATAATATTACCTAAAAATTTGTGTCGGCGAGGGAGCTTAGAGGGAGATAAGCAGGGAGCTTGTCTATTCAGAATACAGCTCTGCATGTTCCTTCATTCCTCTGCCTATGTGGAGGGGAGAATTGTGTCTCTTTCCTGCAATCAGCTCTCGCACAGTGCAAATACAGTCTCTCCACCCACCCCTAAGTACTGCTAAATAATGAAGAACATTTTTTTAACACAATCTGCCCTTTTCAAAGGGTGTAGAAAGGGGAAGACAGCAGATATAGTAAAAATATATGTGAGCCCCTTTTAAGTGAAAGACAGTAATCATGAAGGTGGAGCAATTTGGGCTTGTAGTTGGGGTTAATTGCCACAGAGTTAGGGACAGTGGTCATGGATGAAAGTGTAGTAGAATGACTACAAAAACAAGCCAGGGGGCATGGGTAGAAGAAGAGAAGAATGACCACTGAAAAGAGCAGGAATGTATGGAACTAGAGAATGACTAAAGAGGGGAGGAGAGTGCGGAAGTGTGCCTTCTAAAGGGAGACTGGTCCAACTGCATTACAACTGGTGGAAATGACATATCACGTACCCTACGACACGACACGTTTCACCAGTAACATCTGATGTCATCATGACTGGGGTGGGATGCAAACAGCATACCTGCATGCTTTTTGATTCGTGCAAAGTGTTTTTACTATGTTTTATGCCGATGCCTCTTATGGAATAAAGGGATGTTTATACTACGCAATGAGGAGCCCCTTCTGTTTGTTGATATCTTTTAAACATATGACCAATCCTTGGAGTATATCAGGCCGTGGACCAGTCTCCCTTTAGAAGGCACGCTTCCATTGGTATCTGCGCTTGATCTGACCACCTGTAATGGATGCCAATCTTCTCTGATCGATCATTGGAGCATATAGGGCTGTGGAGCAGTCTCCCTTCATAATGGATACTTTCATTGGTATCTGTGCCTGGTTTGACTACCTGTAATGGGTGTCAACTCCCTCTGGTGAGTAGAATGTTTGCCTGGTGGTGGTTGAAGACGTTTTCTCACCGAGATCACAGGGATTCTCATCATTCACATTGATAGAAGATTCATGGTGGTGGTTCACGGACATTTCTTTGGAAATTATATCAACATTTATTTTAGTGTTTTAACATATATGTTTCTTATGAATTTCACTCATGATTTTTTTCCATATTTTTTGTATGTATATTTGAGTACGGCGGTGCGCGGTATGAAAATTGTTTGGTCTATGCTCTTTAAATCTATGATGTGCTTATAGGGAAATGAATAAATGCCCACACTAAAAATAATATGTAAATAAAAAATATATGAACAAATTAGAATGTGAAATAACCTACTGGAGTTAAAAACACATACAGTGAGTTTATGTCCCATAGTTTTATGCAAAATAGAGCCTATGAAAGTTTGTATGATACAATAAAAAAAAAAAATCACATTAGTCAAAACTGTATTATTGTTAGTGGTAGCTAAACTGTTGTTTCTTGACAGATTTATTTTCTGTATGCACTTTTCATAATAAAAAAGCTGCTATAAAAATGAGCAAATCGGTGCACATTTAAAAATTGCTCTTAAGCACTTTTTAGACAGATGTCCCAAAATAAGCACTTATAGTACAGTCGCTATTTGGCTGCATGATCATGCAAAAAAAAAAATGCTGCTTTCACCACAAAACAGACCCAAAGGTTAAAGACATATTCTATATTTTGAAAAAATTTATTAAATGCACCTACAATAATCAAAAAGGCAATTTATTATGTTTTTCATTGGAGCTTGCAACAACAAACCATCAAGGGTGCAATGCACAGGCTCCTGTAGGCTCCCCAGGTCTATTCCAAGGCTATACTCTTAACCACTTTCAGACCGGACCATTTTGCTGGTCAAAGACCAGACCACTTTTTGCGATTCGGCACTGCGTCGCTTTAACTGACAATTGCGCGGTCGTGCGACGTGGCTCCCAAACAAAATTGACGTCCTTTTTTTCCCACAAATAGAGCTTTCTTTTGGTGGTATTTGATCACCCCTGCGGTTTTTATTTTTTGCGCTATAAACAAAAATAGAGCGACAATTTTGAAAAAAACGCATTATTTTTTACTTTTTGTTATAATAAATATCCCCCAAAAATATATATAAAAAAAAAATTTCCCTCAGTTTAGGCCGATACGCATTCTTCTACATATTTTTGGTAAAAAAAATCGCAATAAGCGATTATTGATTGGTTTGCGCAAAAGTTATAGTGTTTACAAAATAGGGATAGTTTTATAGCATTTTTATTAATAATTTTTTATTATTTTTTTTTTACTAGTAATGGTGGCGATCAGCGATTTTTATTGTGACTGCGACATTGTGGGGGACCCATCAGACATTTTTGACACATTTTTGGGACCATTGTCATTTATACAGTAATCACTGCTAAATAAATGCAGTGATTCCTGTGTAAATGACACTGGCAGTGAAGGGGTTAACCAGTGGGTGGCAGTGTAGGGTTTAAGTGTTCCTAGGGATGTGTTACTAACTGTGGGGGGGGGGTTGGGCTTTCATTTAGTGAACACTGATCTCTGCTCCAATCACATGGAGCAGAGATCAGCGTCACTAGTTGCTAGGCAGAATGGAGAAATGTTGTTTACAACGGCACTTCTCCATTCGGCCGCTCCGTGAGACGATCGCGGGGAGCGGCGCGCTCCCGATGGCAGGGCGGCAAATTTAAAGGGACGTACATGTACGCCCATTTGCCTACCCGTGCCATTCTGTCGACGTACATCGTCGTGCGCTGGTCGGCAAGTGGTTAATATGCGTGTAACATTAAACATGGCCTAAAGGTGGATGAAGGAAAGCAGCACACTGATGAGCTCATCTTTCTGTTAGTCTGATCTCTCCTCCTATCAGCATACTTCTTCTTCTTGTCAGAACCTTGTTGATTAATGGATTGCTAGAGGCAATACACAGATTTAGGTACTTACTATGCTTACATTTGAGACATATGCACTTTCAGCACGTTTTTGTAATAAGATTGTCACATTATTATTTATTAATTGTTTGCCACAGAAGCACTTTTTTTTTAATTACTTATAAGGTGATTTCTTATACCCCTATTGGACAGTACCAGTAACACAGATCACTCAAAGTCACAGAAGCACTTTATTATAAATTCTGATGTGTTTACACAGTGTCATTATCGGGGATATATATATATATATATATATATATATATATATATATATATATATATATATATATGTGTATGTATAAAATTATATTTTATTTTATTTTCTTCATGTGTCTGTAGGTTATATGAATTTTGGTAGACTATGATACAGGCTTACATGGTGTAGCATGCTTTAGCGCAGCATAGAATTTATTGTTCTTGCCCTTTGCACAAATTTATGAGATGTGTTGAACACATGCAGCTGAGTAGTGGCGTCCATTAGGCATAGGGTTCATTGAAGTTCACAGGATTTTGTTTTCTTTTTTCTGTGTACATTATATAGAAGCAGCTAGGTACATATTACAGCCATACAATATCTTGAAGAGTGTAAAAACATAAGAAAATAAGCATTACAAATACATATTGATAACATACAAAAATATATGCATGTATAATGCATGGGTGTTGAAACTAGCTGCTGAAAAATGTTCCAAAACTTGCATGACAATTTTAGCACTAAGAGATGGGAACCAAACAATGGAATAAATCTGCCGAACACATAGTAGCTATTATGTTTTATGTCAGATAGGCTTATTAGTTATAAGTTATTGTTAGGAAAAATAACTGCAGTGCCCTGGTAATTGTGAAAAATTACTCTTTTTAAGCAGACATTTACTAAGACTTTAGTTACTAATTTGTCTTATATCTTAGTTCAGTGATGATCAACCTGAAAATGAGTGTGGCCCTTGACACTTCCAGGGGTCCTCATAATAGCAGCTCTTTTTTGTTAGATGAAGTACATTGCATTGAGTTAAGTAGCCTATTCAAAATGAATGGGCTGTAAAATGTTGCAACACCCGAAAATGTTGGTCCTGCTGTATTTTAGTGCACATTGGAAAGAAAAGAGGAGAAAAATAAGCCTGACCATTTGTTTCAGTGTCAAGAATGGCAACTCCCTGCACTGGTGTCAGTATGTAATAATCAACCCCATCACTGATGTTAGTGGACGCAATAATAACCCCCAGCATTGGTGTTAGTCACTGCAATAATAATCACCAGCATTGGTGTCAGTCACTGCAATAATAATCACCAGCATTGGTGTCAGTAGACACAATAATCAGGCCCAGCATTGGTCCCTGTGGACACAATAATAACCCTCCTCATTGGTGTCAGTCACTGCATAACCCTGGACATTTGTTTCAGTGACAGAAATAGTAACTCCCAGCATTGCTGTCAGTATGTGCAATAATCAATCCTAGCACTGATGTCAGTGGATGCAATAATAACCCCCAGCATTGGTGTCAGTCACTGTAATAATAATCGCCAGAATTAGCGCCAGTCACTGCGATAATAACCTCCAGCATAGGTGTCAGTGACCACAATAATTAACCTCCAGCTTTGAGATCTGTGACCAGGGCCGCTGATAGGCCAGTACAACTGGCCCTGTTGTACAGGGCCTGGCCAGCAGGGGGGGGGGCCCGGGAAACCTGTCCACAGAACTAATTAATGTGCAAAAAAAATTAAAAATCCTCCAGCCACCATGACCAAACATTGTCTGTCGGAGTCATCCTCCCCTTCCCCCCCCCCCCCCCGGTTACTTTTTGAGGTTTTTTTTATTTTGAGCTCAATATCTGCAGGTGGCGACAGGGGGAGGGACTATTTTTTCTATTTCGGGCGCGGAAGAATGTTTCTTCAAGGGTGGGACTGAAGGGGGCCCCGTCAGGTAGGCTGTACGGGGCCCCATGATTTCTATCAGCGGCCCTGTCTGTGACCACAATAATAACCTCCAATATTGGTAAGAGAAATCACAGTACTAAACACCACATTGGTGTCAGTGACAATACTATTTCAAAATCTCTTCACTGGTCCTTAGTGGCAATGCTGTTAACCTCCCTTAACCACTTGCCCACTGGGCACTTAATACCCCCTTCCTAACCAGGTCAATTTTCAGCTTTTAGAGCTGTCACACTTTGAAAATTACTCAGTCATGCAACACTGTACCCATATGATATTTTTGTCCCTTTTATACACAAATAGAGCTTTCTTTTGGGGATATTTAATCACCACTGGTTTTTTTTTTTGTGCTATAAATAAAGGGCGGAAACATTTTGCAAATTAATTATTTTCTTTATACATTTTGGCCAAAACTTATACTGCTACATATCTTTGGTAAAAATAAGTCAAATAAGGTTATAGAGTCTACAAGCTATGGTGCCAATCATTGAAAATTGATCACACCTGATGTACTGATCCATTTCTTGAGACTAACAAGTCAGGAAAGTACAAATACCCTCAAATGACCCCTTTTTGGAAAGTAGACATTCCAAGGTATTTAGTAGGGATGAGCCCAATGTTTGAGTTGAATGTAAGTTTGACTCGAACATCGAGTGTTTGCCTGTTTGCCAAATAGTGAACAATTTGGGGTGTTCGTGGCAAATTCGAACATGAGAGAAATTGAAAGTGCTAATTTTAAAGGCTTATATGCATGGCATTGTCATAAAAAGTGTTTGGGAACCTGGGTCCTGCCCCAGGGGACATGTATCAATGCAAACAAAGTTTTAAAAACTGCAGTTTTTTCGGGAGCAGTGATTTTAATAATGCTTAAAGTGAAACAAAAAAAGTGAAATATTCCTTTCTATTTTGTACCTGGGGGGTGTCTATAGTATGCCTGTAAAGTGGCGCGTGTTTCCCGTGTTTACAGCAGCCCCTGCACAAAATGACATTTCTAAAGGAAAAAAGTAATTTAAATCTACTCCCGGCTGTAATTAATTGTCGGTCTCGGCAATCCACATAAAAGTAATTGAAAAAAAAATGACATGGGATTCTCCCACAGTCCATTACCAGGCCCTTTGGGTCTGGTATGATTATTAAGTAGAACCCCGAACCAAAATAAAAAAAAAATTGCGTGGGGGTCCCCCCCAAATTTCATATCAGGACCTTCAGGTCTTGTATGGATATTAAGGGGAACCCCGCGCCAAAATGTAAAAAATAAAAGGGCGTGGGGGTCCCCTCAAAATCCATACCAGACCCTTATCCGAGCAAGCAACCTGGCAGGCCGCAGGAAAAGGGGGGGAGAGAGCGGCTCCCCTCCTGAACCGTACCAGGCCACATGCCCTCAACATGGGGAGGGTGCTTTGGGGTAGCGGCCCCCCCAAAGCACCTTGTCCCTATGTTGATGGGGACAAGGGCCTCATCCCCACAACCCTTGCTCGGTGGTTGTGGGGGTCTGCGGGCAGGGGGCTTATTGGAATCTGGAAGCCCCCTTTAACAAGGGGACCCCCAGATCCTGCCCCCCCTGTGTGAAATGGTAACGGGTACAAATATACACCTACCTTTTCACAAAAAAGTATGAAAATGGTAAAAATGACATGACACGGCTTGGGACAAGTCCTTATTAAAAAATTAAAATGTCCCACAAAGTCCATTCATCTTCTTCTTCTGGATTTTGAGGGGGACCCCACGGCATTTTTTTAAATTTTGGTGTGGGGCTCCCCTTAATATCCATACCAGACCTGAAGGGTCTGGTATAGAATTTGGGGGAACCTCCACACAATTTTTTTTTATTTTGGTTCGGGGTTCCTCTTAATATTCATACCAGACCCAAAGGGCCTGGTAATGGACTGTGGGGGAAGCCCATGCTATTTTTTTCAAACACTTTTATGTGTATTGCTGGGACCGACAATTCATTACAGCCGCAAGTAGTTTTAAATTACTGTTTTTGCTTTAGAAATGTCATTTTATGCAGGGACTGTTGTAAACACAGGAAACGTGTGCCAATTTAGAGGCATACTATAGACACCCCCAGGTACGAAATTTTAAGGAATATTTCACTTTAAGCATTATTAAAATCACTGCTCCCAAAAAAATGAAAGTTTTTAAAACTTTTTTTGCATTGGTACATGTACCCTGGGGCAGGACCCAGGTCCCCAGACACTTTTTATGACAATAACTTGCATAGAAGCCTTCAAAATTAGCACTTTTGATTATTCATGTTAGTGTCTCATAGACTTTAACAGTGTTTGCGTGTTTGAACAAATTTAGTAAGAGGCATGGTGAGTTTTTTCAAGTTGTAATTTTTTTTCCTACAATTCCTTGCAAAATGTAGATTTTTTTTCTCACAAAATTGTCATATTAACAGGTTATTTCTCTCACATGGCATATGCATACTTGCAACTGCACCCCAAAACACATTCTGCTACTCCTCCTGAGTATGGAAATGCCACATGTGTGAGACTTTTTCACAGCCTGGCCACATACAGAGGCTCGACATTCATGGAGCACCTTTAGGTGTTCTAGGAGCATAAAAACACATCTAATTTCTTGACTATTAGGCCGCGTACACACGCGCGGACTGTTTGCCCAACCTTGTTCGTCAAACAGTTTCGGCAAACAGTCCGCTCAAAATTTGCATGAGCGGACTTGCCCACACACGAGCGGACTGTTTGACGAACAAGGTTGGGCAAACAGTTCGCTCAACTTTTGAAATGAACGGACTCGCCCACGTAAGGAGGAGGCAAATCCGCCCATTTCGAGCGCGTGTACAGGTAGGCGGGGCCCGCGAGGGAGACGTCGCGGGCTCCGCCGCCTGGAATGGGCTTAAAGGGGAACCCCAACGCCGAAAAAAATCGGCGTGGGGGTTCCCCCCAAGTCCAGACCAGACCCTTGTCCGAGCACGCTACCCGGCCGGCCAGGAAAGGGGGGCGAGCGAGCGCGCCCCCCCTCCTGAGCCGTACCAGGCCGCGTGCCCTCAACATGGGGGGTGCCTTGGGGAAGGGGGGGCCGCGCGGCCCCCCCACCCCAAAGCACCTTGTCCCCATGTTGATGAGGACAAGGGCCTCTTCCCGACAACCCTGGCCGTTGGTTGTCGGGGTCTGCGGGCGGGGGGCTTATCGGAATCCGGGAGCCCCCTTTAAGAAGGGGGCCCCCGGATACCGGTCCCCCACCCTATGTGAATGAGTATGGGGTACAATGTACCCCTACCCATTCACCTGTGAAATAAAGTACAAAAAAAAACACAACACATGGAAAAAGTATTTTATTGCACAGCTCCGGGGGTCTTCCGTCTTCGGGGGTCTTCTCGCCGGACTCCTCCGCTATGTGTGTGTAGCTCTTTTACTAGCGGAGGAGTCCGGCTTTCTTCCTCCCCGCCGCCGGCCTCTTCTCCCGACTTCGGGGGTCTTGTCCCCCTCTTCGGTTCTTCTGCCGGGCCACCGCGCCTGGTCCGGTGGCCCGGTCTTCTGTCGCCGTCTTCCGTTCTTCTGTCGCCGCCTTCGGTTCTTCTGCCGGGCCACCGCGCCTTCTTGTAGCTCTTTTACAGGCGGTGGCCCGGTCTTCTGTCGCCGCCGCTGTCGTCGTCGCCGCCGCCGTCGCCGCCTTCCGTTCTTGTTCTTCTTCTTGTTCTTCTTCTTCTTCTCCTGGAGATGTTGACTCGACGAGCTCTCCGGCCGGAATGCCAGGGACACGCTCCGCTGCCACTTATATAGTGACAATGGGGCGGTGTCACATGGTATATGTCACATGGGTTGGTCACATGGTGACCCCGCCCCCTTACGATGTCATAGTCCCCATGTGACATCAACCCATGTGACCAACCCATGTGACATATACCATGTGACACCGCCCCATTGTCACTATATAAGTGGCAGCGGAGCGTGTCCCTGGCATTCCGGCCGGAGAGCTCGTCGAGTCAACATCTCCAGGAGAAGAACAAGAAGAAGAACCAGAAGAAGAACAAGAACGGAAGGCGGCGGCGGCGACGACGACAGCGGCGGCGGCGACAGAAGACCGGGCCACCGCCTGTAAAAGAGCTACAAGAAGGCGCGGTGGCCCGGCAGAAGAACCGAAGGCGGCGACAGAAGAACGGAAGACGGCGACAGAAGACCGGGCCACCGGACCAGGCGCGGTGGCCCGGCAGAAGAACCGAAGAGGGGGACAAGACCCCCGAAGTCGGGAGAAGAGGCCGGCGGCGGGGAGGAAGAAAGCCGGACTCCTCCGCTAGTAAAAGAGCTACACACACATAGCGGAGGAGTCCGGCGAGAAGACCCCCGAAGACGGAAGACCCCCGGAGCTGTGCAATAAAATACTTTTTCCATGTGTTGTGTTTTTTTTTGTACTTTATTTCACAGGTGAATGGGTAGGGGTACATTGTACCCCATACTCATTCACATAGGGTGGGGGACCGGTATCCGGGGGCCCCCTTCTTAAAGGGGGCTCCCGGATTCCGATAAGCCCCCCGCCCGCAGACCCCGACAACCAACGGCCAGGGTTGTCGGGAAGAGGCCCTTGTCCTCATCAACATGGGGACAAGGTGCTTTGGGGTGGGGGGCCGCGCGGCCCCCCCTTCCCCAAGGCACCCCCCATGTTGAGGGCACGCGGCCTGGTACGGCTCAGGAGGGGGGGCGCGCTCGCTCGCCCCCCTTTCCTGGCCGGCCGGGTAGCGTGCTCGGACAAGGGTCTGGTCTGGACTTGGGGGGAACCCCCACGCCGATTTTTTTCGGCGTTGGGGTTCCCCTTTAAGCCCATTCCAGGCGGCGGAGCCCGCGACGTCTCCTTCGCGGGCCCCGCCTACCTGTACACGCGCTCGAAATGGGCGGACTTTCCGAGCGGGAACAGTCCGCTCATTTCGAAAGTACAGCGGACAGGCCCACACACGGGCGGACTGTTCGCTCAAACACAGTTTCAGCGGACAGTTTTTCGGAATTTCCGAAAGACTTTGTCCGTCCAACTGTCCGCTGAAACTGTCCGCTGAAAGCCCACACACGAGCGGACTGTCCGCCCAAACACTGTTCAGCGGACAAGGTTGGGCGAACAGTCCGCCCGTGTGTACGCGGCCTTACACTTTTGAAGGCCCTGGAGCACCAGGACAATGGAAAAGCCCACTAAATTACCCAATTTTGGAAAACAAACACCCCAACATATATTCTGGAAGGCATTATGAGTGTTTTGAACATGCAATTTTTTTCCACAAGTTTTCCTCCCTGTAGTGATGGTCAGTGGCAGTGTTGCTAACCCCTATTTCTGCATTGGTGGTCAGTGCCAGTGTTGTTAACCTCCAAAACCCAATGGTGGCCATTGGAAGGGTTAATAATTTGCCAGATCATATACTCCCACAAAGCTGTCTCCCTGATGATATCAGACTGTCTTCATAGTACTTGCTTCATTTTAGTGGCAGGTGTGGGAATGCAGACAGCATCCCAGTACCCACACCACTCTGCAAAGTATCCAACAGGTGGTGGACCCTGGGCCACATAGAGAGAGAGCCGATTGGCTGCATACAGCCCATGGGCCCTGTTTTAGTCACCAGGGTCCTATACTCTGTGTTACTAATAAGAGCCAAGAGTGCCAGGTTACCGGAAATGATACTAATGCATTCAGTGCCAAAGGAAAACATTTTCTCTGGTTTACCAATTACTGAATGTGAAACTATGTGATGGCACACATGGAGAATGGGAATACAGGACATTAATATGATATAAATGTCAAGTCTTCTACATCTGTCATGCCATGTTTATAAAGTCAATGCAGGCTAAAGGCTGTCAAGTAAGAGTCCTATAAAATGCCTGCAGCAGGAGAGTGAACTGAATGTACTATGTGATTGTTATTACCGTATTCATTCACAGCTGTATAAAAATACATTGGAGTACTCTCCTCCTAGTGCTGTGGTTTTTAACTTTTCCCCTTCTATATGGTCCCAAAACAGCTCTGACTAGAATGCAAATGAATCATATGCATTAAAATAATACTGCCAAGGGAATTGTCAATAAAGTTTGTTTCTGTAAAGACAATGCTGCTTGAAAACTGCATTTGGTAGTGGAATATAAAGTTAATGTCAGCACGGCTCTGCATGAATTCCAAATTTACAACCCTAGTGTGCAGCAAGATGTTTGTGATCAAGCACTTTATAAAAGGATAGAAGACAAACAAAAGATATACATTATATGTGTTTATAAGTTACACAGCTTCTTAATTTAAAAGCAAAAAATCAATACACAAAGTTCAATAGCCACCAGCAATCAGGATTCTTGATCTCAAATTTAAAGGGTCAGACTTAAGAAAACTGATATTTTAACTGTAGCATTTACCATTTTAAAGTGGGATTACACTGTATCTGAGAATTACAAACCAAAAACACTATTTATTTAATTCTTATTATTAAAAGCAAACTCACCCATTAACCCATGTCTCTATGCTTTATATTGCTGAGAAATCACTTTGAAAAACACCCCTAGCATTTTTGGCAATGGCCCCCTTCAGTAAGGGTAGAGGATTTATGTATAATTTACTTTCTGGAATCCATTTGCCCTTAGCTCAGGCATACAGGCAGGAGGGTGGGCTTAGATGAATAAACCCCTCCCCCCTCCTTTCCTCCTAAGGACCCCTGGGATGTATGACATAATTTGCCTAGGTCAGAAACCAGGAAATACCTGAAGAAAAAAAAGTTCACTAATGTTAGTAGCATATAACAGTTAACTACTTGCCGACCAGCCGCCGTCATTATACTGCGGCAGGTTGGCACGATCCCATGAACCATTGTAGCTATATGTCGGTCTCTTTAAGCGGGATAGCAGGCGCGCACGCCTGCTGCACAGCGAGTGTGCCGATGCTTGTGACCGGCGGTTGCGAGGACCGAACGATCGTGGGAACGAGAGGCAGAACAGGGACACACGTCCCAGTTCTGTGTGGCACGGAGAGAGAGAGATTGTGAGTTCCTACAAGCTGGGTACCTATTCAGTCCTATCCCCCACAGTTAGAACACACACATAGGAAACACAGTTAACCCCTTGATCGCCCCCTAGTGTTAACCCCTTCCCTTCCAGTGACATTTATACCGTAATCAGTGCATTTTGATAGCACTGATTGCTGTACAATTGTTAATCGACCCAAAAATGTGTCAAAAGTGTCCGATGTATCTGCCATAATGTCGCAGTCTCAATAAAAATCACAGGTCGCTGCCATTACTAGTAAAAAAAAAAAATATTATAATAAAAATACCATTAGTTTATCCCATATTTTGTAGACGCTATAACTTTTGCGCAAACCAATCAATATACATTTTTTGCGATTTTTATTACCAAAAATATGTAGAAGAATATATATCGGCCTAAACGGAGGAAAAAATGTGCTTTTTTTAAAAAAAATGGGGCTATTTATTACAGCAAAAAGTACAAAATATTGTGTTTTTTACAAAATTGTCACTCCTTTTTTGTTTATAGCACAAAAAATAAAAACCACAGAGATGATCAAACACCACCAAAAGAAAGCTCTATTTGTGGGGAAAAAGGACGTAAATTTTGTTTGGGTACAACATCGCATGACTGCACAATTGTTAATTAAGGCAACACAAAAAAATGGCCTGGTCATTAAGCAGCCAATTCATCCGGGGCTAAAAATAGTCCATGCTGATTGAGAGGGTGAAGTTTCACTTTAATCCTTTTTACATTCAGAGATCATTAATTCTTAGAGGCCTCAGCATGTGCTGGTTATTGTAACAATACTAATTTTCACACCAAAATAATTTAATACAACATTTAAGGAAATGTAAGGTCTTTATTTGGTACATTGTTTTGTTAAAAATAATAATAATAATAATAATAATGTGTTCTATTTTAATTATAGTCTAGCAAATGCTTCATCTGGGCAAAAACAACTAGATCAAGAAACTGTTATCTTGCTATGTTTATGGCTGCAGTCAAGCATTGCTGGTTGATTATGACCTGTCATCTTCGGTATTGTGCTCCAAAAAAGCCTGAAGAACAAAAGATTTTAGCACACATACAAAAATGTAATTTAAATCCTTTAAAGCACCTGAACATAATAAGCAACTATGGGGGCTTAGTCGCACCATATGGCCATACAGTGCTTAAACCCACTACTGCGTGAAAGTACCCCATTTTCTGTGGGTCCTACACTATTCATAGAATGAAAGATTCCACATTTCTCAACCATGGGAGAAATACATTCCTCTTTATGGGAGAACTAAAAGGACTCCTCCTATAACTCAGGTGGACAATGATTAAAAGTACTGGTGGGGAATGATGGGGTGCTCCATCCAAAGGGGTCTGATCAGGACCCATATAAATGACAAAGACATGGGGGGCACACCCTAACTATGCATCACATTAAAGATGGTGCTGCCATAAGATCATACAAACAGAACAAAAGATTATTATCTTTCATTCTATGAATAGAGTAGGACCCACTGAAAATGGGGTACTTTGACACAGTAGTGGACTTAAGCACTGTATGGTCACATGGTGCAACCAAATCCCCATATTTGCTTATTTGCTTATTATGTTCAGGTGCTTTAAATAGCCTTGAAGGATTTAAATAAAAATTTTGTATGTGTGCGCTATAATCTTTTGTTCTGTTTGTGTGGTCTTGTGGCAGCACCATCTTTAACCACTTCAGCCACGGAAGAATTTACTCCCTTCCTGACCAGAGCACTTTTTGCGATTCAGCACTGAGTCGCTTTAACTGACAATTGCGCAGTCGTGCGACATTGCACCCAAACAAAACTGATGTCCTTTTTTTTTACCATAAATAGAGCTTTCTTTTGATGGTATTTGAATGCCTATGCAATTTTTATTTTTTGAGCTATAAACAAAAAAAGAGCGACAATTTTGAAAAACACACAATATTGTGTACTTTTTGCTATAATAAATATCCCCATTTTTTTTTTAAAGCAATTTTTTTCTCAGTTTAGGCCGATGTGTATTCTTCTACATATTTTTGGTTAAAAAAAAATGCAATAAGCTTATATTGATTGGTTTGCGCAAATGTTATAGCGTCTACAAAGTAGGGGACAGATTTTTAGCATTTTTAATATTATTATTATTTTTTTACAAGTAATCGCGGCAATCTGAAATTTTTATCATGACTGTGACATTATGGCGGACACATCCGGCCAATTTTGACACATTTTTGGGACCATTGGCATTAATACAGCAATCAGCGCTATAAAAATGCATTGCTTACTGTAAAAATGTCGCTGGCAGTGAAGGGGTTAACACTAGGGGGCGCTCTAGGGGTTAACTGTGTTCCCTGGGAGGTGATTCTAACTGAAGGGGGAGAGGACTGACTAGAGGAAGTGACAGATTGTGGTTCCTAGCTAATAGGAACACATAATCTCTCACTCCTGTCAGAACAGAACAGGGAAGTGTGTGTTTACACACACTCGTCTCTGTTCTGTGTCTCCTGCTCATGATTACTCATGGCCAGCGGTCATCACGACCATCGGCCAAGAGCATCGGCACCCCCGCTGTGCAGCGGGTGCATGCGTGTGCCTTCTATCCTGACCCCGCGAGCCAAAGTATAGCTATGACGGTTCGCGCAGGGGAGCCGACCTGCCACAGTATAACTGGGGCGGCTGGTCAGAAAGCAGTTAGTGTAAAACATAGTTATGTGTGCCCCCCAAGTCTTGTTTGTCTGTTATATGGGTCCTGACCAGACCCCTTGGGGTGGAGCACCCCATCATCCCCCACCAATACTTTTAATCAGTGTCCACCCAAATTAAAGGAGGAGTCCTTTCAGTTCTCCCATGAAGAGGAGTGTATTTTTCCTACGGTTGGGCAGTGGGATCTTTCATTCTATGAATAGTGTAGGACCCACTGTAAATGGGGTACTTTGA
Source organism: Lithobates pipiens (assembly GCF_037356315.1). Lineage (NCBI taxonomy): Eukaryota > Metazoa > Chordata > Amphibia > Anura > Ranidae > Lithobates > Lithobates pipiens. The sequence continues at coordinate 144,358,416 of NW_027507758.1, read as the reverse complement.
CGTAGTAGTGGGCTTAAGCACTGTATGGCCATATGGTGCGACCAAGTCCCCATATTTGCTTATTTTCTTATTATGTTCAGGTGCTTTAAATAGCCTTGTAGGATTTAAATGACATTTCTGTATGTGTGCACTATAATCTTTTGTTCTGTTTGTATGGTCTTATGGCAGCACCATCTGTGTGCCCCTCAAGTCTTTGTTTGTTTTTCTCCATAAAAACCTTAAATGTCAACTTATTTTATCAAGTGAGAAAGCATTAAACATTCTGTCCAGTTTTTTATTTCCATCTTTGGTCCCATTGGGATAATTTTGCTTCACTTACTTTCCCCATGGCACCCGTACAAGAAATGGGGGGGGACTGGAAGACACAAGTTGCAAACAAACAATGTCAGAAGTTCTAACCCTTTCTAACTGTTCTAAAATAAGTCCCAGCTGAGATTTCCCAATAGTTATTACCCTGACAGGGAGCATAAATCAATTTCCCCATTAGGGACACAGAAAAGCCTGACAGAGGTTCTAACTCTTTCCTGCTGAAACAGTAAAGTAAAGTAAAGGTACTTTGCTTGTACATTAGTAAAACTGTACATTTCATTGCAACTGCTTAGTGTATTCAGGTGGATTGCACCTTGTTTTTTATGGAGAAATTGGACTTTCATTTGGAGGTGAATAGTAATAGAAAGCTCTTGTTTTTTATCATCAAAGGAAAACCGGCGCAAAATGGTAAAGGAATATCACTTTTTAAAATGTACATATATATGGTTCTTGCTATCATCATAACCTACCACCAAAGAACAACCCAAAATAATTTCTCCTGCTCCTGACAATCCCAACACTACCACATATATGTATATTATTTGTTGTTTGTACTTTTAGTAGGGCCCAGAAACAATAGTGCACATTTTGCTTTTTTTATCCCACTTAAAACACACTGACACTTTTTTAACCCTAGGTTAAAATACACTGACCCTGACCTTTGAATCTGACCATGCCCCATGACCCTCACCCTAACATTGACCTAGCTCAAACCCTGATCTAGCTATTTTATCTCTATTATTTTATTTTTTTTATTTTTTTAACACACTTCTTTGTATATTTTTTTTCCTCTCGCAAAAAGAAAGATATACAATGTATATTTTTCTCCATTCATGAGGAATAAAAAAAAAAACAACCCACAGGGACAGGATGTACAGTGACTGATCACTATGGTAGCCAATCAGAGGCTATCACAGTGATTACCGTATATACTCGAGTATAAGCCGAGATTTTCAGCCTCTTTTTTGAGGCTGAAAGTGCCCCCCTCGGCTTATACTCGAGTCATCGCTGTCTGCCTGCTCGATCAGCGTGTCGAGCAGACAGACAGCGGCCATTCTATAATTCAAAAGCCGCGCCTCCGGCTCCGCCTTCGCCTGTGATAGGCGGAACACTGAATTTCCCAGCAGCCTGTGTTCCGCCTATCACGGACATCGTCTCATCCTCGTACTACGGACGAGGATGAGACGATGTCCGTGATAGGCGGAACACAGGCTGCTGGGAAATTGTGTTCCGCCTATCACAGACAGGGAGGCGCGGCATTTGAACAGGGGAATGGGCGCCGACGAAGAGCGGTGATCCTGGGACGGGACCGGACGGAGGCTCGGCTCGGGACGGGACGGGACCGGACGGAGTCTCGGGACGGGACGGGACCGGACGGAGGCTCGGGACGGGACGGGACCGGACGGAGGCTCGGGACGGGACGGGACCGGACGGAGGCTCGGGACCGGACGGAGGCTCGGGACACAGGTAGGCTGGACACACAAGGCCACACACACACACACACACACACACACACACACACACACACAGGGATGGATGGATGGATGGACACACACACAGGGATGGATGGATGGATGGACACACACACACACAGGGATGGATGGATGGATGGACACACACACAGGGATGGATGGATGGATGGACACACACACACACAGGGATGGATGGACACACACACACACAGGGATGGATGGATGGATGGACACACACACACACACAGGGATGGACAGGCATATCTCACCCTCGGCTTATACACGAGTCAATAGGTTTCCCAGTTTTTTGGGGGTAAATTGGGGGCCTCGGCTTATACTCGGGTCGGCCTATACTCGAGTATATACGGTAGATGATCTAGATAAAGGAAGGCCCGTAGACGTGGTGTAATTGGATTTTGCAAAAAAGATCTGAACAAATTAAAAGGGTAGGTAACTACATGGCAAATGAGGTTTAGAAAAATGTAAAATAATGCATTTGGATGGCAAACATATGAATGCAATATATACACTGGAAGGAGAACTTCTGGGGGAATCTAGGATGGAAAAGGACCTGGGAGTCCTAGTAGATGATGGGCTCAGAAATGGCATGCAATGCCAAGCTGCTGCTAACAAAGCAAACAGAATACCGGCATGCATTAAAAAGGGGATTAAATCCAGGGATAAAGCGATCATTTCACACTCTACAAGACTCTGGTCCGGCCGCACCTGGAGTATGCTGTCCAGTTCTGGGCACCAGTCCTCAGAAAGGATGTACTGAAAATGGAGAGAGTACGAAGAAGGGCAACAAAGCTAATAAAGTGTCTGGAGGATGTTATTTATGAGGAAAGGTTTTGAGCACTTAACTTATTCTCTCTGGAGAAGAGACGCTTGAGAGGGGATATGATTTAAATTTACAAATACCGTATTGGTGATCCCACAAAAGGGATAAAACTTTTTTGCAAAGGGAGTTTAACAAGACACATGGCCACTTCCCACCCAAGGACGTCATATGATGTCCTGGACTTTCAGTGGGAATATCTGAATGATGCCTACAGGCATCATTCAGATATCATTGATTTCCTCCGGCAATTCTGTGCACCATAAGAATGATCATAGCAACAGTTCCACCGCTTGATCATTCTTACAGGTGACGGGAGGGGATATCCTCCCATCCTCCGTTCGTGGAGCGCTTTTCACTGCTGTAATTGATAGTACAGCTTTTATGAATGAAGCAGGGGGAAGGAAGAACCAAGTATAGTTGGTACTTTTGATAAATGCTCGTGACAGGTGGAGTTTTAAATGAGTTTTGTACCTGGTAGCCCAATCATAAGTTGCGTTCAAAGTCTTTAGCATTGGAGCATGTTTTTTTTTTTTTACTCTAAAATGTTAGAACGGTTCACAAGGTACTACGTTAATTTTTAACAGTTAATCCTGCACTCATCTTTTAAAGTATATTTAAACCCAAACAGAAATATAATCTGTTACAGTTTACACGTCCCTACATGTGGTGGCTTCATTAATTTTCTTTTTCAGGCTCAAAACATTTTTTGTAAATTCAGAAAATACTTGTAATCTTTATAAGGGTTTAGATATGCTTTAAATCTACAGCTACCTTTAGTCCCGCTGTGGACTGTTCCAGACATGTCTGGTGTTGTGTGAGGCTTATCTATTCAGCACAATTTTAGACTGATTACTCCGAATTATTTTGGAAAGAAGCACATTTAGTTTGCTTACTTGAACTAATTTTAACATCTACATCCAAAACTTTAATTTAAAAATGTTTGGTCATTAATGGTCATAAAACAGCATATTAGATAGTAGCAGTTCTTGCATTAATATATTACTAGTTTTAGTTAGATAAGGAATTAGCATGTGAGAAACATTTTTGTCATAGATTGCAGATTTGATTCTCTCATTCCCCTGATTACTTTTCCCACCTCATCTGCTGATATTGCTTTTTCAAGACATTCTCATTGTTCTTTAATGAAAGTAGGGAGTGATGAATCTTCCAAAATTTCATCATAATAATTTCACTATAAGTAGACACATTTTTCTGAAATGATTTTGTGACGTTCTTTGGATATAAGGTAAGGAACCACAGCCAGTACAGAGGACAGCTGTTGGAGGCAAAGCATGTCCTAAGTTGAACTTCTGGTACATACAGAGAATGACTTAAACATGATGAGAGATGGGATTTTAGTGGTTTACCACTTTAAGACTGGGCCTATTTTTCAAACTTGTTGTTTACAAGTTAAAATAATTTTCTTTTGCAGAAAATTACTTAGGACACCAAACATTATATATATTTTTTTCTAACACCCTAGAGAATAAAAAAATACTTTCTGTCACACCATATTTGCGCAGTGGTCTTACAAGCGCACTTTTTTTAATTAAAAAATAAGACAACAGTAAAGTTAGTCCATTTTTTTTTAGATTGTGAAAGATGATGTTACGCTTAATATATTGATACCCAACATGTCATGCTTCAAAGCGCACGCTCGTGGAATAGCGACAAACTTTTACCCTTAAAAACCTCCATATCCAAAGTTTAAAAAATTAGACAGGTTGCATGTTTTGCGCTACTGAGGAGGTCTAGGGCTAGAATTATTGCTCTCACTCTAATGATCATGGTAATACCTCACATGTGTGGTTTGAGCACTATTTTCACATGCAGGTGCTACTCACATATGCATTTGCTTTTGCACGCAAGCTCAGCAGGATGGGGCACGTTTAAATTATTATTTTTTTACCTTTTATTTTTTTTTACATTGTTCTTTAAAAAAAAAAATAGAAAAAAAGTATGGCAGGACCTCTTAATATGAGATCTTGGGTCAAAAAGACCCCAGATCTCATATTTATACAAAAAATGCAATAAAAAAACTCAAAATGTAATTTAAAAAAATAAAATGTTGCTTTAAGAGCTATGGGTGGAAGTGACGTTTTGACATTGGTTCCACCCTGCATTGGTATGGAGCTGGGTAGGGGCCATATTCCCCTCACTTAGCTCCATACCACAGAGGACACAGGATCCAATCGTTTCAGCCGCTGCTGGCAGCTCCAGTAAATGGCAGAGGGCACTGGAGGTAAATGCGATCTACAGGTAAATCCGCCGCAGAGACCACACTTATCTGAAAGCAAATCGCCCGCTGAATAAGAGGATACAGGAGTTATGGCAGCTAGCTGCTGCAATAACAACAATAAAGTGCCATCTTATAACGAAGACGGGTGGTCCGTAAGTGGTTAAAGAGGAAGTAAACCCATCGATTTAAATAAAAAAAAAAGGCATGCCGGGAATGCTAACTGCACATTGGCTGTGCTCTCAGCCAAACTATCAAACCATCCAATGGCTGGTGTCATAACGAATCACATGTGCCACACCATAGCAGTTGAAGATTAAACAGAGTCAAAGATGGCAGCTTCCTTGGCTGAAAATGATAGGGGAGTTTACTTCCACTTTAAGCTGGGCTGTCAAAAGTTGGGCCATCGTTAGAGATACTACTTCAACTGTATGCAGAGGAAGCTGTTAAATTAGAGTGTCCCATTGCCAGGAATCAAGTAATGGGGCAGAAAAAGGGAACAACTCCCTATTCAAGAACTGAGGATGTGATTGTTGACTATCCTGTTTTTCATGGGTGCTTCAATGGCCAACAGATCGAGTGCCTGTTTGATACCTGCTTGCAAGTGACTACCCTGACAGAACTGTTATTACAGCATGACTTTCCTGAGAACAATATGAACCTGGGTGCGCCATGAAACTCATTAACATCTTCCAATGAGGCCCCCATAGAAGCACTCAGGATTATCTAGATGAAAGTGGAGCTGTGGGGGCAGGATCTCAGCCAGGAGAGCACAGCGAACATATGCACTTTCGGGATGGAGCTCTCACATATGATACTGGGAATGAAGATCATCTAGAGACTGAGATCTGAAATGATAAAAGAGTGACCAGCACATTTTGTGCCCATCTAAAGAAAATAAGCAACTGCTACATGCTCGGGAAGTTCCTAATGCATGCTCTGTAAACATCTGGGGAAAAGCTTTTATTGTTAGGGTTCCCTTTGTGGCAAAGTTTGTGGTGGCACCTATCAAGAACTCACATTATCCATGAATATCGGCCACTTGGGGAGTCATGTGAAAGTGGAATGAAGATTGGAATAATACAAGGAATTAGATTTCTTAAAGCAGCAGTTGATGTCAGCTCCCATTCTGGCCTTTGCTATCTTTTCCACCCTGTTTTGGCTAGGAAACATAACCAGTACTCAAGGCATAGCAGGATATACTCTTGCAATGAAAGGGAGACAGTAGAGGGACATTATATGTGCCATTAAAGGCTAAATGTGACTGAGAGGAAACCTGCAAACTACAGCTCCCTGGAGCTGAAGCTGTTGGCCTTGGTGTGGGTCACCAAAGGTTTTACCGAGTACCTAACAGAAGCCAAGTTCAAGGTCTGGATGGATAAAAATGTATTTGTGCATCTCTAGCACAGCTAAACTTAGCTGTTTGGAGCAACATTGGGCAACCCATCTGGTGAAGTATGAATTTTCCTTGCATTATCACCCCAGAAAGAGAAACAAGGCAGTAGATGTTCTGTCTTGCTACTTACTAGCCAGGTCTCACTGACATGTGGATGAAGAGATAGAAATCCCTGAATTGACTGGAGGAAGGCCTAAGAGTGCACACACGGGTGTGGGTGTTTGTGTGTTTCTATAAATATTGGAACTTCTGAAGGTGTTGTTCATTGTTAAGCTCTGAGGAAGAAGGGCAGTCGCTTCAAAACACATCAGCTGACAGTGACCTTTGTGAGTTCCTCTGGACCTCTGGAGAATTTCATCTGTGACTAGATGCTGCTATTCTGATGACTATTCATTTCGCTTGATTTTACACTTCTGTTTATGAGTAGTTTTCTTTTGTACCTTTTTAATAAAATCATCTGAAAGATAATGCACAAGGCTGGTGCACTCTCTTTTCTTCTATTGTTGGCCTAAGAGTAGGCCTCAGGTTAAGTTCATCCATGAACTAGAAGAGTTTATCTGGACAGACACATGAAGGGAGTTTGCAGGGCTTTCCCCCTTAATAGAGGCAATACCGTTATGGTGGTGGCCAACTTTTATAGAGAGAGATATGATTTGGTTGCACTTCTGTCTTCTTTATGGCTGTTCTTAGAAGGCATATTCAGACCAGGGACCCTGTTGTGAAGGTGAGTTCTTCCCTGAATGATGCCACTCACTAAGCATTAAGAAGTCAAACACTACCATGTACCACAAGGCAATATGGTTCATTGCAGTCTGATATACCTGCTGAGATGCTTATCTTGTGAAAAATGAAAGGCATGGCACAGTTAGAGTTAGGCTAGGCTTCTTGGCCACAACTCCAAACCTGGATTTCACCTGATTGCTGTAATGTGTTTTAAAACTGGAAGCACTTTGTTTAGACAATTTTCAAGCCTGTCAACTGGAACGCACGAGCAAGCTAGCCAGGAATTTGAAAAATGTGTTTATTTGATGTTGGACATGGATGTTTGAGAAGGGCATAGGGTCACCTCACTTCTTTAAAACTTAAAGTATTGGGGGTCATGGCCTGACACAGCATGATGGAGTAGGATGCACTTTCACGGAGCTCCGTCCATTAATCCTTCTATCTCACTACTCCTGTGACCTTACGGCAGCCTATTTGATCCTGATCCACTTGGGAAGGATCCCTCATCTTGCCACACTATGTCACCACCAAAACCCCAAAAGGATATCTTAGCTAAACTTGACCAGTACCGCTGGCAGGATAAAGACAACCCGGGGTAAATGGAGACGCTGCAATTGAAGGAAAAGAATCAGCGGGATATGACACTGAAATTACATTACATTCTGCAGAACTTCACTAACATAACAAATCAAGGAGGTCAAGGTAGATATACAACTTAGCCGACAGGATCTCCAGAGTGGGTCAAAACTTCTGAGACTTAGCTGGGAGCAGTGGAAGATGCAATTCCACCATTACAGACTGGGTTTGACCACATGCAACTACAGATTAATCAATTGCTATCAAAACAAGATGACATGGAGAATAGGCTCAGGAAATGTAATCTCCGCTTTATTGGGCTTCCTGAAGGCACTGAAGGTAAGGACCCCACCACGTTCCTTGAGCAGCTGCTGATTACTACCTATGGCCGAGAGGCATTCTCTCCCACTTTGGCAGTAGAGAGGGCCACCACATGCCTGCTAGGCCTCCTCCTCAGGGGGCACCTCCCCGCACGTTCATAGCCAAGTTTCTCAACTACAAGGACCGAGATGGAGCTCTACGACTTGCCAAGCAAAAGGCAATATTCCTCTCAGGAACATCAAGGTGGCCATCTTCCCAGATTTCTCAGAAGAGATCCAGTGTCATCGACAGAGCTTCGTGGAAGCTAAAAGATGCCTATGTATTCAACGTCTTAAATATTCCATGCTATTCCCTGCACATCTCAGAGTGGAAGAGAATGACCAGGTGCTCTTTTTTGAAGATCCTGAGGAAGTTATTACCTGGTTGAAATGCCACTGAGTTGCTGGAAGGGCGGCAGAATAAGTGGCCGCTATGTGAGTCCCAATACTATGTATGCCTTGGTGATACCTATACCCAGTATGGTATCACCAAGCTTCTCAGTTTGTTATTTTTGAGACAAAATGTGATATGGCATGATATCCTAGACTCTGCTTCTTTTTGGCAAAGCCATTACTCAGGACATGCCTTTGCTGGCTACATGAGGAGTATTCCTTCTCAACTCACCCTGAATGGTTTCTTTTGGTCATCCTGTGAACTAAACTCTTATCAATGGCCCCCGGAGGTTGAGTTTTACTTTCAGGGTTTTGTTTCTATTACATGATACTCTTTTCACTATTTCTAAAAATATGACTTTCAGAGACAATGCAGTCCTACAAGATGCATGCAAAGTGCAACAAAGTTTCACCCCACCCACAGCTAGGAATAACAGTCATGTTGGCCGGGGTTGTTGCTGGGACCTAACGTTTGTTTCCCATGTGCCCCATGCATTGTGTACAATACTGCTACATGCTGTCCTATTACACTGGAACTCAAACCAGCAATCCCCTATGTTTCAGTTGACCATCCTATTCTTTTTTTACTTGTGGACAATCAGTTTTTTCCTAGTTGACATTTTTACTTTGTTTTTGGCTTATGCCCACACCAGTTCGGGTAGGTGCAGGGCGGGGTGAGGGGAGGGGATTGTTTTTTTGATTCAAAGCAATACGATTAGCTTGATACAGATACAACTGAAGCAGAGATGCATATTCTTTCATTTCTATTCCTCGTTAATAGGTTCATTGTTTTTATTACTATGTGAATATCTTACTAGATTACATATGTTAAGGTGGTCATGTGGGTCCAATGCACTAATATATTACAACATTTATAGGATATGGCATCCATAAAGTTTCTTACCTGGAATGTTTGGGGACTGAGAGATAAGGTCAAAACATCTGCAGTCTTCTCCTTCCTCAAAAAACAGCATGCTGACATAATAGTGTTGGTTGAAACACATGTGGAGGGTAGACTACAACAGGTTTTCAAGCATCCATGGATCAGGTGGGCCTTTCATTCAGCCTACATGTCCCAAGCACGAGGAGTTTTAATCCTCATTGCCAAATCTTGACACTTTGAGTTATGTGACATTCAATCTGACCCCCCAGGGGTGTTATGTTTTTTTGTTTTTTAAGTTATACGGAGAAGCCTTCCTATTAGTAGGTTTTTATATACCTCCGCCAGTGGCGGAATTACCAGGGCCGCAGCAGTCGCACTTGCATCGGGGCCCCAGAATTCTTCCACTGTTGGGGGGCCCAGCGGGGTTGTTATTCACACACGGCTCTGAATGGAGATTGTGTATGTCATGGAACAGTAGACAACCGGCATTAACGTTCTATTTGCCCGTCCATCCTCTCTCGCAGCAGGGGATGAGAGAGGACACAAAGCTGATCTCACTGCTCCCCTTTCTACCAGGCCCCTCCCCTGTGTGCTCCACGGGCAGTCAATTGTGAAGCTAACAAGCTCAAATTTCCCTGAGAGCACACAGGAGAGGAGGGGGGAGAAGGGGGAGCAGTGAGATTAGCTACTATGATACAGGCCATTTGGCTGGGGGATTTCAATGCTAAGCTGAATCCCAACCTCGACAGACCCATACCGTCAATATCAATTCAAGCAAACCCATTCATCAATAGATTTTCCAGACTCATCTCTAATTTTAACCTGACCGATACGTGGAGACATAAGTACCCATCCACTTGGGCCTACTGATGTTTTTCATCCACTCATAACACTATGTCCCACATAGATTTTATATTACTATCCCACACGCTCGTCTCCCTCTTAAAGAAAGCAGCCTTTTGCCCCAGACTTCTCTCCGACCACAGTCCATACTGGATTACCCTGAGTATCCCTACTGATAAACCATCTTGCACTTGGTGTTTAAACCCATTCTGGCTTTCACTGTTACCGGAGGATGATGTGCTCACAAACGCGTGGAAACTATATTTTTTAGAGAATGATTAGTCTGCTTCTCCATCTGCAGTGTGGGACTCCTTTAAATTATATGTGCGCACAACCCTGATCTCTCACATTACCCAAGTGAAGGCTGATTCTGCTGCAGCATTTGACAAGGCAGTAGTAGAGTTAACCTCTACTGAACAGCAATATGTGACAAATCCCTTACCAGCTCAGGCCGATTTCCTCAAGCTGCAAAGTGGTGAATCAATTACAATATAAAAAAGATACAAATGTTGCGCTGAAATTAACTTCTCACTCAATGCATCAATAGTGTTATGTAAACAATGTAGCAATACTAGCAACACTGTGGCAAAATACCAAATAAAGTGTTACGTGCTAGAACAATGTGTTGTACCCTGTGCCCAAATTCCTGCAAAAGTGCTGAGTGCTTGATATTATTAATGCTCTGTAAACATACTACTGAATAAGTAACGTAATAAAGTGCTGCATGCTTGAAATACATTAAATATAAAGTGCTAATATTGCTGGATTCATCAATTAAAAGTATATTTCAATCAGCGTGCTCCACAAACTGAAAAATAAAGTGCTAATTATGCTGGGTAAATCAATTAAAAATACACTTCAATCAGCGTGCTCCACAAGCTGAAAATGAATAGATCAGAAAACTATATGAATCACCACTAAATACTGTGATGAACAGACAATGGATGGTATAAATGCTCATATATGGATTAATACTATCCAGCAAATAATGTCCAGGGAGTATGGCTCATACATGTGGTTACAATTACATCAACTAGTTATCAGATAACCTGAATGACATGAGGTATGGTAAAAAAAATGACATCAACTAGTTAATGAATAACATAAATGTCCGATAAATCAGCTCATTAATCAAACAAAAGTCCACAGTCTCTTAGGATATTAAGATGTGAGACCAAACTCTGTGGTGCACTGGAATATTAAATTAGCAGTGACCTCCATTCCTGTAGATTAACTCATGCAATAAAACAAAAATACATATCATAGCAATATGTATAGATTGCAATGAATAAATGTAGAGAAGCAAAGATTTCACTCACAAAACCTCAGGGTAATCTTGCATTTTCAGGTAAAATAATCAGCCGGTTCGAGTGTAGTGCAAACATGCACCACTCATCTTGTGCTGGCAACAGCCTCACCGTTCCTCGTCACTGGCTCCTCCTACGCGTTACGTCACAGGTCACGTGACTTTTTCAAGAATACAATTACAATATGAGACAACCAGGCGAAAACTCTTTTTTCCAGACAAAAACAGCTTGAACACAGTGAGAGGGCAGGTAAATTACTTGGTGCACAGTGAGGATAGGCCACCAGTTGTTATCTCTTTACATGGCTCCATGGGAGAGATGATACAGAGCCCTCTAGTGTAACTTCTAAGTATAGATATTCTTTTAAAGGGTTGTATACTACTACAGCCTCTGATGAGGAACCAATAAATATTTTCTAGAATGAATTATATGTCCACAATTGATGATTCACTGATTCATTGATTGGTGAATCACTGATTCACTATGTTAAAGTGGATGGAACCTCTCACAACCGACAATATAGTGACCGTGGTGGCTAGTTTTGCCAAATCCAAGTCTCCAGGCCCGGACCGATTACTCATAGAATTTAACCCCAAGGGTGGAAAACCTCACTATAACTGGTATAATTTTCCATAGGGACCTACACAGGTAAATAAGGATCCACCTCATGTTAGGACACCCCAAAATCCCCAAGGAGATGGGGAACAACTAAGACCATCACTCCAGAACCAAGACAGTGATTGTCAAGAAGGTCAGCCCAGCCACCTGTCCGCTACTGAAGGTTCGGGCTGCAAAGCCCCTGTCATGAATGTCTGTCGGCGCACGCGGGTGCGCGTTAGCGCAGGTGGGCGCACGCGGGTGCGCGCCAACGCAGGTGGGCGCACGCGGGTGCGCGCCAACATAGGTGGGCGCACGCGGGTGCGCAGATGTCCTGATGGGCGCACGCGGGTGCGCGTTAATGCTATTGGGCGCACGCGGGTGCGCGCTGGTGTTGCTGGGCGCTCGCGGGTCCGCGGATCCGCGGGAGCGAGCGCGCACCGTGACGGCCCTTGGCGCCAAAGGGGTTACTTAAGGGGACCTGTTGCCTTGCCTCCTTGCTGTCCGGTCTACAGCGTTCCTGTCGTGACCCCTCTGCTCCTGCTTACTTCTTGCTCGTTCCTGTGACCCGGCTTATCCTGACGACCCCTTGTTTGCTGCCTGCCTCTGACCCCGGCTTGTCTGACGATTCTTCTGCCTGCTGATTCGGTACCTACCTGCCTGCCTGTTCCTGACCCGGCTTGTTCACCACGTTATCCAGTCTGCTGTCCCTCCACGGTGCCAGTCTTCCGGTATCCTGCCTTACCTGCTTACGGGTCTGTCGTGAGGAGCCGTACTACAGAACACCTTCCCCGCTGCTCCAGCGTGTGCGTCTTCTGCTGATCTCATCGCTTGCTGGTCGCTGTTCCTGCTGCATCTGCTCCTCTCCTGCACCCGGAGCTTTACACCTGTGTCCTGCTTGGCACTTGTGCCCCTTCCGTGCTCTAGAACCTCTGTATCCTCTACCAGGAGTTCCTGAGCCGGAGGAATACGAGTAGCCGCTCCCAGCATCCGTGGGCTCAACCACCAGGTACGTGACAGTGATTCTGATGGGATATGTCTGATCATACTGAGCCAGATGTGAGCAGAAGCGAATCCATCTTGTAGGGATGATATTCCCCGACTCAGACCGACTAAGATTTGTTTACATGAAACGTTGTTTTCGGCTAGGAAAATCATTGCTAAACAATGGATGAGACCACTGCCTCCCCATATCAATGACTGGATGATAGATATAAACAATATGCTACCAAGGGCTCAAGTCCTGCGAGAACGCATGGGAACGGAGTTCCTGTACTTTTTCCACAACAGGAACTTAGTTCCTGTTAGCAGCCGTGTCCTGCAAGACTTTGAAGTATGCGAGCTGTGTGTCAGGTGCTACACCAGCAGCTGCCGACACAGCTCGCAATAGTAAGTGCCGCACACCTGACCATTCAGGCATTGCCAGTAGGGGGCCCCATGACAGCTTCCGCTTCGCTCTACCTGTCAATCACAGCTAGCTGACGGGTAGATCAGGTCTAGGTCAAGCTGATGGGTAGATCACCTATTCTGCTCCCAGGACATGCAGGGAGAGAGCTGAGCTGAGGGATGAACATCAGTTTGGGGTGGTAAGCTGAGCACAATACCTGGCAAAGTTTAATGCCAGGAGAGAAGTTTATGTGGAAATATGTGAAGGGTTGGAATAGCAGCGAGTGTGTGTTGGAGCCCTGCAGAGTTTGCAGCCCCCCAAGCTAACATACATCTCCTAAACAGGAACACATCACTGTCTCCCCAAGCATTCTGTCCAGATAATGTGCAGTTCATTTATGACCTTTCCGTTTAACCCTGTGTTATCCAAACTCTGTTCAATGAAAAGTGTAAACTCACCACATAAACACTCTATATACAAAATAACATCCCCCAATAAAGATCAGAACATCACGTTCACATTTGCATGGAAGTACAATTGAATGAATGCTGATTATTCAGAGAATTACCATATTTATGTTTATTGAGGATTGTTTTTTTTGTATGTACTAACAGTTAAGCTTCATACACACAATACAAAAATTGCATGAAAAATACCACTTTTGAATTGTTTGTGCATATGAGAGTATCATTTTTTATTTTTTTTGGTGGGGGAGTGGATCTTGGGTGGGAGTTCCCACACTTTTTTCCCTAGGACTTGACCCCTGATGCTTCCCTATAAAATTGTATATTAACAGAGGGTGTTCAGCCAAATAAAATTTGAGACCATTGGTTACAAGCTGCAGAAACCTGTATATGAATAGTACCCTAGTCTTTTTAGAAATTCTATTCCATAGCTTCCATTTCTACCATTGCAAGAGAATTTACATTGTCTTCCCGACAGGCATCTTTTCTTTTCGCTCTACGGATATGTTTAGAGTTTGACCTGTATCAAAGCTGTATCCTTGTTTTTCACATGTAATTGATGTATTGCGTTTTGAACACACAAGATTATTTTGTATGTGTAAACTGTTTAATAAAAAACAGGCCCCCGCTACAAAAATGAGATTGTACACTGAACAGTCAGATTGTATCATATGTGACCAGTATGAGAGTTTCAGTCTAGATCTATGTGAGTACATTTTAGAGCACATTTTAGAAGCTAAGGCCGCGTACACACGCGGGGACTGTTCGCTCAACTTTTTCCGCTGAACAGTGTTTCAGCGGACAGTCCGCTCGTGTGTGGGCTTTCAGCGGACAGTTTCAGCGAACAGTCTGCTGAACAAGGTTTTTCGGAATTTCCGAAAAACTGTCCGCTGAAACCTTGTTTCAGCAAACAGTCCCCTCGTGTGTAGGCTTGTTCGTCAAACAAAGTTCCGCGCATGCTCAGAAAGAATTTATACGCCCAAGGTTGCATTGCAGTGTATAGGACGTCGTTTTCTAGTCCCGTCGTACGTGCCGTTCACGTCATCGCGCACGGTTTCAGCAAACTGTTCGTACGTCGTGTGTGGCCATGTCCGTCCATGCTAATTTTGAGCGGACTGTCCGCTGAAACTGTTTGACGAACAAAGTTGAGCGAACAGTCCCCGCGTGTGTACGCGGCCTTGGTCTCTACTAAATTCACTATTTATTAAACACTATTTGTAATCAGATATAAAATAGCTCCATATTGTGCAAGATACACAATTAGTAATTCTAATTTAGCTTTTCTGCAGAGTGCTTGCCTTATGTGCGAGTATTCATAACTGCATGCTTCTTGTGTAGCTTATACCATAAAGAGACATGTGCTGCATCTGTTTAGTGATCAACTAAAATGTAATGGGACTATGCTTCTAATGCCACGTACACACGACCGCACTTTTTGACAGCAAAGGTCCGACGGAACGAGTCTGTCGGACAATTCGATCTTGTGTGGGCTCCATCGGACATTTGCTTGCCAAAAATCTGGTGGACTTTAGAAATAGAACATGTTTTAAATGTTTCCACCGGAACTCCGCCGGACCCAGTTCCTACCGAGAAATCCGCTCATGTGTATGCTAGTCCGACAGACAAAAACCGACACGAGGGCAGCTATTGGCCCCTGGCTATGAACTTCCTTATTCTAGTCCAGTGGTACATCATCACGTTCGAATCTGTCGGACTTTGGTGTGATTGTGTGTGGCCAAGTCAGTTCATTCGTAAAGTCAGTCAGAACTCCGTCAGAACTCCGCCGAAAGTCCGTCAGACCTAGTCCCTCGAAAAGTCCGGTCGTGTGTACGCGGCATAAGAATCACTGGTGCATCTCTAGCCTCAAAAAATAGCAGGTGAGTCAAATGACTTTATATAAATCTTACCAACAGTGCTTTTTTCTCAGAAAATAGATGCAGGTACTCACCCTTTGTCTCCACCCCCTACCCACCTCTGACCACTATCCATTGGTTCCTCACCCTACTCACCTCCCAGTATTGCTCTTTTTAGGGAATACACAGACAAGTATCATTTTGAGGTGCTAAGAAATTTGTATGGAAAGATCAATAAAGCAGTAAAATTAGATCACCTGCAGCCAGCAACACAAGACCCCCCCCCCCCAGCAACAATAGATCCCCGGCACCAATAGATTACCTATCAGCAACAATAGATCCCCAGCAAAGATAGACCACTTGCAAAAAAAAAAACCCCCAGCAACAATAGATCTCCCAGCGGCCAGCAACATAATACCTCATCCTCAACAGTAAAACCCTCCCAGCAACAATAGGTCCCCCCACCAGCAACAACAGACCTCCCTAACAACAACAGAACAGACCCTCCCGTGAGAATAAATCCCCCAGGAGCCAGCATCAATACCCCCTTCAGCACACCCCAGATCACCTTGCCATCACAACATTCAATGGTGGAGGTGCCGGAAATGCAATTCCCTGCATTATTGCCAAAAATACCCTGCTTACCATAAAATACCACGTTAGTTTTATTAATGGATTTTCATATATGTTAATGTGTTTTCAATGGGGTAGATTTACTGAAGGGATGATTACAACCCCTTTATTGAGCGTTTTTACTTTCTTCTACCAAATCAATGTGAATGCAAAGCAACTTGAAGCAGCTTGATGCAACTAATGCCGCGTACACACGATCAAACAATCTGGTGGAAAAGTCCGGCAAACTCAAGTCTGCCGGACAATCTGCCCATGCGTGTGCCAGTCCGCCGTACTTTTGAAATTAACAGACTTTTCCCGCCAGGAGAAAAGTCTGCTCATTTTGAGCGCGTCTCCAGGTAGCCGGGGCCAGCGAAGGAGGCGTCGCTGGCCCCGTCACCTGGTATGGACTTAAAGGGAGACATTAAAGATACTGTGATCATCAACTAAGCCAACAACTAGCACTTGAGACCGTAAGTAAAACATCAGTATTAAACACTTTGTCAGCCGATGGATTGTGCGGAGTCTAGTGCTCTACAATAAAACATAACATAACCTGTGTTTTCTTTTTCCCTACTCTCCCTCTCTCCCTCATTCCCCTCCACCTCCCCCTTTCCTCTCTGGTATTCTTGGTGGGTTACTACCGCAGGAACCTGTCCATTACCAACTGTGGTGGGGTAAGGCTGGGGTCATCCAGGCAAGGTTGCCAAATAAGGTCAAACTTTCGTACAGTATTCCTGGGACAGTAAGCCAGTTTTTCCCTAAGGAGAAGGGAGTGGACATAATTGATCCATTGTTTCCCAGTGGGGACTTTGGATGCCATCCAGTATTGAGCTATGAGTTTTCTAGCCATATATAATAGTCTGGTGATCATGTAATACATCCCCTTCAGGTACATTTCTACATTGATTGCCCCTAGTAGGCACAGTAGGGGAGTCAGAGGTACAGGTACCTGGACGAGTTTGGAGATATAGTGGGATACCTCCGCCTAGTATCAGTGGAGTTTCGGGCACCTCCAAATCAAGTGCATGAAATCGCCCTGGTGCACCTTACATTTTTGGCACAGGGGGGAATCTCTCCGGTCCCAGTCATGAAGCTGCATATGCGTCCGATAGGCTCTGTGCAGAAATAACAGTTGCGAGAGTTTATGGGAGGCCGAAACAGAGACTGCAACTGTCGATTCGAAGGCCATGTCCCACTGTTCCCCGTCTATATCGCTAATGTCAGTCACCCACCATGCTCTATATTTTAAGGAGGCACGATCCTGGATGGAGGACATTAATTCTGAGTACACTTTAGATATCAGTCCCCTCTGGGCATCTGGAAAGGACGGCGCCCTCTAAGTGCAGCATGTACGGTAAAACCATTTATTTATAAGGTATAAAAACATTTACATTTGAATAGTATTTTGCCAGCATATCAGTAATAATATGTGTCATCCGTGTGTTCCACAGTATGGGAAGAGGTCATGGACTGCAGATGTAAATCATCTGTTATAGGTCCTGTGTCTCTGTGATTCTGGAGATGCTGCAGATGGTAAGCACTTCCTGGTTGGTGGAAGGGGACACTTCGTGATCCACAGCACAGCACGGCACAACGTTGTTGACATCACTTCCGGGAACGATGCAGGTGGGCGGTGCTCGTGTTTGGAGCATGCATGCTCCATCAGGCTTTGCTGACAGCCACGTTGAACGTGGGCATAAATGCTGAGGGCTAGATTTTAATTGGACAAAACGTCTTGTTATCATGGAAATAGTAAAAGCACAGAACGAGAGAGACTACGTATATGCGGCTTAGGTAGAGGGGGGAAGTAAGGAACTGGAGATGGAGTGTAATATACGGTAGTTAATATGTTGGCAATTGGATATATCATGCTCAAAGATATGCAGTTTAATTGGGACGTGGACACCCGGGGAAAAAAGGATCATGAGGTACATGTTCATTTTTTAAGAAAATTATTAATTTAGATTTTCACAGACTCCAAACGTGGGACCTCCCTTGGGAAGCCCCAAATGATGAATATTAGGGGGTAAATATTAAACTGTCTGGGAGGGGATAAACGAGATGATGATCATTATTAACAGATCAACAGATCATTTACATCTACAGCCCATGACCTCTTCCCATACTGTGGAACGCGCGGCTGACACATATTATTACTGCTATGCTGGCACAATACTACTGAAATGTGAGTGTTTTTATACCTTATAAATAATGGTTTTACCGTACACGTTGCACTTAGAGGGCACCGTCCTTTCTTTGTATTTGTCCTTGTTGCAGAGCTCCTTCTAGATTTCTGAATGGCAGACCTCTAATGCCGCGTACAGATGATCGGACTATCTGGCGCACTTAGTCCGGTGGACAACCCGCCGGACTTTGCAGCAGAGGTCCACCGGATTTTCCGAACGAGCGTACCTACCCACACACGACCGGACTTTTGCAATGAATGGACTTGCCCACACACGGAGTAAAAAGTCCGTTCATTTTGAACGTGGCTCCAGGTAGACGAAACTAGCGAAGGAAGTCAATGCCACCACCTCCATCGGCAAGATTGACACCTTGCGAGCCCCGTCACCTGGTATGGATTTAAAGGGGAGGCCCTATACTGAAAAAAACAGTGTGGGGGTCCCCCCAAAATCCATAGCAGACCCTTATCCGAGCATGCAGCCCAGCCAGTCAGGAAAGGGGGTGAGGACAAACGAGCGCCCCCCTCCTAAGCCGTACCAGGCCGCGTGCCCCCCACCCCAAAGCACCTTGTCCCCATGTTGATGAGGACAAGGGCCTCTTCCCGACAACTCTGGCCCTTGGTTGTTGGGGTCTGCGGGCAGGGGGCTTATCAGAATCCGGGAGCCCCCTTTAATAAGGGGGCCCCCAGATGCCGGCCCCCAGATGCCAGCCCCCCACTCTATGTGAATGAGTATGGGTACATGGTACCCCTACCCATTCACCTGTGGGAAAAAAGTGTACATAAAAAAAACACAACACAGGTTTTAAAATACTTTATTAGACAGCTCCGGGGGTCTTCTCTTCTTCCATCTTAGGGGGTCTTCTCGCCGGACTCCTCCTCTATCGTCTGCTAGGTCTTTTACTATTGGAGGAGCCCGGCTTTCTCATTCATCGCCGCCACCGTACGGGGGTCTTCTTCTGACTTCGGGGGTCTTGTCCCCCTCTTCAGGCTCTTGTCCCACTCGGTTCTTCTTGCTGGGCCTCCTCTTTCTTCTTCCAGCTCTTTTACTAGTGTTGGCCCTGGGTTCGCGAGGTGTCAAACTCGCCGATGGAAGTGGCGACATTTACTTCCTTCGCTAGTCCCATCTACTTGAAGCCACGTTCAAAATTAACTGACTTTTCTCCATGTGTGGGCAAGAAGTCCGGCGGACTAGCACACAGACAGGTGGATTGTCCGCCGGACTGCTGAGTCCAGTGGACAATTTTTATTCAAAACTTCTTTCTAAGTCTGCCGGACTTTTGGGAAGAAATAGTTCGCTGGAGCCCACACATGGGCGATTGTCCGGCAGACTCTGGTCCGCCGGATAATCCGATCGTGTGTACGCGGCACAAGATTTACAGCACCCTATATCCTCACATAGATTTTTATTTATTTATTATATACTATTACTATTTTTTATTTTTTTTATAGAGCTTTACTCTGTGAGTGCCATATTAACTCTGTCGCTGTTCCCTCTGGGCACCTGCCCAGAGGACTTCCATCATCAGAGAAGAAGCCAATACAGCTAAGGGATGCGTTTGTTGTTGAGTCTGCAGGGTGTGTCTAAGTTGAAGGTATTGGTAGAAACGTTTTGAGGGTAGCAAAAATTCCACGCACAATTGTTCATACGTTTTTAAAATGGTTCCAGAATGCCCTCCATACTTTCTTAAGGAGGTCTCCTGTCGGTGAAGAAGGGGGATACTCAGTAGATCCATCTCCATATGGGAGTGTCTGCTTTCAGTGTGGGATTGAACACCAATTGGTGATTGAGTCACCAATTTGGCTATGGGATCCTTGCCTGCATCACGACCCCATCCCGCCAATTGCTGTATTTGAGAGGCTAAAAAGTACATTTTGGGATGTGGAACTGTAAGTCCTCCCCAATCTTTCCCGTATTGTAAAGTAAACAAGCTAATCCTAGCCCTTTTGCGCTTCCAGATTAGATCACACATCAGGGAGTCAATGCGTTTGAAGCATTTGTTAGAGATCCACATGGGATCCAGTAGTGGGCCTAAATTTAACCAAAGTTAGTCAGTAGGGTCTGGGGTCACCATCACACCCAAATATCTAAATTTACTTGCTATGGTAATTTGGCTCACTCCCTCGGGTAGAAGGGCTGTCAATGGGTCAAAGGGCATAAAAATTGGACCAGTTTTTGGTAAAACCTGAAAACCCACCAAAGTCAATGATGATCTCCATCAATGTTTTCAATGAGGCAGCACTATCCAGAGGGATAGTGGACACCCCTGATGGGTGGCCCTATGCAAGGGGAAAAGGGGGAGGAGTATTATTAATGCGGCATCTGGCTCCTGCTGTTGAATAAATAACTCTCACCCAGTTAATGAAATTATCCCACAGGCCAAATCTGGCCAGTATTTCCAGGAGGTAGAGCCACTTAACACTATCAAAAGCATTCAACGACAGAATGGCTCTACCTCCCAGGATTATCCACTGGTACCTGAAAATTCATGAATAATCGCCTATGACCTTGGAGAGTCTGGTGGTCAGGACTCGAGCCAGTAGCTTAGCGTTCAAGTTCAATAAAGAAATTGGACTATATCAATCCGGCAAAAGTCTATCCTTACCTGGCTTGGGTAGTCCCAGTAATATTGGCTTCCTGAGACTGTCAGGTAAACAACCCATCTCAACAGCCTCAGTCAGGGCCCGCAGCAGGGGTGGGAGAAGAACATCGCCGTGGCAAGAGTACACCTCGGCTGGTAGACCATCAGAGCCTGGGGATTTATGATGCAGGACCTCTGTTAAAGCCTCTGTCAACTCTTCTAGTGTAATTGGGGAGTTCAGTGTATCCCTCCCTGCCTCAGTTATCTGGGGAAAAGGACAATTTTTAAGAACAGTGCTAACTCATATGGATATCTAGTTTTAGAGGCATACAAGTTAGTGTAAAAATGATGATAATCGTTCAGTATATCAGGATTAAGGGTGTATAGCACCCCTGCTGCGGACCGAAGAGCTGAAATTGTGGAAGATTCAAGCCGTTCCCTAGCCACTAGAGCCAATAGATGGCTAGTGTTTTCATCCTACTCAAAACAGCCCTGCTGGAGGAAGTATCCCCTCTTCTCTGCTGCAGACATTATAACGGAATTGTACAGGGATTGAGTATCTGTCCAAGCCTCATGATTACATTGAGTAGGCATATTCCCCAGACCTAGGTCAATACGGGAGAGTCCATCATGTGTGGCTGAGTAGCAAGAGTAACATCTAACCGTAGCGTGCCTCTCTCACCACACATCATGAAGTCCCACCTCAGACAGCAGGGAAGGAAAAATGGTTTTACCAGTGGCACACTTAGCAGGTCTTGGCGTCAGTGATAATCAATCTAGGTGTGGATCCAAGGTGTTATTGAAATCACCCAAAGCCATCACTGGCACATCAGGATGCAAAGCCATAAATTGAGCTAGTTTCTTAAAAGAGTCCACCGCAAAGGGCGGGGGGATATATATGGCTGCAATAATACATTGAAACCATTTAACTTGCATAATAAAAAGACAAATCTGCCCTCCCTATCAGTCCACTGCTGAATACACTCAAACAAAACAGTGGCCGATGTCAACACACTGACTCCTCTAGAATAAGAGGAGTGTGTGGATTGAAATTGTGTTGGCAATTTGCGAGAACGCAGCAGAAGGACAGAGTTAGGCTGCAGAATTTGTCTCCTGGAGACAGATCAAATGAGGTTGTAATTTACTCAAATATTAGAAAATTGCCCCCCCTCCTAATTTTGTCCCCCCTGCCTCTTACATTCCATGACATAAATAACAAACCCTTGGCAGTGTTATGTGACATGCTGAACACTGTTGGAAAGAAGGGCTAGGCCGAAGGGCTCCCCTCCACCACAGGATATAGGCTGAGGTACATGCAATGTGAGCCTGAATATACCAAGTTCACAGCGAGATCAATGATGAGAGTATTACACCACCCAGTGCATGCTTAGATCATAGTTAGTGAGGTAAATATCTTTAAATGTCCCACCTGTGGAGAGAAGGGGGTTATGGCGAGAAAAAAAATGGAGAATCGCATGTATGAGGTCAGAGTTAGTACAGTGTTTGGAAAACAAATATTGTAGCACTTATAAAGAAATGGGACTTAACACATATAGTAAATAACAGGTGCTATACTTAAATGAACACCACTGAAAATTAAAAGAACATATGCAAAAATGGTAAACACTATGACCAGTAGCAAATACCATAAGAAAAAAAAAAATCCAAATGAGCAAATAATCGTAATGTGATTCAAAGTTCCATGTGAAATGAAATATTGTTCAGAAACTTCATGTGAATATCCCAACGGTGAACATGATGTATAGTTGAAGTGAGAGGTACCGCCACCGAAAACTAGGAGGCTTACCAGAACGTTTGAACCCACAAGAACATGTGTTCTGTGAGTCAAACAGGCTTATGTTGTATGAACAACCGGTGATGAACGCTGGAATCCCCAGGTGGCTAAAACAGGAACACCCAGCTATCTTCAAACTGGTAAATGACTGTATAGCTGTATCTCATAGAGGACAATAATCAAAAGTCCGTAGATGCAGTGACTATGAGGGGGAGAACAAAAAAGGGCCACATAGCATAATTCCGTTTAAGTACATAATACATTTAATGAAGTAGGAAAACTTACATTTAGAAGGTTAAAATTAGTGCTTTTTAAAAACAAATGGTGGCAGTGGAGTCCTTCGTGGCGCGTTTTGTCTCCAAGGACATCATCTGGGGTGTCCCTCCACTGCAGCCGTCCAAATATTTATAGAGACTGTGACCCTATACATGAGAGCCAAATCCCTGTTGTGCTTCCAATGTTGTTAATATTATTTCCGACCATGTGTGATGTATTCCAAAGCCTAAGAGTAATATTGCTTCTAGTTTGTAAACATGGCTAACCGGCGTGCATTAAAAACCATGGTATGGCTGTGATAAAAAGTTGCAAGCCTCAATGTGGAGAAAATTGGGCCCATAAAAACACCTTGCGGTTCAAGCCTCGAAATAGGGGGTGATTACCGAGAAGTACATCATCCCCTAGTGCAGTGTTTGGCCAACTGGGCCCTGGAAAAATAAAAACATCCCCAAACATATAGGGGAAAGAGCTTGGAACTCTGCCGCTGTACCTCGCCGAAAAATCTGGGAATAGGGTAACTTTGGCGTTATCCACTTTAAGGATTCCCACCACTCTAGCTTTATTCAGTATGACATCATGGCCTTTGTAATTCAAGAGACAGAACAAAAAGGGGCACGGTGGGGCACACTGTTGTAGCGGCCGTGCTGGGACCCTGTGCGCTCTCTCCAGCACAAACATGGGTGAAAAAGGGTCTTGGCCAAAGGTATCAATGAGCCAGGATTAAATAAAGGCTACTGGATTTTTGTCCTCAGCCTGTTCAGGGTTGCCCACCGTATGCACATTATTCCGGCGTAAGCAATTTTCCGTGTCCTCCAGACGGAACACATTAGCAAGAGCCACTGATTGTACATGTCTGACATCTCTCTTAAGATGCTGTCACTCATCCTCTAAGGTACCAAGGCATCCCTCCAGGGCAGAGGTGTGCTCCCACAATATTTTACATGTTATGCATGATTAGGGTGATTTCAACGTTGATGCCCTTCACCTCTCCTGTTAGATCAACAATAAAAGAGCTGCAGGTGGTCACTGCAGTAACAATGTCCCTTAATATGGGCTCATGGTCAGCACTGTCCTGCTGGGACGTTGCCGCCATATTGGAGGCATGAGGCCAGAGGTCCAGTACATTTTTTTTTTTATTTGCATATGAAACTGGTGCCCATAAACTCCTCCTAATAAGTTCAAGGAACTTATAAAGTATCTGTGTAGTTATAAATATTTGGAGTGTTTTGTTCAAATATGACTTGATTTAGCAAAACGGCTTTTGTAAATATACTATGTTTACATTTTATCTGAAAAGAAGATGAGATACATATTTTTTGCAGGTGAAAAGTAGGTGTATCAGTGAAATTTTTAGAGCTGCCTGTATATTGCCACTAATTAAATGCAAGTTAAAATGCTTAAAGATGCCTCAGGAGGGAAAGAGTTAAGACTAAGTACAAGATTTAATGTAGGTCCCTTGAGATAAAAGCTTACAACGCTAAACCACTGCTAACCCACTTAGCCACTTTCATTTCCATACTGATGTATTTTTTAATTACTACACTAATGAAATCCACAGTGCTCTAGTTGTTAAAAATGCAATAATATATGCAAACACATATTCATTTACCTTTTTTTTACATCATCTAGAAGGTCAAAAGGCATAATGTAGCAAAGTGAAATACAGGTTTTATGTCCAAAAACATAGTGGGATTTTACATTGAATTTTGCAGTGAATAGGGAAACTTATAAAGTGAGGAGCTATGATCTAAAAATAACTATAAAACTGTAAAAAGAATTAGATGTAAAGATGTCTATGAAGAGGGCCAGTTCATCTCTTTTCCTGCTTTGACAGATGTATACATAAAGTTCATTAAAATCATATACAGTGCCTTGAAAAAGTATTCATACCCCTTGATATTTTGTCATGTTACAACCAAAAACATAAATGTATTTTATTGGGATTTTACTGTCTATGATAGACCAACACAAAACGGCACATAATTGTGAAGTGAAAGGAAAATGATAAATGGTTAATTTTTTTTTTTTTACAAATAAGTATCTGAAAAGTGTGGTGTGCATTTGATTTCAGCCCCCTAAGTCAATACTTTCTAGAACCACCTTTCACTTCAATTACAGCTGCAAGACTTTTTTGGTAAATGTCTACCAGCTTTGCACATCTAGAGAGTCAACTTTTTGCCCATTTTTCTTTGCTAAGAAAAAAAATCCTGTTTAAATTTCAGATAAGTTACAGCTCCCATCGGCTTATTTATTTTTGTAAACAAAGTGATTGGGAATTTTCTTCATCTATTCAGATCTCTTTTCATAGATAAGGGTCTAGTATAGATGTTAATGGGGGAGAGGAGCGAGGCTTCATGCGCCTGCATCGCTGGACCTTGGGACAGGTAAGTGTCTGATTATTAAAAGTCAGCAGCTACACTTTTTGTAGCTGCTGACTTTTAAATGGGTGGAACTCCGCTTTAACCAAGCATGCAGTCTGACTGACCAGGAAAGAGGGAATGGGTATGCACCCCTACTCCTGAACCAGACTCACCTGTTGATGAGGTCCAGTATCTGTGGAGATCTGTAGGTAGGGGGCTTAGCAGGATCTGAAAACCCTGTAAGGGGTAAGTAAGGGGTACCCTTGCCAGGGCCATATTTTGTCAATGTCATTGATCAAATATGGCTATGTGGCCAAACTTTATCATTAATGTAATTTGCTATCCTAGCTTTGTTTACATGGTCAGGGATTCCCAGCCAGCAAATTATTGGAATGGGGTGATGTCACTGTTTGCTAAGGATGAAAACCAATGACATGGGAAGCTGTCATATATTTTAGCATTACAAAAAATGTTACTACACTACTGAACTGACTAAAAGATGAGCACCCTAACAAGCAAAGCCTGGTCCCTACTTGTCCCTACTAAAGACTACACACAGGTTGGTCTTACAGCATTTTTTCCACTCCTCAGCCTTCTGTCATTCTGCTCTCAATGCCACTGTCCAAAGAAACACCATTTTGTGTTGCCTCCCTGGATTGTCAGTCCCTCTTTCACATGCTGATAGGTCCTTGTGTAGAACCTTCTACCTTTCGCCTCCACAATGATTGTCACTTATAAATACTCCACATGTTTACATCATATAAAGACTTCATAAGTAAATCTGTGTGTGAGAATAAGGAGTTGATGTGTACCCCGAGTGTAGGATTTTTGGTGCCGGTTATTCATGGAAGAGCACAGCTTTATATGGATTTAATATCCAATGAAAGTTTGAGCTGAAGCTGAGAGGTTGCATTTCTTTCATTTGAAGGAAGAGTACAGATTCTTACAATTCTTTTTTTTTTATAGTCATGAAAATGTGAAATATTCATGCTTGACATGTTAATTGAAGTGATTGATGATAAGAAAAGTGTGGCGCTAACTCATATATCGACTTTAAAAAATATCAATGTGTGTGGTCACCTCTCATAAAACTTTCAACAATCAAACAAAAATGTAATAAATGGAGTGATGATAAGTCAATAGGTAAATTCCTGAAGAAATCTTCACAAAGAAAAAAGTCCAATCACTATGATTTAAAAGAAGAAAATATACATATACATATTGTCCTTCAAGTGATGCTTCACCACAATATGTGCGTGAGAAATGAAAACTCACCAAAGCTAAAAATCATAAAAACCTTGGAGCAATGGTGGGTTTCTTGCAGCCAACAGGATAAATGAAGATGGTCCCTTTTATCTTTGGCAATAACTAGGCAATATAACTTGAAGAAAACGTATAGTAGATCATAGCGCAGCAAGCTTTCCAAATAGATACAAGCAGGTAAATGTAGCAGTGCCCACTTACATTTGGATGTGCTATGTGTTAGCACCAACATGTACAGCTTTGAGAAAGTATGCACACCGTCCCGTCAGCTACTGTGTACAATTCAAATCCCAGGGATTGGAAACCAGCAAGACCGGATATGACACCAGTAAGAGACAGACAAGCAGTCTGTATGCGTTTCATGTTAAACACATCAATTGAAGGGATTTTCTGAAAAAAAATTAAAAAACAGCCTGGGATTTATATATTTGTTAGACATGTGCAAAAGAAGAAAAATTTGTTTAGTTGCGTTTAGTTTTAATTAGTTAATTAATTAATTTTGTTTAGTTATATTAGTTAAATTAGTTAAATTTGTTTTCGGATTTCGTTTAGTTTTCTACTGAATTCGAAAAATCGGTCGCATTCGAAAATATTTCAACAAAATTCAAAAATATTTCTACGGGATTCAAAATGATTTCAACATGATTCGAAATTATTTCAACTGCATTGGAAACTATTTCAACCGGATTAAAAAATATTTTGCTACCCGAATTTAGGGCCATGTATCTCGGGGTCACTTGGTGCTAGAAACCACAAATTTGGAGATGTTGTAGTGCTAGTTCTATTGTGTTTGCATACCAAATTTCTAGCTATAAGTAACCCCGAGATACGTGGCCCCAAATTCGGGTTGCAAAATGTCATTCTCTGCTGCAGAAAAGTGCTTGACATTTTGTGACCCGACTTTGGGGCCCCGTAACTCGGGGTCACTTAGAGCTAGAAACACCAAATTTGGTATACAAACACAAGCACCAAGTGACCCCGAGATACAGGGCCCTAAACTCGGGTCACAAAATATTTTCGAATCCGGTTGAAATAGTTTCAAATGCGGTTGAAATAATTTCAAATCATGTTGAAATCATTTTGAATCCGGTAGAAATATTTTCGAATTTGGTTGAAATAACCCCAATTGGTAATTTTGTAGTGCTAGTTCTACTCTGTTTGCATACCAAATTTGGGGTTCCTAGCTACAAGTGGCCCCCGAGATACGTGGCCCCAAAGTCAGGTCGCAAAAGCTCATTCTCTTCTGCAGAAAAGTACTTGACATATTGTCTATATCTCAGGGTCACTTGGTGCTAGGAACCCCACAACTTGTGGCAGGTGACGTGGCAAGTGGACCATCCACAACTTGGTCATGTGGCAGGTCACGTGGCACTCGTGGTAGGTGTCATGGCAAGTGGACAATACACAACTTGTGGCAGGTGATGTAGCAAGTGGACAATACACAACTTGTGGCAGGTGACGTGGCAAGTGGACAATGACATACAGCATATGTACTTGCCTTGCGATCGACATCCGTGACTTCTTCAATCAGGCATGCTGAAAAATTCATTGATGTGATAAATATAAATGAAATAAGATGTGTGTGTTTTTTTGCACTAGTACACTGCAAGTATGAGAAGTTGATGTGACAGATGTATATAAGTAAGAAACTAACCATCTTCCAAAATTCTAATAGAAAAGATTAGAACAAAAATATAATTTAATAGAATAAAATAGAAAGAATATACAACCATCTTCTGAAATTCAAATTTCAAATAGAATAAATTAGAATTTCGAATAGTATGAATTCAAATTTTTTAATTAATTCATTTTAAATTTGGATAGAAAAGATTATAAGAAAATAGAAAATAGACTAGAAAAACGATAGAACAGAACATAATAGAATATATTATATTTTATTCTGTTCTGTTCTATTGTTTTTCTAGTCTATTCTTTTATATTCTATTAAAAACTTTTCTATTAAAATCGAATCATTATATACTAAATTCCAATTTCGGAAGATGGTGGTTTTATAACATATATATATACCTATATATATATATATATATATATATATATATATATATATATATATATATATATATATATATTTCTTTCCGACATTCAAATTTCGTATAGAATGAATTTGAATAGAAAAGATTTGAAAAGAAATAGAGAATAGACTAGAAAAACAATAGAACAGAATAGAATATAGATACTATCTATTTCATTTTTTATTTATTTTGCAGATTACTATTTGTTACTATTAGAACTAGTAGAACTAGCACTACAAAATCACCAATTGGGGTTATTTCAACCAAATTCGAAAATATTTCTACCGGATTCGAAATGATTTCAACATGATTCGAAATTATTTCAACCGCATTTGAAACTATTTCAACCGGATTCGAAAATATTTTGCGACCCGACTTTAGGGCCATGTATCTCGGGGTCACTTGGTGCTAGAAATTTGGAGATGTTGTAGTGCTAGTTCTATTGTGTTTGTATACCAAATTTGGTGTTTCTAGCTATAAGTGAGCCCCGAGATACGTGGCCCCAAAGTCGGGTCACAAAATGTCATTCTCTGCTGCAGAAAAGTGCTTGACATTTTGCGACCCGACTTTGAGGCCCCGTAACTCGGGGTCACTTGGAGCTAGAAACCCCAAATTGGAAATGGAAAGGTTGTAGTGCTAGTTCTACTGTGTTTGCATACCAAATTTGGGGTTTCTATCTGCAAGTGGCCCCGAGATACGTGGCCCCAAATTCGGGTCGCAAAATTTAATTTTTCGAATTTGATTCAAATTTCGTTTGAATTAGTTAGCATTGTAATTCGGTAATTCGGATGCATCCTAAAATCCGAATAATGAAAATTCATCTGAATTTCGATTCGGAACTAAACGAAATGCACATGTCTAATATTAATAATATCTAAAGCTCAGATTACACACACAGCTGAATAAGTCAGAGGATTGACTTATGCTGGCCATATACTATATGAAAAATCGGATGAAAATCGATCATGTAGACACTTAGTTTGTTTTTCGGTAAGTTAATGGGCACAAATCGTTAATCGTTGGTGACGTTTTTGTGTAAAAAAAAAAAAAACCGCAAGTTTGAAAAACTTCTGCCGAACGAACGATAAATTGCAAGGTTAATGTGTTATTCGTCCGTGAAAAAACTACTGCGCATGTGTGCACAACATTTGACCCGGTAGGTAAATATTCGCGCCAAAGAACGTTCACGTCAAAATGTCATGACAAATCGTCCACACCAACAACTATATAACCTGCAACCTGGTCAATAGTAATATACCTATCTTGTAAAAAATAGTACAACAGACCAAATATGCAATATTAAAACTACACACAGGGTTCGTTATGACGAACGTACGTTGCTCCTCTGTGCGTATACGTGAACCACAGGAAGCCACAGTGCAGAGGTCAAACACATTTTGACACTTCCTTTTTATATGAAAAAAACGCACGAAAAAACGACACATTGATGTTCATAAACGATTTATTGTTCGAAAATCGTTACTTACCTGATGGCGTGATCATTTGCTCCCACGAACGTATGTTCGTTTTTCGAAAGCGCACTCGGCTGATTTTTCGTATAGTGCAGGGCCAGAATTATTCTCCCTTTCTTCCTACTCTGTACAGGTCACTAGAGGTTTCATTCAGTGACCATTTAAAAAAAAGTTACTGCTATTCTCTTTCTGAAGAACCCATAATGTTCTTTGATACCAGAATCATGCTTGCAAAGCTGTAAGAAATTTTAATTTCTCAAAGATTGTAAAAGAAAATCAAAAATTAACATTTTAATGACTTGTAAATAGAAATATAGACTAAAATTAGATAACATTAAAGTATCGGTTTAGTTGGGTAGCAATGCAGCATAAAAGAGGAATTTTCAACCCTGATCTTGTGGCCCTTTGTGGTTTTCCAGCCCTATAAACTTACGAGTTGTCGCTGAAGATTATTGGACCTGCAGTTCATTGGCAATAAGAATTTAATATTTATGGTCCAGTACTCCTTCTGACTCTCTCCAGCCTGTATGTTTGCTTTTTTTATACTTACATTTTCAAACTCTCTTCAGGCTGTTTATGTTATGCCACAGGGTCCTCTTAGTTTTAGTCTCTTCTCCATCTCGCCCCCAGCATGCATTTTGTATTTTTTTATTTTACATTTACATTTTTTTCTCATTTGTCTTCAGAGTGGTCATGTGACTCAGCAGGGTCCTTTTCTCCAATGCTGGGTAGTCCTTAATGATGGTGACAGTGTTGCCAATGTAATTACATTAGGGACATTTTTTTGCATCATTGTACTTAGAGTTTAGTGAGCTCTGGTGACTTGCCAGAGGCAAGGGCCATTTTCAGGACGTAATACTAATTTGATTTGAGGAAAAACTGAACTAGAAACATAGAAACATGCCTTAATCTTTAATTTGTATGCTAGCCATTGACGAGTTTTTTTAATTTAAAATAGAAGTAATTTTAAATATATGCATTTATTCTAGCACTTTCCTAAACCATCAAACTTGCCAATGTTTAGGTTTTAACAGTACAATATGTTTCAGCAAACTGACATTTACTCAGAACTATTTCTCATTATGAACACCATTCATATTAATTTATTTTACTGGATACACGACATTGGCACGGTTAGATCAACATGGAGCATTATAAAAACCAGTTACAATCATATCTTCTGTGACAGACAGAGCAGTCGCAAATAATTCTGTCACATGGTGTTAAAAAGTTGATGTAGAGCATCAGCCAAGTTAACAAACTAAGTTTCTTTTATTTTGGGGCTGCCAATTTAAAGTTTGCATATTTTTCTACAACTGTAAATACAACCCTGATTTCTAGAAGGCAAAAGAGGGTGATGTAGCCAAGGTAAGACAGGTGATGAATTTCTGACTTACACTAAAAGTGAATAAACAGTACAGATGGTGCTTAAAATTAATATGTTGCTTTATAAAGGACAATGTCAGATATATCACTAAAATTCTGCCAAATTACATTTGTGTTATCAACATGCACCTGGCAGCTGGCACATTAAGAAACCATCTCATTCTGAATGGTTGCAGAATATTCTGCAGCGAGATTCTACAGGTACATTAAGGGGAACATGGATTCAGTTTATTTAATGTGGTTTTTAAAAGGCAATATAACATTAAGTAACTCTAATATGGATAATTCTATATGTTGTATAAAATACCGTGAAGTTGAGATTTATATTAAAGATGATTTAAAAAAATAAAATAAACAGATTACTTTTAACACTGTGCAGGCACCTTGATCCTATTGTAATCAAAGATATTAGATATTATATATTAGATAACGAAATTATATATTAGGCACTTTAAAATGAAGAAGCTAATGTGCAAAGTGGGCTTGGTAGGGGATGGGAATGAACACCTGTTTTTCTTCCTGATTTCTCATAGGTTGTTCTTTTAATAGTTAGGGTCGTCCCAGGGGTTCAAATTGGGCATCTGCCCAGTGTCCTCATTCCTTGAGAGTTGTGAGTTGAAGATATGTCATGGGTGTATGTGCTGTATGTATTTGGGGGCACTATGACACTTCAAACAACAATATTTTATATTAATCACCATAACTTAAGTTGTCAATAAGTCAATAACCCATCATACTCCCTAACCTTGAATCAGCAACGAATCTATATATAATTTTAGCCAGCAAAAGAAATCAGATACAATGCATACAAAAACATACATTTCGCAGTAGCGCACTTATTGTGTATAAACAAATCCAAATCTACTGATTTTATTTTAATAAAACTTCAAAAAGTGTCCAAAATATATCTCAGTGCATTGCTGTATGATGATTGGCCAAAGCATGTACCTCACAGCACACTCTGCTAAGAGAGCCACAATTGGCCAAAGGCAGGGTGCCTTTGGCCAATCATGGCTCAGGGGGCTAAGTCCACGCCCCACACTATATAAGGCTGCTTACACAGCGGCCCCGTGTAGTGTTGTTGTCGTGGATAGAGAGATAGCTAGATAGACTATATATTCAGGGTTTACTCGATATTCAGTCAGTGCAGGCGGTGTATTAATATACAGGCAACCCCCACTTTTAAGTACACAATGGGGTTTATTTACTAAAGCTGGAAAGTACAAAATCAGGCTCACTTCTGCCTAGAAACCAATGAGCTTCTAACCCCAGCTTGCTCAATTAAGCTTTGGTAATAAAACCTGGAAGCTCATTGGTTTCTATGCAGAAGTGAGCCTGAATTTGCACTTTCCAGCTTTAGTAACTAAACCCCATTGTGTACTTAAAAGTGGGATATGCCTGTGTAGCGCTGACATCCTTGTCTATTGATGTGGTTATGCATACTGTAATATAAGGTTAATGGACATTACTATGGTTCCGTATCCAGAGCCATCTAGTGACCAAATATGGATAATGCACTTGTATATTGTTACCTCTGAACAACCCAAAAGACTTATACAGGAAGTGACTGTTTTGATTCAGAAGGTTGACTTTGTTACCCAGAAGTCTGTGT
The DNA here is from genome assembly GCF_037356315.1 of Lithobates pipiens. NCBI lineage: Eukaryota > Metazoa > Chordata > Amphibia > Anura > Ranidae > Lithobates > Lithobates pipiens. Next base: position 144,325,201 of record NW_027507758.1, on the reverse strand, counting down.
GACCTACCCATGAACACTCTCTTACTCAGTGCATGCATTTATGCAGGAGATACAAGGGACCTGAGCAGCCATTTTAGGTCTCTTGGGATTGCGTTGCCGGCCATTGCGGAGTGCAACTCTGTTTGTTTGTGGAATGACCTGACAGTGCCTAAGAGATGGTGACAGGATTGAGAAGGTCCAGCGACACTCATTGGAGCAGTGGAGAACCGGATACATCCAGCAGAGCGGTACAGAGTGACTGGCCCAGATAACAGAGATGCAAGCTGCAGTCAGACTCACATACAGGCCTCACTGGAATTTGTAGTTCCACGGAGGAGGAGCAGAGCAACTGACACTGAGCAGGCTTGAGACCTATCTACTCTGGCACCTCAAGTGTTGTAAATTAGTTATTGTTAGTTATTGGAGCCACACCAGGAGCACCTCAATCTAACTTTTCATAGACTGGGGATTACAAATGGTTACAATGCAGGTACTTTTCATTTGTATTATATTATATTGTGTTGCATTGCACCACAGCTGTGCCAAGGGGATTGAGTCAAGTTAGTAGGGTTATTGGTAGAGTACAGGCCCAAATTAAACCAGCAGCTCCTTCGGGGGTCAGTACTACACATGGGGGCTCATCCGGGATCATGTCACTCTACAAGGAAGCCCACCCTCTTGGTGCTACCATGGACCCCATCAAAGTAGTCCAATTGTGCGAAGCAGAAGGGACACGCTCAGAAGCGAGCGTGGCCATTGAACTCCCAGAGAGCGACTGGGACGAGAAACAAGTTAAAGAGGTGGTACAAGCATTGTCCCCAGACAAAAAGTCTTACATGGTCGCAGTGAGACCATACCACGGGACCGACTGCACCTACGCACTGATAGAATGGGGACAGGACATCACTGTAAACTTCCATGCTGCCAGTGTAAAATTGTCAGAGAAGACAGAATTCCTACTGACACATCCCAGCAAGCGTGAAGGGGACTCTCCCAGTCAGAAGCAGTTGGAACCTTTAGGCAGGAATGCAGGGGCTTCTGTTAAGGCACAGGTAGAACAACAGCTGGCTAATCTGAAGCAACAGTACCGTAACATACAGGAGAAGTTTCAGGAGACCTTCAGTTTGATGGCTGAACGCATCAATGGGTTACGTGTTGCTCTGGAGGATCAGAGAGACGGCCAGATGACGCCCAACCCTGGGAAGGTACAGAAGAAACACGCCCGGGTCGCTTGCAGGAAGTAACTATCCGGAAGTATTTCCGCATTGATAGGAGAAAAAGGGCAGAAGGACAAACTGTCTTACACCAGCCTCCTACACCAAGTAGAGTTGGGGTTACAGAAAGTATATCTGGAATCCGAAAATTAGAGAGGCTGTAATCCATGCCATTAGCCCAGGTTCAAGTGTCAGGGGCATGTTGGAAAGAAAGACCAGTTAATGAGGATACTGAAAAGCTATTATGAGGAAGAAGATACCACTGAGCTGTATCATAGACTGATAAATATGACCCAGGTTAACAAAGAGACTCCTCAGAACTTCCTATTCTGGGCCATTGGGCTTGCTGTCCGCATCAAAGAAAGAAGGAATTGGAGAAAACTTTGGAGCCAAGCTAGTTCAAAGGAAATTATGGAGATCTGTGACTACGGGATTGAGGAGTGACTATATCAAGCTGCAACTTAAGCAGTATTTGGAAGATCTCTGAACTCCGGATGAAGTACTCATTGAGAAAGTAAATGAAGCAGATAAGATGGAGATTGAAGTTTCCTCTGTTTTTGGTCCCACTCAATCTCCTAGCATCTCAAGTGCTAAGGTACAGCAGATAGATGTCCCCTCAGACACTCGGGAACTCAGTGTACTGGCAGCAAGAGCTGAACAGGGATCATGGCTTTCACCTACTCAGCACCTCCCCACAAGTCAGACTGGACTGGAGAAATTGCTCCAGACCCAAAAAGAAATACTGGAGAAGATGACAATGTTGATGACCCGTCTGGGGAAACCCCAGACAGAAAAAGTCTTGCCACTAAAAGCCCCAGAGACCCCTAACACTAACCGCCCTATGAAACCAGTACAGAGAATCTGCTTCAAATGTGGAGGAATAGGACATCTCAGGCGAGTGTGCCCAAGCCCAGTAGCTGAGATAAGGTCCAAACAGCCGGCGGAAAACTTCAGAGGGCCCCAGGGAAGGAGTCAACTGGGCACCCAGTTGCTATAACTAACTCCACACTGACACCTACATCTCAAGTCTCTGGGGGCAAGGTGGAAGAGAGAGAGACCCCCAAAACCTAAGGTGAAAATACAAGCCACCAAGCAGGCCAAAAGTACCGCATTCAGTGGGATCTCCCTCAAGCTGGTGGGACTCTCCCCAATTGTCCCCATCCAAGTAGAGGGGATCTATACAAAAGCTCTGCTGGATACTGGAGACCAAGTGACCTTATTATACATGGACTTCTATGACCAACATCTCCAGGACCTGCCATTACAGAATTTAGAGGAACTAGAGATATGGGGCTTAGGCACTCAAAACTTCCCATATGATGGCTACCTGCCAGTCAAACTCACGTTCGACCTAAGTACAGCAGGAGAGGCTAAAACATTCAACACCTTGGTCGTGGTGTGCCCTCGCCCCCCAGGGGCTGACAAAAGTTCCCTCATTATTGGGACGAACACTGACTTAGTGGGAAGGCTTCTTACACCACCTGTGCTTCAGAAGGGACCCCCCTCTACTAAAATACATCCAATGTTGGCCCAGGCATACCGAGATCTTAAGCAGGAGGAAGAGGCTCCTGAAGAGAGAGTGGGGAAAATCTGGCTCTTGGATAGGGGAAAGAAGTTCATCCAGCCTGGTGAAGTAGTCTGCCTGAGGGCCTTCATCAAGTCAAGTTGGAAGAATCCAGGTCCCTTCATTGTCTTTGAAGATACAAGCCAGGAAGAAAAGAAAGGGTTAGAACTTATCCCGGAAGTGTTGCCCACCAGGGCATTGAAGAGGACTCACGGCAAATGCCCAGTCAGTGTCCGTAACACAACAGCTGTGCCAGTGAGGGTGCCATCCAGACTACTGTTAGGACAGGTTAGCCCAGAAACCCCAGTCTCGGCATGTGGTTTGAAGGAAGGATCAGCAGCAGAGATCCCTCAAGAAAAATTCTGCCCAAAGAACACGCCACTTACTCCTGTCTGGAGGGAAAGAGCTAAGGCCCAACTTCTAAAATGGAGGGACGCTTTCTCAAAAAGTGAGTTTGATGTGGGGTTAGCGAAGAGTGACACTCATCGAATTCGACTGGAGGAAGACAAGCCTTTTCGAGAAAGGGTTAGGCGAATCCCATTGGGAGATTTGGAAGATTTGAGAGAACAATTGGCTGAACTCAAGAGAACAGGCATTATCCGGGAGTCCAGGAGTCCTTATGCCTCCCCAATAGTGGTGGTCAGGAAGAAGAACAGGTCTCTATGCCTATATATTGATTATAGGACCCTGAACCGCAGGACCATTCCTGACCAGTACACCACACCTCGTATAGAGGATGCCTTACAGAGTCTGTCGGGAGCAAAGTGGTTCAGTGTGCTGGATTTAGAGAGTGGGTACTATCAGATCCCTATGTGCCCTGAAGACAGAGAAAAGACCGCTTTTATCACCCCTGTGGGCTTCTTCGAGTTCAACCAGATGCCGCAAGGCCTGTCTGGGGTTCCAGCAACTTTTCAGAGGTTGATGGAAAAGACAGTGGGTGATATGAACCTACTTGAAGTACTGGTCTACCTGGATGACATAATAGTGTTTGGGAGAACGTTGGAAGAACACGAAGAACGCCTGGAAAAGGTCCTAAAGAGACTTCATGAGGAAGACCTGAAGCTCTCTATGTCAAAGTGCCAGTTCTACCTGCCCTCAGTGAATTACTTGGGACACATTGTGTCCAAAGTGGGAGTGGCAACTGATCCCAAGAAGTTAAAAGCTGTCACTTCTTGGCCCAGGCCCACCAAAGTGACTGAACTCAGGTCATTGTTAGGGTTTTGCTCGTACTACAGAAGGTTCGTGGAGGGGTTTGCAAAAATAGCCCACCCACTCACTGAGCTTCTGAAGAATCAGGAAGAGGCTAGTGAAAACCCAGATCAGTCGGGAAAGCCAAAAGAAGGGCCCAGAAGAAAAAAAAAAGAGTCCATCCATGGACTCCAGATTGTGAGGAAGCCTTCCGACAATTGAAGTGGAGCCTTACCAGTGCTCTGGTTTTGGCCTATGCAGACCCTACCAAGCCATATGAGCTGCATGTAGATGCCAGTCGAGATGGACTGGGAAGAGTGCTCTACCAAGAGCATGAAGGCATCTGTGGCCCATCGCCTATGTGAGCACAAGTTTGATTCCTCCCGAGAGGAACTATCCGACTCACAAGCTTGAATTTCTGGCTCTGAAGTCGGCAGTAGTAGACAAGCTGAAGGACTATCTGTATGGGGCTGAATTCATAGTGAAGATGGACAACAACCCTCTCACTTACTTGCTCACCACCGCAAAGCTGGACCCCACTGGTCACAGGTGGCTAGCTGCTCTTTCCGCATTTACCTTCAGCCTGAAGTAAAGACTAGGGGTTGGTAACCGAGATGTGGATGCTCTGTCCAGAAGGCCTCATGACCCTCAAAATCCCTCAGAAGACTGGACTCAGCTTACTCCAGAAGGGGTAAGAGCCCTGTGTGAAGGGACAAGTCGATATGGAAAAGGAGGGTCCAGAGCTGAAGAAGTAGGAGTGTCCTCAGTGGAAGTCCCCAGGTGCTGTTGCAATGTCTCTCAGGTTGTACAAGAAGGTCTCCCCAAGCTATCCAGAAAGGATCTCAGAAGAGATCAAGAGGAAGATTCACTGTGCGGATTGGTGCTGAAGGCATTGGAACATCAGTCTGATGTACTGCAGAAGAGCACCAAAAAGGAAGCCAGGCTGTTACTAAAGGAATGGGATCGGTTGCAGTTGCAACAAGGGGTGGTCTACCGAAGGGGCCCCTCTGATTATCCGGAAGAGAAGTGGCAGATGTTCTTGCCGGAAAAGCACAAAGAAAGGGTACTGATTGCTCTACACGATCACCATGGCCATTTGGGAGCTGAGAGGACTCTTCAATTAGTAAGGGACAGGTTCTACTGGCCTTACATGAGGAAAGAAGTGGAGAGTTACTGTCATTCCTGCCTCCGGTGCATACAGCGGAATACGTTGCCCCAGAGGGCTGCCCCAATGGGCCATCTGGAAAGCCAGGGCCCAATGGACCTGGTCTGCATAGACTTTCTTTGTTTAGGATCTGACCTGAGTGGGCAGGGTGAGATCTTAATGGTAACAGATCACTTTACCCGCATGCACAGGCATTCCGTACTAGAGATCAGCAAGCAACCACCGTGGCAAAGACTCTCGTGGAGAAGTTCTTCGTCCATTATGGCTTACCCAAAAGGATACATTCGGGCCAAGGAAGGGACTTTGAGAGCAAATTGATCAAAAGACTGTTGGATCTACTGGGCATACAAAAGTCCAAGACTACTCCTTATCATCCACAAGGGGACCCTCAACCGAAAAGGTTCAACAGGACCCTCTTGAATATGTTGAGGACATTGACTGCAGAGCAGAAACCCCATTGGAGTAGACACATCACTGCACTGGTCCATGCCTACAATAGCACCAAAAGTGATGCCACCGGGTATTCACCTTACAGATTAATGTTCGGCCGTGAAGCCCGATTACCAGTGGACCTGGCTTTTGGTACCTTCTTGGATCACACATCAGAGACCTCCTATATAGGGTATGTGGATAGACTGAGAAAAAACTTGAAGATAGCTTACGAGCAGGCCCAAGCCACCTCGAACTCTAGAGAAAACAGGAACAAGATGAACTTTGATCTGAAAGTGAGAGTTCAAGATCTTCAACCAGGTGACCGAGTTTTGCTGAGGAATCTAGGCATCCCAGGCAAACATAAGCTGGCTGATCGCTGGAGATCACAGCCTTATGTGGTGTGTAGGAAACTTCCAGGGCTCCCAGTGTATGAAATTAAGCCAGAAGGAAACACTAGGCCAGTAAAGACCTGGCATCGGAATCACCTCTCACCTCTCACTGCGGCAGTTAGAATAGGCACAGAGGAGGAACTCACATCCACATCCACTGATGTGTGTAGGCCAATAACCAGATCGCACCCTCTGTATATGAAGAAGTAGAGATGAGTTGGCTGTGGCCTACAGAAACTTCAGAAACAGACGCTGATATCTTTTCGGAAGTGGAGGAAGATAATAATGGGACTCTCAGGGCAGAAGCCCCAGAATTTGTGCCGGAAACTCATGCTACAGAAGAGCCCAGTACACTTGTTCACTCTCCACCCTCAGACACTGAGAGGGGGGATGAAGATATTTGTCAAAAAGAAATGGATACCCGAAAGTGCAAAGAGCAAAGAGAGACAATCGTCCACCATGTAGACTGACTTACGATGCATTAGGCAAATGCTCTGAAGCGTCTCAGTTTGTTAGTAAAAGAAACTTTAAACTGTCTAGTCCCTCTACTCTGGATTCAGTAAGGGACAACTCCAACTCGCCCCTTGGCACATCTGTACCAGACATTGTAGTATCAGCTGTGAGTGCACAGGATAGCTCCCCATCATATGACAACTGGTGGGAAGCTCCTCTGTCCATATTATATGACCGTATAGAAGCTAAAATACAGGATAGAGCTAGCAATTTGAACCTCTTTGGGAACCAAAGAGATAAAGTGGGGAGATACTGTAATATTAGGTTAATGGACATTACTATTACTATGGTTCCGTATTCAGAGCCATCTAGCAACCAAATATAGGTAATGCACTTGTATATTGTTACCTCTGAACAACCCAAAAGACTTATACAGGAAGTGACTGTTTTGATTCAGAAGGTTGACTTTGTTACCCAGAAGTCTGTGTGACCTACCCATGAACACTCTCTTACGCAGTGCATGCTGGGTACGAGATAAAAGGGACCCGAACAGCCATTTTAGGTCTCTTGGGATCGCATTGCCGGCCTGTTTGGATCTGTAAGGAGGCTCACCGGAGACAGTGGCCCACGGCCATTGCGGAGCGTAACTCCGTTTGTTTGTGGAGTTACCTGACGGTGCCTGAGAGACGGTGACCGGATTGAGAAAGTCCAGCGACACTCATCAGAGCAGTGGAGGGCTGGATACATCTAGCGGAGCGGTACAGAGCGACTGGCCCAGCTGACAGAGAAGCAAGCTGGAGTCACCGGACCCAAATTATCACACGAAGCTCCGATCCAGTTGGTGAGCGGGTTACGGCCCACCATTTGTTAACTTTTACATGCAGTTAGACTCACATACAGGCCTCACTGGAATTTGTAGTTCCACGGAGGAGGAGCAGAGCAACTGACACTGAGCAGGCTTGAGGCCTATCTACTCTGGAGCCTCAAGCATTGCAAATTAGTTATTGGAGCCACACCAGGAGCACCTCAACCTAACTTTTCATAGACTGTAGATTACAAATCACAAAGGAGTTATTTTAGCTAGCGAAGAAAGACGATCACGTACTAAGTACTTTAAGTGAGATCTCATTCATAGCTTTTAAAGTGAGGGGAGCTCCCAAGTATTAATCCAGATATATATGTATATATTGTTTTAGATTGTTCCTATTGAAATATATTGTGCTGTTGTTCTATGTTGGGATGACAGAACAATTTCTGTAACCACCTGTTTTGAATATTCTACAGTAAAATATATTTCTGGTTAAGTATCCAGTGTTGTGGCGTACTGTTTTTTCCCCACCAGGTGGAGCCAGAGGATCCTGAGAGTAGAGTGCAGTCCCAAATCAAACCAGCAGCTCCTTTGGGGATCAGTGCTACACCTGTATATTTATATATATATATATATATATATATATATATATATATATATATATATATATATATATACATACATACATACACACAGTCTTGTATATATATATATATATATATATATATATATATATATATATATATATATATGTGTATTTATATCTATCTCTCTCATATATATATATACTCTGCATCCAGTGTAGCCTATATCTACAGTGCATTCTGTGGTCTACTGTTTACTCTTTCTAATACACTTCAGGCGGTGTACACAGTATCTGATACAGTACTTTTCTGCTGGTTTACACAGTATCTAATACAGTGTGTACAGTTTCTACTACACTTCTGGTGGTGTACACAGTACACAATAAAGTGCAGCTGTAGTACAGTTTCTACTACTTTTCTGGTGGTGTACACAGTATCTAATACAGTGTGTACAGTTTCTACTACACTTCTGGTGATGTACACAGTATACAATACGGTGCAGCCATGGCACAGTTGCTAATACAGTGCAGGGAGTGTACACAGTATCTAATACAGTGTGTGCAGTTTCTACTACACTTCTGGTGGTGTACACAGTATACAAAGTATACAATACAGTGCAACCATTTTACAGTTGCTAATACAGTGCAGGCAGTGTACACAGTATCTAATACAGCGTGTACAGTTTTTAATAACTGCTAACTGCAGGCGGTGTACACAGTATCTAATAGAGTGTAGTGTGGTGTTGCAAAACAAAAAAATACATCATGTCCGGAAGGCCACCAAGGAGGGGCAGACCCTCACAGGCCACTAAAAGAGGGCAAGCAGCCCTTGTGTCTACAGTCAACAGTGATGATCATGGACATGGTGCATCATCTTCATGGTGGCCGCGGGGCACGCTTGTTCTTTTTTTCTGCTGCTGGCCGTATTATTGAGCGAGAACATGCAGAAGAGTTGGTGAAGTGGATAACAAAGTCATCCTCATCCTTCTCATCCTCTGTCACCTAGGCCGAGAGTAGTTTGCCTTCCAACGCAGCTGCCAAAGTGGCCTATTCCGCCGGCTCCTTGTCCACAGTCACTCCTTCCATAGCCCCACCATCATGCATGGAGGAATCCCCTGAATGTTTTGACCACAGTGGTACATGCTGCTGGAGGATGCACAGCAATTTTAAGGCTCCAATATTAGTTCCAAGGTTGAAGAAGGGAGTAACGTGAGCCTAGAGAGAGGGGGTGCCTAAAAAATGACAAGAAACTGGGAGTCATGTTCCCCTAGCTACAGCATACTGCCAAGTTTGCTCCAGTGATGAGGAGGGAGGGGATGATGAGATCACTGAATGTACTTGGGTACCTGAGAGAAGAGAAGAGGAGGAGGCACAAATCTAACAAGGCAAGATGTCCTCTAGGAGGCAGCTTAAGGGCAGCCAACCTATTGCATCACACCACAGAGCTCCGCAGGTGCTGGGCGCTGCTGACTCCCCTCTGACTTTTAAAAGTTCCATGGTGTGGGCCTTTTTCGACACGTGTGTAGCAGATTGCATGGTTGCTGTTTGCACCTGTACCTGCCATGCAGTCCATTGGTAACAACACTTGAAAGACCCACATCAAAGAAAAAGGCGGACTTCTTGCTCCTCATCTGGGATCTCCAACACTACTATACCTCCAGTCCTCTCAAAAATCTGCACTGAGAGGAATGAAGGTACAGCAATAGGTGTCCCAGGTACTTACAGCCAATCTGTTAGCAATACACCACCATCTGATTTTAACAGGAAAATTCCCTGACCCAGTTGCCATAAAAAGAAATTCGATCCCAGCCATCCACATGCTCAACGTGTAAATGCTAGCTTGGCCAAATTGCTAGCACTACAACTGCTGCCTTTTCAGCTGATAGACTCTGCCCCCTTTCGTTAATTTGTGGAATGTGCTGTACCTCAGTGGCAGGTTCCAAAACACCATTTCTTTTCACGGAAGGCCATTCTGGCTCTCTACCGGCATGTGGAAGGCAATGTTTTGGCTTCGTTGGAGAGGGTAGTTAGCAGTAAGGGTCATATTACTGTTGTCTCATGGACCAGCAGGCATGGGCAGGGACGTTAACTTTCCTTCATGGTGCACTGTGTAACTCTGCTGGCAGCTGGGAAGGATGTAGGACAGGGTTCAGCCTTGTTGGAGCTTGTTCCGCCACCATGCCTCCAAAATGCTAGTGGTGATTCTGATTCTGCCACAGCTCTCTCCTCCTCCCCCTCCTCTTCTTCTTCCTCCATAACATGTAGGATGCCTCCCACCTCTCCACAGTCTCTCCAGCATAATGGGGAGATAAAGGGGAAGAATTATGACATTCTGTATTTTGTAAGGTACCACCTCTGAACTATTTTCAGGGAGAGGTCCCAGTGGTTTACACACCTGAGTGCTCTGAGTGCACTTTGCCACTGCATCTGTGTAAAAAATTCTTCTAAAAATATGTATGAATTTTGAAAGAATACATAAACAATATATATGTAAAGTTATTCAATTTGGTGGCTATATAATCACGTCAATATAATGTAATAATAATATAATATAACTTATTTCTAATATAATTAATTGTACTTAATAAGGTTTATTTATAAAACCATTTTGAATGAGCCCCATTCTCTCAGTCATAAAAGGAAAAAAATATATGTTTTTGTTCATTGTTAATTTGAAACACGAGACATTTTTTTTTCTCTGGCCAGTTACATAGTTACATAGTAGATGAGGTTGAAAAAGAAACAAGTCCATTAAGTCCAACCTATGTGTGTGATTATATGTCAGTATTACATTGTATATCCCTGTATGTTGTGGTCCTTCAGGTGCTTATCTAATAGTTTCTTAAAACTATCGATGCCCCACCGCTGAGACCACTGCCTGTGGAAGGGAATTCCACATCCTTGCTGCTCTTACAATAAAGAACCCTCTACGTAGTTTAAGGTTAAACCTCTTTTCTTCTAATTTTAATGAGTGGCCACAAGTCTTCTTAAACTCCCTTCTGAGAAAAAGTTTTATCTCTATTGTGGGGTCACCAGTATGGTATTTGTGTATGGAAATTATATCCCCTCTCAAGTGTCTCTTCTCCAGAGAGAATAGGTTCAGTGCTCACAACCTTTGCTCATAACTAACATCCTCCAGACCCTTTATTATCTTTGCTGCCCTTCTTTCTACTCGGTCCATTTCCAGTACATGAGGACTGGTGCCCAGAACTGAATAGCATACTCCAGGTGTGGGTGGATCAGAGTCTTGTAGAGCCGGAGAATTATCATTTTATCTCTGGAATTAATCATCTTTTTAATGCAAGCCAATATTCTGTTTGCTTTGTTAGCAGCAGTTTGACATTGGATGCCATTGCTGAGCCTATCTACTAGGACTCCCAGGTCCTTTTCCATCCTAGATTCCACCAGCAGTGTATAGATTGCATTCATATTTTTGCCACCCAAATGCATTATTTTACATTTTTCTACATTGAACCTGATTTGCCATGTAGTTGCCCATCCCATTAATTTGTTCAGATCTTTTTGCAAGATTTCCACATCCTACGGAGAAGTTATTGCCCTGCTTAGCTTACTATCGTCCGCAAATAGAGAGTGAATTGTTTACCCCATTCTCCAGGTCATTTATGAACAAATTAAACAGGATTGGTCCCAGCACAGAACCATGGGGGACCCCACTACCCACCCCTGACCATTCCGAGTATTCCCCATTTATCACCACCCTCTGAAATCGCCCTTGTAACCAGTTTTCAATCCATGTACTTAACCTATGGTCCATGCCAATGGACCTTATTTTGTACAGTAAACGTTTATGAGTAACTGTGTCAAATACTTTTGCAAAATCCAGATACACCACATCTACTGGCCTTCCTTTATCTTGATGGCAACTCACTTCCTCATAGAAAGTTAATAGATGGTTGTCAAGAACGATTCTTCATGAATCCATATGGATTTCTACTAATGATACTGTTCTCGTGACTAAAATCTTGTATATAGTCCCTTATCATCCCCTCCAAGAGTTTACATACTATTGATGTTAGGCTAACTGGTCTTTAATTCCCAGGGATGTATTTTGGGCCCTTTTTAAATATTGGTGCTACATTGGCTTTTCAACAATCAGCTGGTACCATTCCAGTCAGTCAGCTGGTACCATTCCAGTCAGTTGGCTGTCATTAAAAATTAGGAACAATGGTCTGGCAATTACATGACTGAGTTCCCTGAGTACCCTCGAGTGCAAGCCATCTGGTCCTGGTGATTTATTAATGTTAAGTTTCCCAAGTCTAATTTTAATTCTGTCCTCTGTTAACCATGGAGGCGCTTCCTGTGATGTCATGAGGATAAACACTGCAGTTTTGGTTACTGAAGCCCCTCGATTCCCTCGTGAAGGCTGAGGAGAAGAATAAATTCAATACCTTCGCCATCTCCCCATCCTTTGTAACCAGATGTCCTTCCTCATTCTTTATGGGGTCAATATTGTCTGTCCTCCCTTTTTTACTGTTTGCATACTTGCTCTCCTCTGCTATGTGTCTTTCATGTTCTATCTTAGCCGTCCTTATTGCACCCTTACATTTCTTGTTGCATTCTTTATAAAGTCTGAATGCTGATGATGATCCCTCACCCATGTATTTTTTGAAGGCCTTCTCCTTTTCTTTTATATGCATTTTTACATTGGAGTTAAGCCATTCAGGACTTTTGTTCACGCTTTTAAATGTATTGCCCAATGGGATGTATTGACTAATGCCCTTATTTAATATGCTCGTAACGCAAACCCATCTCTCCTCCATGTTCCTCGTTCCTAAGATTTTATCCCAGTTTATGCCTACTATCAAGGTTTGTAGTTTAGGGAAGTTGGCTCTTTTGGGCTTCTTATCTCATTCTCATCTTGTTGACAAGACTTCAAAATTTATGATCTGGGATAAAGATAAGATCTTACAAGAGACCTCTCTGTCCACAAGCATGAACTTATATTTTTAAACTTAAAAGAAAATTGAACAAGATAGCTCCTAAGTTGCTCATGAAACAACAGATAAAAATAAGATGTTTAGACCGTTAGAATCAAATTCTTTTAGTATTAACTTCAATAGTTCTGACAGACCATTTGAGTGATCTTTGATTACTTGATTGGCTTCTGATAAAACCATGGTCGTCTGCAAAATCTGTGCTTAGCACGTGAAATGAGGCAAGAACGTTAACAACCTGGACTTCACATGCATGAGTAACCATATGAAGATCCCCCACTCAACTATGTGGAGGGCCAGCTTGGCCCAGAGAACAGAGCAGCTGGCTCACCCTTCTCCCTGTCCTACAGCTGTAGATGCATATTGCTGTTCTACCTCCCTGCCTGTTCATGCCACACAAGCAGCCTCTGCTGCCTCTACTTAATGAAATAAACGTTGTCTATGAAGTTTAGTAGGACCTTGGCATTCTTTACCTCTATCATCGATCAGGGGCAAAATGGCAGAGCCTGGAAGCAGAAACATCTGTGTTGGTGTTCACCAATCAGTCTTCCATCCCACAAGCTTTGGAGTGAAATAAGAAGCTTTCCCCTAACTACCCCCACAACCATCACCTTAACACTAGGTTTGCACAGTTTTCAGCACTGCAACTGCTGTCCTAGAAATTTGTGGACACAGCCTCCTTCCATCACATTGTGGCTTGTGCTGTTTCTAAGTCCAGTTGACACTATTTTTACAAGAATCTTTTCCTGTCCTTCACAACAATGTGACCCAGCACTGCAGCATACTGCACCTGACTAATGATGTGTGGTCCTGTATAAATGGATAGGGGCATATATATACTGTACATTATGGCACATTGGGTAAATCTAATAGTGACTGGGCAGTAAGTTGCAAGGGGTACCTCCATTAAATTTGTGGTACCATCCCGAGTTGTGAAAAATGTATCCATTTATGCCACCTGTAGCACCTCTGCCTTGTGCTCATCTTTAGATCCCTTTTCCAATGACACCCACTGCAGTTTGTCAACACTACCATCTGGATCTCCCAAGCACCATAGGATGTACAGCACTGTACAAGCAAAACAATGCCATACTTACAGTACTTTTGTCTGCCTAGGTGAAAGCTGCCATAGAGGCAGAGAGCTGCTGGCAGCACTACTGACCCAGACTGACACATGGCTGATCCCACACAAGCTCAAGTCAGGCAAGGTCTTGGGTGACAGTACATTGAACCTTTTCCAGTAAAAGCCTAAACACGTCACATACCTTGCGTGAGCCATATGATGAACCTGATAGTTTAATGCTTTCTAAACAACCACCCAGGCTTAGAGAGGCTGCTGCATAAGGCAAGCAAAGTGTGCATTCATTTTTGAGGGTCTTACCCAGCCACCACTGACTTAGCAGAAGAGCAGCTCCAATACAACCGACCACCAATCAGCCTCATTTATGATATGCTTACATGTTAGATTTAAACTTTTTAACATGTTGCAGTGGCTCTCCCAGCAACAGAAAGCTGTCATAGAGTACATTATCAACTACTGTATGTGGAGTGCAGATGCACTGTGGAGCCTGGGGTTTTCACCCCTCAGGAGTGGCTAGAGATCCAGGATTCATATGCAATTTTGGTTCAGTTTGAGGAAGCAAAAAAAATTATCAGTTGTGATCAGGCAGCCATCAGTAAACCATGTATTGTCTGTCTGCTGGAACAGATACACTTTAGACTAAGGAATATAGGGAGATGGAAGGGCTGCCATTCTCCCAATGTCAATGTCAATTGAGCAATGATGAATGTAAGAGAAGGGGACACAGATGGTGGAAGAGGAGGACAAAGAGTAAGATATTGATACAGGGGAAGAAGAGAAAGAGGAGGTGGCTACACAATTTGTGAACCCCAGCCATTGCCAGTGGATGGGGAAGAAGACAGAGGACACTGTTGTGCTACCTAACTCAAGTTTCTTCATGTTGCAGTTTTTGCAGAATGACCTTTACATATGTCACGTCAAAAATACTAATTATTACTAGGTAGCCACCCCTGGGATCCACACTACCAAGTCAACATGTGAAAACCCATCCAAACAGAGGAGAAGGAAGCCAAAAGTACATCACTATGAATATGATAAGGACTATTAAGGGGTTTATGCAGAGCCTTTCCTGATGAAAGCAGGGATGCCTCTTCTACAGTTCACAGCTACATGACCAACAGCAGACAAGCAGCAATCAGCAGTAGCCCTAACAATGGCAGAAGACATCCAATAGAAGAATTGAGATTTTTTGATCAGGCCACAGTAGCCAGGGCTAATCCCAAGCAGAAATCAAAAAGCACTGTCCATGGCAAGCAAGAATGTTAGCTCCAGCTCAAGTACCTACAACCTCAGAAGTGAAGACCTCACAGATACTAGGTGTCATTACATGCCCCTAATAAACAGTGGCAGAGAAATCGTGCCTTTGGTTTTGATGGTGCCACAACACTGTAACCCCCCACAGTTACTCTTGTCAGGCGCAAGAACGGGCCCTGCTGTTAAATATTATTTAAAAAATGTTAATTACATGCCCCTGTTAAACATGGGCAGAACAATTTGGCCTTGGGTGGTGGTGGTGATGCCACAACACTGTAACCCCTCACAGTTACTCTTGTTGGGTGCAGGAACAGGCCCTGCTGTTAAAGTTTATTTCAAAAATTTTAATTACTCAGATGCACGTCACTACGCTCCAAGGGACTGGAGCGTAGTGACGTGCATCTGAGTCTCATCCGGTGAGGTGGTGAGCTGTATTGTACTATATGCTTGTTAGTTCTTTGTTCTAGTAATGCCCTGTACACGCGACCGGTTTTCCCGTCGGAATAAACTCTGAAGGTTTTTCCGACGGAGTTCTGATGGAATTCCGCTGAAACTGTCTTTCGTGCAAACGATCACACCAAATTCCAACCGTGAAGAACGTGGTGATGTACAACACGTATGACGGGATTAGAAAAAGGAAGTTAATACCCAGTAGCCAATAGCTTCCGTCTCGTACTTGCTTCAGAGCATGCGTCATTTTTGGTACGTCGGAACAGCATACAGATGAGCAGTTTTCCCGATAGGAATTGGTTCCATCGGAAACATTTAGAAAATGTTCTCTTTCTAGGTCCATCAGAATTTTCAACGTAAAAAGTCAGATGGGGCATACACACGGTCAGAATATATGATGAAACGCTCCCATCTGACTTTTTCTGTCGCACATTCCACTTGTGTGTATGGGGCATATGTGTTTCTATATAGCGGGGTGTTATCATTAATATACCTATGCAGAACACACTAGGTTTTTCTTTTTTGCTTTTTATATGATCCGATGTGAAAATATGTGAGATAAGGATTGGAGCCATTGTTTTTGGTGAGACACCAGCCTGTTGCTTCTATTTTCCATATGGAGCGAGGTGAGGATGAGATCCATTATTCCATCTAATTAAAGGATAAGGAGTAGAGCTGCCTGGTCTGGATGTGAGGAGATATTTGCCTTTTTTTCTTTTACACTGTATTATATACTGTGTACACCACCTGCACTGTATTATAAACTGTACAATGGCTGCACTGTATTATGTACTGTGTACACAACCTGACGTTTATTAGAAACTGTACACACTGTATTTGATACTGTGTACACCTTTTGCACTGTATTAGAAACTATACACCACTGAATGCACTGTATATATAGGCTACACTGAATGCAGAGTATATATATATATATATATATACACATACATACATACAATTAGGCAATCGATTACAAAAAAAAACTGCACCTGCATGGCACAGCATTGGCTTAAGACAGTGAAGATTTTAAAATGTATATGGACACAATAGCATCTTTATGCTGTTGTGCCCATATAGCTGCTTTGTGGCCATATAGATGCTGGTGTGCCTCTATATGGGTGTAACAGCATCTATATAGGCACAATGGCAGTTATATGGGCACAATAGCATAAAGATGATATTCTGTCCATACTGCATAACTCCTATTGTGGCCATACAAATGCTACTGGCTCCTATTGTGCCCAGTGACACTGACCTTGCAGCGCTCTCAGTGCCGGGACAAGTTTATCTGTTGACCAGGGCAAAGATGCCAAACTGCGCTTAATGTTGGGTGTCTTTACAGCTACATACAGAATGCCCAAATGATTTATACTGAGTGAGAGATTTTTAGATATTTGTAACTGACCTTAAAGAATATGTAACTGATCACATGCTTGGTCAGAAATTAATTCTTGCAGACACTCACTGCTCTGCTTCGTGTTATTGAACTGTTGTATAACACTAGTCAGACAGCTTAACAATAATTCAGAAGTCAAGAAACGTGAGACATCAGATCTGTATGTATTCTTTTTTCCGAATAACTTTGTAAAACTACAACATAAGCATAAACAAACATATGCGTCAGTACATTAAAACATTATACAGCAGCCTCACTCTATCAGTGAAAGTACTCACAGACAATTCCACCATTAGCCCAGGAATAGTTAAGAGCTCTACTGCATGCAGTCTGCTTGGATCAAGGAGCAATCATGAAATGAAGGTTCCAGGTTAAAGGTTACGACCTTTCACTGTGAAGAAAATACCACTTCCTGTCAAGCTGTTGCAAAATAATAACTAACTCTGACCACTAGATGTCAGCAACGTGAAACTAACATTGCAGTATAATCTGTAACAGCACATAGCACATATTACTATGAAAAATATGGCCAGAACACTCCCTGTTTGGCATAATTTATTTTGTCACTACCTAAATAACTACTGCTATTCAGAAAAAAACATAAAACAGGAAAATGGAATCCTAGCTAGTCAAAACTATAATGTCAGTTACAGGTCTGAGATAAATTCTGGTGTCTTAACCTCAACCTTTCTAACCTTGCCATCCCTGCTTGGTAGACCATTGACAATAAGTCCTACGGGCCACTCATTCCTGCCCTCTTGGCTGTCCTTCAACAGAACAACATCACCCACTTTTACATTTGGGTGATCCTCAGTCCATTTCCTACAGCGTTGCAGATTTGACAGATACTCTCTCTTCCATCTTTTCCAAAAGGTGTCTGCCAAGCATTGTACTTGCTTCCATTTTTTCACATGAATTTGTGTTGTACTTATGGTTGCAGATGTAGCAGACAAAGAGTTCACCTTTTGAGTCAACAACATTGCTGGGGTAAGGACCATAGGTGTATCCGGGTCTACACAGAAACTATAGGCCTGGCATTCATAATAGCCGAAACCTCTGCCATAAAGGGGCTTAAAGTCTCATGGGTCAAGTAAGCAGGTTTGGTTTGTAGCAACATAGCGTCCAAGATTCGCCTGGCAATACCTATAAGTCTCTCTCAGACACCACCCATATGTGAGGAGTGTGTAGGTTTAAAGACCCATGTACATTCTCTGTCTTAGAGAAAGCCTTGCAATTGTGATTCGCTGTCACAAATGTTAAGTTCTTTGCAGGCTCCCACAAAGTTTGTTCTTCTGTCAGAACGGAGCAGTTTTGCTGGGCCACGAATTGAGAAGAATCTCCTCAAGGCATTAATAAAGCTTGATGTTGACATGGCTTCAAGTAGCTCTATGTGTACAGCTCGGGTGGACAAACAAGGGAAAAGGACTGCCCAACGTTTACTGTCCGCGCTGCCTTCTCTAGTGCGACGGGTTAAAACAGACCACGAACCAAATACATCTAAGCCCACATTGGTGAAAGGTAGTTGAGCAATTACTCTGTCCTCTGGTAGCTCTGCCATCTTTTGACTTTGTAATCTTCCTCGTAGCTTGTGACAGATGACACATTTGTGTATAACAGCTGATACGAAGCGTTTGCCACCAAGAATCCAGTGACCTGCGGATCTAATTGCACCTTCTGTGATGTGTCGCCCTTGGTGAACTACTTGTTCGTGATAGTACCTAACAAGCAGTGTTTCCATGTGGTGATCATAAGGTATGATGACAGGCTGTTTCTCTTCCTCTGAAAGTTCAGCAAGAGACAAAAGTCCACCTACTCTTAACAACCCATTCTTGTCTAGAAATGGGCTAAGCTTCCTAAGACGGCTTTGTTTTGGGAATGTCTTTTGTTTTTTGATGCAGTCAATTTCCTTCTGGAAATGTTTGTTTTGAACAGAAGAAATTATAATAGACTTTGCCTGAGCAAGTTCTACTAGATTGACCTGTTCATGGAAACTTCCCCACCTTCTGACATGATCCCTGTTGGTTTCTCTCTGGAACGTTTTAGCGACATGGATGAGTCTGGCTAGGGTTTTAACTAATATCTTCCAGCAAGAAAATCTATAAAAGCAATATGAGTGAAGTGTGGCTTCAGAAGCTTTGGTACTGAAACTCGTAATTTCCAATTTGATTACAGGGTCAGCTTCGGGCTCTATGAGTGGATAACCATTAGCATTGTCTATCTGCTCACAGTGTGGTTGGTAAATACGAACATTGGTAGATACCAGTGTTCCCTGTCTGTTTCAAGTGGTCCTACAACTTCAGCGTGATCGTTGTCTAGCATCCCTTTAATGAATTCAGTGAAATCTCTTTTCACTTCTGGCTTTCTCTGTAGAGTTTTGCTGAGTGAATGCAAATGCTTCATGGCTTGCTCCCTGTTACTAGGCAAAACACGTCTGGGTGTGCAGAAGGGGGGAGGGGCTACCTAACTGTGATTGTCATCCATGGTAAGCCTCTCTATCCATAATCTGCAAGAAGGCCTGATCCTCTATAGAGAGGGCCTGTTTATCATCATCTTTAGTTTTCTGGAACACTGTGATCCCTAGATTGTCTGTCTCAATGTTGGAATTGACTTCTTCTATACCATATAGTGTAGAAGAGTCACAGTGTTGTGTTGACCTGCAAAAGCTTTTCTTGACAACAAAGCTGTTGTGACGAGGACTGAGAAGGGGTGCGCGTTCATTTGTTAACACAGACATCTTCAAAGTGGTAATATTGTCAGGCTGGTGCACTGTCCCCAGACAAACTTTTCCTACAATGATCCACCCCAGGTCCAGTCTCTGTGCGTAGGGGGCATTATAAGGTCCATTGATTTTCTGGCGCGCCTTGTGTACCTGAAGGATGTCTCTCCCAAGAAGTAGAAGGATAGAAACTTCTGACTCAACAGCTGTGATAAGGTGAGTAATTGAGCGGAGGTGTGGGTG
This sequence comes from Lithobates pipiens, assembly GCF_037356315.1. Taxonomy (NCBI): domain Eukaryota; kingdom Metazoa; phylum Chordata; class Amphibia; order Anura; family Ranidae; genus Lithobates; species Lithobates pipiens. Next base: position 144,305,328 of record NW_027507758.1, on the reverse strand, counting down.
GTGATGGGCTACTTCTGGAGAGGGAATCTCAGTTTTGTTGTCAGGTATCATGCCACACACTATTAGGGTAGGAAGTGGGAACTGTACTTTCTTATTGAAGGATTCAATGGTAAAGTCAGAAGCTCTTCTCCCTGTGGTCTTAATTGTCCCTGCACATGTCCTTAGATTGTATGGAACTGCACTTCCCTTAATATTAAAGATATCAAAGAATTCTGAGTTTGCAAGGGATCTCTTGCTCTGTTCATCTAGCACTGCATACATTTTCACTGCCCTTTCTCTCTTACCAGTGGGATACACAGTTACTAAACAGATTTTAGAGCATGAACGTGCACTCTTGCCTTGTCCACATACTTTAGTGCAATTAGACATCACTGAGGAGAGTGGGGTCTCTTGTTGCTCCCTGCCCTGATCTTTCCTGGGTTCTACAGTCTTTAGTGGGACAGGAGCAGGGCCTGGGTGCAGAGCTGCAATATGTCTCTCACTGCCACATTCTGTACATTCTACTGGTATTTTGCAGTCTTTGGCAACGTGATAAGTAGATCCACAACACTTGAAACAGATGCCGTTTTGTTTAAGGAAGGATATCCTCTCTGCAATGGGTTTGCTTTAGAGCTGCCACGACGCGTGGATGTAATTGACTATGTCGACTACAAAAATACGTTGACGTGCTTGAAAGACATCGATGTGTCACTCTTGTCTCATCTTGTCTCATCTTGCGGGTAATGGCGATAATGGCGGCTGCTGCTCCTGGGAATGGGGAAAGTTCCAGTGCAGCGCGATAAGCCAGACCATGACTTTCAAAAGTATAGGAATTCTTTAAACAGAGGCCAGATAAAATTATCCTTTGTTCCCTCTGCAAAACTGAATTGGCGTACCACGGCAGCACCACTGCGATGCACGAGCACCTCAGAAGAAAACATCCTGGCGCTCTATAACCTCAAACGGACGAGCCATCTTTGTAAGTAGTACTTTTTAGTTTTGGGAGACAATTATGGGAGTAATTATTACAATTGTGTTGTGGTCAATTAATATATGCTAGTAAATAATTACGGATACATCATTATTAGTGCATGCTCAGGGGTGCCCATATTTGTTGCTGTGCTGTGTGCTTTGCTAATTGCTTTTTTGTAGTGGCCATCTCACATTCTTTTAAATGTTTCACAAGGCACTTTGCACTGCAGCCTTCAGTGTCTTGCTGACCTGGGGATCCCTCAGGGCATGGTTGACATTGACAACTAAAAGAGATGCCATGCTTTTCTTCCAAAATACACAGAGCAGTGGCAACATTGCATTTTTGGATATGGCCATGGATATGTCACACTTTTTCAAATAGATGAAATACAATTAATATTATAATCATTATCATTCATAATTAAACAACACAAACATAGTTATTAATCACATTCAGTTCATAATATTATGCAGATTTACTACCCTACCCGTACCCTCTTTGAAATACAGTACAAGTATATTATTAGCATTGAGCATTCATAGATTTCATGTTTGTTAAACTTGGTTAGTTCCTAAATGTTATTAATTATTATGTGTTTTGTTATTTTTTCTCAGGAAGAGGCAAAGCTGTGTACAGGAGTTCTTTCATAAAAAGGATGCCACTGTTTGCACTCCCCAAATTGCCATTGCACATACCAATAGCATACTCAACATGATTGTAAAATATATAAGACCTCTTTCTATTGTAGACAGTCAAGGATTTCCTGAGATGATCAACATGTTTTACCCAGAATACACACTTCCCTCCAGGTCCCATTTCACTAAGCACTGCTGCTCATCACTAAGCTGATGGAGAAGAAATATGAGGAGAATTTTGAAAAATTAAAAGTGTCACTCAAAGATGTGAAATCAAAAATAGCTCTCACCACAGACGCATGGACCAGTATTGCCACAGAGGCATACTTGGGTGCAAATGTTGTCGCTGCTCTGCGTAGTTTGGAAGAAAAGAATGGCATCTCTTCTCTCAGGTGTGCTGGTCATACATTGCAGTTAGTTGTCAACCATGCCCTGAGGGATCCCCAGATCAGCAAGACCCTGAGGGATGCAAAGTGCCTTGTGGAACATTTAAAAAAAGTGAGCTGGCCACTACAAAGCTTAAAGCAAAGCAGCAACAAATGGGTACCCCTGAGCATGCACTAATAAATGATGTATCTGTAAGATGGAACAGTACTTTACACATGATCAGCCACCTGCTTGAACAGAGGTGGCCTGTAAATGCAACTCTTTCCGATCCTGATGTCACACCACAAGGGAAGCGCTTCCTGGATTTAAAACATGATCAGTGGAGCTTACTTGAGGAAGTGGAACAAGTCCTGAAGCCTTTTGAGTGTGCTACTGTTTTCTTGAGTGGAGAGTCCTATGTGACTGCTTCCGCTCTACCTCCTCTGATAAAGGGCCTTCAGAAATCCATACAGAGCACAATTTGCGAGACAGCAGCAGTCAAGGCTTTCCAAAGTGTTGCTGCACAGGAGATGACATCAAGCTGGGAGCGGGAAACTAAATTCAGAGATGATAGTGGAGAAAATATATGTCTTATTGCAGCAGCCCTGGACCCCATATTCCGCAAACTAAAATTCCTGCCAGCAGAGGACAGTTTAAAAGTTCACCTCAAGGTCCAAGCTCTTGCTCTTGAAGTGAAAAGAAGATATGAGGAAGAGCAAACTCAACATCAAAGTGAGGAACAACAGTCAGCCAGTGCAGACATGACATTTTCTGAGAAGAGGCAAGTGTCTCTGTTAGACACTTTGCTCGGTTCTTCAGATTCAGATGACCACCACAGTAATGGCGAGGATGACATGACTGGTCACATCCAAGATCAAGAAACCCACAGTGAAGTTGTGAGGAATGAGATACATATGCATTTTAGTGAGCAGGCTATTCCAAAGGAAGAAAATCTGCTGAAATGGTGGAAGGAAAATGAAAAGAGGTTTCCCATCTTGACCATGCTGGCAAAGAGTTACTTGTCTGTGCCTGCAACATTAACCCCATCTGAAAGGCTTTTCTCAGTTGCTGGCAACATTGTGACTAAAAGAGCAAGCCTAACTTCAGAGCATGTTGATATGCTAACCTTCCATTGCAATGCTAAAATATGAAGTAACACAGGCCCCCAAACCTTTTGCACTGTTCATGTTGGGCTATATTTATGTTGAGATGGCCACCTTCAGTTTGCACTGTATTATTTTTGCACAGTGTTGAGCAGTGCTTTTGTTGGGCTTGGTTCCTTGAAAACTATGTTACCTTACAGGTATGGTTTACATTACAATTACAAGTAACACATCACCAAAAATACTGCTCAATCAACACTCTACAATAATACTATGTAATGATTACATAGTGTTATTGTATGTTGACCAGCATTTTTGTGGTGTTACTTTATAAACAAAACAACACTTTAGGGTAACAGGCATAATGACATATAAATTCTGCCTAACACTTTGAAAAAGATGCATTCTGAAGGCATTATGTGGTTGAAAGTAGTAAGGTTACCACATAATGTCTTGCCTTCAGAATGCATCTTTTGCAAAGTATTAGGCATCATTTATATGGCATTTTCATGCCTCATGCCCTAAAGTGTTACATTTTATTTTTTGGCACTTTATTTTTGTATATGTCTGTGTTTTTGCACACAGTGTTGAGCAGCAGTGCTTTTTTTGGACATGGCTCCTTGAAAACTATGTTACCTTTCAGGTATGTTTTACATTACAATTACAAGTAACACACCACAAAAATACTGCTCAACACTCTACAATAACAATATTTAATGATTACATAGAGTTATTGTATGTTGACCAGCATTTTTGTGATGTTACTGTATAAACAACTCTTTAGGGCATCAGGCATAATGCCATATAAATTCTGCCTAATTCTACAATAGATGCATTCTGAAGGCATTATGTGGTTGAAAGTAGTAAGGTTACCACATGATGCCTTCAGAATGCATCTTTTGCAAAGTTTTTGGCAGAATTTATATGGCATGTTCATGCCTCATGCCCTAAAGTGTTACATTTTATTTTTTGACACTTTATTTTTGTATATGTCTTTCATGTGTTTTTGCACACACAGTGTTGAGCAGCAGTGCAGAGCAGCAGTGCTTTTGTTGCATTTATATGGAATTTGTTAATGCTTCTGGCTCTGAATTAATGGCAATGCCATTATTCATGCCTGATGCTAAAGTGTTGTTTACATTTTATTTTTGGCACTTTTTTATACTGCAAAAACTTCAACCACATTTTTTTCAACCGTATTTTTTGGAAAAAATGTAATAAAAGTTGAAATATTATATTAGAAGTTGTACTTATAATTTTTTGTAAAGTTATCCAAAGGATGAATTATCTAATCACAAAAAGAACACACTAGATTAAGTAAAAAAAATAATCGTTATAGTCGATGACTGATCTAAAAAATAATCGATAGATTAGTCGACAGACAAACTAATCGTTAGTTGCAGCTCTAGTTTGCTTCTAAAGCCTTTGCATTTCTTTAGTGGATGTGTTTTTTTGTGTATTGGGCAATGTCTACCAGGGTTTTCTATGGTGTGTACCTTGTGGGTGCTTTGATAGTCTGTGACTTCTAAAGGTAAAGCTGTTTTGTGTGTGGATACAGAAGTCCTACCGTGAGGTCTGTAAGGTTTCTCAGGTCTGTGTGATTGATTGCCGCTGGTGGTGAAAGTGAAACTGGGATCACTTCGGATTTTCGCTTGCTGTTGGACAAACCTAGAAAACACAGAGAAAGGGGGGAAAGCAACTCCATAATCTTCTTTGAATTTACCTCCCACAGACATCCACTTGTCTTGCAGATTTGAGGGTAGTTTCTCTGCTATTGGATTGGTGCCTCTAGCTGTATCTAGATATGAAACTCCTGGCAAGTAGCCATCCTCTTTGGCATATTCTATCTCTAGTAGAAGATCACTTAGTTCTTGTAGCCGCACGTTGTCTCCGTAGCCCACCTTGGGAAAGACTTCAAGTTTTTTCAACAGTGCTCCTTCTATTACCTCTGGGGATCCATACGTTTCTTCTAGTCTTTTCCAGGTCATGTTGAGTCCTGCTGCAGGTTTGAACAGGTTTGCTCTTCTCATCCTCTTAGCATACTCTGCTGACTCGGTACCAAGCCATTTTATCATTAAATTAAGTATTTCAGCTGGTGAAAAGTTAAGACCTTCAGTGGCACTCAGAAAGGAACATTTCCATGCCCAATACTTTTCAGGACAGTCATCAAACTGGAGAAAGCCTGAGCTAACCATTTCTTTGCGGATGAGATATTTGGTGACATCCACTGCACATTGTTGTTCGTAAATTTAATCTACAGGTTGAGGTGATGGGAACACTTGTTTTTTGTTCTTAGGGGTTTCTGGTGCTTCATTATTGATTTGCTGGCAGCCACTGACCTCATGTCATTGATTGGGCCTGCTCAGGGGGCATGTTGATCCTGGCCTGAATTCCTTTGCTTTAGGTTTAAGAGACTGTTCCTTTGTATACACATCAGTAAGGTTCTGGATGTACTCACTTGTATGATCTGCAGAGAATAGAGGTTTTTCTGGAACCTCTGAGTCTCTATATGATTTTTCACTTCCTGACCAACTTGTTCCCATGTAGGCAGCAGCCTCTGCTTCAGCAGCTGCAGCAGCGGTCTGTTACTTCAGGATGAGCAATTTGGATTAGACTTCCGCTTCTTCTTGTGCTATGGGAGCTTTCTTTGCTGCTAACTCCTGCATCATCATGGCTTCTTTTTCTGCATACTGTAGCTGGCGCGGGCTGAGGAACTTGCTGAGGACATCTTGCTAACCCGTGAAGATATGGACACATGCGCTTGTGCATCATCTTGCTGGGCACTGGGAATGTTCTCCCTGCCTTGCTGTGTCTGCAGTAGCATGTCATCAGCCTGGTACTTTGTTCCTGATCTTAGACTCATGCTGCAGAAATGGCGTCTCAGTTTATTACAGACCGCCATGTGGGTGTATTTTTACTGTTCTGCTTTGCGTTATTGAACTTTTGTATAACACTAGTCAGACAGCTTAACAATAATTCAGAAGTCAAGAAATGTGAGATATCAGAACTGTATGTATTCTTTTTTCCGAATAACTTTGTAAAACTACAACATAAGCATAAACAAACATATGTATCAGTGCAATAAAACATTATATAGCAGCCTCACTCTATCAGTGAAAGCACTCACAGACAATTCCACCATTAGTCCAGGAATAGTTAAGAGCTCTACTGCATGCAGTCTTCTTGGATCAAGGAGCAATCATAAAATGAAGGAAATACAGTTCCAGGTTAAAGGTTACTACCTTTCACTGTGAAGAAAATACCACTTCCTGTCAAGCTGTGGCAAAATAATAACTAACTCTGACCACTAGATGGCAGCAACGTGAAACTAACATTGCAGTATAATCTGTAACAGCACATAGCACATATTATTATGAAAAATATGGGCAGAACACTCACCTCCTTTGCAATCAAAACATGTAGCCTTAAAAATGTCCATTACAGATTTGTAATGAGCCTGTGAAGTAATATAATTGTCCTGGTCTGTGGTCTTATCAGAGTTGCTGGATACTGATAATTAAACAGTAATCTACAAGCACTGGTGATTACAGACAGACCATGACACAGAACAGGCTGACACTAACCCAGCTTGTTCTACAAATATCATTTAGCACTTCACCTTAATGGCAGCTTCCATGGCTTCAGGAACTTCTTAGCTGGCCTGGGGTGAGCTCTGGTGACTGTTGGGCTGGACAGTGGCTGCTGAGTGAACTTTATCTTCTTACTCTGCCCACCTTCACTGCTGCTCTGACTGTGATCACTCAGCAGCAAAACCTGGGAGAATCGTCCTTCTCTTGTCTGGTATGGCTGCAGCTACAGAGAAGGAGGCAAGCACAACCTCAGTTCAGTGTGTGGGCTGTATCAGAGTTCAGAGCACGGAGTAGTGTGACAGCTGGGCAAGTTGCTCAAGAGCTTCTCCTGGGTGTTATGAGCATAGTGCAGCTTACAATCTGGCGCCCCTTCTCCTCCCCACCAAGCCTGCAAGGACTGCTCACGGACACCAGTATCTGTGTGCAGACACCTTGCCGATTCCAGGGAGGGGACACTTGACCCCTCCTGCCTCTATCTGCAGATGCCCATGGACACAGGGTCTGCTTTAAGGGAATACATCACCACCATATTTTTATGTAATATGGATTTTAATAAATAATATGCTAAAGGCTCATGACTAGCAGAGCAACAAGCATGCCTCTCTTCAGATTATATTTACATATCAGGTAGAGCTCTCCTATCTAAAAGCACTGCATAATGAGCAGATCATTGAGGCAAAACCAATTAATCTTCCTTATTCCAAAAGCAGACACACAATTACTAGATTGGCTGCAAACTTTTCAAGTGCTTGTAATTATTTAAAGACATGTCAAGAAAACATTCTTGCCTTGCTTTACCCAATGAAGATAAATACATGTAACTTAAAAAATGATTTCAATTTTGATAAGGATAGCAATGTGCAATGATACTAAAGGCTGTCATAAATCGATCTTTATGAGATTGGTTATATGTTAGATTTAATTCTTGAATTCTCACTCTATTAATGATACACATCTCTATGCCCTCACGTGGTTGAATAAAGACACCACGAGTCCATCCAGTTCAAAATGTGTGGGTGTGTTTGTGTGTATGTATTTATGTCTTTACCCCTTCCCATATCCCTGTATATTGTGTTTACTAGGATGCCCATCTAAAAGTTTTTTTTTTTTAATTATCAACATTTCCTACTGACACCACGGATTGTGGATGGGAGTTCCACAGAGTTACCACTCAAACAGTAGAAAAAACCCCCATACAGTTAAATTTAAACTGCTTCCTGTCCAGCTTCAATAAGTGGCCACGTGCCTTCTTAAAGAGGGATTCCGCCAAAAAAAAAAAATATTAAAAGCCAGCAGCTATAAATACTACAGCTGCTGACTTTTAATAAATGGACACTCACCTGTCCCGGGTTCCAGCGATGCCGGCAGCCGAGGCCGATCGACCGATCGGGCCTCGGCTGCTGCCGCCGCGGCCGATCGACCGATCGGGCCTCGGCTGCTGCCGCCGCCATTCTAGGTGGGGGAATCAGGAAGTGAAGCGAATTGGCTTCACTTCCCGGTTCCCTACTGCGCATGCGCGAGCCGCGACGCGCAATAGGAAATCTCCGCGCTGTTACTGGGACCCGTGTGTGTCCCAGCAGACAGCGCGGCAGGGCAGGAAATGGCGTAGACTCCCGTGGGAGTCTATGCCCGGAAGTGGGTGAAAATACCTGTCTTTGACAGGTATCTCCACCCCCCTCCCCCCTGAAAGGTGTCAATTGTGACACCGGAGGGGGGGGGGGTTCCGATCAGCGGAGGTTCCACTTTAGGGTGGAATCCTGCTTTAAGTGACCTGAGGCTAAATATTTTTTTTTCCCTATGCTGTAATCAGCATATACCGTATATACTCGAGTATAAGCCGAGAATTTCAGCCTCTTTTTTGAGGCTGAAAGTGCCCCCCTCGGCTTATACTCGAGTCATCGCTGTCTGCCCGCTCGATCAGCGTGTCGAGCAGACAGACAGCGGCCATTCTATAATTCAAAAGCCGCGCCTCCGGCTCCGCCTTCGCCTGTGATAGGCGGAACACTGAATTTCCCAGCAGCCTGTGTTCCGCCTATCACGGACATCGTATCATCCTCGTACTACGGACGAGGATGATACGATGTCCGTGATAGGCGGAACACAGGCTGCTGGGAAATTCAGTGTTCCGCCTATCACAGGCGAAGGCGGCGGCGCAGCTTTTGAATTTTACAATGGCCGCCGAGGCGCCGACGAAGAGGGCACGGGACGGAGGCAAGGCAAGGCACGGCACGGGACGGGACGGAGGCAAGGCACGGCGGCAAGGCACGGCACGGCACGGGACGGAGGCAAGGAGGCAAGGCACGGGACGGAGGCTCGGGACAAAGGCTCGGGACACAGGTAGGCTGGACACACACACACACACACACACACACACACACACACACACACACACACACACACACACACGGATGGATGGAGACACACACACACACAGGGATGGATGGATACACACACACACAGGGATGGATGGATGGATGGAGACACACACACACAGGGATGGATGGATGGAGACACACACACACAGGGATGGATGGATGGATGGATGGAGACACACACACACAGGGATGGATGGATGGTTGGACACACACACACACAGGGATGGATGGACGGACACACAGGGATGGACGGACACACAGGGATGGACGGACACACAGGGATGGACGGACACACACACAGGGATGGACAGGCATGTCTCACCCTCGGCTTATACACGAGTCAATAAGTTTGCCAGTTTTTTTGGGGGTAAATTGGGGGCCTCGGCTTATATTCGGGTCGGCCTATACTCGAGTATATACGGTAGATATTTGTATATCGTGATTATGTCTCCTCTTAAGTGTCTCTTCTCCAAGGAAAATAAATTTAATTTGTGTAGCCTTCCTCTGGACTCTCTTCAGTTCCAGCTGGGTGCAGTGTTGTCAACCACCCAAATTTTTATGGGTAGCCCATAAAATCAGGGCACTAAATACTAAATACTGAAATTCACACTTAAAACTGTAATTTTTATAACGTTTGGAAATGCCAGTAAAAACTTGGCTGTGCCAGTAAATTTTGGGTATTGTGCCAGTAAATTTCAATCTGGTAGGTTGGCAACACTGCCTGAGGACTGGTCACCAGAACTGGTTGACACACTCAGATTGATCAGTTCTGAAATGAATCCAATCACTGATAGGCACGAGTGAAATGCCCCTTAAGCCCCATACACATCAGATTTTCTGCTGATTTACCAAAACCATGTAGTGCAAGATCCTGCCTGATTCCATACAAATTGAAACTCCTAAGGTTTGACCTCATATTATATGGTTTTGGTAAATATGAAGACAAAAATCAGCAGAAAATCTGATAGTGTGTATGGGGCTTTAGAGTATAATCAGGAGAAGTTGGTGAGAACTGAAAAGGAGAAGGCAACTGTGTCAAATACATTCTTCTTCAGATCGTGCAGCTCACAGAAGCCAGTGTTCTAAAATAACTTGAAAAACATAATGTGGACAAATCACCATGATCAAATGGCTGACATCCAAGAGTAATCAAAGAACATAGCCAGGTCATTGCTAGACCATTAGAAACCCTCCTGTTTTTCCCACCGTAATGCATTCTATGGATTAAGGTGAAAAAACTTCTGTCATTGACAGGCCCCCTAGGCCCCGTTTTTCTCACCTGAGCCCTGTAATTCCCATGCCAGAGATGCGCTCTTCCCCTCTGCCGGTTGTCTCGGCTTTCGATTGGATAGAAGCAGCCACTGCTGTCTATAAAGTCCAATTACACGGGCACCGGGTGGGGGGGGGGGGGGCGGGACTGAGTCCAGCATTCTGCTTATGATGCAGGGAGGAGCTTCCAGTGCCACCGGGGAATCCCAGAAGTCGAGGATTGGGGCCACTCTGTGCAAAATGAACTGCACAGTGTATGACATGTTTGCTTACTCACTGGAACAATACCAGCTGATTGGCAAAAAAAATAACGTAGTACCAATATTCAAATAAGGGCCAAGATACATACCTGGAAACTGCAAGCCAGTCAGCCTAACATCATTGTAACATAGCCTTAACATAGTTTGTAAATGATTGGAGGGGGTGATAAATAACTATATCCAATAATTTTCTGATAAAAATAGCTTATTTAGTGGCAACCAGCATTGATTTATGAAAGATCATTCTTGCCAGACCAACCTATTAACATTCTATGAGGAAGTAAGCTGCAAAATGGAAAGTAAGGACTGTGGATGTAGTGTATCTAGATTTTGCCAAAGCATTTGATATGGTACCCCATAAATGCTTAATTTACAAACTGAGTTCTGTTGCCAATGACTATATTGTATGTATCTGCATAGAGGAGGGCGTCCAAAGGGTGGCGATGAATAGAGTATCTTCTGAATAAGAGTATAGCCATTTATTTAGTTATTGTGCCTCTAAATCTTGGCTTTTGCATGCAGGAGTTAATTTCATTCTGTGAAATGGTGTGTGTGTCATTTCCCATTAGTAGGGCATGTATACAGGGGAACGAAGTTAGACTAGGGAGATCTGTTGTTGGATGTGATGTGACAACTGGTGTACTATATGATCTGTTTCTTTGACTGCACCCCCTCCAATGGGACCCATTACCGAGGACAACCCCCGCAATGGACTAATACACTCTGAAATTAACTTGTTGCCGACCGCCGGTCGTCAAATGATGGCCAGGCAGCGCAGCTCTTGTGGTGGAAGGGTGTCATATGACATCCTCTCATTTAAACAGGGAATGCACGCGATCGTGCGCGTGCATCCCTGTTCCTTCGGTGGTGGCGTGTCACAGAGCAACCGCTCGCCACCGAGGGTGGTAAACCGCCATTGGTCATGGCGGTTTACCACGTGATCGGCCGTGACTTCATCACAGATGTTCCACTTTAATGTGAGCATGATCAGATCGCCCCCCCCATTGTCATCTGTCACCCAACAGTCAGCCCCAGTCACCCAATAAAGTGCACCTGTCACATAGGAGACTGCCATCAGTGACCATCAGCGGTGCACCTGTCACCCATCACCCATCAGCCACCGCCAGCCGTCACCCATCAGCCATCACCTGTCACCCATCAGTGACCGCCAGCCATCGCCTGTCACCCATCAGTGACCGCCAGCCATCGCTGTCACCCATCAGTGACCGCCAGCCGTTGCCCGTCACTCATCAGTGACCGCCAGCCATCACCCGTCACCCTTCAGCCATCACCTGTCACCCATCAGTAACTGCCAGCCATCACCCATCAGTGACCACGACCCATCACCCGTCACCCATCAGTGACTGCCAGCCATCAGTGACCGCCAGCCGTCACCCATCAGCCATCACCTGTCACCCATCAGTGACCGCCAGCCATCACTCATCACCTGTCACCCATCAGTGACCGCCAGCCATCACCCGTCACCCATCGTGACTGCCAGCCATCAGTGACCATAACCCATCAGTGACCGCCAGCCATCAGTGACCATCAACCGTCACTGTCCGTGGCCTGTCACACCGTCATCACCTGCCACCTATCGGACAGCCCATCAGTGACCGTCACCTGTCACACAGCCATCAGCGTCATGTCCAAAAGAGTATACACCAGTGAGGAGGCGTTCCAGATCCTCTCCATGACTGATGAGAGCAACGGGGAGTTCTCATCAGATTCCAATTCTGATTCCGAATCAAATTCAGCATTTAACCCGTTAAAAATTAACCCGTTAATAGTGAATCTGAAAATGATTCGGAGGAAGAATGGGTCCCTCCTAAAAGGGCACGGCACTCTGGAAACCAGGATTATATTCCCAAGCCCAGAACCAGAGCTCCCACCAGCAATAGGCCCCAAGAACAAATTACCAAGCCCAGTATCAGCGCTGCCGCCAGCATTAGGCCCCGGGAACAAAGGCCTAGACGGCGATGGGCCCCACCAACAAATTCCCAGACCCAGTACCAGTGCTGCCACATAACGCCTGAGTACCAGCACAGGAAATTACAATCCAACTACTGGAGTGTCACATCCCCCAAGAGCCAGGGCATCTACATATATGTCAGACAATCTTGCCAACCCAAAATGGAATGCCTTCTGACTGGGCATCACCAATTATTCCCCCTTTCACAGCACAGCCAGGTGTGAAGACCAACACCCAAAATTCCTCAGAGATTGATTTCTTTCATCTGTTTTTGCCCGACACATTGCTGCAATTAGTTGTGGACCAGACAAATTTATATGCCCAGCAGTATATTGCCAATAACCCCCAGTCATCATATGCCCGTCCCTTTGAGTGGAGAGATCTCAATTTGGAGGAGTTCAAAATTTTTATGGGCCTCACCCTGAACATGGGGATTACAAAAAAAAATGAAGGACATGCCTATTGGTCCACCCACCCCATCCATCACATGGCCATTTATTCTGCCGAAATGTCCAGGTCCCGATACAGGAAGATAATGTGCTTTCTTCACTTCAGAGACAACACCCAGTGCCCTCCCCAGAATCATCCAAATTATGACAAGTTATATAAACTTCACCCACTGATAAATTTATTTTCCCAACAATTTGCAGAACTCTATGTCCCCGATCAAAATATATGCGTCGATGAGTCCCAGGTACCCTTTTCAGGCCGGCTAGGAATAAAGCAATATATACCTAGCAGATATGAAATAAAATTATACAAGCTGTGTGAGAGAGCCACGGGATATCTGTATGCGTTCCGCATATATGAAGGAAGAGATTCCCAGCTCCAGCCCCCTGAGTGCCCGGCCTACATGGGCACAACTGGAAAGATTGTATGGGACCTGGCATACCCACTTCTGAACAAAGGATTTCACATATACCTTGACAACTTTTACACCAGCCTGCCCCTTTTCAAACACTTAAACCTTGCAAAAACCCTGGCCTGCGGAACCTCCAGAAAAAATAGGAAGGGCTTCCCACAATCACTAGCAAACAAAAAGCTGTGAAGGGGGAAAGAGCATCACTGAGATGCAACAAAGTGCTGGCCTTGAGGTGGAAGGATAAAAGGGACGTTCACGTGATGTCCACCATCCATGTGGACACTACAATTGAGGTTCAAAGAAGACAAGGTCCCATTGAAAAGCCAACGTCTGTCCAAGATTATAATCTCTACATGGGGGGTGGATTTCAATGATCAAATGATTCAGCCCTATTTGTCAATAAGGAGGTCCAGATTCTGGTACAAGAAAGTAGCAATCTATCTCATCCATTTGGCCATTTATAATTCCTACGTAGTCTACACCAAATCCATGGAAAGCCCCACCCCCTTCCTAAAATTCATCGAAGAAGTTGTCACGTCCCTCATCTATCCCCAAAGACCCCCCCCCCCCCAGAAGACATTCGCTCTGAGGCTGTTTGCCGACTTCATGATCGCCACTTCCCCTTCAGCATTCCACCATCTGAAGCAGGCCGAAGATGGCAAAAAAAATGTTGCGTGTGCACCAAAAGAGGGTTTTCGAAAAGCTACCAGCTACCATTGTCCCCAGTGTCCCTCCCAACCTGGCCTTTGCATTGGTGAATGCTTCCAACTTTATCATACATCCCTAAAATATTGGCCCATATTTTTAACCATTTTCCCATTTCATCATCTCTGCTGACATTTTTCATGCTTCCCCAAATAACCATGCCACTGCCTTCCACATGAACTGACCCTGGCCTGTTTTTTGACTATGCATCTGCCTACTGTTTGGACTGCTTCTACGTGAACTGACCCTGGCCTGTTTTATAAACTATTTTTATGCCTACCGCTTGGCCTGCTTGGACTGCTTGCACGTCATCTGACCCTGGCCTGTTTTATGGACTATGCTTTTGCCTACCACTTGGACTGATCTGTTGCCCTGCTACTGTAGTACACAGGGGTCTCACATATGTGAGGGGCTCCAGAATTGTTTTTCTGGATAGTCCGGAATCTTCATAGAGATTTGGGTGGGCCGAAGCCTCTACCCCTGTGCCCCTGTGCACAGGTCTTACCTGATTGCAGCCCTCTGCCACTGACTTACTACCACCATGCCTCTGCCTGCCGCATGAATGGACCACACCGCTACGAGGACTATGCAAATAATTAGCTGTAGCATGAGGAAGTATGTTTATGAAGGGCTGGAGAGCAGCACAATAATGAGTGTCTGCAGGTAACAGTGTACCAGGACCAATATTATGGCTGTGCTGGCTGTCTCTGCCTGGACAATTTCTATGGACTGCTGTGCTGACAATATACTTATGCTGACTATAGACAATATTCCTGCCGGCTGCCTGAATAATTACTATTGCTGTCGCTAAGCACATCCCTGCCTGCTGCCTGGACCAGTGCTCTCTGTGGATACTACTAAAAGCACAGGTAATGCTTCTTTTTTTTTTACCCTTTCCACAATAGAATTTATTTTGGATTGTAATTCTTGGTATGTACATGCTATGTGTTAGAAATATGAAGGACCTTCAAAAATGATAGGTTGCCAGGAAACTATATGTCATTTATGCTCCTAGAGCGTCTGATGGTGCTACTTGGATGTTGGGCCTTTGTATGTGGCCAAGCTGTGTAAAAGTTTCACACATGTGGTATTGCAATACTCAGGAGGAGTAGCAGAATGTATTTTGGGGTGGAAAAAAATGAACCGTTCAAAAGACTCATTATGCCTCATAGATTATACGTTGGGGTGTTTGATTTGCAAAATGGAGTAATTTTGGCGGCAATTCCATTGTCCTGGTGCTCCAGGGCCTTCAAAAGTGTAATAGGTGGTTGATAAATGAAATGTGTCATTTATGCTCGTAGGACGGCTGAAGATGCTACTTCAATTTTGGGCCTTTGTATGCCGCCAGGCTGTGTAAAAGTCTCACACATGTGGTATTGCCATACTCAGGAGGAATAGCAAAATGTATTTTGGGGTGTCATCTTTGCTATATACATGCTATGTGTTAGAAATATCTGATAAATGGACAACTTTGTGTAAAAAAAAAAATACATTTGAATTTTTTCAAATAATTTACACTAATTTAGGTTATTTTTTACCAAAGATATGTAGCAGTATAAATTTTGCCCAACATTTATGAAGAAAAATTACTAATTTGCTAAATTTTGATGACGGAAACAAAGAAAAAGGCATTTTTTTCACAACATTTACAGCATTTTTTATTTATAGCACAAAAAATAAAAAACCCACTAGTGATTAAATACCACCAAAAGAAAGCTCTATTTGTGTGAAAAAAGGACGCAAATTTCATGTGGGTACAGTGTTGCATGACTGAGTAATTGTAATTCAAAGTGTGAGAGCGCTGAAAGCTGAAAATTGGTCTGGTCAGGAAGGGGGTGTAAGTGCACTGTATTGAGGTGGTTAATCAGATATGAACAGCACCAATACCAGCAGCATCAAAACAGCACAGCCAAAAGATACATGCAGCCAATTAAATATGATGTACATTGCTGTATGTAAGGATGATGTTATATACTGCAATATACTACTGCAAATGTAACTTACAGAATTATTCAGTAAAACAGAGAATTTCTGTTTGAAGAAGTGTCTGTGTCAATTACTATAAAGAAGCAATTAGTGAACCAAAAGAATGTGTCATTATAGCATACCTCCCAACTGAAATGAGAATGAGGGACACCTATTAACAAAAGTATGTAAGCATAGGATACACCCCCTGCCACACCCCTTATAGGAGAATTATACAAAAAAAATTAAATCCACAAGTTTTTTTTTTTTTATCAGTATTATTCCTTTAAAGCTCTTAACGGGAACAATTTAGAAACTGTATGAAAGATTTAGCACTGCGAAACACTTTTTGATAGATAAGTAGTGCATTTTCTATACAACTATATAGTTTATACCAAAATAAGGGACAAACGAGGAGGAAGGAGGGACAGAGGGACTTTGTTCCAAATCAGGGACAGTTGAGAGCTATGTTATAGCGTATCTCAAGTACTGGAAACTGGGAATGAAAGTACATCTAACCCTATGGGTTTTAGAGACTAGGCTATATGGTATTAGGTGTAATTTGGTTAACCTTTGAGGTTATGGATAACTATGAATGTTTGAAAAAATCAGAAGTAGCAGTCAGTTGTCATTGGAAGGGATGGTGGTGGCAGGTGATGGAGGCCCTAATCGTGAGGAAAAAGGTGGTACTTCACGTTCCCAACTTAGTGGTTGGGACATATTGGAGTCCACTGTGGTACGTGACCTGTCTAGGGACCGAGCCTGTGGTCATGGAATGCTAGGCCTTGCGGAATGAAGTATGATGACTTCCCTCTGCACCTTAAAGCAGAATCTGTTAATAAAGTGTGAAGTGAAGATACGAAACAAGCTGGTGGAATAGAGTACCTACTAAGTATTGCTTTCTCAAAATGCTATGAAATCATATGTCGGGACAGGTAAGGACAGACCATGCTACTGGCTGAAGAAATGGAGAGAAGATGCTGTCCTTAAATGGGTGTCATGCTGTAAGTACATTTTTGACTATGGCCTGGGCATTAAATCACCTGTTTTTGTGGTAGAATGCACTCCTGAGCGGCCCCCTTCTAAAGCCGCGTACACACGGGCGGACTGTCTGGCCTACTTAGTCCGCCGAAACACATTTGAGCGGACAGTCCGCTCGTGTGTGGGCTTCAGCGGACTTTTTCAGCGTGCAGTCTGGCGGACTAAGGCCGCGTACACACGGGCGGACTGTCCGTCCAACTAAGTCCGTCAGACAATCCGACAGACAGTCCGTCCTACTTTTGAATGAACGGACTTGACCACACACGACGAACAGACAGTCCGCTGAAAGCTTGCGCAATGACGTGTACGGCACGTACGACGGGACTAGAAATACGACGTCCAATACACTGCAATGCAACCTTCGGCCGTGTAAATCCTTTCTGAGCATGCGCCATACTTAGTCCGTCGAACTAGCCTACTCACAAGCGGACTGTCCGCTGAAACCAAGTTTGGACGGACTGTATTACGGAAATTCCGAAAGACTTAGTCCGCCAGACTGTCCACTGAAAAAGTCAGCTGAAGCCCACACACGAGCGGACTGTCCGCTGAAACACGTTTCAGCGGACCAAGTCCGTCAGACAGTCCGCCCGTGTGTACGCGGCCTAAGTATTTCGGAATGTTGGAAATACTGTCCGCTGGACTCGCATTTCGGCGGACAGTCCGCCCGTGTGTGTGCCAGTCCGCCGTACTTTTGAAATGAGCGGACTTTTCCCGCCCGGAGAAAAGTCCGCTCATTTCGAGCAGGTATCCAGGTAGGCGGGGCCCGCGACGGAGACGTCGCTGGCCCCACCGCCTGGTATGGACTTAAAGGGGAACCCCAACGCCGAAAAAAATCGGCGTGGGGGTCCCCCCCAAGTCCACAACAGACCCTTGTCCGAGCACGCTACCCGGCCGGCCAGGAAAGGGGGGCGAGCGAGCGCCCCCCCCTCCTGAGCCGTACCAGGCTGCGTGCCCTCAACATGGGGGGGGGCGCGCGGCCCCCCCACCCCAAAGCACCTTGTCCCCATGTTGATGAGTGTATTTGAGTGGGCCGCCCGGCCAAACTGAGCGATTGGGGCAATAGGCCCTTAGTCAGGGAGGTGACCAAGAACAAGTTTGGTACTTTTTTTCCACAGGTGAATGGGTAGGGGTACATTGTACCCCATACTCATTCACATAGGGTGGGGGGGCCGGTATCTGGGGGCCCCCTTATTAAAGGGGGCTCCCGGATTCCGATAAGCCCCCCGCCCGCAGACCCCGACAACCAACGGCCAGGGTTGTCGGGAAGAGGCCCTTGTCCTCATCAACATGGGGACATGTTTCTCGCCGGACTCCTCCGCTATCTTCTTGTAGCTCTTTTGCTAGCGGAGGAGTCCGGCTTTCTTCCTCGCCACCGGCCTCTTCTCCCGACTTCGGGGGTCTTGTCCCCCTCTTCGGTTCTTCTGCCGGGCCACCGCGCCTTCTTATAGCTCTTTTACAGGCGGTCGCCCGGTCTTCTGTCGCCGCCGTCGCCGCCGCCTTCTGTTCTTCTTCTTCTTCTTCTTCTTCTTCTTCTCCAGGAGATGTTGCCTCGACGATCTCTCCGGCCGGAATGCCAGGGCCGCGCTGCGTGGCCATTTATATAGGGACAATGGGGCGGTGTCACATGGCTTTATGTCACATGGGTTGGTCACATGGTGACCCCGCCCCCTTACGATGTCATAGTCCCCATGTGACATCAACCCACGTGACCAACCCATGTGACATAAAGCCATGTGACACCGCCCCATTGTCCCTATATAAATGGCCGCGCAGCGCGGCCCTGGCATTCCGGCCGGAGAGATCGTCGAGGCAACATCTCCTGGAGAAGAAGAAGAAGAAGAAGAACGGAAGGCGGCGGCGACGGCGGCGACAGAAGACCGGGCCACCGCCTGTAAAAGAGCTATAAGAAGGCGCGGTGGCCCGGCAGAAGAACCGAAGAGGGGGACAAGACCCCCGAAGTTGGGAGAAGAGGCCGGCGGCGAGGAAGAAAGCCGGACTCCTCCGCTAGCAAAAGAGCTACAAGAAGATAGCGGAGGAGTCCGGCGAGAAGACCCCCGAAGACGGAAGACCCCCGGAGCTGTGCAATAAAATATTTTAACCCTGTGTTGTGTTTTTTTGGTACTTTTTTTCCACAGGTGAATGGGTAGGGGTACATTGTACCCCATACTCATTCACATAGGGTGGGGGGGCCGGTATCCGGGGGCCCCCTTATTAAAGGGGGCTCCCGGATTCCGATAAGCCCCCCGCCCGCAGACCCCGACAACCAACGGCCAGGGTTGTCGGGAAGAGGCCCTTGTCCTCATCAACATGGGGACAAGGTGCTTTGGGGTGGGGGGGCCGCGCGGCCCCCCCTTCCCCAAGGCACCCCCCATGTTGAGGGCACGCGGCCTGGTACGGCTCAGGAGGGGGGGGCGCTCGCTCGCCCCCCTTTCCTGGCCGGCCGGGCAGCGTGCTCGGACAAGGGTCTGTTGTGGATTGGGGGGGACCCCCACACCGATTTTTTTCGGCATTGGGGTTCCCCTTTAAGTCCATACCAGGTGGCGGGGCCAGCGACGTCTCCTTCGCGGGCCCCGCCCACCTGGAGACGCACTCGAAATGAGCGGACTTTCCTCCGCGTGTGTGGGCGAGTCCGTTCATTTCAAAAGTAGGGCGGATAGTATGGCGGACTTAGTCCGCCGTATTAGTCCGCTCAAAAAGTGCCGTGTGTGGGCAAGTCTGTTCATTCGAAAGTATGACGGACTGTCCGTCGGATTGTCTGACGGACTAAGTTGGCCAGACAGTCCGCCACGTGTGTACATGTAGACAGAGGTAAGCAACTTTAAAGGAGAAGCAAAGTCAGAAAATAAAATTACCACTAAATTTACATATTATCAATTAGTGGGCATGTGATGCTTCTTGTTTCATAATGAGCTTTTCCATTACCTGGACAGAAAGTTTTGCATCACTTCCTTGCAGCTTAGAGCAGTTTGAACTTGAGGTCCAACGCCAGTCTTTTTTTAAGTTTAGAGTGAAAAAGTGTTACAACCTGTGTTGACTTTGCATTGAGGTCTGGGAGGGGGCCCTTCCTTCTTGTACATTTAATGGATGTCAGACAGAATAGGAAGTTAATGGATGTCTTCCCACAGGCAACACAAAACAAAATAAAACATTTATTTAGTACAGTAGATCTGTCTGATTTTTTTTTTTGCTTTCTATGTCTCCTCTCCAGTGGGGGAGAATAACCCTCACTTCCTGACCAGGTGATACAATTTGTAAAGTCAAGTAGAAAAATGCGAAGTGGAGAAACTTTCCATATTTAAACTGGACATATTTCAGAGAGCTTGCATGAAAACTGGTATGGTTTGCTGGAAAATCTGATGGGGCTTGAAAATGTCAGGAGAAAGCACAAGATTTTTTTTAAAAAGAACTGAAGAAGTGTGTAGAAAACTGGAGACATTTGTAAAACAGCAGAGAACTTTGCAAAAATTGGTATGAGCATTGTGAGCAAGTAGCTAGGTCCGTTCTTCCTGGCACTCTGCTGATGGTATTCAGTTTGGGCACAGGTGTTTAATGCAGATAGCAAGTCTTCTCCAATCAATCATGTCACTAATGAAAGCATAGAAGATGGAGGGGGTGCCAGGGTAAGGTGTGATGGAAAGGAAGGGAAGGGATATCAGCCTAAAAAAAAGCCAAATTCTCTGATGCTGAGAAATGTTATACATTTGCTGTTCTTAGCATTACCAGTCTAGTATCAGTAGTTTTCTGCACTAAGACCTAGTTTGTATAGTGTATGGGAGGGAGAGGGTAAGGGAAGAAGACCAGTGACTGTGCATTCACTCATCTCGCCTATCTAGCAACAACTTTGTCTCTTCTAGTCACTTTCCCTGGGTGCTGTGTCTAGGGAAGAAATTATTGGAGTGTGATCTGCAGGCAGGACCCCTAATGTTTCATTAAAAATAACCTGTCATGGTAAAAATGCTGGCTAGTGGGTCCCTATGTGATAGCAATAAAGTTAAGTGAAAAAGGTGTAAAAAAAATTACCCAAGTACATAACCCCCTCAAAAAATTTGGCGGTCATCTTGCCTCCCCCACCCCCCCCCCTTGCATGCACACATGTATGTAAATGCATGTTGAGTGCCTACATATAAAAATGTCAACTGTGCTAAACGTTACGTATTGCTATGCACAGCAATAATTCTAGGGCCATTATTCATGGTTAAGTCTAAATTGATGACCTGTAAGTGTAATGTTGCGTACACACGAGTGGATTTTCCATCAGAAAAATCTAGGATGGTTTTTCTGACGGAATTCCGCTCAAGCTTGACTTGCATACACACGGTCACACAAAAGTTTGCTGAACTTTCCACAGTCAAGAACGCGGTGACGTACAACACTACGATGAGCAGAGAAAATGAAGTTCAATGCTTCCGAGCATGCATCGAATTGTTTCCAAGCATGTGTAGGAATTTTGCGCGTCGGAATTGCTACGGACAATCAGAATTTCCGATCGGAACTTTTTCCGACTGAAAAATTGAGAACATGCGCTCAATCTTTTGCTGGCTGGAATTACACATGGTCGCATTTTCCGACCAAAAGCTCTCATTGGTCTTTTGCTGGCCGAATTTCTGATCGTGTGTACGTGGCATAAGTGTTGTCTATGAACAATTTTGGGTACCAAAATCCATCATCATTTCACGGGCATACACAATTTTAAGCCTTGATATGCTGGGTATCTATTTATTTGGCACAACCGTATCTTTTATATTTGAAAAAAAAATAAGTTATGTATTCTGTCACTAAAATTAACATTATTGTACTAAAAAGACATAAAATATTGGTACTACCACCATTTTCATACAGAATCCAGATCCAGATCCAGAATCTCTGTTTCCAAGAAAATGTTTGGGGGTTTTACCTAATTCTTATGCCATGTACACACGACCAGACTTTTTGACAGCAAAGGTCCGACGGAACGAGTGTGTGGGCTCCATCGGACCTTTGCTTGCCAAAAATCCAGCAGACTTTAGAAATAGAACATGTTTCCAATTTTCCTGTCAGAACTCCGCCGGACCCAGTTCCTATCGAGAAATCCATTTGTGAGTATGCTAGTCCGACAGACAAAAAACAACGCTAGGGCAGCTATTGGCTACTGGCTATGAACTTCCTTATTCTAGTCCGGTCGTACGTCATCACGTTCGAATCCATCTGACTTTGGTGTGATTGTGTGTGTCCAAGTCCGTTCATTCGAAAATTCCGCCGAAACTCCATTGGGAAGACCGTCGGACCTAGTCCATCGAAAAGTCTGGTCGTGTGTACGCGGCATTAGGCCTAAAATGATTTTTTAGCATATCTTCAAATTTTTTTGTGATTGTTTTATGTATAGACAAACCAACCAGCTCTGTACTAAATTATTTTCTGTACAAAACAAATCTGCTCTTAAGATTACATGCTATTGTAATATAATTCTATTGGTATTTGTACTACTATGTTTTTACATTATACTTAAAGAACATGTTAACCCAACATTTTATATTCCTGATATGGGTCTGCTGTACCATGGACTTGTATGAAAAATTATCCTGTTCTCTTTGTATTGTTTCCTTTGTGTGATATACCTGATGAAAAACTGGCCATACTAAGCATTAGAGTGTGGTCAGTTCTCTAGCTATGCTTAGAACGCAGCCTGCTTTCCTCCAATGACTAGACTTGTACTGACATGCCCCCCCTTTTCCCACACAGCTATTCACTGGGAAGACCAGTGTGCTACTGTTTCTCCAACCCTAGCTATCTGAGCTTCATATGCAGCTGAGAACAGTGTGTACATGATCACCTATAAAAAAGGGAAACAAGGTATTTATAATTTTTTTTTTATAAGTATACACAAATGTTTTTCTTTTCATTTATGTTTTAAATTGAATGGGTTGTTTTACAAAGAGAGAATTCACATATACTTTAACAAAGACAAAATTAGAAATAAAATGCTAGTAAGATAATAGAGTATATGATCAATTAATGCTTTAATAAATAGGCTCCCTAGCGATGATCTTAAATGTTCTACACTGTTAATTGCTATTAGACATACCATGGTGATTACCCTATAATTCGTGATGGCATTGTTTTTACACCACTGAAATATAGACAATATGTCAGATTATAGATTTCATTTCAGAATTTGCAAACTGTATAATGAAAACAAAACAATTGTATATTGGCTCACATCAGCTATGGGACTGGAAGATGAAATTCATAATCATGTCATCTGTGTGATTGTGTATGAACATTAAGACTTTTAGTCAAAGTCCCCCTACCAGGCACCCTGCCAATACAGCTGCCACTGTTAGAACCTTCTGCAGCACTAATTGCTGCCTTTCAGCCACACTCATTTTTGATCAATTTAAAAAAATGACATCCCTAAACTTTATGTGAATGACACCAAAAAAATGGGCTCCCGGTTTAGAGAAATATGACAATACAGCTGCCATTGACACACGTCGGGTTATCCTGCACCCCCTGGGCTTTGGTGGAATATAAACTAACATCTGCACATCCTCTCTGTTTCATCTATAAATATTCTAATGCAAAATAGTTGCCTAGTTTTTCACATGCAGCATAGAAACTTTTCCATTGAATAAATTATATCTACCCTGTGAGCTGCAGTTGTTTCATGATTAACATTTTGATATAGTTGTGTCATTGAGTCATATAAGGAACATACTCGTTACAGCGCCTAGAGGCGATTCAGTTCGCATTGTGCGCTATACAAGTATTTCATTCATTCATTCATTCATACTAGTGTTTGGGGCAAGTGCTACACTGGCAAAAAGTCATAATTCCTTAAGTGAGGATAGTGAAGACCTGTATTACTGGTAAGTTAAAGGCTATAAAGAGTATACAATTATCACTTACTGATCCTAATAATAGTTCCTGTTATAGTTTCCTCACCTGCCCCTTAACCACCTGCCGACCGCCGCATGTATATATACGTCGGCAGAATGGCACAGCTGGGTAAATGGGTGTACAGATACGTCTCTTTGAATTTGCTGGCATGTGGTCACGTGCGCCCCCGGAACCCTGCCAGGAGCTCCGTGATTAGGATCATGGGTCTCACGGACTCGATTGCCGCAGGGAAACCTGCGATCGTGTCACGGAGCTGAAGAACGGGGAGATGCTAATGTAAACAAGAATCTCCCCGTTCTGCCTTGTGACACTGTCACTGATCATAGCTCCCTGTGATTGGGAGCTATGATCAGTGAAGTGTCATTCGTAGCCATGCCCCCTAACAGTTAGAATCAATCCTCAG
Source organism: Lithobates pipiens (assembly GCF_037356315.1). Taxonomy (NCBI): domain Eukaryota; kingdom Metazoa; phylum Chordata; class Amphibia; order Anura; family Ranidae; genus Lithobates; species Lithobates pipiens. The sequence goes on along the minus strand of NW_027507758.1, from coordinate 144,280,954 downwards.
GACACACTTTACCCCTCCCTGCCCCCTAGTTGTTAACCCCTTCACTGCCAGTGACATTTTTACAGTAATCAATGCAGTTTTTTAGCATTGATCGCTGTATTAATGCCAATGGTCCCAAAAATGTGTCAAAATTGTCTGATGTGTCCGTCTTAATGTCGCATTCTGATAAAAAACGCAGATCGCCGCCATTACTAGTAAAAAATAATAACAAAAATGCCATAAAACGAACCCCTATTTTGTAGACGCTATAACTTTTGTGCAAACCAATCAATAAACGCTTTTTACGATTTTTTTTTTTACCAAAAATATGTAGAAGAATGCGTATCAGCCTAAACTGAAGAATTATTTTTTTTATATATATATACTTTTGAGGTATATTTATTATAGCAAAAAGTTAAAAATAATGCGTTTTTTTTTCAAAACCGTCGCTCTATTTTTTTTTATAGCACAAAAAATAAAAACCACAGAGGTGATCAAATACCACCAAAAGAAAGCTCTATTTGTGGGGAAAAGAAGACTTAAATTTTGTTTGGGAGCCATGTTGCACGGCCGTGCAATTGTCAGTTAAAGCAATGCAGTACCGAATCGCAAAAAGTGGTCTGATCTTTGGCCAGCAAAATGGTCTTAAGTGGTGGACCAGGATTTGCCTGCTTAATGACCAGGCCCCCTTACCTGTCAATCGCACGGTCGTGCGGCACTGTACCCAAACAAAATTGATGTAATTTTTTCCCCACAAATAGAGCTTTCTTTTAGTGGTATTTCATCCGCTCTGCAGTTTTTATTTTTTGCGCTATAAATAAAAAAAGAGCAACAATTTTGAAAAAAAAAAAAAAACAATATGTTTAACTTTTTGGTATAATAAATATCCAAAAAATAAAAAAAAACGAATTTCTTCCTCAGTTTAGTCCAATATGTATGCTTCTACATATTTTTGGTAAAATAATTGCAATAAGTGTATACTAATTGGTTTGCGCAAAAAAAGTTTTAGCGCCTACAAACTATGGGATAGATTTATGGAATTTTTATTATTATTTTCTTGTTCACTAGTAATGGCGGTGATCTGCGATTTTTAGCATGACTGCAACATTGTACACTTTTGACACTTTTTGAGACCATTGACATTTATAAAGCGATCAGCGCTAAAAATAGCCACTGATTACTATATAACTGTCACTGGCAGGGAAGGGGTAAACACTAGGGGGCTATCAAGGGGTTAAGTGTGTTCCCTGGGAGGTGTTGCTAACTGTATGGGGGCTGGGCTGACTGGAGGAGGAGAGAGATCGCTGTTCCTAATCACTAGGAAGAGACAATCTCTATCTCCTCCCCTGACAGAACAGGGATCTGTTTGTTTACACTAACAGATCCCCGTTTTGCCTTTTTCTGGAGCGATTGCGGGTGGCCGATGGATCGAGTCCACCGGACTCGCTGGTTGTCACTGTGTACATGCCCGACATACAATGACGGAGATTCGCGCAAGGGAGCCAACCCGCTGCAGTACAACTACGGCAGACAGTCCGTAACTAGTTAAAGTAGTATTAAAGTGGTAGTAAATCTCCATTTAATATAAAAAACAATGGCCCCCTTGCAGGTTTAAGTGACAATGTACAAGTATACACTGCATACTAGCACATTAGGAAGGACTTACTTGTACACAGAGCCCTCCAGTGCAATGCTGTCACGGCTCTCCGGCGCTGCCATCTTCACCGGCCTTCCTTCCGGGTTTGCAGGCTCCGGTTATATGACTGACAGGGGCCACAATGACATCACTACTGTGCATGTGCTCAGGAGCCCTCAGCTCCGGCACAGATCTCTGAAGGTCTGGCACTGTATGCTGTCCCTTCAGAGGGCATGCGCTGTTGACGTCACCGGCTACATGTTGTGTGAATATCTCCTAAACCCTTTAAACTTTAAACCCAAAAATGAAATTCAAAAATGTGATATACTCTAGCGTGCCAGACCATAAATGTGGGAGCTGCATTTATCCTTCTTTACTCTCTTTATTTTCACCTGGTGATTCGGCCAATAACACACTTACTGTCTAAGCCCCTGTACACAGGTCGAAGATTTCGACAACCAAATCTGTCGGATTTTGTCTGTCGGATTGTGTCCGAAACTCTTGCATACACACGGTCGGACTAAGTTGTCGAAAAATCCGATTATTCAGAACGTGATGACGTAATTTAGTTACGATGGGACTACGTTCAGGCTAGTAGCCAATAGCTTTGATGTAGGAATTTGATCTGAGCATGCGTGGCACTTGGTCCGATCAAAATTCTCTACACATGATCGGAGTATGTCCGATCGAACCAGTTGGTCTGGAAATATTTCCAACAAATTGGAAAATTGGGTCTGACGGATATTCAGACGGAATCAGTCCGATGCATACCACACACAGTGGGATTATCCGACAACATGGTCTGGTAGGACACATTCTGAGGGATTCTCCGACCGTGTGTACAAGGGCTTAGGGTGGTTCCACTCTATGGAGGAGCTATGAATATGTCTTTGGACTGCAGCACTCTCAAACTATGGAGAGGGTAGTGTTAGATGCAATAGCAGATTTAGATGGACTTGGCTAACAAATTAAAGTTGAACTCCAGTTAAAGAGGCAGTAAACCGCAGTTAATGGGAAAAAAAATCCCCTGCAAGGCAATGCTATAATGTGCTAATATGCATCACATACTAGCACATTATTAAGGAGTTACCTTAGAACGAAGCCCTCCAGCGGTGCGCTATCACAGTTGAAAGGACTGACATCTTCCCCCGGTTCACCTTCCTGGTTTGCGTCCTCCGGCTACATAAGTCACCAGGGGTGCAATGACGTCATTCCCACGCAGGCACACTGGAGCCACCGTTTACAGCACGGGCTCTAAAGAATGAATGCGTCAGTAACATCACCAGCTGCATGAACTCCTAAACTGTGGAGATATTCATGGTGCCTACGGGGAAGCCTTGCTATAGGCTTGCTTGTAGGTACAAGTGATAGGACTACCACCCAATCTGAAATCTCACAATCTGATTTGGCATGCACACTGAGCTGTGCAATGTGCCGGCATATGCAGGAGTGACGTCATCTCACACCAGCCAATCAAGATGGCCACAGGCCCATACCCAGGAGAAGCTGGGTAGAAGTTGCAGGCAATGGCGAGAGACGTTAGACCAGCCTTTCTCAACCTTTTCAACACAGAGGAATCCTTGAAATAGTTCTCCAGTCTCGGGGAACCCCTGTCAAAAATTAGAAATCTACAACTCATGATACATTAGTGCAGGGGTTGACAAATTTGCTTGGAATCTAGGAGCCAGCTAAAAAAGTTAGGAGCCAGGTCGGTAACGGCGATCCAGACCTGTCCCTGGCCTGACATGGAGACGAGTGAGGGGAGGATAGCGCGGCCCCCCCACCTGTCTCCATGTCATTGCCCATAGCTCTTAGAGGGACATTTTTTTATTTTTATTTTTTTTTTCAAATGACAATTTTTTTTTTTTTTTTATTGCATTTTAGTGTAAATTTGAGATCTGAGGTCTCTCTGACCCCAGATCTCATATATTTAAGAGGACCTGTCCTGTTTTTTTCAATTACAAGGGATTTTTACATTCCTTGTAATAGGAATAAAAGTGACAATTTTTTTTTTTTTAAAAGCACCGTGAAAAAATAAAAAGTTAAAATAAGAAAAAAAAAATGTTTTAAATGCGCCCTGTCCTGCCAAGCTTGCGTGCAGAAGCGAACGCATACGTGAGTAGCGCCCGCATAGGAAAGCGGTGTTCAAACCACACATGAGGTATCGCTGCGTTCGGTAGAGCGAGAGCAATAATTCTAGCCCTAGACCTCCTCTGTAACCCAAAACGTGCAACCTGTAGAATTTTTTAAACGTCGCCTATGGAGATTTTAAAGGCTAAAAGTTTGTTGCCATTCCATGAGCGGACGCAATTTTGAAGCGTGACATGTTGGGTATCAATTTATTCGGTGTAACATTATTTTTCACAATATAAAAAAATTGGGCCAACTTGACTGTTATATTTAATTAAAAAAATAAGACTTTTTCCCCGAAAATGCGCTTGTAAGTCCGCTGCACAAATACGGTGTGACAGACAGTATTGCAACGACCACCATTTTATTCTCTAGGTTGTTAGAACTCCTAAACACACACACACACACATATATATATATATATATATATATATATATATATATATATATATATATATATATATATATATATATATATATATATATACACACACACATACACACACACACACACACACACACACACACATTTTTTTATTTTTTATTATTCTAAGTAAAGGTGAGATGGGTGGGCAGTGAAAGCTTCATTAGCATCGCTGGCTGTCATACCAACAGCCACCACTAGATGGCGCCAGATTACAGAACTAAACATAGGACCACAGAAGGCCTCAAAGCCGCGGCCTCAATTACCGGCCGGCGGCGGCGCGGCCCGACACGATCACGCCGGGGGGGGTGGAAGGAGACAGGATACCCCCGCTGTGCTGCCCCAGGCGCCAGATCACAAATTCTAGTCGCCAATGCGATCTGGCGCCCGGGGTTTGTCGAGCCCTGCATTAGTGTGATGGTCAGTGGGAAGAATGGTCCTAATGCCGCGTACATACAGTCGGAGAATCCGTCGGAATGCGTCTTATCGGACCGTGTCGTCAGATAATCCGACTGTGTGTGGTATGCATCGGACTGATTCCGTCCGAATCTCCGTCGGACCCAATTTTCCAACATGTTGGAAATATTTCCCGACCAACTGGGCCGGTCGCACCTAATCCGATCATGTGTAGCGAATTTTGATCGGACCAAGTGCCACGCATGCTCAGATCAAATTCCTACATCAAAGCTATTGGCTACTAGCCTGAATGTAGTCCCATCATAACGAAATTACGTCACCGCTTTCTTGGCAACCGCTAAATCAGACAATTTGGCCCGACCGTGTGTATGCAACAGTTTCGGACACAATCCGTCGGACTAAATCCGACAGACAAAATCAGACGGATTTGGTTGGCAAAATCTCCGACCGTGTGTACGTGTGCTTACACTTGTGGTCATTGGGAAGAATTACCACCTTACAGAAAGCTAAAAAGATCAATGGTGTGAGTGGGAACTTATCCGAGAGGCAGAAATGGCCCAATTCTGAAGGAACCCCTAGCAACCTCTGGAGGAACTCTGGTTGAGAATCACTGCGTTAGACCATTGAAGGAAAGGTAAGTATCGCTGTGCTTAAAGCGGTAGTAAACCCGCAATTTTTTATTTATTTTTTTAAAACCTGCAAAGCAAAAGGCATAATGAGCTAGTATGCACCGCATACTAGCTCATTATGAAATACTTACCTTAGAACGAGGCCCCGACATCTCGCCCGATCCACGCCGAGGGAGCCGACATGCTCCCTCGGCGTCTCTTCCGGGTATCGCGGCTCCGGCGCTGTGAGTGGCCGGAGCCGCGATATCGTCACTCCCGCGCATGCGCGCGGGAGATTTAAATCCGGCCGGACGAGCGCTGCCGGATTTTCACGGAGAGAACCCCCTTGTGCGCATGCGCCGCTGCAGTCAGCGGCGCATACCGAGGGGAATATCTCCTAAACCGTACAGGTTTAGGAGATATTTTTTTTACCTACAGGTAAGCCTTATTATAGGCTTTCCTGTAGGTAAAAGTTAAAAAATTGAGTTTACAACCACTTTAATAGAGGAAGTTTGGGACTTTAAAATGAAGCACTTGGATAATGGAGGTAGGTTTTAACCATATTAAAAAAAAATAAAAAATTTTTATTGATTGTTCAGTAACAGATCATAAAAAATAATAAAGATCAAATTCATAAAGTATATAGGCGTAAGTACAGTAGAAGCATGATATATAGTATTCACATATAGCAGCACATAGTAGTAATAAATAAAATAATTGGGTAGTATGGCATGGTAGTGCCTATGACAGCAAAACCGACATCAGCAAGTACATCCACATAATAGATATGCATCCACTAGATGTAAAACAAAAATAAATTTAATATATAGTTAAAAAAGTAAATTCATAATAAAATAAATATAGTTCCGTATAAAGTATAGCTGGGACATCATTTCAAAAGCTCGACGCGTTTCGTGGGTGTCTCCCACTCATCAGGAGCTGATGCGACCAAAAAATTCCTATGAAATAGAATAAAGAATAATATAATATACCAACCATATAAATAAAAATAAATTAATGGGGATTTAATGCGTGTAAATGGTTAGCCAGGGCAGACTCACCAATCCGGGTGGAAAGTGCAGTGTGCGGCAGTGGGCGTAGGGTGGGCCATGGGCAAGATCCCTCCCCGGGAACTGAGGCGGCATAGACATGGATGCGATATCAGGCAAAACCAAAAAGATACAGCAGTGTTGAAGAGTATCAGATATGGAGTGTGTGGCAATTGTTGAAAACAACATATCTAAAAACAAAATGTTAATAGTATGTATGATTAATGAAAATAATGTGATGCGAAAGTAATTTGAAATTGATAGTGACCCTCAAAGGGTACAGAGAGAGTGCTGGCCATAAGGCAAGTATATACTATGTAGTAAGTATATGCAGATGAATGTAAACAGTGAATGGTGTGCAAAATTAAAAATAATGTAATAGTGTGAAAGAAAGTATGAGTGTGCAGGTTAAACAAAAAGTGAAGAAAATTGATGAAGGGGTGTACATAGACCATGATAGACAAGGAGAGTGACAGAATTACCAATCAGCAAAAAAAAGGTGTGAGTAGTAGGAGAAAAAAGATTTTTCACCTAAACATCGCTCCTAAAACACCAGCAGACAAGATATTAGGATGAGAGCTCCGTCCAGCCGGCGTCCTGCCAATAAGGTCTGCAGACACCGGTCAGGGCGGCTCTGATAATAAAGGCCCCTTTAACTATCAACAGCTGATGCTGATTGCACAACCAGCATGAAAAAAAAAAAAAATATATATAAGGTAAACTTTAATGATAGTAATGGTAATATTTATAAAAGCTAGTATAGTAGCTTAAGACAAAAAGTAGTAACCATGAGCATAGACAGGGTCAAGTGCAATCAGAACAGAGATGAAGTGTGAGTAGAAGGAGAAAAGAGATTTTTCACCTAAACATCGCTCCTAAGAAACAACACCAGCAGACAAGACGGCCATGTATCGGCCAAGTATCGCTGTGCTTAGCTCTGCATGAAGTGGTTTGTCTCAACCCTCCAACTGACACTTTTTCTGGATAGCTTTTTCTGTTGGGATGCCATCACATGTAAGAACTAGTAAGCTGCACTATATTACATTTTCGTTTTTGGGTTTAATACCATTTTAAGGCTGAAGTTACAATTGTGATTAGGCTCTTTCACAAGTGACTAACATTAGGCAATATTTTTGGCAGTGAGGGAATGACATATTTCTCTAGGACCTAGCGAGGGAACAACAGATTCTGAGCAAGTGAGTGTTCATCCTGCATATTCTAGGGATCTTGTCGCTCAATGATTTCTCACCAGTGTCAGGATCACAAGTGTGACATTTGTCTAAATATGTAACAACTGGGTTTCCTTCTGCCCCCACTGTGACATCCTGATAAATAATGTGGGGTTAAAGTATAACTTTTGTTCAGTTTTGGATAGAGGGATTAGAACACCTGTCAGTTTTTATTGCGGTCTGTGTCCCTGTTAGTGAGGTTCACCCTCTCTGTTTGTCCTGTCTACCATTATCATTGAAAGTAAAAGAAAACCCAAATTTTTGATTGTCTCTGGAAAAGTAATAGGGATGAAATCTTCCAATGGGGACACAAGTTCTGGTGACCCTTACTGATAATTAGATGTGGTGGCTGCATTTGTTTTCTTTTTTAGGCCTTCTGTTTTCCCCTGGTGATCTGGCCAGTAACACACTTGCTGTATTAGAGTGCCCCCACTCTTGAATGAACAGAGACACATTTGGAGCAGCATGGTTCCTCTGGGGGTAGGGGAGTGTTAGATGTACTAGCAAAATTTTGTGTTTATTACAAAATAAACTGTAAAAAATGCACTCACATTTGGAAGATGAAAGAAGGTATATTTTAAAACCAAGTGTAGCGCCGGCTCCTGAAGAGCACGCACTATATGTTTTGAAAGTTAAAGGGGTTGTAAAGGTAATTTTTTTATTTTCTACATAGTTTCCTTTAAGCTAGTGCATTGTTGGTTCACTTACCTTTTCCTTTGATTTCCCTTCTAAATGTTTTTTTTCTTTGTCTGAATATCTCACTTCCTGTTTCTCCTCAGTAAACTTCTCACCATCATCCGAGCTGGTGGTTAGTCAGCCAGAACAGCTTACTGAACAGCTTACTGAGGGGGAACAGGAAGTGAGAAATTCAGACAAAGAAAACAAAGAAAAAAAATCATTTAGAAGGGAAATCGAAGGAAAAGATAAGTGAACCAACAATGCACTAGCTTAAAGGAACCTATGTAGAAAATAAAAAATTTACCTTTACAACCCCTTTAATGTTACACCTGAACTTCAGTTTGGTTTGAGTATAATTGTTCCAAATTTGGATCTCAGCATCAGTCTGACTGGACTATAGGGTGTTCGGCCTGGCCATAGGGGGTACTGTCTCTTCTGGCAGGCATGGAACCACAGTCTGGTTGGGTGCTTTAAGGTTACTTTCTCTCGGAGGCTGCCCAGTGGGAGTGTCACTCTTGCTGTGCTTTCTGGGAGAGGGTATTTAAGATGCGGATGTCACGTGGTTCAGGGTTCTGATCCGGAGGTGTGTTCTGACTCCATGGTCTTGGTCCTCCTGACCAGCCCCCATAATGGGCGGGGACATCATCCGGTGATGTCCCTATATAAGTCGCCGCACGCCGCGTGCCTGTCATTCTGACCTGAGACAGCGACGAGTCAACACCTCAAGAAGAGAAGAACAGAAGAACAGAAGAAGAGAAGAACAGAATAACAGAAGGCGACGACAGCGGCGACAGAAGACCGGGCCACCGTTTGTACATATGGTGGGGGGTCGGGATCCGGGGGCCCCCTTATTAAAGGGGGCTCCCGGATTCCGATAAGCCCCCCGTCCGCAGACCCTGACAACCAACGACCAGGGTTGTCGGGAAGAGGCCCTTGTCCTCATCAACATGGGGACAAGGTGCTTTTGGGTGGGGGGGCCACGCACCCCCCCTTCCCCAAAGCACCCCCTCATGTTGACGGCACGCGGTCTGGTACGGTACAGGAGGGGGGGCGCTCACTCGTCCTGGCCCCCTTTCCTGACCGGCCGGGTTGCGTGCTCGGATAAGGGTCTGATTTCTCTGCGTAGGGCTTCCCCTTTAACTCCATACTGGGTGACGGGGCCAGCAACGCTTCCTTCGTGGGTTGGTCCCGGCTACCTGGAGCCACGCTCAAAATGAACGGACTTTTCTCCGTGCGGGAAAAGTCCATTAATTTTAAAAGTACGGCGGACTAGCACACACACGGCCATTTTGTCCGCCGGACTGTGAGTCCAGTGGACATATTTTGGTACAAAACTACTTTCTTAGTCTGCTGGACTTTTGGGTAAAAAAAGTCCACCGAAGCCCACACACGGGGGGATTGGACTTTTCCACCGGATTGTTTGATCGTGTGTACGCAGCATAAGAGTACCTGAACTTTCCTCCTAACCCTCTGATCCTATTTTAAGAGACTGTTCTTTAACTACATTTTTTGCAAATAAAAATCCCTTTATGTGGATCTGTCCTCAGTCTCTAAAGTTACTGGGCCATCTATCAAGGGAAACCCCTAGACGTAAATCGAGGAGAAGAAGATAACGGTAAGCCCAATCAAACCAGAATGAATGAATGAATGAATGAATGAAATACTTATATAGCGCACAATGCGAACTGAATCGCCTCTAGGCGCTGAAGCTAAAAGCTCCTTCGGGGTTAGTGCTACACAAGGAAGGTCATCTCAGGGACTCAGGCTGAACTGTAGCAATCCAGGGAGATGTAGGGAGAAGCTGCGTGCAGTGTGTAGAGTTCAACAACACCAGAACCAGCTGAACCTCAGGAGCTGGGGGCATGGGAGGGGGCATGGCTACAAATTTCAAAGCGATAACACCTTTTTCTCAAGCCTGCCCACCTACGGATTGCTCCCCTCCTAATGAGTGCACTGGTTGGGCTCACACCTAACCCCCAATGATTCCCAACTCCCAGCTTCTCTTATGCATCATCATTAGGGGCCGTAGTTCAGTCTGGATTGCTGCAGTTTGGCCTGGGACACTGAGATGACTTCCTTATGCTTTCTTTCATCTTTCTAAATATGAGTGAATTTTTTGTTTATATAATAAACACTAACTTACTACACTTAGAAGTGCCCTCTGGTACCCGTTTTACTCTGTTACAGATAACTTTCAATCTGCTGAGGAGCTGCTCGGAGACCAAGCAAGCTGCCATTATATGGATATATGAACTGTGTTTAGCTGTTACCACTTTTGAGGCTACTGGCGGTGTTATAAATGTATGTTATTTGACTGATTATATGTACTAGAAGATTTAGATGCACAAACAATTTGAAGCCAAAATCCAGATAAAACTTTTTAAGCAGTTACAACAAACTGTTTTTTTCCATTGGGATAAAGGTTTTTCATAATAAAAAAATAGCTGACCATTTTAAGCACCCCTGTCAGTGGTAAGTGACTTCAAATTAACCATTGTACATTTTATCAATGTGAGAAACAAAAAAACAAAAATTCACAGCACAAACAGTTCATAGTGAAGTAAAATAAGTTTAACTATTTATTTTAAAAAAGTGTGTAAAATGCACTCACAAACAAAGTGGAGGGATATGCATTTGGTATAGTGTACTGTCAGCCAATCAGTCAAAAGTCTGCTCTGAGGCTCAGGAGTAGGGATGAGCTTCGAGTTCGAGTCAAACTCATGTTCCACTCAAACATTGCCTGTTCGCCTGTTCAGCGAACAGTGAACAATTTGGGCTGTTCGCAGCAAATTCGAAAAGCTGGAACACCCTATACAAGTCTATGGGAGAAATCTAAAGTGCTAATTTTAAAGGGTAATATGCAGGTTACTGTCCTAAAAAGTGTTTTGGGACCCGGGTCCTGCCCCAGGGGACATGCATCAATGCAAAAAAAAAGTTTTAAAAAACGGCCGTTTTTTCAGGAGCAGTGATTTTAATAATGATTAAAGTGAAACAATAAAAGTGTAATATTCCTTAAAATTTCGTAGCTGGGGGGGTATCTATAGTATGCCTGTGAAGGGGCGCATGTTTCTGGTGCTTAGAACTGTCCCTGCACAAAGTGTCATTTGTGCAGGAAAAAAAATCTTTTAAAATCACTTGCAGCTAAATTGTCGGCTCCCCGTAATACAGAGAACACTCAATGAGTGTTCTCTGTATTAGCCGACAATTCATTCATTCATTGATAAAAAATAAAAAAAAGCGTGGGGGGTTCCCCTAAATTCAATTACCAGGCCCTTCAGGTCTGACATGGATATTAAGGGGAACCCCGTGTCAAATAAAAAAAAATTGACGTGGGGGTCCCCCTAAATATCCATACCAGACCCTTCAGGTCTGATATGGATATTAAGGGGAACCCCGCATCAAATTTTTTTTAAAAATTGACGTGGGGGTCCCCCTAAAAATCCATACCAGACCCTTTATCCGAGCACGCAACCTGGCAGGCCGCAGGAAAAGAGGGGGGACGAGAGAGCGGCCCCCCCTCCCTCCTGAACCGTACCAGGCCACATACCCTCAACATTGGGAGGATGCTTTGGGGGTCTGTGACCCCTCAAAGCACCTTGTCCCCATGTTGATGAGGACAAGGTCCTCATCCTCACAACCCTGGCTGGTGGTTGTGAGGGTCTGCGGCCGGGGGGCTTATCAGAATTTGGAAGCCCCCTTTAACAAGGGGACCCCCAGATCACCCGTCACCTGACCCCGCCCCTCTGACGCTGGAGAGGGAAGCCAGGGGTTCCCCAGTGACGTGTGGGTGGCCCCGCCCCCTCTGATGTAACGCAGGTTTCCGTTACATCAGAGGGGGCGGGGTCACCCATACGTCACTGGGGAACCCCTGGCTCCCTTCACCAGCATCAGAGGGGGCGGGGTCAGGTGACGAGTGGATTCTGATAAGCCCCCCGCCCGCAGACCCTCACAACCACCGGCCAGGGTTGTGAGGATAAGGCCCTTGTCCTCATCAACATGGGGACAAGGTGCTTTGAGGGGTCACAGACCCCCAAAGCATCCTCCCAATGTTGAGGGTACGTGGCCTGGTACGGTTCAGGAGGGAGGGGGGGGCGCTCTCTCGTCCCCCCCTCTTTTCCTGCGGCCTGCCAGGTTGCGTGCTCGGATAAAGGGTCTGGTATGGATATTTAGGGGGACCCCCACGTCAATTTTTTTTTTAATTTGACACGGGGTTCCCCTTAATATCCATGTCAGACCTGAAGGGCCTGGTAATTGAATTTAGGGGAACCCCCACGCTTTTTTTTTTTTTATTTTTTATTTTTTTTTTATCAATGAATGAATGAATTGTCGGCTAATACAGAGAACTATCATTGAGTGTTCTCTGTATTACGGGGAGCCGACAATTTAGCCGCAAGTGATTTTAAAAGACTTTTTTTCCTGCACAAATGACACTGTGCAGGGACAGTTCTAAGCACCAGAAACATGCGCCCCTTCACAGGCATACTATAGATACCCCCAGCTACGAAATTTAAAGGAATATTACACTTTTATTGTTTCACTTTAATCATTATTAAAATCACTGCTCCTGAAAAAATTGCCATTTTTAAAACTTTTTTTTGCATTGATCCATGTCCCCTGGGGCAGGACCCAGGTCCCCAAACACTTTTTAGGACAGTAACTTGCATATTACCCTTTAAAATGAGCACTTTAGATTGTGAATGTTCGAGTCCCATAGACTTTAATAGGGTTCTAAAGTTCACACGAAGTTTAGGTCTGTTCGCAGGTTCTGGTGCGAACCGAACAGGGGGGTGTTCGGCTCATCCCTACTCAGGAGTACTGGGGAAGCCCAGCCGGGAAATCATGCTTCAGCTCTGAGAAGGCACTATGCACAGGGAACAATCAGGCAGCTGTCAGTGTAGACACACCTCCCAGATGACATCACACATTGAGGAGGCCGAGCAGCCGACAGATGTGTTTCTGGGAGAGTTCCCCTTTCATCAGTCTCCATATACCATAGAGGTAGCAAATTAACCAAGATACATTTTATCATTGTAATGGTTGCATGTGTGTGTTGGGGTGGAGGTCATTATATTTGAGTGTTATTTGGGTGACAGTCTATACTCCATTCTGAACTTTTAAAATTTAAGCGTTCCAAAGAGCAATCATAACAAGGTGTCAAATATTGGTTTTGGTAACAAGACACACTTCTTTTTTTTCCTTTACTTGGACCTGACTTGTCCTTGACTTTCAAGCTAATCTCCACCAACTACCTGTCCAGTTAGAGTCCCCTACTAACCACTGTGCCACGTGTCATGGTAAGGTGCAGTGGCAGTTGGCGGGGTTCAACCATGAAATAAGGGCAAGTCATGTCTCAGAAGCAAAATAAATCTAAATCAGAACGGGCCCTGGAAAATGCTTTTCTGGCTAATATAAGTAATAGCTAGCATCTTGTGGCGCCTAATCTGTAGGACTATTACAGTAAAACGTGTAAATAGGGCACAGATCCACAATAAATACTTATGACTATAGAAACCAGCTTTGTTAAGATTTTTTAAAAATAAAAGACAGCAGTTTATAAACATTATATTTACTAGTATGAGACATCTCGATAGAAACAAATTTCTAATGAATCTTTAAATATGAAATATCTTGTATTTACTTCAAACAGTATATACAAAAATTAGCTGTAGCGGCGGCTCCTGAAGAGCACACGCTATGCGTTTTTCTAAAGTTAAAGTTGCCTAAACTGCAGTTTGGTTTGGGTACAATTATCTAAATTGGACCTCGGCATCAGTCTGACTGGACTGTTAGATGTTCAGCCTGGCCACAGGGGGCACTGTCTCTTCTGGCAGGCATTGAACTATGGTCTGGTCAGGTGCTTAAGTTACTCTCTCTCGGAGCCCACACGGTGGGAGGGGCACTCTCGCTGTGCTTTCTGGGAGAGGGTATTTAAGATGCGGAGGACACATGGTTCAGGGTTCCAGTCCAGAATGATGTACTGACTTCATGGTCCTGGTCCTCCTGACCAGCCCCCAGGAAGACTATGGCCTGGGGTGCGGATCCACCCGACTTTAATGTCTTGGGGCTGGCTAGCCTGAGGCAAGGAAACTAAGGAAGGATTCTGAGGTGGTTGGGTGCCGTCTCCGGTTCGGGAGAGACCCAGTGTACTTCCAGCATTCCAGGGGAGGACTCTTCAGAAGAACACCACGTACGGGTTGGTTTTCTTAGCAAGAGCCTGGAAGGGCTGAAGTAACCGAGAGAGTCCGGTCTTGTGTATATCGTCAAGTAGGCTGAGAGATCCAGGTATCCTGCAAGTGTTCTCAAGCTTAGTTTTCCTACGGGTTCTACAACAACGTCTATAGCAGAGACATTATCTTGTACATTTCTACAACAACGTCTGTGGCAGAGACTTGTTCCTGAGTAAGCACCAAGTTGGCTGCTAGGCCTTGTGAGAGAAGGACTGTCCAACCTGAGTGATCATCCAGTTGCGAATGGCTATTCTCTGGATGCAGTCAAAGTAAGCAAGTTCTTCAACATTTTCCTGACTTTGACACTAAGCCCTTGTACACACGGTTGGAGAATCCGTCGGAATGTGTCCTATCGGACCGTGTTGTCGGATAATCCGACTGTGTGTGGTATGCATTAGACTGATTCCGCCGGAATATCCGTCGGACCAAGTTTTCCAACATGTTGGAAATATTTTCCGACCAACTGGTCCGATCGGACATACTCCGATCATGTGTAGCCTACTCCGACGGACAAGGTGCCACGCATGCTCACATTCTAATTCTGACACGGAAGCGCTCGTTCAGGTAAAACTACTGCTCGTATGCGATATAGCACATTCGTCACGCTGCAATGTTCAAAATTCTTTCATCAAGCGCATTCTCTTGTTCTTTACAATGCTGCAAGAACAAACTTCTTTTGATGCTCATAGTCACACACACTTCTCCCGAACGGATTTCATTACTCTTTTTTAACCATTTCAGCAATTCAATTTTAGTTTGTATCACATCTACACAATTTTAGATTTGGTTTATTCTTTTTTGGATGCTTTTTTATTTTTAATTCCTAAAAATCTCCTTTAAAGACAGTTTGCTCATTTCTCCTTTTTTTGGGGTGTTTTTTGTGTGTAAACTTACAACATTATTTTATTTTTTATCTTTGGTTTTTCTTTTTTAATCTACAGGAGTTTGTTTAGTGTTGGTACCCCTTGTTATTCATTTCACTTTGTATTTTTGAAATGTACCTGCCTGCTCACAAATAAACTGGCCTTTTGGAAGGAAAACACATTACACAAGTATTTCATCAAACAAAAAAAAACCTTTATTTTGGTCGCTATAAAATAAAAATAGGAACGCAGCACTGAAGAAACTTCTTACTTTGGTGCAGCCTTTGGCCCCCAGGGCAGACATGAACAAATTCTAATAGAAAAAATTGGTGCCCTGAGGAGTAGATATCTCAGGGAGAGAAGTCTGGTCCCGAAGTCCTAGAGAACAGGAAATTCAGATGCCATTTCTGTCCCCAGGATGTGGATCTTCAAGAGGCTGCATCTTCTGGCAGACCAGACTGAACCCAGGCCATCACTCTCTCGTCTTCCTTGGGCACTTCCCACCAGGCATCCTTCCAGGCTGTGGCTCGGCTCCTGTAGTTGGGGCAGGAGGAGAAGGAGGGCATTGGTCGGCCTCCTGGCTGCCACTTGCCACAGCCTCCCCCCGACTGAGGTCTTCCTGTGTATGAAAAGGGGACATAGTTTTAGTTTTTTGATCATCAGTCACACCATTTTGTGCTCCTGGCTTTTGCTAATTGAATGCTACCAAATAGAACAGACTATAATTCTGAGCCCAGCATTTTTCTTTCCCGTCCCAATCTTTTTTGGTCACTACTATCTCTTGAAATGTAAACCACTTCGAGAAATCACAACTTACTGATCAATAAGAACATCTAATTAACATCATTAAATGTAACACAAGAAATATGTTCAACAATGCAATACCTGTCTCAAGCTGGGCCCCACCACATGTTGCTGCCTGGAAGGCCCAGGTTGGACATCAGAAGCCTCAGCTGGGGGTGAAGGATGCCTTGAAGAAAGACTGGAGAGTGGTGGCCTGAGTGGTGGCCTAGGTACCCCTTGGTCTACCAGAAAATGCAGCCTGTCAAAGTAAACCATCCTGGGGGAATAAACGGCATCTGGATCTCCTGCTCTCAAGGACTCCAGGTGCTTCTTTCTCTCCCTGAAATATGTAATCCGCATGGCCCCAATTTTCCGATTCAGATAGGCCATGTCTGCCGTGGGGACCATGATCCGCACCAAAGAAAGCAGTTTCTCCAGTGCTGCGTTCCTCTTTGTTCTGTTGGCATAAAACTTGTTGTGGAACTGCCACAGGCAGGGCATCTCCTTGTAGAGTTCTATGAATAGCCCCATAAAATTTTCATTTTGGAAAGGATCCATATTGTCTGCAAGACACAACACAAGACAAACCCTCAAATACTAATAATGCCATTAAAAACCCTCCTAATCTTGTCCCAACATCGGCCTAGATAGAAGCAGTCTAGTCTAGTGAAGCACCAACTTAAAAATTTTACCTTCGTTTCCACGTTCGTCACATCCGCACCTCACTCTCTTCCCAGATCGTACGGACGATACACGCGTGTTGCGTTTTATATACAGTGCGCATGCGTGAAACTCTGCCCGCCCCTGACATTCTTTCCAGACTATTCCCCGCCCCTTCGCTTCTGGTGCAGTGGGGAGAGCACATGGCAGAGAGAACACAGGTGCGCACTAATAATAGTTCCACTAACGAGGAGGAGGGTGAGGAAAGCCCGGAGCCTGAAATGTCCCGATCCAGGAAGACAAGATTTAAGGCCCCAAATATCTTTTGGAGAGATGTTGGAGATGGTCGACATATTGA
This sequence comes from Lithobates pipiens, assembly GCF_037356315.1. Taxonomy (NCBI): domain Eukaryota; kingdom Metazoa; phylum Chordata; class Amphibia; order Anura; family Ranidae; genus Lithobates; species Lithobates pipiens. Next base: position 144,263,913 of record NW_027507758.1, on the reverse strand, counting down.
ACAGGACCGACTATGATGGGAAGTATGGACCTTACCCAAACCCAAATATCAGAAAGGCCAAGATCATGAATAAAGTTGTGAAGAGTCTTCATAAGAATTTTGGGGTATGCCGATCCAAGGATCAACTGAGAAAACGCTGGTCAGACCTAAAACTGAGGGAGCACGAGCAGTACCTAAGGATCAAGCGTGTTCTTAAAAAAAGTACCGTATATACTCGAGTATAAGCCGAGATTTTCAGCCTCTTTTTTGAGGCTGAAAGTGCCCCCCTCGGCTTATACTCGAGTCATCGCTGTCTGCCCGCTCGATCAGCGTGTCGAGCAGACAGACAGCGGCCATTCTAGAATTCAAAAGCCGCGCCTCCGGCTCCGCCTTCGCCTGTGATAGGCGGAACACTGAATTTCCCAGCAGCCTGTGTTCCGCCTATCACGGGCATCGTCTCATCCTCGTACTACGGACGAGGATGAGACGATGCCCGTGATAGGCGGAACACAGGCTGCTGGGAAATTGAGTGTTCCGCCTATCACGGACATCCGATAGGCGGAACAGCAGTCAGTGGGAAATTGAGTGTTCCGCCTATCACCGACGGAGGCGCGGCTTTTGAATCCTAGAATGGCCGCCGACGAAGAGCTGAAGGACGGAGGCTCGGCTCGGGACGGGACGGGCCGGGCCGGGACGGGCCGGGCCGGGCCGGGACGGGACGCAGGCTGGACGGGACGCAGGCTGGACGGGACGCAGGCTGGACGGGACGCAGGCTGGACGGACACAGGCAGGCTGGACACAGGTAGGCTGCACGGACACACACACACACACACACACACACACACACACACACACACACACACACACACACAGATGCATGGACACACACACACACGGATGCATGGACACACACACAGGGATGGATGGACCCACAGGGATGGACGGACACACAGGGATGGACAGGCATGTCTCACCCTCGGCTTATACACGAGTCAATAATTTTTTCCAGTTTTTTGGGGGTAAATTGGGGGCCTCGGCTTATATTCGGGTCGGCCTATACTCGAGTATATACGGTAAGTAGTTGTCGTGTGTTCATATGATTATTCTTGCTTGCATACTGCTCCATGTGCTTTCATTTCATGTTGTGCATTTTAAAATGGCCACTTTCAAGTTCATGGTTTCGTTCATTCGTAAGAAACATCATTCTGCAGGGAAGTATTCCAGCTTAACAAAGTGTACCCAATAATATTCTCACCTTGTAACTCGGCCCGAAAACACAATTGTACAACACTTCCAAGCAATGTTTCCGATTCCTATTTCTGCTCTCTGTGTGATAATTATTCTTTGTTTACATTCTCATAGGGGAGAGAAGACTCGGCAAGTATGAGGATACCAGGGACCACACCCCTCCCAAAGAAGGGCAACTTCCAAAAGCAGAAACAGAGGAGCAGGAGGAGGAGGAGGAAGGAGAGATCGTGGAGGTTGGACAAATTGACACCACAACAGGTGAGTGTTGGAGAACACAGCTTCCGGTAAGCTCATCAATGTATATCACCATATTTTTATTACATGGTGTGTTTGTTTGCTTTGTTATGTAGGGGATGTGGAACAAGATTCCCGTTTTACCAGTGAAAGTGCCCAGATCTTGATCGGGGAGATAATGGGGTGCAATCGTGATTTGGAAATTATCCAACAAAACATCAATGATGTAAAAAATAAAATGAAGAACATCATTGATGTTTTGGGGAGAGTCTGAAACAACAAAAACTAGATAGGGTTTTATTTTTGCTATTTTAAAAACAAAATGTTGTATTTATCGAAATTTCAAATTTGGAAGATGCACAGAGTGTGTAAACATGCGCTATCTCCCTTCATGGGGGATCAATGTACATGCTTTGTGGAAAGTGTCTGAGATGAAGGGGTTGCAACCCCAAAGCATGTACATTGATCCCCCACGATGGGAGATAGCACATGTTGACACACTGTGTGCATCTTCCAAATTTGGATTTTTCAGGGGTCACACCCCATGTGATGAAGGCAATATCAGCCCAGTTTGTACATACTCATGTCTGATATTGTCTTTAATTTTCAAAGTTGAACTTTGTAAGTTCCTGTGTTCTGTATTTTACGGTTTGATACATGCCTGTTTACACAAAAACAACAAGGAAACAAAATTCTGATTAAACTCTGTTTTGGATACACAAAATCTCTTGGTTTGTTGTAAAAACCTTCTCAAAACGCACATGTGAATGTGCTTGTATTAAAAAGTTGAATTCTCAACAATGTGTGGCTTCCTTTTTCATTGCGCATAAAATTTATTTGTAGTCAAATTTTAGTTTGTGCTGAGAAGGAGTGTGATTTACTAAAGGCAACTCCACTTTGCACTCCAAGTGCAGTTTCAGGTGTACTTTTGCAGTGCACTTGTAGTGCATAGTGGATGTGCCTTTAGTAAAAAACACCCACAGTGAGGTGTAAATTTGGACAATCATGCCATTTTCCTGCCATGGTGCTGAAAATGAGCACGATTTTGGTCAGTAATTCACTACATACATTAGTTACAAAAAGAAGGTGTGTGTGTGTAGCAGACCCACAACATAATAAGATTATCTGAAGAAGAGACTGTCCCCTCATCTCGCTCTGAACTTGGGTTTGCACTGTTGGTGAAAAAGGCACAACTTAAAAAAAACTGGCAAAGTGGGAGGCCACAGTCTGCCATTCCTGTGGCGTTGAAGGACACTGTGTAGTGAAACAAGTACAAAAATTTGTAATTTGACAAATCAACATTGCAAGCAGATTAGACACCCACATTTTTGGTCAAAATTAGTATAAAATTTTGGCAACTGAGTATTTAAAGTATAAGGTCCCCTTATGAGAGTCATCACCCCCCCCCCCCCATATGATGGGCCCTTGCTAAAAAATCAGGGGGGATGTTTAGGACAGGTAACCCTCTCCACTTGATTGAGAGCTGAGTGCCTAAATAATGTGTGATACTTTGGGAAGCCCCTCCTTAGTTACACTGTTGGCAGCCCACCGGACAGGTAAGAAGTGTCATAATAACAAAATGGAAGCACATTTTGACATTCTGCTATTACATAGCAAGAAAATGAATGTGTTAAAAAACAAAAAATTGCATTTGAAAGTATTGTGGCAGGCCCTCACACTACATGCTTTGGTGAATTCGTCCATAAATGTGATCATGAAAAAGGTAGGTATAGTGTGTATTGGGTTTGGTCAAGTCATCATATAGAAGATTGCTATCAGCTGAGCTAGCAGTTGGGGAGAGGGGGGTTACTAATGAGTTTGGCACAACTCCAAAAATAAAAAAAAGGTCACTTTGCATGAATTGAAGCACACACATCACATTTGTAGACATTTTAGGGGGTGTTTAGGGGAAAGCAATACTATGGAGCTGACAAAATACATTGGTAAGTGACTAGACTATAGTTTGATGGGCCAAGAAGAGCATGGTGGGGAAGTTAGTGAGGCAAATATGCATGAGGACAAAGGGGCAGAGCATATGAATTAGAGCATATTGCAATGATGGTAATTAGGGAATGAGGAAAGAAATGCAAGACATTAGCAATCATGAAATACATAGAATGTGATGTTTAAGGATAAAACTTAGCTTCATATAGTCCTTCTGCAGGACCTGAATGATGGCAGAACAGGTCTCTGGAATAATGATCCCCAGAGCCTGGGGGGAGATGCCTGTGGAGAACTGAAGACTTCTCCCTGTCACCAAGTAGCGCAACGTGGCGATGAGCCTCTGCTCCGGAGTGATGGCTTGCCACATGCAGGTATCCTGCCTGGTGATATAAGGGGTCAGCAAAGCCAGCAGATGGTGAAAAACGGGGTCCGTCATCCGGAGAAAATTCCTGAAATGATCAGGATTATTCTCACGGATCTCACGGAGCAAAGGCATGTGCGAGAACTGGTGACGCTGGCGCAACCACTTCTTGGTCCACAAACGCCTCCCCTCCCTGTTCATGGACCGGGCTTGTGTCAAAGTAAGAACCCCAACACGAAGCCCCTGCACAGCACAAACTGTACGACGAGTACGTAGAGGAAACATGGTTTGAAAACGGTCGGCTGGTCAGAACGGACACCAGAAAGCAACGCTAAACAGCAAGGCCTGAAAGAACGACCTGAATAGCAGAAGCAAGCAGACAATAAAAAATGCCTTTCAAAGCGTACTATACCAGGATATAGTCCACAATGAGAAACAAATACTTAATGACTGCACGCACTGATTATCAGATACGCAAAGACAAGCAGAAACCGAAGAGCAGTAGCGATCTGAATCACTAATGTGAAAAGCGCGAATCGTCTCTCCCCAAACTTCTACTAACACAAGATCAGCAGAAGGAGCCCAAAGGTTGCCGGACGTGGTGCTGAACTTCCCTTTTCTAGTCCCGCCGTACACTGCTTACGTTACCGCGTTCTTGGCAACCGCTAAATCTGACAACTGGGTCCGACCGTGTGTATGCAACAGTTTCGGACACAATCCGTCTGACAAAATCTGATGGATTTGGTTGGCAGATTGTCCGACCGTGTGTACGGGGACTAAGAGTACCTGAACCCTCTTCCCAACCCTCTGATTCCAAGTTGAAAGACTGTTCAATTGTCTGAGTTTTGCCAATAAAATCCATTCAAGTGGATCTATTATCAGTTTCAAGTTACTGGGCCATCTACCACGAGACATCCCCTAGACGTGCTACAAGGAGAACGGAAGGTAACAGTAAGCCCAAAAGTAACCAGCAGCTCCTTCAGGGGTTAGTGCTACATAGCATTTCTCATTTTTTAGCATGCTTTGTGAACTTGACAGTCAAGGAAAAATAATTTTGATTTTTACTCATGAAATGACAATTCTTTTTTAGGCGGTAGACTGATTTAAATTATTTAGCTTTTTTTTCTGTCACTAAGCATGCCAGAGAGAACAGATCTGTCCCACTAATGCATTTAAATAACATTTCACAACTTGCTATGACCTTTTCTGTATGTCATACTCTTTCTATGCACTCAGAGTTACATTCTTACCTATTACAGTGTGTCATATGTATTATTATTTGTCACTTGTATCCTTTTAGGGCTGTGCTCATTTACTTCCAGAAATGACTATTAGAACATTGTTTCCTTTCAGACAATGGGCTATTTCTGGCATTTTTAAATACTTATGTTCATAAGACCCAAAGATATTGCACCGCGTTACAAATTTTTTTAGGTTTTTGCCATACTGTATTATGAAAGCATAAATGTTTTATGCTTTAGAGCTACAAGCATAATTTTAAAATGAAAAAAAGTTTACAGCAGAAGTTTAATCTGATAAACATTTAAAAAACAGTATCTTCTTAGTTGACATCACACTATGGTGCCAAAATTGTTCTTTTGGTTTGTTTGCTTTAATTTGGACAGATTGTAGAATTGATAGATTCTATATTTATTTTTTATTTGTTTTGTGATTATTCACTTGGGAAGATATGCTCTTACTTATTTTAGTAAAAAACACAACAGAGAGCAGATCATGTCCCCAAAAAGAATCCCTGGAAAAAGTATTTCCATAGGAAGATTGTTCCTTTCTTCTCGTAGCAATTAAAAATATAAATGCCTTGAATGGGTCAAACCAATTTTGTAAATGAACGACTCCTAGCTCTTTGAATTACCTGGATTCATTTACCTTAAAGTGGTGTTGCACACAAAAAAAAATCATTAAAATTCGCCGCTCGCGCATGCGCATGCGCAGTGGGTGCCCGGCTGTGAAGCCACAGCCATGTACCCACAGTTACAGTGCGGGCGCCGCCGAGCAGAAGGGGGGGACGAGTAGGGCTTCAATCTCTCACATCGCTGGACCCTGGAACAGGTAAGTGTCCGATTATTAAAAGTCAGCAGCTGCAGTATTTTTTTTTATTTTTATGGAAACTCCTCTTTAAAGGGGTTGAAAAGTCAGAAGGTTTTTTTTGTCCTAATGCATTCTATGGATTAAGATAAAAAGCCTTCTGTGTGCAGGAGCCCCCCTCAGCCCCCCTCAGCCCCCCAATACTTATCTGAGGCCCATCTCTGTCCAGCAATGTCCTTGAGTGTCTCAGCTCTCCAAGACTGTCCCTCCTGATTGGCTGAGTCACAGCAGTGGCGCCACTGGCTCCCGCTGCTGTCAATCAAAGTCAGTCAGCCAATCAGGAGAGAGGGGCGGGGTCGGGGCAGTGACTTGGCTCAGGTGCCCCCATAGCAAGCTGCTTGCTGCTTGCAAGCTGCTTGCTGTGGGGGCAGGAGGGAGGGGCCAGGAGCACTGAGCAGGTAAGATCCCTTTCACACCACACCGCCCATATCGTTTTACCACCGGATTTGCGGCGGATTTCAGCCGCTATCGGGGCACTTTTACCCCTCAGTAGCGGCGTTTTGCCGGCGGTATTACAGCGCTGCCCCATTGATGTCAATGAGGAGGAGCGGTAAACGCACCGCTCCTTCACCGCTCCAAAGAAGCTGCTGGCAGGACTTTTCCCTGACGTCCTGCCAGCGCACCGCTGTAGTGTGAAAGCCCTCGGGCTTTCACACTACAGACAATGGTGCAGCTTTTAGGGCGTATTGCAGGCGCTATTTCTAACACTATAGCGCCTGCAAAACGCCCTGGTGTGAAAGGGGTCTAAGTATCACATGTTTGTTTTTTTAAGTAAAAAAAAATAAAACAAGACTTTACCATCACTTTATTGTCAGCCCATACAACTTGTCTATTTATCTGTATGTCTGAGAGTTTTCTTTTTTCTTGTGTTACCATTACAGGATTTTTGTATCTTTCATTTTTTGTATTGATTGCTCTCTACTTTTAACCATTTAACCTGGTCCAATGTTATATTGGTTTATTCAAAAGCCTAATAAAAATGGATTGATAAGTGTATATGTCCTTTTTGTCCTAATGGCAAAGGTCTCGTGGACAACTAGAGATGGTTACTCTTCCTAATGGGGGCACAGAGAATATTTGACAGATGTTACAATTCTTTCCAAAGCTGAAAAAAAGGTTTTGATTTTGATATGCTTTCACCTCTTACCTTTTGACCAAGTTGTTCTTTGCAAATATGCACATTTGTAAACTCATGGATCTAGAGATGAGTGAACCAATCAAAAACGGATCTACCTTTGATTTGTACATGTTGGGCACAGAAGTTACTCTGCTGATGAATATATTTGCAGAATTAGCAAAAGTAATTTAGCTGAATTTCAGCCTTTCAGAAAGATTGCTGAAGAGTTATGGGAGAGTCCCTGAATGGCAAAGACTGGTTCAGTACATTGGTCCAACACATAAGGCAGATTTTCAATAAGGTTATTTGTTAGATTCTCAGAGGTCCAATGCCCCGTACACATGATCGGAATTTTGGTCGGAAAAAGCTCTGATGGTTTTCCTGACAGAATTCCGATGGGATTTCACTCAAGCTGTCTTGCATACACACCAAATGCCGACCATCAAGAACACGGTGACATACAACACGTACGATGGGACTAGAAAAAGTAAGTTCAATACCCAGTAGCCAATAGCTTCCATCTCGTAGCTGAATCTGAGCATGCACGTCTGAATTGCATACACATGATCGGAATTTTTTCAGTCGGAAAAATTGAGAACATGCTCTCAAATTTTTGCTAGCAGGAATTCGGGCAGCTAAATTCCGATGGAGCATATGCACGGTCACATTTTACGATAGAAAGCTCTCATTGGTCCTTTGCTGGCTGAAATTCCAATCGTGTGTACATGGCATTAGGGCAATCAGCATGAACTGTGGCTATTCAACCCATTTATTTACTTCTGACCTGGTGTGAAAGATGCAACATTATCCGTCTTTGAAGGCAAAGTTCCTACGTCATCATTAGCATTACCATCCCTAAGCTGATAAGATTATGTTATAAACACAACTGATCCCTCTCCACTGCCTTTCGCACAACTCTCCTCTCATACTGTTTTCTGGCAGAAAAACTACAGAGAGTTGAGTTTTTGGCTTACTCATTCTTATAAATGAAGTGAGTCTTATCTCCAACATTAAATAAGGGGGGGGGGGGGACACGTTGTTAATTCTGCGCTTGTTCCTGCAAGGTGAAGGTGCTGGAACATGTGCTAGACAGTGGAATTTCACTTGGTTTTTAAAAACGGTGGAACAAGTAACACGTTTTTGAAGGTGAACTTATCCTTTAAATCTCCAGTGGCCACCCAATGGCCAAAGAGGAAGCCTGGGACCCTAAAAGTAGCAGCAGTGCAGGTGGTGGGAACTGGGGGACAGATCATAGGACGGAGCCTGCATCACATAGGTCTATGAAAGAGCACATTTGTGAGGTAAGTGTTCCAAAATGTGCAAGGTATGCTATGTTTCCTGTAAATTTAGGACTACCTTTCCATGTCTGACTGCTGGTTTGACATGTGCAAAACAAAAAAAAATAGTTTAGTTTTGGTTTGTTATTTACATAAATTTGTTTAATTCGTTTTCGGAATTAGTTTCGTTTATTTGTATTCAAATCTATTTGAATTTTCAGAACTCAAATATGTTTGGAATAGTTTTCAAATTACAATTCCAAAAGTTTTCCAGTTCAAATAATTTTCAAATTCAAATTGTTTTCCAATTTCCAAAGAGAATAAAATAGAATAGAAAATAAAGGAATAGAATAGAAAAAAAATAACACAAAATAAAAGAATAGAAAATAAAAGAACAGAATATAATAGATTAGAAACAAATAGAATAGAATAAAAAAGTATAGAATAAAATAGAAAGAAAATAACCTTTTCCTAAATTTGAAAAGAATAGAAAATAATATAATTAAAAAACAATAGAATATAATAGAGTAGAAATATTATAGCCATTTCCCAAAATTCAAATAGAATCAATTCAAATTTGAATAGAATAGAAAAGAATAGATTTGAATATAATATAATGGAATAGAAAATAACAGAATAGTATAGAAAAAAAACAACAGACTAGAATAGAATAGAAAAAATATAACCATCTTCCTATTCTAATCCATTCTTTTATATTCTTTTCAAATTCAAATTGATTCTATTAGAATTTTGGGAAATGGTTATATTCTATTCTATTTTTAACTCTATTCTTTTTCTATTTGTTTATTCTATTCTATTCTATTATTTTCTATTATTTTATTTTCTATTCTATTTTATTCCTTTCTATTTAAATTATTCAAATTTTGAGTAATATATTCTGTTATTTTCTAATCTATTCTAATCTATTCTTTTCTATTCTATTCAAATTCAAATGTATTCTATTTGCATTTTGGGAAATTGTTATATTCTTTCTATTCTATTTTTTTAATGCTATTCTTTTCTATTCACTTATAGTCTATTCTATTCTTTTTTATATTCTATTATTTTCTATTCTATTATTTTCTTATGTATTCACATTTATTCTATTTGAAATTCAAATTTCAGAAGCTGGTTATATTCTTTCTATTTTTATTCTGTTCTTTATTCTATTTTATTCTTTTATTTCCATTATATTATATTCTTTCATTTTCTGTTCTATTCTTTTCTATTGTATCCAATTATTTTCTATTCTATTCCTTTATTTTCTATTCTATTTTTAAAAACTAATTGAATTTGAAAACTTTTCGATTTAGAATTTAAAAAAATATTCAAATTCGAAAACTTTTCACATTTGAATTTGAAAACTATACTAAATTGATTCGAAAACTATTCAAATCGATTTGAATTATGTCAATTTTTTTTTTTTTTACATTTCGTACTCGTTTAAATTTGGTACTATTGTAATTTGGAAATTCGGAAACATGCGAATTTTCAAAAAAAATTAAAATTCGTCCGAACGAAATGAACTGCACATATCCACTGCTGGTTAATTTTACACTACTTTTTAATTTCTTACTTCATGTAGTAAGACAGCTGCCTGTACTCTTTTTCTCTTGTATATTTTTGGCTGTTAACCATGTACAAGAGAAAAAGAGAAAAGAGAAAAAGATTTTGCTACTGGCCAATTTTACACTGCTGTATCCTCTGCAGTATCTTAATTATTGTAGTAAAGTCCTTGCCTATGCTCTTAAGCCTTGTACTTGTACATTATTTTGTCTAGCATACTAACTATCCGCAAATTGTCGTTCGACAAACACGAACGTAGTGACATACTACGAGAGTATAAAGTTCATTCCTCCAGCACCTCCCTTCTGCTAATTTCATGTTAATAGAAGTTTGGTGAGCAATGATTCACAATTTTCAGATCGTTCCTGAGCTTCAAATGACAGTTTGGGAGTAGACAGTTACATTAAAAACAGCACAATGGAAAATTAACAAGGGACACCAACATAGTTGTATCTTTGACGTTTGGCATAACTACATCAGTATCTCCAGCAAAGAAGCTTCATTATTATCCCAGAAGATGAGAATGTGCGCAACATTTCGACATTTCATCAATTGACGCATCATGAATGTTAATTCTAGATTACGAATAGTGGTTTACAAGACTGAACTCTAAACATGCATAAAAAACGGCAAAGGTAGTAATGCGCAGTACTATGGCAGGAAGTTTAGCCTGGAGGCTAATAAGCTTTATGGGCACTAAAAATATTAGTTGATATATATACTATCGCATAAAGTGAAAATATATGTGTAAAACAGTATGTGTGTTTTATGAGGGGATGATGAGGGACCCTCACCACTATAACATTATAACATCCAGGATAAAAATCAAATATAGATGCAAACATACGAAAAGAAAACAATCGCAATAGTTAAAACTAGTGATTCCCAATGCGATTTGTTATAGCTGACAAAATCGCATAAAGTGCCAGTGCCAAAGAATAACAAATAAATCCGTGCAAATATCCTCTACACCATAAAATAATTAAAACAATATAAATAAAGCAGTAAACAACTCAATAATTCAATTGTGCAGAGAGTGGTTAATTATAACTGACAAAATCGCATAAAGTGCCAGTGCCAAAAAATAAGTCCGTGCAGATATCCTCTACACCATGAGCTAATTAAAACAATATAAATGCAGCAGTAAACAGCTCAATAATTCAATTGTGCAGAGAGTGAAAAAAATAAAAAATACAAATAAACGCATAAAAGTGTTGGTGCTGAGGGAATAAATGCAAAATCCCTCTAGAATAATATGAAGCTTGTGCACAATACCTAAAATATATGCCAAAATATCAAAATAAAAATATATAAAAAATGAAAAATACATATGTCGGAAAATGTCCGTTATACTTGTGCGACAACCAGTGGCGATTATATCAAAGAATCGCATAAAGTGCTAGTGTCTAAATACATGTGCACTATATTTAAAAAGCAATGTAATCGGTGATGATAGTAGTGATGGTGAATATATCCCTCGTGGTCCTGTGTGGTCAGTATATGGGTGTCCCCTTACCTTACAGCTGTAAGGTAACAGCATGTAATATGTATATCATCAGGGTCCCTGGTATTCTTTATCCTTTGAGGTCCTGTTGTGGTGTCCCCAGATCCTGGCGTCAGTATCCTGCCTATTGCGCTGTGTTGGTCCCTTTAAGTAATCACTCAGCAGCATTCATTCATCATTATACTTATCTAAACATGCATGTTTCAACTTTCAACTTTTGTGTGGAAATCACTGTACCGACCACCTGAAAATCAGATGTTGAGCTGTCGTTCGTCAAAACTTTTGTGTGACGGACTTGTATACAGACGATAGGAAAATCTGACAACAGACCATTGTCTGCTGAAAATTTACTAGCCTGCCATCCAACATTTGTTGGCAAAAAGTTGGACAACAATTGTCCGATGGAGCGTACAAATGGTCGGATTTTAGGCCAACAGTCTTGTTATCACACAATTCCCTGCCGAAAATCTGATCATGTGCACGAGGCTTTAAGGTGAGCGGCAATTGCGCACAGTGGCGGAGCACTTGGACTTTGCATGAAATAAATGTCCATTTACTTGGAGAATTAATACAGCACGTTATAGAGAACTTTACTCAACTTTGTGTGGTCTGCACAGCACTGGATTTTGAGTTCCCAATAGGGCTGATATGAACTGATTGCCATGTTATATTGAGTTATATTGCTGGATATATAATCTATATTATATATTATATGTTACCGTATATACTCGAGTATAGGCCGACCCGAATATAAGCCGAGGCCCCCAATTTACCCCCAAAAAAACTGGCAAACTTATTGACTCGTGTATAAGCCGAGGGTGAGACATGCCTGTCCATCCCTGTGTGTGTGTCCGTCCATCCCTGTGTGTCCGTCCATCCCTGTGTGTCCGTCCATCCCTGTGTGTCCGTCCATCCATCCCTGTGTGTGTGTGTGTCCATCCATCCATCCATCCCTGTGTGTGTGTGTCTCCATCCATCCATCCATCCATCCCTGTGTGTGTGTGTCTCCATCCATCCATCCCTGTGTGTGTGTGTCTCCATCCATCCATCCATCCCTGTGTGTGTGTGTATCCATCCATCCCTGTGTGTGTGTCTCCATCCATCCATCCGTGTGTGTGTGTCTCCGTGTGTGTGTGTGTGTGTGTGTGTGTGTGTGTGTGTGTGTGTGTGTGTGTGTGTGTGTGTGTGTGTGTGTCCAGCCTACCTGTGTCCCGAGCCTTTGTCCCGAGCCTCCGTCCCGTGCCTTGCCTCCTTGCCTCCGTCCCGTGCCGTGCCTTGCCTCCGTCCCGTGTCGTGCCTTGCCTTGCCTCCGTCCCGTCCCGTCCCGTGCCGTGCCTTGCCTTGCCTCCGTCCCGTGCCCTCTTCGTCAGCGCCTCGGCGGCCATTGTAAAATTCAAAAGCCGCGCCTCCTCCTTCGCCTGTGATAGGCGGAACACTGAATTTCCCAGCAGCCTGTGTTCCGCCTATCACGGACATCGTATCATCCTCGTCCGTAGTACGAGGATGAGACGATGCCCGTGATAGGCGGAACACAGGCTGCTGGGAAATTCAGTGTTCCGCCTATCACAGGCGAAGGCGGAGCCGGAGGCGCGGCTTTTGAATTATAGAATGGCCGCTGTCTGTCTACTCGACACGCTGATCGAGCGGGCAGACAGCGATGACTCGAGTATAAGCCGAGGGGGGCACTTTCAGCCTCAAAAAAGAGGCTGAAAATCTCGGCTTATACTCGAGTATATACGGTATGTGTTTTTTAAACAACAGGAGTGCTTTATTTCAAAGAAATCATGACAGGATACAACAGAGTAAGACAGAGAAACAACTCATTGTACAATCAAGGGAATAGAGACAATCATTATAGCACAGAGTGTCATACAACAAAAAATAAGTAGTTAAGTACTCCTACAGTAACTCCCAGAGCAGGTTACCTGTCACCAAACACATCACTTAAGGTACACAGTAAAGGTTAGGCGTAGGCCACCATGATGAGGACCGGGCGAGGGGGGGGGGGAGGGAGGGAGGGGGGGGGAGGGGGGGTAGGGGAGGCAGGGGCAACAACAGTAGGGGGCATGCATGTCAGTGTCACCACTTAACCCTCAAGCGGTATCCCCGGAGGTCCACGGGAGCCAGATTTTGTCAAATTTCCATGGACAACCTCTATTGTGGTACGTAAGTTTATATAAAGGAAGGGCAGCATTGATGTCTCGTTCCCACCGGGCTAAGCTAGGGGGGCGAGTCGACAGCCATTTGCACAGGATCACTTTCTTCGCATAGAAGAGGAGATAGAAGAGCAACAGCTTCGAGTGGTAAGGTATGAGATCATCTGGATGAATGCCCAATAAGGCTAGTTCAGGGGTCCGGGGGACCCCCAATCCTAGCCGTACATTCAAGTGGTCAAAAACACCTGACCAGAAGTCATGCAGCCGTTGACACTCCCAGAACATATGCAGGTACGTTCCAACCTCAGTTTGACACCGGGGGCAATGGGGGTCTCTAGTGGGGTAAATTCTGGATAGACGCACTGGAGTAAGGTACACCCGATGAAGGAACTTCGTCTGAATGAGTTTATCACTCGCGGATATAACTAGTTTAGTACCCCTCTCCAGGCATTCCTCCCAATCCTCTCTCTCCAACCCCGGGATCTCAACCTGCCATTTATTCCAGAGCAAAGTCAGCCTCGCTGGTTCCACTGGGAAGACCACCCGGTACACATTGGAAAGAGGTTTCTTTAGGCCCTCCCCCATGAACAATTCCTCAAGTGGAGTACACTGTAGGGTCGGAGATTCAGAGAACTGGGCTCTGACGGCATGGCGCAGCTGGATGTATCGGAAGTACATCCAACCAGGCATGGCATGCAACTCTGTCAGCCGAGCAAAGGAAAGCAGCCCCCCCGTCGGCATAATGTCCCCCAGCTTACATATTCCAAAGCGCACCCACACCTGCGGGTCCGGGATCGACCTAAATTGCGGCAAGTTCGGGTTGTCCCATAATGGTTGGGCCGGTGACCAGCAGTTCGGTCTCACAAACCGTCGCCCAGCCGCCCGCCACACCCTAAGCGTCGTCTTCGTCGGGCCGGGAAGCATCGTGTTTACCCTCACGCCCCTGTAGATTAGCTCCCGCAGGTCCTGTAAAGAGCCCACGACAGCCGCCTCCAGGCACACGGCCCCGTTTGATTCCGACGCTGCAAACCACCACGAAACTGTGACCAGTATAGCTGCCCAATAGTAAGCCCGTAAGTTGGGGAGGGATAGGCCCCCGACACTCGTCGGAGACTGTAAAATAGATTTTGCCAGCCTGGGGGACGATCCGTTCCATATAAAGGATCCTATAAATGTATCCGCCTCCTGGAAGAAAGACCCCGGAATCCAGCCAGGGCAGTTCCGAAAGATATCATTAAATTTGGGTAAAAGCACCATTTTCAAAATATTTATACGCCCTATGAGGTTCAGAGGGATCCCGGACCAAGACCAGCATCTCTCTGGCAGGGTGCGGAGCAGGGGGAGCACATTCAGAGTATAATACTGATTAGGGTCTCTGGTCACCTGCACCCCAAGGTACCTGAACTCGGTGGCCCTCTGCAATGGAATACTACTGTCCAGTAGAGACGCCATGTCATCCACTGGAAACAAAATGGACTTGGACCAATTTATACAAATCCCCGAGAAGGAACCAAATTCGTGAAAAATCGTGAGCGCCTCCGATAGCGATGGCCCGGTGTCATTCAAGTATAGTAGGGCATCGTCGGCATATAGGGAAATCCGTTCCTCCAGGCCCCCCGTTCGAAAACCTCTAATAACCGGTGACTCCCTAATAAGGATCGCCAGGGGTTCCAGGGCCAGAGCGAACAGTCCCGGCGAGAGGGGGCACCCTTGCCGAGTACCCCTCCGAAGAGAAAAAGGTTCCGATAGCCAAGCGTTGGTACGCACTCTGGCCCTGGGAGCCCTATAGAGCAATCTAAGCCATCCGGTAAATTTAGGGCCGAACCCAAAGCAACGGAGCACCCCCCCAAAGGAAATCCCACTCCACCGAGTCGAATGCCTTCTCGGCGTCGAGAGAGGCAATCGCACGGGACCCCGGAGCCTCATGAGCTATAGAGAGATTAAGGAATAGACGTCTAATGTTGATGTCAGTGCCCTTTCCGGGCATAAAGCCGGTTTGGTCGGCGTGAATCAGTGTGGAGATCACTGTCTTCAACCTAGTGGCCAGGATTTTAGCCAACAGTTTGGCATCCACATTTAGGAGAGAAATGGGACGGTAAGCCCCACAATCCTGAGGGTCCTTACCCGGTTTCGGAATCAAAACAATGATTGCATCCCCCATAGACTCCGGGAGAGAGTCCTCCCTCCGAGCCTATCAAGGAGCTTCTTAAATTTAGGAGCCAGCACATCAGCATGTTGGGAGTAAAACTCCCCCGGCAGACCGTCAGCGCCCGGGGCCTTACCAGTTTGAAGGCTGCCGATCGCCGACTGGATCTCCTCCAGCGAAATCCCCTCGTCCAGCAGCGCCCTATGATCCACAGACAACACTGGAAAGGGGATGCCCGCCAAATAGCTCTGAAGTGCCGCGTCCGAGTAATCCCGCCTAGACTCGTACACCCCTTGAAGAATTCATAAAACCGGGTATTTATGTCCCCAGGGGAGGTGAGCTCCCGCCCTTGAGCATCACGGACACTAGCAATGTGTGTGGAGGCTGAGCGGACCTTTGCCAGCCACGCCAATAGTCTACCATTCTTGTTTCCATACTCAAAAATCCTCTGTTTAGAGTGTAACATCGACTGCTGAGTCTGGGTCACCGCCATCAGGGAGGCCTCCCGGACCACCTCCTGCCACCTCCGGTAGGCCTCCTCCCCTCCCGATCTAACATACTCCGCCTCCCGCCTACCACACTGCTCCTCTAGGTCTGTAAGGGAAGCCATCGCCTCCCTGCGCAAGGAGGCAATATTAGAGATGTAGTGGCCCCGGAGTACAGCTTTAAATGCATCCCATACAACAGGGCCTCTCTCAGAGTCATCGTTATGCTGCCAAAAATTACTAACAGCCTCATCAGTTTTCTCCCTCAGCCGCTCATCAGTGGCCCAGAACCCAGACAGACGCCACACCCTCGAATTTGGTGGGTTTGATAGAGACAACACAAGCATGAGCGGGGCATGATCAGAGATCCCCCGGGGCAGGTGTCGCACGGACCTGGACCATCTCAAAGCCCCAGGGGAGGCATAGGCCAGGTCTATGCGAGACATCGCTCGGTGGGTGGCAGAGTGACAAGTAAATTCACGGCCATCGGGATGGTAGTGGCGCCAGAGGTCAGTTAGGGAAAAAGTGTCCGCCCAACTCCGGAGCTCACCACCAGCCCGGGAAGTAGGGTGCAGTCTGTCCAGGTCCTGCTGGGGAACCAAGTTGAAATCCCCAACCAGGAGGATCTCTGGTGTATTAAATCCTAAGGCTATGTGCATAATGTCGTATAGCAACTGCCCGTTCACGGGGGGGGGAAGGTAAAGTCCCACCAATACCATATCTTTGTCATACACAGACATATGTATAATTACAAATCGGCCTCCAGGGTCCGTCCGCACCTCCTTAATCTGGATCGGAAGGGACCTGTGGATCAGGACACTGACACCTCTAGCGTAATTAGAGTAAGTGGCGTGATAGTGAGTACATACCCAGGCCCTACGGACTCCTAGAATCCGCGAACCAAGCAGGTGAGTTTCTTGAAGTATACAGATGTGAGGATTAAACCTTTGCAAAAATTTAAATACTAGAGATCGCTTGGTCGCCGAATTGAGACCTCGGACATTCCAAGAAATAACCGAGATTTCACCCATCGGGCCAAGAAAGTGTATAAGGTGTCACAATCCACAGGTGCCCCCCCACCCCCCAACCCCCCATAACAATACCAGATAATAAGGTGCTTGCAGAGCCTGTCCATACCCAACAACAATGAAAAGTGAGCACGTTCCCCTGAATCATAAAGCCCCTCCAACATAAACAAAAGTAACAAAAAAACAGAACTAAAAAAAGGAAAAACACCCCATCTGCAACGGCAGATAACAGTAACGTTCCCCCCCTCCCCGCACCCCCCCCCCAAACACGGGGGTACCTCAATCCCCCAAACCAGTAACCAAGTCATCCACTAAGGAGGGTACTAGCACATAGCTAGAGGTTTTGCCCAAAGGCACATGTGGGCCGTAGAGATGCTGACTGATGCATAACGAGTCTCCCACCTCCTGGTAGGGGTTTCAAACTTAAGTTACAACAACAGTTAGTCCCTGAAACATCTCCTTGATCAGGAAGCTTGCAAGGTAAGAAAAACTGCTCAATTGCCTGCTGGAAGGTAACCGTTTGCAAGACATGTCACCCCCCGGGCTGTATACAGCCTCAATCACAGCCAGGTGGAGTAGGCATGCCGCAAGAGCTGCCCCTCGCTACAGCGGTAGACATTGTTCCAGAGCCCCATATTTCCAAAGTTCCATCACCACCTCCAGATTATACGTTCGGTGTCCAGCAAGGCCTGCGGAGGCAAACGACCACAATTCCGGACCCCATGAGGGCCGCAGCGGCTGCCACAGGTGAGGACAGTATCCATCCAGGCCCTTGGTGGGCGCTAGGTTCAAGTGTTCGCTCCCGAACACCTGCTGGTGTATAGTCCCGCACCTGAAGGCAGGTCATGAGCACAAAAAAGTAAGAAATCCAAATCCCCCCAGCTTACCTCCAACAGGAGAGTCCCGCACATACAATAGGAAGGATAAACCAGGGGGAGAAAAACATAAATGAGACTGATCAGGGATAGCAACAAACATGTAGCTCCACCGCCAAGGCTCGCGGAGGGAGGGAGTCCAGCCAGGCCGCAGCCTCGCGCGGGTCGGTGAAGAACCGGGTGGCCTCTCCATCCTGCACCCGCAGCCGAGCCGGGAAGAGAACGCTATATTTAATATTCCGGGCTCGCAATCCAGCCTTCACATGATCAAATGATCTGCGCAATTTCTGCGTCTCCAAAGAGTAATCCGGGAACATCATGATGGTGGCATTCTGGTACTTCAGATCTCCCATCCGACGGGCCGCCCGGAGTGCTTCGTCCCGGTCCCGAAAGTGCAGGAGCCTGAAGATAAGCGTGCGCGGTTGTGCCCCTGGGGGTCCTGGGGTGGGGGGAACCCGATGCGCCCTCTCGACGGTAAAATAAGGCGAAAACTGTGCTTCAGGTAGAAGGCTGCGCAACAGTTCCTCCACAAACACCGTAGGATTCCTCCCCTCCACCCCTTCGGGCAGACCGACGACACGAAGATTGTTCCTCCGGTTTCTGTTCTCCGCGTCGTCAGCCTTGTACTCCAGGGCCCGTACACGAGTGTGAAGGGTGCGGATGGACTCCGCGTGCTCCGATGTGAGATCCTCCACCCGGCCTATGCGCTGTTCCGCCTCCGACACCCGCGACCGTAGCTTGTCAAGGTCCTGTCGGACGAGGCCGACGTCCAGCTGCACCGCCTCAATCTTATTAGTCAGCGCCGCCTGGCAGGAAGCAATGGCCGCCATAACATCTCTGAAGCCGACCTCAGCGTCCTCTTCCCGATCCTCCATCTCCGTTTGAGACGCCATATTGCGCGCCTGCACGAGCGGAGTAGCCGCCTGCAGGTTCAAAACCGGGGCTGGATCCGGACAGGAGTGATTTTTCCCCTTGCACTTGGTTCTGCCTGACATCCGGAGCACAAGGGTGTAGTTTTAGGTGAGTATGAGGTACGGAGTTCAAATTCCGGATAAAAAAGTCAGCAGAGCTCCAGCAACCACAACCTCTCAGGTCGCCATCTTGGACACGCCCCCATATGTTATGTGTTTAATTATTATTTCACATGTGTATGTCAAATTCCTATGTTACTGTGAGTCTACATAAGTATTTAAAAAGAGAGAAAACACTGCGCTATAGTTTGTGAAACAATGGCCACAACGGCCACAACAGCAGCCAACACCAAAAACAAACAAAGTTCAACAGATAAAATAATAAAAACAGTGTAGCGCTTCAATAATAATAAATGTAATCAACATAAATTATAAAAATAATAATGATGTAACAAAAATCGCATAAATCTAAGTGCCTAAAATTAAAAGTCCAACATTAGGCGCTCATTCCACTATGTTGATGGCATAGGAGTGACCAAACTGTCACAGAGAAGGAAAATGGTGTACTAGACGAATGTGTTCATGCGGGTATACTTGATTGTAAACATCAGAGAAAAGTAGATAGATACTTCTTACCGGAACAGTTGGACTCACACAGTCATATGACGGTTGAGTCTAGAAGGCTTGAGGTCACAATCTAGGACCAAGGAGTGTGAGGAGAGAGGTCAGTTGAGCTGGTGGAGGAGCTCCGGGCGGTTGTAGGCTCAATGATGGATCCTTTCAGATGGAACGTCAAAGTATTCAAAACGCAGCCCGTTGTACCAATACTCCAACCTCCCCCGAATGAGGAGGGGGGTGTTTGTGAAGTTTTAAACCAAAGCAATGGAAGAAAAGAAAAAAAGGCTCCACATGGTGCGGGTCAAACGATAAAAAAACGTTGGTTTATTGAAGTCAAAAGGTAATAAATGACTTGGTGATCACATAAAAAACAAAATGAAATTAAAAGCAATGTGGGGTACCAACAGCTCGCCCGACGCGTTTCGACATATGTGTCTTCAACTGGGGCATGACAATTTTTTTCTTTTCTTCCATTGTTTTGGTTTAAAACTTCACAAACACCCCCCTCCTCATTCGGGGGAGGTTGGAGTATTGGTACAACGGGCTGCGTTTTGAATACTTTGACGTTCCATCTGAAAGGATCCATCATTGAGCCTACAACCGCCCGGAGCTCCTCCACCAGCTCAACTGACCTCTCTCCTCACACTCCTTGGTCCTAGATTGTGACCTCAAGCCTTCTAGACTCAACCGTCATATGACTGTGTGAGTCCAACTGTTCCGGTAAGAAGTATCTATCTACTTTTCTCTGATGTTTACAATCAAGTATACCCGCATGAACACATTCGTCTAGTACACCATTTTCCTTCTCTGTGACAGTTTGGTCACTCCTATGCCATCAACATAGTGGAATGAGCGCCTAATGTTGGACTTTTAATTTTAGGCACTTAGATTTATGCGATTTTTGTTACATCATTATTATTTTTATAATTTATGTTGATTACATTTATTATTATTGAAGCGCTACACTGTTTTTATTATTTTACATAAGTATTTAAACTCCTTTTTGTGTTTTATTATTGAATATCACAAAGTTATTATATATATTTTCTCTAGGATTTAGCGCCACACCATTCATGCTATAACTGTGAACAGCCACAGTGAGCTCCTGGCAAACTTCTAACTGTCTGTCTAAGCAGGTATTTTACCTTTTCATTAAAAATCATGTCTCGCTGCTAAAACGACCTAAAAAAAGCCTGTTTTTCAAACTTAAATAAATCAAATTGGGGTGCTGCTGCTGTATGTAATACAAGCTAACTGTAAAAAAATAAATAAATACATAAATAAATAAATAAAGTCAGCCATATATATATATATATATATATATATATATATATATATATATATATATATATATATATATATATATAAATATATATACTGCCACCATGTACTGTCACTAAAATTTGAAAATCATACCGTTCCATAACAGCTTTAAGGCACTCCCATGCATGTTATTTAAAAACTTGTATAGTTTCAATGTTGTCCTTGAAGCTGCATTAGAATATCCTCTACCCGCCGTACAGAATTTAAAAAAACATGTTTTGCATTGGTACATGTCCCCCATGGTAGTGCTCAGCTCCCCATGCTGTTTTCCTATAAGCCCTAAAAATAGCTAGAATTTAGCTACAAGCCTAAGGTGACCAGATTTCTAAAATGAAATCCGGGGACATATTTTTATTTACTAGCAATGGCACCAATCAGTGACTCTCCGCTCATTGCAGCTCGCCGCCCACCTCACAGCCTGTCAAGTCTTATTGTTCGGGCCCCGGGTACTACTGGGTGGGGAGCAGAGGAAGATCACTCCACCAGGGAAGGCAAGGAGATAAGCAGGTAGGCGGCTGGCTGGGACTTGAGCCAAGGCAGAAGAACATGTGAGCAGAGCTGGATGGGCATGCACCTGAAACTGAAGAAATATTCCCTCCGCTCCGACCAGCACATGATCATTAGAAAGAGGCATGGATAATGGAAAAAAATACACCACCCTAAGCTTGTAGGAGCGACAGAGCGTGGGTGTGTAATTCAGATTATTTTTTTTAATTCTGCACAGACTGTCTTTGAAATTCCCCCAGCCCCTGTTCAAATACAATCCGGGGACAAATCCGGGGACAGACTTGGTCCGGGGACAGTGTCCTCAATCCGGGGACTGTCCCCGGAAACCGGGGATGTCTGGTCACCCTATACAAGCCCCCAGCCCAGACTTCAGTGGGATTCACTTACTAGTTTGGATTTGCCAAATCTTGAGAAAAATTTGCCAAAACCCTAGTCAACTCAAGACCCAGGGAGATTCACCCATCACTATCTATTAGAATGCACTTCCAGTTGTCCCTGAAGCAAGGAAACATCATGTTTTATGAAGCTTGCTAGATGCAAACGTAGATAAGAATGAATTCCAAAACAAGTTCAGATCAGTTCATATGTCACTTTTTACCATTTATCAACCCCACCACAGTGTACTGCATGTAAACAAGACTTGACATGCTATTGAAGCTCTTTAATTGGCTTCTTAAGCCCATTTCAGGTGTATAGGCATCTTGGCATGTTATTAGAATAACATAAATTTGAAATGTGAATAAAATTTACTGTTTAATATTCTCCCACAGCTCTTCAATTGATATGTTTGAGGCAATAAAAATGCATCCTACTGATATTTTGCTCCAGGCAAGGTGAGTCATATAACATCAAAATAACCTGCTATCCAAAGTAAATAAAATTGCTATGCAGCACTAAAAACCTGCTGAACCATTGTTAATCTTCTGCTGCCGACGCTACCCCATCCCTCTTTGATATTAAGATGCAGTTAAATTTTGCATCACACAGAACTTTCCATGCGTAAAGGGTTCCGTGCACACGTCAAAATAAATATCAACCTTTATTTCACATACAAGGTTAGAACTCTAGAAGAGCTTTCAAACGTGAATAAGTGAACCCTGAAATTAATAAATATTAAACTCAAAGAAGCTTGGCTAGAATAATCATTTTTACAAGCAAATCAATCACAATATTAAGTAATGCTGTTAATATATGTATTTATAGTGTAATATTGCAGATATTTGTGTTTGAAAAGATGTTTAACATTGTTAAATATTTGATAGATTTTTCTTTTAAATTATACCGTTTGAACAGTTTGAGATCTGGCGTACTTTGATTTTGGATAAACAGATTGCTTGATGAAGCTGGGTTGGGCCCAAAGGTTATGATACGTAATGGCACCAGTAACATCTAACATCTAGAGCAGTGGTCTTCAAACTATGGCCCGGGTGCCAATACGCAGCCCTTAACTTGCCTTACCTGGCCTTTGGGGCACTTTTCCGCCCACTGATGCAAGATGCGATTCCTCCCACTGACACCAACAATGTGGCATAATTCCTGTTACTGGCATCAACAGGACACTATTCCTTTCACTAACACCAATGGTGCGCTATTCTTTTCTTCCCCCTAATGCTAAAGATGCACTGTTTACTCTCACTGACTCCAGGGAAATGTCTACTCCCACTGGCTAGAGTCTGACTCCCCTAAAGTCTGAAGGATGGTAAACTGGCCCTTTGTTGAGAAAGTTTGGAGACCCCTGATTTAGAAGACTTCTATCTAGGAAAAATGTATAGTGCAAAATGGAAAGGACACACCTGCACTGTGACAATCTAGAAAGAGATGTGAATCATTATGTTCTTTGAACAGTTGGTTGAGGATAATGATTCAGATCTGGGCTCTTCTCTATGCACTGAGCATTATTATGACGCACTGGTGCAATTCTACAGTGAAACAAGGAAATGTATTTCCTTCATCAGTATTTAATACATAGTAGGATGCATAGGATAGGCTAAAATTAGTGGTTATGTCTACGCACTACAAAATGGAAAATTAAGGTATGAGTTTAAATGATCTAGTGAGGGCAGTTGTTTTTTTTTACTACATTATTAGACATTTATATTACAGAAATAGTAACTCAAAGTTGTGAATATTTGAGCAGTAGTTACCACAATGTGGTAATATTTGGGCTCGTATTAAATAAAGTATAGAACAAAAGGCTACAAAAACTATACATTTTAGAAAAGAATAGTTGAATAAATTAAAAGAAGCACTTAGGCTTGTATACTGGGAATGTGTACCACTAAACAAAGACAACATTTTTTTTTTGTTTACATGGAATATAGATGAAGTAAAGCAAAAACTAAAACGCAAGGTGATAGCTTTTATCCGTTATAAATAGCATGCAAGGAAAAATGCAATGTAAAAGCACAGGTAGGCAATGCAGTTATGTAGTACTAATCAAAGGCAAGAATCTTCAATTGAAATGTTGAGTGTCTTAGCAGAAGATTTCTAAAAGTGTACCATATATAATATTAGGGGGGTAATGTAGCCAATACTGCTTGAATAAAAATACTTGAAATAATTTTTCCAGTTTTACCTGAGTAATATTAAATCAGAATTCCAGGGTATTTAGAAGCCTTACAGAGATTCTAATTCTCTTCTACAATCTATAACTGAGAAAAAGAGTTTTGACTAGTGATACACCTTAAGTTTGCTATCTCATTTTCTTCTCAAACTGAATCATTTCCATAAGACATAGCATGGATGTTGTAAAAAAGAAAAAAAAACATATCCTAGGGCTTAACTGCTGTTCCAGAATATCCCTAGTATTGTGCATTGCCTAGTGAATAACCAGCATAATACAGCAAGGCACACATGACTTCTTAAGCTTTTGGTCCCTCTTTTCTAGTGTTCTCTGGCATATTGACATACGTGAATATGTTATTAACTTTGCCCTCTATACACTAAATGAAATGTACATTGAGAAAACAGTGCTAGAAAATGACTTGAAATAGTTGTTTAAAAAGTAAGGGAATTCCCATTTTCAATCAGCAGCTGTAGGAGCGAACAGAATCTTAGGATTATTAAAAAAAAAGGAGATAAACAGAAGTTGTGCAATATTATCCCCCCCCCCCCAGTAAAAATCACTGGTAAGGTCCCATTGTAAATATGGGTACAGGTTTGTTGCACATTCATTGTTCACCTTAGCAGCCCCAGCCATTTAAGGCATAGTATGGCTTTTGCTGCCCCAGGTTTGTGAACATGGAACACTTGATCAAAGTGAAAACAGATTTCTAGATTTAAAATGATGTATTATGGATACAATTTAGAATGTCCTGTATGAAATGTTTACTTTAAAAATACAGATTCAATTATAACTGTACTTGTGATTTATTCTTAATGTATTAATAAACATATTATGCATCATTTTTGTTCAAATAATATATGTATGTTACATCCAAGACACTCAGTCTATAAAGCATTTTGGGCTTTTTTAATAACTTGAAAAGGAGTGCCAGGTATCTAATAAATGCAAGTTGGAAGGTGAGTTTGAAAGCATTCACTGAAAATAAAACTTTTTTTAAATCACATAAAACATTAGTTTACACATTTGTGAGCTTATTTTTTTTAGTTTGGGATAAAGCAGGTAAGGGCTAGGAATTTAGGTCAGATTTTTATTGCTATCAATGTTTTTCCAAGACGATTCATGCTACTCAAGTGTCAGAAAGTAATAGAAAATTAAATAGTTTAATTCAATGTTTATAGTTATCAAGAGAACAGGACGTAAGGGGAACTCTTCCAACAAGAACATATGTTCCCATGATGACCACTGTCTAAGAGAGAAATTTACATCAGTTAGGATAGATTCCCTCTTATTTCCTGTTGCATCCCTCTTTTGGGAGACTAAGTAAATGGAAATCTCCTCAATGGGACTCTGACAGCAAATGCTAAAATGGCAAAAGAAGTTGAACAAAGCATTGGTGTTGAAATTCCTTGTAACCATGTTCCAGTATTAGCTTGCAATAGACAATTTTAAATATCAGATCTTCATATTCATATCAGATCAGATCCAATATTCATATCAGATCCTTAGGTCTGGTATGGATTGTAAGGGAAACCCTCATGCCAACATATTATAAAAAACGGGGTGGGGTCCCCCCAAGATCCACACCAGACCCTTATCTGAGCATGCAGCCTTGCAGGCCTGAAAAGGGGAGTGACGAGGATGCACCCCCCTCCTGAACCATACCAGGTCATGTGCCCTCAACATGGTTTTTGTTTTGGGACAGGAGGGCTCTGCCCCATCGCCCCAAAGCACCTTGGCCCCATGTTGATGGAAACAAGGGGCCCTGGGCTGTGGTTGTGGGGGTCTGCAGGCAGAGAGCTTATCGGAATCTGGAATCCCCCTTTAGCAAGGGGGCCCCCAGATCCCAGCCCCCCCTATGTAAATGAGTATGAGGTAAATTATACCCCTACTCATTCACCAAAAATAGTGTCAAAAAGAATAAAAACACACATACAGTTTTTGACAAATTCTTTATTCAGAATAAAAAGCAATGTCCACCGAAGTAGATCCATCATCAATCACAATGCCCGCTGCACCACTGGACCCAAAAAAAAGGGAAAAAAACAGCTCTGACTGCCTTCTCCGCTGTTTGATAGTTCTTAAATAAGTAAGGGCGGGGCCACCTGGCGACATCATCTGGTGGCGCCACCCCCATGTGGCCACATTGCCAGGTGGCTCAGCCTCTTACCTATTCAAGAACTATCAGATGGCAGAGCAGGCAGACAGCGGTTAGCCTTCGTCATGGGCTGAGCTTCTTTTTTTTCGGGATCGGTGGGTGTCATGATTGACGATAAATCTACATTGGGGGACATTGTTTTTTTTATTTTTAATAAAGAAATTTTCAAAAACTGTGTGTGTAGAGGGAAGGCTGGGATCTGGGGCCTCCAGATTCCCATAATCCCCCTGCCTGCAGACCCCCACAACCACAGCCCAGGGTTATCGGGAAGAGGCCATTGTCAACATGGGGAAAAGGTGCTTTGAGGTGGGGGGCAGAGCCATGTTGAGGGAATGTGGCCCGGTATGGTTCAGGAGGGGGGCACTCATGCGTCCTGACCTGCTAGGCTGCATGCTTGAATAAGGGTCTAGTATGGATTTTGGGGTCGACCCCACACCGTCTTTTATAAATTGTAGAGTGGAGTTCCCCCCAAAATCTATACCAAATCCAAAGGGTCTGGTATGGATTATGGGGGACCCCCATGCCATTTTTTTAAACATTTTTGTATTGCCGGCAATGGCTTGCAGCTGGAAAAATCTATATAAATGTGTATTTTTTTTTCACTTTACTAAGCAATCAATGCATTGACACATGTCCTCCAGGGCAGTACCCGGGCCCCTGTACCTTAGAGTTTGCATTTCTGGTTCGAACTTTTTACATGTTGTGAGTTCTGGTGCGAACTAAACCAAGGGGTGTTCAGTCCATCACTATTGTCTGACCTTGTCTGACCTGACGGCTCCTGATCTAGAGATAAGAGATGGACATCACTACACTGCTGGCCCCAGTGACAGTTCTCCATCCTCATGAAGCTTTGTACAAGGCACTGTATGATATAATAATATACTAATACGCAAAGCAATACCTAATTAATTGTGAGTAGCTGCCAATCCCACACAGTGATAAATAAAAATCAATAAATGTGGCGCTTTTTCTGTGAACAAAATAATAATGCTAGAATAAATAAATAAAACCTTCACAGTGCAATTAATATAATCAAATATAGTAATGCAATATTAATCAATATATAATATAACTTAAAGTGCAATAATAACTTGTGACAAAAGTCTATAAAGTGCTTGGTGCAATCAATCTTCAGCGCACAGAAATACTTCATAAAAAGTGTCAGCAATCGTAGCGCAGACCCATGTATCAATTTCCTCAATGGTGCTTCACCATCCGTACGTGCAGTGTGCCCCAGCCTCTCACCTCAAAGGAAGACCCCTAGGGGTCTATTCGCACCAATGATGAATCTCTCATATAAATCCACAGCAATAGGCTCTCTCCTTGTAGTCTTATACTAGATAGGGCAGCGATGTTCACAGATACAGGCAGATATTTCCATTAAAACATAGCTATCTCCTCCACCTCCTCCACTTTTCACCAACAAGGCTCATTTGTAAAAAAAAAATAGGTCTCTATGTTTATTATTTCAATAGGATAAAACACAGTCAACAGCTTTCTCGTGTATCAGGGACTTCTGGTCTTGTCCGCCACCAGAAGTGACGTTCACCCAACTCCTCCCAAATATTATTTATATTTGTACAAGGCACTATTGCTCTATCCAAAATGCGAATGCAAATTTTATCCTCTATTACTGTAATAAAGTGTTTTATTCTACCATATCTATGAGCTTCCTTGCTCTCCTTTTGTTTTACAGTGTACCACAACGGCCTGGAGAAATTTGAATTTGAATAGCCCTAAGTTCTAAAGTTCGGTAGGGAAAAGGTTTTAGATGTCTTTCTGTTACATTATTACTTGCAGTCACAATTACTATATTTCACAGTTTTTTCTCTCATCTATCTTTTCACTGACAAAGATAGAAAAAGGTAAAATAATGGTATTACACATAAGTAGATGCAAGTATATTTCTGGTATGTGTTTCTGAATCGTGAAAACAGGAATGCCTTTCAGGGTCTGAATCATCCATGCAGATTGTTGTTGCAAATTTATCAAGCACGCTTGTACTATGTCTAGAGACCATTTTATTATTCTTTTCAGGTATGCAACAAATATGGAATGAGATAGAATATCTCTACGTGCAGAAAGTTATTTTCATTTATCAATCTGAGTAAATGAATATATTAAATTCTAAACATAAGTGAGTAACATCAGGGTCATTCTAACCATCAAGTATTAAAAAATAACCATTGTCATTTTTTTTTAGTTATAGATTTGTTTTATCTTATTTCTCCATTCTGTTGCCTTTGTTTGATAGCTTAGAACAGCTTTGGCTGAAACTAGCATTAAAAGGATTAGACTGCAAAGAGGAGTCTCAAGACTCTATACATTTCACAGAATACTGCTTAGTAAAGGTAGTCTCTTGATTTCTGAACTAAGTAGAGCTGTAGCTTGTAGCCTGTATAAAAATTGTGACAGAATGCTTCTTTTTGCAATATATTCAATTTTTAAATTGCATGAAAGCTGTATAACTACAGAATTACCAAATGGGTGGAGCCTGTAAAAAATAATAGTTATCATTCATGTTTACCTAGGATAGAATCATCTCTGGTACATGACTGAATTATACTACTCTGTAAAAGTAATAAAATATAGTGAACTGCTACCATTCTCCATAAAACCAAAATTGCTACCTGTCCCAGATCCTGCAACATGGCCTCTTATTTTTTTACACTGACCAGTAGTTTCTGTATCTTACAGGATCCAGGATAGTCAGTGAAGTAGCACAAACTGCACTTGAAACTCTCTCTAAGCTAGAAATATTGGGAGGAGTGATTTCCTGCCCAACAGTGCCAGAAAAAGTTCCGCCACCTCTGTCACCCAGCCCAGAAAGAGGCCCAGGACACAGGTGATCTGCAAGGTAAGTAGCAACTGAGTATCAAAGTTGGTGCATTCTTATGCTAAAAATACCAACTATGGAGTATATTTTTTCTCCCACTAATCCCAGCAATGAGACAGATTTTCTCTTCTGCTCACGCTGACACTAATGATGGAGTATATTCCCACACCTGCTGACACCAATGGTTGGGTGTTTTCTCCCTCCCATTCTTTTGTTTTAGTGCAATTCTCAGATGAGAGCCCCAATTGTTTTCAATGGGAAATCTTGGATGAAAACTTCAGTTGTTTTCAATTGGAAAATAAAGCAAATATCAGTTGTCAATGCTTGTCTAATTCTTGAAGTAAAGCTAAGGAAACTGACTCAGTAGTAGAATTAATGTGGTTTTACTAAACAAGAATGCTGCATATGCATACAGTCATAGGAACACAATAAAAGACATACAGAGTGTTACAAATATGCACACAACATACATGCTAAATATCCTTTCCTAGTGAATCAACATTGACAATAGTCTCTATGCTATAGTGATATACTAAAAATGTCACTTAGCTTCTGTAATAGCTGGTTCATGATTTTTGCAGCAAACAGGACTCCATTCATTAAAAGTGATTGCAGTAAAATATAAATATATAACAGGTATACAATTATAAAAAATGTAAAAATGGTTTTATTAACCACTAGGCATCCGCATTATAGCCGAAAGACGGCTGCAGCGCGGACGCCAATTGCCAGGAGGCCGTCCCTGGACGTCCTCCTGTTTACTTCCACGTTGCACGCTCCTGCGAGCGCGCATCGAGGAAGTTCTGTGCTGGCCATGTCCCCTGGACACAGCCAGTCACAGATCGCTGTAAACGGACAATCACAGCGACCGTTTACAGGGCGATCGGACATGCCAATGAGAGATGATCTCAAGTGTAAACATATGAGATCATCTCTCATTGCCGGCTCTCTCCCCTCCAGGGCCAGATTAAGAACATCATGGGCCTGGTGCTGAGGATTTTGGTAGGGCCTTTTTTATAAACAATAAGTAAATAAAAATGCAAAAATTATTTTGTTATAACAAATTAAATTAAAGAGAGAGAGGGAGGATGAGAGAGAGAGAAAGGGGATGAAAGAGGTGTGAGGGGTAAGGGATCGAGGATGAGAGAGAAAGGGGGGGGGGTGAGAGAAAGAGGATGCACATGAGCATGTGTGGGAATGACATCAATGCAGCCTGGCCAAGGCAAGTGACGGAAGGCACAGAACCCAGAAGGACACCGGGTGAAGATGTTAGTGCCCAGGCCCCACCGGATTGATCACAGCACAGCACTGGAGGGCTCAGTCTGACAATTTAAGTGTATCCTAATGTGCTAATATGCTGGGCATACTTGTACATTATGGCATAACCTACCCCAGGGCCTCTAAAAAGTAGTAATGTTCGAAAAGTTTACTACCGCTTTAATATCACGAGCCTCTCATGGGGCCCCCTACTGACCCTGTGGCCCTTGGGCAGTGCCTAAGTGCATAGTTGTCAACATTTCAAAAATATTTTCAGGATCGCTTTTTTACAATTGCTATATTTATAGTAGCTGACATCCCCTATGTTCCTCTATACATCACAATAGTAATTACAAAATTAAATAAATACTAATAATGGGGCAGAACAAATATGAGGACTGTGAGATTTCCTTTAGTTGAACTGACAAAAGTGTGCCCATTCTAGAGCTGGTAACATTGAGGATATTCAGTATAATTTTAAAGAACAGTTTTTGTGGGTAAGAGGCATAGGGGAGGAGTATGGATGGTATAAAAGTGGGAAGTATGTGCAGGTGAGGGAGAGAAATGTGGAGGGTCTAACAGTGGGCACTATGTACATGAGGAGTGCAGAGGGTATGGCAGAAGGCACTATGTACAGGAGAGGAGTGTGAAGGATATGACAGTGGGCAGTATGCACAGCAGAGGAGTGTAGAGGGTATGACATTGGGCACTATGTATAAGAGAACAGTGTGGAGGGTATAACAGTGAGCAATATGTACAGGAGTGTGGAGGGTATGACAGTGTACACTATGTACAGGAGAGAAGTGTGGAGAGTAGGACAGTAAGCAGTAATTACAGGAGAGGGGTGTGAAGGGAGGGTATGACGCTGGGCACTATGTATAGGAGAGGAGTATAGAGGGAATGACAGTGAGTAGTATGTACAGGAGAGGAGTGTGGAGGGTGTGACAGTGGGCACTATGTATAGGAGAGAAGTGTGGAGGGTATGACAGTGGGCACTATGTATAGGAGAGGAGTATGGAGGGTATGACAGTGAGTAATATGTACAGGAGAGGAGTGTGGAGGGTATGACAGTGGGCACTATGTATAGGAGAGAAGTGTGGAGAGTATGACAGTGGGCACTATGTATGGGAGAGGAGGATGAAGTAATCTGGGAAGGAAAAATGTAAAGGTTTGTGGAAGGATGTTTAGGGACTGCGTAGTGGTTAATCGGGCCATACATGGATTGAAATTACACCAATTAAGCAGAGACCAGCCATAGTCGATCTATGTATGGGCTAGCTGGTTTTACACAAGTCAACCTATTAACCGACTTGAGTACAACCAGCCTGTCATGTTTTCCTCAAAACAATCAGTGCTGCCAGCTATAGTTAGCAACACTAATCATTGTATTGTATTCACTGGCAGAACACAATAACACTGCGGGAGTGATTGCCCCATTCACAGGTCAGCAGGTGAGAGGGTGTGTGGGGACAGGCTGGGGAGAGATACTAGTCAGTCCCTGGGTAGGCACTGGTTAGTATCAGAGCCAGATACACACAGGTTACATACGCCATGATCGTTAGAACGAGAGCAATAATTCTAGCACTAGACCTCCTCTGTAAGTCTAAACGTGTAACCTGTAAAAAAATTTAAACGCATCTCCTAGTACACAACAAAAAATAGTGCTAACTTTAGTGGGTTTTTTTAATGAATGAAACAGTTTCTTTCCAAAAAAAAAGTTTTAAAAATTGCTGCGCAAATGTCATGTAACATAAAAAGTTGCAAAGACCACAATTTTATTCCATAGAGTGTCTGCTAAAACAATATATAATGCTTGAGGGTTCTGAGTAATTTTCTAGCATAAAAAAAATGATGACTTTTACATGTAGGAGAGAAGTCTCAGAATGGGCCTGGGTGGCAAGGGGTTAATTAGCATAAGTAATATACAAATAATTATTATGAGCACTGTGAGTTCATCCTCTCAGTCTGCTGCAGAGTCTTCCAGATTGTGTTTAAACTGGCCGCTCTGTATGTAGCTTCTGACAGGCTGCGCAAGCAGCCCTGCATCTCCGGAACCATAGATGATAGCAGCCCCATATTTTAACCAGTGCTGGAGTGGGTCTTTAGTTACATACCCCCCAAATGTGGGATCTCTGTGACTCCTGATCGCTGAGCTACAATCCTCGAAGTCAATCTTTTTTTTTTTTTTGGACAAATGGGCCTATCTTGAGAAAGGGGCCTGGAGCTGCAGCTCCAATAGCCCCTATGTTAATCCGGCCCTGCTCCCCTCACACAGAGAAAGCGTGTGAGGAGAGAGAGGATCTGTGCTGAAGCTGACTGAATTTTTCAAGTAATTTATACCATTCAAAATCACAGTGCCCATACAGTGCCCATACAGTGTCATAGTGCCATCTGTTATCAGTGCAATCTATCAGTGCCATCTCAGTGCCATCTGTTATCACTGCCACCTATCAGTGCCATCTCATTGCCATCTGTCATCAGTGCCATCTGTCAGTGCTAGCCAGTGGGGTGTCAGCTCAGTCCCAAAGGGTTAGGTCCCATGCCAGCCTTCCCTATTCCCTTCAGAACTCCTTATGGCTTCCTCCCAATTCAGGAGAAGCTATCATTCCCCCTTTCACTGCCCAGCAAATGTTTCACCAATCAATTTTTTCAATCTTATTTTTACTGTGGACATGCTTGCATCAGTTGTGGTCCAGTCCACCCTATATGCCCAACAATTTATTGCAAGCAACCCAACGTCCTATTATGCCCGTCCCTACGAGTGGAGAGCCCTAAAAGTGGTGGAGTTTAAAACTTTTTTGGGCCTCACATTCTGTATGGGACTAAGCAAAAAAATGTTTTACGTTGGTATTGGTCTACCCTCCCCATCCACCACATGCCCATCTTTATAAAGCTTTATAAAATTTGACCATTACTCAACTATTTTTCTGATATCTTCCCCTAGTTGTTTACCCCAGACCAACACATTTGTGTGGATGAGTCCCTTGTCAAATTTTCTGGCAGGCTGGGCATAAAACAATTTATTCCCCAAAAATGCCCGCTATGGGGTGAAGATGTACAAATTGTGCGACCGCACTACAGGGTATACCTATGCCTTCAGGGAACGACACCCAGCTACATCCCCCCAATTGCCCAGAATACAGTTGTTTGGGAACTCATAAATCCACTCCTGGAGAAAGGCTACCATCTCTATGTGGACAACTTTTATACAAGTTTACCCCTGTTCCCGCAACCTTCACAGAAAGAACACTCCAGCATGTGGCACCATAAGGACGAACCGGAAGGGCTTTCCTCAAAGCCTCGTCAACAAGAAGCTAAGAAGAGTGGAGACGGCGAGCTTACGGAATGAGGGAATTATGGCTGTGAAGTGGAGGGATAGAAGGGATGTGTATGTTCTTTCATTGATCCACAATACCTTCGTAGAGATCAACAGGAGGGATGGCCGAGTTCAAAAGCCAACATGTATCCACGAATACAATATGTTCATGGGGGTTGTCGACTTCAACGACCAGATGCTCGAACCCTACCTTGCCACAAGACGAACATACCAGTGGTATAAAAAAGTTTCAATTTATTTTTTTAATTTGGCCATATACAACAGTTACGTTATTTATCACAAATCCACTGAAAGACCCAAATCCTTCCTTGCCTACCAAGAGGAAATCACCACTGTCCTTGCATTCCCAAACAGCCCACCAGAAACCATTCGATATGATGTGATTAGTAGACTCTCCGAACGACACTTTCCCGAAAAAATCCCTCCCAGACCAACAGGCCAAAAACGGCAGAAAAAATGCCGGGTGTGCACCAAAGGAGGAGTGAGAAGAGACACCACTTTTTATTGTCCCCAATGTCCTTCCCAACCAGGCCTCTGGGTAGTTGGCTGTTTCCGCCGTTACCATACTTCACTACATTATTAGTGAAGTATGGTAAACATAACCCTCACTTCCTGCCATTTACCTTCACACCCCTTATGCCTCTACTTGTTCTCTAACTGACCCTGGCTTGTTATTCGACCACGCTTCTGCCTACCGATTCTATTTATACTTCTGCCTGATCTGGAACTGACCCTGGCTTGTTATTTGACCACGCTTCTGCCTACCGATTCTGTACATACCTCTGCCTGATCTGGAACTGACCCTGAACTGTTTGACCATCCTTTTTGCTTGCCTCTTGGACTGATCTTGTACCCTGCCACTGGACTAGTGGGATTCATAACACAGGGGTCTCACATATGTGAGGGGCTCCAGAATTGTTTTTCTGGATGAAGAAAACATTTCTTTTTGTTTTCTCATTTGTAGATTAGGGTCTGGAGACTCGGAGGCTTCCAAGAGATTTGGGTGGGAGAAGCCTTTGCCCCTATCCCCATTCTGTCCTGAACAAGGCCCTACTTTTGCCTGCTGCCTGTAGGACCTATGCCATCATGCCTGTTGCATGAACTTACCACACCACATGGATGGACCATTGCTGACAATCTCTGCCTGCACTGACCTTGGACTGTATCCCTGCCTGTACCGACTATGGAAAGTGTTCCTGCCTGTTGCCTGGACAATTGCGTTTGCTTTTGCTGACCAAGTCCCTGCTTGCTGCCTGGACCAGTGCTATCCTCCTGTGTAAAACTGTGCTACTAAAACCACAGGTAATCTTTTTTTTACCCTTTGCTCAGCAGAATGTTTTTTGGGGTGTAATTATTGGTATGTGCATGCTATTTGTCCCTAGAACACCTGACGGTGTTCCTTGTATGTGGCCAGGCTGTGTAAAAGTCTCACACATGTGGTATTGCCATACTCAGGAGGAGTAGCAGAATGAATTTTGGGGTGTCGTTTTTGCTATGTACATGCTATGTGTTGGAAATATCTTATAAATGGACAACTTTGTGTAAAAAAAAATGTGTTTTCTTTTTTTTCCACATTTTCCAAAAACTTATGGAAAAAATGAACCATTCAAAATACTTATTATGCCTCCCAGATTATACGTTGGGGGGTTAGCTTTCCAAAATGGGGTCATTTTGTGGGCGTTTCCATTGTCCTGGTGCTCCAGGGCCTTCACAAGTGTAATAGGTGGTTGAGAAATGAGATGTGTAATTGATGCTCCTAAAACCCTTGAAAGTGCTATTTCAATGTTGGGCCTCTGTATGTGGCCAGGCTGTATAAAAGTCTCACACATGTGGTATTGCCGTACTCAGTAGGTGTAGCAAAATGTATTTTGGGGTGTCATTTTTGCTATGTACCTGCTATGTGTTGGAAATATTTTATAAATGGACAATTTTGTGTAGAAAAAAAAAATGCGTTTTCATTTTTTTCCACATTTTCCAAAAACTTCTGGAAAAAATTGAACTATTCAAAAGACTCATTATGCCTCATAGATTATACATTGGGGTGTTAGCTTTCCAAAATGGGGTCATTTTGTGGGCGTTTCCATTGTCCTGGTGCTCCAGGGCCTTCAAAAATGTAATAGGTAGTCAACAAGTTAGATATCATTTATGAGACATAGTTAGTGTCATTTATGCTCCTAGAACACCGGATGGTGCTCCCTGCATATTGGGCCTCTCTATGTGGCCAGGCTGTGAAAAAGTCCCACACATGTGGTATCGCCATACTTAGGAGAAGTAGCAGAATGTATTTTGGGGCATAATTTGTAGTATACACATGCCATGTGAGAGAAATAACCTATTACAATGACAATTGTGTGGGAAAAAAAATCGTAATTTTGCAAAGAATTGTGGGAAAAAATGACAACATCAAACGCCTCACCACGCATCTTACTGAATAATTTGTAAATTCCTGGCTTGTTTGGGTCACAAGAAATGAGATAGGCCACCAGTACTTCAGGTGTGATACATTTTTTATGATTTGCACCACAACTTGTAGACTCTCTAACTTTAACACAAACCAAATAATATCCACTAATTTTGGTTATTTTTTACCAAAGATATGTAGCAGTATAAATTGTGGCCAAAATTTATGAAGAAAAATTTATAATTTGCTAAATTGTATCACAGAAACTAAGAAAAAAATTTTTTTTTTCAAAATTTTTGGTATTTTTTCATTTATAGCGCAAAAAATAAAAAACTTAGAGGTGATCAAATACCACCAAAAGAAAGCTCCATTTGTATGAAAAAAGGACGAAAAATTAATTTGGGTACAGTATTGCATGACTGAGTAATTGTCATTCAAAGTGGGAGAGCACTGAAAGCTGAAAATTGGTCTGGTCAGGAGGGGGGTTTAAATGCCCAGTTGTCAAGTGGTTAATGCACAAATTAAATTACAGATAAAAACATAACAATTCATGTGTGTCACCAAAACCTAGAAGGTGGGGGTTCACAGTGGGACAATTCATCACAAGAAACAACTCAACTAGTTTCGTGGGCAGTGCCGCTTCATCAGGAGAGTATCTGTGAATTAATTAACAGATGATCAAAAGACAGTATTGCTGGTCTAAGGTATGCACAATAAAGATTCTCATTCTTATA
Organism: Lithobates pipiens; assembly: GCF_037356315.1. Lineage (NCBI taxonomy): Eukaryota > Metazoa > Chordata > Amphibia > Anura > Ranidae > Lithobates > Lithobates pipiens. The sequence continues at coordinate 144,227,242 of NW_027507758.1, read as the reverse complement.
ACGATGGGGCATAGTCTCCCCTCCTACTGACACTGTCAATGATTGAGAATGTTCTCCTTCCCAAGAAAATGGCTGCTTTTCTCATTGTCAGTTTTAGGCTCTGTTTACACTACTGTGAGTTGTTGTGCAACTTGAGACATGTGAAGTCACATGATATGTCAAAACCCATGTATTTCAATGGTCCTTGTTCTAATTGGTGTGACTCAAGTTGCAGCGACTCCAAAAAAGGTTTTTGCGCTACTTTGTTCCAACTTCGGTGCGACTTGTTCTCACATGGTTTTCACCAGTCTCATGACATCACATCAAAAATCGCATTACAAAGTCACACTGTAAATCCATGACTTTGGGGTTGCAATAGTGGAAACTGAGCCTTAATGGTAATGGTTACAGAAAGAGCAAACCAGATTCAGTTTTTCTTTTACTTTGAGGGCCAGACCAAAATTTCCCATAGCTACCTGACATCTAGCTGTGCTTAGTGCCAGACAATGGTGTTTGCTGATTTGTTTTGTTTCAATTTACAGATCTACACTTTTAGAAAATGCCAACCAAACAATGTTTAAATCTGTTGTGGAGATGCAATGAAAATAATCACTCACTCTATTCAAGAAGATGAAGTAATTACACAACCAGATGTTATATCTTTTCAAATCGGTAAATAAGTAGGTAAGAGAGTTCCTTGCTCCACATATAGAGGCTGATTATTGCCAAATTCACCCTCATATGAGCAAACTATTAGTACATGAGTGAAATCTGTTCATTTTATGACATCTTCTATCTTGGTCATTTGATTCACAATTATAAGTGAGACCCTGCCACTTGGCTACCATGGGGCAGAAGTGACCAGTTCTCTTGCAAGAACAACCCCCTGCATGCTGATACTCCCCTGCTCTGTACTGCTTTGCAGTCCCCACAACTCCATTCATCTGTTGGACCTGAAAGTCTTAACCCTGAGTAAGCTATGTGGGTAAAGCAAAGGAAATGACTTCGTCCCCTTCTTCAGATGACAGTGTTCAGGCCTAACAATTGGCCACTCAGGCCCTAATACTGCATGCTGGGAAAGGTCACATGTTCCACCATACATTGTATTTTCTTATGGCTTGGGCAGGGGAACAGAGCATTGGGGAGCACAGCAAAAGTTAGAGGGTTAGAGGGTGGGAGGTTAATCCTTTAAAAACCCATAAATGGGCAACTGACAGGGCTTCTTTTATATCAGACATTTATCTGCTATGAGAGTTATGTTCACACAAAATAAAGAGAATAGTAATTGCAAATGATTTACATTAAATTTATTATAGAAAATGTGTCAACTTGACTAACAAATCAAAAATATGTAATATAAAACTGCGGGGAAGAAACCTGTATTGGCAGCATGCAGTGATACATTTGGAAACCTTAATAATATTTTGCTTTTGGATATTGCATAATTTTTGGAAGGCCGAATCTAGAAGGCTGGAACATGTTTTGCTTTGGGCATGTAATGAGTGAGAGATTAAATATGAATAAGGAAGTTGGAAAATGAAAACTTTACAGTATGTAAACCTTGTGTCCAAATTAATTTCACTCAAGTAAAGAAATGTGACATTTGGCTTAGTCCTATAAGTAATTTATATAAAAATGATTTTGCTTTAAGCATTGTACATCATTTAATTTTGTAATAGTTTTAAGTTGCCTTGATTCATTTGTGGGTCTTATTTAAAATAGAACATAAAATGTATTTTAATATTATTTATTTATTTTTAAAATTTTCATTAGCAAATGTATGCCTCTCTGTCCATTCCATTCATTTATATTTTTTAAAACCCTTCTCTAAACCCCTTTTTTTCTTATCTGAGTCTGCCTTCACATGTCCTTCTCTGGAAGATTAGACTGGTGATCTAGTACTGCAATCTGTGCCCCCCTGCATTTCTGGAGTCTGAGAAGACCCCAGCGTTGGACAGTTAATGTGAATTTTCCACACTACCCAGCCAATAAATGATTTTAAAGCCCTGAAGAAGAGTTTGTTTGATACCTCAAAAGGTGTTGGCAGTTTTTTTTTAGGAATTTGAACAATACAAACTACATTATTTAAACAACCTGTATATTACAGTTGGTACTTTCATACTTAACTACAGTATCTTGTTTACTACCTTTATGGACAAAGAAAAAAAAAGAGCAAATAAACAAACACACTAAAACATTTTGACAAGTCCTACCCCAAAAAATAATCCATGATAAAAATCCATTGTCAATCATGTTGTCCATTGATGATCCATATCACTCTCAATGAACACCACCACCCCTCTCCCCACCTCCCCCCAGCTGATGATGGAGATATGGATGGAGTCAGTTTTGAAGACCATAGTATTTTTTGCCATTTCATGGATGCGTGCAATTTTATAGCTTGACAAAATTTTCAGCTACCACCATTTTATTCTATAAGGTTTTTGCTTTCAGAAAAATATACTATATACTTTTTTAGAAGGATTAAATATTTTTTTAGCAAAAAATGCAGATTTTTTTACATGCTTGTGAAAAATTGTTCTGCAAGTGGCTAAAGTACAGTTTCCTAATCTGAAATTAATATTTCCCTATGCAGCTTATTATCTTTCTCTTTCCTTTCCCAACAGCAGCTTCCAATACACTGATACTATGGCTGCTAATTGCCACTCCCAAGGCCCCTTTTATATGGGGGGCTGGCACATAACAAAGGCTTAATTGTTGGCTCCTCTAAGCCAGTTGACCTGAGTAAAAAGACCCTTGCAGTACTGTATGGTTACAAAGAACTCAGTCTGGTAAAATATAACATTATATATTGCTAATTAGGGTTGTGAACTTTGACAATGCTGGGTTCACCTCATACCCATGGAAGCGCCAAACCCAGATTTCATTCCTGTCTCCAACATATTATCTAGTACTTGTTAGAAAAGCCACAAAGCAGCAATAGTTTAAAGTGGGAAAGACTTGCTAGCACGGGCTTGCATCCTATAAATTGTCCTGCCTTAATCAGTGAAGACCTTTAATAGCAGACAAGAAAATTGATGAATGGGTATAATGCATGTGTTCTGATATTGTCAATTCATTAAGGCATAAAAGCATCAATAATGGATAGTTGTTCCTAGACACAGGGCCCTGTGGGGCCAAGCTCTGACCCCGATTGATGAAAACATATTTTGCCCTTGAGACAAAAGGATAGGCAACAGCTTAATGAGTTTGTTAGACTTTACATTTTTGCTGCACATTGAAAATCTAGTTTTCACAAAAAAACTTGCATGATATATAAAACAAGTGATGTGGCCTGTGGCTTTTTGTTTTCCTGTAGTCAGCGATAGTTTACTGCCTTGGATACCCTAGTTTTATTAATGCTTTTAAGTTCTCTTTTAACTGTTTTCTCATGTTCACTTGCTGTCCTCCCTAGTAAATATAATTTAAAGAGCAATTCCATCAGAGAAGTAAAATAAATCAGGAAGTGATGAATCCTTTCTGGCAAAGACTAAAACTGTGCTAAATTCAGAAAGTTAACAAGTTTTACGCTATTCTTTGTTGTGTGAAACCTGAATTCTGAGAAAATATCATAAAAGTTGCTCTGACTTTAGAAAAGCTTCCTATAATACTTCAAGGCAACTTCTATCCGACTACTATTCTATATGTAGTGCTACCTCTGTGAGGGCTGCTCAAAGATTCTCTACCCCACTGATTGCCTTGACCTTGGAAGTCCTCCGACACCTCTGACACTTTGAGTTCTGACATTTCTGTTATAAACAAGAACTTGAAGGCCCACACACATGTAAATTAAATCAGATTTGTTTACTGGCAGATTAAAGATAATCAGTTCAGCAATAAAGAGCTGGTAACATGCAACAGATAAGATACAGTCAACAAACTTGGTGAAAAAGTCAATTAAGAAATAGGCAATTAGAACACATCAAAACATACAATCATCAGAATTTAACCCTGTACAGAGTCTCTGGCTACAGCCCAAAGAGGGCAGAGGAGTGACTAGACTTTTGTCAAACCCCTCCCTTTAATCCCCTGACACCACAGTTCCAGTAATATGTAACTCTAAATTCAAACTAAGCAAACATTCTGAAATTCTTTCACTTATTTTCTAACAAATAGAGTCCTTGGTTAATGTATGGGCCTTGGTAGGCACCAAATGTTCTTATCCCTTGTTGGGGGGGGGGGGGATTCTGTAGTCCTTTGAAGAGGAAAGCTTGGAGGAGGCTTGAGTCTTCAGCTAGCTCTTTAAAAGGTGCACAGTGTCCCTGCAAACAAGATGTTCACTACATTATCTCAGGGTGGATTAAAGTGTAACAGGGGTCCCCTCGCAAGCTTGGTAGAATGAATAAGGTAAAGGTGCCTGCATGCAGTGTTTTTTTGTGTAAAAAGAATGGGCAAGTGCCTGCACACCAATCTCAGTGACCTTTGATGTTGAAAAGTGACGTGAGGGCTTAGTAGCAGGCCTCTGCAATGTCTGGCTCAAGGGACAGCGCTCAACCCCATGTTGCACATCGCTGCTGCAGTGGGATCTGTGTTCTGTACTGTATGTGTTGAAAAAACTGTTAATAAACAAAAATGTACAAAAAAACAGGTGATCAATCTCATAAATAACTCACAAAGGAAGTCCAAAATATATTGTAAACAAATACCAGACAGAGGTGCTAACCCCAATAAATAAAGGAGGAGGATATTTCTGAAGAAGCAACCTCCAAAGAAATGAGAGTCACAAATAAAATAAAAGTATAATGGTAAAGATGATATTCTAAATAGATAAAAACATAGAAATGGAAACACCCTCCAGGGGTGCAAACCCTGAAACATTATAATTAAGAATCAAGTGTTAATATTCTTAGTGAATCCTAGATAACATAAAGTGCACACATAAATATTGTAAGAAACACCTGCTTCACCAAATGGTAAAAGGGTAAGATTAATATTAGTCACAAATAAACCCATGAATCTTTACCCGTGATTCTTTGCTCTAAAGCTGAGTGACGTCACGTCCTGTTGTTACCAGAAGTCGGCCATATTAGTACACTTTGATGCCTTACTGAGTCTATGTTCCTGATACACATTGTGAGTGGCTTTTTAATTATTCAATATTTAAAGTTTATAAACTTATTGCACTATGGAGGCTCATTTCTTGTGTTTTTGAGCCTACCTACCAGTTGGGATTCCTGACATTTATGAGATTAATTTCCTCTAAAGTTACTGGAGAGCCCATCATGAATGCTTACTTTATAAAGCCCTATTGCACCTGTTTATGGGTCTTTATATGAGGTGATTGTGCATGCTGGCTGGTGGTGGAGCCCTGTCAAGTTTGATTACTTGAAAAATCACAGATGAAGATTCACAGATTATTTGGGACTAAAACATAACTAAAATATACTAAAATATAAATTGTGTACTAATATTACCATTTGGTGGGGCAGGAGCTTCTTCGAGTGAATTATATATTTTGTAAATGATTTTTTTCTCATGGATTTTGTTTGTATTTTTTATTATAGTATGGAAACTCACAAACTATTCTCTTCAACTTTTGTGCCCTTGGCCAATTTCTTCAAAGTCGAGGGCTTAATATTTATTTTTCGTAGCTTTCCTATAGGTTTTAAATCTGTTGTGGCTGCAATGTCCACAGGTCATTTCTATTATTGCTGAATATAAAATCAGGGTTTCTTATGCCGCGTACACACGACCGGACTTTCCGGCAGACTAGGTCCAACGGAATCAGTCCGTTGGACAATCTGATCGTGTGTGGGCTAGTCTGACCGCTTTTTATAAAAAAAAATCTGACGGACCTAGAAATAGAACATGTTTCAAATCTACCCGACGGACTCAAGTCCGACGGACTAAAAATCGGGAAAACTGTTAATCTGTGTGCTAGTCCGATGGACCAAATACGAGGCAAGGGCGGCTATTGGCTACTGGCTATTGAACTTCCTTGTTTAGTCCCATTTACATCATCACGTTCAAAACAAATAGACTTTCAAACAGACTTAGTCCGGTTGTGTGTGGCCAAGTCTGTTCATTCAGAAAGTCTGTAGGACCTCCGCTGAAAGTCCGTTGGGAAGACCGTCAGACCTAGTCTGTCGAAAAGTCTGGTCGTGTGTACGTGGCATAACTCTCACATCCCCTGTGTGAAAGTGCAATAGGATGCTCAGTATGTGCACTGCATTAGAGAATGAACAGGTAGAGGTAGCCTTTATATGGGTAGGAAAAAAGTAAGAATGCGAGCAGCTTCCTAGTCATATGACCGAAACCCATGCATGATTTAAAAGACTGTTGTATTCTGGGCTTTTCAAAGTAAACAGAGGCTCTGTTGATGTTAGTACTCCAGTGCATGGCTACTGTGGCTTTAAATGCAGTGCATTCTCCTTGTTACAGACAACGGGTTAATTTATGATCACTCCTGAATGCTGATGAATAAAACTGATTTAAATTTAGAGATTAGGTTGTCTTTAAAGTGATGATTTGGAAACCCTGCTGAAGCATCAACTTTGCTTGTTTTCTTCTGCAGAGTTTGTCCAATTTTGAAATTGTATCTCTTTATTGGCACTGCTCCATCTGACTATGAGCCTCTGAGTATTTTTACAATGGAAGTAGAGGAGGATATGTACAAAAATTGTATTTGTATTATTTCCTTTCAGCCAGGGCTTTAATAGAATCACATGCCATTTTAAACTTCGCAAAATGTGTAAATTCAATGGATTATAAAATTTCCTCCCTTATCTTTATTAATACAGTACTCTGTGTATAACCAAATGATCTGCCAAGGCAAATACTATAAATCTGCATACCTCAATTTAAGCTACTTGTGAGTCGTTCAAATGATTCAAACCTAGATACTCTTTTTCCTCTTCAGTCATTTATTTTGCCTATTTGTTTTACTGCAAGGTGCCCTTTTATTACAAGCCTTGTTCAATGAATTAAACATGATGCAAACAAGATTTGAGAATATAAATGCAGAAAAAAGAACACATTAAAGTACATTTTATTTTTCAATGTATCTGTAACAAATGAAATGTTACATTGAATTTAATGTTGAAACTTTTGTTTAAAGATTAGATAAAAATATTTGCTGTAGGTCAAACATTTAACAACATAGGTGTAAGTATTCAGATGCAAGCTCTTGGGAAAAGAATTGAAATACTGCCTAGATGCCACAAATATGAAAATCCATTTATTACATTTTGAATTGTAATGTGAAATTGCCATATCCAGTCCTCCTCCAGCTGCTCTGACAATTTTGAAAGGTTTATGAAGGTTTCCATTGCTGATCTCTACTTTTACAGATGCTAGCTGCCTGACTGTCATACTAATTCAGTAGCTTTAACACTTGTTTAAATCTAAAATCAAAAATGTTCTATATATTGCAGTTTAGCAGTCCTTACCAGTAACACGCTCACTCACTGCAGTGCAGGCATGTAATGGCCATCGGGACTACTGGGAGTTTCCTGGTGGGCCGATGGCTCAGTGGGCTGGTTTCAGTGACAGCCTGTCCACTGCTGTGTCTTGGCCCAAGGAGCTTTGCTCTTGTCCCCGTCTGGTCCATAATTTCTGATGGACAGGGACAAGGCAAGCTCCAGTGTCAATCTAGCTACTGTCATTCACCCTTCTGTGTCAATCCACTTGCTCTCCCTCCTCTCCCAAGGCCACTTGGTTCATTCCACATCTTGGCTTGGCTCAGGGAGTAGGCAGTCCACTAAAGGGCTCACCTCAGCTCAGCTCGGGGGCGGGGCGGTCCACTGAAGGGCTCGGCTCAGGTCAGCTTGGCTTGGCTCAGGGGACCGGGCTGTCCGCTGACCCAGTGCACGTAAAGGCACCTTTTCCACAAATGTAAATCAACCTGCAAGGAGGGGAAGTGGAAGGAGAAGATGATCCATTCCTGCCTTCAGTGCCCTGGACTGCACCAGAACCTTTTGGTTAGTGCATCGCATGACAGCTCCATGCCACAGACCGACTGCCCTGCCACTGCCATCTGCTGAAAATAAGCTGCGTTAGAAACTGATGTAAGAGGGGAGTAGGAACCCTAAGATAAGTAGAACACTGATATAAATGTTCCCCCTTATATCAGTGTCCTCATTCCCCTCTTACATCAGTGTCCCCCCATACCATAGTGTATGCTGATGTAAGGAGGGCGGCTCTGGTGACCAGAGACCCCCCACATCAGAGTTTCCCTTTACAGCACAGTCCACAGAGTTACCCTTTAAATTAGAGTCTGCAGAACACCCCCCTTGCTCTGCCCTTACACTGTGAACTCTGATGTTGCAGACTGTGATGAAAGGGGGCTCTCTGTTGATCAGAGACCACCTTACATCAGAGTTCCCCTTTACACCAATCTGTCCATATACTACCCTAGCCTGTCTATATACTCCCTAGCCTGTCTGTATACTACCCTAGCCTGTCTATATACTACCCTAGCCTGTCTGCATACTACCCTAGCTTGTCTGTATACTACTCTAGCCTGTCTGTATACTGCTCTAGCCTGTCTGTATACTAACATCGCCTGTCTATAGACTACCCTAGCTTGTCTGTATACTACCCTAGCCTGTCTGTATACAGCTCTAGCCTGTCTGTATACTACCCTAGCATGTCTGTATACTACCATAGCCTGTCTATAGACTACCCTAGCCTGTCTGTATACTGCCCTAGCCTGTCTGTACACTACCCTACCATTTGTTTGCACAATTGCGCATAGTTTATATACTGTTTTTGTATGTGTTGGCAAAATTAAAGTGGGCCGGTCTGGGTAAAGTCCAGGGCCAAATTTTTGTCCCTGTCCAGCCCTGCTGCTGTGTATCTATGAAGGAGCAGTGTTGTCACCATAGGACAGAACAACTCCCCTCTTCTCATCTCAATACTATAGCTCACTGGATTTGTGGCAGTATGCATGGATATTTTTGTACTGAAAAGATACAAAAAAGCTTTCAATGGTATATTTAACCACTTTCAGACCAGACCATTTTGCTGGTCAATGACCAGAGGTCTTTTTACAATTTGGCACTGCGCTGCTTTAACTGGTAATTGCGCGGTCATGCAATGTTGTACCCAAACAAAATTTGCGTCCTTTTTTTCCCACAAATAGAGCTTTCTTTTAAAGGTATTTGACTGACTCTGCGATTTTTATTTTTTGCGATATAAATGTAAAAAGACCGCAAATTTTGAAAAAAAATGATATTTTCTAGTTTTTGTTATTAGAAAAATCCAATAAACTCAATTTTAGTCATACATTTAGGCCAAAATGTATTCAGCCACATGTCTTTGGTAAAAAAAAAGTCAATAACTGTATATTTATTGGTTTGCGCAAAAGTTGTCACATCTACAAACTAAGGTACGTTTTCTGGAATTTACGCAGCTTTTAGTTTACGACTGCCTATCTCATTTCTTGAGGTGCTAAAATGGCAGGGCAGTACAAAAACCCCCCAAATGACCCCATTTTGGAAAGTAGACCCCCTAAGGAAATTGATAAGAGGCATGTTGAGCCCATTGAATATTTAATTTTTTTGCCTCAAGCGATTGAATAATGACAAAAAAAAAATTATTATTTTTTTTTTACACAAAGTTGTCACTAAATGATATATTGCTCACACATGCTATGGGCATATGTGAAATGACACCCCAAAATAAATTCTGCTGCTTCTCCTGAGTACGGGGATACCACATATGTGGGACTTTTTGTGAGCCTAGCCGCGTACGGGGCCCCGAAAACCAAGCACCGCCTTCAGGCTTTCTAAGGGCGTAAATTTTTGATTTCACTTCTCACTACCTATTACAGTTTTGAAGGCCATAAAATGCCAAGATGGCACAAAACCCCCACAAATGACCCCATTTTAGAAAGTAGACACCCCAAGCTATTTGCTGAGAGGCATGTTGAGTCCATGGAATATTTTATATTTTGCCACAAGTTTCTAAGGGCGTTACAGTTTTGAAGGCCATAAAATGCCAAGATGGCACAAACCCCCCCCCCCAAATGACCCCATTTTGGAAAGTAGACACCCCTAAATTTAGGGGTACACTAGTGAGACTAGGTAATAAATGGCGGGTGCCCTGAAACTATAAAAAAATAATTAACCAACCAGCGTCACCTGTAACAGTTATATGGTGATCACTGGTGAAAGGGTTAACTAGGGGGCAATCAGGGGGCTTTATGCGGTAGTATATGGGGGTCCCTGGCACTATAAAAAGCTGCGGCGAACCTAAATACCTACCTGCCTAACTAGCGTCACCTGTGACACTAATACAGCGATCAGAAAAACGATCGCTTATTAGGCTGGGTTCACACTGGAGCGATGCGGGAACGCCACGAATCTGCGGCGGGTTCCCGCATCGCATGCCTCCCGGCGGCAGTTCACACTGCCCTATGCGAACTGCTGGGAGTGTCAGTGAAATGTTAATGACACCCCCAGATCAGTAGACATATCGCAGTGCGATCTGCAAACTCAGATCGCATGGTGTGAACACCCATGCGATCCGATTCTGCTGCGGACCAAAAAAAGGGTCCCGTGCGAATTTGCGGCGGGTGCGGCGCGAATTCAGCCATACTATCTGTATGGCTGAACTCGAATCGCACAGAGATCGGATGTGATTTGCACTGCAGTGCGAATCACATCCGTTCTCATAAACCGCTGCAATGTGAACCCAGCCTTAGTGACACTGGCGACGGGGGGTGATCACAGGGTTAAACCTTTATTGGGGGGGTTAGGGGGGTACATTAGAACTAAAGGGGGCTAACCCTAACTGCCCTAACAGTTATTACAGTCACAAATGACACCAATGCAAAAAAAAATGCAATTGGTGTCACTGTGTCTGGGGGGGCAGGGGTAATTGGGGGGGTGATCGGGGGGTGAAGGGGGGTGTGAGTGTGCCTGGCATGTTCTACTGTGTAGTGTCGTGTTGGTGCAACTCACCGATCCTCTCTCCTCGGTGCCGGAATGAAAAATACCGACACGGAGGAGAGATTACATCACTTCCTCTGCCTGTGTTTACATTACAGGAGAGGAAGTGATGTCACAGAGCATTTCCATTCGTCGGGAGCGATCGCGAGGGGGTGGCCATGAATGAATGGCCGCCCCCTCATCCCGGATCGCTCCCGAACGAATACCGACCACCGCAGGCACCGGGGGGGGCCCGATCGGGCCCCCCACCCGCGGGAAGGCAGGGACGTACAGGTACGCCCATATGCCTGCCCGTGCCATTCTGTCGACGTACATCGTCGTGCGGCGGTCGGCAAGTGGTTAAAGTAGAACTATAGGCAAACTTTTTTTCATTTTGGATAGAGTAAGGGAGGGTTATGACCCATGTAAGTTTTTTTTTTTTGGCCTCTTCGTTCCATTGAGAAGATTTTCCTTAATTTCCTGTCCCATAGCCAAAACAGTGAGAAGAAATCCATGCAAAGTAAGAGAATCTCTTAGGGACCCCCAAATCACCAGAACCAGTGTCCCTATTGGAAGATTTCCTTTCTATGTATATTCTGAGGACAACCCAAAATTTGGCATTTTCTTTTACTTTCATTGCTAATGTTAAACAGGACAAGTGGGAAGGCTGACTGCAGGTCAGCCTAAATTTGTAGGAGAAGTCGGGCTGTATTTAAGCCCGCCCTCTGGCCTCCATTTCCTGTCAATGCTTCTCTTGTGTGGGCGACTCATCTCGCGTTACGTGTCATTTCTGGTGTGACCACAACGTAATTTCTGGTTTCCTTGCAGCAAGGTGGATGTGCAGCTGCAGCTGGCTTCACCTCTCCACTTCATGCAAGGACACAGATATCGGTCAGGGGGGTCTACGGGCAGGGCCACCTGCTTTTGAAATGTCTCATGGCTGCGGTGTTGGTGTTTGGGGGGCCGGGAACCTGCTCTGTATGGTGTCCAGAGGAGGGGGAGGGGCTATTTGGGGGTCCTTTTCACTTTGTGAAGGTGGGGGCGGAGGGGAGTATGTCACTGGTATCTGGACCTCTTTCCCTTGTCCAGGTGGGACAGTGCAATCAGTGCACGCTTCTTCCATGTTAACTACATGGGTAGATGGAGAGAGAACACTGGGTACAGGGTACATGGGGAGTTGGATGTTGTTATAGGAATTGTGATCATGGCTGCCAGAACCATATTAGGAGTCACAGGGTCCCTGGATGTTTCTCTTTTCTGGGAGGCGGACGTGCGGATGCAGTTGGGATTGTTTCTTCCCATTCTCACCGGTGGACACCGGTATCAATTTAGAGGGAGTACATGGTCGGAATAGGGACCACCCGCTTTGGGCATTTTCATGTTGCAGTAATGGATTTTTAGGGGGGCCTGCTCAACATGATGCTCCGGTGGGGAGGTTAGAGGGGCTAGTGGGGTTCCTCTCAGGCTGGAGTGGTTGGGGCTGGGGGAAGTGTGTCTGTCAGTAATCAATGATTTGGTACTAGGTGGGGAGTCATGCAATCGGCTTCATACAGTCTATCTCCCTGTCTCGTGTACACTGATCGCAGTTCACTGCTCTTTATGGTTCTAAGCATGTTTCAACATCTTACCAAGGCTGCATCTCACACATACCTGCTTATTTTTAAGGATTCTGGTTGGAGTGTGTATGCAATCAGCCAATCAATGTTCTATTAGTGAGCTCAGTGAGTGTCATGTATTCAGTCAGATACGGCCCAGGTTTCACAGATTGAGGTGGGGGCGTGATGAGGCTTTTTATACTTTATCAGGTCCTTAGTGTATGGCTCATTGCAGCAGTTATTGGTCGGTTATTTGAGCCTCAGTTCTTATCATCTGTGGGATTTTGGGGCAGCACTGCTTACTACCTTGTTCCTACTGATGGTACGGCTCGCATCCCTCCATGTCACTTGGAAGTAGCTAGTAAGGGCCCCGGCCAGTTGTACCAGGCATCTCACAGGTTGGTTGGCAGCGGCCACAGTGCACAGCTTATCCGGACCTCCTCCACTAGTCAGGCGATGGTTCATTGCGATGAGAATTTCATGTTCAATTCCTGATTTGAGGCATCGTTCGGGTGGTAGCTTTGTTCAGCTCAGATAGGTGTTGTTTGTTTCACCTTATGCCGGTTGCAAACTCATACATTTTATGTGGTAATTTCTTCATGTATTAGGCATTGCGGCAGTCTACCACTGCGGTGTCACCCATCACATTTTTGGGTGAAAACGGATTGAGATGCTTGTTTTTAAATTGGCTTGTGCGGTGGCAAGTCTCCTCATCCGTTTCTCATATGGTTCATGTTACAGTTGCATGCTTCATTACATTTCACCACTCATATAGTTGCCTGGCACGTCTTCAGGTTTTCCTTCGGACTGGGGTACGTTTTAATTGCCTGCCATGCTTCAGATTGCTCGGCCTTGGTATTTCAGGGGGTTGACACATTTGCAGTCCTATTCATATGTTGTATTCGAGGTTTGGCCTTGGTCACCAGGTGCAGGCCTTAAAGGATAAGAGAGGGAATCTAGGTCGAAGGTAAGTTATGGTTGCTTTCAAATGTATTTTTCTTGCACAGATATCGGTACTTTTGATTTGCCACTTACCGGTGTCTCGTTGTCATTTCCATACATGATACATGTTCTGCCTTCACGTTTTAGGTCACGACGTTCACCTCTGCAGTATTACCTATCACGTTTATAGGTAACAGCAGTGTGAGATGTTAGTATCTAAATTGGCTTGTGTGGTGGCAAGTCTCCACACCCGTTTCTCATACAGTAGACATTAGACTGTTTTCATACCATGTTGTCATTGCACAACTTGCTACATTTGACCTGACACACCTTCAGGTCCCATAGGCCTGAGTGTACGTTTTTAATTGGCCTGCTTCACCTCAGGTTACAATGCTTACTTAATTTTCCCCTAAAACTGGGTCCATTATCGCATACTCAGTACATGATCATATCCTCACACTGTAGGTATCACGGCGTTACACCACTGTACGGCAACACTCCACTGCAGGTTTACCTATCACGTTTAAGGCTATCAATGGATTGAGATAATCATTTTTAATTGACTTTTGCGGTGGCAAGTCTCCTCATCTGTTTTTCATACCACTCACATTTTGATTTCATACATCATGGCATCTCACTACTCATATCACTTGCTTGACGCGTCTTCAGGTTTCATGGGCCTGAGTTTACATTTTTAATTTGCCTGATACACCTCAGGTAACTTGGCTTGGGTAGTTCTTGAGACTGACATGTTTTCAGTCCTGCACAATTTATACTTTTACCACAATCACTTTTAGGAGGTTGTTAAAAAAAAATAGAGATTTTCCTTAGGCCGCGTACACACGCGCGGACTGTTTGCCCAACCTTGTTCGTCAAAGGCCGCGTACACACGGGCGGACTGTTCGCCCAACCTTGTTCGGCAAACAGTTTCATCAAACAGTCCGCTCAAAATTTGCATGAGCGGACTTGCCCACACACGAGCGGACTGTTTGACGAACAAGGTTGGGCAAACAGTTCGCTCAACTTTTGAAATGAACGGACTCGCCCACGTAAGGCGGAGGCAAGTCCGCCCATTTCGAGCGCGTGTACAGGTAGGCGGGGCCCGCGAAGGAGACGTCGCGGGCTCCGCCGCCTGGAATGGGCTTAAAGGGGAACCCCAACGCCGAAAAAAAATCGGCGTGGGGGTTCCCCCCAAGTCCACACCAGACCCTTGTCCGAGCACGCTACCCGGCCGGCCAGGAAAGGGGGGCGAGCGAGCGCGCCCCCCCTCCTGAGCCGTACCAGGCCGCGTGCCCTCAACATGGGGGGGTGCCTTGGGGAAGGGGGGGGCCGCGCGGCCCCCCCACCCCAAAGCACCTTGTCCCCATGTTGATGAGGACAAGGGCCTCTTCCCGACAACCCTGGCCGTTGGTTGTCGGGGTCTGCGGGCGGGGGGCTTATCGGAATCCGGGAGCCCCCTTTAAGAAGGGGGCCCCCGGATACCGGCCCCCCACCCTATGTGAATGAGTATGGGGTACAATGTACCCCTACCCATTCACCTGTGAAATAAAGTACAAATAAAAACACAACACAGGGGGAAAAAAATATTTTATTGCACAGCCGGGGGTCTTCCGTCTTCGGGGGTCTTCTCGCCGGACTCCTCCGCTATGTGTGTGTAGCTCTTTTGCCAGCGGAGGAGTCCGGCTTTCTTCCTCCCCGCCGCCGGCCTCTTCTCCCGACTTCGGGGGTCTTGTCCCCCTCTTCGGTTCTTCTGCCGGGCCACCGCGCCTGGTCCGGTGGCCCGGTCTTCTGTCGCCGTCTTCCGTTCTTCTGTCGCCGCCTTCGGTTCTTCTGCCGGGCCACCGCGCCTTCTTGTAGCTCTTTTACAGGCGGTGGCCCGGTCTTCTGTCGCCGTCGCCGCCTTCCGTTCGTGTTCTTCTTCTTGTTCTTCTTGTTCTTCTCCAGGCGATGTTGACACGTCGCTCCCTCCGGCCGGAATGCCAGAGCCGCCCTGCGCTGTGACTTATATAGTGACAATGGGGTGGGGTCACATGGTATATGTCACATGGGTTGATGTCACATGGTGACCCCGCCCCCTTACGATGTCATAGTCCCCATGTGACATCAACCCATGTGACCAACCCATGTGACATATACCATGTGACCCCGCCCCATTGTCACTATATAAGTGACCGCACAGCGCGTCCCCGGCATTCCGGCCGGAGAGCTCGTCGAGTCAACATCGCCTGGAGAAGAACAAGAAGAACAAGAAGAACAAGAACGGAAGGCGGCGACGGCGACAGAAGACCGGGCCACCGCCTGTAAAAGAGCTACAAGAAGGCGCGGTGGCCCGGCAGAAGAACCGAAGGCGGCGACAGAAGAACGGAAGACGGCGACAGAAGACCGGGCCACCGGACCAGGCGCGGTGGCCCGGCAGAAGAACCGAAGAGGGGGACAAGACCCCCGAAGTCGGGAGAAGAGGCCGGCGGCGGGGAGGAAGAAAGCCGGACTCCTCCGCTGGCAAAAGAGCTACACACACATAGCGGAGGAGTCCGGCGAGAAGACCCCCGAAGACGGAAGACCCCCGGCTGTGCAATAAAATATTTTTTCCCCCTGTGTTGTGTTTTTATTTGTACTTTATTTCACAGGTGAATGGGTAGGGGTACATTGTACCCCATACTCATTCACATAGGGTGGGGGGCCGGTATCCGGGGGCCCCCTTCTTAAAGGGGGCTCCCGGATTCCGATAAGCCCCCCGCCCGCAGACCCCGACAACCAACGGCCAGGGTTGTCGGGAAGAGGCCCTTGTCCTCATCAACATGGGGACAAGGTGCTTTGGGGTGGGGGGGCCGCGCGGCCCCCCCTTCCCCAAGGCACCCCCCATGTTGAGGGCACGCGGCCTGGTACGGCTCAGGAGGGGGGGCGCGCTCGCTCGCCCCCCTTTCCTGGCCGGCCGGGTAGCGTGCTCGGACAAGGGTCTGGTGTGGACTTGGGGGGAACCCCCACGCCGATTTTTTTCGGCGTTGGGGTTCCCCTTTAAGCCCATTCCAGGCGGCGGAGCCCGCGACGTCTCCTTCGCGGGCCCCGCCTACCTGTACACGCGCTCGAAATGGGCGGACTTTCCGAGCGGGAACAGTCCGCTCATTTCGAAAGTACAGCGGACAGGCCCACACACGGGCGGACTGTTCGCTCAAACACAGTTTCAGCGGACAGTTTTTCGGAATTTCCGAAAGACTTTGTCCGTCCAACTGTCCGCTGAAACTGTCCGCTGAAAGCCCACACACGAGCGGACTGTCCGCCCAAACACTGTTCAGCGGACAAGGTTGGGCGAACAGTCCGCCCGTGTGTACGCGGCCAAACAGTTTCGGCAAACAGTCCGCTCAAAATTTGCATGAGCGGACTTGCCCACACACGAGCGGACTGTTTCAGCGAACTGTTTGCCAAACAGTCCGCTCAACTTTTGAAATGAACGGACTCGCCCACGTAAGGAGGAGGCAAATCCGCCCATTTCGAGCGCGTGTACAGGTAGGCGGGGCCCGCGAAGTAGACGTCGCGGGCTCCGCCGCCTGGAATGGGCTTAAAGGGGAACCCCAACGCCGAAAAAAATCGGCGTGGGGGTTCCCCCAAAGTCCACACCAGACCCTTGTCCGAGCACGCTACCCGGCCGGCCAGGAAAGGGGGACGAGCGAGCGCGCCCCCCCTCCTGAGCCGTACCAGGCCGCGTGCCCTCAACATGGGGGGGTGCCTTGGGGAAGGGGGGGCCGCGCGGCCCCCCCACCCCAAAGCACCTTGTCCCCATGTTGATGAGGACAAGGGCCTCTTCCCGACAACCCTGGCCGTTGGTTGTCGGGGTCTGCGGGCGGGGGGCTTATCGGAATCCGGGAGCCCCCTTTAAGAAGGGGGCCCCCGGATACCGGCCCCCCACCCTATGTGAATGAGTATGGGGTACAATGTACCCCTACCCATTCACCTGTGAAATAAAGTACAAAAAAAAAACACAACACTGGGAAAAAATATTTTATTGCACAGCTCCGGGGGTCTTCCGTCTTCGGGGGTCTTCTCGCCGGACTCCTCTGCTATCTGTGTGTAGCTCTTTTACTAGCGGAGGAGTCTGGCTTTCTTCCTCCCCGCCGCCGGCCTCTTCTCCCGACTTCGGGGGTCTTGTCCCCCTCTTTGGTTCTTCTGCCGGGCCACCGCGCCTTCTTGTAGCTCTTTTACAGGCGGTGGCCCGGTCTTCTGCCGCCGCTGCCTTCCGTTCTTCTGTCGCCGCCTTCGGTTCTTCTGCCGGGCCACCGCGCCTTCTTGTAGCTCTTTTACAGGCGGTGGCCCGGTCTTCTGTCGCCGCTGTCGTCGCCGCCGCCGCCGCCGCCGCCTTCCGTTCTTGTTCTTGTTCTTCTTCTCCTGGAGATGTTGACTCGACGAGCTCTCCGGCCGGAATGCCAGGGACACGCTCCGCTGCCACTTATATAGTGACAATGGGGCGGTGTCACATGGTATATGTCACATGGGTTGGTCACATGGTGACCCCGCCCCTTACGATGTCATAGTCCCCATGTGACATCAACCCATGTGACATATACCATGTGACACCGCCCCATTGTCACTATATAAGTGACCGCACAGCGCGGCTCTGGCATTCCGGCCGGAGAGCTCGTCGAGTCAACATCTCCAGGAGAAGAAGAAGAAGAACAAGAAGAAGAACAAGAACGGAAGGCGGCGGCGGCGGCGATGACAGCGGCGACAGAAGACCGGGCCACCGCCTGTAAAAGAGCTACAAGAAGGCGCGGTGGCCCGGCAGAAGAACCGAAGGCGACGACAGAAGAACGGAAGGCAGCGGCGACAGAAGACCGGGCCACCGCCTGTAAAAGAGCTACAAGAAGGCGCGGTGGCCCGGCAGAAGAACCGAAGAGGGGGACAAGACCCCCGAAGTCGGGAGAAGAGGCCGGCGGCGGGGAGGAAGAAAGCCGGACTCCTCCGCTAGTAAAAGAGCTACACACAGATAGCGGAGGAGTCCGGCGAGAAGACCCCCGAAGACGGAAGACCCCCGGAGCTGTGCAATAAAATATTTTTTCCCTGTGTTGTGTTTTTTTTTTGTACTTTATTTCACAGGTGAATGGGTAGGGGTACATTGTACCCCATACTCATTCACATAGGGTGGGGGGCCGGTATCCGGGGGCCCCCTTCTTAAAGGGGGCTCCCGGATTCCGATAAGCCCCCCGCCCGCAGACCCCGACAACCAACGGCCAGGGTTGTCGGGAAGAGGCCCTTGTCCTCATCAACATGGGGACAAGGTGCTTTGGGGTGGGGGGGCCGCGCGGCCCCCCCTTCTCCAAGGCACCCCCCCATGTTGAGGGCACGCGGCCTGGTACGGCTCAGGAGGGGGGGGCGCGCTCGCTCGCCCCCCTTTCCTGGCTGGCCGGGTAGCGTGCTCGGACAAGGGTCTGGTGTGGACTTTGGGGGAACCCCCACGCCGATTTTTTTCGGCGTTGGGGTTCCCCTTTAAGCCCATTCCAGGCGGCGGAGCCCGCGACGTCTCCTTCGCGGGCCCCGCCTACCTGTACACGCGCTCGAAATGGGCGGACTTTCCGAGCGGGAACAGTTTGCTCATTTCGAAAGTAGCCTACACACGGGCGGACTGTTCGCTCAAACACAGTTTCAGCGGACAGTTTTTCGGAATTTCCGAAAGACTTTGTCCGTCCAACTGTCCGCTGAAACTGTCCGCTGAAAGCCCACACACGGGCGGACTGTCCGCCCAAACACTGTTCAGCGGACAAGGTTGGGCGAACAGTCCGCCCGTGTGTACGCGGCCTTAGAGTAAGTTTGGGGTACATTAAGTTATAACTCTTGCTTATGACAGTGTTGTTTTTGGTTGCATAGTTCATGTCACAGGCAGTGGATATGGAAGACTTTGCCTCCATCTCTCCTTCTCCGGCCAGGGATTCTGAACAGGGTAGCACATCCTCCTTAAGAACCTGGACCGTCTCAAGACTCATGGTGGAACTGTGACACGGGGATTTCGTATCCGGAATTTTTTTGTCCTGAGGTGTGACATGCCTGTCATCCTCTCATATCACGTACTGGTGCCCAAATATGGAACTTCCGATTCTACTGGGTACGTCCAGGGCAAGCCTGTTCCAGATTAGAATTGCAGTCACTGCTAGGCATGCAAAATTTGCCATGTGATCATTCCCCAGGGTAGAATGTTCATTTCTCATGTTGACCTTGTTACTCTTAGCCCCTGACTCAGACTCCCGGGTCAAGTTAGATTCTGCAGCTCTATCTGAATTGCATGTGGGACGAGTTTCTTCAGCACTGGAATGGGGTCACCATGTTCATCCTCACAGAGACAGTTTTCTCCTCAAGGTTGAGTGATGCAGCAGCCACTAAGGGCTATGCAGCTATTTTTGGCACTCACTGACAGCTGGGCCATGGCCAGGCGAGATCTTGGATATTCCAGAGTTTGCAGAGATATCAACTTTGTTTGAGATTCACCCCATAGTGTTGGCAGCGCAGGCGTGGGGTCGCTTTTGGATAGGTGAAACGGTGGTTTTCTTCACGGACAATCAGTCTACCTCAGAGTTGTTTAACAAGGTAGATCCAGGTCTTTTCCTCATTATTTCTTTTGTACATAGGCTGATTTGGCTGTCCCTTCAGTTCCACTTCCACATACACTGTAGGTTCATCTGTCTAGAGTATACAGCAGTGGATGCTCTGTCTCTTTTTGAACTGCCCGCTATTTTCCCGACAGGTCCCAGACTCAGACATCTGTGTCACACTGTCCCAGCTTTCCTCGCTGCTAACAATGGACTAGATCCCCACTGGGCCGACGCTTATGACACACCTGGGATACACTCCAGGCTTTCCAGTCTAGGTATCCTAGGAGTGATTGCCACAACATTCTATATCTACTTGCTTTCTGCCATTTACAACTCAAGCTGTCCTACAGCACTATCAAGACATATCTGGCAGGTATCCAGCATTGTTGCCCTTGCAGGACCCTAATAGGGCTTCCATTTTTTCCCATCAAGATTCAGAAGAGTAGCCCCCTTTCCACAGTTAGCAGACACCCCATTACAGGGCATATTTTCCGAAGCATGTCCAATTTACTCTCCAGGTCTCCTTTCGGGCTGCTACCCAGCATGGTCCTCAAGGTGGTCATGTATCTGGTATTCTATGGTTTCCTCAGGCCAGGAGAGTTCACTCGTATGGGAACGAGATCCGCATACTGTTGATCTACCAGTTAGTTAGGCACCCCGATAATTTCCGATTGCATCTGGTCGCTTGCGAGATGCAGCAGTCAGGAGCCGGAACTGATGTTAGATTTTTCGAGACCAGCAAAACCTGGGCCTGGTCACAGTTTCAGATCAGCTTATGGTGATCACTGCGGAAAAACCCAGGGATAGTCCGCTTTTACCTTTCCCTATTACTCTAGCTTATTCCGGCCATTTTTTCAGGGTAGGAGTGGCTTCCGCTGCTTCTCGCCAAGGGGTCCTTGTTCATGTAGTTAAGAAGTTAGGTAGGTAGAATCCAGCATGCTTCTCCATATGCATCCCGGTTCCACAGGTGGAGATGTCACCGGCATTCATGCATTTAGCTTTTATGCTGCAGTTGGGCTGAAGTTCACTCTCTGCTGGCATCACTGCTGTGAGTGCAGGCACCACATCATTGCGACAATAAAGTCTCTGCCAAGTGCCTGGACAGACACTGGCTCAGCCTCCCAGCAAGCTGCTGAGAGCCTGAGACTGTTGCTCTGCCCCTCCACAGCTCAGCACACCAGTGAGTGAGGAGGGGGCAGAGCAGAGAGCTATGACTGATAGTCTACAGCTCTCTGCTCAGGTAGCTCTGAAAACAGAGTGATCGGCGGTGTTCGATCGCTCGGGTGCTCAATGTAAGGGTGCAATGGGACAGATGCAGCATTGGACACTTGCTGCATCCACCTAGGAAAGTATGACTCCTTAAAAAAAGTAATCCTTTCCTTCTCTTTTAAGGGGGTAAATCCTTCCGGGGCTGAAGTGGTTAAAAGACCAAAAGAGAGAAAATAGGAGGTGGTCATTGCAAGGGCTTATATAAACTTTAATTTTGCACATTTCAGATTAATATATTTTATGATTTGTTACAATATACAACAACAGAATATTTGTCCACTAATATAGTACCTTTTAAGCCTTCCTTAAGCTCCAGTCTACTAGCTTTTCCTAGGCTCTGATGATGTCATCAGTCTGCTGCAGGCAGAAGGAAATATTTCCTCAGCCGTTCCTGTATTTTTGTAACAGTCACTAGGTAAGAAGATGCCACAGCAACACATAATTTGTAATAAAAACATCTTTGCCACTCTGAAGCTTCCCTCCAACTACTTTGCATATTATTTTTATATATACTGTGACTCTGTACTTGCCAAATATGCTGCAGAAATCTCCCCCACTAAGTCTGGCTGCAACCCTTTTAATTGTGGGCAGCTGAAGCTGCTGCCTGTTCACTTTCTAGATTTACACAGACACACAGAGGCACACCTCCAGCTTTGCAGCCCTCATTGGATCTCGTATGACTCCCCCCCCCCCCCTTACTGGCAAACTCTCACAAGAGTGAGAGAGAGCTGTGCATGACGTCATAAGCCTAGGCCAATGCCAATGACCAGACAAGAAACATAATGTGGGCTGTATAAGGTATTTACTGGCAGAAAAAAACATGTTTTACTATCCAAAGTTAAAACAACAAGGGCAGAAGATTTAATAGATGGAAAGTTGAAAAAATGACTGAAGTTCCATTTTAACATGACACATATATCTGATGCTAGGTCTATTTTAATATTTTATACATAACAGCCCTGAATGATTATGGATCAAGACTTCTGACTTTCTAATGTGGAGGTTCTTTTTCCAGGTCGGTGATTTCAAATATTTCAACCAGGGACAGCCAAGCAACAAGTATTTTTAATAAGAGATCAAGAATAACAGCCCTATATTTCTCTTGGTACAAGTTTCCTGCAAAGAAGAGCTCAGATCTAATTAAAAGCCTAGTGATATTTGAAAATGAAGAGATGTCTAAATGACTACATACAACCAATTAAACTGTTTTAGTTGTAATGGTAGAGCAATTTATTCGAATGTAATTATCTGAAGCCCTTGAAAATTATGTGACTGTGACTACCACCTTTATAACATCAGACCCATTGAAAGTCTCCAGGGACTTAGATACATATTTTCTTTTTTTTATTTCAGGCAAACGGCTGCTCTTCGACTAAAATTATAATCTTGGATATGTGTGAACTGCCATCCCTCTTTGTCAGATTGTATACATATATGTGCATTACGCTAATGTGTGGGTATACAGCGTATGCATACTTCCATTCCTTTTAATGGCACTCCAACTCGCATATACAAAAGTGAAAGCACACCTGTTTATAATACTCTGTGGTGTGCTGCATTGGAAAAAATAATGCGGGAGAATATTTATTTTGTACTTTGCAGTGCATTATCACCCCATTTAAAGGGAATGAGATGCCTTAACATAATATGTAAAAAACATGTTACAGCATGTGTGTTAGTGCACCACTACAATGTAAATAGGCCCTGAGGTAGTGGGATGGCAGTTATACCTGTAGCGCTGGCATCATGGTTTATTGATGTGATTATGCATGCTTTAATGTGAGGTATATGGACATTATTGTGGTTTCGCACTAGAGCCACCTAGTGGCCAAAGATGGATAACGCACCTGTTTATCATTTACCTCAGAACAACCTAAAGACTTGTACAGGAAGTGACTATTTGTTTGGATTCTGAAGGTTGACCTCGTTACCCAGGAAGTCCGTGTGTGACCTACCCATGAATACTCTCTTACGCAGTGCATGCTGGGTAGGGGATATAAGGGACAGCAGCGAGCATTTTAGGTCTCTTGGGACCACGTTACCTGCCTGTGCGGATTTGTGGTTGGGTGTCCCGAGAGGCAGCAGCTAACAGCTATTGTAGAGCGCCAGACTGCTCGCATTTGTGAGGTGACCTGACGGAGCCTGAGAGCTGGTGATCAGATTGACGAGGCCCAGAGACGCTTATCGGAGCATCGGATGACCAGATCCAGTCAGCGGAGTGACACAGAGCATCTGCCCAGCTGATACAGAAGCAAGCTACAGTTACCGGATCAAAATCATCACCCAGAACTCGATCCAGTTGGTGAGCAGGTTACGGCCCACCGTTTGTTCATTTGCTGCACACAGTTAGACTCATTTACAGGCCTCGCTGGAACCTGTTGTTCCATGGAGGCGTAACAGAGAAACTGACATTGAGCAGGCTTGAGGCCTACTTCACTTTAGTGCCCAAGCGTTGTGTATAGGTTCTTGGAGTTATACCTGGAGTACCTTAAGCTAACTCTTACCTACCTTTTGGATTACAAATATCAGAGGAGTCATCTCTAGCTGGCAAAGAAAGAAGATACGGGAGAGAGTACTTTAAGTGAGGTCTCGCGTATAACTTTAAAGTAGCGGGAGCTCCCAGGTTTAGATACATAGAAATATATATATATATATATATATATATATATATATATATATCTTTCATATTGTTTTTGTCTGTGTTTCAATTTTTTTTTCACACTTTTAGGAGCCTTTTTATGTTTTTTTTTTTCTTTTTTTAGGGTGGACCTCCACTTTAAGACCTGAATGCACCCATGACAAAAGATTTCTGAGTGACCATAGAACAAGCAGTTCCTTTGCAGACACTCAGGGATTGGTTTGAAGGTAAAAGGCTGTTCACTTTGAAGGGGAATTTTCCCCACAGCTTGCTAAGTGTAATGAACACTTGCAAAGAATCACTTCCTATGCAAAGTGAGTAATCCATTTGCCTTTAGTAAATCAACCCCTCTGTCTCTGAAATGTGGTAGCCACCTGAAAGGACTGGAGTGTGTCAATGCTCTGTTTTATTCACTTGTATCTGTACATTTCTGTTTGAACTAATGAGCTCCATGAATAACAGGACCTGTTATCAAAAACAAGTAAAGAAACCCTGGAAAAACATATGAAAAGGGTAAAAAGTGTCAGTATGAAATATGGATTCAATAAAGGTTTAGCAAGTAGACTTCCAAGCACTTAACTCTGCTAACTAAGATAAAAGACTGTAACAAAAAGTTTAATAGGCCATTTATGATTTATATAAATTCACTATTATCTAACAGAAAACATTTCAAACAATAATAAGCAATAAGAACATTTTAGGTTTTCTTAGCTTGGTATAATGGTAATTAATTACAGTGTGAGAATTTGCAATTTCAACATATTTTCAGTTGGGGAGCTCTGTGATTGGAGGCATATCATGTCTTATAAATCCTGAAATAGCGCTACTATGAACATTCCAGTGTTCATTCGTGAGAATGGCTATACACATAGAGACATACAGTACATTTGATCTGAGTATACTAATAACACTAGTTGAAGCAATGGATATTTTTCACATCTTATGCTCTAATACAGATAATTATGCAATAATAGTGTTGCTGAAATTGCCCCGATTTGTTAATCGATTACTTCATAGTCGTTCGTTTTTCAAATACTTATGGTATTAGGTAAAAAAAGTAAAATGGAGTTCCACCCAAATATGGAACTTCCACTTTAAGCACTCCTCGCCCCTTACATGCCATGCCACATTTGGCATGTAATTTTTTGGGGGGGAGTGGGTGCTTCGTTAGGAGGGGGACTTCCTTCTTCCACCCAGGGACCGCCAAGGCAACTCCTCCTTTCGCCTTAGGCGGCCCCTCCCTCTAGGCAAGCTCCTGGGACATGTGACAGGTCCCACGAGATCGCCTGTCCGCGTCGGGAGTGCAGCATGACTTATGCAGGAGCTGTGCATGCCCGGCCGTGAAGCCGAAAGCTGTCACGGCCGGGTGCCCAGAGTGGCAATGGAGGCGCCGGCGGAGAGGAGGGGGAGAGGAGCGACGCTCTGTTCGGCCGCATGGCTGGACCGTGGAACAGGTAAGTGCCTGTTTATTAAAAGTCAGTAACTACACTTTTTGTAGCTGCTGACTTTTAATAAACATAAAAGCCTGGAACTCTTTTTTAACTGCTGAGCTCCAGAGATCCAATTAAATCTACTTTTAACATTTTGATAATATAGAGGCAAAATGTGGCTCTGAATAATGAGATAACTGTTTTGGAGATGACAATGTCTGTAAACTTTGGTAAAGGAAAGTCTTTAAAGGGTATGTAAATGTGGACCCCCCCAAAAATAGGCTAAACACACAGTCATCAATATTGCCTTTAGGCTCCCCATAAATAATATTTGTCCCATTATTAACAGTGCCTTGTTATGTTCTGTGCCTTTTTATGGAAGCGGCCATCATGGTAGTGGAGCAGGGCTTTGAATTCTGATGTCAGAGCTGCCTAAGGCCGCGTACACACGGGCGGACTGTTCGCCCAACCTTGTCCGCTGAACAGTGTTTGGGCGGACAGTCCGCTCGTGTGTGGGGCTTCAGCGGACAGTTTCAGCGGACAGTTGGACGAACAAGGTCTTACGGAAATTCCGAAAAACTGTCCGCTGAAACAAGGTTTCAGCGGACTGTTCGCTCGTGTGTAGGCTTGTTCGGCCAACTAAGTCTCGCGCATGCTCAGAAAGGATTTTCACGTCGGAAGGTTGCATTGCAGTGTATTGGACGTCGAAATTTTCGATCCGTCGTGCGTGCCGAAACGTCATCGCGCACGGTTTCAGCAAACTGTTCGTCCGTCGTGTGTGGCCATGTCCGTCCATGCTAAGTTTGAGCGGACTGTTTGCCGAAACTGTTGGACGGACAAAGTTGGGCGAACAGTCCGCGCGTGTGTACGCGGCCTTAGTGATGACTGGTGATCTGAAGACTAGTTGAGGGATATTCAAGAAGCATTGAGAGAGCTGCAGGAAGCACAGACCTACAGAATGTATGAATAAAGTAAAATCAGGGAGGTTCTTGCACTGCAGGTCTTCGGGTACAGCTTACTCTTCAACATATGAATATTACCAAATCTCCCTACAATAGGCTACATAACAGGATTGCCTAGACACAGGAAGTGCACCAATAGTATTCAAGAATAATTCTTTTTTTTAAAAGATATTTTTATTGAATTTTGCATCAACATACAAAAGAAAAACTTTGGTTATTCATAGCATTGTAATATTACAATATATACACTTGAATAGTCAATAAACAGTTTTCATGTTATGTGACTCTTGTAGTTAGTAAGTGTAAAGATACAAGCAATGATCAATATGCACTTCTCTAGCTACAGAGTCACCAGGAGGGTGCGCATGGTTTAGGTGCACTACATAATTAGGAACATTATACAGCGGGCTCCATAGCCAGAGAAAATAGACTAATAGACTCCCAATCCCTCCTTTACACTTCAAAATATTCAGATCGCCATTTTCGGTGATTCTGAATACTGTATATGTTTTTAAATCTGGCGCCATTGGCAGCCAAGTAAATCGGAAGTGACGTCATGATGTCGCTTCTGTGTTTACAATTAGGAGACCGGAATGAAGCCGCTCCCTAGCCTGCCAGAAGGATGAGCCGATAAAGGGTCTGGTATTGATTTTTAGGGGGAACTCCACGCCATTAAAAAAAAAATTGGGCGGAGTTCCCCTTAATATCCATACCAGACCTGAAGGGCCTGGTAATTGAATTTGGGGGAACCCCACGCTTTTTTTTTATCAATGACTTTCAATGACTGTTCTTTGTATTACGGGGAGCCGACAGTTCATTATAGGCGCAAGTGATTTTAAATTACTTTTTTCCTGCAGAAATTACACTTTGTGCAGGGACAGTTCTAAGCACGGGAAACATGTGCCTCTTTACAGGCATTCTATACACACACCCCAGGTACGAAATTTAAAGGAATATTACACTTTTATTGTTTCACTTTAAGCATTATTAAAATCACTGCTCCCGAAAAAACTTTTTTTTGCATTGATACATGTCCCCTGGGGCAGGACCCAGGTCCCCAAACACTTTTTAGGACAATAACTGGCATATTAGCCTTTAAAATTAGAACTTTAGATTTCTCCCATAGACTTGTACAGGGTATTCCGTGGCTTTCCGAATTTGCCGCGTACACCCAAAATTGTTCACTGTTCGCCAAACAGGTGAACAGGCAATGTTCGAGTCAAACATGAGTTCGACTCGAACTCGAAGCTCATCCCTAACAGTCACTAAGGTGAGAGTCACTGAGGCAATTTGTATTTTAAGTACATTACACTGGCCTTCGTGGTCTGTTTTAATCTGCAAAACCTCCGCATGGAGAGATTTGGCCAACAAGACCCCTCTAGAGTAAGCTGTATGAGTAGCATGATAGTATTTAGCTAACCATGACCATTTGGCAAACCTTGTTTTGGAGTCAACCAGGTGTGTTTCCTGAAGACAGATAATTTGGGGGTGTTGATTTTTCTAGACCGAGGATACTAGGAATCGCTTCTGAGGTGAGTTCAACCCCCTAGTATTTTAAGTTATCTTCAATGGTCTTGCCATGGCACATCAAACTGTACATAATAGATATTCTGGGGGCTGGTGGTAGAGACATAATATTGCATGTCATGCAGTGCAGGATATACACGAGCAGAGACATATAATAACAAGTGTAAGCACTATTCAGGTTAAAAGAAGCACAAAAACACATGAAAAACCAAAGTACAAAAGAAAATTCAAAAACAAAACCAAAATGAGAATAGGGATGAGCTTCGTGTTCGAGTCGAACGTACGTTCGACTCGAACATTGGCTGTTCGTCCGTTCGGCGAAATCCGAACTCTTGGTCCGTTCGCGTCAAAATTCGTGTGGCGCGCACGGCCCACAATGCACTGCGATGGCGCAGTGCATTGCTGGCTCATGATTGGCCAAGCATGCACTGTGACCCCACATGCTTGGCCAATCGCAGCGCCAGCAGCGAGGAGAGCCATGATTGGCCACAGGCAGGATGCCTGTGGCCAATCATAGCTCAGGCTGTGTAGTGCACGCCCCACACTATATAAGGCCGCCTTTGAGGCGGCCTCGTGTAGTGTGTTGGCATCTGAAGCAGTGGGTGTTCTGTGTACCTTCAACACAGTTACACACCGATCGTTTTTGGCTGATTTCCTATCTTGCTCTTGTGTAGTGGTTATTGTCTGTGCCCTGACCGCAGTATACACCACTATATTCACCTCACCTATATAGCTAGTGATCTATCTTTAATAATAGAGCTTGCAGTCAGTAGTGTTAGGAGATAGTGCGTGCTGTCTGCGTGCTCTGTACCCAGTACATACCGCTATAATCCACCTACATAGCTGTTCTCTATTTGAGCCCAATTGCCATCTGCAGGAGTTATTGGAAGTTGTGTGTGCCTCCAGCACAGTATACATCTGTATATACCCCTTTATCTCTGCTGTTTTCTGGTTATTGTCTGCGTGCCCTGACCGCAGTATACACTGCGATATTCACCTCAGCCTAAGGCCCAATTTTTCTGCCCCTGTTTAACAGGGGCATTTAAGTACAATTTTTGATGCAATGCTTTGCAGCAGGGCTAATTCCAGCAAAAAAACTAGAGTATATGGAAGAGGTTGCAGTGTGGTGGCACCAGCAGCAGTGCCTAAGGCCAAATTTTTCTGCCCCTGTTTAACAGGGACATGTAATTACAATTCTTGATATATTATTTCACAGGAGGGCCCCTTCCTGTGCCCACCCAGAGTAACGGTGAGGACTTATAGTGTTGTGGCACCAGCACCACAACCACCAAAGGTCAATTTTTCTACCACTGTTCAACAATGGCATGTAATTACAATTCTTGATATAATCGTTCACAGCAGGGCGCTCCAGCGCCCACCAAGAGTCACTTTCAGGGCTTACAATGTTGTGGCAAAACCAACACCTTGTTCCGCCATTTCTGCAGAGCATATAGGGCAGGCCCCTACTTTCAAACATCCAACTTACAAACATCAGACAGCAGCAAGTGAGATGAAAAAAGATGGACGACAAAACAAATTATACAGGGGTGATAACCCTTCCCTATGTTTTCCAAAAAGCTTAAAAATAGTTTTTTTGACTGGAGCTACACTTTAAAAATGTACCAGTTGAAAATTACAAACAGATTCAACTTAACACAACAAACCTACACAGTCCCTGTCTTGTTTGCACCGCCTGTATACTGCTGTTCTGAGTATATAGGGCCTGGGGGCCACACGCATTTCCTTTTTTTAATATGGGTACAGGGTTCCCCTTAATATGCGTACAAGACCCAAATAGGCTGGTAATGGGCAGGGAGGGCTACCCATGCCATTTTTCTCAATGATTTTCAACCATATTGCAGGAACCAGATATAACATTAAAACCGCAAGCAGTTTTAAATGGTGTTATTTCCGTTTAATGTCATTTTGTGCAGGGACTGTTCTAAACACGGGAAACACGTGGCACTTCACAGGCATACTACAGACACCCCCCAGGCACCATATTTAAAGGAATATTTCACTTTTTTTTCACTTTAATCGTCATTAAAATCAGTGCTCCCGCCAAAACGGCCGTTTTTAAAACTTTTTTTTGCATTGACCCATGTCCCCTGAGGCAGGAGTCAGGTCCCCAAACCCTTTTTAGGACAGTATCTTGCATATTAGCCGTTAAAATTAGCACTTTCCATTTCGAACGTTCGAGTCCCATAGACTTCAATGGGGTTCTAACGTTCGTAACGAACGTGGGGTCCGTTCGAAAGTTCTGGTGCGAACCGAACCGGGGGGTGTTCGGCTCATCCCTAAATGAGAACAACCAAAAAGAGAAAAAAATAGGAAGTCCATCAAAAACCCTCTACCACTCTCCCCGCTCGGCCAACCCAAACATAGCGAGCCTTGGATCCCTGAACCGAGAAAAATCTTCACTCAAACAAAGTGAGAACTGTCCTGAGGCCTTGCCACCAACTGGTACTGGGGTATTGTGGTGTCTGGCTTTGCTCCCGAGCAACACAACAGGAGGGAGAGGAAAAGTGCTTCAGCAACAAAGTGGTCTGGCTTCAGGATAGTTAGCATTTATAATTGGAAGGATATGTGAGTGACGGTGTACCATCTGCAGCATAGGGATTTCAACCACAAGGATTGTAAAGCGGTCCAGTCTGGACAAGCTGCAAATGGTAGGATATCAGTTCTAGAAACATCAGGGGGAGGAGCAGCATGCATCCTGAGCATCATAGACAACGTATAATGGCAAAGTATGCAAGCCCTCCATCTGCCCATGGAGGTAAGGAGTAATGAAACTACCATGTATTAATATAGAGGCATGTGTAGGGATCTCGGTCATTTGTAATCATACAGCCCTGTGCCTCGGCACAGCTCCATAATGGACGTTTAGCCACGCCATGTCTTTCTTAGCCCTTGTACACACGGTCGGAGAATCCGTCGGAATGTGTCCTATCGGACCGCGTCGTCGGATAATCCGACTGTGTGTGGTATGCATCGGACTGATTCCATCCGAATATCCGTCCGACCCAATTTTCCAACATGTTGGAAATATTTCCTGACCAACTGGGCCGATCGGACATACTCCGATCATGTGTAGAGAATTTTGATCGGACCAAGTGCCACCCATGCTCAGATCAAATTCCTACATCAAAGCTATTGGCTACTAGCCTGAATGTAGTCCCATCGTAACGAAATTACGTCATAACGTTCTGAAAGATCGGATTTTTCAACAACTTTGTCCGACTGTGTGTATGCAACAGTTTTGGACAAGATCCGACTGACAAAATGCGACGGGCAAAATACGACGGATTTGGTTGTGGAAATCTCCGACCGTGTGTACAGGGGCTTAGGGTTGGTGTAGAAGTGAGTTTTGCCATCATGGATAACACACAGTTTAGCAGGAAAAGACATGGAGTAAGAGACACCCTCAATGCCTCAATAGCCTCGCAAGTGAGGGGGTCGTGGGCACAGTGGCTGCATATGATGAGCACAAGTGCATATACTGGGCACAAGTGGCTGCATATACTGGGCACAAGTGGCTGCATATACTGGGCACAAGTGACTGCATTTGATGGGCACAAGTGGCTGCATATGATGGGCACAAGTAGCTGCATTTGATGGGCACAGTGGCTGCGTTTTATGGGCACAAGTGGCTGCATTTGATGGGCACAAGTGGCTGTATATGATGGGCAGAGTGGCTGCATATCATGGGCTCAAGTGGCTGCATATCATGGGCACACATGGCTGCATATGATGGGCATAATGCATATGATAGAGACAGTGGCTGCATTTTATGGGCACAGTGAGGCTGCAATTGATGGGCACAGTGAGGCTGCAATTGATGGGGGGTTTCACTATTTTTCAGTTTGTTTGGGCCCCCCAAAAATTTTGAGCACCAGCCGCCACTGCCTTCCAATCTTGTATAGCTAGCATTATAGTGGCTAGTGTAGGCTCAGCAGAAGGGGAACAGAGGATCTGGCTGTCTTCACTATCCAGGAGGGAATCCAGGTGTTTCAGGGAGTCTGGCTGTGTATCGAATAGGTCAGGGTCGCTCACCAGGGCTGCAGGCTGTCTGTGAGGAGTTGAGATGGACGACTGCAGTGTGTCATGCTGTTCTGCCTGTGTCCCGGCGCAATCTTGCCATCTGAAATGGGCTAGCTGCCCTGCCGCGGATGTTGGCGCGGATGGCCCATATTTTACCATGGATGCAAGCCTGAAGTGTTCCCTCAGCTGTGGGTAAGTTGGTGCCAGTCCAGAGGAGAATAGACCCAGGATTGTTTCAGGATGCCGTTCGTGAGCTGGAGCTGTGTCTCTACGCGTCCGCTCACTCCGCCATCAAGCCATGCCCCCTCCATTCAAGAATAATTCAAAAGGTACATTTTTCAGGGTACAGCTTTGCCCTATAAGATAGTAAATTCAGATCCACTTTAAGTTGATGAATCACAGAAAACCACCAATTTAGTGGACTGCTGGCTGATGTTTTCTGCATTAGTCAGATGTTCACCATCCACAGATTGCTTAGTGAGCCAATGATAGATATTTCAGCAGATCAATTAGCCCAGGGAACTGGTGGTCTGCTACAAACATCTGCTCAGTGAGGATTTTTTTAGTTTGGCGTAAACGATGGTTTGGACAAAATGATCCATTCATCCCAACTACATCAATAACAACATTTCTTTGATGTTCAATATGCATTTCTTATTGTATTACAAATAAACACTTTCAGATGCCTACATAGCGCACAGTATGAGATATACCGTAGCAACAAATGAATACTTAACCAAGCAAAAAAATAAAGAGCAGATTGGAATATTCATCCCCTTGGTTATTAAACTGCTTCTCAAGCACTTTCACAGGGGGGAATTTTTCACATCATTAATTGACTATAAAATAAGCAATTTCACAGTATTAAATATAAGAATACAACATAAATACACTGAAGTCATCATATGAATATCCTTTAGCTTCTATTTTTAGATATTAATTCACTCCGACCTGCTGAGAACAGTGTTTCAGCCTGGAAAAAAATGCCTCTAGATTGTCCTCAGCAGAAAAGCCATCAGAAAAAATAAACAATGGGAACAATTCAAAAAAAATAAAAAAAATATATATGAATGTTACATTGGTTAGTACACAGCTGAGGCATTTTAACCTTCTCAATGCTGGACACTTTCAACCCCCCCCGCCCCCCCTCCTGCCCAGGCCAATTTTCAACTTTCAGAGCTGTCACAATTTGAATGACAACACTGTACCCAAATACATTTCTACCATTTCTTGAGACATACAGAGCTTACTTTTTGTGATATTTAATCGCACACTGGGTACATTTTTATCTTTTGCTATAAAAACAAGAAAATACTGGAAATTTTGAAAAAAAAAAAAAAATTTTTTTAATGTCTGTTATAACATTTTGCAAATAAATAATCTTTCTTCATAAATCCGGGCCAAAATGTATTCTGCTACACTTCTTTGGTAAAAAAAAAATAACCCAAATCAGTGTATATTATTAAGTCTGTGTGAAAGTTATACAAAGTCTACAAACTATGGTATACAGTATTTATATTTGAAAATTGATCAGTCCTAATGTACTGACTGCCTGTCTAATTTCTTGAGACCCTAGAATGCCAGGACAGTACAACTAACCCCAAAATAACCCCTTTTTGGAAAATAGACAGTCCAAGGTACTTAGTAAGAGGTGAGTTGTTTAACCGGTCCGCGACCAGCCACCACAGTTATACTATGGCAGGATGGCTCCCCTGGGCGATCCGTCGCAGCTGTATGCCAGCCCTTTAAGAAGCTGTAAGAGGCGCGCGTGCCTGCAGCATGTCCCCAGAGCCAATGAGAGTGCCCAGCGGGCGCAATGATGGCCGAGTATCCAAGATCACTCGTGACAGAGCGAGAACCAGGATCAGTATGTGTAAACACGCAAATCCCAGTTCTCTCAGGGGACAGGAGAGAGATTGTGTGTTCATATTAAGTATGAACACCGATTTCTCTCCTCCCCTAGTCAGTCCCATCCACCCACAGTTAAAACACACCTAGGGGACACAGTTAACCTCTTGATCGCCCCATAGTATTAACCCCTCCCTGTCAGTGACATTTATACAGTAATCAATGCATTTCTATAGCACTGATCACTGTATAAATGTCACTGGTCCTGTCAGATTTGTCTGCCGCAATATTGCAGTCCCGATAAAAATCACTGATTGTCGATATTACTAGTAAAAAAATAATAATAATAAAAATGCCATAAACCTATCCCCTATTTTGTAGACAGTGAAAAATGTAGCGCTAAACACAGTGCACAAATATTGTGATATGTGTGATAATATTAAAAGTAAAACAATAAAAATATAAACAACTCAAAGAAATGATAATAAGCAAACAATGTGCAAGTAGTGTCCAACCAAAAATGACAATGTGGAACAAAAACTGTAGCATCAAGCAGCGGATGATGGAAATTCACAAACAAGTGGATTGGAACACTCTATCCATTCAAGGAAAAACGTCCGGATCATCAATCATCAACAACAAAATTAAATGTGAATGCTCTTACCAAAACAGATGGACTCCAATGTCAGCGACACAGAGTCTAATGCCGCATACACACGATCGGATTATCCGGTGGACTTAATCCGTCGGACAAAGCGCCGGACTTTGCAGTTGAGGTCCACCGGACTTTTCAAATGAACGGACTTGCCCACACACTGAGAAAAGTCCGTTCATTTTGAACATGGCTCCAGGTAGCCGGGACTAGCTAAGGAAGTCAATGTCGTTGCCTCCATCGGCGAGATTGACACCTCCCTGGCTCTGTCACCTGGTATGGATTTAAAGGGAAACCTCTATGCCGAAAAAACGGCGTGGGGTCCCCCCAAACTCCATAGCAGACCCTTATCCGAGCACGCAGCCTGGCCTGTCAGGAAAGGGGGTGGGGACGAGCGAGCACCCCCTCTCCTGAGCCGTACCAGGCTGCGTGCCCTCAACATGGGGGGTGCTTTGGGGAAGGGGGGCCCTGCGGCCCCCCCCCACCCAAAAGCACCTTGTCTCCATGTTGATGAGGGCAAGGGCCTCTTCCCGACAACCCTGGCCATTAGTTGTTGGGGTCTGCGGGCGGGGGGCTTATCAGAATCCCATCCACTTGGTGAAAAAAGTGTACATAAAAAAACAACACAAGTTTTTAAAATAATTTATTAGACAGCTCCGGTGGTCTTCTTTCTTGGGGGATCTTCTCGCTGGACTCCTCCGCTATCTTCTGCTCTTTTACTAGCTCTTTTACTAGTGGAGGAGCCCGGCTTTCTTCTTCGTCCTTGCTGCCGTCGTCCGGGGGTCTTCTTCCGACTTAGGGGTCTTGTCCCACTCTTCTGGGGTCTTGTCCTGCTCTTCGGTTCTTCTGCCGGGCCTCCGCTATATTCTTATAGCTCTTTTACTTCGCCCGGTCTTCTGTCACCACCGCCTTCTTCTCTTCTTCTTCTCTTCTTCTTTTCTTCTTCCTTGCGATGCTGACATGATGCTCTCTCTGGCCGCAATGGCAGAGACGCGTTGTGCGGCGACTTATATAGGAACAAGGGGCGGGGTCAACGGGTGTTATCACATGGTGACCCCTCCCCTTATGATGTCACAGTCCTGGATGATGGTGGGGTAGTGACATCATAAGGGGGCGGGGTCACCATGTGACATCACCCAGTGACCCCACCGCACAACGCGTCCCTGCCATTGCGGCCAGAGAGAGTGTCGTGTCAACATCACAAGGAAGAAGAATAGAAGAAGAAGAGAAGAGAAGAAGGAAGACAGAAGACCAGGCCAACGTTAGTAAAAGTGCTATAAGAAGATAGCGGAGGCCCGGCAGAAGAACCGAAGAGCGGGACAAGACCCCAGAAGAGCGGGACAAGACCCCAGAAGAGTGGAACAAGACCCGGAGTCGGAAGAAGACCCCCCCACGGCAGCGGCGACGACGAAGAAGAAAGCAGGGCTCCTCCGCTAGTAAAAGAGCTAGTAAAAGAGCAGAAGATAGTGGAGGAGTCTGGCAAAAAGACCCCACAATACGGAAGAAGACCACCGGAGTTGTCTAATAAATTATTTTAAAAACTTGTATTGTTTTTTTATTTACACATTTTTTCACCAGGTGAATGGGTAGGGGTACATCATACCCCATACTCATTCACATAGGGTGGGGGGCCGGTATCTGGGGGCCCCCTTATTAAAGGGGCTCCCTGATTCCGATAAGCCCCCTGCCCGCAGACCCAACAGCCAGGGTTGTCGGGAAGAGGCCCTTGTCCTCATCAACATGGGGACAAGGTGCTTTGGGATGGGGGGCTGCAGGGCCCCCCTTCCCCAAAGAACCCCCCATGTTGAGGGCGCATGGCCTGGTACGGCTCTGGAGGGGGGCTCGCTCGTCCCCACCCCCTTTACTGCCCGGCCGGGATGCATGCTTGGATAAGGGTCTGCTATGGACTTTGGGGAGATCCCCATGCTGTTTTTTCAGCTTAAGGGTTCCCCTTTAAATCCATACCAGGTGACGGGGCCAGTAAGGTGTCAATCTCGCCGATGGAGGCGGTGACATTGACTTCCTTCGCTAGTCCCAGCTACCTGGAGCCACGTTCAAAATGAACGGACTTTTCTCCGTGTGTGGGCAAGTCCGTTCATTTCAAAAGTCTGGTGGACTAGCACACAAACTTCTTTCTAAGTCCGCCGGACTTTTGGAAAGATAAAGTCCGCCGAAGCCCAGCCGGGACTAGCTAAGGAAGTCAATGACGTTGCCTCCATCGGCGAGATTGACACCTCCCTGGCTCTGTCACCTGGTATGGATTTAAAGGGAAACATCTATGCCGAAAAAACGGCGTGGGGTCCCCCCAAACTCCATAGCAGACCCTTATCCGAGCACGCAGCCTGGCCTGTCAGGAAAGGGGGTGGGGACGAGCGAGCACCCCCTCTCCTGAGCCGTACCAGGCTGCGCGCCCTCAACATGGGGGGTGCTTTGGGGAAGGGGGGCCCTGCAGCCCCCCCACCCTAAAGCACCTTGTCTCCATGTTGATGAGGGCAAGGGCCTCTTCCCGACAACCCTGGCCATTAGTTGTTGGGGTCTGCGGGCAGGGGGCTTATCGGAATCCCATCCACTTGGTGAAAAAAGTGTACATAAAAAAACAACACAAGTTTTTAAAATAATTTATTAGACAGCTCCGGTGGTCTTCTTTCTTGGGGGATCTTCTCGCTGGACTCCTCCGCTATCTTCTGCTCTTTTACTAGCTCTTTTACTAGTGGAGGAGCCCGGCTTTCTTCTTCGTCCTTTCCGCCGTCGTCCAGGGGTCTTCTTCCGACTTAGGGGTCTTGTCCCACTCTTCTGGGGTCTTGTCCTGCTCTTCGGTTCTTCTGCCGGGCCTCTGCTATATTCTTATAGCTCTTTTACTTCGCCCGGTCTTCTGTCACCACCGCCTTCTTCTCTTCTTCTTCTCTTCTTCTCTTCTTCTTCCTTGCGATGTTGACATGATGCTCTCTCTGGCCGCAATGGCAGAGACGCGTTGTGTGGCGACTTATATAGGAACAAGGGGCGGGGTCACCGGGTGATGTCACATGGTGACCCCTCCCCTTATGATGTCACAGTCCCGGATGATGGTGGGGCAGTGACATCATAAGGGGGCGGGGTCACCATGTGACATCACCCGGTGACCCCACCGCACAACACGTCCCTGCCATTGCTGCTAGAGAGAGTGTCGTGTCAACATCACAAGGAAGAAGAATAGAAGAAGAAGAGAAGAGAAGAAGGAAGACAGAAGACCAGGCCAACGTTAGTAAAAGTGCTATAAGAAGATAGCGGAGGCCCGGCAGAAGAACCGAAGAGCGGGACAAGACCCCAGAAGAGCGGGACAAGACCCCAGAAGAGTGGAACAAGACCCGGAGTCGGAAGAAGACCCCCCCCACGGCGGCGGCGACGACGAAGAAGAAAGCAGGGCTCCTCCGCTAGTAAAAGAGCTAGTAAAAGAGCAGAAGATAGTGGAGGAGTCTGGCAAAAAGGCCCCCCAATACGGAAGAAGACCACCGGAGTTGTCTAATAAATTATTTTAAAAACTTGTATTGTTTTTTTATTTACACTTTTTTTCACCAGGTGAATGGGTAAGGGTACATCATACCCCATACTCATTCACATAGGGTGGGGGGCCGGTATCTGGGGGCCCCCTTATTAAAGGGGCTCCCTGATTCCGATAAGCCCCCTACCCGCAGACCCGGACAACCAACAGCCAGGGTTGTCGGGAAGAGGCCTTTGTCCTCATCAACATGGGGACAAGGTGCTTTGGGATGGGGGGCTGCAGGGCCCCCCCTTCCCCAAAGAACCCCCCATGTTGAGGGCGCATGGCCTGGTACGGCTCTGGAGGGGGGCTCGCTCGTCCCCACCCCCTTTACTGCCTGGCCGGGATGCGTGCTTGGATAAGGGTCTGCTATGGACTTTGGGGGGATCCCCATGCTGTTTTTTTCAGCTTAAGGGTTCCCCTTTAAATCCATACCAGGTGATGGGGCCAGCAAGGTGTCAATCTCGCTGATGGAGGCGGTGACATTGACTTCCTTCGCTAGTCCCAGCTACCTGGAGCCACGTTCAAAATGAACGGACTTTTCTCCGTGTGTGGGCAAGCCCGTTCATTTCAAAAGTCCGGTGGACTAGCACACAAACTTCTTTCTAAGTCCGCCGGACTTTTGGAAAGATAAAGTCCGCCGGAGCCCACACACGAGAGGATTGTCCGGCAGACTCTGGTCAGCCGGACCAAGTCCGCCGGATAGTCCGATCGTGTGTATGCGGCATTACAGGCAGTATGCCACAAATGGCAGATGTATGAAACTTGCAGTGCTCCTAGTTTCCAGTTTTCTGGCTTAATTTGAGGAAAAAAATTATAATTTTTTTAAAAAATGTGGGATATTTCTTATAGCAAAAAGGTGATCAAACACCACAAAAAGAAAGCTCTATTTATGGGAAAAAAGGTTGTAAATTTTATTTGGGCACAGCTTCGCACGTCCGCGCAATTGTCAATTAAAGCGACATAGTGCCGTATCGCAAAAATGGCCTGGTCAGGAAGCGGGTAAATTCTTCCTGGTCTGAAGTGGTTAAAGTTGTGATATTCTGTCACAATTTTTTGGAAATGAAGAAAATAAATACATTTCTTTTTACAAAGTTGTCATTATAACACCTGTCTCACACACAGCATAGGCATACTTATTATTACAAACCAAAACATATTCTGCTATGCCTCTGTATGGGGATACCACATGTGTGATACTTTTTCACAGCCTAGATGCATAGAGGGGCACAAAATCCAAGGAACACCTCAG
Source organism: Lithobates pipiens (assembly GCF_037356315.1). Taxonomy (NCBI): domain Eukaryota; kingdom Metazoa; phylum Chordata; class Amphibia; order Anura; family Ranidae; genus Lithobates; species Lithobates pipiens. The sequence continues at coordinate 144,188,144 of NW_027507758.1, read as the reverse complement.
GGCTTTCAAAGAGCATACATTGCACATACTTACACATCTAATTTCTTGACTACCTATCACAGTTTTGGAGGCCCTGGAGTACCAGGACAGTGGAAACACCCACAAAATTACCCAATTTTGGAAAACAAACCTTCCAAAGTATTTTGTAACGGGCATGATGAGTTTTTTTTAATTGCCATTGTTTGCAACAAGCTTTTGGAAAATGCAGGAAAATAAATTAAAATTATTTTTTTACACAGTTGTCAAGTAATAAAATAATTCTTAACACACAACATAGACATACTTAGATTTACACCCCAAAACTCATTCTGCTACTCCTTCCAAGTATGGGGATAACATATATGTGAGACTTTTTTCACTAAGTTACAGCAGGTTAAGTTCTGTGCCTCCATTTTCCCCTCCTACATCATTGTTTGCTGGCTGTCTCTTCCTGGTTAAGGTAGCCATAATCCACACTCCTCCAGATGCTGGGTGGAAGCTGATGCATCCTGAAATAACTGACATGCACCAGGTGCATACAGGGAACACAGGCTTCCTGCTTGAAACTTTATCCAGAATGATGTATCCATGGGGTACTAATTAATTCCAGCAGTGTATGACACAAAACTCACAAAGCATAGCACTCCACAAATCAGCCCCTGAATGGTTAGGCAAAAACAACATGGTAAGACCAATTGGTTAATATGTCATGTCAAAGTAGCAGTATGCCACTTAATAATCTCAAAAAGGAAATTTGATACCGTAAATCAATATACTATATAGGTATTACACAAATGGGATCTGTTGAGTGGGTAGCTAATACTATACAAATAAATGGTACACTGATGGGTGGGTGCTGCATCCCGCAATTCAGGAGGGGATACTCAATCTAGGGTGCACACAAGGGGAGAGAGAATTAACAGTCACAAGGGCCATCATAGTGTAATAATAATTAAAAAAAAACTCTGTATAAAAACATAGTAAATTACATTTACAAGTTTAAATAGAAGACAGGCAGAAGTGACAAGATTCACAGCACCGGGTCTCAGATCCCGACCATGAGGGAAGCCCACAGGTGACAGCCAAAGTGATGATGTTGGACGCTGGGTGTCGCTGTATAGCATCTACCTGATGCAGATCTCACTCAAGGAGCATACACAGTCAGTGAAAGCATTTTCAGGCATATCTGCCTCTTCATCAGCATTTTTCTTTTGAGTGCAACATACTATGTTTTAATCAAGTGTGTGTTTTTAATATTACACTATGGTGGCCCTTGCACCTGTTGTTTCTCTCTCCCCTAATTAATTCCAACATCTTTGTTTTTAGACGACTCTGCCCTTAATACATACTCTATGTGAAAGAATAAAAAAATTTTTTTTTATTAGTCTGTAAGTCATTGTTGTCTCACAAGCCAGCATTGCATATATCACAGACACCGTTTTCTACTTCTTCTACTTTTCTACTTCTTCTACTTCAATGAATTTTATTCCTGCAGGTGGTAAAGGTGAGGGTGAGAAGTGTTTGACTGAGCTAGGGCCTGTGTTGGAACATGCTGCATGATGTCTACAGATCTTCTGATCTGTAAAAATCCTTTTGAGTCAGATTGAGATTGGAAAAAAAATTACAACTGACTGAGAGAAAGGTACAAAGTGTTGTAGTACAAAATACAGAGTATCACAATACAACATGAAAGAGCAACAGGATGTCAAATATCAGGTCTTATCTTTCCAAATAATCCGAAATATGTTTTCACCAACTCAATAGCTCCTGAAGGATTGGGTGCCAACCATTGTTTCCTATATCTAGTAATCATTATTCTAGCAGCTAGTAATATATGGGTAATAACAGTATGAAAATGTGGAGGATTATTATCTATCTCCAAATGTAAAATTGCCTAAGTTGGGGATGGGGCGGCCAGTATGCCACTGATTTCTCCAGTAATATCACTATATGTCAGTGTCACCAGCCACTATCTCTGATCACTGCCACAGCAGTGCAATATCACCAGACCAGTGCTGCCAGTCAGTGTCCCTAATCACCACCACACCAGTCAGTGTCTCCAATCATCAACAGTCATGGTATCCCTAATCACGGCCACATCACTCATAGTGTCCCTGATAACTGCCACACCAGTCATATTGTCCCTGATCATCGCCACACCAGTTACAGTATCTCTGATCACTGCCACACCAGTCACAGTGTCCCTAATCACCACCACAAAGGTCAGTGTCGCCAATCATCACCAGCCACTCACAGTATCCCCAATCATGACCATATCACTCATAGTGTCCCTGATAACAGCCACACCAGTTGTATTGTTCCTGATCATCGCCACACCAGTTACAGTATCTCTGATGACTGCCACACCAGTCACAGTGTCCCTAATCACCACCACAAAGGTCAGTGTCCCCCAGGGGCGAACTGACCATTGGGCCAATCGGGCACTGCCCGAGGGCCCCATGCCACTAGGGGGCCCCATCAGGGTTGCCAGCCTCAGTAAAACCAGGGACAGTATGTAAAAATCTGTGTTTTTTTGGGTTTTTTTTTTTACATCTGTCTCTAAAATGTCCCTTACCGACATCCTTTTGGTCTAAAAATCCTGAGATTATAGCTGCCCCACCTCTCCAGTGCCTTCTCAGCCAATAGAAACATGTCTATGTATACTGTGTGTGTTTGTGTCTACTGTGTGGCCGCATAATCTCCTATTGCCCGGGGGCCCCATGAGTTATCAGTCCGCCCCTGGTCCCCAATCATCACCAGCCACTGACAGTATCCCCAATCATGACCACATCACTCATAGTGTCCCTGATAACAGCCACACCAGTCATATTGTCCCTGATCATTGCCACGGCAGTTACAGTATCTATGATCACTGCCACACCAGTTACAGTGTCCTTGGTCACTGCCACACCAGTGTAAGCCAGCAACGGTATCCTTGGTTCTGGCTACAACAGTCCTAGTGTCATATGACCAGTGTAAGTCAGCAGCAGTGATCACTGCTACAATAGTCATATTGTCCCTAATCACTGCCACACCAGTCATATTGCTCCTAATCACCACCACACCAGTTACAGCGTCCCTAATCAATCACTGCCACACCAATCATATTGTGCCTAATCACCGCCACACAAGTTACAATGTCCCTGATAAGTGCCACACCAGTCATATTGTCCCTGATCACTGCCATACCAGTTACAGTGTCCCTGATAACCACCACACCAGTTGCAATTTTACCACACCAGTATAAGCCAGCAATGGTGTCCCTGATTGTCACCACACCAGTCCCAGTGTCACCATGAACACTGTAAGTCAGCAGCAGTGTTCATGATTGCTGCCACACTAGTCCCTAGTGTCAGCAGACCAGTGTAACCGGCAAATATGTTCCTGATCACTGCCACCCCAGTGTAGTGTCTCCTCTGCTTGCTGTCTGTACTGACATGGGCCTTTTTTAATGATCACGTTTCTGCCTGTTAACTGGAGCAAGCCTTTCCTTGTTTGCTGACAAAATCTCTGTGTGCTGAACTGACCCATGTATGCATCTGGCTGACTATGTTCCTGTGAGACTCCAGCCCAGGCCTTTCTTGGCTTCCTGGCCTTTTGGCTAAGATCAAGTGTAGTATCTCTTCTTATCAGTTGCCAGGAGGTGGCACTTACTAACTGTCTCTGGTCCACAGCGAGGTGGATTAGGGGTGGCACCCTGGATGGTTAGAGATAGCCAAAAGGGAAGCCTCCTGAGGGGGGTGGAGAATCATTGGGTCTGACTGAAGGGTCAGGTCCCTGGCCTTCTGGACTAGATTTGTGTGGTTTCTGTGCTTCAGTCTTTCAGGAAGGAAAGCCTGCCCTTTTTCTGTGTTATTGAGGGGAAATGGCTGGTACTTCCCGAATGAAATTAGGTGGGAGCAATGGGAGTGATGGTGGATCTCAGTGACCAGGGCTCACCATAGGCTTTCAGGGCTCTGATGCCTTCCTGGCTGGGACAGGGCTGCATCTGTCTGGCTGTTGGTCAGGGTAGAGAGAAAAGCTCATGGCGAAAGTGCCCCTGGAGTGGCAGTGCAGGAGTGCTATAATTCTCACAAGTGTTAAGGGGCACTTTGAGTTTTATTGGCACCATGGTCACTTCACAACACACTTTTTTCGCACCTGCCTCTAGGGCTGAGCCTTTTGGCTAGAACCAGAAGAATTTTTTATTCCTGTCCCAAGGGCTGGCCATTGTATTGCACAATGGCAACTTTCACTTCTCCCACTTCCTTCTCCCCACATTCTTTTTATTTATTCCCCGTGTTTGTCACTTTTTTGTGTTTTTTTGTTGATTGTGTTACACATTTGTCACAGTGTGATTAGTAGGGTGTGGGTCCTCGGGCCTACCATGAAAGTCTTGGGAGGGGGTGGACATGGCCTTCTGGCTTGGTTCGCCCTCTCTCATAGGGTCTCCCTTCGGGGGAGCCCGACCGAGTAGTTGGATGGGTCTGTTTTGGCAGACCCTCCAGAGAAAGGGGGTCCATCTGGTTTCGGCCAGATGGGCCCAGTGAGTACCTCAGTCCCCGTCTGGAGCCTAACACCCCAGGGGACCAGGGTAAAGGCCTTCTTGGGGAGGATTGTGTAACATCCATTGCATGTTTTGTGTCACTCTTTATGTGTGTGCACTTTTTTGGCATTGGGTGGAGTTTTTGGTTGTGTTTCACACACCACGCATTTTAAAAAAAGATGCGCTTTGACATGTATAATCGGATTTAAAATTGGCCCAATGTGAACGGGGCTCAAACAAGCATTTTTTTCTATGAATACATGTTTTTGAATGCTTGACAGTCTTCTAATCTGTAATGTAAACAAAACAGGTGCACAGGAAGAAGGGAGAATGCTGTACAGAAACCCAATTTTAAAGACTTTACTGGATCTCTTGTGAATTTAAGGATGATTTGCTCCTTCAGGGGGGTGTGGCCGGATGGAGGTGGGTGTGAGCGAGTGAGAGGGAGTGAGAGTGAGTGCCCGAGCTCTCTGCCTCCGCCCCGTGACTAGAGGAATGTAAGCCGCTGGTGGCTACAGCCGTCGCTTCCTGATTCCCCCTGCTGTGGCTCCGTACTGAGCATCCGGACCTGGAAAGCGCTTATCACTCCCATTGTCGGCCGTCGCTGTCGGAGATTGCCGAGACTACCCGAGGAGGGTCCCGCGGACGGCTCGGGATATCGCGAGATCTTGACAGGAGACCCGAAGCCATACGAACCTACGTGACGCTGCACGAGGACAAGCGGGGAAGGCTCTGTGGCTGCCCCGAACCGACACAAGATTTCTCTGCGGCATTCGGTAGACCAACCAACGGTAACCCTAGTTCTGGAACTATGAGGTATGCTAAATAATCTAGCGGGACTGACGGAAGGCAGTGGAGTAACTGGACAGAAGTTGTGTGTTTAACCCTTTCATGACTAAGCCTATTTTTGGAATTTGGTGTTTACAAGTTAAAATCCATATTTTTTGCTAGAAAATTACTTGGAACCTCCAAACATTATATATATTTTTTTAGCAGAGACTCTAGAGCAGTGATGGGCAACCTTTTTGGCGTGGTGTGTCAAAAATCGGCAAAAAATCGAGCATAACTCGCGTGGTGTGTCACTTCGACAAAAAAACATAATTTTTGCGCAATTTATAGTTTAAACTACAAAAATGTATAATTGCAATATATAATTGTATTTAATAAACCAAAAACAAATTATTTAACATACCTGCTTAGTAACTTCTTTGTTCATCAGTCAATTTCGTATGTTGCCCTTGATATTATTGAACTTGTTTGGGGTGCCGTGAACCAGGGCTGTGGAGTCGGCTGCTTCCAGCTCCACGTCCTCATCAACATGCCGCTCCAGCCCGCCCCTGCTATGAATATTCCTAGTGACGCGAGGGCGATGATTATGAATATTCATAGCGGGGACGGGCCGGAGCGGCATGTTGATGAGGACGTGGAGCTGGAAGCAGCAGACTCCACAGCCCTGCCGTGAACTGAGATAAGTGAGGGGGAGGGCGAATTCTTTAACTAACCTGCCTATTAGTGACTTTTTTGTTGCTGAATTTCATTGGCTAAATCTTCAATTGAAGGTTGGTATTTTGTACACTTCAGGCCCAAGAAAGCGCTACTAACCTCATCTGTCAATCTGTTTCTTTTGTTGGTTTTGATATTATTTAATGCTGAGAATAAGGTCTCACAAAAGTACGTAGAAGGAAAAATTGTGAGTAAAGCTGTTGCTATATTTGTCAGGGTGCTAAAAGTGTCTGGTAGTCTGTTCCAGGCACTCCAAATTTCCTGTTCGTAGTGGCACTCATCTTTATTCTCCAAGCGGCCCCTTTCCAGATTCTCAAGCTTTGACCTCAAGTCAACAAACACCTGAGCCCAGATGCTGTCTTGAAATTCTGCAAGCTGCATCTCCAAATCATCTATTTGCATCCATTGGAAACCATTTAATTCCAAACTATTGTAGACTACTACATCAGGATACTTAATTATTTTCATGGTCTGTTCTAGGCTTCTAAATTGACTAAATCTATCAGTAAACTGGTCAAGTAACGAGTCTAAAACATGCTGGTACTTCATATGCAAGAGTTCCACTTCATTTCGTACAGCTGCACTGGCCTTCTCAAAATGCTTTTGTACTCGAGGAAAATACTTATACGTTTTAGTTTCTACATCTTGCTTGAACATTTTTACTTTACTTTCAAAAGCTTTTATGTATCCAAACATAACATCAATACTTTTGCCAAAACCTTGTAACTTTAAGTTCAGTTCATTAACATGAACAGAGAGATCTGTAAAAAACATCAGGGTGTTGACCCACTTATCATCATTGAGCTGAGGAAAGTTTCCCAGATCCTTCTCTTCAAGAAATACCTTAATTTCTTCAAAGCACTCCACAAAGCGCTCAAGAACCTTGCCTCGGCTCAACCATCTTACATTATTGTACATCAGCAGTCCACTGTAGGTGGAATCAACCTCCTGTAAAAGTGCTGAAAATTCTCGCTTGTGAAGGGGGCGAGCAGCTATTAAATTAACTATTTTTGTTAGAACTGACATTAAGTCATTTAAGTCAGTAAATCCTGCCTTGGCACATAAAGCCTCCTGATGGATAATACAATGAAAAGGCACAATCGCATGTCCAATAGCTTCTGTAAACAATTTCACAAATCCAACGTTTTTCCCCACCATGTTTGGGGCACCATCTGTCGTCACTGACACAACTTTAGATATATCAATGCTTAGGTCGCAGAATGTTTGCATAACAACCTTACATATTTCGCTTCCTGATGTACTTGTTGGCACTGATACTAACTTTATCAACTCTTCTCTCATTGTGTGACCATCAGAATATCGACCAATAATGGCCAACTGAGCATGCGATGTGACATCAGTAGTTTCATCAAGAGAGATGGAAAAATATTTACAATTCCTTATGTCTCTCTTTAATTGCTGTTGTACGTTTGTGTTCAGTCTCATTATTCGGTCTTTTATGATATTTCTACTGAGTGGTAACTCAGATATTCTCTTAATAATTGCATCTTTATTCTGCATATCGTGAAATAGAACTGGCGCACATCTTAGGAGAGTTTCTTTAATAAATTCTCCCTCATTAAGCACTTTTGCATGCTGAGCTATGGAGTGAGCAATGCTCAAACTTGCAGAGTTTAAATTTGTAGAGCCTTTTATAAATTTAAGGATGGAGTTAGATTGGCTCTTATAAAGGTGTAGCTTCCTGGAAATGTATTCCCTCCTATCATCCTCACTTTTTTCCAAGAGCTGGGAATGATTAGTTTCAAAATGTCTATTTATATTCCACGTTCTGCTTACTACCGTTTCAGTACATAGAACGCAAAATGATCTGCCATTTTTTTCTATAATGCCATACATCTCGCTCCATGTCTCTTGAAAGGGTCGGCCACTGCTACTACCACTCCCTTTACTTAACCTTTGTTTTTTATTTTTTGGGTGCTCCATCAGTGGGCCAGTGACAGCAGATAGAATTATAGATAGCCAATTAGGGGTTAACTAGCCTAACAAGCTAACACAACCTCCCCCTCACTTATCTCAGTTATTGTGGGCAAGTCCATGGCACCCCAATAGTTGCTGCTAATGACGCTCACAGTTCCCGTTGGCACTCCGCTGTTCCCTGCTGTGGTGCGGTCGTAACTGACAGTCCCAGGAGTAGACTCTCTGTGCTGGCCTGACTGGAGAGAGGCGCGCACTGTTCCCGCGCTCCTCTCCTGCGGGTCCTCCCTCGCCACGCTGATGACGTGTGTGCGCACGGCACGCACGCCTTACCAGCAGCCCCTGCGCTCAGAAAGGGGCGGCGGCGATACAGTAAGTGAGTGTAGGCGGGGGAGATCACACGTCCCACCCCCCCCGCGTTCCTCCAGCACAGATTCTTTCATCCTCGGCGGCCGTGCAGGAGCCGAGGATGAATCGCATGAAATCCTGTGCGTGTCACCCCAAATGGCTACGCGTGTCAGCACTGACACGCGTGTCATAGGTTCGCCATCACTGCTCTAGAGAATAAAACGGCGATTGTTGCAATATTTTATGTCACACGATATTTGTGCAGCGGTGTTTTAAACGCAACTTTTTGGGAAAAGGGACACTTTCATGAAAAAAAAAAAACAAAACAGTAAAATTAGCCCAATTTTTTTGCGTAATGTGAAAGATAATGTTACGCCGAGTAAATAGATACCAAACATGTCACACTTTATAATTGCACGCACTTGTAGATTGGCGACAAAGTACGGTACCTAAAAATCTCAATAGGCGACGCTTTAATTTTTTTTTACGGTTACCAGATTAGCGTTACAGAGGAGATCTAGTGCTAGAATTATTGCTCTCACTCTAGCGATCGCGGCGATACCTCACATGTGTGATTTGAACACCGTTTACATACGTGGGCGCGACTTCCGTATGCGTTCTCTTTGCTTTGCGAGCTCGCGGGGACGGCGGGCGCTTTAAAAAATTTTTTTTTATTTTTTTTATAATTTTTTTTTATTTTAAAATGACTAAATTGTTTTAAAAAAAAATAAAAAATTAATCACTTTTACTGCTGTCACAAGGAATGTAAACATCCCTTGTGACAGTAATAGGTGGTGACAGGTCCTCTTTATGGAGGGATCGGGGGTCTAAAAGACCCCCCACCCCTCCTTTACACTTCAATGTATTCAGATCGCCGAAAACGGCGATTCTGAATACCGGATATTTTTTTAAAACCGGCGCCATTGGCAGCCGAGTAAACAGGAAGTGACGTCATGACGTCGCTTCCGTGTTTACGATGAGGAGACTGGAACCAGTTCCTCCGCAGCAGCCGGAGGCGTCGGATTGCGAATCGGTGCTCCCGATCGAGCGGGAGCACCGGTAACAGCGGCGAGAGGCGGCGGGAGGGGGGGACGTCCCCTCCCGCTCCTCCGGCATAACAGCCACACGGCTTTTAGCCGCATCGGTTGTTATGCCTGGATAGCCAATCGCCTGCTGCAAAAAACGGTACCGGGATGATGCCTGCAGGTGCGGGCATCATCCCAGTATAACCCCCGGAAGCCGAGTACGCAGATCTGCGTACGCTCGGCGGGAAAGGGTTAAAGAATCAAGGACGGAGACTGTGGTCTTGTCAATGATAGACAGTAAGAAAGTGCACTGGTGTCCCCTGCCTTGACGGAACGTTTGTTTTCCCCCCTCTGCTTTTCTGTTGCTAACTGACAGTCGGAGGGAGCTTAGCTCCATAACATAATTAATGTAAGACCTCGGCATTGTGTGGCTAACAGATTGGTTGATCCCCCCCCTCAAGCTCTTTAAGCCAAAAGTTGGGTCCTTGCTGAGGGGACTTGATTTAGCGATATACACTATCATATTATCACCCTCTGCTGGCTCAGCGTTTTTTACGCGGACATTACCATGCTTAGCAAAAGAGCTGCGGAGGACATGCTACATGGGGAGGGGAATCAAAAAAACGCGGGCTGCTAAGGAAAAATTAAATCAAGCCTCTGCGGCCTCAAAACTTGAGCGCTTTGCACATGCGACTTCTCCAGGCAGGAAAGTACAACATCATCCGCCAGGCCAACTCAAAACGCAGGGGACACTGGGGGATAGGAGAAGTGTGGGTCATTTGGCACCAGATCCCGGTACCCTACCTCCAGGAGGGGGGGTAGGTGAGCTATCTCAGGAGGAAAACAGTATGACCCAAAGACCTGTAGGGGGCGGTGAACCTACTCTACGAGAGATACTGTTGGCGGTCAATGAGTGCAAGAACTCTATCTCTGGCCTTGATAGTCAATTAAGAAATATTCAAAATGAACTGCACTCTATGAGCCAATTATTAAGCAATACCATCGACAGAACAAATGCCCTAGAGGGAAGATTAAGCATGGTGGAAGATGAGTTATCCCCCCTGCAGGAAAAAATAGTCACACTTCAGAAACAAATTATCGCACAAGCATCCAAAATTGACGACATGGACAATAAGAACCGCAGGAATAATGTGCGATTAATTGGCCTTCCAGAGGGAAGCGAGGGTTCTAACCCCGTAATTTTTTTGGAGAACTGGTATAAGGAATTATTGGGAGATGTCTCCTTCTCCTCGCTCTCTTGCATCGAAAGAGCCCACAGAGTTCCTCCTAGATTTCACTTTTTTTTTTTTTCCTGCTGCTTAGTTTTGTTTTGCTCTGTTTTGTCCCATGTTACCAATGGTTAATAGGGTGGGGTAGGGAAGTAGATGGATACAATGAATAGACTAGGGATCAGGGCTAATGTATCACGGGTTATTGAGCACTATAGGGTGAATCACATTGCGTATAAAGCCTATGTAAGACGTGGTTATTGTTGAGGTGGGAAGGTGGGGGTGTGGGGAGGGGGGGGGTGCAAGGGGGAATGTAAATTTGTGTATAAATATTACTAGAAACACTTTATTTACGAACTCATCTTAACGAATGGATGGGGAGCTATAACGCCTCTGCTCGTTATTTGAGTGAGGTGGGTAAAACGATATAACAAATTGACCAGGGAACGGGTAAGCACTATGGATCATAGAGCACTGTGATATCACATGGCAAATTAAATTTTACACAATTCTATATTAGTTGTGGTAAACGAGGTTCTATAGCTGAGTTGGGAGGGTGGGATTTGAGGGGGGGGGGGGGTTAGGGTGGGGGTAGGGGGAGTGGGGATATATATATATTTTGAGGGTAAACAATATTATGACCATATGACCACTGAGTTTATGAAGCTACAGCAGCACCTCCCCTCCCCCCTTCCCCCTTTTTTTTTCTTTCTTCTTCTTCTTCTTCTTTTCCCCACCCTCCCCTTTCTGCTCTTTTTATAGAGGGGTATAATTGGTGTTATGGAGGGATTACGATCCTACCTTAGAACGTGTGTTAAATGGGTATGGCAGGACTACTTGGGGGGCGGGGAGCACGGGTACTCTTGAATGGGGTATGATTATACCGGCTACAATTGAGACCCCTAGGGGTTGCTCTGATGGGCAGGGTTGGGTGGGTGGGGTTAGGGAGGTGAGTCTTCGAACACGTGCTGTGAGTATTGGGGTGGTGACGGGGGGCAGGTTGGGATGGAGGGTGGTGTTGGGGGGAGGAAGCGGTACCCTCCCCCCTCGCCTTCTCTCTTCCCTGGGCATACCAACCACTGGAGTTGATGGGTAGGTGGAATATAATTTCATGGAATGTGAGGGGCCTGGGAGATCCTAAGAAAAGGGGGTCTGTGATGTTTCAGACGGAGGGAAAGGGACCTGGTTTGCTTTTTCTACAGGAAACCCACCTAACCCCAACTACAGCCCCTCAGTTACATAACCGGAAATTCCAGGCATATTATCACTCCTTCTATTCATTGTATTCTCGCGGTGTGAGTGTGCTAGTTTGGAAGGGTACAGATTTTTTATGCAAAGAGTCTCATATTGATGGGGAGGGGAGATTTGTCTTTTTGCATTGCCTGGTGGATGGGCAAGAATATGTCTTAGCCAATATTTATATACCTCCTCCCTTTAAGTTAGAGGTTATGTATAAATTTCTTATGTTTAGTTTGGGTAAATTGGGTGTCCCGTGGATAATAGCCGGAGATTTTAATGAAACTATAGATAAGCGCTTGGACAGATTCCCTTGTCCAGCTGGGAATAGAACAGGTCGATTACATGAATTCTTACTAGAAGTCGGACTAAAGGATATCTGGCGCACGCGACACCCTCAGGATAGGCAGTATTCTTGCTTTTCCAGCACCCACCAGACGCTATCAAGAATAGATATGGGTTTGGGGAACAAAGAGGCATCCGGGTTGGTGGCAGATATAGAATACGGGGCATGTGGGATTTCAGATCACTCCCCTTTAGTTATAACCTTTAATACGGGAGAGAGTGTCCCACTGGGAGAGTGGAGAATATGGTTGGAACTAATTGATAGCTCTAACCTCCTAGTGGATCGTATAGGGGAATTTCTCCAAATTAACAGAGGGACAGTGGCGCCCGGAATAGTTTGGGATTCCCTAAAAGCCTTTCTTAGAGGAATACTCATACAGAAAATTGCAATAACAAGAAGGGAAGCTCGAGAGCAAGAGAAAGAAATTAGAAATTATGTTATCCAGGCTGAGAGAGCGTTTGTGGAGGACCCGTCGCTGGGGAAACAACAGGCCTGGGTAAATAGCCAACAGATATATAAAATGGCACTTTTAAAAAAAGGAGAGAATCAACGCATCTTCCAACGTCAATATTATTTTGGCGAAGGAGAGAGGGTGGGTCGAGTTCTTTCCCTACTAGTTCAATCTAATGGCCCCTCTACAGTAATACAGGCAATTAAAACACAGAATGGTGATCTTGTCTCCAGGCCCGCCGAGATTATGAAGGTACTTAGTGACTATTATAGAAACCTATATAAATCAACTACACAGGGCCACGAGCGTCTGGCCACTAATCTTTTACATCAAACAGCTATTCCTATGCTTTCAGACCAGGATAAATTGAATCTTGACCTACCACTTACTTTGGAAGAACTAAAAAGTGCGATGACTAGTATGCCCAACTATAAATCTCCTGGCCCTGATGGGCTTCCAGTAGAAATTTATAAACGATATAGCGAACAGCTGATGCCGGCACTACTGGAAACGTTAAATCATGCATTAGAGGCGGGAGAGCTCCCCGCTTCAATGCTGGAGGCTAATATCACTCTAATTCTTAAAGAGGGGAAGGATCAACAAGAGGTTTCGTCATGTCGGCCGATATGCCTGTTATGTTCAGACGTAAAAATCCTAGCCAAGGTCCTAGCAACTTGTCTAAATAACTATATTCATAGGCACAGCAGTTTGGGACTTTAAATGAGGCACGGGTTAGCGCCTCCATCCCGGTATTTAGCACAATAAGGAGGGAAAAAAGTGGGACTTTAAAATGAAGCGGCTGAAGTGTGAGGGTCAGAAAAAGGTAATTTAATTGAATCCATAATATATGATACAAAGTAAATTCATATATATACATACATACATGTGCCATTGTTGGGCACAAAATGTGTTATATGAAGACATCAAGGTGTATGTAAAGACACATAAAGTCAAAAAACATATATGAACAGTAAATAGTATGTGGAGCAACAGCATAGCCTAAAAATGCCTCAGGGCGACATATCCGGTACCTGTGTTTGTAATCACATAATGTAAACATAAATGTACTGAATTAATATTAAAAATTAAAAGTAACGTCGGGCCGTAGTAATTATCACTGTAGCATCAAATGTAGCTCTACGCGTTTCGTGGATGTATTCTCCACTCATCAGGAGCAGATGCGACAGATACCTGTAAAATATATAGATATGGTAAACCACACTCTGTATAGAGGGGAATAGGTACAGTACATAGAGTGCTTTCAAAAGAGATTGACTAAGCATATCTACCATCCCCGGCAGCGAACACAGCAAACAGCAACTGGTCCGTGGTGCGTCGGAGGCGCAGATCGCCCCCCCCGGGAGCTGAGGCGGCATATTTGGGCGGCGGATATAGTGAACAGGTGCCTGGGTATGAAGATAAATTCCATGTGCTAACAGTGCTGGTATATGGAGAATAGGCGTATCTAAAACAAAGTATGTACATGAGCGTTAAGTGAGCATGTAAAAGAAATGTAATGAAATAAAAGAGATTGTAAGTGTGTGAGGTGAAGAAATAAATATACAAAGAATTCCGTGATAATGAGAAATAGTGTATGGGAATAAGAGTGTATAAAAATAAAATGTATGAAGAGTGTTAGAACAATGCGAGTGAAGACTAGAGGATGAAGTGTAGACATATATGTTGGTTGTGATGTGCCTGCAGAGGTATGAAAAGGATGAACAGTGTGGTGAGGGTGTGGGGTGTGAAGTGAGCCAAAGCAGAGGGAGTGCTAGGTGAGTGCGGTGAAAGGGTAAAGATGTAAAACAAGTGAGTGTATAGGTGATAAAAAATGATATAACAAAGGTGGGCAAACAAAAAAAAAAAAAAAAAACAACCAAAGTGAATCCAGAACCAAATTACACCTACCCGATAGCTGTAAACCCAGCATCACCCAGTAAGAAATCAACTGGTGTGCAGGAACCACAGGAGGAGACCGGCTGTGTCAACAGCCATCCTCACCTGGGAAAGCCCAAATACAAGCCGCCAGCACCACGTGTGTGAACCGAGGGGGGGGGGGGGAGGGGCGCCAACACTAGAGCAGGTGGAGCCGCCCAGCAATTGGCGCCGCCCAAACACCCCCGTCAGGGTCACGTAGATGGTACCTGCGGCGTCGGCGCGATGACGCGGAAAAAAAAAAAAAAAAAAAAAATGCGCAAACCGTGGCGCCGATGCACGGAGGGACAGCCACCCGAACCTCCCGGACATAAAAATTATATGTGCAGGGAGGAGGGGGAGGAGCCCACAATGTGCATCGCAGCTCCCATAGGTGAGGAAAAGGGGCCGCCAACGCCACCAACGCTACCAGCAGCCAAATGCAGATCACCACCAGAGACATAGACATGCATAATTCAAAAGGACATGAGTATTCATGTATAACCATAGGAATTGTACCGGAGATGTCATATAAAATACTTAATAGACTTGTTGTCAACATACACCAATAAACCAAGTCCGTTCTTGGCTGTACCCGATGTACATATCCCTGTAGGGCATATGGACATCTAAAGAATGACCCTAACACATGGATAGCAGGGGAGCACTACTAATCCAAATCTCCAGCCGCTCCCATCCCTGTAATAGTAGGCACAGCAGTTTGGGACTTTAAATGAGGCACGGGTTAGCGCCTCCATCCCGGTATTTAGCACAATAAGGAGGGAAAAAAGTGGGACTTTAAAATGAAGCGGCTGAAGTGTGAGGGTCAGAAAAAGGTAATTTAATTGAATCCATAATATATGATACAAAGTAAATTCATATATATACATACATACATGTGCCATTGTTGGGCACAAAATGTGTTATATGAAGACATCAAGGTGTATGTAAAGACACATAAAGTCAAAAAACATATATGAACAGTAAATAGTATGTGGAGCAACAGCATAGCCTAAAAATGCCTCAGGGCGACATATCCGGTACCTGTGTTTGTAATCACATAATGTAAACATAAATGTACTGAATTAATATTAAAAATTAAAAGTAACGTCGGGCCGTAGTAATTATCACTGTAGCATCAAATGTAGCTCTACGCGTTTCGTGGATGTATTCTCCACTCATCAGGAGCAGATGCGACAGATACCTGTAAAATATATAGATATGGTAAACCACACTCTGTATAGAGGGGAATAGGTACAGTACATAGAGTGCTTTCAAAAGAGATTGACTAAGCATATCTACCATCCCCGGCAGCGAACACAGCAAACAGCAACTGGTCCGTGGTGCGTCGGAGGCGCAGATCGCCCCCCCCGGGAGCTGAGGCGGCATATTTGGGCGGCGGATATAGTGAACAGGTGCCTGGGTATGAAGATAAATTCCATGTGCTAACAGTGCTGGTATATGGAGAATAGGCGTATCTAAAACAAAGTATGTACATGAGCGTTAAGTGAGCATGTAAAAGAAATGTAATGAAATAAAAGAGATTGTAAGTGTGTGAGGTGAAGAAATAAATATACAAAGAATTCCGTGATAATGAGAAATAGTGTATGGGAATAAGAGTGTATAAAAATAAAATGTATGAAGAGTGTTAGAACAATGCGAGTGAAGACTAGAGGATGAAGTGTAGACATATATGTTGGTTGTGATGTGCCTGCAGAGGTATGAAAAGGATGAACAGTGTGGTGAGGGTGTGGGGTGTGAAGTGAGCCAAAGCAGAGGGAGTGCTAGGTGAGTGCGGTGAAAGGGTAAAGATGTAAAACAAGTGAGTGTATAGGTGATAAAAAATGATATAACAAAGGTGGGCAAAAAAAAAAAAAAAAAAAAAAAACAACCAAAGTGAATCCAGAACCAAATTACACCTACCCGATAGCTGTAAACCCAGCATCACCCAGTAAGAAATCAACTGGTGTGCAGGAACCACAGGAGGAGACCGGCTGTGTCAACAGCCATCCTCACCTGGGAAAGCCCAAATACAAGCCGCCAGCACCACGTGTGTGAACCGAGGGGGGGGGGGGGAGGGGCGCCAACACTAGAGCAGGTGGAGCCGCCCAGCAATTGGCGCCGCCCAAACACCCCCGTCAGGGTCACGTAGATGGTACCTGCGGCGTCGGCGCGATGACGCGAAAAAAAAAAAAAAAAAAAATGCGCAAACCGTGGCGCCGATGCACGGAGGGACAGCCACCCGAACCTCCCGGACATAAAAATTATATGTGCAGGGAGGAGGGGGAGGAGCCCACAATGTGCATCGCAGCTCCCATAGGTGAGGAAAAGGGGCCGCCAACGCCACCAACGCTACCAGCAGCCAAATGCAGATCACCACCAGAGACATAGACATGCATAATTCAAAAGGACATGAGTATTCATGTATAACCATAGGAATTGTACCGGAGATGTCATATAAAATACTTAATAGACTTGTTGTCAACATACACCAATAAACCAAGTCCGTTCTTGGCTGTACCCGATGTACATATCCCTGTAGGGCATATGGACATCTAAAGAATGACCCTAACACATGGATAGCAGGGGAGCACTACTAATCCAAATCTCCAGCCGCTCCCATCCCTGTAATAGTAGGCACAGCAGTTTGGGACTTTAAATGAGGCACGGGTTAGCGCCTCCATCCCGGTATTTAGCACAATAAGGAGGGAAAAAAGTGGGACTTTAAAATGAAGCGGCTGAAGTGTGAGGGTCAGAAAAAGGTAATTTAATTGAATCCATAATATATGATACAAAGTAAATTCATATATATACATACATACATGTGCCATTGTTGGGCACAAAATGTGTTATATGAAGACATCAAGGTGTATGTAAAGACACATAAAGTCAAAAAACATATATGAACAGTAAATAGTATGTGGAGCAACAGCATAGCCTAAAAATGCCTCAGGGCGACATATCCGGTACCTGTGTTTGTAATCACATAATGTAAACATAAATGTACTGAATTAATATTAAAAATTAAAAGTAACGTCGGGCCGTAGTAATTATCACTGTAGCATCAAATGTAGCTCTACGCGTTTCGTGGATGTATTCTCCACTCATCAGGAGCAGATGCGACAGATACCTGTAAAATATATAGATATGGTAAACCACACTCTGTATAGAGGGGAATAGGTACAGTACATAGAGTGCTTTCAAAAGAGATTGACTAAGCATATCTACCATTAGTGATGGACGAACTTCCGACGGGACGTTTCGCGAACGCGAAACGCGAACGGACACAAACGTTCGCGAAAACGACCGTTCGCCGCGGGCTCCATTGACTTCAATGGGAGGCGAATTTCGCAAACCTTTAGGTCGAATTTGCGGCCACGGGGTAATTATTAGGGGGTAGCACGTAGTCCCACCACCTGGACAATAGCATAATACATGTATGAGGTGAATTTGGGATCGATAACTACAAGCATTTTTTTTTTATTTGGGAAATTGTTCTGACAATTCAGGACTATGGAGCTAATGAAGGCAATGGAGGAGAGGGAAGGTCAGGGACCAGGGTAGGCAAACAAGAGGGTGCAGGAGATACAGAGCACTGACAGCAGCACCGTAATACAGAGCACTGACATCAGCACCGTGACATACAGCGCTGACAGCAGCTCCGTGACATACAGCGCTGACAGCAGCTCCGTGACATACAGCGCTGACAGCAGCTCCGTGACATACAGCGCTGACAGCAGCTCCGTGACATACAGCGCTGACAGCAGCTCCGTGACATACAGCGCTGACAGCAGCACCGTGACATACAGCGCTGACAGCAGCTCCGTGACATACAGCGCTGACAGCAGCTCCGTGACATACAGCGCTGACAGCAGCTCCGTGACATACAGCACTGACAGCAGCTCCGTGACATACAGCGCTGACAGCAGCTCCGTGACATACAGCGCTGACAGCAGCACCGTGACATACAGCGCTGACAGCAGCTCCGTGACATACAGCGCTGACAGCAGCTCCGTGACATACAGCGCTGACAGCAGCTCCGTGACATACAGCGCTGACAGCAGCTCCGTGACATACAGCGCTGACAGCAGCTCCGTGACATACAGCGCTGACAGCAGCTCCGTGACATACAGCGCTGACAGCAGCTCCGTGACATACAGCGCTGACAGCAGCTCCGTGACATACAGCGCTGACAGCAGCTCCGTGACATACAGCGCTGACAGCAGCTCCGTGACATACAGCGCTGACAGCAGCACCGTAAGCAGCCCCAGGAGGAAGTCAGCACAGCACAGGGATGGTGTGATCCCCTCATAATAAGAACCCCCAGGAGGAAGTCAGCACAGCACAGGGATGGTGGGAGCCCCTCATAATAAGAACACCCAGGAGGAAGTCAGCACAGCACAGGGATGGTGGGAACCCCTCATAATAAGCAGCCCCAGTAGAAATATGACACCGCTCAACCTCTTCAAAGAGGAGGGTAGGGGCATATAGTACGGTGTGCTTTTTTGGGTCAGGGAAGTGAGCCAAATGAATTAAGAAGGTCTGTGTGCTTGATTCCAAAAATTGTTTATAGACATATACATGGTCTACTGATCACATGTGTTGAATTCCTCCGAGATCCATGCCTCATTCATTTTTAGAAATGTGAGGTAGTTAACACTGTGGTGAGCTAGGCGAGTACGCTTATCGGTCACAATCCCCCCTGCTGCGCTGAACGTCCTTTCGGACAGGACACTGGATGAGGGGCAAGCCAACAGTTCGATTGCAAATTGGGCAAGCTCTGGCCAGAGGTCAAGCCTGCCCACCCAGTAGTCTAGGGGTTCATCACTCCTCAGAGCGTCCACATCGGCCGTTAACCCAATGTAGTCGGACACCTGACGGTCTAGGCGTTCCCTGATGCTGGATCCGGATGACACCTGTCGATGGGTCGGCTGAAAGAATGACCTCATATCCGAAGTCACCAACACATCTTCAAACCGGCCTCTTCTTGCAGGCGCTGTTGGATTGGTACCCGCAAATCCTTCTCTGGGAGTGGGAATTGCTCCTCTGCCAGCGCACGCAAAAGCAGAATGCAGCATTTCTCGAAGCAAGGCCTGGAAGTGCTGCATTCTGACAGCCCTCTGCGACGGCGGTAACATTTCCGCCATTTTGTGTTTGTACCGGGGGTCTAAGTACGTTGCCACCCAGTACTGGTCCTTGACCCTCATGCTTTTTATACGGGGGTCCCTATTAAAACACTGGAGCATGAAGGCCCCCATTTGCACTAAAGTGGAAGCGGTGTGGTGGCCTGGCTCCTGCTCATCATCCAGGATAATGTCGTCCTCTTCATTCTCCTCTCCCCATCCTCGCACAACAGGGATCCCAGAAAGGTTTAAAGCATGCTCTTCTTGCTCCTGCTCATCCGCCCCGGCACCATCCTCCTCTGACTCCTCATCAGACTCCTGTTGTTGACTTGTCTCAGATAGAGTAGCCCCCCCTGGGAATTCATCCAGCATTGCGACTTCCTCATCTTCCCGCTCCTGCTCCTCCACAGCCTGATCAATGACACGACGCAATGCACGCTCCAGAAAGAAGGCATAAGGTACCATGTCACTGATGGCGCCATGGCTGCGACTGACCAGTTTGGTGATCTCCTCAAATGGCCGCAGAAGTCTGCATGTGTCGCGCATGAGCAGCCACTGGCGCGGTGAAAAAAAACCCAGCTCCCCAGAACCGTTTCTTTCGCAGAGTTCATACAGGTAGACGTTAACTGCACGTTTCTGCTGGAGCAGCCTATCAAGCATATAGAAGGTTGAGTTCCATCGCGTCGGGCAATCGCAAATAAGACGTCTGACCGGCAGATGGTGTCGCCGCTGAATGTCAGCAAGGCGAGCCATGGCCGTGTAAGATCTTCTGAAATGGGCCGAGATTTTCCTTGCCTGCCGCAAGATGTCCTGGACCCCAGGGTATTTGACAAGGAATCGCTGCACGACCAAGTTTAAGACGTGTGCCATGCACGGCACGTGCGTGATTTTGCCCTGTTTCAATGCGCTAAGCAGATTGGCACCGTTGTCACACACCACTTTACCAACTGTCAAATTGAGCGGTGTTAGCCACTCATCTGCCTGTGAACGCAAAGCTGAAAGGAGTGCCGGGCCAGTGTGGCTCTTTGCTTCCAGGCACAACAGACGCAGCACGGCATGGCAACGTCTCACCTGGCATGTGGAATAGGTTCTGGGGAGCTTGGGCGGTGCAGTGGAAGAGACGCTAGCAGCGGAAAAGGAGGAGGCAGCTGAGGAGGAGAGGGAGGAGGATGGAGTAGGAGGAGGAGAAGAAGAGTCAGGCCTGCATGCAATCCGTGGCGGTAAAACCAAATCTACACGGGTGCCACGGGTTACATGCTTGACGGCCGTCAGAAGGTTCACCCAGTGGGCAGTAAAACTGATATACCTTCCCTGCCCGTGTTTGCTAGACCACGTGTCTGTGGTCAGATGTATCTTGGCACCGACACTGTGTGCCAGAGATACATTCACTTGCCGCTGAACATGGCCATATAGCTCTGGGATGCCCTTCTCTGAGAAATACTTCCTTCCTGGGACCTTCCATTGTGGTGTTCCAATGGCCACAAATTTGCGAAAGGCCTCCGAGTCCACCAGTTTATATGGCAGTAGTTGGCGGGCTATGAGTTCTGACAAGCCAGCCGCCAACCGTTGGGCAAGAGGGTTATCCGGCGTCATCATTTTTTTACGCTCAAACATTAGGCCCACGGAAGCCTGCCTTTTTGCAGAAAAATGTGAGCTTGGCGTGATGGAAGGTGGAGTGGAGGACAATTGTGAGGAGAGAGGAGAAGGAGAAGTAGAAGACGAGGCTGGACGGTGAGAGCCTGCAGTGTGGCTTTGTGTGTTCCGTTGCTCCCACTGGGCTCGGTGATGGCTGCTCATGTGCCTTCTTAAGGCGGTCGTCCCTAGGTGAGTATTGGGCTTACCGCGACTAACGCGTTGACTGCAAAGATTGCAGATGGCAACGCTATTGTCAGCAGCGGACACGTTAAAAAAAGCCCACACTGCGGAGCCATGTGCCGGTGTCCTGGGAGCGCCAGATGTGACCGTACATGGTCGATGACTCGCTCCTGATACATTTGCAGTCTGCTTTGTCCCTGCTGTGCAATGTAAGTCATTGCTGCTTCTCCTCCCTATCTGCTGGTCCATATCTCCCTCTGAACTCCCCTCCTCTTCCTCTCTTGTGGGCACCCACGTGACATCACTAGACACGTCATCATCAACGTCACCTTCCCCACCGCTATAAGTAGAGTAGGCAGCAACACCGGGGACCAACCTCCTCCTTGGGCTGATCTGGGTACTGGCGTCAGACTGCTGAGTAGCGCTTGTTGCTACCTCCTCTTCCTGATCCAATACCAAGAGTGGCTGCGCATCAGAAATGTCCTCTTGATATGGATCGGAAAATAATTCCAGTGACTCAAGCGGAAGGTATGTGGTGGTGGTGGTGGTGGTCGTGTTGTTGGTGGTAGTGTCTTTGGGGGTGCACATAGCAGAGAGTGAAGAAGAGGGTGCAGATCGAGAGGATGAGGAGGGTGCAGAAGAGTAAGGCTGAGCGAGCCACTCAACCAAGTCTGGTGCATCCTTTAAAGTAATTGAACGCACCTTCTGCAACTTCCCACTTTGGCTCAAGCCTGTTGCTCCTGCCCTACCCCTACCACCCCTGCGGAAGGGCCTGCCTCTTCCTCTGCATGTCATTTTTTAAATGACCCTGTGACAAAACTCTTAGTCCCTATACCGCTGAAGGACTGCTGCAGTATAGGTGAGCGGTCAGCAGTGGTGCACGTCAACCCTATCTATTGTGGACCTATAGCGGTCCTTACAGAACAGCAGACTGTACCGCACTCAAGCCTATGT
Source organism: Lithobates pipiens (assembly GCF_037356315.1). Lineage (NCBI taxonomy): Eukaryota > Metazoa > Chordata > Amphibia > Anura > Ranidae > Lithobates > Lithobates pipiens. The sequence goes on along the minus strand of NW_027507758.1, from coordinate 144,165,761 downwards.
ACCGTAGCACCCTATACCAAGTTACCAGTCCTTATAAGAACTTTTGTGGAACAAGCAGGTTGTGTGTTAGTGATTAGCAGACTGTACGTCAGTCCCTATACCAATGAAGGACTGCTGCAGTATAGGGCAGCGGTCAGCAGTAGTGCACGGCAACCCTATGTATTGTGGACCGATAGCGGTCCTTACAGAACAGCAGACTGTACTGCACTCAGGCCTATGTACCGTAGCACCCTATACCAAGTTACCAGTCCTTATAAAAACTTTTGTGGACCAAGCAGGTTGTGTGTTAGTGTTTAGCAGACTGTGCGTCAGTCCCTATACCGCTGAAGGACTGCTGCAGTATAGGGCAGCGGTCAGCAGTAGTGCACGGCAACCCTATGTATTGTGGACCGATAGCGGTCCTTACAGAACAGCAGACTGTAACGCACTCAGGCCTATGTACCGTAGCACCCTATACCAAGTTACCAGTCCTTATAAGAACTTTTGTGGACCAAGCAGGTTGTGTGTTAGTGATTAGCAGACTGTACGTCAGTCCCTATACCAATGAAGGACTGCTGCAGTATAGGGCAGCGGTCAGCAGTAGTGCACGGCAACCCTATGTATTGTGGACCGATAGCGGTCCTTACAGAACAGCAGACTGTAACGCACTCAGGCCTATGTACCGTAGCACCCTATACCAAGTTACCAGTCCTTATAAAAACTTTTGTGGACCAAGCAGGTTGTGTGTTAGTGTTTAGCAGACTGTGCGTCAGTCCCTATACCGCTGAAGGACTGCTGCAGTATAGGGCAGCGGTCAGCAGTAGTGCACGGCAACCCTATGTATTGTGGACCGATAGCGGTCCTTACAGAACAGCAGACTGTAACGCACTCAGGCCTATGTACCGTAGCACCCTATACCAAGTTACCAGTCCTTATAAGAACTTTTGTGGACCAAGCAGGTTGTGTGTTAGTGATTAGCAGACTGTACGTCAGTCCCTATACCAATGAAGGACTGCTGCAGTATAGGGCAGCGGTCAGCAGTAGTGCACGGCAACCCTATGTATTGTGGACCGATAGCGGTCCTTACAGAACAGCAGACTGTAACGCACTCAGGCCTATGTACCGTAGCACCCTATACCAAGTTACCAGTCCTTATAAGAACTTTTGTGGAACAAGCAGGTTGTGTGTTAGTGATTAGCAGACTGTACGTCAGTCCCTATACCAATGAAGGACTGCTGCAGTATAGGGCAGCGGTCAGCAGTAGTGCACGGCAACCCTATGTATTGTGGACCGATAGCGGTCCTTACAGAACAGCAGACTGTAACGCACTCAGGCCTATGTACCGTAGCACCCTATACCAAGTTACCAGTCCTTATAAGAACTTTTGTGGACCAAGCAGGTTGTGTGTTAGTGATTAGCAGACTGTACGTCAGTCCCTATACCAATGAAGGACTGCTGCAGTATAGGGCAGCGGTCAGCAGTAGTGCACGGCAACCCTATGTATTGTGGACCGATAGCGGTCCTTACAGAACAGCAGACTGTACTGCACTCAGGCCTATGTACCGTAGCACCCTATACCAAGTTACCAGTCCTTATAAAAACTTTTGTGGACCAAGCAGGTTGTGTGTTAGTGTTTAGCAGACTGTGCGTCAGTCCCTATACCGCTGAAGGACTGCTGCAGTATAGGGCAGCGGTCAGCAGTAGTGCACGGCAACCCTATGTATTGTGGACCGATAGCGGTCCTTACAGAACAGCAGACTGTAACGCACTCAGGCCTATGTACCGTAGCACCCTATACCAAGTTACCAGTCCTTATAAGAACTTTTGTGGACCAAGCAGGTTGTGTGTTAGTGATTAGCAGACTGTACGTCAGTCCCTATACCAATGAAGGACTGCTGCAGTATAGGGCAGCGGTCAGCAGTAGTGCACGGCAACCCTATGTATTGTGGACCGATAGCGGTCCTTACAGAACAGCAGACTGTACCGCACCCAAGCCTATGTACCGTAGCACCCTAGACAGACCAAGTTACCAGTCCTGATAAAGAGCTTTGTGGAACAAGTGAGTTGTGAATGATTAGCAGACTGCAGCAGAAGGGCAGCAGTCAAGTATAATATTCTTTCTATATTTGGAAGAAAGAATATTATACGTGTACAAGCCTATTACCGTACCACTGATACCAGTCCTGAAAAGAACCTTTGTGGAACTAATAGTAACAGCAAGTCTTTAAAATTATCCTCACTGCCTGACACACTGCTTCCTGCCTGTCCCTATACAAATTGGCAAAAAAGAGTAGGCTGGAACGATTAGCTGGAACAGCTCTTTTGTGGACCTGATAGTAACAGCTAATGATGATGATGATGATGATGATGAAGAAAGACTAATCTGGCTGAGCTGTCCCTAAAATAGCAGCATACAGCGCTCTGTCCCTTTATCTAAACTGACAAAAGAAACTCAGGCTGCTGACCTAACACCTATACCAGTCCTGAAAAGAACTTTTGTGTACCAAATAGCTAGCGTTTTCTCTGTCCCTACTCCACACAGGATCCTTTCCCTACAGTGACAGAAGAAAGAATGTAAAATGGCCACCGGATCGGGTGTATTTATAGGTTAGGGGGAATGTCCAAGTGTCCATGAGCTGTCATGTCTCAATTGGTTGTCCTGTAACACATGATAAACGTGTCACGAAAGGTTAAAGTTCTTGTATACATTAAACACGTAAGTCCGCCGGGGCGAACGACGGAAAAAGGCGTTCGAACCCGCGGACGGCGAAAGTCGGAAATTCGCCGCGAAACGACCGCCGGGCGAACCGTTCGGCCATCACTATCTACCATCCCCGGCAGCGAACACAGCAAACAGCAACTGGTCCGTGGTGCGTCGGAGGCGCAGATCGCCCCCCCCCCCGGGAGCTGAGGCGGCATATTTGGGCGGCGGATATAGTGAACAGGTGCCTGGGTATGAAGATAAATTCCATGTGCTAACAGTGCTGGTATATGGAGAATAGGCGTATCTAAAACAAAGTATGTACATGAGCGTTAAGTGAGCATGTAAAAGAAATGTAATGAAATAAAAGAGATTGTAAGTGTGTGAGGTGAAGAAATAAATATACAAAGAATTCCGTGATAATGAGAAATAGTGTATGGGAATAAGAGTGTATAAAAATAAAATGTATGAAGAGTGTTAGAACAATGCGAGTGAAGACTAGAGGATGAAGTGTAGACATATATGTTGGTTGTGATGTGCCTGCAGAGGTATGAAAAGGATGAACAGTGTGGTGAGGGTGTGGGGTGTGAAGTGAGCCAAAGCAGAGGGAGTGCTAGGTGAGTGCGGTGAAAGGGTAAAGATGTAAAACAAGTGAGTGTATAGGTGATAAAAAATGATATAACAAAGGTGGGCAAACAAAAAAAAAAAAAAAAAAAAACAACCAAAGTGAATCCAGAACCAAATTACACCTACCCGATAGCTGTAAACCCAGCATCACCCAGTAAGAAATCAACTGGTGTGCAGGAACCACAGGAGGAGACCGGCTGTGTCAACAGCCATCCTCACCTGGGAAAGCCCAAATACAAGCCGCCAGCACCACGTGTGTGAACCGAGGGGGGGGGGGGGAGGGGCGCCAACACTAGAGCAGGTGGAGCCGCCCAGCAATTGGCGCCGCCCAAACACCCCCGTCAGGGTCACGTAGATGGTACCTGCGGCGTCGGCGCGATGACGCGAAAAAAAAAAAAAAAAAAAAAATGCGCAAACCGTGGCGCCGATGCACGGAGGGACAGCCACCCGAACCTCCCGGACATAAAAATTATATGTGCAGGGAGGAGGGGGAGGAGCCCACAATGTGCATCGCAGCTCCCATAGGTGAGGAAAAGGGGCCGCCAACGCCACCAACGCTACCAGCAGCCAAATGCAGATCACCACCAGAGACATAGACATGCATAATTCAAAAGGACATGAGTATTCATGTATAACCATAGGAATTGTACCGGAGATGTCATATAAAATACTTAATAGACTTGTTGTCAACATACACCAATAAACCAAGTCCGTTCTTGGCTGTACCCGATGTACATATCCCTGTAGGGCATATGGACATCTAAAGAATGACCCTAACACATGGATAGCAGGGGAGCACTACTAATCCAAATCTCCAGCCGCTCCCATCCCTGTAATAGTAGGCACAGCAGTTTGGGACTTTAAATGAGGCACGGGTTAGCGCCTCCATCCCGGTTTTTAGCACAATAAGGAGGGAAAAAAGTGGGACTTTAAAATGAAGCGGCTGAAGTGTGAGGGTCAGAAAAAGGTAATTTAATTGAATCCATAATATATGATACAAAGTAAATTCATATATATACACATATAGCTACATTTGATGCTACAGTGATAATTACTACGGCCCGACGTTACTTTTAATTTTTAATATTAATTCAGTACATTTATGTTTACATTATGTGATTACAAACACAGGTACCGGATATGTCGCCCTGAGGCATTTTTAGGCTATGCTGTTGCTCCACATACTATTTACTGTTCATATATGTTTTTTGACTTTATGTGTCTTTACATACACCTTGATGTCTTCATATAACACATTTTGTGCCCAACAATGGCACATGTATGTATGTATATATATGAATTTACTTTGTATCATATATTATGGATTCAATTAAATTACCTTTTTCTGACCCTCACACTTCAGCCGCTTCATTTTAAAGTCCCACTTTTTTCCCTCCTTATTGTGCTAAATAACTATATTCATAAACTAATACATCCAGATCAGTCCGGGTTTATCCCGGGCAGAACAACTAATACTAACATCAGGAGGGTTTTTTTAAATCTACAAATACCTAGAGACAATGATGGCCCAGGCACCATATTAGCTCTAGACGCTACTAAAGCCTTTGATAGCCTGGAGCGGGGTTATCTTTGGGGCGTACTGGAACGCTTTGGCTTTGGCCCCTTATTTATCCAATGGGTAAAGTTACTCTATAGGGGACCTAGGGCAAAGATTAAAATGGAGACCCTATTTTCCGATACGTTTCACTTGGAAAGGGGTACGAGGCAAGGGTGCCCATTATCTCCCCTCCTGTTCGTGCTGGCTATGGAACCCCTGGCTGTGCTGGCGAGATCGCGCCCGGACATCCAGGGATTCCGGCGCGGACCGGAGGAGGAGAAGATGGCCTTATTTGCAGATGATGTCCTGTTTTTTATTGGTGATATGGGCTCTACTCTGAACAATGTAGTGCTGCTGATGGAGGAATTTGGGCAACAATCAGGCTTGGTCATTAACTGGAGCAAATCAGCCCTTATGCCATTGTCGGGGTCCGGAGACTTAACATTGCCTACAGTCTCGGGATTAGAAGTGGTGCCCAAGCTAAAATACTTGGGTGTCTGGATTTCTAGAGATATAAACCAGTATGTTGAGGAGAACCTGGTACCATTATTGGCGAAATTGAAGCAGAAGGTTAATAACTGGTGTCGTCTCCCCCTGTCTGTGGCAGGACGCTGCAACTTAGTAAAAATGATTTGGCAGCCACAGATTTTATACATTCTCCATAATTCCCCAATCTGGATTAATCAGAAGTGGTTCAACAGACTGGAGGTACTGATTCGTGAATTAATATGGAAGAAGAGACAGCCTCGGATTCGGCTGCAGACGTTGCAGCTCCCTGCAGAAAAGGGAGGAGTAGCAATACCGCATCCAAGAACATACTTTCTATCAGCCCAGCTCCAGCATTTAACTGGGGCTGGACTCGAAGGGGGTGGTTGTCCAAACCATAAACTGATGGTCGACAAAGCATATCATAAAACCCTAGCTGAAGTTTTGGAGGCCAACTCATTTGCTTGTAAATGCCCTACTAATGCTCTGGCGAGGAAAGTATGGCAGATATCCAAGCAACTCCTGGGCTATGAGGGAGTAACTGAGTATACCCCCTTATGGAACAATGGAGAATTGGCTGAATTAAATAGCATAGATAGGCCCCTGGAGTGGGAGAGGAGGGGGATTAGTAGGCTAGTGCATCTCTACCAGGGGAACCTTATGAAAACTTTTAAAGATCTTCGGCAGGAATTTGGTATCTCTAATAAAACGTTTTATATATTTCTGCAAATGAGACATGGGATACAAGCACAGTATGGCTCACTCACTATTGAGAGGATGAAGACCCCCCTGTTTCAGGGACTCCTTGATCGAAGGCAAACAAAGGGTCAGATTTCTAGGCTATATATAAAACTTAAGGATGAAGTTTTGAAAGGAGAGGGACCCGACAAGAGTAGGAGGGGATGGGTGGCAGACCTAGGACCAATTAGGCAAGAGCAATGGGACGAGACCCTAGCACAGGGGAACCTGGTGTCTATCTCTCCATCGCAGCGCATGTCTCACAAGCTTTTTATATATAGGGCATATTACACCCCTAAAAAAATGTGGAAGATAAGTAGAAAATCTAATGGTGATTGCCCCAGATGTGGGGCACCAGGGGATCTTCTTCATATGGTATGGAAGTGCCCAAAACTGTATCGGTACTGGATAGAAATTGTACATAGAATTAACAGGACCTTTAATACCACCCTGAAACCAGAAGCTAAGACTTGTCTATTAGGGATCATGGAAGGGGGTAGAATTTCCGCTGTAACAAAGATATCTATATTAAGATGCCTGTATCAGGCCAGACGGCTAATTGCGATGAACTGGCAGGCAAAAAGCCCCCCAGTACTACAAGCATGGGTAAATGCCATAAATTCTACAATTTGGTGTGAACAAGCAATGCTTATTAGACAAAATAACTTAAAAAAATTCAAGGCGCTATGGAATCCATGGTTGAGAGATATTGGCTACCCCCTGGATGAGATGGCGGAGGAGAAGACTTAATGCGCACTCACTCGGTTTGGGCTTGGTGTGGATTGGGAGCTTCTTTGATGCTCCTTACTCCTGAACCCGAAGTGATCTGCCATCCCCTTGCCGGCCAGCCAGAATAGGTCTGGCCGGAGCTAGCAGCACGTGTTCGTGGAAGGGGGTTTTGAGGGGGGGGGGAGTTCTGCAGGCGGGTCAGGGACAACTAGAGTGTCATGTATGACTACGCCTGCGTCGTTAGGTAAATTTTTGATGAAAGAATTTGTACCTTTTATCTTGATAGATACTTTTTTCTATGCTTGGAAAATCACGTGTTATGTAAAAAAATCTTTTTCAATAAAAAGCAATTAAATAAACAAAAAAAGGATGATTTGCTCCACAGTATCTGCAGCTACAGAGATCAGTGAGGATTTTTTACCCACCTGCTGCCTGCGGTAGTGTTGATATATGGCCTCCTGACAGCTACCTAGTTCTGAGAGGGCATCCCTAGATGTCCATCTGCTTGCACACCTCTCGTGCACTGCCTCCACGCACATCAGGAACTCCCTGCGACTGCTGTGTGCCTTGGATCATAGATCTGATCCAATCACACAAACAAAATTATTTTGCCAGTTACTGACTCTCCATTCCTCCTCACACAGAGATTGCTGTGTGAGAAGGAGAAGTGATCTTTGCAGGGGCAAAGTGTATGTTCACATGCAATGTGATTTTTACAGTGGCACACATTAATGCAGCCTCATCAGAGCCCTGATCAGCCACACCAGTCATCCATATCATTGCAGACACATCAGAGCCCTTATCTGCCACACCAGGCATCCACACCAGTGCATCCACATCAGAGCCCTGATGAGCCACATCAGTCAACCACGCCAGTGAAACCTCATAGTTACATAGTTACATAGTAGGTGAGGTTGAAAAAAGACACAAGTCCATCAAGTCCAACCCATGTGTGTGATTATATGTCAGTATTACATTGTATAGCCCTGTATGTTGCAGTCATTCAGGTGCTTGTCTAATAGTTTTTTGAAACAATTGATGCCCCCCGCTGAGACCACTGCCTGTGGAAGGGAATTCCACATCCTTGCCACTCTTACAGTAAAAAACTCTCTACGTAGTTTAAGGGTAAACCTCTTTTCTTCTAATTTTAATGAGTGGCCACGTGTCATCAGTGTCCTAATTAGCCACGCCAGTGTATCAAAACCAGTGCAGCAACATCAGTGTCCCGATCAGCCACACCAGTGCAGCCACACCAGTGTCCTGATCAGCCATGCCAGTGCAGCCTCATCAGTGTCCTGATCAGCCATGTCAGTGCAGCCTCATCAGTGTCCCGATCAGCCAAGCCAGTGCAGCCTCATCAGTGTCCTGATTGGCCACGCCAGTGCAGCCATGCCAATGCAGCCTCATAAGTGTCGCTATCAGCCCCACCAGCGCAACCATGCAAGTGCAGCCGTGCGAGTGAAGCCATATCAGTGTCCTGATCAGCCATGCCAGTGAGACAGATAGCGCTTTCTTTTGGTGATATGTAATCACCACTGGGTTTTTTACATTTTTTGCTATATAAACCAAAATACTGGAGATTTTGGGGGAAAAAAAAAACATGTTCAGCCTCATCAGTGTTTATCCATGCAGCCACGCCAGTTTATCCATGCCAGTGGGTGTTTGATGTCCTGATACTCCAGAGCCTTCAAAAATGTAATAGGTAGTTAGGAACTTAGATGCATAATTTAAGCCTACTTTATGCTCCTTGAAACCCAAAAGTTGTTGTCTTGGATTATGGGCCATTTGTGTGGCTGGCCTGTGAAAAAGCCTCACACATGTGGTATCGCCATACTCAGGAGGAGTAGCAGAATGTGTTTTGGGGTGTAATTCTTAGTATGTCCATGCTGTATGTTAGAAATATCTTATAAATTGACAACTTTGTGTAAAAAATAAATATGCTTTTATTTTTTTTCCACATTTTCCAAAAACTTGGGGCAAAACAATAACATGTTCAAAAGACTCATTATGCTGTATAGAATATACGTTTGGGTGTTTGCTTTCCAAAATAGGGTAATTTCATGGGTAGTTCCACTGCACTGGTGTTTCCGGGCCTTCAAAAATTGAAAGGTCAAGAAATTAGATCTGTAATTAATGCGTAATTTATGCTCCTTGAAAGTCCAAAGGTGTTCTTTGGATTCTGGAACCCTCTAGGCATCTAGGCCATGAAAAAGTTTCACATGTGGTATCCCTGTCAGGTCATCTGAGGCCAGGTGACAGATGCACACCGCTGGGGTCAGGAGTGCACCACTAAGCTTGTGGACCCTTTGGCTGAGTGCTGCAGATGGAGCGCTGCATAGTATAAGAAATAAAGTCCACCTGAGCACTGACACGGATCGAACAGGGAGCTAGAGCATAGATTCCCCAGGGTGCAGAGTCTTATGATCTACCAAAACCCCCAGATCCTTCTCCACTATAGATGCCCCCAGTTCTACTCCCCCTAATAGGTATGATGCATGCATATTCTTAGCCCCCAAGTGCAAAACTTTACAGTTATCAACATTAAACCTCATTTGCAACATATTTGTCCAATTAAACAGTGCATTGAGGTTGGCTTGTAAGTTGGAGATATCCTGTAAGGACATTATTCCACTGCATAGCTTGGTCTTATCTGCAAACACTGAAATGGTACTTTTAATCCGAGACCTTATATAATTTATAGAGATATTAAAAAGTAAGGGTTCCAACTTCCAACACTTCATCCCCTGTTTGCCATAACTGCCATTACATTTTTTAAGATGAACATGCGCATTGCTGTAATCATCTGGTTATGAAGGAACACTGGCACTAAATTCAAATATATTTTCTTAAATTTAGCTCTTTATTTTCTTAATTCTCCTAAGTTTAGGCTTCTAACTTTAATTCACATCACTTCTTAAATTGCTTCTGCTGGATCTTCTGTATTGCTGCATTGCTGATGATTGTTCCCTGCTTGAAATACCGCTCAAACTTTCTGCTGAATTACTTCTGGATTAACTTTCCTGGGTCACTTGATCATTTCCCTTTTGTTGTACTATGGATCTCCCAATTATGCAGCTAAAGTACAGTGCACTGCAACTACAGCAATTACTGCAAGTACAACAGAACTTGTTTTTGGTTAAAGACACTTATGAATTTTATTATAATATTGGGATCCTATGACCAGTGCATTGTGACGCAGGATGCCATTTCAGTATAAGAGTCCATCCCACACTGGTGCCAACCTCAAAAGCTTGGACTGTACTCCTCCCCTGGAACCCCATTGAATACTTGCTACGTTAATAGCAAGTCATTACTAATATCGGACTTTGTCTCTAGGGTAGAGGAGGAGGTATGATTGTCAATTACTCTGTATACCCCCCTCTCTACATTTGAATTATTTGTTCTCAGTATCTCTGTGCCTGCTCTTTTGCTATTGTAACTATTTACCAACCACAGAGGCCTTGTGAAGTTTCGTAGGTGATCTGCTATGGACAACCTACAAAACATTCTCCCCATATCCAATTTACGCTTTCATGCTGAGATTTGTTGTTCTATGGTGTGCTGTAATATCTCAATTACATGACCACCTGAATGCAAATAACCTGTTTGCACCCCTCCAGTGTGATTTTTGACAACTGCAAAGAACAGATGCTGCCTTGGTAAAATTCACTAAATTCTGTAACTTTTGATTAATATTATTCTTAACCTCACTGCAGATCACAATTTATTACTTTCTTACCTTGAACCGCTTTGAAATGTTTCAGGTCTTAACTTACTGATCGCTATAATTTTGTCTCTCTTGGTGGATTCCAGTCTAAAATTTGTCTTTTTCCCTCAGAGCTCTATATTGTGTTCCTTACTCGTTAGCATTTACATGTTGTACTTATTTCCAATTGGTCACCTGTTAAGGTCACATGGCCTAAATGATCACTTCTATGAATATACTCAGATCCATACTACACCGAATTCTAATTTGGCTGCTTATCTACTATCCAACTGTAACATAAAAACTTGGGTGACTCAAAATGTACATCAACTAAACTGTGATAAGACTAAAGTCATGCGTTTGGCACCCCTCAACAACTTTATAAAGTCAGTCCCTTAAATCTATCTGTTGATGGCACTGTACTTGAGTTTTAGTCTTTATTTAAAATTCTGGGAGTGTTTTTTGATGCTGGCTTAACATTTTATCCACTAAACAGAATGTTGCCAAAAAAACATTTTTTTCTATTTGAGAAATATTGCTCGACTACACCGTATGTTATCATACACTGTGGCTGAAAAGCTGTTCAATACATTTGTATTCTCGTGACTTCACTACTGTAATACTCTACTTACATTGGTAACCAGTTCCACACTAACAAAAACTACGGTATGTCTAATATTCAACTGCCAGAAACCTGACTAGGTTTAGTGCAAGTGATCACATTACTCCTATCCTTGAGTTCTTGCACCAGCCACCTGTCATGTTTCGCATTGACTTCAAAATGCTCATGGTCACCTATAAGGCTTTGCATGACTTGTCACTCCATTATTTGTCTTAACTTTTCCCTCTACTCTTAACTTTTAGAATCACCCTACTCTAATCTCATAACCTCTACTCCACTATTTTGCATCTTCCATGTGTCCCTCAAACCTGCCTATGCTCTAGGGGGGGACAGGGCTTTCTCCTGTTATGTCCTGAAATTCTGTAATTCTCCTCCTATTAGCAGGAGAGATTCACCTTCTTTTGTTTACAAACGGTTTTTATTATGAATAAGGTCAAAGTACAAAAAATTGACAGTAGAATGAATTGTACAAGTAAAGATATACAGTGATAATTCAATATTGCTTATTTGATAACATTTCTAGTGTCAGAATTCACAAATTGGAGTAGGAGTCACAAAGGTATTGGTAGAAAATGGTTTGTGTAAATGCTTGAGAAAGAAATAAAAAACTAAAATGACAGTGGTGACATTACCTCAGCAATGAAGCTTCCCATAACGTCCATTTATTTTAGTAAATATTCATAGTGTCATACAACGTGTGGTGTATTCTCTCTGACATCTTAATATTGGACATACGGTTGAGAAATCTGAGGCCATGGAACAACTGATGAGCGCCAGTTGAAGGCAATGGTCCAATGGATAGAGCTAAACAGAGTATGTATTAGTCTGGAACTTGCATGTGGGATGTCTTGTATGGGGAAGAATAATAGGCACATTTTGGGAGTCAGAGGGATTGATCTACCTGAGTTACGCTCAGTCAACAGCTTGGCATTGTGCCAAATATCCTTAAGGAGGGGGCAATCCCAGGAGATTCACCTTCTTTAGAGGCTTTAAAATCAAAACTTAAAACTTTCTTCTTTAGACAAGCATTGCATAAGTAATCCTTTTTTGTTCCTTTACTCATGTTTGTTTTTGTTACTTTTATAAAGTACATTGAGAAGGTATCTTTTTAACCACTTCCAGACTGCCCACAATGTACTGCAGGCGAGCAGCCAGCGTACGCAAAACAATGTACCCATACATTACTGTCTACTTCTGCGTTTAGGGCAAGCATATGCCTGGCACCTACTGTGATTGTACACAGTGGAAACCTGTCAGCAAGTCCCAGCCAATGATTCGAGGCTGGGACCTGCTGATTGGCTGGGTGCAATCAAAGTTCAGAGCTCTGTATTGGTAAACAACACAGAACTCTGTACAGGGGGAGCTAACTTTCAGGGATGAGGGATATAGTAGTAATTGCAATATATTTAACCCCTTGATCACCCTATATGTAAACCCCTTCCAAAACAGTGTAATTAGTACAGTGACAGTGTATATTATTATCATTGATCACTGTATTAACGTCACTGGTAATGTCAGTGGCAGTTAGTCATTTCCCCCAGCATCAGTTAGTTTTAGATTGCCCACTGCACTATTGCAGTCCCATTATAAGTCAATGATCACCGCGTGTCTGGCACCTACTGTGATTGTACACAGCGGAAACCTGTCAGCAAGTCCAAGCCAATGATTCGAGGTTAGGACCTGCTGATTGGCTGTGTGCAATCACAGCCCAGAGCTCTGTATTGGTAAACGACATAGAACTTCGTACAGAGAGAGCAAACTTTCAGGGATGAGGGATAGTAGTAATAGCAGTATATTTAACCCCTTGATCACCCTTGATGTAAATCCCTTCCAAACCAGTGTCATTCTTACAGTGACAGCATATACTATTATCACTGATTGCTGTATTAATGTCAGTGGCAGTTAGTCACCCCCCCCCCCCCCCCGCATCAGTTAGTTTTAGATTGCCTGCCACACTATCGCAGTCCCATTATAAGTCGCTGATCACCGCCATTTAACATTTTTTGGGATATGTTTTATGGCAAAAAAGTAAAACAGTATTTTTTTTTTTTTTTACTTTTCTGTTTTTTTCTGTTTATATAACAAAAAACAAAAAAAAAATAGATGTGATTAAATACCATCAAAAGAAAGCTCTATTTGTGTGTAAAAAAATAGATACATTTCGTTTGGGAACAGAATTGCATAACAGCGCAATTACCAGTTAAACTAGCGCAGTGCTAAATAGCAAAAAATGGCCACGTCATGAAGGGAGTAAAACCTTCCAGAGCTCAAGTGGTTCAAGGTGCTATATAAAATAAAGTGTATTACTATTATTATTATTATTATTATTATTATTATTATGAGTTTGCAATTTGTGTTGCATAATAAAAATGACTATGTTAAAAACAAGTAAAGGAAGGTCAAGGCAAATCTACTTTCTGGCACACCGCCAGTTGTACGGATTTTAGAATTTTCAGCCAAATGTGAAATTTAGTCACTGGCTTCTTATGTGTCGTGGTCTCGGATAAACCTATAGTGTCCGTAGTTAGTTTTGTGTGCCTGTTTTTACAGCTAGGATGTAGCCAGTCTAAGAATTTGTTTACTTTCTCTGTGCTCTGTGTGTTTTTCCTAAGCTCCGGATATTGAATGCTTCTGTCTGCTATTGTTGAGGAAGCAATAACTAAGTTATAAAAATGTGTCTGCTCCAGCCAGTTACTGAGGAGTTCAATGGTGTGGAGGGAAGGTAATAAGTGTTTGGAGTAACCTACCAGGATTTAATTTTCTCCATTGGGCTCTGTCCCAGATGTAATGCTCCGTTGAATTTCAGGTTTCCTGCCAGAGGATCTGTCCAGAGGGAACTGTTCAAGAAAATATTTGCCTGAATAGAGCATATTGAACTGAAACTTCTGTGCTGGCAAGTGTCCAGGGGGGGGCTGGGTAGAAGCTCACTGATTTGGTGAACTGCGAACAGTCAACAGCTTCAGTTTGGGTCAGACTCATGGTTGATGCAAACCCAATGCTCATCCCTACACTGGAGTGCATGTATAAAGACAAAGGTTGGCTGAAAAGAGGATGTAAGGATCCAATAGCACTAAGATGTAACAAAGGATGAAACTGTACTGGATCTACAGTGCAAGAATTACCATGCTTTTCATTATGTGGATTTGTGCTTCCTTTAAATTGATCTGCTGCCCCATTAGTCATCAGCCTACCAGATATCAGGTGATGAGTCTGACATCAGGAATCAATGCAAGATGGCTGAAACATAGTATAGAAGCAAGGCATGGTAAACCTTTCCTGGAGAAAAGATCAGGTGCAGGGAAACTACAAGTAATAGTGGTGTCTTGTTTCCTGCTTGTCTTTATGTTTTGGCCAAAGCTTTACCAGCTCATATACTCTTTAAGTGCAGTCAGATCATTAAAAAAAAATCATATTGGTTGCTCTGCATTGTAACTGAATATAATTGACTTATATTGTAGTATGGGCCTTATTTAGGAGGTGGACTTTTTATTTTTCTCGAAAGCAATAGCTCAAGATGGTATGTAGTTGTTAAAAATGGTTTCTGATACCATGAGAATATTTCTGATACATAAAGACATTCTAATTTAACAAAAATACATACCATTAGAGATTTCCATATCTTTATTGCACATTGAAGGTCAACTAGAGCTGTTGGGGTCAGGTGTAGCAATCTGTGAACCAAATGTTCTAATTAGATCCGATGTGACCCTTTCGAATGTATGAAAAAATAAAACAATGTTGCTTCCTTCCTGGCACAATTGAATTGAGTTGAAGTACAATATACCCTGATCTAAAGATATTTCATAGGATCTTACAAAAAGAGTTGTTGAAAATCATGGTTTTAAAGGTTTTCTAAAGACTATAATCTCTATCAAATTACAGTCACACAAATAGTTTACAAATTAACAAGATGTGAGAAATTCAGCTGGGAGTGTATTCTATTTGTTCCAAAAGTTGACAAAAAAATAACCCATAGAGAAAGCTAGAAATTTGTGGGCATCCCTTGCACTTTATAATAACTATGGAGCTTTAGAAAAATACTGAACAAAAGGAGTGTTTGTAGTCAATATAGTACTGCTGTCCAAAAAAGAACATTTTTGATGAACATTATATAAATGGTAAGAGAACTCACCCAGGCTCTACCGCTAAATAGCATCGTTGGTGTATAGAGTAGTTGGGGCTCTGGCTAATTAAAGTGGAGTTCCACCCCCCCCCAAAAAAAGTATTAATGTGCTTAAAAAAAAACATTTGGAGAATTTTTTTTTACTCACCTCTAAATGCCTGTTGCTAGGGGGTCCCTCTTAGTCTGCCTCCTTCGACGCCTAAGCTCCTGATGTCACTTCCCTCGGCACAGGAAGGAATATCGCCTCTCCCCCCTCCCTCTTGTCAATTATCTGGGTCATGACCGGTCCCAGATGATTACGCACAGGCGCAGTGGGTAAACGGCTGTGAAGCCACAGCCGGGCTCCCCCAGTTAAAATGCCGGCACTACGGAGGGGGGGGGGCGAGCGGGGCTTCGATCCCCCGCATCACTGGACCCTGGGACAAGTAAGTGTCCAATCATTAAAAGTCAACAGCTGCAGTATTTGTAGCTGCTGACTTTATATATATATTTTTTTTAAGTGAGAACCCCGCTTTAAGCTCACAATTTATTAATTTCAGCTCTAAATAAGTGGTTTATATAGTGGAATGTAGTGCTTGTCAGATACAGTAAGTGGGTTGCACCATTCGCCACCTACGAGTCAGAGTCTCTAAACACTATAATGACACTGCCAATCCAAATGGCTAAAATGTTTCTAATGTATCTAAACATTTCAAGACAGTGCATGGAGGTAACCTTGATACTTTTTCTTTCTTTGGTTTAGAACATGTTATACGGTCTACAAGAGGGGGGATACCCATCACACCCTGCTCCAACGGGAGGTGTGGTAGAGACACACGTTAAATACCACAATGCAATTGGGTATTAACAATAGGATGGATGTTAGCCTGTTTTTGAAATAATGCTCTGAATTATAGCAATTAATGATTTTTCGATTTTTTATTGAAAATCTTCCACTTTTGTATCAGTGGGACTGTAATGGTTAACATTTCATGCTCTTTGTTGAAACCCCCTGTTTTTGTGTGTGTTTGTTTGGCCCAGGTCTGGTCATCTCCACCTGTAACCAATTAATGGGTTGATTTTTTAAGTGAATTTTGCCCTTCATACCTCACAAGGGCTGCTTCCCTTATATATATATTTGTTTTTAATGTCATATTTTTATGCTTTTGATGAAGGCCTAATGCTGAAACGTGTCAGTTTTTGGACGATGTTATTGCTGTAATGCTTAAATAAATACTTTCTATTATATAAATGGTCCATAGAACTACTGGATCACTGAGTAAATTGTTTAATCTTTTGACAAATGTACACTGAGCTATATTCAAAGAAAACAAAGCACTGATACCAAAACCTCATCCCAAAAGGAGAAAAACAGTATGAGGTTGCAACGATGCTTTAGATCCTGGTTGTCTTGCAGTCAATAAGAACAAATTCGTTATAAGATGTAACAAGAAATTTACTGCAGATCTTCAGAGTCTGTCTGTGATTTATAAATCATAAGTAGTACCATGAAGCCATGAAGCTTGTATGGTATCAAAAATGCAAAAGTAAATTACCTAAAGATTATATGATACAGAAGAAGAAATTCCAGATTTTCGAAAGACCATATAGAACACCAAACTTAAAGAGGAGTTCCCCTAAAAAAAACAAATACTGCAGCTGCTGACTTTTAATAATCGGACACTTACCTGTCCCAGGGTCCAGCAATGCGGGGGATCGAAGCCCCGCTCACCCCCCCTCCGTTCGATGGCGCTGGCATTGTAAGTGTGGGCGCCTGGCTGTGGCTTCACAGCCAATCCCCCACTGTGGTAAATGCAATATATAAAGTGCAGCACTAAATGATACTGTATAAATCTGTAAATCCAAATATACGTGACAAAACAAAAGAAGAAGGGAAAAAATATATATGTTCCCCCCCTACAACATTATATGCAACTACACAGGTGCACACATTTTGCATTATACATAAAAAAGTGAATAAATTAAGTGAAAATCAACATAAAAAATCCATTGTATAGGAAGTGAAATCCCAAATATGAAATAAAATAAAAAAATTATAAAAAATAAAAATCTAGAGGACCATCCAAATGTGCTTCTTCCAGAGGCTTCACCCAAGTGCTGATACCACCACCTTAAGAGATGTAGGCTTACCAGATAATGTTGACCCAAATGAACGTATATTCAAGGGGTCAAAAGTGCTTATTGCTCCAATTTGGGCACAGACTTTCAAATCACTGGTCAATAAGTCACACCTTGAGGATAGCCTTTCTCCAGTTCTTGGACTCATATGGTCATGATCATTGAAAAGAAATCTCCAACAGCAACCGAAGTCTTCACTGCTGTGGGTCGGCTGGCACCTGTTGTTCCACTAGCTTGTGTTCAGCTCTGCTGCACTCTGCAGCTATGACCCACTGTGCGCGAGTGGCCCCGTGCGCCGTGAGTAGCAGCGAATCTGGGACCTGTCGCGTGTCCCAGATGATTGACAGGAGGGAGGGGGCAGAGCTGAGCCCTTCCTGCACCAAGGGGAAGTGATGTCAAGAGCCCAGGCACTGAAGGAGGCAGACTACGAGGGACCCCCTAGCAACAGACATTTAGATATTTCCAAATATTTTTTTTTTTTTTTTTTTACGAATTTTGGTGATTCTTTTTTTTTATGTGCAACACCACTTTAATCTCATTGTCATACTATGGTATTTTGTGAATCAAGCCATTTTAGCAACAAATGATTAAAATATGCACAAAGTAAAACACATCTGTATGTGGGAGCTGGCCAAAATACTTCAATTATTCAGATTAAGATTATTGCACATAAAGGCAGCCCAACCTGTTACTGAATATAGTTGCATACTTCTTTAATTAGTGCCATTGATTGTTTAACTCCCCTGGCGGTATTCCCGAGTCTGGCTCGGGGGGAAAATTCAGAACCAAAAGCGGTAACCCTGAGCCAGACTTGGGATCGCATTGCTGGATCCAGGATGAGTTTACTTACCTTGTCCCCTGAATCCAGCGTTGTCTCCCTGCACTGTGAGCAGCTTGTCCTCCGCTCGATGTATCACGTTGCCGGGCTTCGTTCCCTGCAAGCGTTGCGACGTATGGGGACAGAAAACGGTGCTAAATTCAAAAGGTCAAACACACACATTACATACAGTATAATGTAATCTTACAGATTACATTGCTGTATGCAATTATTTCCCATCCCCTTTGTCCCTAGCTTTCTCCAGTGTCCTGCATGCAGTTTTATATTAAAAAACTGTTCTTTATGCCTGGAAACTGGAGATTGTCCATAGCAACCAAAACTGTCCTTTTACATCAAAAATGGTTTTATACCAGCGAGAAAACAGCGATAATAAATTAGAATCACTCGCAGAATTGAGCGATAGCGATTTGTGGGGAGATCCGTCATCAAATACTGAAAAGTAATGACAGTGACAATTTTGCAACTGAGCAAATTTTAGTGTTTTTGATTTGATTACATTATTGAATCATTTTTATTATTATTATATTATTATTTGGTATAATTATATATATTTATATTACAATTTATGATTTCATTTTTCAAACTTTATCATACCCGGGATGTCTACTAGACTCTGGTTTGAACAGATTTAAGAGAGTTATTCCTAAGAATTACAGGACTACAATATAAAACGCCAAATTTCCATGCAAAATAATGGTACCGCTTTCAGCACCTAAATTCTGAAATAATCATACCACCAGGGAGGGTAAACTATTTGCTCTATAAAGATATAAAAATTAGACAATAATGCACAAAGATCAGATGACCCTGTAGAAGCCTTTCATGTAAATATTGGGGACATTCACAAGTGTTCCCAAATGTTACTCACAATTGTATGTGCCTACAATAAGAATGTATCACATTTAAGGCTCCTTTCTCAATTAAATCCTTCTCTATCCCCTGTTAAAAGTCCAAATAAAAAAATAAATAAAAAAAAATCTGTAAATGTTAAAAGAAATCACTATAGGCAACTAATGTTTATTGATATATAATGACATTTTGTTACTTATCAGAAGCAGATGATCCAGCACATTGTGTACATTGACCTTCTGTAAAGAATACTGTCTATGCTTAGCACATTTTTCAGCATGAAGAAAATTGGTCTAATTAAAAAGTGCACATAGTATTAAAACATTTGCAACCAAGCTGTAAATGATATTGCAGGATCGCTAACTCACTGAGGCAAAGCAATAATGTGTTTTAGATAGAAGCTGTAACTGGACCGTAGAAAGATAAAGGAGAAAATAAACACTAACAACACTAACGTTATATTTTACTTGGGGCATAGTTGCTACTAAACCATTTGGACAGCTGAGGCAGCTAAACAAAATACATCCATGCAAATAATAGGAATAAAAACATTTACATAAATAATGTGACTGGCCACATTTACTGAAATGGAAAAAAAAGGCAATGTTTTTTTATTTTATATTTGTTACATATTGAACATATATTCTGTCATTAACCTCTTTGGCCAGAGGCAACCCAAGTTTCTACATATGTTGTGCCACATCTAGGGTATATTTGTTTTACATGAAACTAATGAAAGAAAAATGGTTGAGAATAAACATAGTCTTTTTTTATACGTTTTCTTATTACTTTTAAAATATAGTATGGTTGACGGTTATATTTTGGAGAAGGAAGTCTTTTTCGCATATGTCAGTATTGTCCACCACAGCACCCCTAACTTTTATTTTGAAGGTAATCAGGCCATTAACAAGCATGAGTAAAAGGTTTCCATTGGATAAAGATTGGCCTTCATTTTATAGTGTGACCATGTGGAAAAGAGAATTCCACTCAAAAGCCTCCTTCTCGTACTTTCATCGTTCTCCTCCCACAATGGGTGCCAGCCCCTCCGGGAGCATGTTTCACTCCGTGAGACAACTGGAAAGGTAAACTGGGGGGCGCATGCCACTTAGTTCAGCCACACACACTGGTGAACAGACAGGGCTTCAACTATAGTGCCAGCATCTTGTCCATGCCCCCCTGACATGTTTTACTCTGACTGGGCTTAGTAGTGGAGCTAGCAATCCTATGATGTTTTCAAAGTAGTTTGCAGCCTTTTCATTTCCAATGCAGAAACATGCCCGCAGAAATCATGACATGTTGGCATCGATATTAAAATATGACTGATCATGCCAAAAAACTGGCTTTTATTTAAGGATAGCGATCATATGAAGCTATTTGTTATCACATAGTTGTTTGGCTCCTTTTAAAATCATAATGATAACAGAAATGACCCAAATGGCCCAGATCAAAGGTTTACATATTCGGGAATGTTTGGCCTTGGTAAAGACACACACAGGGTAAAATGACAATTAAAGGTTAATTTCACTAATCTGTGGCCTTTTAACCCCTTCATGCCTAAGCCTTTTTCAGACATTTGTTGCTTACAAGTTAAAATCAGTATTTTTTGCTAGAAAATTACCTACAACCCCAAAAATGATATGTGACCCTAGAGAATAAAATGGCGGTCATTGCAATAGATAAGGTCACACTGTATTTGTGCAGGGGTCTTTCAAATGCATTTTTTTGGGAAGAAATACACTTTCATGAAATAAAGCAAAACAGTAAAATTAGCCCAATGTTTTTTATAATGCGAAAGATGATGTTACGCCAAGTAAATAGATACCTGTCATGTATTAAATTTGCACACACTCGAGGAATGGCGACAAACTACGGTACTTAAAAATCCCCATAGGTTTAACAATTTCTAGAGGTTACCAGTTTAAAGTTACAGAGGAGGTCTTGCACTAGAAATATTGCTCTCACTCTAACGATTGCGGCAATACCTCACATGTGTGCTTTGAACACTGTTTACATTTGCGGGCATGACTTACATATGTGTTAACTTCTTTGCGCGAGCATGGAGGGGTGAGTGCTTAAAATATTTTTTTACTTTTTTCTTTTATGTTATTTTTTTATTTTTACGCTGTCCCTTTAATTATTTATTTTTTATCACTTTTATTGCTGTCACAAGGAATGTAAACATCCCTTGTGACAGTAAGAGGCAGTAACAGGTACTCTTTATGGAGGGATCTGGGGTCTATAAGACCCTTTAGGGTCCCTCCTTTGCACTTAAAAGCATTCAAATAGCCAAGTTTGGTTATTTTGAATACCGTAATTTATTTTTAATTTGGCGCCTTTCATTGATTCCAGCATTGTTTGGGTCTCTGGCCAGCTGGCGGATGTGCCTGCTGGTTGCTCGGGCCTCCTGGTAGGATGGGAGAGCCCGGGAGAGCCCGGGGGAGCTGCGAAATGCGGTGGGAGGGCGAGTGTCCCTGCTTGTGATAATGATCGAGCGGCTGCTTAGCTGCATTGATTGTTATCATAAGAAAGCCAACCGTCAGCTCTAAAAAATGGTACAACCCCTTGAGTCCAAGGGGGCATATTTGCGTTACGCCGGCGTGAAGGGGTTAAATTGCAATTAGTGTCTTTGTATAAATTGTCAATTAGTATGTTAGCTCTCATGTGAATGCACTGAGCAAGCTAGATACTGAGCCATGGGGAGCAGAATAGAACTGTCAAATGACTTGCGTAACAAGGTAATGAAACTTTATAAAGACAGAAAAGGATATAAAAAGATATCAAAAGCTTCAAAAATACCAGTCGGTAATGTTGAAGCACTTATTAAAAAATAAAAAAATTCAGGCATCTCTTGATGCCAAGCCAAAATCAGGTAGACCAAGTAAGATTGCAGCCACAACTGGCAGAATAATTGTTCAGGATACAAAGAAATCCCCAATGGTAACCTCAGGAGAAATACGGGCCGCTTTAGAAAAAGACATGGTTGTTTTTAAGAAGCAGAATATGATGATAGCTGCATGGTAGTGTTGCCAGAAAGAATACTTTACTGCGCTAAAAAACCTAATTACAATATGCCCGATCACACATTCACATGCCTCACTGGGCTTTTTTGTGCTATTTTGTACCGCAATGTCACAGTCCCAATACAAATCGCTGATCACTATCATTACTTAGTAAAAAAAAAATTTGTAAAACAAAAAAAATTTAAATAAAATTTCTATAAATATATCCCTTATTTTGTAGACGCTATAACTTTATAACCAATTAATATATGTTTATTGCGATTTTGTTACCAAAAATATGTAGAAGAATACATATTGGCCTGAACTAATTTTTTTTTTCATTTTCTGGTGGGTGTATTTATTTAAAAAAAAACATTTTTTTCAAAATTGAAACTATTTTTTTGTTTATAGCAAAAAAAAAAAAAAAAACGCAGAGGTGATCAAATACCACCAAAAGAAAGCTTTATTTGTGGGGAAAAAGGACATATAATTTGTGTACAACATCGCATGACCTCACAATTGTCAGTTAAAGCGATGCAGTGTCGTATTGCAAAAAATGGCCTGGTCATTAAGGAGGAAGCATTCTGATGCTTCTTTTCATTTAGTCCATTATGATAAGTAATTATCTAACTATAGCCACTGTAATCCAGGCCAAATCACATATTACTTACAGTTTAAAGAAACTTTAAAAAACTTGTTTCCAGGGGTTAGGCAGTACCATCTTAACCACTTCCCGACCAGCGCACGACAATGTACGTCAACAGCATGGCACGGGCAGGCATATTGGCGTACATGTACATCCAATATTCGTTACCGCCGTGCCATCGGGAGCGCGCCGCTGGCGGCGCGCTCCCGCGCTGGTCGGGACCCCCGTGAGTCCGGTCGCGGGACCCGCGGACTCGATCGCCGCGGGCATCCCCGCGATCGTCTCATTTTCCCATTCTGCCTAGCAACTAGTGACGCTGATCTCTGCTCCATGTGATTGGAGCAGAGATCAGTGTACACTAAATGAAAGCCCAACCCCCCCACAGTTAGTAACACACCCCTAGGAACACTTAACCCCTACACTGCCACCCACTGGTTAACCCTTTCACTGCCAGTGTCATTTACACAGGAATCACTGCATTTATATAGCAGTGATTACTGTATAAATGACAATGGTCCCAAAAATGTGTCAAAAATGTCCGATGGGTCCCCGACAATGTCGCAGTCACAATAAAAATCGCAGATCGCCGCCATTACTAGTAAAAAAAAAAAAAAATTATTAATAAAAATGCTATAAAACTATCCCTATTTTGTAAACGCTATAACTTTTGCGCAAACCAATCAATAATCGCTTATTGTGATTTTTTTTACCAAAAATATGTAGAAGAATACGTATCGGCCTAAATTGAGGGAAAAAAATGTTTTTTTATATATTTTTGGGGGATATTTATTATAACAAAAAGTAAAAAATAATGCGTTTTTTTCAAAATTGTCGCTCTATTTTTGTTTATAGCGCAAAAAATAAAAACCGCAGGGGTGATCAAATACCACCAAAAGAAAGCCCTATTTGTGGGAAAAAAAGGACGTCAATTTTGTTTGGGAGCCACGTTGCATGACCGCGCAATTGTCAGTTAAAGCGACGCAGTGCCGAATCGCAAAAAGTGGTCTCGTCTTTGACCAGCAAATTGGTCCGGTCTGAAAGTGGTTAAGCATTGTTTTCTGAGTCCACAGTAGAGTGTATTTATGCCCTTACATTGAGCACTTCCTGTACTGTTAACGAAGCCTCCTTCTCAATCCAATGTTTCTATGGCAACCCTGCTTCCCTGTTTATAGATGACTTGTTTTATTTCATAGTATTTACTTGTGCCGATTATCTAGTGTTTGCCTATGTCAGTCTTATCAGCTTCAGCTGAAAAGACTGCAGTAATGCTGTCCGATGGCTAGGTTTACACTCCATGTGATGTCACATGGTCACATGAGGTGTACTAGGAAGCTCTGAGTGATTATGCAGTCTCGTGGGATTTCGGTGTTGTGCCGTAGGAAGTACTTATAATAGACAGACAAGCACACAGAGTGTGCCGTAAATCAGGGGAGATATTGGCATGCTCAGTGACATAATTCTAAAGAACAAAACGGATTACAACAATACTAAGCAAGTAAGGAGATATCTACAAGCAGTGTTCATTAGGGTTTTTTATGCTGATTTACATGGGACAAAGTTGTGGGGGAGAGTTTACAACCACTTTAAGGGGGTAAATCCTTCCAGGACTGAAGTGGTTAAAAATAACCACACCGTCTTTTTACGGAGCACCCTGTATTTCTCCTGAGGTTACCTGGGGGGATTTCTTTGTATCCTGAACAATTATTCTGGCAGTTGTGGCTGCAAACCTATTTGGTCTACCTGACCATGGCTTGGCATGCAGTGACATTCATGAGCCCATGATCCCAAGAATTCCCTCTGGCTAAGGAAACAATTTGTCCAACATAGGGATACACCGCTCTGAACAGTGAAAGCCAAATGTGTAATGATTAATTGCACACTCAATCCAGGTGCTCTGGCTCAGGATGTCCCTCCCGCATTCCAATAACTTTATCACGAGTATACGAACATAGGAGAGCCAATTCTTCTGAAGATTCAGTCTTAAGTCTTTATTTCCATATGACCATGATAAAAATGATGGCTGGCGCGTTTCGGCACAAGCCTTGTTCACAACAGGAAACAACTTACTGTCTGCAGCAGCCAGTTTACAAGAGTTCAATCCATGTATTCTCCCTTCATATTAAAAAAAACAGGTTCATTAAAGGGTCCATTTTAGAATTTACATTTTGGTGCACGTCCCTGTTGATTTCAGAGTCTTTTTCTTGTTTAGGAGACATACACCTATGGATTGAAGGGGGGAACACATCAGTTCATACACACCAGTTCATAAATATGCAGGTTTTATTCATGGATATCAAGCTGATGTGTGAGTGTACAGAGTGCTGTGGTAAGCTTACTCAGGAAGCTTAAGTGGTATTAATTAATAGTATTTCTCCTGAGGAAGCAAATGTAATCTTGCAAAATGCATTGAGATTCTTTATAGACACCTATTTCTTGGTTCACCAATCATGTCAATATTTCTGTAATTATGATTACGTTATGGTTATTGATGTGGATAATATGTCTTTAGACCTCTTAATGTGATCAAAAAATGCTTTTAGATTTTGTATTTGACCAATAAACTATACATTTTTCTTTAACAAACACATCTCTATTAAAGTGGCAGTAAAGTCTTCTTTTTTTTTACTTGTACCTACAGGTAAGCCTATAATAAGGTTTACCTGTAGGTGCAGTGAATATTTCCTAAACTTGCACTGTTTAAGAGATATTCACACTGCATGCAATGTGGCACCGGCACATGCGTTCTGAAGCCGCATTCTCATGCATGGGAGTGGCATCATCACGGCTCGGCCAATCAGACAGCTAGAGCACTCGAACCCGAAAGGCCAGGTAAAAATGAAAGCCCTGTCAGCAGTGACAGCGCGCCAATGGAGGGCTGAATTCTAAGGTAAGTATTTCATAATGTGCTAGTATGCGATGCACACTAGCACATTATGCCATTGTCTTGCAGGGTTTATTATTTTTTTTAAAGGTGCGGTTTACTACCGCTTTAATTTGAAGACACCAAACTCTGTGAATCACCATATCAGATTTAAGTCCACAATGGAAGCATAAATCCCACAGTAAGGCCGCGTACACACGGGCGGATTGTCTGTCCAACTTAGTCCGCTGAACCGTGTTTCAGCGGACAATCTGCTCGTGTGTGGGCTTCAGCAGACTTTTTCAGCGGACAATCTGACGAACAAAGTCTTACGGAATTTCCGTAAGACAGTCCGTTCAAACTTGGTTTTGTCCATCCAAACTTGGTTTCGGCGGACAGTCCGCTCGTGTGTAGGCAAGTTGGACGGACTAAGTATGGCGCATGCTCAGAAAGGATTTACACAGCCGAAGGTTGCATTGCAGTGTATAGGACGTCGTCTTTCTAGTCCCGTCGTACGTGCTGTACACGTCATCGCGCACGCTTTCAGCGGACTGTCTGCTCATCGTGTGTGGTCAAGTCCGTTCATGCAAATTTTGAACGGACTGTCTGTCGGATTGTCTGACGAACTTAGTTGGGCAGACAATCCGCCCGTGTGTACGCGGCCTAACACTGTCACCCTAGGACAGAAAGTTACAGAGAAGGATTTTACTGGCAGAAATCAGGATCTCATGGTGCACAAAGATCAAATTCGTAACGAACATGAGTAACGGCCCGTAAACATGGTAGGAAAATTGGATAGAAAAATTTGTACAACAAGCTGTCTGATGATTTTCAGAGCGTTAGTACGGTGCTTTCGACAGCCAGTTTCTCTTTTTCGTCAGACAAAAGCTGGATGTGCAGACTACAAAATGTTTGCCAGATGGGAAATCAACATTCGATTTTCGTTTCATTAGTATGGTTTTCGTACAAAAAAAAAACATAAGAGCAAGACTACGCATGCTCCGAATCAAAATAATACATACAGAACTATTCAACACATTAGGTCACTTTTGACGTTGTATTCTATAACCTCTTGACTTTTGACATGAGACTAGCATGCCACAAAAAACGGACATTCGTTCGTCCAAAAATCTAAGCGTGTGTACAAGGCTTAAAGTGGTAGTAAACCAGCTGACACTCTTTTTTTTTTCTACACCTGTAAGGCAAAAGGCATAATGGGCTAGTATGCACCGTATACTAGCTCATTATGAAATACTTACCTTAGAACGAGGCGTCGGTATCTCACCTGGCCCACATCGAGGTAGGAGACATGTTGCCTTGGCGTGCCTTCCAGGTATCGCGGCTCCATCGCTATGAGTGGCTGGAGCCGCGATGTCGTCAATCCCGTGCATGCGCGCGGGAGACTTCTTTCCAGCAAGGTCCGGCGTCTGCCGAGCTTTTAGCCGAGAATCCCCTGTATGCATGCGCTGCTGCAGTCAGCGGCTCATTGCAGGGGGAATTATTATAGGCTTACCTGTAGATAAAAGTTAAAATTGTGACAATACAACCACTTTAAATGTACAAGGGGCCCATATAGCCATGAAGGAAATAATAGGACTTCTGCATGAACGATATTGTTATGAAGCAAAATGCATGCTAATTGTTTTTCAAATGCACCCCAATGCATTAAGGTAATGCAGCTCATCAGATAAAAATAGCGCATGTTTGATTTTTTTAAATGATGGTGCATTGGCAGCTCATTCATTTGAATTGACTACCTTAGCACAACGCATAGCAACTTGCGACACAATGCCTGTTATTATGGATGCATTAACACGACGTTCTAGTGAAGACAAGTCTGAATGGGCCCTCAGTCTTTACCTAACTTTATGCGATCGTTTTATATTTGGTACATCTGTTCTCCAACTCTTACCAGCGACTGTTTTCATTGTTATTAAAAATTATGATTGTAGATGTTTTGTAGATCATATAGTGAGTTAGAGAATCTGTTTCTTTTTTAAGCGCTTGCCGACCACCACATGAACGTTTACGTTGGCAGAATGGCACAGACAGGCAAATGGGTCCCTTTAAATTTGCCGCCATGTGCGACCCTGCCGCAAGCTCCATGAGTGTGATTGCGGGTCCTGCGGACTCGATTTCTGCGGGGATACCCGCGATCGTCTCACGGAGAGGAAGGATGGGGAAATGCTGATGTACACAAGCATTTCCCCGTTCTGCCTAGTGACACTGATACTGATCACAGCTCCCTGTGATCGGGAGCGGTGATCAGTGTGGTGTCCCACATAGCCTATCCCCCCCACAGTTAGAATCACTCCCTAGGACACACTTAACCCCTGCAGCGCCCCCTAGTGGTAAACCCCTTCACTGCCAGTCAAATTTACACAATAATCAGTGCATTTTTAATCACACTGATCGCTGTATAAATGTGAATGGTCCCAAAATAGTGCCAAAAGTGTCCGATGTGTCCGCCATAATGTCGCAGTCGCAATAAAAATCTCAGCTCACTGCCATTACTAATAAAAAAAATTAATAAAAATGTCATAAAACTATCCCCTATTTTGTAGACACTATAACTTTTGCGCGAACAAATCAATGCTTATTGCGATTTTTTTGTATGAAAAATATGTAGAAGAATATGTATCAGCCTAAACTGAGGAAAATATTTTTTTTATATATTATTTCGGGATATTTATTATAGCAAAAATTAAAAAAATATTGCGTTTTTTTTTCAAAATGGTCGCTCTTTTTGGTCGCTCAATTTGTGGGGAAAAAAGGATGTCAATTTTGTTTGGGAGCCATGTCGCATGGCTGTGCAATTGTCAGTTAAAGCAAAAATCGGAATCACAAAAAACGCTCTGGTCTTTGGGCAGCCACATGGTCCACGACTGAAGTGGTTAATGAATTATTCTGAACTTTCCTGTACTGTGCAATCCAGATTTCTTTTTCACTTAATTGATTAATGCCCATTGATCAACACACTCAGATTATACATTCTACACACAAAACACTCCTGAAACAACATGCAGTTTGTCTACTATTAAAGGACTATATATTTTTTTTATTCATTTATGAAGATTTCTTTTTTAAGCCATGATGACGCAATTTTTTTTAAATCACAGTATGGATTGTTCAATTCATGTTTTTAAAGATACCTCGGCGCAGCGAAGCTCAGAATAATTACTAGTAAATTTGTGCACTTAATAGAAAAAAATTAGGAGTGGGCTCAGGTTTCTCTGTAATCCCAATATGATGATTTAAACATTGACTCCAAGCTTCTTTAACAGGATGCTGACTCGTGAAAAAAAAAAATTAAAAGCCACTTTTTTTACCAGCTTCAAAGCAGAGTTCCGCTGAATTTTTTTTTTTATAGTCAGTAGCTAGGTAATTTTTTAATTGTTTTAACAAACGATAACGAACGTGCAGAATCCAAAAACATAAAGATCCGACAAACAAATGCTTTATTTTCGTTTTCTCCGTGACACCAGTTCGATATAGATAGGAGATTCGATATGATGCTGACAATAGAAATCTGTGTCCATCGGACCTGTGGTCAGATGTGCCTAACCTTAGCTCTATTAGTCCAAGATTATTCTACATAGAGAGAAAAGATTTGACATAGAGAGAAAAGATTTGACATAGAGAGAAAAGATTCGACATAGAGAGAAAAGATTCAACATTATAGAGACAATAGCAAAAAAGGTCGAATGTGCCTAACCTAACTCTATTAGTCCAAGATTATTCGACATAGAGAGCAAAGATTCGACATGAAGATTCGATGAAGCAGTCGACACAAGCATATGCTATGGACAACAAACACAGGTGCATTTTATTGATGGCATTTTGAATGCACAGAGATACCGTGATGAGATCCTGAGGCCCATTGTTGTGCCATTCATCCACGACCATCACCTCATGTTGCAGCATGATAATGCACGGCCCATGTTGCAAGGAACTGTACACAATTCCCGGAAGCTGAAAACATCCCAGTTCTTGCATGAGCAGTATACTCAATGGACATGTCACCCATTGAGCATGTTTGGAATGTTTTGGATCAGCGTATACGACAGCGTGTTCCAGATCCTGCCAATATCCAGCAATGTTGAAAAGCCATTGAAGAGGAATGGACCAACATTCCACAGGGTACAGTCACCAACCCAATCAGCACTATATGAAGGAGATGTGCTGTGCTGCATGAGGCAAATGGTGGTCACACCAGATACTGACTGGTTTTTGGACCCCCCAGGACCCACCCAATACCATAAAAATGCACATTTTAGAGTGGCCTTTTATGCTAGCCAGCCTAAGGCATACCTGTGCAATAATCATGCTGTCTAATCATCATCTGGATATTCCACACCAGTGAGGTGGATGGATTATCTTGGCAAAGGAGAAGTGCTCACTAACACAGATTTAGACAGATTTGTGAAGAATATTTGAGAGAAATAGGCCTTTTGTGTACATAGAAAAAGTCATAGATCTTTGCATTCAGCTCATGATAAATAGGGGCAAACACAAATGTGTTGTGTTTATAATTTTGCTCAGTGTGTTGTTATTATTTCAGATTTTCAAATTTTCGGGTTTTCTAATTGTCTGATTTTCTAATTTAGAATTTCCGAATTTACAAGTTTGCAAATTTTTGAATATTCAAATATTCAAATTTACGAATTTACGAATTTTTGAATATTTGAATTTACAAATTTTCTGAAAAATTTGTTAAACGGATTTTCATCAATTTGGATATTTACAAATTGTTGAAATATGTTAAAAAAAAGAATTTGGAACAAAACTAATTGTGCATGTCTAATGCACAGAATGCTCAGGTCAGGAGTATCAATGGTATGTAAATCAGAGTGTAGGGGACAAAAATAGGTACGCACAAAGTGTAGGGGTCATTAATGTGTAACATGAAGAGTGTAGGGTTTTAGGAGTTTTAGGAGTATGTAACACTATTTGTATTGTTCATTACAGCAGTGCCTTACAATAAATGAATAACATCTATATGTTTATCCTTGTTACAACCATGGTGGTATTTGGAGAATGTGCTATGAATATTTGTTACAAAATGAGATGCTTGTTTAGTCATTCCAATTTTCAAACAAAAATCCCCACCGGGAAAAAAGAGGAATTTTAAAGATGTCAAAGACCCAGTGGCTTTATTTCTGCTTGAAATGAAATTATTCTGTCACTGGCAAACCAAACTCAATCAGGATCATAAATTATACTTAAATAACTGTTAGCAGAGAATTCAGCTTTCCTACGTGGATCTCAGCTTTAGCAGACAACGTCCAGATTTGCGCACACTTCCACAGCTACTCTGAAAGGAAACACCAACAGAACAATCAAGAGGCACAGGAAATTGTGCAGAAAATATTCAAATAGCCTTGTTAAATATACCGGTAATGTGAACTTTTCTGTTAAAATCATTGTAATGCATCCATTATTGTGATATAATGGCTGTGATATAAGACTTCCCAGACAAGCTACAATTTTATGGCTTATATCATTTATAGTTACTAACATAATGGAAAGGGTGGGGTGTATTTTATATGTGTATTTAACACATCCTTGGAGAAGATCACAGATATAGACTCGCTTTAGACTGGTGAACAAGAAACTATTATTATGTAGTTTTGGGATGAAACAAAATGAGGGATTGCACAAAAATAAAATACAGTTTTGCTATTCTAGCTGTGTTGCATTTTTGGATTACAAGTTGTGTATCTGCCGGGGATAGCAAAGCGATTAACGTTATTTGCTATTGCTCTGTACAAAGAGCTTCAGATGATATGTTTACAGTATGTTGCGTTAAAGAATAAGTGCACTTTAAGACAAAGTGTACTTATCCTTTTTGCCCCTTTGCCCTGACCATATCTAGATCCCCTCTCCCCTTCCACAGATACCTACTTACCTCAATATGACATCTGCAACTTAGGTATGTGTTTATATTCTGGCTGTGCCTGTGCATTACAGCCCCATGAAACTTCTACGGGGCAGTCTCCCTTTGGCCTATGGGGCTGAAATGCGTGCGTACAGTTAGGATAGTAAAGGCTTGTGGCACTGGATGTAAACAAACACAGGAAGCTACAACCATTGGATTTATGTAAGTATGATTATGTAGAGAGAAAGAGTAGATTAGGTTACATAGTTATTGTACATAGTTTGTTCGGTTTAACCACTTCTCGCTAACAGTAAAGAACATTTTGTGCAATCTAAGGTTACATGTTCTTTCATCTAACCTCAAGTCATGGCCCCATGTCCTGTTCAAGGACCTCAGAGTATACAGTTCATTGCAGTTACTATAGTCAACTTTAATATATTTGTACATTGAAATCAGAGTGAGCAACTGTAATCTATGTAACTGATTTTCATATTTCCTGAGCATTGGTGGAAAAAAACTGAACTGCATATTCAATATGTTGCCAAACCAGTGTTTTGTAATGTAGTAGAATTATTAATATACCTCTGGAATGTTTTTCCAGCTTTGTTATATGTGATTTGGTATTGCATGCATTTGCCAAGTCTATGATCTACAGTACAAGCACCCTGATATTCTTTTCATCACTGATTCTCCCAGGGGAGCATCCCCTGATATATATTTGACATCTGTATTTTTGGTACCCAAGTGTTATCATTTTGCATTATACAATGGACCTTATCTGCCATGTAGCTGTTGAAATCCCTATTTTCAAGGTCTTCCTGTACTGATGCTACATCCTGTGCATTTCCCTGCATCATTTTGTATCCTTTGCAAACACTGAAATTGAGGTCTACCGACCGCTATATCATTATTAAACAAGCAGAATTGGCCCCAAGACAGAACCCTGGGAAACACCACTCACAATTTTAGACCATTCAGAGAGTGAATCATTTACCACTACTCTATGGGCCTATTCATGTGACCAGATTCCTATCCATGTAATAAAATTCCATTAACTCCAACAGACCTTATTTTATAGATTTAGGCTGGGTTCACACTATTGCACAAAGCAGGAGACTGTGACCGGCTCTCTATGGAGCTGGTTCAGACATCTCCGGAGCAGTTCAGGGTGCAAATTGCACAGGAGTCCTGTGCATCTTTTAGTCTGTTTCAAGGCTGAATTTAGCCCAAAATTCGGTCTAAAATCGGACCTGAAACAGTGAATGGACCAGACTCCTGCTGTGAGCCACTGTGATGTCTATTATGACCCCAGCCTAAATGTTTATGTGGTAAAACACTTTAGAAACAAAAACAGATAAACTTGGTCCACAGAAGTTATTCTGTGGACCATAAACTTGGTACACAGAATAATAACAGGTTGGTCTGACAAGATTGGTCTTTCATAAATCCATGCTATAAAACCTTTATCACAGCAAATTTCTGAATAGAGCTCCTTACCATTTCTTCGAATATCTTACATTCATACATGTTGTTATGTTGACTGATCTGTAGTTTTCCTGGTATACATCTTGATCTCTTTTTTTAAATTAGTATCACATTTGCTCTGCAACAATCAGTTGGTACCATTCCACCCAGCAAGGTGTGTTGAAAAATTTGAAATAGTAGCTTGACTATAACTAAGCTAAGTTCCCTAAGGACTCAAGGGTGTAAGCGATATGGACCTGGTAATTTGCTTATATTGTTTCTCTAGTCTTTTTTGTACCTGGTTTTCTCTCAGCTAGAGAGGTACCTTTGATTAAATAAAAAAATGAAAAACAATGAATGACGCCTTATGAAATCAGTGAACAAACATAATGGAAGTTGCCCCTTTAAAAGTGAATAGGTCACCAAATGCTGTGGGAAAATTATATTAAAGGATAAGGCACTAGTGATGTTCAGTGACTCAAAAATGCAAATACAAATAAATAGCAAGCTAAAAGTCAAATTCGGATTCCTAGTTCTTTACCACAAGTGCTTAAGAGATGGGTAGTGACTCACCAGAGAATTATGACCTCTTTTTACAGGAAGGTGTAACAGCGCTTCTGGAATACCAATTGATTCCACTGACAGCCCAATTCCACTCCACTGTCCCCTCAAAATGAAACTAGGATGGGAAAAATAACTCCTCAAGAGACATAGAGGAACGTCTCATAGCTTAGTATTTTTAATAGATAAAAGCAAATGACAACAACAAATGGCGATTACAATCACATATTACAGTGCCGATTCGGGCACCAGGTATAACCAGAATGTGCAAGCTGGCTAGTCCTAAAGGGATAGCGTGAAGTCTGCATCTCTCCTAAGGCCAATAAGGCCAAGCCTAGATAGGATATGGGATCAGAACCTGGCATGGCAGCTCCTCTGCTTCGTCATATTAGCATCTTCAGGGAGTGATGTCATACAACTCTTAGCTTGCTTAAAAGTGAATGGAAAGGGTGCTATTGATGGGACTCCTCCAAAATGGAGGAGAAGACAAAAATGTAATGCAAAATCTCACTCTAGCGGATGCCAAGTTTCACACGCTGCTCCCACCATACAGCATAAACCAACCTGATTTCAACATATAAAAACTTGAAAGACACATTAAAAACATTGCAAATTGATAAAATATCAGAGCTAAATCACATAAATAAAAAAGTGACATGATAAAAAATTGTAAAACAGGAACCATGTAAACTGGCACCATCTAGTGGCCAGGCATAATAAATGTGGAACCTAGATGGGTGCAACATAGCCTATAATGAAAAAACACCACAGAGCAGTGCCATCTAGTGGCCAATATCTGAAAAAAGGCCTGAAACAAAATGTATGCATGGCCAAAATTGGCATAAATTGGAAAAAAAAATTCTATAAAAAAGATAGATTTTATAAAATAATATAAGTTTATGCATACAAGCTTACAAGCTAGATGAACTAGCAACAGATAAGAAAGAAGAAAAAGGAAAAGAAAACCCAGAAAGAGTCACCCCAGACAAATAGATTTTAAAAGAAAAATGCTACACTCCATTCACCAAAAATGTGATGGATGGCCAATAGTAGAACAGTCCTCAATAGTCAGTCAAAAACACTTAAGATCAATATCAACATTCAACCCCCTAGGCTGTAAAGATTGGAGTCTAAATATCCATTGCATCTCCATTTGGGACCCCTTCTTTGCCATGTCTGTACCTCTCCAATCAAAAACAAAAAATAATGATGCACTGTTAAGTAATGCTGACTAGTGTGCTAATAAGCTAAAGAGCATATGTAGTATAAACACCTAGTAAAACGACATACCGTATATACTCGAGTATAAGCCGAGATTTTCAGCCTCTTTTTTGAGGCTGAAAGTGCCCCCCTCGGCTTATACTCGAGTCATCGCTGTCTGCCCGCTCGATCAGCGTGTCGAGCAGACAGACAGCGGCCATTCTATTCAAAAGCCGCGCCTCCGGCTCCGCCTTCGCCTGTGATAGGCGGAACACTGAATTTCCCAGCAGCCTGTGTTCCGCCTATCACGGACATCGTATCATCCTCGTACTACGGACGAGGATGATACGACGTCTGTGATAGGCGGAACACAGGCTGCTGGGAAATTCAGTGTTCCGCCTATCACAGGCGAAGGCGGCGGCGCAGCTTTTGAACTTTACAATGGCCGCCGACGAAGAGGGCACGGGACGGCACGGCACGGGACGGGACGGGACGGGGGCAAGGCAAGGCACGACACGGGACGGATGCAAGGAGGCAAGGCACGGCACGGGACGGAGGCAAGGAGGCAAGGCACGGGACGGAGGCTCGGGACAAAGGTAGGCTGGACACACACACACACACACACACACACACACACACACACACACACACACACACACACACACACACACACACATGGATGGAGACACACACAGGGATGGATGGATGGATGGATGGAGACACACACACACAGGGATGGATGGATGGATGGATGGAGACACACACACACAGGGATGGATGGATGGATGGATGGAGACACACACACACAGGGATGGATGGATGGATGGACACACACACACACAGGGATGGATGGACGGACACACAGGGATGGACGGACACACAGGGATGGACGGACACACAGGGATGGACGGACACACAGGGATGGACGGACACACACACAGGGATGGACAGGCATGTCTCACCCTCGGCTTATACACGAGTCAATAAGTTTGCCAGTTTTTTGGGGGGTAAATTGGGGGCCTCGGCTTATATTCGGGTCGGCCTATACTCGAGTATATACGGTAAACAAAGAGCAGTAATGTGCAAATAAGCAAATATATCAAAGTGTACTGTGCAAAAAACTTGATACAATGAAATTAAAATTAAAAAGTCCTCCGAACAGCAATAAATGGAAAAGGTGCAATGTGCAATATGCAAAAATAAAGTGACTGTCTTTCTTCTGTGCAAAAAAGAGAAGGTAAAGTGCAGTATGATTTTTATTTGCTGGTGACACCCTCTACAACACACTTCTGTGCATGTACATCCAATTTAGATTTGTGGTTCGGGGTGGTGACCCAAAAGTGATGGCCTCTTCCATACGGTGCACTATGAAAATGGATGGCCTCTTACCTCATGGCTGTAAGGCAACAACATTTATATAATAGTCACAGGTGGTTCCTCTATATATCCTGACAGTGATCGGGCTCCTACTGTATATTTATGTGGTGCCAACATGAAGATGGAAGTTTGCTCCTTTACGACCAACTACTGCTATCACTTCCACAATTTCACTAGTAACTCCACAGGGAGATTGTATATAAGATGATATAGGAAAGAAGAAGGGGATTCCAAAATAGTGTAGTATGTCTTATGCAGCTTGATTTATTAAATGAAACAAATTAGTCAAAGTACTCACATTGCAAAGTAGCATTTAGTTTAAAAAACTCACGAGTGCTGAGCTCGCGAGGTGACGCTGGCGAGCTCGGCGCTCGTGGTTTTTTTTTGCTTTTGTATCTGCCTTTAATCTTCAAAATAAGGTAGTTGAGAGAATTATCAAGACACATTGGCCATTATTGTGTAAGGACCCTACCTTAAAAAATATTCTTCCTAGTAAACCAAACTTTATATATAGGAGGGCTCCAGGGTTGCACAATATGTTGACCAAAAATGTTATCCGGCCCCTCAAGAGACCTCCTACCTTTTTTCCCGCAACCTTTAATGAAATGTCATTAGTATTAAGCCTTGTACACATGATCGGATTTTCCAACGAGAATTGTGTGATGAAAGACAGGCTGTTGGCAGAAAATCCAACCGTTTGTATGCTCCATAGGACAATTGTTGTCGGATTTTCTGGACAAATGTTGGATGGCAGGCTTTATCATTTTCCGCAGACAAATGTCTGTTGTCGGATTTTCCGTGCGTGTGTACACAAGTCCGTCGGACAAAAGTCCAAAGTACAAACACGCATGTTTGGAAGCAAGGATGAGACAGAAGTGGTCGGTCTTGTAAAATAGCTTTCGTAATGGAGAATTAACATTCGTGATGCTGCAAATTATGAAATCTCGAAATTTCTCGAAGCGCACATTCTCTTCTTCTTTAATGGAATAATAATGAAGCTGCTTTGCTGGTGATACTGGTGGAGTTATTGCAAACATTTTTTTTTTTATTTAGTGGTATGCGACATACAATGAAAAGGTAACTTCACAGAATATGTGATACAAGCAATGTAGCATATATATGATCAATAGCTAATTGCATCTGTACTAGACGTAAGTACTGAGGGTAATTACGAGGGAATAGATCTGTAGGTGTGCAGGGCACCCAGATGCCTAGGAAGTGTAAGACTAGGACTTCGCATTGACGGGTTATATAATCACTTGCATTTCAATAAGGGTTATTCCCGGTAACCTTGAAGAATTCAGGTATCAGTACATGGGGGAAGAGTAGTGCGGGTGTCCATTTGGGGTCAAAACATACCAGTTTTTAAATTAAATAAGAGAAAGTGAGTATAGGTGGGGCAAAAAAGAAAGAGAGAACATGAGAGAGAGAAAGGGAAGAAAAGGGAGTGAACAAAATAAATATAATGGGAAAGGGGGGGTTTATGGGTAAGGGAGGGGCAGAGGGGCAAGGTCCCACCTAGGGACCTAGGGGGTGAGGGCTGCCCCCATACATCAAGCTGTCTGATGGCCAAGGTTTAGAGCTAAAGCTTCTGGCAATCCATAAGGCCAGACTATGTATCACGGAGGTATTCCTCAAAAAAGGTCCAATAAAACCACCTGGTCTTATGTTCCTCAGATTTAGCCGGGATCGTGGCAGTCAGGTCTTCCATCCATTCATTATCATTAACCCTCGTGAGCCATTGGGCCATTGTGGGGGAAGATTGCTGCTTCCATTGGCTTGGCGTGCAAGCTCTAGCAGCATTGAGGAGGTGTTTAAGTAGGGATTTGTAGTAACGCTTTCTTGCCATGGGAGTGAGCTTTAGGAGCAACGCAGCAGGGTTGTTGGTTAGGGAAATGTCTGTGAATTTGTGAATGAGTCAGAGGACTGGTTGCCAGAAAGTTTGTAGTTTGGGACACTCACAAAAAATTTGGAGAATAGTGCCAGGGTGTTGCTCACAACACTAGCAACGGTCAGATTGATTGAGAAATATTTTGGCCAAAACAGACGGAGTGTGGTACCAGCATGTGATTAATTTGTAAGAAATTTCCTGATATTTGCTACATAGTGATGACTTATGCGTGAAGAAGAGTATTCAATCTTTTTGGGGAGCAGTAAATTTGGTTTGTAAGTCTCCTTCCCACTTAGCCAAGAAAGGAGCATCTCTGGTAGCTTGTATGTCTAGTAGAGTTTTGTAAGACCTGGAGAGGGATCCACGGATTGGGCCGTCACTCAAACAGAGTTGCCGAGAGACGAGTGCATGTTTGGGCAGGTAGCCGAGGAAGTGGGAGAGCTGCCCTGCTCTCCAGCTGTCCAATGTAATGGGTGTCTGTCCTGACACTATGGTCCCCATTGGGATCCAACCTGTGGGCTGTAGAAAATGAGAGGCCCAAAAAATCCCTTTCAGGGCTAGCCCAGTAAAGTCCGGGTCTGATAAGCCTGGGGGGAATCTCTGATGTCCTACAATTGGGGTGATGGGAGATGGGAAATTAGTCAAGGAAGATAAACAATAGAATCTTTCCATCTCAGTGAGTGTAGGTCCAATCAATGGGTGGGTAGTTAAGCGGGAGCCTAATTGCTTAACTGCCCATGGCAGACCGGCCAACTGGGCCCGGGCCATCTCCTGCTCTAGCATAACCCAGGGCTTCATCTGCCCATGACAGCACCAGTCAACCACTTGTGTCAAGTGCGTCACTGTGTAGTATAGAGCAGGGTCTGGGAATCCCAGACCACTGCTCAGTTTTGGCCTTAGTAGCAACACCCTACAAATACGTGGTTGTTATTCCAAACAAATTTTCAAAGGCTTTTTTTTTCTAGTAATATCAAGTAAATTATTATCATGCTTGTTATTTATTAAATTTTACCACAACACCATTATCCCGTAGTTTTTAAGATCAAAGATACAACTATGTTGGTGTCCCTTGTTAATTTTACATTGTATTTTTTAAAATGTAACTGCCTTGTCCCAAACTGTCCTTTCAAGTAAAACACATAGCCAAGTATGTGTGCAATACTTTTTTATTGTGCATTAAAAAAAGAAAACAAATAAAATTAGACATGCTATCTGCCAACAGAACTTAACCAAAAAGCGCATTCTATGCATCCACAAATATAGAAAATATACCAAATCAAATCATTATTCAATCAAAAAATAAACTAAAAGCCTTATGCATGTGTCCTGCTTCTTAATATAGGGGGTCAACAATGCCAAAAGTTGGTGAAATCAGGAGTCCGTCATCCTGGAGCTGCCGTTATCGCCTCCGATTCTGCAACATGGCTGGTTGACGAACGGCCGTTCAATAACTAACTGAAAATCGCAAACTGAAAAGCGTGAAATGAAAATCGTGAAATAAAAGCACGAATCAACATTCACCAGAAGGAGCCCAAAGGGTGGTGCTAAAGAGCTGAAAAACCACGTAGTGCGTCACTACGTTCTTGTTTGTTGGCCGACAATTGTGTGCTGTTTAATGCAAGACAAGTTTTGGGAACAATGCCCTTCGGGCAAAAGTCTGCAGTTTTGTCTGCTGAAAATCTGATTGTGTGTATGAGGCTTTCCTGTTACAATTATTAAATTAATCAGTTAAACAATGATTTCATTATGAAATACTTACCTTAGAATGATTCTGTTGTAGCAGTCCTCGTACACCCCTGTGACCGGCGGCATGTCGCCCTGGAGTTATTTCCGGGTTTGCGGGCTTCTGCGCTATGATTGGCAGGAGCCGCGATGACGTCACTCCCGCGCATGCAGTGACAGCACAGCAGCTGCAGAAATGGCATGAGCGAGCCATTTCTTCAGTGCTCATGTGCCATTGTGTCGGCAAATGCGGTTACAGTGAATATCTCCTAAACTGTGCAAGTTTAGGAGAAATTCATGGTACCTACAGGTAAGCCTTATACTAGGCTTACCTGTATGTAAAAGTGGTTATATCGTGTTTACAACCACTTTAATAAGGAGTTTTTAGGTGGAAATGTCTTTTCACCACATAAGAAACAAAGAAAAGCATCCTCTGTAATGTGCCAGGTTGGATTCCACATGTTAGTCTTCTTGGTGAGTTTACACTTCCTGTGGATCTTGTTGGTTCAGCAAGTTGTCATTCTATCCATACAGACTGGGTCTCAAGAGGTATTTATTTTGCATAAACTAGCAATTGATTCAGAACAAACTCCTCTCCCAGGTGATATCTGAATGGTCAGGTCATTCTTCATATAAACACTTGGTACAACCTCTGTATTTATTAATCCTACAGAGGCAGCATCCATTTATAAGGAATTATAAGAAAGCAATTATGTTGTAACTCCTATCATGGAAATGCCTGAAATTTGAAAAAATATTTGAGTGGGGACTTCAGAAAAACAGTGAACCAATTAGATTTGAGAATGATAAATTCTGGATAGATAGAGCTTTCTTTTGGTGGTATTTGATCACCCCTGCGGTTTTTATTTTTTGCGCTATAAACAAAAATAGAGCGACAATTTTGAAAAAAACACATTATTTTTTTACTTTTTGTTATAATAAATATCCCCCAAAAATATATAAAAAAACATTTTTTTCTCTCAGTTTAGGCCGATACATATTCTTCTACATATTTTTGGTAAAAAAAATTGCAATAAGTGATTATTGATTGGTTTGCGCAAAAGTTATAGCGTTTACAAAATAGGGATAGTTTTATGGCATTTTTATTAATAATTTTTTATTATTTTTTTTTACTAGTAATGGCGGCGATCAGCGATTTTTATTGTGACTGCGACATTATGGCGGACACATCGGACATTTTTGACACATTTTTGGGACCATTGTCAGTTATACAGCAATCACTGCAATCAATGCAGTGATTCCTGTGTAAAAGACACTGGCAGTGAAGGGGTTAACCGGTGGGTGGCAGTGTAGGGGTTAAGTGTTCCTAGGGATGTGTTACTAACTGTGGGGGGTTGGGCTTTCATTTGGTGAACACTGATCCCTGCTCCAATCACATGGAGCAGAGATCAGCGTCACTAGTTGCTAGGCAGAATGGAGAAAACAACGGTATTTCTCCATTCGGCCATCCCGTGAGACGATCGCGCGTATCCCCGCGGCGATCAAGTCCACGGGACCCGCGACCGGACTCACGGGGGTCCCGACCGGCACACGAGCACGCCGGCGGCGGCGTGCTCGCGATGGCAGGGCAGCATTGAAGATTGGACATACCTGTACGCCAATATGCCTGCCTGTGCCATTCTGCTGATGTACATCGGCGTGCGCTGGTCGGGAACCGGTTAAAATGTTTTGTTTTTAAAAAATGACAGTAGCTGCAATGTTTTCAGAGAAAGAGGTGTTAATAGTTTATTTTTATCAAATAGCAAAATGGAAAGCAAATGAATAGAAGAAAAATCCAAATCAAATCATTATTTGGTGTTACCACCCTTTGCCTTCAAAACAGCATCAATTATTTGACCACTTGCCGACCAGACACTGCAGTTATACTGTGGCAAGCTGGTTCAACTGCACAAATCATTGTAGGTGTACGTCGGGCTCCTCCATCGGCGTGCGCAGATTGGCCAGCATGGGAGCCAATCAGCAGGTCCAGTGGACTCGATGTTTGCGGCCGCCCACAAAGTAAAACAAGGCAGATCTCTGTTCTCCAGGGATCACACAGAGATCTTGTCTTTCTGCTATGCAGGAAGATGGATCTGTGTGTTATGCCAGGCAGCCCATCCCCCATACAGTTAGTAAACACACCCAGGGAACACAGTTAACCCCTTGATTGCCCCTGATGTTAACCCCTCCCTTGCCAGTGCCATTAGCACAATGTCAGTGCATATTTTTAGCACTGATCACTGTAATATATTGTAATATCACTGATCACTATACATATGTATGTATATCCATCGGTACAACAAATTACACATATTTAAAATGGAAAAAAGAGTGAACTAGAAAAAGGACTAATCGAACAAAGCTTTCTACATCAATAAATAAATAAATATGGTATCCTCCCTTCATCTAGATCGTCTCCAATCCACTCTATCCCATAAACCATCATGCCTGATGGGTCACCTTGCTGGGCTTCTTGGAAGTGTTGAGGGACTGGGTATTTCATTTTGATAATGCAGAATTTGTGTTCACCCATCCTGACTCTCATAGGGCGAGATGTCTGGCCTACATAAAGGCGACCACATGGGCAGATAATACCATGCATGACATACTCTGTTCCACAATTAATAAATTGAGAGTCAGGATAGGTGAACACAAATGCGGCATTATGAAATCAAGAATAAAATACCCAGTCCCTCTGCATTTCCAAGAAGCCCATCAAGGTGACCCATCGGGCATGAAGGCTTTTGGGATAGAGTCGATTGGAGGTGATCCAGAGGAAGGGAGGAGACACCAGTAGTTATGCAAGTGAGAACACAACTATTTCTGATTTGACCAGCAATTTTATCGCCAGGACAGGGGTGTGGCCATGGGGGCAAAATATGCCCCCAGCTTGGCCAACCTTTTCATGGCCAAATGGGAGGAGGACATCATTGATGCCCCTAGAAGGTCTGAGATAGTCCTGTGGGCGAGGTATATCGATGATGTCCTCCTCCTTTGGGAAGGAACAGAGCCAGATTTGCGGTCGTTCATAGCTAGTTTAAATGAAAACAATAGAGGGATCAAATTCAGCTTCGAGGCCAGCCAGGATGAGGTCAATTTCCTTGATCTTAATATCAGGAGGGTTGGAGATGAGTTCATCACATCTACATATTTTAAATCCACCGATAGGAACTCGTACATCCCTACCGACAGTTGCCACTTTCAACCTTGGCTAAAAGCTGTTCCCCTGGGGCAATTTTTACGCCTCAGACGGAACTGTTCGGACATTGCAAAATATGATGAACAGGCAGCGATTTTGGCAGGTAGATTTCTGGAAAAGGGATACGATCCCGTTTCCCTTGACACAACCATGAAGACTGCCCGGACTAGAGATAGA
This sequence comes from Lithobates pipiens, assembly GCF_037356315.1. NCBI lineage: Eukaryota > Metazoa > Chordata > Amphibia > Anura > Ranidae > Lithobates > Lithobates pipiens. The sequence goes on along the minus strand of NW_027507758.1, from coordinate 144,122,713 downwards.
TCTTCACTACTGGCAGACAGACAAAGTGCTAGGGCTAACATACAGGGTGGTGTACCGTTTGTTACGACTTTCTCAGTCCAACATCGCGGTGTAAGAAATTTGATTCAAAAACATTGGCACTTACTCACTAGTGACCATGTTTTGAACCCAATTCTACCCGTTAAACCCCAAATAATTTTTAAAGGGGCCTCTTCACTGGGAAACAAAATTGCCCCCAGTGTACAAGACCCGCCTAGGGCCAATAGATGTTTCTTTCAAAATTTAATTGGTTACTATAAATGTAAGAACTGTCAGGTTTGCACCCTGAATTCACATAGGGGCTCTAAGATTTCTAGCATTGCATCCTCAAGCACCTCTAGAACATACGAAATAGAGTCTTTCATTACTTGCTCCTCGGAGGCTGTGGTTTACCTTTTACAGTGCCCTTGTGGCCTCCAGTATATAGGGCGGACCAAGAGGGCACTCCGCGTCAGGTTGAACGAACACATAGGCAACATCAGACGTGGGTTTGACAAACACCCTGTGTCCAGACACTATGACCAGACACATAAGAGAGACCCATCAGGCACCCTATTTGTCGGTTTAGACAAATATAGGCCCCACTGGAGGGGAGGGTCCCTGGTTAGGGAAATATCCAAGCTCGAAATGGCCTGGATCCATAAATTAAAAACATATGTTCCGTTTGGCCTTAATGTGGACACCGATGTAAATGCCTTTATTAACAACTCTTGAGGTGACTTGTTTGATATAATGCTTTTCTACCACGGTTCCTGTATTAGTTACTGTGAAATACCATTTTACTGTACTTTTTTCTTGCTGTTTTATTTTGGTACATATTATTGTAGAACATATCCTTGTTTTTCTCCTTTTTTGGCCCCTTTTGGATGGCAGGCCTGGCTTTGGGTTTGGCGGCCCTCTAGATGTGGGGACTCACGTTTAATTGCATTCCTCGATATTTGTTTGGGATGCCCTAGGCTAATCTCTGGGGAATACGCGAGTCAGTAAGGTATTTGAAATACATGTTTACAGTAGCCCCAGTTCTTAACTGAATCTGATGGACATATAAATACATCGAGAAACGCATAATTTTTTGATGTATCTCTATACCAATTTGCGATATTTTACTTCATTTTAACCTTTTTTGTTTTTATTATTATTTATTATTATTCTTCATTTTATTGATTTTTTATTTTAGTTTACCCTCATTTTTGACCTACACTAGGCCCTATTTCTGGACATGGGAAGGGTATTTTAAAATGAGGGCTTTTGCCACGTCTCTCTTCCAATAGGGTTATTACCTGGAAGTGAGGCTTGGTTTATGACCATATGACGTTCGTATGGAAACGAGGTATGGTCTACAATCATAGGACGTTCGCTGCGGATACGCACATCTGACGTTCGTGATTGATAGTGAGGCTTGGCCCATGGTCATTGATTCCTAATGCTTAAGTGATATCTAAGATGGCCGCTGACCCAAAGCGAGGCTTGGTTAAGTTGATGGTTATAAAAGGGGTGACGTCGCACGCCGCCCGTGCCCCTGGACGACGTAAATTATTACGAAACGCGTAGGGCGGTGCGAACGTGTCGACGTCACCCCAGTCGTGTTCGTTCTTTTTGGACCAGGAAGGACGGGTCGGTCTCTGCGTTGGCGTGCATCCGGCCGGTGCACGCTTCTGTTTTGAACCTGCTTTTAAAGTCTTTTATGTAAGTGTATACGTTCGTTTTTGCAAATTAAAGTCATTTGGTTTTACACTATCTGGAGCCTATGTTTTTCCCTATGTGATACCACGTTGAGTTGGGAGTGATATGTGGAATAACAGCCATAACCCTATCGCGTGAAAGATTCAGGATCGCTTGAGGAGGAATCGCTATCCGGATATCCTTTGACTATTGTCGCCTGTGGTGACCCTCTGTAACGGGGGGTCGCTTGGATCTGGTAAGGAGCCAATTCACACATTCGGTGATGGGAAAAGCACAGTACATCTTTGGAGAAGATTTTAATTTGTGTACTTATAACTCAGCTGTTTGAGGATTGTTCTTCACTGCTGCACTCCACTTGAAGCTTCACTTCACTGGTGTTTGTTTACTATATGGACAGTCTATTATTATTTTTTGATATATGACTATATGGACATTATATAGAGTGTCTCTAAATACAATCTCTTTTCCTGTTAGTTCATTTACGTAAAAAATTGCAAACATTTTTTTCATATTCTATTCTATTTTTTAAATTTTTTTATTTTCTAGAGGTATATGCACTGAGTTTGATATACTCATATTGTGTTTGGGAACTCACACTATTGACACGCATTTATGGTTTGTTTTTGTATTTAAATCGCACTTATTTGTATATGGTTTGCACTATATTTTGGAGGTGGTCTTGGAGACATTAAGATACTAAGACCCATATCGTGGGTCTGGCACATATACATACCCTACTCACATTGGGTATTCGTGGTTAGCACAGTTCTTTCTTTTTTCTATGCAAGTGAGAAGCCTTCTAGATCTTCACCCTTGGAAGTCTCACTCCTGGAGGCCTCAATGAAGATCTTGAAATACATAAAATAAATAAAATTGTGTAAAAATAAAAATAAAAATAATTATAGCTGGGTCTATGATGAGCTCTCCTTTTAGAAATGATAACCATTCACTTGATTTGATTTTGTTTAAATGTATTTATTTATTGATGTAGGAAGCTTTGCTCGATTAGTCCTTTTTCTAGTTTCCTCATTTTTCCATTTTGAATATGTGTAATCATTGTTGTACTGATTGGTATACATATATATTTAGATTGCCTGTTCTGGTTAACAACTATTTCTCTAGTATAAAAGGCAAAGAAAGAAAGAGAGTTAGTTGGGACTTTAAATGAGGTATACAGGGGCCGTTCAAATCCCCTCCTCCATCCCGGTTCAATATATAAAAAAATAGAAGAACATAGATAGCGGGACTTTTCCATGAAGCACACGGGAGCAATGAAACAGATTGGATAAAAGTAGTTTTTAATTATTTGAATTGTTTATGAAATATTTGTATCAATTAGTTCCATACATTTTACTATATATTAATATTTTTATATTTTTTACACATATACAATTCTTAAAAATTATTATTCCACATTGATTACAATTTCCAACAAGAAGTTGATACTTCTATTACAAGATACAAACAGTAATTGAGACATGATTTAATGCAATAAAATTTATGACTATACAGATGTCACAGAGGAGCCATAACAAAAGCAAAAAAATGAAAAAAAAAAAAAAACAAATAGCGAAGAACAATTAAAGAAGGAACGGAGATCAGAGGAATTCATACGTATATACACGCGGTTGTTGTTAGCTCTACGCGTTTCAAGGCCTTATAGCCTATCATCAGGAGCAAAACCGTGGTAGGGATCTATAGAGAAAATATTAAGAGGGGAATGAATAATGTTTTACTATGAAAAATTATTAAAAAGGGCCAACCACGGACAGGGGAAAATACCCCTGAACTTAGTTAGCCATGTTACTTACATGAGGGTCCTTGCAGTGGTGGCACAGACAGTGAGATCCCCAGACCAACCAAACAATGCCCCGTCCGGGAGCTGAGGGAACGTAGTGCAGCAGGCGGCAACCCAAACTGGACAACACCTTATGTGAATCGAAATGTGTACTAACGATATGATGGGTGGAAAAACCCCTATGTTGAAGAGCTAGGTGAAAAAAACAAAAGGAAAAAATGCTAAAAATAATAAAAATAAAATGTGAAAAATTGAGCAGGATTGAGAAAACAACAGAGGAAGGGGGAAGGTAATCAGTATGGGGAGTGAAGGTAAAAAAATAAAAAACAATTACCAGAATGACCGCAATTGAGGGCAGAGTGCCTCTGTGCATCTATGGTGACTGATATGGCCGATGTGGTCAGTGCTAAGTGTTTGGTGCGAATGAGGAAGGGGCCCATATAAGCTCCGCCGCCACCGCAACCACGCCCCCAACGTCACGCGTCAGACCGCTTGGGGGATGGAACAAACCATTCCCCGGTGGGTCAGAAGGTAGTAAACACACTGCCGGTCATGTAGCGTCAAAGGGCCAAACAGCCGGTGTGGCATGCGTGACGTCGACGCGTAGTGAGGAAACCCCCCAGCCCGCCCAGCGTCAGAGTAGGGCGGGGGGAGGATCCACAGTGCGCGTCGCAGCTCCCGAACGGAACACACGAGGCAAGGTCCAGCGAGAGACACAGCCAGAACCAACACTGCACACATGCAAGCAAAACTAAAAAAGGGGCTTAAATTAATTAAGAAAGAAAGGGGAAAAAATCAGAAATCCAATTTACATTATTGGAAGAAATAAAGAAATTTCATAAAGACGACTATGAGAAAAAAACGAAACAAAAAAACGTTTGATAAATTTTGTTAGTGCTATCCGTGTGCCTCCATCCCTTATTTTTATTATAAAAGGCAAAGAAAGAAAGAGAGTTAGTTGGGACTTTAAATGAGGTATACAGGGGCTGTTCAAATCCCCTCCTCCATCCCGGTTCAATATATAAAAAAATAGAAGAACATAGATAGCGGGACTTTTCCATGAAGCACACGGGAGCAATGAAACAGATTGGATAAAAGTAGTTTTTAATTATTTGAATTGTTTATGAAATATTTGTATCAATTAGTTCCATACATTTTACTATATATTAATATTTTTATATTTTTTACACATATACAATTCTTAAAAATTATTATTCCACATTGATTACAATTTCCAACAAGAAGTTGATACTTCTATTACAAGATACAAACAGTAATTGAGACATGATTTAATGCAATAAAATTTATGACTATACAGATGTCACAGAGGAGCCATAACAAAAGCAAAAAAATGAAAAAAAAAAAAAAACAAATAGCGAAGAACAATTAAAGAAGGAACGGATTATATGGGCCCCTTCCTCATTCGCACCAAACACTTAGCACTGACCACATCGGCCATATCAGTCACCATAGATGCACAGAGGCACTCTGCCCTCAATTGCGGTCATTCTGGTAATTGTTTTTTATTTTTTTACCTTCACTCCCCATACTGATTACCTTCCCCCTTCCTCTGTTGTTTTCTCAATCCTGCTCAATTTTTCACATTTTATTTTTATTATTTTTAGCATTTTTTCCTTTTGTTTTTTTCACCTAGCTCTTCAACATAGGGGTTTTTCCACCCATCATATCGTTAGTACACATTTCAATTCACATGAGGTGTTGTCCAGTTTGGGTTGCCGCCTGCTGCACTACGTCCCCTCAGCTCCCGGACGGGGCATTGTTTGGTTGGTCTGGGGATCTCACTGTCTGTGCCACCACTGCAAGGACCCTCATGTAAGTAACAGGGCTAACTAAGTTCAGGGGTATTTTCCCCTGTCCGTGGTTGGCCCTTTTTAATAATTTTTCATAGTAAAACATTATTCATTCCCCTCTTAATATTTTCTCTATAGATCCCTACCACGGTTTTGCTCCTGATGATAGGCTATAAGGCCTTGAAACGCGTAGAGCTAACAACAACCGCGTGTATATACGTATGAATTCCTCTGATCTCCGTTCCTTCTTTAATTGTTCTTCGCTATTTGTTTGTTTTTTTTTTCATTTTTTTGCTTTTGTTATGGTTCCTCTGTGACATCTGTATAGTCATAAATTTTATTGCATTAAATCATGTCTCAATTACTGTTTGTATCTTGTAATAGAAGTATCAACTTCTTGTTGGAAATTGTAATCAATGTGGAATAATAATTTTTAAGAATTGTATATGTGTAAAAAATATAAAAATATTAATATATAGTAAAATGTATGGAACTAATTGATACAAATATTTCATAAACAATTCAAATAATTAAAAACTACTTTTATCCAATCTGTTTCATTGCTCCCGTGTGCTTCATGGAAAAGTCCCGCTATCTATGTTCTTCTATTTTTTTATATATTTCTCTAGTAATTATCAATTTGAGACAACTAGTGTTATTATTGATACTAATATGGTTATTCAATTTTATAAGGTTTTTACTAAAAATTATTTAAATCTATGATAGTTATATTTTATACCATTTTTATTTATTTATTTTTTATTCTTTGCATATATTATATGTGATATATTTATATATGTGCGTATATATATATCATATATCATATATATATATTTTTTTAGCTCCTTCAGCTATTGCCATGGGTACTTACAATGTAGGATCATCATGAATCTGCAGTTTGGAGATTCCTAAAGTCGCGTACACACGGGCGGACTGTCTGGCCAACTAAGTCCGTCAGACAATCCGACGGACAGTCCGTCCTACTTTCGAATGAACGGACTTGACCACACACGATGAACAAACAGTCCGTTGAAAGCTTGCGCGATGACGTGTGCAGCACGTACGACGGGACTAGAAATAGGACGTCCAATACACAGCAATGCAACCTTCCGCCATGTAAATCCTTAGTCCGTCCAACTAGCCTACTCACGAGTGGACTGTCCACTGAAACCAAAGTTGGACGGACAATATTACGGAAATTCCGAAATACTTAGTCCGCCAGACTGCACGCTGAAAAAGTCCGCTGAAGCCCACACACGAGCGGACTGTCCGCTGAAATGTGTTTCGGCGGACTAAGTTGGACAGACAGTCCGCCCGTGTGTACGCGGCTTTACTCTTGGGTGGGATGGGATCTTGAACCCTGTGTCCTTGTATTGTGAACAGGAAACAGGGTGTGTGCCAAGGTGCACACAGCGCATATAACAAGGGGGTGGTAGGAGCAGTGGGTGGAGTGTGAGTAGTTGCTGTCATTTGGATTCAGAGCCCTGTCAGAGAACCTGGTTGTCTGTCTGAGACTACATGCCTGGTGAGATGGGACTTCTTGTCTGAAGGACTGGGAAGTTCGGGAGGCTACACGGGCCTGGGAGACCAGAAGAGTGTCTGGGAGGCTGGGAGAGCTGAGGCGGCTAGCAAGTCCAAGGGGACTGGAGGAAGTCCTGAAGTCTTGGGGACAGTGAGAAAACCCAGGGGGGCTGGAGAATCCTTTTAATGCTAGGAGTAGGTCTGGGCAGCAATCAACTGCAAATCAAGGCAGGGTAAGCCTAAGAGCCAGGTAGCTTGGCATTTTTTAATTTGTTGCATTTGTTGGAGAAGAGCCCCTGCATGGGTAATCATGTTTATAAAGTTATATTTTGTTCCTTTTTATAAAAATTGGCTGCCACGCCCTTAAACCTGATAGCTGACTGATGTGAATTCCCTGAATAAATTCACCTATAACTGAGCTAAACACCCACCAATATCACAATATCTAAAGTGAATAAATATTTGGGCAATAATGAAGTAGGGGCCCTAAACTTGCACTTGGACAGGGGCCCTTTGGTGACTATATCCACCACCGATTGAAGGTGTGCATTTTTTTTCTTTTTCTGCCCAAACTGTTTGATAGTCTACCACATCCACTGATACAGAACATAATCTGTTTTGCTAAAGTTTTCAAAAGCAGGTAGAAGTTACTAGAAATGCAGTGTTTGCAAAGCATATTAGAACAACATATTCTTGTTATTCTAAAAGCATTTGCTATGAAAAATCAATATTCTATGAATAAATGAGAAGCAAAGCAGTGTGCTGGTGGAGTCACAGAACCACATGAAATTTCTAATAGCTTTAATATGGATTTAGGCTGTTCTGTTTTAATGATATTCTCATTCATTTAAAATGTAAGTGCATCTTTACATATAAATACATTGAAGGAGGAGGGGATTAAAATTGTTGTACAAATTCATTTCACTTCAGTGCATGTGTTATAATACATATGAACAGTGAGAATTCAACATCACACAGATAGAAGATAGAGTAGAAACATTAAAGCCATGTACACACGGTTGGATTCTCTGACAGGAAATGTTCAATGTAAACTTGTTGTCGGAAAGTCCGACCATGTGTATGCTCCATCGAACATTTGCTGTCGGACTTTCCGCACGCAAATGTTTGAGAGCAGGTTCTCAAATTTACCAACAACAAAAGTTGTTGTCAGAAAGTCCAATCGTGTGTACACAAGTCTGTCACACAAAAGTGAATGCATGCTCTGAATCAAGCAGAATGCTATTGAAGTTCCTTTTTCTCGGCTTGTAGTACGCGTTGTACGCCACCACATTCTCACATTCACAATTTTTGGTCAACATTTGTGTGACCATGTGTATGCAAGACAAGTTTGAGCCAATATCCTTTGGGAAAAAAAGCACGGTTTTGTGTTGGGCATAACACAGAAACCTACAACACACCATTTCGTACTCTTCCATGACAGGGACTCAAGTGTAACTCCTATGGTTCCATTCTATTTTATAATTGTCCTTTTGCAGTAATTAGTAGAACATCTTCCCTTGCTGGTGGTGCATAGGGAGCTATAGACAATCTGATATACCTATCACTTTGAGCTATAAAAGGTTTAGTTATGAGAAAATCACTGAGAAAGCCAGTCTGGCCAAGAAAGGGTATTATGCGTAACCAAGAAACTGAAGTAACCAAGAAAGAGCATGTTCTAAAAAGAGACATCGTATGGTGGCAGTGTTGGTAAATAATAATGACTTTTTTGCAAACTGGACATAAGATCCTTTCCCTGACAAATTGGAATTTGTTGGTGTAGTTAGAGCTGTAAAAGCTGACTGAATTGACTTGACAAAGTGCATAGCATGAAACATGTTGTCATGGTAATGGGACTAACTCCAGGATCTGCCGCTCTGTGCCTCTGTTTCACCCCATCTCCTGGTCAAAACCCAATCTGCTGGTGCAGCGATAGACGTCATTGCTCAGATGCCACCCCTGTGCCACCGTCAGGAACACTGCAACACTAAGTTCAAGCCACACGCCACTTCCTGCACCTCAGAGGTTCTGCATGGATCATCCTCCCCACGTTTGATGGGTGTCATAGCGCACCTCCGCCCCTGCATGATCTCCAAGTGCAGAGATCCACAGGAACTTCAGTCAGCCCCACATCCACCCAGAGCAGGGTAAGAGGTTTCTCTTTGTTCCATCCTTGTGCGATTGTGGCCATATACACCCTTTGGCGTTCAGTGACACATCTGGGACCATTCCATCCAGTGACAGCCAGAATTGTATGGGTACAATACATCTATGGTGGTACATTCGCACTTGATTTTGATAGACACCATGTAAGCTTTTAAACATCATTTAAATGAACGGTTTATCCTTTTTAAGGACTGTTTAGAGGCTGTTCAAATGATTTGATCATAAGACTGTGTCTTCCTCCAACAATCACACCAAGCTGATACCAGAGTCCAAGCGCTTTAAGGAACTATTTTGTAGCTCTGCTCCATTTTCCTCTCCTTCCCAGGAGTGATCCCCAGCAGCTCAGACTCAGTGGACTAATAATTAATATTTTTCTTTACAGGGGCTCCAGCAGGCGCCTGATATATTTTGTTGTAAAAAGCTGACTGAGTGGACTCTGTGGACTCACTACAGGACTAACCAACCTGCCTCAAGTATGTTTTTTTTCAATAGTCAACAGAGAGTCAAAGAGACCCAAGGCCTACTGACATTACTGTGTGATAGCATGAGTTCCATTTTGTTTGATTCCAGTTCCCTGCCAGCAGTTCAGGTCTACAGAGCAAGAATATATTAATTATAAGTAATCTTTCTCAGCAACAAAAATACAAAACTTGTGAGAGGCACCAACGAATTTGAATAAAGAAAGTTTGCAGTGGCTGGTAGAATGGTTCACTTTAATGTACACAGAAATGTAGTAGAGCCTGTTCACACTGTATTGCACTATGCACTTTATGGTGCCTTCCAGCATATTGTTTATGCATTCTGTTCGTTTTGAATTGGCCCAATACAGAAGATATCGCTCATGCTGCGTTTTCTTTTTTTTTTCCCATCACAGTGTACACTTATACTGTAGTTCCAATCCTCAAAGTCTACAGCCTGTGCTATCTCTGCTTCTTCCAAAAAATGTGTTCATTTTTATCTCATTCGTTTTTTTGGGGGGGAGGGTTGTTTTTCGGGTCATTCATTATGATCACAATTCGTAAATTTGTAAATTTGTAAATTCGAAAATTCTAAATTTTAAAATAAGAAAGAAAATCTAAAAATTTGAAAGAATAACTAACTAATAATAACAGTTAAATTATAGGTATTGGAATTTCCTTTCAAATTTGTCTGTTAAGGAAATGTATTTGAAGTTAAAACAAATGCCGCATCTAATCAAATGGAACAGAATACTGAATTAATAATAAATAATAATATTAAATAAATAATAAAAATGTTTTTATTATTATTATTATTATTGTTGTTATTTATTATTATTCATTTGTTACGTTCCATTCGTTTAGATACGACATTCATTTTATTTTGGATAATTTGTAACTTTGGATAAATTTGTATTCATTACGTTAACAGCCAAATTTGAAAGGAAATTTCAATACCTATAATTTAATAGTTAAGTTATTATTAGTTAGTTATTCTTTCCGATTTTTGGATTTTCGAAATCTCCGAATTTTAGAATTTTGGAATTTCTGAATTTAGAAATTTATGAATTTATGAATATTACATTTTATGAATATTTGGACAAGTTTATTAAACACGTTTTTGTTAATTTGGATATTTCCGAATTAAGGAATTTATCTAAATTCATAAAAAAATTAATTTGGAATGAAATGAATTGGACATGTCTACAATAAATATGCGAAAGCTCGAAATCTGAAAAGCAGTAAAACACCACATTGTTTTAATACCCGATAAAAACTTTAAAAAAATCAAAAAAGGCGTGTATATTGTTTAGGGATAAAATACATTTATAAAAAAGAAACATTCTCTATACACAGCAGTTGTAAACAGAAAACTAGGTGGGCACCTTGTAATATTATATTGATAGAGCAGAACCTATAAACGAAACCACTTTTTAGCAATTAATGTGCTATAAAATGTAGTTACAATATGTTGTTTCCTATCCTGCAATGGATCTTCTATAATGGTATTACCTCCTACTCTAGCAAAATGTAAAATCAATAGACACAATGTTGTTTGGGCAATACAATAAAATACAAAACTACAATCTTATTGATGCTGTAGAAAGGCAAACGATAATATTTAATGTATGTGTTTTTCTTCACAACACTAAATTTTTATTAACTGCAAAGTTTTCATTGCTTAATGTATAGCTTTGGTATATCCTTCTGTCTGGCATAAGAGAATATGAATTTATTTGCTTGTCCTACCTCTAAGGAATATACAGTATTATGTTGTTTGTAAATCACTTCTCTGTAGACTACCACTGAACAGTGTGTCATATTGTTTTGCAGTGATAAAGGTTAACATGAACTAACAATTCAGTTCCTCTGGATGTAAAAAAATATAGGCAAAAGTAACAATATGTTTTCTGCATTTCCAGAGATGTTGTATATAAATGATCACAGGGCAATAAATGTGTTCTCCTACATGAATTACAAATCATGCCTATATTACTCTAATAACTTACCACATAGAGTTACCATTTGTTATAGGTCGATTTATAATAAGTAATATTTTGTGACATAAAGTTGCTTTAACCATTTTTGTTATTTTTTTGCCACTTAAAAATAACTTTAGTGGATCATCTGAGGTGCCTAATTTGGCTACCCACAGGCAAAAAGTCTTTATAAAATATATATTGATGTAGAGTTAGTCATTTGTTAATCTTAAAAAAAAGCATTAGTCTTTAGTAAATGGATCTGAATAATGATATAAAGTTCAATTAGTTAAATATGAATTTTTGAGGTATTTTTTATTATTCTAATTACCTTGTTCAATGTCTATTTGGACAGCTAATGCCAACTGAAGAAGTAAACACAATGCTCTATATGCACCTCAAAATATCTATTTCTATGCATTGTCTAATATGTTTTTTTTTTTAGGTAAGTAAACTCTCTAGTGTTTATAAAAATATCTTTAATATGTAATTCAAAAAACAATGAGTCTGGTGCTAGGCGACTGGGATACAGGTTCCCTTGGGATCAATGTATGGTGCCCTGTGGGAGACCAAAAATCAACTGTGTGGAGCTTCCACACCAGGAGCGGTGTCGAAATAGGCAATAACAACACTTATGCCAAAAACATCCGGTGTTTAAGGGTGGCAGCCATTGAGTAAATTCCAGGTGGATCCCTGACTGCAAATGAGAGGTTCTCTCTATTGTGCAAGTGATAATCTTTCTGGATTTATAAATTGACATCCTTGTCTCCAAATGGGTTGAATGAGGGTTTCATTCATCCCTAAATGATACACAGTATCATTTAGGGATGTTTTCACTTGTTCTCTCTCCTGTTGCACTTTTTCCCTTTTCTTACAGTTTGAGCCCATGGATCACCCACCTTGCTTGCGATCTCATCTCATAATGTTTCCCATCTTTCACATACTCTGATTTTCATTTTAGGGTCAGGCCATCCACAGGGGGCTGTGTGGACTCTTATAGGTATGCATGTATGTATGTACATGCATGTATGAATGCAGTACTCTCACTGCTTCAAATACCAGATATCATGGCATCATCATTGTGGGTGTGATTTGTCCAGAGGGTATATTGTTTTTTGGTGTCTCATTTTATCTTACTTTATATCATATAGATCATGGTTTTATTCGTTATGGTATTGATTTTATTCCACACTTATAATCAACTGTCCAAGATCATATGATCTGGGTATATAGATTCATATAAATTGTAATAGCACGATAATGTACAATTTGTTTATATCATTACTGTTTTCAAAGTTTGTATTATATTGATCCATTTTATTTTTATTTTTTTATTATTTTCTTTCATTTTTTTAGTTTTTGTATTCTTCTTCTTTCTTTTTTTGGTTTTCTTTTCACCTCTCCCCCTTTTTCCTAACATTAGTTATTAATTAATATTAATTGAGTATAATTCTTATGGTGTATTAACTTAGGCTAATGGTTCTAGGCTATGGTTCTTTTAATAACATATCTCCCACGGCCAGTCTATATGTAATCCCCATTGGCTGTCTTAGTCACATGACTTGAAAAAGGGCCATGTCACCGCACCACTGGTCCATACAGCTGGCTTATATCTCACCACTTGCCAAGGTACTGTCAGTGTCTCCATGCTGGTCAGCATTCCGTCCATGTGAGGAGAACTTTGCTTGTTGGTTCTCATCATTTTACATCATTGTTTTAATAAACTCAATTGTGTTTTACCTTATTGGCATCATCAGAGATTGTTTCCAGTGACTTAGCGATGAATTGCTTCCCCTCAATGGGAGTTTCCATTCAGAGCTTCTAGTTGTGGCTGTTTTTCTTGCTTTTTTTGTATTTTTTGTTGCTGAGTGTGGGGTAATGTTGGGGTTTGTGGGAAAAATCCATAGAATTCACAAAGTTTGAAAATCATAAATCTTTGGAAAATTAGTATGCAGGTTCACTGCCAGACATAAGGAACAACCTAAAATGCAGTACATAGCCTTTGTCTATGGTTAGTTGAGCTCCAAGACCAGTCCTGCGGTGGTGAACTAGACTACTCATGTAAAGAGCAACCTCCTTAGCAGAGAGAGCTGTGATTGGCCAAAGCATGCATGTCAGGTGCATGCTTTGGCCAATCATCATACAGCAATGCACTGCGATCTCACAGTGCATTATGGGGCATTTCCCGGTGATCAAATTTGCTGTGAATGACCTCAAAATGTTCACTCTTCGGGGGACAGGTGAACACCCGATGTTCGAGTTGAACTTATATTTGGCATGAACATCAAGCTCATCCTTACTCCTAAACAGTGATAAGATCCAATGATCAGTAACCAATATATTTCATTTTTAGTTTTTGGTTTAATACCACTTTAAAAATAGTTTGTCATCAGTTTCTAGGTGCCTGAATGTTATACTTGCAGCAGTTTCTTTGCTGACAGAGTACCTTTAAGGAGTAAAGCTGGATGATCAAATTGACAGCCAGATGACTGGCATTTTCAGAAGGATGTTAGACATGGCAGTAAAGGTATAGCTCTAATGAAAAGTTTTCTTTACCTACCAGACTGAGGGAAAATTCACAATTTATAAATATTTTTCCTATCGTATATTTATGTGATGTACGTTGACAGAGAATTTATGAAACTCTGTATTTATGAGAGTAAATGACAGATGTTAGAAAAAGGCAGATATGTCTGTTTCTGATATAGCTTTACTGAAAGCTTGGTAGAAAACTCTCCTGTGATGTATTCTAGCTGGTATTATCCATGTCTTGTCAAGGAGAACCCTCAAACTCTTTTGTATTTTTGGACAGTTGATGCAAAAAAGAAAAGCGCTACAGAAAACAGCTAAAATCCAGGTTTTCATGTGAATGTATTAAAATAAACCAGGGAGAGTTTAGGAAAGAAAAAAAAGACAACAGATCTTTTTTGTAGAACGACTAAAGTAAAACTCTTGCCAAAAATAGAGTATATAAAGAGTGTGAAGGTAAAAACAAGATGTTTCTACTATCACATTTTGCAGATGAACATTTTTTATGTTTATTAGGTTTAGTTGTTGTTTGGACATGGTTACATTCAAACATTTAAAGAATAACTAATACATGTAGAATTACAATAGTAAGAAAAAATCAACTTAGTTAAGACAAAGTAATTGATTTTTTTTTTTTTTATTGAGTTAAGTTTTTGATTGAGTTTTTCAAAGAACACTGTGGAGTTGATTTAATAAAACTGGAGAGTGCAAAATCTGGTGCAGCTCTGCAAAAATCCAACCAGCTTCCTTTTTTTTGGTCAAAGCCTAATTGAACAAGCTGAAGTTAGAAGCTGATTGGTTACCATGCAAAGCTGCACCAGATTTTGCACTCTCCAGTTTTAGTAAATCAACCCCTGTGTATGTTGGTAAAAAATGGTTGAAGGAAGGGCATGGGGGTTTTTCAGAAACGCATTACAACTTTCTTTGCAGCTGTAAAGATGTGTATAAGCAAATTAATTTGGCTCTTAGCATATTTCTCAGTTTTTTTTAATGCTACATATGGTTCCTTACACATAAGGAAGACCAAGACACATGTAAGGCTGACCGGTGTTCGCGAGGGGCGGGTGGTTCGGCCCCCACCAGCTCCGGTCATTGGCAGTGGTCTCGGCCGCCCGCTTCTCCCGGTGTTCTGCCAGGGGAGGGGGGGTGTTCATGGGGTGTTTGGCCGCCTGTCGACTCCTCCGTCTCCCGAGTAGTGCTTCTCCTGCCTGCCCGCTTATTTCTCACGTCCGCCCACTTCTCCTGGCGTTTCTGCTGGGGGAGGGGGGGTTCGACTGCCTAACGGCTCCTATCTGCCTGCCTCCTTCTCCTGCTGCCTCTGCAGGAGGGGAGGGGGAGGGAGTTTTTAGCCACAGGCTTCCCCCTATGTTTCTGCCGAGGGAGGGGGGTTTGCCGGGGGATGGGGGGTTCCTTTCTCCTCGAGGGAGCCCTTCTGGTGTTTCCTGAGGGTGGGGATTCGGCCGCCAGCATCATCAGATGTATGTGTTCCATCCAGGGCTGAGATGGTGGCATATTCCTAGCAGTTCGGTGGGTGGTTTGCACAAACACTGATTGCTGGGTGCTAGACAATATGGGAGGAGCTTAAGTGGTCCACTTGGGATGTGCACCTTGCCATGGACCGATCAAGGATGTGTGGCCAGGTTGATCACATTGGTGTTTTTGAGCTGAGCTCAGTCATATGCTGGCTGCTGGGAGCATTTGAGCCCATGTGTGCATGTGTGTACAGTGGAGATGACTGTGCCTGGCAGGGTTTGTTGTATTGTCTATTTTCATCAGAAGGAGGGCCACACGCTGGCTCCTCCTGCTCGCCATGCAGCTTGGGGGGCCACCACCCGCCCGGCTCACTCCTCCCGGGGCTCACGCCGGGCATTAGGCTGCACTCTGGCTGGCTCTGCTGTTGCCTGCAGGGCTGGGGGTCTCTAGTGTCGGAGTTGGCTGGACTAGGGACGATCATGGCTGCATTAGTGATTTTGGTATTTGGGGTCTGTCACCACTGGATGGTCGTGTACCCGTGGGGAGGTCCGGGGATGCCTTGGTTTTGTTGCAGCAGCTACAGCATGTATGGGCAGGGTCTCCTTGTGAGCACCCATAGAGTATCGCCTGCAGTTAGGGTAAGGTCGGGGGTTTTCCTGTTTCATGGTGTAATAGTGGGCATTTTCTGTGGGGAGTTCCTAGGTAGGTATTGGTCTCATTCAGTTATGTTTTTTCATGCAATTATGGTCCTCATGCTTTTTTGGTTTTCATGCAATTTCACGGTTTTGTCACGCAATTATGTTCTCATGCAATCACGTTCTCATGCAATTATGTTCTCATGCGATTCACGTTCTCATGCAATCACGTTCTAATGCGATTTACGTTCTCATGCAATTATGTACTCATGCGATTTACGTTCTCATGCAATTACATTCTCATGCAATTATGTTCTCATGTGTGATTCACATTCTCATGGGCTGTACTTTCTCATGCAATGTACGCGTTCATGGAAATTATGTTTCTTATGCAATTCACGTTGTGTGATGTACATTCTCATACGGTTAGGTTCTCATGTGGTGTACATTCTCACAAGGTTACGTTCTCATGTGGTGTTTGTACTCGTGCAATTTACGGTTGTCATGCAATCTACATTTTGCAGGTTTTTTACGGTTCTCATGCAATTTACAGGCGTTTCTCATGCAATTCACGTTTTTCATGCAGTTGACGTTTTTCATGAAATGCGATTTGCTTTTCTCATGAAATTGGCGTTTCTCATGCAATTTACGGTTTTACATGCAATTTTCCGTTTCTCATGCAATTTGCGTTTCTCATGCAATTTGCATTTCTCATGCGTTTTGTGTTTCTCATGCAGTTGACATTTTTATACGATTTACGGTTCATACGCAATTATGGTTCTCATGAAATTTATGGTTCTCAGGCTTTTTACATATCTCATGCAATTTACGTGTCTGATGTAATTTACATGTCTGATGCAATTTACGTGTCTCGTGCAACTTTTATGGTTCTTATCGGTTCTCATGTTCTCCATGTTTCTTACGTTCCCCATGTTTCTAACATTCCCCATGTTTCTGAGGTTTCCCACGTTTCTTACATTTTCTCATGCTTTCCTACGTTTTCTCGTGTTTCTTACGTATTCCCGCGTTTCTTACGTTTTCCCCTGTTTCTTAAGTTTTCCCCTGTTTCTTAGGTATTCCCATGTTTATTAAGTTTTCCCATGTTTCTTAAATTTTCCCATGTTTCTTATGTATTCCCATGTGTCGCACTTTTCATGTCATATGCCTTTCATGTCATTGCCCTTCGTTCGCTGCATTTCTGTTAGCTGGTGCTTACATCCAGGATCACATCTACAGGTCCATACGGGCTGAGGTTTCGTTGTTAATTGATTGTCGTCCCACAATCTTCTCGCCTGTAGTCCATACGTCATACCTATACATTCACCATTACACCTTTACTACTACCCACCATGGTCTGTGGGTACCTTAGCCCTGAGTGTTCGTTTTAATTTCCTGTCTTGGCGCTGCAGGTTGCCGGGCTCACTTCTGCATACTCTAGGGTGGTGTTGTCATTAGTTTCACATTCATGCGCTGTTGATCCTGTCATTTCGGCATCCACGTCCTTATACTTATCAGGTACCAGGGGGATTGTTATGTCATGGGCAGGTTGTCTATTATGTTCTCTGGTTGTTTCACACAGCTGGGTTGTCCATGTTCTTCCACTGTGGGTTACTCATCACGCCTATGGGTTTAACAGATTGAGGTGATCGTTTTTAATTGGCTTGTTCGGCGGCAAGTCTCTGAAAGGGTTAATCCTGTGTCTAGGGTGGTCCCTTCAACCTCTCAGACCTTAGATCCAATGTATTGTATAAATTCAGAGTACTCTGGAATCAATTCTCAAAGGACAAATAAAACCACACACACACCATGGCGTCCTTCGAGAACTAATTGTATTGAGTTATTACAAAGCGGTTGATATAGTATATTTCACGTCATACAGAATAAGACATGCGCAGTAGACATCAAGACGATTACAGCTGGTCAAGACAAAAACGCTATTGTTCTTTGTTCTAAGCTGGCTGAATTAATATAAGAAAAGATACATAATTCCTTCTGTAGCTAAAAGATGCTGAGAAACAGTGTGAAGGTTATGGAAAAGTGTGTGAGAACACATGAGTTAGAAGAATCTCATGTTGAGACAGTTATCTGAGAAGTTAAAGGGGTGTTCAAACTGTACATATAGTAAAATGGAAACTTGTGAATATTAAGATGGCTGACAGAAACAAGATGGATGCTTAACATAACCTTTCAACCCCCTCTTAAGTCATGGAATGACTTCTACAGATCCGCAGCCTCCTGAAATCTACGGTTCTTGCTACGTTTGTTATATTCATTTACATAAAGCTGCAGATATTGTGTATATGCGTGAGAAGGTTGGTCTGGTGTAGTACACTTGCTAATACAAAGTAGAATAAGCTTGAAAATCAGGTAGCCTATCAATCCTAACAATAGTACTATGATAATCATAATCACTATGTCCTTTAACCATGAAAACATTCCACCTAAACCCAAACTAGAAAAGGGGTTCCATCCATAATTACCTATGTCCCTTGCTTGTTTCATTAATTCATTTACCTGTGTCCGGTGTTGATTAGGGATGAGCTTCGTGTTCGAGTCGAACGTACGTTCGACTCGAACATTGGCTGTTCGTGCGTTCGGCGAATTCTGAACGTTTTGGCCGTTCGCGTCAAAATTCGAGTGACGCGCGGGCGGACCACAATGCACTGCGTTGGCGCAGTGCATTGCTGCCCGATGATTGGCCAAGCATGCACTGTGACCCCGCATGCTTGGCCAATCGCAGCGCCGGCAGCGAGGAGAGCCATGATTGGCCACAGGCATCCTGCCTGTGGCCAATCATAGCTCAGGCTGTGTAGTGCACGCCCCACACTATATAAGGCCGCCTTTAAGGCGGCCTCCTGTAGTGTGTTACTTTGCATCTGAAGCAGTGGGTGTTCTGTGTACCTTCAACACAGTACACACCAATCGTTTTTGGCTGATTTCCTATCTTGCTGCTGTGTAGTGGTTGTTGTCTGTGCCCTGACTGCAGTATACACCACTATATTCACCTCACCTATATAGCTAGTGATCTAGCTTTAACCACTTAACAACTGCCCATTGCCGATTAACGGCTTCAGGGCGGTTGTTTAACTCAGAGAGGCCGTTAATTAACGGCCTCCCAGAATTCTGCTCTCGCGTGCCCCGAGGTGTGCGCACTCGAGAGCATCCGTGACCGCCGGGTCCATAGGACCCGGCGCATCACGGTAAACGGCCGCTCATAGCGGCCGTTTACCACGTGATTGCTCCGTCAAATGACGGAGTGATCACTTGGAAACAAACCGGCGTCATGTTATGACGCCTGTTCCTCCCTCCCCTTTCTGTACCGATCGGTACAGCGGAGGGGAAAGAGATCGGTGTCAGCAGCGATGTGGGCTGCATCTGCAGTGCCCACATCGCTGCTCACCGAATTTAACCCCTCAATTCCCTGCCAATACTCTGCAATACCAGTGCATACTCTGCAGTACCCTGCCATTACTCTGCAGTACCCCGCCATTACTCTGCAGTACCCCGCCATTACTCTGCAGTGCAGTACCCCGCCATTACTCTGCAGTGCAGTACCCTGCCATTACTCTGCAGTGCAGTACCCTGCCATTACTCTGCAGTACCCCGCCATTACTCTGCAGTACCCCGCCATTACTCTGCAGTGCAGTACCCCGCCATTACTCTGCAGTGCAGTACCCTGCCATTACTCTGCAGTACCCCCCATTACTCTGCAGTAACCCCCATTACTCTGCAGTACCCCCCAATACTCTGCAGTACCCGCCATTACTCTGCAGTACCCCCAATACTCTGCAGTACCCTGCTATTACTCTGTAGTACCCCGCCAATACCCCGCCAATACTCTGTAATACCCTGCCATAAATTGCCATACCCAGCCATACTCAGAGATACCCAGCCATACTCGGTGATACCCTAAAATACCCAGCCATAGACGCCCCCCACCCCTCACCGCCCTCCGGTGCTTCTACCAACTCGCCAGTACGATCAAAGCCAGAATCTTTTTTTTATTTTTTATTTCAGGCTTCCCAGCCTAGAGGTGAGATGTGGGGTCATATTGACCACCCAGATTTCACTGTAAAGAGGACCTGTCACCCCATATTCCTATTACAAGGGATGTTTACATTTCTTGTAATAGGAATAAAAGTGATCAAAAATATATTTTTGGGAAAAAAAATGTCAAACTAAAATAAATAAAGTAAAATGAACAATAAAAAAATAAAATAAAAATTAAAGCGCCCATGTCCCCATGTGCTCGCATGTGCCACACATGTGAGGTATCGCCGAGAATGTTAGAGCGAGGGCAATAATTCTAGTCCTAGACCTCCTCTGCAACTCAAAACATGTAACCAGTAAAAAAATATTTAAAGCGTCGCCTATGGGGATTTTTTAAGTAGCGACGTTTGGCGCCATTCCACGGGCATGTGCAATTTTGAAGAGTGACATGTTTGATATCTATTTACTCAGCATAACTTCATCTTTCACTTTATGCAAACATTGGGCTAACAAGTGGTTAATAATAGAGCTTGCAGTCAGTAGTGTTAGGAGATAGTGCGTGCTGTCTGCGTGCTCTGTACCCAGTACATACCGCTATAATATAGGGCAGGCCCCTACTTTCAAACATCCAACTTACAAACATCTCCTACTTGCAAACGCAAGGAGACAGCAGCAAGTGAGATGAAAAAAGATGGACGACAAAACAAATTATACAGGGGTGATAACCCTTCCCTATGTTTTCCAAAAAGCTTAAAGATAGTTTTTTTGACTGGAGCTACACTTTAAAAATGTACCGGTTGAAAATGACAAACAGATTCAACTTAACACAACAAACCTACACAGTCCCTGTCTTGTTTGCACCGCCTGTATACTGCTGTTCTGAGTATATAGGGCCTGGGGGCCACACGCATTTCCTTTTTTTAATATGGGTACGGGGTTCCCCTTAATATGCGTACAAGACCCAAATAGGCTGGTAATGGGCAGGGAGGGCTACCCATGCCATGTTTCTCAATGATTTTCAACCATATTGCAGGAACCAGATATAACATTAAAACCGCAAGCAGTTTTAAATGGTGTTATTTCCGTTTAATGTCATTTTGTGCAGGGACTGTTCTAAACACGGGAAACACGTGGCACTTCACAGGCATACTACAGACACCCCGCAGGCACCATATTTAAAGGAATATTTCACTTTTTTTTTTTCACTTTAATCATCATTAAAATCAGTGCTCCCGCCAAAACGGTAGTTTTTAAAACTTTTTTTTGCAGTGACCCATGTCCCCTGAGGCAGGAGGCAGGTCGCCAAACCCTTTTTAGGACACTATCTTGCATATTAGCCGTTAAAATGAGCACTTTCCAATTCGAACGTTCGAGTCCCATAGACTTCAATGGGGTTCTAACGTTCGTACCGAACGCGGGGGTCGTTCGCAAGTTCTGGTGCGAACCGAACCGGGGGGTGTTCGGCTCATCCCTAGTGTTGATTAATAACATTATAGTAGTCTGGGATTTCCAGGCTGGTATTGTGAAACCATGTACAACATTCATAATCTTGGGTCATTTCACATAAACCTGTCAGAGCTGCACTCATGCTTTCAATATTAAAAAATTGTGCGACCTGACACAACCTATTAGTAGCAGCAAACAAGCCTCCATCCCGGATATGTGTTCAACATTCAAAAAAGGGCAAATGGGACTTTAAATGAGGCGTGTTGCTGAGTAAAAAATATATTTATTTGTTGGGTATAAAACCATATCACAAAAAGTGTCAAACTCATATAGGACACAGTTAATTATAGTACATTTCTTTGAATACATTTGTTTGGATATACAGTAATTTTGCAAGGTACAATACAACATCAGTAGCAATGCAGATGTGTAGATATACTCATCCATTCATAAAACCAATAAACATTAGCCATTGCTTATAATAAGTCGAAATAATCTGGGCATCAGTTGGATATATACTCGACGCACGTTTCATGGCTCTTGCCAATCATCAGGAGTACAGATGCTCTGAAATTAGATCAAAAATGTCTATAAATATGGGATAACCTTTAAACGGAGAACAATCTCTCTAGAAAAGGGGGGGCTATACCTTACTGTCCGGCCCATAGGTGACACCAAGCATCTGTCCAGGAGATACAGAGGACAGGGATATCGATCTCCCCCGGGGCTGAGGTGAGGAATCGCACCCAAAACGAGGATAGCAGCTGTGTAAAGCCCAGGTGACCATGATAGTGTAGAATATGTGCTTACCAGGGCATGCTATTCTGCAGAAATATAGAGATAAAGCCTATTGAAATTATTTTACTATTGATGGAACAGATCCATACTTGTAGGTAAATTAAATAAATGGTGTGCAATTAATGCAATCATTTTAAATGCAATAGTCTCAGTTACCTGGTGTATAATTCTATGGCTGCAGATATGCATGGAATCCTGCTTGTGTGGCTGAATCAAATCTGAAATGGTCAGCTGGTTACCACAGACAGTCTAAATCCCCAGCAAAGGGCGGGTCCCCACCAGCGTCATGAAGCTCCAATTGGTGGAGAAAGAAGGAAAAGAGCTCCAAGCTCAGGTGTGTAATCCCACCTGAGCAGAGCAAACAATCATGACACCGATGCACAGGAGGCAGGCCCCCAAACGTTGAAAGCTCTTTTCCTTCTTTCTCCACCAATTGGAGCTTGTCCTATATGAGTTTGACACTTTTTGTGATATGGTTTTATACCCAACAAATAAATATATTTTTTACTCAGCAACACGCCTCATTTAAAGTCCCATTTGCCCTTTTTTGAATCATGCTTTCAATAGCCAATTCCTGTAACTCTAGTTGTCTTCTAATTGCTTTGAGCTCGACATTGAGTAGTCCTATAACTTGGGAGTTTTTTTCCATAACATCATTTATTAAACTAGTGTAGTTATTTAATTTGTCCATCATGGTTATGCCCCATCCTGTCCAGGATGGAAACCATGTCCATGACTTATCTGAAGTAGAAAACATAGGTGGGGTTTCTCTCTTGTATTTATAAGTTAACCTATGTACTGGACTTGAAGTAACTTGTATGTGATGTTCCTGATTCTGGCCTAGGGCTGACATGACTGGTACCAACTGTGCTAAATAACACCATCCTTTCACTCCTGCGGGGATCCATGGGTAACAAATTTTAGCACAGCATACGTATGTATTGTTTCCCAATGAAAAACTTCTTAGAGAACTACGTTGGGGCTCAGTTCCAGCCTCAAATGCAGCACTAACAAGTTTACTCACAAGTATCCCAGAGGTTGTGTTCCTGTATGTAGTAAGTTCACTAATGGTGTTGTTAAGGGATTGATTTTTTTTAACTACACATATGACCTATGATAATGTTACTGGTGTGGAAGGGAATACCCTTTGAAATGTTAAATACAGACTTGGAACACATACCTATTCCGTTGGATGTATTGCCTAACTGAACACACCACTCAGGTTCATGTGTCTTTCCTAAAGTGTAAAACATAATACTCTGATTGCGGTACCCTTCCGAGACATTCTTAATACTTAAGACTAGAGTATTTTCCAATAATGACTTGAGGTTCAGAGGGACAGCTAAAAGTGGGATCTTAGCAGTTTCTGGGTGCAACTTACTACAAATCCAGCATTTCTCATATCCTGACTTTCTAGCATAAGCATATTTAAATTTTAACAGTAACATTTTTCCAGAAAAACTTGTTTCTTTGATCAATTCATTAGAGACATCTCTTTTACTGCCATTTCTGAGGTGAAAGTCAGTATGGTTGGTGTGTATTTCGCTTTTACCACATATGAGTTTCAAGGCACCTAAGTCATCAGGATGAAAGATACAGTTAGTTATTATCCACACTGGGACAAAGATCAGAAGTAGAAACATCACCAGAAGGCAAAAGGCCTTCCCAGAAGTCTGTGGTGAAATGAGTGACATCACTGTCCTTTATGTCTGTGTTTGTCTTTTGAGGACTTAAAACACCTGCTTCACCTCTTTTCAGCCTTTCTTGAATTCCTGGGCTTAGATCAACCTTCTTTACTCTGCTGGCATGGATCCAAGTAGGACTTTCCTCTGTAAGGATGGCGGTCCTGGTGATGGCTACCACTTTGGTCACTGGTCCGAATGGAACCTCTAGCGGCTTTCGACCTTTCTGAAGCCTCTGGACCACAACTTGATCACCGACCTGGAACGGGTGGGTTGGTACCTGTGAAGAAGAAGGAGAGGTGCGAGCAACTCTTCTTTCAACAATATCAAGAGTTTCAGTCAGTTTTTTTACATATTCCTCCTGTATTTGTTCCAAATCACCTTTCTCTACCATCAAGGGATGATTAGCCCACGGTATGGGGAATGGCCTACCCATGAGTACCTCAAAGGGGGAATAACCCGTCACACTGTGAGGGGTCATTCTGATTTCAGCTAATACAGCTGGGAGAACTTTTTTCCACTTGCCAAAATTCCCACCCGTAGCTTTCCTTATCCTATCTTTAATTGTTCTATTCATTCTCTCTACAATTCCTGAACTCTGTGGATGGTAGGGGAGGTGAAATTTCCAGTCTATTTTTAGTACTTTTACAAGATCTTGGCAGATTTTAGCTGTGAAAGCTGGGCCATTGTCTGAATTTATTTGCAATGGACACCTCCATCTAGGAATAATTTCCTGTGTGAGGATCTTCACTACAGTTTGTGCGTTTTCATTGTTGGTGACAAAAATTTCGGGCCAGCGTGACATTATGTCCATGATAACCAAAAGATATTGTTGTTTCTTTCCTTCTTTGGGCATATGTGTAAAGTCTATCTGTAAATGGGTAAACGGTGTTGTTGGGTACTCAAGATGTTCATGCTTTGATTTCTTTGGGTTTGTTGGATTGTTCCTAATGCAAGTGACACATCTCCTTACAAAAGCTTTGACTAGATTAGGTAATCCTGCAATGAAAAAATCTGCATCTAGAAGTTCACATGTGGCCTGCCATCCCTTGTGACCCAGTCCATGGTATTGTGCAATGAACAGGGGGGCGCTAGCAACAGGAATACACGGCTTCCCCTCTTTGCAGATTAATCCTGTTTTAGGATCCTTTTGTACCATCCCATCACAGTTCCATTGCGCAATATCATCAGGGGTGGCAAAAGCCTGTAGTTCCGTGAGCCAATGTGTCTCTTTCAGGGAATATGGCTGAGGTGTTAGCATGGGCATTTGAATGTTTGCCTTTTGTGTAGATGCAGCTTCTTTAGCTATTCTGTCAGCTAGTGCATTACCTTTGGCTATATCAGTAATTTGGCCTGTATGTGCCTTACAGTGCATGATAGCTAGTTTTGAAGGCAACTGAATTGCATCTAGTAATGCTGTGACTAGGTCAGAGTGTGAGATGCTCCTTCCATCTGCTGCCACATATCCTCTGCAAAGCCATATTACACCATGGTCCCAAACCACACCATGAGCATACCTGGAATCGGTGTAAATGTTTACCTCTTTTCCTGCAAACAGCTGGCATGCACGGGTTAATGCTATCAATTCAGCAGCTTGTGCAGACTGATAGGGTATTGGATTGGCCTCGAGGACAGTATCCGGCAGTTGGACAACAGCATATCCTGCATTAAAGACATTATCACTTGGTCTGCTGCAAGAGCCATCAACAAAAACTGTTTGTGCAGTAGGAATTGGTACTGAAAGCATATCTGCTCTAGGTGAAGTGTCCTGATGTATTGATTGTATACAGTCATGAGGTGGTGGTAAGTCATCCTGTTCTCCTTTAAGACCTAATAAGGCATTCAAAATTGGAGCTGGGCCAGAGTTTATGTTTGAACTTTTTATTTTCAGGTTTGGATTGGACAGGAGGATGACTTCATACCCACTCAATCTTTGTGCTGACATATGCTGAGTATGTAAAGTTTTGAGGAGTGTGGTAACGTTGTGTGAGGTGTGTAAAGTAGTGTTATGGCCCAAGGTAAATGGTGCTGCCAAATCTACAACCATAGAACAAGAAGCCAACGTTCCGAGACAAGCAGGCATGCCTTGCACCTGTACTGGAACCACCTTTGAGAAAAAAGCTACAGGGCGCAGTCTCCCACCATGTTCCTGGGCCAGTACTCCTGCCATGGTTCTGCAATTTTCCCTAGCAAACAAGTGAAACATTTTGCCAAAATCAGGGAGGCCGAGGCTCGGGCTGGTAACCATTGCACTTTTCAACATGGTAAAAGCATTTAACATTTCATCAGACCATTTTACAATGTCAGACATTTCAGAGAGTGTTGCTTGTCTCAATATATTGTTATAGAAAGAACAGTCAGGTATCCATTGGCAGCAGTAACCAATCATTCCAAGAAAGGTTAGCAGGTCTTTCTTGGTAAGTGGGCGGGGCAGACCCACTATAGCAACAATTCTTTTGTGACTGACTTTCCTAACTCCCAGAGACAGCACAAACCCTAGGTACTCAACCTCCTGTTTACACCATTGTAATTTTTTCTTAGACACTTTGTGACCACATGTATGTAACCATTTCAATAAGGATAGGCTATCAGCTCGGCAGTCCTCCTCTGAAGAACTACAAATCAAAAGATCATCAACATATTGCAACAGTACAGAACCATGAGGGGCAGTCCAAGGCCTGAGGGTGGCTTGGAGTACTATAGAATAGACCACAGGTGAGTCTATATATCCCTGGGGCATTCTACACCAGGTAAACTGGCGATTGTGCTGGTCAATCGACACAGTAAAAGCAAAGAGTGACCTTGTCTCCTTGTCTACAAGGACAGAGAAAAAAGCATTCTTTAAATCAATTACAGTAAAACATTTGGCTGTTGCTGGAATGGAGGACAGTAGAGATGGAACATCAGGTACAATGGGTGCTATTGGGACTATGAGGTCATTTATGGCCCTCAAGTCCTGTACAAATCTGAAGGAGCCATCCGGCTTCTTTACAGGGTTAACAGGTGTGTTGTATGGAGAAATAATTTCTTCCAGGATTCCATCCTGCAGAAACTTTTTCACCATTGGCACTATGCCATCCATCTTTTCTTTAGAGAGTGGATACTGTTTATGATAGATATGAAATGCACCTTCTTTGAGAGTGGCCTTGTATGGTGTGCATGAAACAAGTCCTACATCCAGATCTGATGTAGACCAGACCTGGGGGTCTATATCCTCAAAATCTTCTTCACTATGTTGTTGTGACAGCATCAATAAACCTGGTTTGCATGCTACTATAGTGATTTTATCTGAGGAAATGTCTAGACCTCCTTTTGAGTTGGTTCTAATTGTGATTCCTAGTATCCCAAACAAGTCTCTTCCCAACAAATTTACAGGACACCTTGGTATTATCCTGAAAGAATGTGTGCATATGGTGTACCCTTCATCATCTTCTATTGGTAGGGGTGGAGTCCTATATGTTTTTGTCAGTATCCCATTAATTCCCAAAGAGGGTTCCGCTGGTTCCCACTTGCCTCTGAAATTATCTTCACAAATAGTACTCCTAGTGGCCCCGCCATGAATGAGATAGGGGAGGAATCTCCCATTTATTGAAATAGCAACCATTGGACTGTCAGTAAAATCATCTGAGACAAAAGGAAAAGCTGGGACACTACCCTCCGGGCCCCATCATTGTTGTTGATTTCCCCATTTGATTGGAAATGTTGGACCTTGTTGGATGGATGCCTGTGGTTGTTGTGTCTGGTTAGGGACAGAGCTGGAATCGGGAGTCTGAGTAGCGGTGGGGTGAGGACACTGACTCACCCAGTGATCCACAGCACCGCAATTGAAACATCCATTGTTTCTAGAGCGACTCATCCCTCTTCCATTTCTGTCTTTAAATCTGCCTCTAAAACTTCCTCTGCCTCTAAAGTTCCCCTTCGTATGGGATTTGAGATTACTCAGGAAAGTCTGGATCAATAATGGATCCAAAATTGTCAGAATACCCAAACCGGCTTTCTGTCCATCCTGCCATATGATCCATCCAAGGGTTAACTAGGCATTGCTCCGCACATTTCATTTTCCTATGAAAGCAAAACAATTTACCTTGCTTGACTGCCACCTAGCGGTGCAGACAATCAGACAACGGTGTGAATCAGACAATTAGACAATACCTCAACCTAGATTCCTTTACCAAAAAGAAATCAGTACTGTCCGTGATACTTTTTTTATACTAATACAGCTACAATCACTTCAAGACTGTAACAGAATAAATTTGGAACAAGTTCAAGAGTATTTCAGACATACAATAAACACACAATCTTGCTCATGGACCTGCTGTTTTGTTTCAGACAAATTTAAACCACAGATGAATTTAACTTGCAATGTACATTAATCTGTTTACCTTTCACAAAATAGCTTTACCCAAATTGTAACTTTATAACCTTCAGGAATACTACTCACCAAGTATGCCTTTTGGTTCTGGAAACAAAATAGCAGTTCACATATACACACTCAGCGCAATTCATTCAGCGTGATACATTTAAAGCAAAGCAGTTATACAATCATACACAAAGTTTACACAATACATTGATCATCAGTCACCAGTTCTGTCCCGAACAGAACTAAAACTTTAGAGTACTCTGTAAATTTTTCTAGGTCCCCAAAACCTATTCTTCTAAGATCGCCAAGATCTTTACAAGTGTCCCCAAAACACTATATGACCCCCAAGGTCATGACCGGTCAACTTATGTATACTTATGAGAGGTTCTATAACCCAACAGCAATCTCTGTGGGATGGAAGCCAAGTCACACACCTGACACCCGGACCCCGGCAAGTCAATTTCACTCAATAAGAATAGAATTCACTTACCGAGCCGTTAAAAGTAGCTGCTTTCCACGTCCGTTAAGGGTAAATAAACATCCATCCCGGGACGAGCCCCCAGTTCTGAAAGGGTTAATCCTGTGTCTAGGGTGGTCCCTTCAACCTCTCAGACCTTAGATCCAATGTATTGTATAAATTCAGAGTTAGGGATGAGCTTCGTGTTCGAGTCGAACATACGTTCGACTCGAACATTGGCTGTTCGTGCGTTCGGCGAATTCCGAACGTTTTGGCCGTTCGCGTCAAAATTCGAGTGACGCGCGCGCGGACCACAATGCACTGCGTTGGTGCAGTGCATTGCTGCCCGATGATTGGCCAAGCATGCACTGTGACCCCGCATGCTTGGCCAATCGCAGCGCCGGCAGCGAGGAGAGCCATGATTGGCCACAGGCATCCTGCCTGTGGCCAATCATAGCTCAGGCTGTGTAGTGCACGCCCCACACTATATAAGGCCGCCTTTAAGGCGGCCTCCTGTAGTGTGTTACTTTGCATCTGAAGCAGTGGGTGTTCTGTGTACCTTCAACACAGTACACACCAATCGTTTTTGGCTGATTTCCTATCTTGCTGCTGTGTAGTGGTTGTTGTCTGTGCCCTGACTGCAGTATACACCACTATATTCACCTCACCTATATAGCTAGTGATCTAGCTTTAACCACTTAACAACTGCCCATTGCCGATTAACGGCTTCAGGGCGGTTGTTTAACTCAGAGAGGCCATTAATTAACGGCCTCCCAGAATTCTGCTCTCGCGTGCCCCGAGGTGTGCGCACTCGAGAGCATCCGTGACCGCCGGGTCCATAGGACCCGGCGCATCACGGTAAACGGCCGCTCATAGCGGCCGTTTACCACGTGATTGCTCCGTCAAATGACGGAGTGATCACTTGGAAACAAACCGGCGTCATGTTATGACGCCTGTTCCTCCCTCCCCTTTCTGTACCGATCGGTACAGCGGAGGGGAAAGAGATCGGTGTCAGCAGCGATGTGGGCTGCATCTGCAGTGCCCACATCGCTGCTCACCGAATTTAACCCCTCAATACCAGTACATACTCTGCAGTACCCTGCCATTACTCTGCAGTACCCCACCATTACTCTGCAGTACCCCGCCATTACTCTGCAGTGCAGTACCCCGCCATTACTCTGCAGTGCAGTACCCTGCCATTACTCTGCAGTGCAGTACCCTGCCATTACTCTGCAGTACCCCGCCATTACTCTGCAGTACCCCGCCATTACTCTGCAGTGCAGTACCCCGCCATTACTCTGCAGTGCAGTACCCTGCCATTACTCTGCAGTGCAGTACCCTGCCATTACTCTGCAGTGCAGTACCCTGCCATTACTCTGCAGTACCCCGCCATTACTCTGCAGTACCCCGCCATTACTCTGCAGTGCAGTACCCCGCCATTACTCTGCAGTGCAGTACCCTGCCATTACTCTGCAGTACCCCGCCATTACTCTGCAGTACCCCGCCATTACTCTGCAGTGCAGTACCCCGCCATTACTCTGCAGTGCAGTACCCTGCCATTACTCTGCAGTACCCCGCCATTACTCTGCAGTACCCCGCCATTACTCTGCAGTACCCCGCCATTACTCTGCAGTGCAGTACCCCGCCATTACTCTGCAGTGCAGTACCCTGCCATTACTCTGCAGTACCCCGCCATTACTCTGCAGTACCCCGCCATTACTCTGCAGTGCAGTACCCCGCCATTACTCTGCAGTGCAGTACCCTGCCATTACTCTGCAGTACCCCGCCATTACTCTGCAGTACCCCGCCATTACTCTGCAGTACCCCGCCATTACTCTGCAGTGCAGTACCCTGCCATTACTCTGCAGTACCCCCCATTACTCTGCAGTAACCCCCATTACTCTGCAGTAACCCCCAATACTCTGCAGTACCCGCCATTACTCTGCAGTACCCCCAATACTCTGCAGTACCCTGCTATTACTCTGTAGTACCCCGCCAATACCCCGCCAATACTCTGTAATACCCTGCCATAAATTGCCATACCCAGCCATACTCAGAGATACCCAGCCATACTCGGTGATACCCTGATATACCCAGCCATAGACACCGCCCACCCCTCACCGCCCTCCGGTGCTTCTACCAACTCGCCAGTACGATCAAAGCCAGAATCTTTTTTTTATTTTTTATTTCAGGCTTCCCAGCCTAGAGGTGAGATCTGGGGTGGGGTCAATATTTCAAGATTTCACTGTAAAGAGGACCTGTCACCCCATATTCCTATTACAAGGGATGTTTACATTTCTTGTAATAGGAATAAAAGTGATCAAAAATATATTTTTGGGAAAAAAAATGTCAAACTAAAATAAATAAAGTAAAATGAACAATAAAAAAATAAAATAAAAATTAAAGCGCCCATGTCCCCATGTGCTCGCATGTGCCACACATGTGAGGTATCGCCGAGAATGTTAGAGCGAGAGCAATAATTCTAGTCCTAGACCTCCTCTGCAACTCAAAACATGTAACCAGTAAAAAAATATTTAAAGCGTCGCCTATGGGGATTTTTTAAGTAGCGACGTTTGGCGCCATTCCACGGGCATGTGCAATTTTGAAGAGTGACATGTTTGATATCTATTTACTCAGCATAACTTCATCTTTCACTTTATGCAAACATTGGGCTAACAAGTGGTTAATAATAGAGCTTGCAGTCAGTAGTGTTAGGAGATAGTGCGTGCTGTCTGCGTGCTCTGTACCCAGTACATACCGCTATAATATAGGGCAGGCCCCTACTTTCAAACATCCAACTTATAAACATCTCCTACTTGCAAACGCAAGGAGACAGCAGCAAGTGAGATGAAAAAAGATGGACGACAAAACAAATTATACAGGGGTGATAACCCTTCCCTATGTTTTCCAAAAAGCTTAAAGATAGTTTTTTTGACTGGAGCTACACTTTAAAAATGTACCGGTTGAAAATGACAAACAGATTCAACTTAACACAACAAACCTACACAGTCCCTGTCTTGTTTGCACCGCCTGTATACTGCTGTTCTGAGTATATAGGGCCTGGGGGCCACACGCATTTCCTTTTTTTAATATGGGTACGGGGTTCCCCTTAATATGCGTACAAGACCCAAATAGGCTGGTAATGGGCAGGGAGGGCTACCCATGCCATGTTTCTCAATGATTTTCAACCATATTGCAGGAACCAGATATAACATTAAAACCGCAAGCAGTTTTAAATGGTGTTATTTCCGTTTAATGTCATTTTGTGCAGGGACTGTTCTAAACACGGGAAACACGTGGCACTTCACAGGCATACTACAGACACCCCGCAGGCACCATATTTAAAGGAATATTTCACTTTTTTTTTTCACTTTAATCGTCATTAACCACTTTCAGACCGGACCATTTTGCTGGTAAATGACCAGAGGTCTTTTTACACTTTGGCACTGCGCTGCTTTAACTGGTAATTGCGCGGTCATGCAATGTTGTACCCAAACAAAATTTGCGTCCTTTTCTTCCCACAAATAGAGCTTTCTTTTGATGGTATTTGATTGCCTCTGCGATTTTTATTTTTTGCGATATAAACGTAAAAAGACCGCAAATTTTGAAAAAAAATGATATTTTCTACTTTTTGTTATTAGAAAAATCCAATAAACTCAATTTTAGTCATACATTTAGGCCAAAATGTATTCAGCCACATGTCTTTGGTAAAAAAAAAGTCAATAATTGTATATTTATTGGTTTGCGCAAAAGTTGTCACATCTACAAACTAAGGTACGTTTTCTGCAATTTACGCAGCTTTTAGTTTACGACTGCCTATCTCATTTCTTGAGGTGCTAAAATGGCAGGGCAGTACAAAACCCCCCCAAATGACCCCATTTTGGAAAGTAGACCCCCTAAGGAAATTGATAAGAGGCATGTTGAGCCCATTGAATATTTTATTTTTTTGCCTCAAGCGATTGAATAATGACAAAAAAAAAAATTTTTTTTTTTTTTTACACAAAGTTGTCACTAAATGATATATTGCTCACACATGCTATGGGCGTATGTGAAATAACACCCCAAAATAAATTCTGCTGCTTCTCCTGAGTACGGGGATACCACATATGTGGGACTTTTTGGGAGCCTAGCCGCGTACGGGGCCCCGAAAACCAAGCACCGCCTTCAGGCTTTCTAAGGGCGTAAATTTTTGAGTTCACTTCTCACTACCTATTACAGTTTTGAAGGCCATAAAATGCCAAGATGGCACAAAACCCCCACAAATGACCCCATTTTAGAAAGTAGACACCCCAAGCTATTTGCTGAGAGGCATGTTGAGTTCATGGAATATTTTATATTTTGCCACAAGTTGCGGGAAAATTACAAACTTTTTTTTTTTTTTTTTTTTTCACAAAGTTGTCACTAAATGATATATTGCTCACACATGCCATGGGCATATGTGAAATGACACCCCAAAATAAATTCTGCTGCTTCTCCTGAGTACGGGGATACCACATATGTGGGACTTTTTGGGAGCCTAGCCGCGTACGGGGCCCCGAAAACCAAGCACCGCCTTCAGGCTTTCTAAGGGCGTAAATTTTTGAGTTCACTTCTCACTACCTATTACAGTTTTGAAGGCCATAAAATGCCAAGATGGCACAAAACCCCCACAAATGACCCCATTTTAAAAAGTAGACACCCCAAGCTATTTGCTGAGAGGCATGTTGAGTCCATGGAATATTTTATATTTTGCCACAAGTTGCGGGAAAATTACAAACTTTTTTTTTTTTTTTTTTCACAAAGTTGTCACTAAATGATATATTGCTCACGCATGCCATGGGCATATGTGAAATGACACCCCAAAATAAATTCTGCTGCTTCTCCTGAGTACGGGGATACCACATATGTGGGACTTTTTGGGAGCCTAGCCGCGTACGGGGCCCCGAAAACCAAGCACCGCCTTCAGGCTTTCTAAGGGCGTTACAGTTTTGAAGGCCATAAAATGCCAAGATGGCACAAACCCCCCCCAAATGACCCCATTTTGGAAAGTAGACACCCCTAAATTTAGGGGTACACTAGTGAGACTAGGTAATAAATGGCGGGTGCCCTGAAACTATAAAAAATAACTAACCAACCAGCGTCACCTGTAACAGTTATATGGGGATCACTGGTGAAAGGGTTAACTAGGGGGCAATCAGGGGGCTTTATGCGGTAGTATATGGGGGTCCCTGGCGCTATAAAAAGCTGCGGCGAACCTAAATACCTACCTGCCTAACTAGCGTCACCTGTGACACTAATACAGCGATCAGAAAAACGATCGCTTATTAGGCTGGGTTCACACTGGAGCGATGCGGGAACGCCACGAATGCGCGGCGGGTTCCCGCATCGCATGCCTCCCGGCGGCAGTTCACACTGCCCTATGCGAACTGCTGGGAGTGTCAGTGAAATGTTACTGACACCCCCAGATCAGTTCGCATATCGCAGTGCGATCTGCAAACTCGGATCGCATGGTGTGAACACCCATGCGATCCGATTCTGCTGCGGGCCAAAAAAAGGGTCCCGTGCGAATTTGCGGCGGGTGCGGCGGGTGTGGCGGGTGCGGCGGGTGCGGCGAATGGCTGAACTCGAATCGCACAGAGATCGGATGTGATTTGCACTGCAGTGCGGTGCGAATCACATCCGTTCTCATAAACCGCTGCAATGTGAACCCAGCCTTAGTGACACTGGCGACGGGGGGTGATCACGGGGTTAAACCTTTATTGGGGGGGTTAGGGGGGTACCTTAGAACTAAAGGGGGCTAACCCTAACAGTTATTAGTCACAAATGACACCCGCCGGGTGATCAGGGGGTTAAACCTTTATTAGGTAATAAATGGCGGGTGCCCTGAAACTATAAAAAATAACTAACCAACCAGCGTCACCTGTAACAGTTATATGGTGATCACTGGTGAAAGGGTTAACTAGGGGGCAATCAGGGGGCTTTATGCGGTAGTATATGGGGGTCCCTGGCGCTATAAAAAGCTGCGGCGAACCTAAATACCTACCTGCCTAACTAGCGTCACCTGTGATACTAATACGGCGATCAGAAAAATGATCGCTTATTAGGCTGGGTTCACACTGGAGCGATGCGGAAACGCCGCAAATCCGCGGCGGGTTCCCGCATCGCATGCCTTCCGGCGGCAGTTCACACTGCCCTATGCGAACTGCTGGGAGTGTCAGTGAAATGTTACTGACACCCCCAGATCAGTTCGCATATCGCAGTGCGATCTGCAAACTCGGATCGCATGGTGTGAACACCCATGCGATCCGATTCTGCTGCGGGCCAAAAAAAGGGTCCCGTGCGAATTTGCGGTGGGTGCGGCGGGTGTGGCGGGTGCGGCGGGTGCGGCGAATGGCTGAACTCGAATCGCACAGAGATCGGATGTGATTTGCACTGCAGTGCGGTGCGAATCACATTCGTTCTCATAAACCGCTGCAATGTGAACCCAGCCTTAGTGACACTGGCGACGGGGGGTGATCACGGGGTTAAACCTTTATTGGGGGGGTTAGGGGGGTACATTAGAACTAAAGGGGGCTAACTCTAACTGCCCTAACAGTTATTACAGTCACAAATGACACCAATGCAAAAAAAAAAAAAAAAAAAAAAAAATGACATTGGTGTCACTGTGACTGGGGGGCAGGGGTAATTGGGGGGGGTGATCGGGGGGTAAAGGGGGGGTGTGAGTGTGCCTGGCATGTTCTACTGTGTGTGTAGAGTGTTGGTGCAACTCACCGATCCGCTCTCCTCCGTGTCGGAACGAAAAATACCGACACGGAGGAGAGAATACATCACTTCCTCTCCTGTGTTTACATTACAGGAGAGGAAGTGATGTCACGGGGGATTCCTATTCGTCGGGAGCGATCGCGAGGGGGTGGCCATGAACGAATGGCCGTCCCCTCGTCCGGGATCGCTCCCGCACGAATACCGACCGCCGCAGGCACCGGGCGGGGGCCCGATCGGGCCCCCGACCCGCGGGAGGCAAGGGACATACATGTACGCCAATATGCCTGCCCGTGCCATGCTATCGACGTACATCGTCGTGCGCCGGTCGGCAACTGGTTAAAATCAGTGCTCCCGCCAAAACGGTAGTTTTTAAAACTTTTTTTCGCAGTGACCCATGTCCCCTGAGGCAGGAGGCAGGTCGCCAAACCCTTTTTAGGACACTATCTTGCATATTAGCCGTTAAAATTAGCACTTTCCAATTCGAACGTTCGAGTCCCATAGACTTCAATGGGGTTCTAACGTTCGTACCGAACGCGGGGGTCGTTCGCAAGTTCTGGTGCGAACCGAACCGGGGGGTGTTCGGCTCATCCCTATTCAGAGTACTCTGGAATCAATTCTCAAAGGACAAATAAAACCACACACACACCATGGCGTCCTTCGAGAACTAATTGTATTGAGTTATTACAAAGCGGTTGATATAGTATATTTCACGTCATACAGAATAAGACATGTGCAGTAGACATCAAGACGATTACAGCTGGTCAAGACAAAAACGCTATTGTTCTTTGTTCTAAGCTAGCTGAATTAATATAAGAAAAGATACATAATTCCTTCTGTAGCTAAAAGATGCTGAGAAACAGTGTGAAGGTTATAGATAAGTGTGTGAGAACACATGAGTTAGAAGAATCTCATGTTGAGACAGTTATCTGAGAAGTTAAAGGGGTGTTCAAACTGTACATATAGTAAAATGGAAACTTGTGAATATTAAGATGGCTGACAGAAACAAGATGGATGCTTAACATAACCTTTCAGTCTCCTCATCTGTTCTTATACCGCTCACATTTCATTCTAACTCACGTTTCTTATGCGGTTATTTTCTCATGCGGTTAGTTCTAATGCAGGTAAGTTTTTCATGCAATTTACATTTCTCATGCAATGCTACGTTTCTCATGCAATGTTACGTTTCTCATGCAATTTACGTTTCTCTCGTTTTCCAGGTTTCTCTCTAGTTTTCCCAGATTTTCTCTAGTTTTCCCAGGTTTTCTCTCATTTTCCCAGGTTTTCTCTCGTGTCCCCAGGTTTTCTCTCGTGTTCCCAGGTTTTCTCTCGTGTTCCCAGGTTTTCTCTTGTGTCCCCAGGTTTTCTCTAGCATCCCCAGGTTTTCTCTAGTATCCCCAGGTTTTCTCTAGTGTCCCCAGGTTTTCTCTAGTGTCCCCAGGTTTTCTCTCGTGTCCCAAGGTTTTCTCTCGTGTCCCCAGTGTCCCCAGGTTTTCTCTCGTGTCCCCAGTGTCCCCAGGTTTCTCTCATGTTCCTAGGTTTCTCTTGTTTTTCCTAGGTTTCTCTCGTTTTTCCTAGGTTTCTCTCATTGTTTCATCAATTCACGTTCTCCTGCAACCTGCGTTTCTTATGCAGGTGGTGTTTTCTTGCAGCCTCGGTTCTTATGCTGCTCACATTTGTATCAGCTTGCGCTACTCATGCTTCTCGTTCTGTCATGTTTCCTTCTCGCAGGTTACATTCTTGTCACAGGTTTCTTTTTCTTTGTCTGCTCACGTTTCTCTCGCAAGTTGTGTTCCTGACCAGTTGTGTGTCGTTCCACACTGCCTTTAATTTCCTAGCTACATCCGACCAGGAGTTGCACAATGGTATTGAATGATTGGTAAGTCAGCCTATTGCAGCTCCAGCAGCTTCTACTGGCTCAGGGGCTTTAGTGGATCCCAGAACCCTCTCTGGGCCTAGGCCGGTATTAGTAGGCCCAGGTCATGGAAGCAGGTGCCGGCGTCGCACTTTCTCTTCAGTTCCAGTTTCGTTTTGGATTGGTTTTCCATTTGGCTGATGCAGCAGCCTTGATTATTAGGTTTTGTTTTGAATACCAGGAAGGCTCATGACACTGTTTGGCATGTTTTCCAGGCTTTCCGGTCTAGGTTTCCAGGCTGTTGGTTAACATCCAGTTTCTATTTGCTTTTCAGTTTTTTTGCCTCTTCCAGCTCGTATTGGCCCACAGCACTTTCAGGGCGTATCGAGTGGAGTCTCAGCATTTCATGTTGGATGACCCATCAGGTTGTTTTATTCTCTGCACTTTCGATTGAAGCTGTCCTCAGAGATCCAGCAGAGTAGACTCCCTGCTGGGCTCAGCTGACTTCCCATTGTGGGTCATATTTTCGTGACGCATCTGACATACTCTCAGGTCTCCTTTTGCGTTGGTTACCAGCTTGGTGCTCAAGGCAGTGCTATAGCTGTTTTTTTTGTGGTTCCTGAGGCCAGGGGAGTGGTGCTTCTGGCCCAGGTTCTCGCTTACTTTAGCCAATCAACTGATTGGCACCCCGGTCATTTCTGTTACATCAGTTCACGAGACGCAGCTTTCGGGGGCGGCACTGTTATCAGATTCTTGGAGCCTGGCAAGGTGTGGTACTCAGTGTTGATTTTATACCAGGTTGT
The DNA here is from genome assembly GCF_037356315.1 of Lithobates pipiens. Classification (NCBI taxonomy): domain Eukaryota; kingdom Metazoa; phylum Chordata; class Amphibia; order Anura; family Ranidae; genus Lithobates; species Lithobates pipiens. Next base: position 144,084,516 of record NW_027507758.1, on the reverse strand, counting down.
TAGTGTTACATTTGTCAAACCCTGGGATGGTCCTCTGCAGCCTTTCCTTGCACTCCCCTTTCTGCAGCTAAGTACATACTTCATTGCCGCCACCCAAGGTTAGATGTTAATTCACTGTGTAATCTGGCTGTTAAGCTTTCATCCTACTGTGTTATTTTTTGCCCCCTTTTAGGCATACTGACCATGTGACCCCGGCACACTTCAGGTCTATGTTCTTTGTTGCTTTTTGTTCCTTTCCATACTATCCACAGATTGACTCAGAGTACAAATTAGATTTGTCAATACATTTTAGGCCATATATGCTTCACTTTCAGACATTCCCGTCAGATTATGAAGGTACCTTTCATTTGACACTCCCCAAAAAGCCTGAAAAGGGGTAAGTTGGTAGGGCTTTGTAGATTCTGGGCAGAACTAGATAATGTTTTGTAAATAATTTATAATTCGTTTAGCCACTTAACAACCGGCCCATAGCCGAATGACGGCTACAGGGCGGTTGTTTAACTCTGGGAGGACGTCATATGGCGTCCTCCCAGAATTCCGCTCTCGCGCGCCCCCTGGGGCACGCACTCGAGAGCATCCGGATCACGGTAAATGGCTGCTCATCACGGCCGTTTACCACGTGATCGCTCAGTCAAATGACGGAGTGATCACTTGTAAAAAAACCGGTGTTATGTTATGACGCCGGTTCCTCCCTCCCCCTCTCTGTACCGATTGGTACAGCGGAGGGGGAAGAGATTGGTGTCAGCAGCGCTGTGGGCTGCATCTGCAGTGCCCACATCGCTGTTCACCGAAATTTAACCCCTCAATTCCCTGCCAATACTCTGCATTCATTTTTTTACAGAATTTTCTGTCTTTTTTCTTTTATAGTACAAAAAATAAAAAACCGAGCGGTCATTAAATACCACCAAAAGAAAGCTCTATTTGTGTGAAAAAAGGACAAAAATTTCATTTCATATAGGTCCAGTGTTGCATGACTGAGTAATTGTCATTCAAAATGCGAGAGCACCGAAAGCTGAAAATTGGTCTGATTATTTAGGGTGTTTAAGTGCCCAGTGGTCAAGTGGTTAAAGGGCTGAAACAGTCCTAGAACTTTTAGAAATGGATTCCCATATTTGGTCTTAATCTTTGTTGTTTAGCACACCTCCTAATTCCTGTTCTCATTTGACTGCATATGGCCGAAAGCAGTGGAATTTTTGTGGATATAAGATGAAAATAATTACAGATAATGTGGATCAAAAATGCATGTAAACTCTAATGGTGTTTTTTTTGGGTTAGGTCAGAAGTATATTTTTTAAATGGGTCAATATAATGTTTTACTTGTAGGAAACAAAATATTTCTTTAGGTGAGAGAAGCTAATATTTTTGTAAAGTTGGACATGGTTTGACACCAGAGGAGTTGGACACCAAAGGAAGAGTCAAATGCAATAGGGTTTGTTAAACCTGAAGTGAACATTGGACTTCCTATAATAGTTAAAGTGGTTCTAAAGCCTCAAGCTTTAAACCTTCTGTGTCACAGACTCCCCCCTCCACCCCACCTTATTCTTACCCGAGCCCCATCATGATCCAACGCTGTGAATGAGAGCTGCGGCTCTCCTGGCTTTGTCCTTCCTCCTTGGGCAGATCAATAGCAGAGGGAGACGTTATCTCCAACGCCTGTCAATCAACTCAAATGACCAGGGAGAGATAGACTGGGCTGAGTCCCACTGTCTTTGTCAATTGACACAGCAGAGGGTCTTGAGAGTGAACCCGTATGAGAGCCCCCTATGGGAATTGGCTTCCTATTGGGGGCACCAGCAAGAGAGGAGGATCCAGGAGCACCAATGGGGGACTCGAGAAGAGGAGGATTGGAGCTGCTCTGTGCAATTCTATTGCACAGAGCAGGTAAGTTTAGACAAGTTTGTTGTTTAGAAAAAAATTTTTTCTTTACAACCACTTTAAAAGTGAAGAGTGGGAGAAAACGGAACCACTAGAAAACCGGATATCATCTCATAGCTTTAACTACTACTACAGCTTGAAAAAGTGTTATTTTAGACCAATAACATATGATTGTTATGATAATGGACCTGTTTACAGACACTGTTAATTTGAATGCTTTTTGGATGTGCTGAAAGAGTTTCTGATTTTCAAGCACTGTACCCCAGAGATGTACGAAGGGTTTGACTGTAGCACAGGAAAGATTTTGAGGTTTGTGTAGGGACATTTTTTTAAAATAGAACAATCTGTGCACCTTGGCAGCAAGTTGGCAGTCAGTTTTATTGTTTTGATTTGGAAATAGAACTGTTTAATTAGACCCTTTTCCCAATCATTCACCCATATCAAGTAGAAATGAACACATTTTAATGGGTTTGGTTTGTGAAGAGTCCTGCATATCTTTCACGAAGATCAGAAACTTTATGGTGAACCCCACTGAGGCCTATGGGGGGGGGGGGGGTGAATCTTGTTATTAAATTCTGGTTCTTCAAAAATGAGTAAGCAAGCTATTGGTAAACAAAAGGCATCCGGTTTACTGTGAAGGAGGCAACTACTATAACCAGGAATGGCTTATCCTCGGAGGAGTACAAGGATCTGGATATCCCATTACATGTGGAGCTAAGGAAAAGATGAATGCCTCGAGGACTGCCATTACACTGCATGTGATTTACCCCTGCAGGGGTGCAGGGATCTAGTGAGTGGGGAACTGAAGGGGAGCACAGGAGTCACCTAAGCTGCTACATAGGCACAAGTCACTTCTTGGATAAGCACAAGTCACTTCAAAATTTGCCACTTGCAACTTGCACTACTAAAAGACTGAACTTATATCAGCCAACCACTAGCCACCCCCACATCAAATCATTCTCTGCAGCTATTACCTATTGTACCACCAACCCCTCCCTTTAAAATGTAAACTCTACGAGCAGGGCCCTCCAGTCCCTTTTGTATTGAACTGTACTGTAATTGTGTTGTCCCCCCCTATACATTGTAAAGTGCTGCATAAACTTTTGGCACTATATAAATCGTGAATAATAATAATAATAACTAAAAACAATGTTATATGTTGATTTCTATGTTATTTTTTATGAAAAAAAACTCTTACAATAAAATTTTGCTGCTATTTGCTGAGAAAAATTGCTGAGAAGTTGATTAACCGATTGCATCCTATGACATCCGTCCATTTAAACAGGGCATGCACGCGATCGTGTGCACTCATCCCTGTACTGTCGGTGGTAGCGTGTCACAGAGACACCGCTCATCACCAAGGGGGTTGAACAGCCATTGGCCATGGCTGTTTACCACGTGATCCATTAATGATGAAGTCACGGCCGATCACAGATGGTACCCCCCTCTTTGCACAGAGCATGCGCGTGTATGTAGGTGGCAGCGGGTTCCGAGTAACACTGCTTGTCACTGACACTGGTAAACAACCATTGGCCAGCGGCTGTTTATCATGTGATTGGATGTGATCCTTTCACAGCCAATCCCTAAATGTAAACAAAGAGCGGTAACGAGATGTTACCGGGTTCTCCTTCGTGTGTGAGAAGGAGATTGCGGTAACATCTCATTACTGCTTACAGTGTACACCAATCACACTAATTGCCCCCCCCCAATAAAGATGACCTGCCACCACCCATCAAAGTACCTGTCACCACCTATCAAAGTACCTGTCACAGTCCATATGAGTACTCGGGTACCTGTCACAGTTCATCTGAGTACCCGGGTACCTGTCACAGTTCATCTGAGTACCCGAGTACCTGAGTACCTGTCACAGCCCATCTGAGTACCTGTCACCACCCTTCAGAGTACCTGTCACCACCCGTCAGAGTACTCAAGAACCAGTCACCAGCCCATCAGAGTACTCAAGTACCTATCTGCAGCCCATCAGAGTACCCAAGTTCCTGTCACAAGGCCATCAGAGTACCAGAGTACCTGTCACCAGCCCATCAGAGTACCTGAGTACCTGTCACCAGCCCATCAGAGTACCCGAGTACCTGTCACCAGCCCATCAGTGTACCCGAGGACCTGTCACCAGCCCATCAGAGTACATGAGTACCTGTCACCAGCCCATCAGAGTAACTGAGTACCTGTCACCAGCCCATCAGAGTACCCGAGTACCTGTCACCAGCCCATCAGAGTACCCGAGTACCTGTCACCAGCCCATCAGAGTACCCAAGTACCTATCTGCAGCCCATCAGAGTACCCAAGTACCTATCTGCAGTCCATCAGAGTACCCAAGTACCTATTTGCAGCCCAAACCTCATAGAATATATGTTTGGGTGTTTGCTTTCCAAAATGGGGTCATTTTGTGGGTAATTCCATTGTCCTGGTGCTCAAGAACCTTCAAAAGTGTGATAGGTAGGAATGAAATTAGATGTGTAGTTTATGCTCCTAGAATGCCTGAAGGTACTACTTCAATGTTGGGCCTCTGTATGTGGTCAGGCTTTGTAAAAGTCTCACACATGTGGTATAGCGGAAAGAGTAGCAGAATGTATTTTGGGGTGTAATTTGTTGTATGCATATGAGAGAAATACGTTAATATAAAAAATTTGTAAAAAAGAAAAATCTTAATTTTTCTAAGAATTGTGGGAAAAAATTACAACTTAAAAAAAACTCACCATGCTACTTACTTAATACCTTAGAATGTCTATTTTCTAAAAAGGGGTCATTTCGGGGGTATTTGTACTGGCTTGTTAGTGTGAGAGATAGGCCTTCAGTACATAAGGTGTGATCAGATGTGATCAATTTTCAGTGATTGGTACCATAGTTTGTAGACTCTATAACTTTCACAAAGACCAAATAATATACACTAATTTGGGTTATTTTTACCAAAGATATGTAGCAGTATAAATTTTCGCCAAAATGTATGAAGAAAAATTACTAATTTGCAAAATTTTATGACAATACAAAGAAAAAGGCATTTTTTTCACAAAATTTATGGTCTGTTTTTATTGATAGCACAAAAAATAAAAAACCCACTAGTGATTAAATACTACCAAAATGAAAGCTCTATTTGTGTGAAAAAAAGGACACAAATTTCATATGGGTAATGGCTGAGTAATTGTCATTCAAAGTGTGAGAGCGCTGAAAGCTGAAAATTGGTCTGGGCAGGAAGTGCCTTGTATTGAGGTGGATGAAATCGCTGATTGGGTGGGAACACTTAATATTACATGAAGTACAGTCACTTTATATTGCAAACTGATGTCAGCTTACAATTTGTATTACCATTAGGGATTTTCTTCATTTGTATTCCAGTGGCGGCTGTTGAAGTTTTACGATAGGGGGGCGCAAGACCCCGCCCCTCCATGTTTGGCCCCTCCCACTTCTCATAAGCCACACTCCTTATAGAATCCACATCATATACCAGGCTGCACATTACACACCAGGCTCTGCACATCATATACCAGGCTGCACATTATACACCGAGCTCTGCACATCATATACCAGGCTGCACACTATACACCGGATTCTGCACATCATATACCAGGCTGCACATTATACACCGGGCTCTGCACATCATATACCAGGCTGCACATTATACACTGAGCTCTGCACATCATATATCAGGCTGCAGATTATACACAGGGCTCTGCACATCATATACCAGGCTGCACATTATAAACCGGGCTCTGCACATCATTTACCAGACTGTAAATTATACACCAGGCTCTGCACATCATATACCAGGCTGCACATTATACACCGGGATCTGCACATCATATACTAGGCTGCACATTATACACCGGGCTCTGCACATCATATACCAGGCTGCACATTACACACAGGGCTCTACTAAAGCAGGTTAGTCATGCCTATCTTGTGTATAACCACATCAGGCACCTTTTCTGCAACCTGTAAATAGCACATATGTGCATTCTGCAACCTGTAAATCGCACATAACTGCATTCTCCAACCTGTAAATCACACATATCTGCATTCTGCAACCTGTAAATCATACATATCTGCATCTGCAACCTGTAAATTGCACATATCTGCATTCCGCAACCTGTAAATCATACATATCTGCATTCTGCAACCTGTAAATCACACATATCTGCATTCTGCAACCTGTAAATCGCACATATCTGTATTCTACAACCTGTAAATCGCACATATCTGCATTCTTCAAACTGTAAATCGCATATATCTTCATTCAGTAACTCGCACATAACTGTATTCTGCAACCTGTAAATTGCACATATCTGGAACCTGTAAATCATTCAGAAAGTTGATCACCTAAAAAGGGGAGAATAAGTAGTTACTAGTGGGTTAATAGTTAGTAGTGGATGGGTTTGCGGCTTTCCGAAAATGGGCTGCCGCCGACCACCTAAAATTTATTGCACATATGGACATTTTCTTTTAAAGGGACATGATTAAATATATATATTTTTTTAAACATTAGCCACGGCCACTGATAAACAATTGCATATACACCTCGGCCCCTTTTAAATGTTAAAACCTGCTGTTAAGAGGGGGGTTGGGGAGCTTGGGGTCTGGTCTGCCGCCGGCCACCAAAAATGAGACTTAAAGTGGAGGGCCACCCTGAAAAAAAAAGACATTAAAAATTAGAAAAAAATCTGAAAAAAAAATGAAAAACATATTTTTTTTTAACTTGCCAGAAATGCCTGTTGCTAGGCACATCATCCTAATCTGCCTCTTCCTCCTCCACAGAGATCTTCTTTCTTCTCTCCTCCGTGCGGCGTCTTCTGGGTAATGGGTCGCGCTGTGTTCTGGGTTCTATGTGTCCCAGAACACAGCGTGTCCCATTCACAAAGCGCTGCGCGACTCGCGCATGCGCAGTAGGAAACGGGCAGTGAAGCCGCAAGGCTCCACTGTCTGTTTCCCTTAGATAGAGTGGCGGTGCCGGGACCCGAGAGCCGAAGGACGGGTCGGCCTTGGGCGGCCGACATTGCGGGCGCCCTGGACAGGTAAGTGTGCTTATTAAGTCAGCAGCTACAGTGTTTGCAGCTGCTGACTTTTAATTATTATTTTTTTTACCACTTGCTTACTGGGCACTTAAACACCCTTCCTGCCCAGACCAATTTTCAGCTTTCGGTGTTCTCACACTTTGAATGACAATTACTCAGTCATGCAACTGTACCCAAATGAATTTTTAGTCCTTTTCTTCCCACAAATAGAGCTTTCTTTTGGTGGTATTTGATCACCTCTGGGGTTTTTATTTTTTGCGCTATAAATGAAAAAAGACCGAAAATTTTGAAAAAAAACGCATATGCAAATTATTAATTTTTCTTCATAAATTTTGGCCACAATTTATACTGCTACATATCTTTTGTAAAAATAACCCAAATTAGTGGATATTATTTGGTCTTTGTGAAAGTTAGAGAGTCTACAAGCTGTGGTGCAAATCGCACAAAATTGATCACATCTGGTGTACTGGTGGCCTATCTCGCTTCTTGTGACCCGAACAAGCCAGGAAAGTACAAATACCCCCCAAATGACCCCTTTTTGGAAAGTAGACATTCCAAGGTATTTAGTAAGAGGCATGATGAGCTTTTTGATGTTGTCATTTTTTCCCACAATTCTTTGCAAAATTAAGATTTTTCATTTTTTTACATTTTTTTCCACAAAATTGTCATTGTAATAGGTTAATTCTCTCACATGGCACGTGTATACCACAAATGACACCCCCAAAAAAATTCTGCTACTCCTCCTGAGTATTACAATACCACATGTGTGGGACTTTTTCACAGCCTAGCCACATAGAGAGGCCCAACATGCAGGGAGCGCCATCACGTGTTATAGGAGCATAAATTACACATCTAACTTGTTGACTACCTATTACACTTTTGAAGGCCCTGGAGCACCAGGACAATGACACGTGACACTGATGACAGATGGCACTGATACGTGGCAATGATGACACTTATACGTGGCACTTATGACATGTGGCACTGATGACAGATGGCACTAATATGTGGCACTAATGACAGATGGCACTTATACGTGGCACTGATGACACGTGACACTAATACGTGGCACTGATGACAGACGGCACTAATACGTGGCACTAATACGTGGCACCGATGACAGGTGGCACTAATACGTGGCACCGATGACGTGTGACACTGATGACAGATGGCACTGATAAGTGGCATTGATGACACGTGACACTGACAACAGATGGCACTGATGACAAATGGCACTGATATGTGGCACTGATGACAGATAGCACTAATATGTGGCACTGATGACAGATGGCACTATGTGGCACTGATGACAGATGGCACTTATACGTGGCACTGATTACAGATGGCACTGGGGACAGATAGCACTAACAGGTGGTACTGGGGACAGATAGCACTAACAGGTGGTACTGGGGACAGATAGCACTAACAGGTGGCACTGGGGTCAGGTAGCACTGGGGTGGATGGCACTGGGGTGGATGGCACTGCTGCGGATGGCACTGGGGTGGATGGCACTGGGGCAGGATGGCACTGGGGCAGGATGGCACTGGGGGAGGATGGCACTGGGGCGGATGGCACTTTTTTAAATTAATTTTTTTATTTTCCCACACACGCTGTCTGTGTGAGGAGGGAGAGCGGCGCTGAGAGATGATCTCTTATGTTTACATAGGAGATCATCTAACATTGGAAAAGCCGATCGCACTGTAAACGGCCGCTGTGATTGGCCGTTTACAGCGATCTGTGTTTGCCTGTCTCCGGGGGACACGGCAAACACAAAACTTCCCAGATACGCGCCCGCGGCGGCGCGCATTGCGGAAGTAAACACCAGGTTGTCCAGGGACGACCTCCCGGACGAAAGCGCCTGCTCTATAGCCATCATTCGGCTATAGGGCGGGCAGGAAGAGGTTAAACCGGCCCTCCTCTTTAAGTTGCTAAGTTGTTGAGAATGGGGGGTGTTGCCAATCCACGAACATGTAACAGCATTTTGATAACTGGGGGGGTGGATGCCGCCGGCCGACCACCGAAAAAAAGTTGTTGAGCGGGGGTGGGAGGCGGGTGGCCGACCGCCATGTGGAAGAAAGAAAAGATGATGGGTGGGTGTCCTGCCGCCGACCTGCTAAAGTGTGCAAAGATCATCTTAAGACTGCTTTTCAGAGAGGGGGGGTTCTGCCGCCAACATGGCATGGCTTACCTGATCCTCATCTTGCAGAGTACCCACGTCACTTCCATGCGTGATGTCGTAAGCGCCGCCCCTGAAACTGAAAGTGCAAGTCTATGCACTCGCATGGCCAGCCGATCGCACCAGAAGCTGTGGCGCGATGGACTGCGCCACACAGACATTTTTTTGGGGCAAATGAAGCGCCACGTCTGCAATCTCGTGATTGCACAGATGTGGCGCTTCCCATATTGCACTGCACCCAGGGCCAGGAAACAGTGCACATGAGGACATTTCATTTTTTTTTTTTTTTTTAAAGGGACATGTTTAAATAAAAAAAAAATTACTTTTTTTTTGGACTGCATGGGGGGGGGGGGGGGGTGCCCCCGGGCGCCCCCTATGGACGGGCCGCCACTGTTGTATTCTATTAATAATTTTTAGTATAAACCTGTTCCAAAACACAGTATAACACCCGTCAAATGGTTTTCTTTTGTGGGTACAACCACACTATCAAGCACCCATCACTTAAAAGAGTGATTCACTGTGGAGCACCCATCACTTTCAAGAGGGACTCACTGTGGAGGCTTACCCTCAGGTAGGGATGAGCCGAACACCCCCCCCGGTTCGGTTCGCACCAGAACTTTCGAACGGACCCCAAATTCGAACGAACTTTAGAACCCCATTGAAGTCTATGGGACTCGAACGTTCAAAATGAAAAGTGCTAATTTTAACGGCTAATATGCAAGATACTGTCCTAAAAAGGGTTTGGGGACCTGGCTCCTGCCCCAGGGGACATGGGTCAATGCCTAAAATGTTTTTAAAAATGGCCGTTTTGGCGGGAGCACTGATTTTAATGACGATTAAAGTGAAAAAAAAGTGAAATATTCCTTTAAATATGGTGCCTGGGGGGTGTCCGTAGTATGCCTGTGAAGTGCCACGTGTTTCCTGTGTTTAGAACAGTCCCTGCACAAAATGACATTAAACGGAAATAACACCATTTAAAACTGCTTGCGGTTTTAATGTTATATCTGGTTCCTGCAATATGGTTGAAAATCATTGAGAAAAATGGCATGGGTAGCCCTCCCTGCCCATTACCAGCCTATTTGGTCTTGTACGCATATTAAGGGGAACCCTGTACCCATATTAAAAAAAGGAAATGCGTGTGGCCCCCAGGCCCTATATACTCAGAACAGCAGTATACAGGCGGTGCAAACAAGACAGGGACTGTGTAGGTTTGTTGTGTTAAGTTGAATCTGTTTGTAATTTTCAACTGGTACATTTTTAAAGTGTAGCTCCAGTCAAAAAACTATTTTTAAGCTTTTTGGAAAACATAGGGAAGGTTTATCACCCCTGTATAATTTGTTTTGTCGCCCATCTTTTTTCATCTCACTTGCTGTTGTCTCCTTCCGTTTGCAAGTAGGAGATGTTTGTAAATTGGATGTTTGAAAGTAGGGGCCTGCCCTATATGCTCTGCAGAAATGGCGGAACAAGGTGTTGGTTTTGCCACAACATTGTAAGCCCTCAAAGTGACTCTTGGTGGGCGCTGGAGCGCCCTGCTGGGAACGATTATATCAAGAATTGTAATTACATGCCATTGTTGAACAGTGGTAGAAAAATTGACCTTTGGTGGTTGTGGTGCTGGTGCCACAACACTATAAGTCCTCACCGTTACTCTGGGTGGGCACAGGAAGGGGCCCTCCTGTGAAATATTATATCAAGAATTGTAATTACATGTCCCTGTTAAACAGGGGCAGAAAAATTTGGCCTTAGGCACTGCTGCTGGTGCCACCACACTGCAACCTCTTCCATATACTCTAGTTTTATTGCAGGAATTAGCCCTGCTGCAAAGCATTGCATCAAAAATTTTACTTAAACGCCCCTGTTAAACAGGGGCAGAAAAATTTGGCCTTAGGCACTGGTGCTGGTGCCACCACACTGCAACCTCTTCCATATACTCTAGTTTTATTGCAGGAATTAGCTCTGCTGCAAAGCATTGCATCAAAAATTTTACTTCAACGCCCCTGTTAAACAGGGGCAGAAAAATTGGGCCTTAGGCACTGGTGCTGGTGCCACCACACTGCAACCTCTGCCATATACTCTAGTTTTATTGCAGGAATTAGCCCTGCTGCAAAGCATTGCATCAAAAATTGTAATTAAACGCCCCTGTTAAACAGGGGCAGAAAAATTGGGCCTTAGGCACTGGTGCTGATGCCACCACACTGCAACCTCTGCCATATACTCTAGTTTTATTGCAGGAATTAGCCCTGCTGCAAAGCATTGCATCAAAAATTGTACTTAAACGCCCCTGTTAAACAGGGGCAGAAAAATTTGGCCTTAGGCACTGCTGCTGGTGCCACCACACTGCAACCTCTTCCATATACTCTAGTTTTATTGCAGGAATTAGCCCTGCTGCAAAGCATTGCATCAAAAATTTTACTTAAACGCCCCTGTTAAACAGGGGCAGAAAAATTGGGCCTTAGGCACTGGTGCTGGTGCCACCACACTGCAACCTCTCCCATATACTCTTGTTTTATTGCAGGAATTAGCCCTGCTGCAAAGCATTGCATCAAAAATTGTACTTAAACGCCCCTGTTAAACAGGGGCAGAAAAATTGGGCTGATGGCATCAACCAGAATCAGAAATGTTCTTCCAACATATCAGCGGAGGAGGAAGAGGATAGACAATCAACATAACAGGACAGTCACTCAGCATCAGCATAGGCAGTCTTGAAGGGATGTGATATTTCAAAAAAAATTATTCTGTTATATCAGCTTCAGGTGCTTGGTAGCTGTGGGTGATCCAAGACTGATTCATCTTGATGAAGGTCAGTCGATCAACTGATTCGGTGGACAGGCGCACCCTGTGATCGGTAACAAAGCCACCAGCAGCACTGAAGGTGCGTTCCGAAAGAACGCTGGATGCAGGACAGGCCAGTAGCTCAATTGCATACTGTGCAAGCTCTGGCCAGTGATCCATCCTCAAGACCCAGTAAGCCAGAGGATTTTCGGTGGGAAAGGTGTCCAAGTCTGACCTTGCCCCTAGGTATTCCTGCACCATGTAAATCAGACGCTGGTGATGGGTGCTGGAACCGATCATACCTTGGGGCTGCGGACTAAAAAATTGTCTGAAAGCATCAGTCAGACGGCCACCTTCTCCACCACTCCTTCTTACCAATGCCTCAGCAACACGTTGTCCATGCCCAGGAGTTTGTAACCTCCCAGTCTCTGGGAACGCGTTGCACAGACCTTTCTGCAAGGCCTCCCGGAGATGTCTTATCCTCTGCTCCCTCTGTGATGGCAAGATAAGGTCGGCAACCTTACCCTTGTACCGTGGATCAAGGAGAGTGGCCAGCCAGTAATGGTCCCTGTCCTTGATCCGAAGAATACGAGGATCCTTCCGCAGGCTTTGCAGGATCAGGGAGGCCATGCAGCGTAGGTTAGCTGAGGCATTCGGTCTGGAGTCCTCTGGGTCACTAAGGACAACATGATCCGCAGCTACCTCCTCCCAGCCACGTACAAGTCCACGTGTTTCTTGGGACTGTAAATCATCCCTACAAGACTGCTGCTGCTGCTGCTGATGCTGATGCTGAGTGCCAGCCTCCACCTCCATGCTGACACAATCATCCTCCTCCTCATCCTCTTCCTGTGTGATGGGTGGCACAGCAGGAACACTGTCTGGATAAAGGGGGCCTTGAGAGGCAAGGAAGTCCTCCTCTTCCTGCCTCTGTTCTGCCTCAAGTGCCCTGTCCATTATTCCACGCAGCGTATGCTCCAAGAGGTGGACAAGAGGTACAGTGTCACTGATGCATGCACTGTCACTGCTCACCATCCTTGTGGCCTCCTCAAACGGTCACAGGACAGTGCATGCATCCCTGATCATGCCCCACTGGCGTGGTGAGAAAAAACCAAGCTCCCCTGACCCTGTCCTGGTGCCGTAGTCGCACAGGTACTCATTGATGGCCCTCTGCTGCGTGTGCAGCCGCTGCAGCATGGCCAATGTTGAGTTCCATCTGGTGGGCATGTCACATATAAGGCGGTTCTTGGGCAGGTTCAACTCCTTTTGGAGCTCAGCCAGCCGAGCACAGGCATTAAATGATCGGCGGAAATGCACACAGACTTTCCTGGCCTGCTTCAGGACATCCTGTAAGCCGGGGTACCTGCCCAAGAACCGCTGCACCACCAGGTTAAGGACGTGAGCTACACAGGGCACATGGGTCAGTTGTCCCTGTCGGAGGGCGGAGAGGAGGTTGGTGCCATTGTCGCAAACCACCATTCCTGGCTTAAACTGGTGTGGCATCAACCACCTCTCGGCCTGCCCCTGCAGAGCTGACAAAACATCCGCCACAGTGTGGCTCCTGTCCCCCAAACAAACCAGCGCAAGCACGGCATGGCATCGTTTTGCCTGCGTACTTGCGTAGCCCCTGGAACGCCTACGGAGCACCGCTGGTTCTGAGGACAGAGCACTGGAAGAGGCCATGGAGGAAGAAGAAGAGGAGGGGGTGGAGGAGAGAGGTGTGTCACAACCAATAGTAGCATTTTGGAGGCGTGGTGGCGGAACAACCTCCAACACTACTGCACCTTGTCCTGCATCCTTCCCAGCTGCCAGAAGAGTGACCCAATGGGCCGTGAAAGACAGGTAACGTCCCTGTCCATGCCTGCTGGACCATGAGTCAGCGGTAATATGCACCTTACCGCTGACCGCCTTGTCCAGCGAGGCAAGGACATTGCCTTCCACATGCCGGTAGAGAGCCGGAATCGCCTTCCGTGAGAAAAAGTGGCGTTTGGGGACCTGCCACTGAGGAACCGCACATTGTACAAACTCACGGAAGGGGGCCGAGTCTACCAACTGAAAAGGCAGCAGTTGAAGTGCTAGCAATTTAGCCAAGCTAGCATTCAACCGCTGGGCATGTGGATGGCTGGGAGTGAACTTCTTTCGCCGGTCCAGCAGCTGGGGCAGGGACATTTGCCTGCTATAATCGGACGTGGGTGTACCGCTAGCAGAGTTCCCGGAAGCACTTGGCTGTGACACACCTAATTCTACACCTTCATTCCTCTCAGAGCAGGTTTCAGAGAGGACTGAGAGTCTAGTGGGGTTGGAGATGCCAGCTGATGAGGAGCAAGGAGAGGTCCGATTTGTTCTTTGGTGTGGGTCTTTGAGGTACGCTTGCCAACGAGCTGCATGGCAGGTCAACATATGTCTGGTCAAGCATGTGGTGCCCAAGCGGCTGATGTTTTGGCCACGTGAGATACGCTTGAGACATATGTTGCAAATAGCAGCGGTGCGATCTGATGCACTCGTCTCAAAAAAGGCCCACACCAAAGAACTTTTAGAATAACGCGTAGAGGCAGCGCTCTGCACAGGCGGAGCTCTGCGGTGTGATTCAGTCGGTGTGCTGCCCCTAAGCTGGCCCCTGGAGGGCATCCTGCCTCGTTGGACATGTGCCTCCTCCTCCTCTCTCCTTCCAGGCACCCACGTGGAGTCAGTGCCCTCATCATCCCCTCCCTCTTCATCGCTGTAGCAAACCTGGCAGTATGCTGCAGCTTGTGGAACATGACTGCCAGATTGCTGTCCTTCTTGAGCATCCCCTCTCTCTGCGCTCACGCTACTGCCTTCCTCTAGCTGAGTGTCATCATCAGAGCCCACAAAACATTGGGCATCCTCCTGGAGCATGTACCCAACACTGTGCTCAAAGAGTTCAGGAGACTCCTCAGGAGGACGTGGTGGGTCTAGGGAAGGAGTCATTGATGATGACATTGAGAGGAGGGAAGACGATGCGTTGGCAGCTGCTTTGCTAGTACCCTGAGACTGGGTGAGAGAGGATGAGGAGGATGAAGAGGGCTTGGTCATCCACTCTACCAAGTCGTTGGCATGTTGCGGTTCAACATGTCCAGCTGCCGAAAAGAAGGACAAGCGTGTCCCATGGCCACGTGCTGATGACAATGCACCGCGTCCACGACCAGCACTGTTGTCTCTAGACACAGAGCCTGCTTGCCCTCTTTTATTGGCTCGCACCTGTCTGCCTCTCCTTGCTGGCCTTCCAGACATGGTAATGGCCTGAAGGGAGTTGGGTAAAAAAGCAGTTGGGTAGTGTATATTGTGCTAGAGGCACACAACACCCACTAACTCCTGCAGATGCTTTTATTATAGAACACCAGAGATAAAGGGGTATATACAGATGTATACTGTGCTGTGCTGGAGGCACACACAACTTCCAATAACTCCTGCAGATGGCAGACGGCTCAAATAGAGAAGAGCTATGTAGGTGGATATAGCGGTGTGTACTGGGTACAGAGCACGCAGACAGCACACACAAGCTCCTAACACTACTGACTGCAAGCTCTATTATAAAAGATAGATCACTAGATATATAGGTGAGGTGAATATAGCGGTGTATACTGCGGTCAGGGCACGCAGACAACAACCACTACACAAAAGCAAGATCGAAAATCATCCGAAAACGATCGGTGTGTACTGTGTTGAAGGTACACAGAACACCCACTAACTCCTGCAGATGCCTTTATTATAGAACACCAGAGATAAAGGGGTATATACAGATGTATACTGTGCTGTGCTGGAGGCACACACAACTTCCAATAACTCCTGCAGATGGCAAGTGGGCTCAAATAGAGAAGAGCTATGTAGGTGGATATAGCGGTATGTACTGGGTACAGAGCACGCAGACAGCACGCACTATCTCCTAACACTACTGACTGCAAGCTCTATTATAAAAGATAGATCACTAGCTATATAGGTGAGGTGAATATAGCGGTGTATACTGCGGTCAGGGCACGCAGACAATAACCACTACACAACAGCAAGATCGAAAATCGGCCGAAAACGATCGGTGTGTACTGTGTTGAAGGTACACAGAACACCCACTGCTTCAGACGCCAACACACTACACAAGGCCGCCGTGCTGGCGGCCTTATATAGTGTGGGGCGTGCACTACACAGCCTGAGCTATGATTGGCCACAGGCATCCTGCCTGTGGCCAATCATGGCTCTCCTCGTTGCTGGCGCTGCGATTGGCCAAGCATGCGGGGTCACAGTGCATGCTTGGCCAATCATGAGCCAGCAATGCACTGCGCCATTGCAGTGCATTGTGGGCCATGAGCGCCACACGAATTTGGCGCGAACGGACCAAAATGTTCGGACTTCGCTGAACGGACGAACAGCCAATGTTCGAGTCGAACGTATGTTCGACTCGAACACGAAGCTCATCCCTACCCTCAGGTGACTGCAGCATTTTTTCACTTAGGGTTTTTTTCACTTCTTTATTACATACTCACCTGGGAAGAGTGACCCATTAGAGGAGCACTCTTCAGGTGACAGGCAGCGCCACCCACTCCTACTCTTATACACATTTTTATTGGTACTCTGGTTGAAGCCCCTTGGGGGGGAAGCAGCAGCCTAAACTAAAGCCTCATACACACAATTGGATTTTCCACCAACAAAACAGACTTTTGTCCGAATGGCATTGGTCCAAACTTGTCTTGCATACAGCCGACACACAATTGTCAGCCAACAATCCTGAACGTAGTGAAATATTAGATGTACTATGAGCTGATAAAAAGGAAATTCAATTGTTATGCACCACCCTTTGGGCTCCTTGTGCTAATTTTGTGTTAGTAGAAGTTTGGTGAGTGTTGATTCACGCTTTTCAGTTCATGCTCGTCAGTTCGTTTCTGAATGGCCGTTCGTCAATTAGCCATGTTGCGTTCTCGACTGAGAGATTGTGCTATCATTGGAGTTACTGCTTTGACCCAAGTCCAGTCTAAGAACAGGAGGAGGAGTTCTTAGACCGAGAATTGGTTGCTTAATCGTGACCAATTCTCTCTTATGCTTTTGCTGCGGGAACTCCAGGAGAATAATCCTGATGATTTTAGAAATTATCTCCGGATGATGGACCCCTGCTTCCACCGTCTCTTGGCATTGCTGACCCCCTATATTAAGAAGCAGGACACAGGCATGCAGCTCGCCATTACTCACGAGCAAAGGCTCATAGCCACCTTGTGTTACTTGGCGACGGGGAGAAGTCTCCAGGACCTGAAGTTTACAACTGGGTTCTCTCCCCAGGCTCTGGGACTCATTATTCCAGAGACCGATTCTATCATTATTCAAGTCCTGCAGAAAGACTATATTCGGGTAAGTTTTAGTCTTTAAAATTACATTCTATGTATTTAATGTAATGTATGCTAATGTAATGTTTGCTAATGTATTGTATTAATTTCTTCATTCCATAATTACCATTATTGTAATATGCTGTGAATGTCCTCTTTGTCCTCATGCATGCTGTAAGCTTTTAATGTTCCTTTTTTGTCCTTCATGCATATTTTCTTTCACTAACCTCCCCAGCATGCTATCCTAGGCCCATACACACTTAGCCTAGTAACTTAACAATGGATTTTGTCAGCTACATTTTTGTGCTTACCCTAAACACCCCCTAAAATGTGTCCAAATGTTATTGTTGTCCTCAAATTCAGGCAGAGTGCAAGAGGCCATTTTTTGGGGGCACAAACTCATTTGGAACCCACCTCCCCCCCCCCAAATGCTAAGTCAACCAATACCAATACTCTATCTGGTGACTTTGCAAAACCCATACACACCATACCTCTTTTTTGGTCATATTTCTGGATGAATTCACCAATGCATGTAGTGCAAGGGCCTGTCTGATTACATTCAAATTGTAACATAGTATTTTTTTGTCTCATATTATCTTTATTATCTTTATGAATGGCAAAATGTGCTTCAATTTGGACAGTGTGTATCCATATTTTTAGATTACGATACTTCTTACCTGTCCAGTGGGCTGCCAATAGTGTAAGTAAGGAGGAGCTGGCCAAAGTATCACACATTATTTATGCATTCAGCTCTTATGGAAGAGGAGAGTGTACAAAACATCTACCCCTTACCTCCTCCCCACCATACATTGTTTCTAATGGGCCACCAGAGGGGGTGATGAATCTGATAAGTTGACCTTACACTTTCGTCTTTAAATACTCATTTCAATTTTATACTTATGTTGGCCAAGAATATTTTGGTCAAATCTGCTTGCAATGTTATGTGCATAGTAATAGAGTAGTAATTTCTTCTTCCTTTTTTGACTCCGCAGTTTCCTTACACCCCCCAGCAATGGCAGGATCTTGCAGGCCAGTTTCAGAATCAGTGGTATTCTCCCAACTGTGGTGGTGCTATTGATGGTAAACATGTAAGGATTGTCCCACCACCCAACTCGGGCTCATACTACTACAATTACAAAGGCTTTTGCAGCATAGTGCTGCTAGCTGTTGTTTCTTCAATGTAGTGACGAGTTTATTTTTTTGGATGTTGGGAAGAACGGCCACATCTCGGATGGAAGTGTCATCATGCAGATGGAGTTTTACCATTGGCTCCAGAATGGCACCTTAAATTTGCCACCTGCTCGGGACACACATGGAGACACCCCTAGTATCCATTGGAGCACCTGCATGGGACACCATAACAAGGGTTATGGTGTCCCACACTGGTGCTCCTGCGCCCAGCTGCATAACAGCTGCTGAGTGTCCTCTACTGACACTGAATAAAGTTGACATTTCATTAGTTTCAAACACACCTAGACAACAATCTAATGAACTTATTTACATCAAAATAGACCATGAGGCCGCGTACACACGGGCGGACTGTTCGCCCAACTTTGTTTGTCAAACAGTTTCGGCAAACAGTCCGCTCAAAATTAGCATGGACGGACATGGCCACACACGGCACTTTTTGAGCGGACTGTTTCAGCGAACTGTTTGACAAACAGTTCGCTCAACTTTTGAAATGAACGGACTCGCCCACGTAAGGCGGAGGCAAATCCGCCCATTTCGAGCGCGTGTACAGGTAGGCGGGGCCCGCGAAGGAGACGTCGCGGGCTCCGCCGCCTGGAATGGACTTAAAGGGGAACCCCAACGCCGAAAAAAATCGGCGTGGGGGTTCCCCCAAAGTCCACAACAGACCCTTGTCCGAGCACGCTACCCGGCCGGCCAGGAAAGGGGGGCGAGCGAGCGCGCCCCCCCTCCTGAGCCGTACCAGGCCGCGTGCCCTCAACATGGGGGGTGCCTTGGGGAAGGGGGGGCCGCGCGGCCCCCCCACCCCAAAGCACCTTGTCCCCATGTTGATGAGGACAAGGGCCTCTTCCCGACAACCCTGGCCGTTGGTTGTCGGGGTCTGCGGGCGGGGGGCTTATCGGAATCCGGGAGCCCCCTTTAAGAAGGGGGCCCCCGGATACCGGCCCCCCACCCTATGTGAATGAGTATGGGGTACAATGTACCCCTACCCATTCACCTGTGAAATAAAGTACAAAAAAAAACACAACACAGAGAAAAAATATTTTATTGCACAGCTCCGGGGGTCTTCCGTCTTCGGGGGTCTTCTCGCCGGACTCCTCCGCTATCTTCGTGTAGCTCTTTTACTAGCGGAGGAGCCCGGCTTTCTTCCTCCCCGCTGCCGGCCTCTTCTCCCGACTTCGGGGGTCTTGTCCCCCTCTTCGGTTCTTCTGCCGGGCCACCGCGCCTTCTTATAGCTCTTTTACAGGCGGTGGCCCGGTCTTCTGTCGCCGCTGCCTTCCGTTCTTCTGTCGCCGCCTTTGGTTCTTCTGCCGGGCCACCGCGCCTTCTTGTAGCTCTTTTACAGGCGGTGGCCCGGTCTTCTGTCGCCGCTGCCTTCCGTTCTTCTGTCGCCGCCTTCGGTTCTTCTGCCGGGCCACCGCGCCTTCTTGTAGCTCTTTTACAGGCGGTGGCCCGGTCTTCTGTCGCCGCTGTCGCTGTCGCCGTCGCCGCCTTCCGTTCTTCTTCTTCTTCTTGTTCTTGTTCTTCTTCCCCAGGAGATGTTGACACGTCGCTCTCTCCGGCCGGAATGCCAGAGCCGCGCTGTGCGGTCACTTATATAGTGACAATGGGGCGGTGTCACATGGTATATGTCACATGGGTTGGTCACATGGGTTGATGTCACATGGGGACTATGACATCGTAAGGGGGCGGGGTCACCATGTGACCAACCCATGTGACATATACCATGTGACACCGCCCCATTGTCACTATATAAGTGACCGCACAGCGCGGCTCTGGCATTCCGGCCGGAGAGAGCGACGTGTCAACATCTCCTGGGGAAGAAGAACAAGAAGAAGAAGAAGAACGGAAGGCGGCGACGGCGACAGCGACAGCGGCGACAGAAGACCGGGCCACCGCCTGTAAAAGAGCTATAAGAAGGCGCGGTGGCCCGGCAGAAGAACCGAAGGCGGCGACAGAAGAACGGAAGGCAGCGGTGACAGAAGACAGGGCCACCGCCTGCAAAAGAGCTACAAGAAGGCGCGGTGGCCCGGCAGAAGAACCGAAGAGGGGGACAAGACCCCCGAAGTCGGGAGAAGAGGCCGGCGGCGGGGAGGAAGAAAGCCGGACTCCTCCGCTAGTAAAAGAGCTACACGAAGATAGCGGAGGAGTCCGGCGAGAAGACCCCCGAAGACGGAAGACCCCCGGAGCTGTGCAATAAAATATTTTTTCTCTGTGTTGTGTTTTTTTTTGTACTTTATTTCACAGGTGAATGGGTAGGGGTACATTGTACCCCATACTCATTCACATAGGGTGGGGGGCCGGTATCCGGGGGCCCCCTTCTTAAAGGGGGCTCCCGGATTCCGATAAGCCCCCCGCCCGCAGACCCCGACAACCAACGGCCAGGGTTGTCGGGAAGAGGCCCTTGTCCTCATCAACATGGGGACAAGGTGCTTTGGGGTGGGGGGGCCGCGCGGCCCCCCCTTCCCCAAGGCACCCCCCCATGTTGAGGGCACGCGGCCTGGTACGGCTCAGGAGGGGGGGCGCGCTCGCTCGCCCCCCTTTCCTGGCCGGCCGGGTAGCGTGCTCGGACAAGGGTCTGTTGTGGACTTTGGGGGAACCCCCACGCCGATTTTTTTCGGCGTTAGGGTTCCCCTTTAAGCCCATTCCAGGCGGCGGAGCCCGCGACGTCTCCGTCGCGGGCCCCGCCTACCTTCACACGCGCTCGAAATGAGCAGACTTCCCTCCGATCGGGAACAGTTTGCTCATTTCGAAAGTAGCCTACACACGGGCGGACTGTTCGCTCAAACACAGTTTCAGCGGACAGTTTTTCGGAATTTCCGAAAGACTTTGTCCGTCAAACTGTCCGCTGAAACTGTCCGCTGAAAGCCCACACACGAGCGGACTGTCCGCCCAAACACTGTTCAGCGGACAAGGTTGGGCGAACAGTCCGCCCGTGTGTACGCGGCCTGACAAATGCATTTAACTTGCATCTCCCAATAACAAAGTATTAGTGGCCAATCAAACAATGTTTACTGTCCCGCAAACAATTCCTGTGTCCACGAAAATAAAACTTGCAATTTTAAACTGTAGAACAGTAAAGAACAGTAAACAACACGGACCAGCGCTAAAGTAATAATAGGAACACAGGACAAATTATTACTTACTTTTTTGCAGCACTTTCCTGATCTTTCTATATTGCTCTTCTATCAATTTAAGGTCTGACCAGCGTTTTCTCAACTGATCCTTGTTTTGTCATACCCCAAAATTCCTGTGCAGACGTCTCACAACTTTAGCCATGATCTCGGCATTTCTGGCATTTGGGTTTGTGTAAGGTCCATGCTTCCCATCATAGTCTGTCCTCACTGAGATGTCCACTATTGCCACCATTTCTTCAAACAACATATTTGTGGCCTCATAGCTTGTCCTGGATCTGGAAGTGTCTTTCCCCTGGGTTTTCATCATTGCTGCTCTCACCACACACCTGCTGTCTCACCATCATTTACTCTCCCACTGCCCTGAAAGATAAGACGCGGGGAATACACTAGAAAGAAAGACAGGGGCAGAGTTTCATGCATGCGCAGTGTATATAAAGCCATAACACGTGATCAATGTAACAGCTGTAGAAACGGTCTGGGAGTGGAGGACGAAAGATCACCATCGCCAACACGCAAAAGGAGCCATAAAACAAAGGTACAATTGTAAATTGGGGCATTGGTGGTGTTAGCTGCCTATACTGCTTAGATTGAGGCCTATATTGGGATATAGATACAGATTATGAGTTAAGCCTGACATTATGGTTTGTCTTGTGTCATGTCTTGCAGGCATCAGAGAAATTGGGAACCTGAGGAGTACGTTTAATAAGGAGCACAAGAAGGTCCAGGAATCACAGAGATCGGGAGCATCAGCAGATGACATATATGTCCCAAGGCTGTCGTACTACCACAGCCTGCAATTTTTGTCTGACCAAACCCAACCCAGGCCATCACTGTCAACAATCCCTTCCATATTGGATGAGGCCACAGATACTAAGGTCCACCCTGGCCCTTCGACACAAGATGAAGATTTTTGGAGTAGCCCAAATTGACTCAAGTATAGCATTGTTGAACATATTTGTATCCAAAAATAGAATGATGATAACTAGACGTTATTGTTCCTAAATTTCTGCCTTCACAAATCGGTTTCAATATCAATAGACAGTAGTGGCAAAAAATGATTGGGACAAGAATGAAAAATGCTGGGGTCAGAATGATAGTCAGTCCCATTATTCCACATTCAATTTGCAACAGTCATGAGTTCACAATTGTGTGTGATTTATACCAAAATTTTAACAAAAATAATAATTATGTCCCATTTTTTTACACAGGAAAGTGTCAGTCAGGAAGAGCCCCTGGCCAGCAGCCACACAGAGTCCCAGATCCCTCCCCTACACCCTCCTGCTAAAAGGGCCAGGAAGAGCAGGAACCTAGATGAGGCCACAGCTGCTTTCCTGAGCCACGCAACAACTGCCATCAGTATGGCCCCAGATGCAGCTGAGGCATTTGGTTGTCTGACAGCAAATACGTTGAGGGATATGAATGTGGACTAAAAAAGGATGTACGAGGACCTAATCCTCCAGCTCCTCAACAAGGGGGAGGGCAGAAATTTCAGCAAGAACCCAGATCTATGATTTGGATGCCCCACCACAGCAGCCCCACCCACCACAGCAGCATACCGGACATTGGCAGTTCCAGCCCCAATATCCCCAACAACCACAACAACCCCACTGGGCTGGGGATTTTTATCCATACAATCACTAATTTGCTTTTTGTTAAAAAATTATGATTTTAGTTGTCATACTTTATTTATTTTTGTATGCTGAGAATGCACGTTTTGGTTAAGTTATTTAATTTTTATTTGGATGGCAGAAAACATGTCTAATTTATTTACTTTATTTTTTTGAATAATGCACAAGAAAAAAAATGGCCTCAGCCGATGTGGAAGGGAGCATTGACAGCGATGGCCTGGTTTCGGTCTGGTCTGTCAAAAACCGCAGGCTGTGGTAATACCACAGCGTGGGGACATACCAGTCATCTGCTGCTGCTCTGAATCTCTCTGAGTTAAGGACATTCTTGTGCTCCCTATAAATATACTCCTCAGGTTCCCAATTTTGCTCTTCACATAACTGAGATCTGCCCTGGGGTACAAAGGGTTCACCAATTTCAACAGTTTCTCCATTTCTGCGTTACTTTTGGTTTTTAGAGGACCTTTTTTGTGATCCCTATTAAATAAAAAATAGAAAAATACTTGGCTATGTGTTTTACTGACAGTTTGGGAGTAGGTAGGTACATTTAAAAAATGCAATGTAAAATTAACAAGGGACACCAACATAGCTGTATCTTTGATCTTCTAAACTACGGGATAATGGAGTTGTGGTAACTGTGGTAACCAAAAAAAAAAATCTTCATGATATCGCTGGAAAAAAAAACTTTTTAAATACGTTTGGCAGAACTCCGTCAGTATCACCAGTAAAGCAGCTTCATTATTATCCCATTATAAAGAAGAAGAGAATGTGCGCTGCATTTGGAGATTTCATAATTTGCTGCGTCACGAATGTTAATTCCCCATTACGAACGCTAGTTTTACAAGACTGACCACTCCCGGCTCGTCCTTGCATTCGAGCGTACGTGTTTGTACTTTGGACTTTTGTCCAATGGAATTGTGAAATCCGACAACAGACATTTGTCCGTTGAAATGTTTAAATCCTGCCATCCAACATTTGTCCACGGAAAATCCAACAATAATTGTCTGATGGAGCGTACAAACGGTCGGATTTTCCATCAACAACCTGTCATCACACAATTTCCATCAGAAAATCCAATTGTTTGTAAGCGGCTTTACACCTAAGTGCGGAAATTAACAAATATTATAACAGCAGGAATGAGTCAAAGTGGTTAAAGTTGTGAACAGCAGGATGTAAGAACAGATGTAAACGAAACTGAAAATACCCTGAAATATACCTACCATTATTGTGAGGGAACAATTGTTGATTAGCTGGAAAGTTCCAACCTAACCAATAGAGTTTTTCCAAAATGACAAAGGTTTTTCCAAGGGATGCAGCTGATGTCATGCATACCCTCTGTTTTAAATAAAATCAGAATAAATTGCATACAGTATACAACACATGAATCAGCAAAGCCCTTTCAAAATGGATTGGAACTGATCCAGAAATCTGGAAGCAGACAAATCTGGAAAGTAATGAACCTGATAGCACCTTTTCTTTCTTTTCCTAATCAACTGCTCTACAACAAAGACAGAAATGCACTAAATAGGACAAGCATGCATAAATTGTTACAATGCCATATTCATAGAAAAGCTTTAACCCTTGTTATATCAGTAGCAGGTTGTAGCATACGTTTTACCATTTACTACTAAAATAATTCTATAAAGCCAGTTTCCTAGTCATGGAGCTATATGTTCTAAATTTACATCAAGTTGAAGATACACTTTAATTGCTTTTTTTAACATTATTTTTCTGTTACTGTCACATAATTAGCTATGCAACTTATCACAGTGCCAACTTGCCCTTTTAAATTGTATTGTTTGTTGTTTTCTATTGTGGACCTAGCTGTCAAACATATCCTACTTTCCAATCACCAAACTTAATTTCTGTCTCTTTTACACTCTGTATGCCAATGAAGCCTGGCAGAATGACATGGCATGCACTTAAGTTAACACTCAAAAAACAATTCACAACATAATTATAATAATATCATTGCAGCACAAGCATGTATTGTTAAAACAATGACTATTACTTTTCTGCAGCCATCTAAGATGGGGACATTCTGTACACTGCTTTTTGTATTTAGAACACACCCAGCAATTAAATTATCTGCTCACATGACTATACCATTGGTTTCCAACCAGCTTTTCTATTACTACAAGCAATCTTCCACCTATATGTTTGAGAGATTGTCTGAATTTGATTGAAATGGATTGAAATTGACTGCTTTAACACAGGCTACTGAAAAACTCTTGACTTTCAATTTCATTGAAAAAGATCAGATTTTTCTGCCAGATTTGATCAAGGCAATTTTGATCCCATCTCTCTGTAGTTAATCAAAATCATTATTTTCTGTGTTCGATCATTTAAGATTTTGATTTCAGCTAGGTAGCAAGTAGA
Source organism: Lithobates pipiens (assembly GCF_037356315.1). Lineage (NCBI taxonomy): Eukaryota > Metazoa > Chordata > Amphibia > Anura > Ranidae > Lithobates > Lithobates pipiens. Next base: position 144,059,016 of record NW_027507758.1, on the reverse strand, counting down.
TGAAATTGCCAGAATGTTGTCACATGTATGGAAAGATGAACATTTTGAGTTCTGGTCTGTAAATACATCAATATTACCAGGCAATTTTTCAGTGCAGTGATAGTTAGGCTGCCAATTACTCATGCAACACCGTACCCACCGTACCATCTTCACTATTCTGTAGCTAAATAAAACTTTAAAGCAGAGCTCCAGGCTCCACAACATTTATTTTTAAAAGAACCACCACAATTGTTATTACTTGTACTGCAAATATTGGTTAATTGTATAACTGTATTCAAAACAGTTATTGTAAACATCTGTGTAACGCCGATACTCCTAACAAGTACACACTATATGTTAAATTTTTTTTTTTTCCCAAAACTGTAATGAGTTTTGGGGCTGATTGTGCTAAATTGTACTCAGTTTGGCTGGACTGTATAGAGGTTCTGCCTGGTCATAGGTGGGGTTGTACACCTGTGGGAGGCTGAGAACACAGTCTGGTTGGACGCATTGGGTACCAATCTCTATCTCTGAACCAATCAATGGGAGTTTGTCTCAGTGTGTAATCCGGGAAGGTACTTAAGGTGCCGAGGTCAGGTGGTTTGGGGTTCTGGTCCAGGAATTGTTTCTGACTCCATGATCCTGGTCCTCCTGACCAGCCTCCGGGGGCCCTCATGGCCTGGGGTGCAGATCCATCCGTTTCCGAGCCTCGGAACTGGCTAGTTCGAAGTGCAGTAACTGGAAGGAGGATTCTAAGGTGTTCCAGCGCTGTCTCGGGTTTTGGAGAGGCCCAGCAACTCTACATGCGACCAGGGGAGGACTCTTCAGTGAGAAAGCCATGCACAAGGCTGGCTGCTCGGTAAGAGCCTGAAAGCTGAGCTGCCATGGACATTGATTGAATGCACAATTATTATGGTATCGCCGGACCGACTGAAAGATTCTGGTACAGTAAGAAAAGTTCCTACTTCTAAGTTTCCAACCAAGTCTGTGTGAGAGACTTTGAAAGCTAGAATTACCTGTTGTCTGCTAAACCCAAAACTTAAGGATTTATCCAACAGTTAAAGAGTCCAGTTGCGAGCGGCTGTTCCCTGGACTGTGTACATAGAGAGAGACTTTTATTGAAGTCAAAAGTTCCAAGCATCTGAGCTAAACTCTACCCTGATACCCTCTATTCCCAACTTAGAGATTAAGTTTGTTTAACCGTTTTACGCAAAATAAAAATCCTAACAAGGAATTCAAGTGTCGGTCTCTACAGTTACTGGGTTATCAACCCTGGGAACCCCTAGACAAAAACAACGAGTACAAGCTGGAGGAGGTAATCGGTAAGCCCAGAAAAATTCAGACGCTCCAAGGGTAAGTGCTACATCTGTAATCGATCACAAAATCTCGTCAGCAGGCAGGGGCCATGGTGGATGTGGGCATCTGAGGCCCGCTGCTGTTTACTTCCGCTATTAGATGCAGCTGGCTACCCAGCATGCACCTCCTGATCTCGCGGCACAGTTTTTTGATTTCAGTTTGCCATAACAATGGGGGCGTTGGTGGAACTTCTTGTCCCATTGTTATGCTAACCTGTCAATCAGAAGATAACCCGGGAATCAGGTGCGGTCATAGAAATAATGCAAGATTTCAGTAATAGACTATTCCCTTAGACTCCTGGGGTAGATGACGCCAATATCCCAGGAATTCAAGGGAATGACATTATGATGACATTGTCTAGGTCTGTCGAACCGAAAGTGCCGCTGAAAATGAGGTACTGAGACATTAAAAAGAAAAAAAAAATATTGTCCATTTAGGATTGCAATGTGGATGGGCATGTGAATAAAAATTATTTGTATAAATGGGTGAAACATTGCTTTAATACAGATGTGCAAGTCGCATGTAGGTTCTCCTTACCTATCTACATTCTGTTCGGGTGTTTGGAGGACACTTGGAGCCAGAGCACTGACTTTTCAGATTCCTCATGTTTATTTTGGGTCCCTATAGTGAGTGCTGCATTTGAAGTCTGTGAAAGGACTGTGCCATGTGTATGTGAGTGGGCTTTGGGCGTTGTATTATAATGAGCCAGATTGAATTATACCATAGGTTCCTTTAAGTGCACTTAGGGGTGTGCATTGTATCATTCTGTTTAGACATTCCTTATCATTTAATCATCTGCACTGGGAATTTTTAGCAAAGTATTTTGTCTTCAGAGCAGGGAATCCTAGTATCTGAAATGTTGGAATATAAACAAAGGGATAACGTGAACTCGTGGCACCAAATAAATTAAATATTCTGAACATTCTAATCAATCATCTCTGTAGCTATAGGCATTGTGGCGAAATTACTCAAAATTCACAACAGAGGCACAAAAATCTATTTTTTTTCTATGAGAACAGATCTTGACAGTCTGCCAGCCCATCTACTGTAGCAGCTGTTTTTTAAGCTATTTAAAATTGACTAAAACACTTAAAAGTCTTTGTTGTGATCTTTGAGAATCTTTCAGAACAGTTTCTGTACAGTACAAGCAGGTAGAGTGAAGGCTTGCTTTAAAGTTTTCTTACTGTTTGTGAAAAATCTATAAATAGTTTAACTCAGGGCCGTCTTTAATATTGATTGGACCCTGGGCAAAAAAACTTTTCTTGCCCCCACCACCCCCCCCCCATGCAGTTTTGCTCTCCACCTGCTCTGACATACAATAGATAGCAGCCAGACTCAAAATCAGTTAACTGAATCAGATCAGGCAGCTATTGCAATTGGTTGCCAGAGGTTACAGTACCATTACCGCTCACTGACTGGTTGCTAGAGGTTACAGCACACATTATGGTCACTGATTAGTTGCTAGAGGTTACAGCACATGATTTCTGCTTGTTGATTGGTTTCTAGAGATTACTGTGCATATGACCTCAGGGGGGCATGATATACATATCAACACCCCTGGCTACCCCTATTTACATATGAATGCTGGGAATTTACATGTAAACACAGGGTCGGAAGGTGTGTCATCTGTACACAATAGGGCAGAGCTGGGCAGCATTAGTAGCAGCACTTCACACTGAGATATTGGGACACAGCACAGGACTAAAACCTCAAGGGATGAGGGAATTTAAACTGGGATAGTTGGCAAGTATGAGGCAGTTGCTTTGGGCCCCACAACAATCACAGGGCCCAGGGCAGCTGCCCCTTTTGCCCTGCCTTAAAAACGGCCCTGGTTTAACTAATTCAATACAGGGCACCTTTACCTCCATCCTGTCCAGAACAATTTTCAGCTTTCAGTGTGCTCACACCTTGAATGACATTTACTCATGCTACACTGTACCCCAACAAAATTGTTATAATTTTTTCACACAAATAGAGCTTTATTTTGGTGGTATTTAATTACCACTGGTTTTTTTTTATTTTTGGCGACATAAGCAAAAATATAGTGAAAATTCTGAAACAAAAAACACTTTTTTTTTAGTTTCAACTATAAAATTTAGCAAATAAGTAATTTTCTTCATAAATTTAGACCAACATTTATACTGCTACATATCTTTGGTAAAAATAACTCAAATTAGTGTATATTATTAAGTCTGTGTGAAACATACACGTTATGCTACGTATTATTGAAAAATGATTATACCTGATGTACTGACTGACGATCTCATTTCTTGAGGCCCTGAAATGTCAGGACAGTACAAATACCCCCCAAAATTATCCCTTTTTGGAAAATAGACAGTCAAGAGTATTTAGCAAGAAGCAGTGAAATTTTAAAAATTTTAATTTTTTTCCCAATATTCTTGGGAAAATTGAGAAATTAATTTTTTTAACACAAAATTGTCATTTTAACAAGTTCTTTTTCACACGGCATAGACATACCTGCAATTACACCCCAAAACACATTTTGCTACTCGTCCTGAGTATGGTAATACCACATCTGTGTGACTTTTTCACAGCCTGGCCACATACAGAGGCCCAAAATCCAAGTAGCATCAAAAAAAGGTGGTGCTGCGCTGTTCCCAACAAAGCAAAAAAAAATTTAAAATTCACTGCTAGTATGGGGAATTTCAATAGGGATAAATCAACTATGTGAATACAAAATCGTAACATAAAATAAATTAAAAGATGAATTCCAAACAGTAGTCAGGGCAGTGAAAAGTGCATAGATAAATGGCTAATACCACTGTAAAATATACAATATGCAGTAGTGAAAAACAATGTGCAAAAATGACAATTGTGCAAAATAGCAAATGTGCAATAAAGCAATATGTGCAAATAGCCTGTGCAAAGGTGTAAACAACAAACACATAGGCGCAAATCTTCAATTGTGTAAGCTGCAAGCCTATTATAACGTCCAACCAAGTTCCAAATGTGCAGAAAATTTAAATCCAGTAATACAATTGATAGTTTTCTTCCTTTGTGCAAGTAAGCATTCAAATGTGCAAAAAGCATGCTGGTAAGGTACACCAATAAGAGTGGCCTCTTACCTTGCGGCAATGAGGTAACCGCATATATATATATATATATATATATATATATATATATATATATATATACTTGGGTTAGCTGTTTCCTGGGCCAATCTGGTTAAATAATCGTCTTTAATCCTCATATAAAAGAGAGTGATAAAAAGAAGGGGGATTCCGGACAGTGTAGTATTTAAAACATAAGTAGCGTTTATTAAAACAACAGCAAAAGGGTACTCACAACCATATGTAAACAATGAACTTATCTCCTACGAGCGGCTAGCTTGTCTGCCCACATCAGTCTGAGTGCCTTTCCTTCCCAAAAAAAAGGTGCCTGCAGCAGTTCCATTACCCTCCTTATATGGTAACACAGGAATAAATATACACTCCAAAATCCAAGTAGCACTTTCAGGCGTTCTAGGAAAATAAATTGCATATTTAATTTCCTGACTACCTATCACATTTGTGAAAGTCCTACAAAACCAATGGAATTACCTACAAAAATACCCCAATTTGAAAAAGCAAACACCCCAACGTATATTCTATGTGGCATTATGAGTCTTTTGAACGTGTCATTTTTTTCCACAGGTTTTTGGAAATTGTGGTAAAAAAATTATTTTTACCCAAAATTGTCAATTTATAAGATATTTCTAAAACACAGCATGGACATAGCAAGAATTACACTCCCAAATACATTTTGCTACTTCTCCTGAGTATGGCAATACAATGTGTGAAACTTTTACACAGCCTGACCACATAAAGAGGCCCAACATCCAAGTAGCACCTTCTGGCATTGTAGGGACATAAATTACACATCTAATTTCCTGATTACCTATCATATCTTTATAGGCCTTGGAGCATCAGGACAGTGGGGACAACCCAGAAAATGACCCCATTTTGGAAAGAAAACACCCCAATGTATATTCTATAAGGCATTATTAGTCTTTTCAACACAAGTTTTTTGGTAAATTGGGAAAGAAAATGAAATGTATGAGATATAAAACACAGCACAGACATAGCAAGATTTACACCCCACAATAAATTCTGCTACTCCTCCTGAGTATTGCAATACCACGTGTGAGACTTTTTCACAGCCTAGCTAAACAAAGGATGAACAAAAGATTACCTGTGGTTATAGTACAGCAGTTGTCCACAGAGGAGAGAATTGATCAGGATGCAGGCAAAGCTGTGGTCAGCAACAGCCAAAGGAATCATCCAGGCAGCAGGCAGGAATATGGTCCATAAAAAGTCCTGGGTCATTAGAGGAAGCAGGCAGAGATGTGGTCCGCACAGTCAAAGTACAGTATTGGTCCCGGCGGCAGGCAGGAATATGGTCCATAACAAGTCCTGGGTCATTACAGGCAGAAGGCAGAGATATGGTCAGCACGGCCAAAATATTGGGGCAGGCAGCAGGCAGCAACATCAAACGTATGGCCTCGGTCAGGAAAGAATGGGCTTGTTTCCACACAAATCTCCTTGAAGCATTTGGTCTCCAGACCCAGATCTGAGAATTACAAAACCCAGAGAAAACCAAAAACAGTTTTTCTCTACTAAGAAAACTATTCTGATGCCCCTCACATATATGAGACCCTTGTGGTATCTTGCATCCCGCTTTTATAGTAGCAAGGCAAAATAGCAGTCCAAGCGACAGGCAAATAACATAGTCAATCAATAGGCCAACATCAGTGCAGGTGTTAGACAGAAACGTGGTTGAGAAGCAATCCAGATGGCAAGTAGAGGCATCATCGGAAAACAGGCCATGGTCAATCGAGGCATCAGAGAAATACCAGGCTATTAAAAATAAGGGGAACTAATATTTTAGGGATGTGTTATAATCAGACATGTGCAGAACGAAAAAATTTGTTTAGTTTCACATAGATTTGTTATGTTACTGTTAGAGGACTAGCAGATTATAGGCCTGTCAGCGTTGGTGCTTCCCTGTGCGCCTGTGGGGTAGAACAACGCAACGGTGCACACTGGTGCGCGATGCGATGGGTTTGCACATATGGGTGCGCAAATTAGCGGGTTCACGCACACAAGGTATTGCAGGTTGCAACGGCGGGCACGCATGAGCATGGCTATACGCACAACGTAATTCCTCCTGACAGGCTTATAAAAGGCAGCCTTGTGTTCTGTGTCATTGCTGGTTTGTCTTTTCAGCTCCAGTGTTCCCGTGCCTTGCCTGTGTTTCCTTTGCCTCCCCTTTGTGACCCAGACCGACCCAACTACTCTTGGACCTCTCCTACATTTGATCCTTGGCTTGCCTCTCGGACCTCTCTTTCTGCTGGATACCTGTGTTTGAACCTTGGCCTCCTCCTGGACTTGTCTCAGCCTGCTCCTTGTGTTTGACGCCCGACCTGCTGCTTGACTTCTGTGTATGACCCCGGCTTGCTCTCAAGACTCCAAATCTGTCTGGCCTTCTTTGTGCTTGACCCCCGGCCTTCTCCTGTTCCAAGCTCCACTCTCAGCTTCAGGTATTAGAGCCCCAGCTTTCTCCAGCTAAGTGTCAAGTCCATTCTGCATGGGTACCTCTTCTTCCAGAAGACCTTCAGCTTACTTCACCTTCAGGCAACCCATGCCCCTCCGTGCCCAGTGCCCGCTGTTCCACTCTCAGGGTTACTGTGCACCCAGTTGCAAGGGAAGCCGCTCTCAGCAACTCGGCCCTGGTGAGTACCTGACAGTTACTAATTTCCTTTAGTTTATTCATTTCGGAATTCTTTTAGTTTAGTTTAGTTTCATAAAATTTTGTTTTGTTTATACATTTTCGAACAAATTCCAAATTTTTGGAATGAAAAAAATAAAAAAATGATCGACCAATTTGAACTGTTGTCAAGGAGCGGGCCAGGAAGCAGGCCTCCGCGTCCTTAACAACCGATGACTCATCAGCTGTCTGGGGGCTTCCCCTCCAAGAGCTGAAATGTAAACAAAAGAATGCCAGCAATGAAAATTAAAGAAAAAACTGTGTGCCCCCCCAATCCATACCAGGTTCATAAAAAACAAACTGCGTGGGGTCCCCCCAAAATTCATACCAGACCCTTATCCAAGCATGCATCCTGGCAAACCAGGAAAGAGGGGGAATGAGCGCTCCCCCTCCTGGAACATACCATGCAACATGCCCTCAACATAAGGGAGGTGCTTTGAGGCAGGGAGGGATCCCCATGTTGATGGTGACAAGGACCTCTTCCCCACAACTCTGGGTGGTGTTTATGGGGATCTGCAGGCGAGGAGGCTTATCATAATCTGGAACCATCCTTTAACAAGGGAGCTCCCAGATCCGAGCCCCACCCCCTATGAAAATGGGTAGGGGTACATATTCACCAAAAAAGTATAAAAAGTGAGTAAAGACACAACACAAGTTTTTCTCAAGCCCTTTATTAACAATTTTTTTAAAAACATCCCCATTGTAGATACATCATGAATCAAGACACCTGCTGCACCACTGGACCCAAAAGGAGTAGATTCATCGTCAATCAAGATGCCTATCGCAATGCTGGAAAAAAAGAAAAAAACTCCGGTCAAGGAGTCACAAAGTGATCACAAGGGGGCGGGGTCACCCACTGACGTCAACAGGTGAATCTGCCCCTTCGCTGTTTAAGAAATGACAGACAGTTGAGCAGGCAGGTGGCTGGAGCCTTTTTATAAATGTTTTCCTATTTTTTAGGTCCGGCATTGTGTCAAGCGTAGTGATTGATAATAAACAACACCGGGGGATAATTGTTTTTTTTTAAATAAAGGACTCAAAAATTCATGTTGTGTCTTTACTCACTTTTAATACATTTTTGGTGAATGGGTAGGCCTTACTCATTCATATGGGGGCTGGGATTTGGGTGCCCCTTTGTTAATGGGGGCTTACAGATTCTGATAAGCACCCCACCTGCAGACCCCCACAATCACCGGGCAATGCACCCCCCCATATTCAGGGTATGTGGCCTGGTATGGTTCAGGGGGGCGCTCACTCATCTACCCCCTTTCTTGGCCTGTCAGTCTGCATACTGGGATAAGGGCCTGGTATGGATTGAGGGGACCCCACACTGTTTTTTTCTTCAAAATTTTGCATTGCTGCCATTCTTTTGTTTACATTTCAGCTCTCAGCCTGCTGACAGCTGATAAGACATCGGTTATTAAGGGTGTGGCAGCTGGATTCCTGGTCCACTCCCTAACAACCAGCTATTCTTCACACAGAATTCAAATTAATTGATCAATCGTTTTTTAACCGTTACAAATGTGAGTCATTGCCAACATTTGGAATATGTTAGAAAACGAATATATGAAACTAAATTCGTTACTATTTCAATTGGAGATTTGGATACATCCGATACATCTGAATCTCTGATAACCGAAAGTTTGTTCGAATTATCATTGGGACCAAAAGGAATTGCACATATCTGGTGATAACGTCGGAAGCAGTCTCCAATGCATAGGCTCGGTTGGGAGGAACATTGGGGACAATTAAAAGTGGTGTCTCTCCTACAGTAACTCACCTTCTGCTGCATACACAACATTTTTCCTGATTCTGTGGGTGGAATGTTTTCTGGAAAATGTTGCTCATGAAGTCCGCTTGCACAATCAGAGTAAATGCTTCCTGGGGGGATCCTTGCTGGTAGATAAGGGCAGTGACAATTTCTTCTATAAATTTGAGGAAGGTGCTGGGTCTTTCTGTTGACTTTTGATAGATGACATTTTTAAACCAGTACAGGGACTTTCTAGTTGATAAATAGGGCTGTAGCATCTGATTATTTAAATCCAGCCCACCCATTAACTGATTATAATCGTGCATACAATCAGGCTTTTGGATGGGACCGCATCTTCTGTGAATTTCCACCAAGGTGTCATTGTGGAAGGTGGACAGGTCGTACACATCTCTCTTATCCCTTCACTTCACAGCCAACACTTCCTCATTCCTCAGACTTGCTGATTCCCCCCTTTGTAGCCTTGTGGTAACTACATTTTGATGGAAGCCCTTCCTGTTTTTTCGGGTGGTACCAAAGGCCAACGTTTTTTCACATACAGGTGGCGGAAAAGTGGCAGACTTGTATAGTAGTTACTAAGGTAGATATGGTTGTCTTTTTTGAGCAGCGAGAATGCCAAGTCCCAGACAATTTTTCCGCTTGTGCTGATGTAGGTTGGGCACTGAGGGGGCTGAAGCTGGGAGACTTTGCCTTCGTACATGCTGGAGGCATGCACATATCCTGTGGCTCTTTCACAAAGCTTGTTGAGTTTTAATCCACACCTGGCCCTTTTACTGGGAATGTATTGCTTGAATTGCAGCCAGCCAGTGAAATGGACAAGGGAATCGTCCACACAAATGTTTTGGTCAGGGACATAAAGTTCTGCAAATCTTATAGATTTTTTTTTTATTAGTGGATGAATTTTATATAATTTGTCATAGTTGGGAGGGTGCTGTGAGTTATCATTGAACTGCAGGAAGCGCATGATCATGTCATAGCGTGACCTGGACATTGCGACAGAATAAATTTGCATGTGATGGATGGGGTGGACCAGTAGGCATGTAATTTGTTTATTTTGTAAAACGTAAGATCCGAAAACAACTCCTCCACTGTGAGACATCTCCAATGAAACAGACGGGCATAGGATGAATTGGGGTTGTTTGCAATATATTGCTCCAAAAAAAAAAGGTTAGTCTGGTCCATGATGTATTGCAGTAAATCGGCAGGGAAAAAAAATCTATTCCAGAAAAATTGTCAGTGTTGGCCTGCACACCTGGCTGTGTGGTAAAAGAAGGATTGTTGCTGAGGCTAAGCTGAAAGGCAGTAATAATGGATTTGCCAGGGCATCTGGAAGATAGGTTTGGTCCCTGATTCTTTGGGTCCGGTGTGATATTCCAGTGCTGGTACTGGGTCTTTCATCCTAAGGTCTAGCGCCACTGGTGTGGGTGGCATTGGGGTGTAAGGCACTGCTGGTGGTTTCCTGGTCTTCTGAGCATCTTATTCTTTTAGGAGGGACTGTTTCTTCTTCCATTTCGGTCACTGATCCACTAATTTCTACTGGCTTGTATTCCAAATTGGAATCAGATGGTGAGAGCTCCCCGATTCTCTTATCCGACATACTAAGGATTTTATATTGTAAATGTGTGCAGACTAAACCCCTGATTTTAACACATACCGTTAGACAGGCTTAATTGGCTGTCTGCGGGCTGATCGGTAAGTTAAGCTTGTTTTTTTTTCCCTTGGATTTATCCTTGGTCTTTTTTATAAGGATTTTTGTTATGGCGGCTCTGGAGAATGCGACTGTATGATGGGTAAACTTCTGATAGGCGGCTGTGATGTTGGCTCTCTGGTAGGTACACTGATTAGGCTGCAATGATGGCTGCACTGACAGGTCCACCCAGGGGGTGTGCAGCACAGCGATCGTGGCCGCGCCGTGTTGATAGGACGCGCTGGGACCCCGATCTCTGTAAAGAGGGGTGTCTTTATCCATGTTATGGGCTGTGTCCAATCACAGACAGGCGCATGTAAATACACAGGTGCCAGTAATCAGCACTCCTCGCCTCACACTGACAGAGTGTGGGGAAGTAGAGCCAATCAGCGGCATCTCCTCACAGGGGGCACCAAAACATGTAATCAGGGCACTGATCATCAGTGCCTGATTACATTATAGTGCCAACATTGTCACCAATTAGTGCCCACCATTGCCCACCAGTGCCAGCAATCAGTACCCACCAGTGCCAGCAATCAGTGCCCACCAGTGCCAGCAATCAGTGTCACCAATCAGTGCTCATTAGTGATGCCAGTCAGTGCTGGCTATCAGTGCCCCCTATCAATGCTGCCCATCAATGCCCATCACTGCTGTCCACCAATGCCCATCAGTGTCACCCATCAGTGGCACCCATCAATGCTCATCAGTGCCCATCAGTACCGCCTATCTGTGCTGCCTATTGGGGCCCACCAGTGCCACCTATCAGTGGCAATCAGTGCCACCTATTAGTGCCCATCAGTGCCGCCTATCAGTGCTCATCAGTGCCACCTATCAGTGCCCATAAGTGAGGCATATTAGTGCCTCCTCATCAGTGCCAATGAGTGCCAACTTGTAAAAAATAAAAAAACCCAGCTGTGATTAAATACCACCAAAAGAAAGCTTTTTGTGTGAAGAAATTTTAAAAAAAATGTCATTTGGATAGAGTGTTGCATGACGATGTGCAATTTTCATTCAAAGTGCGACAGTGTTGAAAGCTGAAAAATGCCCTGTGCAGGAATGGGCTGTAAGTGCCCAGTAGCAAGTGGTTAAGGAAGGTTTAGTGTTTGGATTAGCAGGAAGTTCATTTATGGTGGGTCTTTGGACAGGGCATCACTCCTACTAACAACAACGAATGTCACTGATCTACAGCACAGAAAGCTAATATTGTTTAGCATCATATGTATATTTAGAAAAGCATTAAATCAGGAGTCAGCATTATGTTTTAGTTTGAAAGGCCATAGTATTAAAATAAAAAGCATCCACAATACATGTATTAACTTGGGGCATTTACTTTTTAGTAAAGCATAATATTATTTATTTATTTATTTTTAATAAGTAAGGAGTTTACTGAGCTATACTTACTCACCATTTAACTACAGCTTCCCTAATTAACGCTCAATTAATTACATCTGTTTTTTAAACCTCAAAGTGTTTATAGACTAATTACATGCTAATTTATTAAATAGCTCATTTGAACACAGTCAGCAAGTATTACATGCTGCGTGTAAAATTTTGAGTGACATCAAATATACATTTTTGCAAGTGATATGTTAGAAAAGTTGTGATGATGTGTAGAGCTCTGGCATTATAAAGGCGTGATAACAAGGAAACTAAGGGCCAGTTCACACAGCGAGGTGATGCGAGGCGACACGGCTCGCCTCGCCTCGCTCCCGCAAGTCGCCCCCGTTCTGTACAATGGAACCGTTCTGAGAGGAGCGACTCGAGTCGCTCCGACTCAGAAAAAAGGTTCCTGTACTACTTCTGGGCGACTTCGGGGGCGACTTGCATTGACTTCTATACAGAAGTCCTCTGCAAGTCGCCGCTGAGGTCCCCGCAGGTCGCGGCGAGGCAAGTCGGAGACGCCTCGCCGCGCCTCGCTGTGTGAACCGGCCCAAACACTTCCATGCTTATTAAATCCCACTTACAGTAAGTAAAAGTAGTACTCATATCACATAGTTTATATCAGCTTCAATGGACTCTGTCATTTAAAAAACAAAAAAAGCATTACAATTTTTTAAGAGATCTGTTTCCTTTGTTCAGCTACATTACAAAGATTTTTCGAAAAAAAACTCTTGGATGCTGGTGAGGCTATTAAAAATGTGTCCCTGATAAATCAGATCTCAAATCACAGGATGGCTTTGCTATTCCTTCACAGTTTTGCAACTGGATTTTCATTCCACCCTTTTTTAGTGAATGCTGTTTTTATCAGAGTATTTGGGGTGTTTTTATTTTCCCCCTTATGCCACTGCTCCTTCTCCATTTTTTACCCCCCTGTTTGCACCTTCCATTCACTCTTGCACATCTGGACTGTTTGTTGTAAGTATGTTGCCATGAGATTCTCATTCACATACTGTACACTATAAATACGGTGTACTGCTGAACAGTTTTTACCCCTATACTGAACTTTACTTTCATTGTTTCTGCTGTAATACAATATTTGTTTTATTTTTATTTTTAATGTTTAATTATCAGTACACTTCTACTTTTATATAATTCTCAGATTTTAATGCAGTTGACCATGTGCATTTCTTTATGTTTTAAGTATATTTCTCCATATATATTTTATGTATTTATTATTATTATTATATATATATATTTTTTTCAAAAATATTTTATTGTAATAATCAGGGTAGCATACATACATGAACAAGTATATTGCCAACATTGCAGATAAACCAACGGTACATTCTAGTGTACAACTATGCATCGGTGTCCGTAAAAGGAACATTTTGTGTTTAGACCTTGTAGACTTGAACAATTACAAATACAGTAAGTAGCATTATTTAGGAAAAGAAAATAAAAAAAAATAAAAATAAAAAATAAAAGCATGTCGAAGACCAGGGTCCAGTAGAAGTGAAGATCTAAGGCCAAGGAACACGAACAGGGCTTGACCCTTGTGGTGGGTCAGTTTCCTAGCAGGGTTGTAGAAAGCATAAAATCTTGCCTAAGAAAGCTTACTGAGGAGAAGGGTAAGGGGTAAGTAACCAAGCCAATTTCGCCATAAGGTCACTAGAACCAACGAAAAACCTACTGGCCTTATATTATGAAGGTCTAGGCAAGCTTAGGAACAACCCTTGTATGGTCTGAACCTACTGTATCTATTCAGCCCGTTGGTTATAATCACGAACCGTGGCGCGTCAGGCTGTTTTATGAAGTACCCTAATGACTAGAGCGGGTATGAGGAGGGGGGGAGGGGAAATAGAATCAGGTAAATTGTTGGAGTGAAATAAAGAGGGGAAGGAAGGGGGGGTAGGGGGGGGTAGGGGGCCTGGGGAAGGATGGGGGGAACAGGGAGGGGATCCAGATGTGCTCCATTAAATATCATTGCCGCAGTTGGTTACAATAAATTCATTCTGAATGTAGGACTGTATCAGTAAATGGCAATGTATTTCCATCACCTATCGGTTAAGGGGGGATGTCGTCAGCGGTCAGTCAGGGTTTAAAAGAATGTCCTTGTAGGCCTGGGTGGACTCAAATTCTTTCCAGCAGGCCCATTTCTGAGTGAATATGTGCGGGGTATCCTTGGAAATATTTATCAGTTCTTCCATCTCTGCTATCGCCTGAACTCTCAGCGTCCATTCTTTGATGGACGGACTATCCTGGGATTTCCAATGTCTGGGAATACAATGCTTCGCAGCATTGATTAAATGTATAAGAAGGGACTTACGGTAAGATGTATTGCCTATGTTAGTGTGGTGCAACAATTATTATATTTCTTATGTAAAAAAATAACAACTATTGTTGTTATTATTATTATTTAAATATAATTGAATATACTGTAAACAGTATTTATATATTCATTTGAAAATCTTGGACATGGGTGCACATCCTGGCAGGGAATATGCAGTTTATTTCCCCAATTGGAAAATGTCATAAACTTTAGGGAATCATTTTTTTTGGATGTTAAATCTTTCATCTGGGTGTTAATTTTTGAGGGGAAATATATGTTGGTATGTTTAAACATTGTGTTTTCATATACTTTTGTATGACTACATTTTATATTTACCCTTGAGCACATACTGTATGTGAAAGAGGTCCAATTTTTTATGTTGTATAGGTAAATTTGCATAGTATAGCCTGTCAATAATTGACACATATCACAAGACAACTTCTCTAATCTTCAACAGTTTTGTGGGTTGATTTTTCATTCCTTCTTTTTCTAGCAGATGCTGTTTGTTGGTAGATAGTCTGTCATCAGTAAACATTTTGATATTGTTAGCAAAAAAGTGAAGAAGATATTAGTTAGGTTGGGCTATTGGCATGATTGACTACCCTACTGTTATTATTTTTGAAATGTTTTCCCCTGCGTGGTTCTTAAAAATAAGCTCTTTTTTCATCCCTATCCATGGCTGTTCTTGTCCGAAAGTTCTCCCACTGAGCAATTGGGTTGATAAATCTGTATTGTAGAGTTTGCATCTTTAAAATTGTACCAATTTGAAAAAGACCATGGATTCATTAAAGCAAAACTTAGAGGAGTGATTTGTATCATACTGTTTAGTCATTCCTTATCATTTATTTCATTGGTACTGGGATTTTTTAGTGCAGGATTCTTTGTCTTCAGAGAAGGGAATCCTGATATATTAGAACCAAAGTGGAAAAGATATTAACCACTTCAATACCAGGTACTTATACACCTTCCTGCCCAAGCCAATTTCCAGCTTTCAGCACTGTTGCAATTTGAATAGCAATTGCGCAGTCATGCTGCACTGTATCCAAACACATTTTTTATAATTTTGTTCCCACAAATAGAGCTTTCTTTTGGTGGTATTTTATCACCTCTGTGATTTTTATTTTTTGCACAACAAATAAAAAAAGACCGAAACGTAAAAAAAATAAAGCTTTTCTTCCTTTCTGTTAAAAAAAATTGTAAATAAGTATGTTTTCTCCTTCAATGACGGGCACTAATATGGCTGCACTGACGAGCACCGATAAGGCAGCACCGATGAGCACCAATGAGATGGCACTGATGGGCACTGATGATAGGCACTGATAGGCGGCACTGATGGGCACTGTTAGGCATCACTAATGGGCTCCGATAGGTGGCACTGGTATGTGGCACTGATGGGCACTCATAGGCGGCACTGATGGGTACTTATGGGTGGCACTGATGGGTGGCATGGATGGGCACTGATGGGCACTGATAGGTGGGCACTGATGGGCATGGATGGGCACTGAGAGGTGGCACTGATGGACACTGATGGGTGGCATTGATGACACTGATGGGTGGCATTACTGGGCATCACTGATTGGCATATATTTGGCATATTTTTGTGGATTCCCATGGGGTACGTACCTGGCCATCCACATGTTGTGGGCTTCCCTGGTGGTCCTGGTAGCTTCCCTGGTGGTCCAGTCTGGGCATCCAAGGGGGGGCTGAGCTGATAATAAATCAGCACAGACCCCCCTATACGGAGAGCCGCCAATCGACTCTCCTCTACTCGCATCTGTCAGACGCGAGTGAGGAAAAGCAGATCAAAGGCTCTTCCTGTTTACATTGTGATCAGCCATGATTGGATGCAGCTGATCACATGGTAAAGAGCCTCTGCCAGAGGCTCTTTACTGAGATCGGTGTAGCGGTGTGTCAGACTGACATACCGCACCACCGATCGCTGCAATGTGAGCCCCCACAGGCACGCGGAGGCTGTTATCCTGCTGGATGTCATATGATGCCCAGTCAGGATAACTGAACGGGAAGTGGTTAAAGTTAGGCTGAGCTACCGGCCTAAATAATTACTCTGTTATTATTAATTGTCCTTTTTCCCCATGATGTGGTCCTTTAAAACAAACCATTGCTGAAAAAACCCTTTAAATGTTGCATCTTTCAAATATTTTGGGGTCGTTTAATGCAATTAGGTTTACTAATTAATACATTTGTTATAGCTATCTTTTTTATCAGCCTGTCCTAGAAGAAAGTGCTGCTAAAAATATTTGGGCCCTTTGCCTTTGTGACATCCAGTCATACCAGTAGCTGTTTTTTTTGTTTTTTTTATATTCAGGGGCTTGGCTATGGCTACTAGTAATTTAAAGTACCCTTATTCTAATGTCAGCACATTCCATTGTATATGTGTGGAACTGAACATTTGAGATTGTTATTTGTTAACTGCACAGTGTGGCAAAAAATGTTGTCAATTACTTTTGTTGTGTTTTCTGGTCCCACAAATCAAGGACCTCTTGTGTTCCTTTGGAGTTGTTCCTGGAATTAGCCTATTAGTTATGTGGGTGGGACTGGCTCAGGAACACAAAATCCTATTACATATGTACAGAGGTATCTTACAGCAGTGGGAGGCTGGGATTATAGGAACACAGAAGTAATGGAATGTATGAGGAATATGGAGGGCGCAGAGAATGTGCACAGAATACACTTGGGGGGTGAGGTGTCTCTGACAGGAAGGATACCCATTTTTGTAATTGGGGAAAAACCAGCATGCCCTAACATACAGTGAAGATGAGGAAACTTGGGAGGGATGTGGCACAGAGTCTAAGGATCTGCCTGGTCTTCCTTGTCAAATTTGTTTATTGTTTTGAACAAAATAAAGGAGAACAATCTGAATTGTACAAAGATTGGGGTACATATTCAAAAGGTACATATTCAAGGGAAAACAAATTAATTACTTCATTTGGAAAGAGACATATAAAAATTGAAATGCAATATCACACTATAAAAGCATCAAATAGACCATCAAAGTCAATGGTCAAAAACGTCATATCATTGAAAAGAAAAAGAAAGGTTTGCATTGAATCTATTAACACACACAATGACAATATCTCTTCTCCTCTTCTCAAATACAATGAATGAATGAATGAAATACTTGTATAGCGCACAATGTGAACTGAATCGCCCTTCTCACTTAGTACTCAGGAATGCACTTTGCCAGTAATCCAACCTCAAAGATTTACTTTGAGTTGACCTTTTGTTTCATTAGGTCTTTAACGAATTACCGAATTATGCCAAATGTATTTGTTATATCCATCTGTTATATCCGCTATCATTTCTTTCGTGTTCGTTGAAATTCGTTATTTTTTTTATTCAGACATTTGGATGCATCCAACTGTCCGAAAGATGCAAAATTCGGCCGAATTTTGATCGTTATGAAACTAATTGCACAAGCCTACCTTCCAATGCACCCAGCAGGCAAGCTCTCGGGTCCAGTGGAAGGGAAACTTTAAATACCAATACTAATACTAATTTATTAGCAACAATATTTATAACTGGGTGACACGTTCAATGAGCAAATACCTACCGCCTGAAATATATCTTCCTATTGCTCCCCATCCAACTGGCCAACATCCCCCTCCCATTTTTCCCTTACACCCAGGGGATGCTGCTTCAAATAGGATTATAATAGTATGGCATAGCGTTGTGAAATAAACCACTAAGATGAGTCAGCATCCCTTATGAGACTAAACACTCCGAAGACCTACTCTGTGCTGTAACCGCATGTCAAAGTTGTAGGTAATGTGAAAGCATCGAGGGCAGCAGATTGTACACCTCCTTCAGGGCAGTGAAGGTCCGTAGCACCTGTAAGGGAACTGTTTGCCCGACACGTGCTGGTGCGCATGCGGGGATGCACGGGTGTAAGGAAACCAGTGGAGATCACCAAGCGTGCGCTAGTGTGCATGCGCGCATGCACAGGGGACTACAGATGCCTGTGCGCGCCTAAGCACACGAGCGTGCATGACCCGTGGCATACACGTGCAGGAGCACGCCTTAGAGCATATTGCCGTAAGATGGCCTATTTAAAAGGGCTCTGGCAACAGATCGGTGCTGACTGGTCTTCAGCTGTGTTCCCGTTACTCTGAAACCCGCATTATCTGTCTGATTACCCGTTGCTGACCTTGGCTCCTGTTGACCCTGCTCTGAACTGTGCTATACCTGATCTTTGGTTCCTGATCCTGGCTTCCCATCTGACCTGTCTCTGCCTGATTTTCCGGTATCCTACTGCCCGCCTGTTGATGAACCCGGCTTCCCATCTGACCAATCTCTGCCTGATTTTCCGGTACCCTGCTACCCGCCTGTTGACGAACCCAGCTATTCCTGTGACCTTGCTCAGGTGCCCTGCTCAGCCCAGCATTACTACCCGAGTGTCTGCAACCACAGTCCTGAGACTAGCTGCTACTTCCTGCTCTGCAACCACAGTCCTGCGACCAGCTGCGACTTCCTGCTCTGCACCCACAGTCCTGCAACCAGCTGCGACTCCCTGCTACAGGATTCCGGGCTTCCATCTGCAGGCACTTGTGTGCCTCCTGTCCTTTGGCTCCTTCTGTTCCACTCTCAGCAGGACCTGGACTGGAGATACAAGAGAGGCCAACCTCGTCATTTCAGTCTCCCCTCAGGTACGTAACAGCACCCCATTATGGAATATTTGCTTAAGATGTGCAACCCCATATGCTTTCCACTTAGCTCCGGATTGCAGTTTGGCTAATTCAGTATAGGTGTCATTTAACCAAATGGGACTATAGTCAGTATAGCCATCTGCCTTCTGGAGATACTTGGATTTACTCCATACCTTTTGACTGAGACTTTAGGTTGAGTAAGTTTATGCAGCTTGACAAAGGCCTGAGCCTCCAGATCCATTGGAATAGGTCTTCTGCTAACAGTATGGAGCATTACTGTCTGTGAAGAACATGGGGTCTTGTTCCCTGAGTCCCCTACAGACCCAAAAGTGCCAATAAGGTGTTGCAGCTGTGCTGCCAGGTAATACAGCCATGGATTTGGCAAAGCAAACCCACCTTCATCTTTGGGTCTTTTTAGATGTTCTAGTTTGATTCTGGTGAGTCAGTCTTTCCAGATTAAACTACAGAAAATGGTATTTATTATTCTAAAAATCTTTAAGGGAATAACCATGGGGGCATTGTGAAGAAAGTAAAGAAGTTGTGGCATAAGTATCATATTCATCAAGTTTACCTTTCCTGCCATCGATACGAAGAGGGCATTCCATTTTGGTCTTATCCCTAAAGTGTTGGAGGAGAGGGGAGACGTTTAAATGACTAAAATGCAGTTGGGAAAAGAACCAACCGCCACCTGCAATTCTTCTATGGTAAGTGGAGCCTCCAACACTTTCCTCTGATTTGTAGACAGTTCGAGGAAAGATATGTTTTGTAGATACAGGTCAAGTTCTTCCTGGATGTAGGAGGTACCAGAACAGTAAAGAGATTCATAGAAACTAGCTAATTCCTGCATGATCAACTCAGGCGAGCGCACTAGGGGACTGGCCTGGGATTTAATGGCTGCTATAGCAGGAGATCTTTGGTGAGCGTTCGCAATCCTTACCAGAAGGCTACCAGTTTTCTCACCCTCCTCAAAGAACACCTGTTTAGAGAAAAAAATCTCTTCTTTTCAGCTGGGGAGGAAAGCAAATGTTCATAGGCAGAATGGGCTGCCTGCCACACCTCCTTAGCTGAATCAGAGGGATCTGCAATGTATTTTTGTTCCAGCACCTGAACGCGAGATTCCACCTCGGCCTTAAGGGCGAAGGAAGCATATTTTAGTTAATTAATTTCTGTTATTAATAAGCCCCTCAAATACGCCTTAAAGGCATCCCATTGTTGCAAGCATGAGCCATTGAGATCCTGGAACATGAAAAACTTGCACATTCTCCTCACTATTCCCTCGTGAGAATGAAATAGCTTCAACCAAAATGCATTCAATTTCAATGGGGCTCTATGTAGCCAGTGGGGCCAGCTTGAGGTGCACCACTAAAGAGGAGTGATCAGACACACTACGAGGTCTATGTCCCAAATCAGAGACAAATGGCAGCATGCTCGAGTTGCCCACCCCCAGGTCAATTCTAGACAAACTACCATGTGTTTTAGAGAACTATGTAAATTATAGATGTGCAATTGTTTTCATCCAAATGCATTTTTGTCAGAATTTTGGATATTTTCGTTATCATTTTAACAAACGATAACGAACGTGCAGAATCTGAAAACCGAAAAAGATCCAACATAAACAAATGCTTTATTTTTGTTTTCATTGTGACAACAGTTCAATATAGATAGGAGATTCGACATGACGCTGACAATAGCAATCTGTGTCCATCGAACCTGTGGTCGAAAATGCCTAACCTTAGCTCTATTAGCCCAAGATTATTCTACATAAAGAGAAAAGATTTGACATAGAGAGAAAAGATTCGACATTATAGAGACAATAACAAAAAAGGTTGAATGGGCCTAACCTAACTCTATTAATCCAAGATTATTCGACATAGAGAGAAAAGAATTGATATGAAGATTCGACATGAAGATTTGCCGAAGCAGTCGCTGCGCATGGACATTTATGGTCAAATGTTCCGTCCATAGGCTATAGAAGAATTCTAATGTTGGTTGACTAATTAATAAATATAATTATTACTAGTGTCATACAACATTAGAATTCTACTATAGCTTGTAGGCGGAACATTCAACCAGAAATGTATGATTGTAGTGTCGTACAGTTTAGCTGCTCCATCGAATCTTCCGCCTACAACCTATTCTGTCAAATCTTAGAACATTCGACAGACACCATAAGCCTTCAATTACATTTTTAATGAAACAAAATAAATAAAAACAAATTCTCGGGAGTAACTAAATAAATTTATTTTTCAGATGAAAACGAAATTTCCGAAACAAAATATTTTAGTGTGTAGATGTCTAGTAAATTGTTTGAGATTAGGATTACGTTTCGCCAGATATCCACCCAGCCCAACTCTTGCAACAACCTTGCCAAGGGAGTACCTCTGGAAAGGGCAGAGGGCCTAGGGGCCAGATGTCTATCCAAGACAGTTGAAAATCCCAATCATGAGCAACGGTACATCTGGCCTGCCATCCAAGAATCAGATCAGGAGCCCGAGCACCGCTGCCGTGAAGGGTGGAGGTATGTAAACACAAGCCAATAAACATGTCAATGCACCAAATGGACAGTGAATGAAAATAAAGCGAGTTTCCGTGTTTATTTTACTGTCATACACCTGGTAGTCGAGAGCACTATGGATCAAATCACTGATCCCCCCTAGTGTGGGAGGTATGCGTAGAGTGATAAGCTCTCCCCTACCCAGGAGTATCGTAAACAGCAGACTGTCTCGGCTGTCAAATTAGTTTCTTGAAAGCAAAATTAGTTTCTGGAGCAAATTTATTAAGGCACATAAAGATCATAGTATGCTCTAAAGGAGAATGAATTCCCCTGACATTCCAAAAGACTATAGGGTTCTTAGCCATGGAGAGTGGTAAGTCATTACAAGATGCAATACTGACAAGGAGCCCTGGGTTAGGGAGCCCCCAGGACTCCCAGCACTTAGGGCCAATGGACTGCTTACCATCCTTCAAGTAGTAGCAAGCAAAGTGTACCACACATGAAGGCAGAACACTGCACATAAAACAGGAGTTTGTACTGTTAAGTCATATCTTTTCCTCTGTATCTCACTGTTGGTTCTCCAGCTGCTGAAAGAAAATTGAAAGAAAAAAGTCTATTGTTCATCATAAACTGCCAACAGGGCAACATTAGCCATCACTGCGATAATCAATCGCCCAAACTTGTTCGTTTTCAAAATTTGTATATCCAGTGTTTGAATCAAGTAGCTCTCATCTTGATTCTGCATCGATATTATGTCCCCCAGCCAGAGAACTTCATCATAGCAAATGGAACGAGTCCCCCCTCCCCATTCAAAGACAGTAAGCAGTAAAGATGGGTTTATAAATTTAGATCTGGATAGCATAGCCAGGTGTCAGATGTCACTCCTCCTCCACATCATACACTTGGTGCTTTAAGGCCTGCTCATTTTGATCAAGCCAGGGTGAAGCTTCATTGGCCGACTCAAAGGACTGAGCTTGACCCCTCACAGCAACCCAGAGTTTTACAGCGTACAGAATTGCATATGGTAACTGCAGGAGCATCTGATGGTGTTTAACATCAGTAAATTTGGCTCTGCATTTCTTTATTCCTGCTGAGAAGTCAGGGTAAAATGATACCCTGGTGCCATTATATTGGATGTTGGCACATCTTCTCTGTCACAGTAATGGAGCAGTCTCGTCAGGATTGATCTGGGTGGTCCCCCCCAGTTGGGGCGGGCGAGATGGCACTCTGTGAGCGTGTTCCACCACAAAGAAAGGTGAGAAAGCATTCTTGTTAAATATAAGTAACCGGTTCTCCTCAAATGTTGTGGGGTCCCTGCCCTCCACCCATTCAGGGAGGCCCACAATGCGTACGCTATTTCGTCTGATATGATTCTCCATATCCTCCGCTCTATCATTTGCTTCTCTTGCCATCTGATATGATTATTATCCTAGTCTATGGGAGGTAACTGATCCTCCATGTCACTGACCTTACTCTCCACAGCCGTGGGTCTTTTGTAAATGCTGCCTCAGTAATGACACATCCTGCCGCAGGCCCCCAAACTGCTCCTTCAGTGTGTTAACAGAAGCTTTGCAGTTGTTCACAGCCCTACACAGTCACAGTTTACAATCTGCCAAAGTGGGCTGAGCCATGTTAGTTAGGTCTGCATGATCAGCGTCTTCTTCCCCATGGTGAAATGCTAAGATGGCTGCCTGCACCTGCACCCTTGACTGCTGATGTGCCATCCCCTCAGAGCAGGATGTATGTTCTGTCCCCGGGATCCCTGACATCCTCTGGGTGTAGTATAACATGTCCCTTGGAGCTTCCTTACCAGGGTCTTAGGAGGCTTTTGGGTCCCAAGTCCCTTAACTTGTCGCTGCCATGTGGAGTTCCCTTCAGTGGGAATACCGCGGTGCCATCTTAGATGTCTGGACCAGTGGCTTCATTCTGTCCTTTACGTGTCATTCCTCTAGTGCAGAGGACCGGCAAGGGTTCCACAGGGATCCCTGGCTCAGTATCCTGCTATATATAGCAGTAAAAGAAGTCGGTAAGTAGGCTATGGGAGGATCAATCATGGGTCAACTGCGGGAGCTGTGGGAGATGTGTCCTTTCACATGCCTGTCCTGGCCATGCTTAATGTTAGACAACCTTAGTGAAAAAACACCATCATGAAGGCTAAGGAACACACAATACAGGTCAGGGATAAAGTTTTGGAGAAATTTAAAGCAGGGTTATGTTATAAAAAAAAACAAGCTTTAAACATCTCACAGAGCACTGTTCAATCCATAATCCGACAATGGAAAGAGTATGGCACAACTGCAAACCTACCAAGACATAGCCGTCCACCTAAACTCAGAGGCCAGGCAAGGAGAACATTAATCAGAGAAGCAGCCAAGAAGCCCTTGATAACTCTAGGAAAGCTGTGGAGATCCACAGCTCAGGTGGAAGAATCTGACCATAGGACAACTATTAGTCGTGCACTCCTCAAATCTGGCCTTTATGAAAGAGTGGCAAGAAGAAAACCATTGTTGAAAGAAAGTCATAAGAAGTCCCATTTGCAGTTTGTGAGAAGCCTTGTGGGGGACACAGCAAATCTGTGGAAGGAGGTGCTCTGGTCAGATGAAGCCAAAATTTATGTTTTTAGCTGAAAAGCAAAACGCTATTGTCAGGTCACCTGAGGCCAGGTGACAGATGCACACCGCTGGGGTTAGGAGCACACTGCTAAGGTTGTGGACCCTTTGACTGACTGCTGCAGATGGAGCTCTGGTTGGTTCAGGAAAGCAGCTCCACCTGAACACCGACACAGACCAAACAGGGAGCTAGAGCGTAAGATTCCCCAGGGTGTGGAATCTAAGAGCAAGCCGGTTTTTACCAGTGCCTCTGGTGGTGAGGATGGATTTGGCTGCAGCTGACTCCAGGTCGCGGCCCTCTGGGTCCCTCAGCTCTTGCTCACTGACTGGCTCTGGTGGACAAAGCAGAAGCAGCAGTACAGGGTTAAACACAGGATAGACAGGAGAAAAAGCCAAAGTCGGGGCAACTAGCAGACAGGGATGGTCAGGAGAACAAGCCAAGATTGGGGCAACTAGCAGACAGGAATGATCAGGAATGATCAGAAGGACATGCCAAGGTCAGTACACAGACGTCAGAGATAAACATACAGCAAGATGCCACACAGAAGCGTAAACACAATTGTTTCTCAGGCAAGGCTGGCTTGCAGTGCATGGGGTTAAATAGTGTTTCCTGTTAGAGTCTGGGGTGGAGCCATGCTGAGAGAAGATTACTTAAACACACTGGTGTGAGAGCATGGCCCCTAAGCTGATACACAGACCAGAGAGGTAAGCAGACAGACAGGACGTGAAACATTACTGCAGATTCGTGACAGCTATGTGTGGTGGAAAACAAACATTGCCCATCTCCTTGAACACACCATATTCCCCAAGAAACATTATGGCGGCAGCATCATCTTGTGGGGATGCCTTTCTTCAGCAGGGACAGGGAAGCTGGTCAGAGTTGATGGAAGATGAATGGAGCCAATACAGGGCAATCTTAGAAGGAGACCTGTTAGAGTCTGTAAAAGACTTGAGACTGGGACAGAGGGTCACCTTGCAGCAGGACAATGACCCTAAACATACAGCCAGAGCTACAATGAAATGGTTTAGATCAAAGCATATTCATGTTTTAGAATGGCCCAGTCAAAGTCCAGACCTAAATCCCATTGAGAATCTGTAGCAAGACTTGAAAATTGCTGTTCACAGACACTCTCAATCCAATCTGACAGAGTTTGAGTTATTTTGCAAATAAGAATGAGCAAAAATGTCACTCTCTAGATGTGCAAAGCTGGTAGAGACATACCCAAAAAGACTTGTAGCTGTAATTGCAGTGAAAGGTGGTTCTACAAAGTATTGACTCAGGGGGGCTGAATACAAATGCACACCACACTTCTCACATATTTATTTGTAAATAAAATGAAAACCATTTATCATTTTCCTTCCACTTCACAATTATGTGACACTTTATGTTGGTCTATCACATAAAATCCCAATAAAATGCATTTACATTTTTGGTTGTAACATGATAAAATTGCAAGGGGCAGGAATACTTTTTCAAGGCACGGTATGAAAAGTGTCCACTAGTATAGCAGAGAGTCGGCAAACTTCCTACCTGTAAACACTAAAGTTTTTTTTTCAAAGAGATAGGAATAGCTACCCACCATTACTGGCTACCATCATCCCATTTGGGTAAAAAGTATTCTAGGAGGTCCATAACTGAAATTGAAAAGAAATTGCAGGAAAGAAAACTATATTTTAGTACAGGCAAACATCATAAAAAATAGATTTATAGAAAAGGCACATAAAAGGAAGTTTTAGAAGAAGAGATTAATTAGATTGATAAAACATCTTGAGAGGGCATCTTGCATACAAAAAAAAACTAATAAAGACAAAAATAACAAAGAGAATTAAATTACATCTATCATCAATTTTAATGTATAATATAGGAAGGTGGAAGCAATATTTAAGAAACATTGGGCCATTTTAATGAAGGATTGAGTACTGAAGAAGTGTTTTACAATGAAACCCAAATTAATTTAAAGAAAGGCACCTGCAATAAAGAATAAAGTAATAAAAAGTGTATTCAAATAAAAAGCAATCCACCTTTTCAGTGAAAAGTGGAAGGTGTAATAGTTGCAGAGGAGTTGGAAGCCAATATAAAGTAACCAATATAACAAATGGCTGCTTTGTACCTGGAAGGATTTAGGTGTAGAAGGTTTTTTTAAGCCAGTTAATCTGCTGACTGTGCTGTGATTGTGTTTTGTTGCCCATTTTTTTTTCTTGTATTGCTGTTGGGTGGGGTTATGTGTTGAAAATGTTACATATGTTTTTTGTTGTATAATGAAAAAAATGCAATAAAAATTATTTGGGGGGCGTGACCGGAAGCCGACCTTAATGGACGCCTAGCTCCCTCGCTCTCCCGCCAGCCTCCGCTAAACGGCACCCACGGGGATAATCCAGTGCCATCCAATGGGGAAATCTAGGGCTACCAGGTCGTCCAACTCCAGGGGACCCTCCGCTATCCCGCAGGGCTTAGCCACGCACCTCTGTTCTTTCTTTCTGGCAGCGGAGGTCCCGACTGACGAATCTTCCAAGATGGCGCTGGCCGCCACTACCGCGCTATCACGGGCTCCTCCTCAGACCCGCAGCGTCCATCCGAGCTACCAGCACGGACCCGAGGATCGAGGGACACCGCAGCAGGCATCCCTGGCCCCTGAGGCCTCCGGTGCGGTGAGTCAGCCCCCAGCTCCGGCTGCTACTGAAGCCGCCCAGCTAGGCCTGAGGCCTACCAATCCACCCCCACCGGCACCGCGGTGCATGAACAGTCTCCCCCTGGGGCCCACTCAGCACCCGCACTGCTCAGCACAACGGTCCCCCTCCCATCCGACTGCAGACCCGAAGACCGGCAGGGGGGCTTCATGTGGGGATGGACTGATCAGGGAGGAGGGTGGACTAGGCCTGAGGCCCTCAGGGAGTGGGTCTCCCCCTCCTCCAGACACTCAGTGCTCAGTGCTCCCTGGCACTTCCCAAGCTGCTCGGAGCACCCTCAGACCCCTCCATGTTTACTGCATCCATGGGATCCCCCTCTCTCTAGATGTTGAGGACTTTCCTGCCCCCCCTGAGGAGCCGCTGGCCTGGGCGTACCAGGTGGACCCCTGCAGAGCCCTGATTCAGGGTCTCCGCCATCTAAAGCTCAAAGACTGGTCTCTTCGGGGGCCCCCGGCCCCCGCATGACCAAAGGGGATCCCCGACCGTATCGGCATACCCTGGGGGACCCGTAGCTTTCTCCCACCAAGCAGGAAGAGGGCGACACCGGCCACCTTCCCTGGCCTCAAGCACCTTGCGGACCGGGTGGAGATGGCTGAGGAGGAGATACAGGAGGCCAAGATAGCGGTCCACAAGACCCAAACACAAGGGGTCGAACACCATCTGTTACTGAGAGATATGCAACGCCATGTGGAGGACTTGGATAACAGGGGGCGCAGGCATAACATAAGAGTAAGAGGAGTTCCGGAGTCCGAGGGCCCGGAGGACGTTCAGATTATCTTGCTGGAAATATTTAATACCCTCCTTGGAGAACCCACCACCAAATTTATTGAGATGGACAGAGCACATAGGGCCTTGCGCCCCAAAAATGCTAACTCTGGCCCCAGGGACATTATCTGTAGAGTCAACTCGTTCCACCTTAAGGAAGACATCATTAAGGCAAGCCCGCCTAAGCCCGCGTGGTGACCTTTCGGGACCACCCAGTGCAACTCTTCCCGGATCTCTCCTGGATTACTCTGCAAAAACGCAGACTTCTCCAACCGCTGCTCCGCATCTTGCAGGACGCCCACGTTCCTTATCGATGGGGTTTCCCGTTTAACCTTACCGCCAAACATCAAGGCAAATCGGCCTCTCTGCGGTACCCTGAAGATCTACAGACCTTTTGTGAGGACCTGGGCATCCGCCCCCCCCCCCCCCGGATCCCCGATTGGGACCTTGTGGCTACTCAACCTACACCTCCAACGCTGTGGCAGAAGGTTCCTCCACGCCAACGACCCAGAAACCGGGAGACGCAAAAAAAGTCTAACCGACAGGGCCCTGGCTGAAAACCCCAGCCCTTCCTTTTTTCCAAGTGACTCTTTTTCCTTCTATTACTAGTTGACCCTCTCTGACCTATCGACGGCGGAGAAGATGGTCTGTTGTTCCCTTGACTGATCAGCGGTTTAGTGCTCGGACGTCATATTAATGATGGCTCCCATTGTTTTCATTACCCCTTCCCCCCCCCCCCCCCCCCGGTGCCTTACCAACAAATTTTTGCTCTTAGGCTGGCTGTTGGGAGATTCGGGAGAGTGGGTTCCCCCTCGCTCTCACGACCCTCCCCTTTTTTCATATTTTAGCGCTTTTGCTCTTGTTTCAGTTTTTATACAATCTATACTCATCTATTCACCTTTAGGGGCTGAATGAGGAGACCTGGTCTCCTATGCGGCCGCCGGGCCCACGCCTCGTGCACTGGGCCGGGTGGCCCCCTGGGAATCCGTGCAGACCCGGGCGACCCCCTCACTCAGGGTCGAGTATTGTTATGTGTCGGGTCCGATTATGGATCCATGTTTTCTCTACGATCTTTTTTTGCTGTTCTAACGCATTTCTCCCCTCTCTCTCTTTTTCTCTCCCCCTCTCTTTTCTCTTCTGTCATCATTCCGCTGTCTGCAGGGGCCAGAAACGTAGTGGAAGGGTGGAACGGCTGGAACGCGTCCGCTCCTGGCGGTCTTTACTGGACGTTGTTACCGGTAAAGATCTATAAGACTTAGACCGCATACCTACCCCCCCCCCCCCAACTTGACTGATGGCTAAGATCCTATCCATGAATGTCCATGGCCTAAATTCATACAGGAAACGGCATCTGGCACTAAGGGAGTTTAAACAGTCGGGGGTGGATATTGTGCTAGTTCAGGACACGCACTTTGACAAGGGGGGATCTTTTGCCTTCGCCTCCAGAAGCTTCCCGCTTGCGTATCAATCCTCGGGGTCCCAAAAGAGAGCAGGGGTAGCTATCTTGATCCGACATGGAGCGCCGTTTACTTACGCTGACCATTACAGCGACCCCCAGGGGGGCTTCCTGATACTTAAAGGTATGTGGCAGTCACAGCCGATTACCCTGTGTACTCTATATGCTCCAAATGTCCATCAGCATAGCTTCCTCTCCAAAGTCTTTACACGTCTCTTTAAAGCAGATCATGGATACCTGGTGGTGGGGGGAGACTTTAATTTGGCTCACTTGGCTACGGCTGACCGCCTAGTGGCAACTACCCGTGTGCCCTCGCCCAGGGCCCTCCGGGACTCGAAGCTTTTTCGTCAACTTACCCGCCGTTACGCACTGTTTGACGCCTGGCGAGCCCTCCGTCCGGGGGATCGGCAGTACACGTACTACTCAGCTCCCCACCAAATGCACTCACACATTGATTATTTCTTTACCAATAACGCTACGTTAAGAGCGACACGTTGTGCATCTATCCTGCCGATCTCCTGGTCGGACCATGCCCCGATCCTGCTTACCCTGGAAATAGGCTCCCTGGTGACTTGGCCCTATAACTGGAGGCTGAATACCTTCCTTCTGCAACACCTTCCCTCCCAATCAGAATTAGTCTCGACCCCGAGCCACTATTTTGCTGAACATTTGACGACAGATGTCACCCTCCCCACTGTATGGGAAGCCCACAAGGCAGTAATACGAGGTAAGTGCATGGCGCTTTCCTCGGCCTTGAAGAGGGACGTCGCGGCCACCAAACTAAACACTGAGAAGGAACTCAGACAGTTAGAACAAAAACTGCAATCCTCGCCATCCTTGCCCCTCCTCAGGAAAATTACTAACCTGCGTATGGCGCTTGGAGACCTGGCACTTCGCCGGCTTGAGAAAGCCCTACTGCGGATCAAACAGACGTACTATGATAGGGGTAACAAGGCACACTCTCTCTTAGCTAGGAAGCTCAGAGACAAAGCCCTCCTGTCCGCCCCGCACCAGATCAAAAATAAAACTAATGAGCTTGTCTCTCACCCCACAGATATAGTTGATACGTTTGCAGGCTTTTACGCGGAGCTCTATAATAGCCCTGACATCCCTAGTAACCTCGTATCAGTGGAGTTCTCACATCGTATACAACAGTACGTGTCAGACAGTGCCATCCCCCGCATCCGAGAGTCGGACTTGGCCACTTTAAACATGCCCATCACGGAGGAAGAAGTAGAACTGACTGTTAAATCCCTCCCTGCGCATAAATCCCCAGGTGCGGACAGTCTGCCCTAAGAATATTATAAAGCATTTCTACCCCTCCTAGTCCCACACATGAGTAGACTCTTTAACGCTTTCCTACAGAATACACCCGTCCCCTCGGATATGCAACGCTCCTTCCTTACCTTGATCCCCAAACCAGATAAGGACCCCAGTCTCTGCGCCAATTATAGACCCATTGCGCTATTGAACGCAGACTTAAAATTTTTTACTAAACTGCTATCTCTGCGTCTCAACAAGGTCCTACCCTCCCTAATTCACAAAGACCAGGTGGGTTTTGTTCCCCTCCGCCAGGCAGGAGATAACACTCGGAAGGTAATAGACCTGATCGACGTGGCGAACGGGGAGGGTGTCTCCTCCTTGCTTCTAAGTCTGGACGCGGAAAAGGCCTTTGATAGACTGGGGTGGCCCTTCCTGTTCGCTACGCTGACCCACATAGGGATAGGGGGACCTTTTTTGCGGGCTATACATCACCTTTACTCCAACCCATCCTCTCAAGTGAAGATCCCCTTTGCCACCTCTTCGCCCTTTTCTGTCTCCAACGGCATGCGTCAGGGATGCCCGCTGTCACCCTTACTGTTTGCCCTCTGTATAGAGCCCCTGGTGATGTCTATTAGATGGAACCAAGCTATTAGAGGCATTCCGGTTCGGGGCCAGGAATTTAAGATTTCGCTATTTGCGGACGATGTAATCCTTACCCTTACCTAACCCAGGATATCCCTGCCCAACCTGCATATGGAGTTGGATCGTTACAGTGCATTATCGGGCTACAAAATTAATGCCTCAAAGTCGGAGGCCCTTCCAGTGAACATCCCACCGCTGGAGGTGGACCATCTACGATCCAACTTTCCCTACAACTGGAAGTCTACTTCCCTAAGGTACCTGGGGATAAACATTACCCCAACTTTTACCTCCCTCTACCAAGCGAACTATCCCCCCCTTTATGGAGATATTAGGCGACTACTCTCGCAATGGCGGAAACACCAAATTTCTCTCCTCGGTAGAATAGCCTCTGTGAAAATGACAATTCTCCCGAAACTCCTCTACCTCTTCCAGACCCTCCCCATTCCCATACCCTCCTCACACTTGAAAAAATTGCAAAGGGACCTACTTCAATTCACGTGGAACTACAAAAGGCACAGAATACCCAATCTGTCATGACCGCCTCCCGATCGGATGGGGGTTAGCGTTCCCTGACCTAGTTAAGTACTACCAGGCTACCCAACTCTGCGCGGTCGCTTCCTGGTTTACCCAGAGACCTCACAACCGATGGTCGGAAATCGAATCACTGTGGTTGGCCCCTATACACCCTAACAGCATGCTCTGGAGTGCAGCGGCGTCGGTCCCCCAGTCCCAACTACTGGGACCCATGTCCCATCTGCAGAGCCTCTGGCGTAGGCTCTCTAAGGTGTTTGGCTTGACCTCAGATAAATCGCTCCTGATCTCTTTTATTTGCAACCCCTTGGTGCCAGATAGCTTATCCCACCAGATGTCACACCCCTGGTCTTGCCGGAACCTCTTCCATCTGAGGACCCTAGTGGACCCCAGGTCGAGGAGACTACTGACTTACGCTGAACTCCAATCTAGATTTGACCTCCCCCGGCAGGGATTTTACAGTTATTTGCAAATCCGTCACTTTGCCCAGACTATCTCCTCAGACCTCCGCTTCTCTCCGCCTACCTCATTTGAAAATGTTATCTTAGCAGGCACGGCCCAGAAAGGGATGATTTCAGACATTCATAAAATACTTAATGCTTTTCCTATGGGCCTTAAAGGCAAACATGCATATATGCTTAAATGGGAGGAGGCTCTGGGCGAGGTGCTCACGGAGGAGCAATGGCAGGTGATCTGGTCACAGGCATCCAAAAGCTCCATGTGTACACTCTACCGGGAAAACGCATATAAAATTTTATTCATCTGGTATATGACCCCGGACGTTCTGCACGCCATTTACCCATCCACAACGGGCCGATGCTGGCGCTGTCTGGAGCACAAGGGCACCCTCTTACACATTTACTGGCAATGCCCCCATATAGTCCTCTTCTGGAGAGAAGTCCAGAGTCTCCTGGCCAGTATCCTGGACCGACCGCTGGATTTGAACCCCAAAACCTTCTTACTTGGAGTCCCCTTTCCCAAACTGTCAAAATCCCTACAGAAACTATCCCGACATATCCTGACAGCAGCGCAGTGTCTTGTTGCACTTCACTGGAAAAGCACACACCCTTCTACCCAAGACGCACTATACGCTAGAATTAGAGACGTGGAGCTAATGGAAAAGATGACCGCCAGGATACAGGACCGGTTGGAAGCGCATGATGTGATTTGGAACCCCTGGAATCTCAGGGGCGATCGTCCCTGAAAGACAAGCGGAATACTTAGGATGACTGCCCACCTTTATTCTTTCTTTTTCTTTTTCTCTTCTTCTCTTTAACTCCTTTTTGGTATCCCCCTCTCTTCTCTCCCTCTTGCCTTTTCTCTCTCATTTCCATCTTTCTTCCAAACTCTCCCAAGGGAGAGTGTTTGAACATGTTATCTATTAGTACAAGTATATTGCACTTTTAGTTGATACCTGCAACCTCAGCATGTCACTCTTTACTAGAAACAGAGATTTGAGGACTAGATTACTATTGGTTGGACTTTATCTCTGATTTACAATTGTTGATGAACCTACTGTCTGTGGATAGCTCTACTTGGCGTGGTTTGTACCTGCTACAAGTGGCTATACTCCGCAGGCCGATAAGCACTTACTGTTCGCTATCTTATCATTTTTGGTTCTACCAATGTTGCATTGAAGTGTATGTTATGTAATGCTTGCTGCTATACAAATAAAAAAGTTAATTGACAAAAATTATTTGATTTAGAAGAAAAAGCACACTTTCCTTACCTCCTCTGTGTGCGTCCCTACCAACTCTATGTCCCACAGGACCCTCTACTACTGCCACCCACAGTAAATAAAATGCCTAGCTATTATTGAACCTATGGCAATAGGGGTGTGAATGTGCCATGCTTTTTATAAACTAGTGACCGCAAAACATGCTGCAAACAAAGGGCAGCTCCATCAACTGTTCAGGAAACAATTGCATGCTGCATACCTCAAACTTAAAGGAAGCTAGCAAGCCAAACGCGATATATAAGTATATATATATATATATATATATATATATATATATATATATATATAGTGCCTTGCAAAAGTATTCGGCCCCCTTGAACTTTTCAACCTTTTGCCACATTTCAGGCTTCAGACATAAAGATATAAAATTTTAATCTTTTGTGAAGAATCACCAACAAGTGGGACACAATTGTTAAGTGGAACGAAATCTATTGGATATTTTAAACTTTTTTAGCAAATTAAAAACTGAAAAGTGGTGCATGCAAAATTATTCAGCCCCTTTACTTTCAGTGCAGCAAACTCACTCCAGAAGTTCAGCGAGGATCTCTGAATGATCCAATGTTGTCCTAAATGACTGATGGTGATAAATAGAATCCACCTGTGTGTAATCAAGTCTCTGTATAAATGCACCTGCTCTGTGATAGTCTCAGGGTTATGTTGAAAGCGCAGAGAGCATCATGAAGACCAAGGAACACACCAGTCAGGTCTGTAATACTGTTGTGGAGAAGTTTAAAGCCGGATTTGGATACAAAAAGATTTCCCAAGCTTTAAACATCCCAAGGAGAACTGTGCAAACGATCATTTTGAAATGGAAGGAGTATCAGACCACTGCAAATCTACCAAGACCTGGCCGTCCCTCTAAACTTTCAGCTCAGACAAGGAGAAGACTGATCAGAGATGCAGCCAAGAGGCCCATGATCACTCTGGATGAACTGCAGAGAACTACAGCTGAAGTGGAAGAGTCTGTCCATAGGACAACAATCAGTCGTACACTGCACAAATCTGGCCTTTATGGAAGAGTGGCAAGAAGAAAGCCATTTCTCAAAGATATCCATAAAAAGTCTCGTTTAAAGTTTGCCACAAGCCACCTGGGAGACACACCAAACATGTGGAAGAAGGTGCTCTGGTCAGATGAAACCAAAATCGAACTTTTTGCCCACAATGCAAAACGATATGTTTGGTGTAAAAGCAACACAGCTCATCACCCTCAACACACCATCCCCACTGTCAAACATGGTGGTGGCAGCATCATGGTTTGGGCCTGCTTTTCTTCAGCAGGGACAGGGAAGATGGTTAAAATTGAGGGGAAGATGGATGCAGCCAAATACAGGACCATTCTGGATGAAAACCTGTTGGAGTCTGCAAAAGACCTGAAACTGGGACGGAGATTTATCTTCCAACAAGACAATGATCCCAAACATACAGCAAAATCTACAAAGGAATGGTTCACAAATAAACGTATCCAGGTGTTAGAATGGCCAAGTCAAAGTCCAGACCTGAATCCAATCGAGAATCTGTGGAAAGAGCTGAAAACTGCTGTTCACAAACGCTCTCCATCCAACCTCACTGAGCTCGAGCTGTTTTGTAAGGAAGAATGGGCAAGAATTTCAGTCTCTCGATGTGCAAAACTGATAGAGACATACCCCAAGCGACTTGCAGCTGTAAGCAAAAGGTGGCTCTACAAAGTATTAACGCAAGGGGGCCGAATAATTTTGCACGCCCCACTTTTCATTTTTTTATTAGTTAAAAAAGTTTCAAAAATCCAATAGATTTCATTCCACTTCACAATTGTGTCCCACTTGTTGGGGATTCTTCACAAAAACTAAAAATTTTATATCTTTATGTTTGAAGCCTGAAATGTGGCAAAAGGTTGAAAAGTTCAAGGGGGCCGAATACTTTCGCAAGGCACTATATATATATATATATATATATATATATATATATATATATATATACAGTATCTCACAAAAGTGAGTACACCCCTCACATTTTTGTAAAAATTATATCTTTTCATGTGACAAGACTGAAGAAATTACACTTTGCTACAATGTAAAGTAGTGCGTGTACAGCTTGTATAACAGTGTAAATGTGCTGTCCCCTTAAAATAACTAAACGCACAGCCATTAATGTCTAAACCGCTGGCAACAAATGTGAGTATGCCCTAAGTGAAAATTTCCAAATTGGGCCCAAAGTCTCAATATTTTGCGTGACCATTATTTTCCAGCACTGCCTTAACCCTCTTGGGCATGGAGTTCATTAGAGCTTCACAGGTTGCCACTGGAGTCTTCTTCTACTCCTCCTTGATGACATCACTGAGCTGGTGGATGTTAGAGACCTTGCACTCCTCCACCTTCAGTTTGAGGATGCCCCACAGATGCTCAATAGGTTTAGGTCTGGAGACATGCTTGGCCAGTCCTTCACCATTACCCTCAGCTTCTTTAGCAAGGCAGTGGAGTTGTGTTTGGGGTCATTATCATTTTGGAATATTGCCCTGTGGCCCAGTCTCCGAAGGGAGGGGATCATGCTCGGCTTTAGTATGTCACAGTACATGTTGGTATTCATGGTTCCCTCAATGAACTGTAGCTTCCCAGTGCCGGCAGCACTCATGCAGCCCCAGACCATGACACTCCCACCACCATGCTTGACTGCAGGCAAGACATACTTATCTGTGTACTCCTCACCTGGTTGCCATCACACATGCTTGACACCATCTGAACCAAATAAGTTTATCTCGGTCTCATCAGACCACAGGACATGGTTCCAGTAATCCATGTCCTTAGTCTGCTTGTCTTCAGCAAACAGTTTGTGGGCTTTCTTGTGCATCATCTTTAGAAGACGCTTCCTTCTGGGACGACAGCCATACAGACCAATTTGATGCAGCGTGCAGCGTATGGTCTGAGCTGACTGACAGGCTGACCCCCCACTCCTTCAACCTCTGCAGCACTCATGCGTCTATTTCCCAAAGACAACCTCTGGATATGACGCTGAGCATGTGTAATCAGCTTCTTTGGTCGACCATAGCGAGGCCTGTTCTGAGTAAAACCTGTTCTGTTAAACTGCTGTATGGTCTTGGCCACTGTGCTGCAGCTCAGTATCAGGGTCTTAGCAATTTTCTTATAGCCTAGGCCATTTTTATGTAGAGCAACAATTCTTTTTTACAGATCCTCAGAGAGTTCTTTGCCATGAGGTGCTATGTTGAACTTCCAGTGACCAGTATGACAGAGTGGGAGCGATAAAATCAACTTTAACACACCTGCTCCCCGTTCATACCTGAGACCTTGTAACACTAACTAGTCACATGACACCAGGGAGGGAAAATGGCTAATTAGGCCCAATTTGGACATTTTCACTTAGGGGTGTACTCACTTTTGTTGCCAGCGGTTTAGACAATAATGGCTGTGTGTTATTTTGAGGGGGCAATTTACACTGTTATGCATGCTGTACACTCACTACTTTACATTGTAGCAAAATTACATTTCTTCAGTGTTGTCACATGAAAAGTTATAATAAAACATTTACAAAAATGTGAGGGGTGTACTCACTTTTGTGAGATACTGTGCAGCGCCAGCTCCTGACAAGCATGGGCTATATGTTCTTGAAAATTAATATTCCTAAAGCCACAGTTGGGTTTTAGGGCTAATTTTGCCAAATTATGGTTTCAGTACCAATCTAGCTGGATTGCACTAAGTTCTCCTTGGCTGCAGGTGTCACTGTCACCGCCAGCAAATGGTAGAACGCAGTCTAGTTGGGTGTATTGAGTACCATTCTTGTCTCGGAACCAGCCCAGTGGGAGTGTTGTCCTGCTGTGCATTCTGGGAGGTGGTATTTAAGGTATATATTAAGGTATATATTTAATGTGCTTCTGGGTTCCGGTCCAGAAGAGATTTTCTGTCTGTTCGGTCCTGGTCCTCCTGACCCGCCCCCATGGCCATCCTGGCATGGGGTGCGGATCCATGCAATTCCGAGCCTCGAGGCCAGATAGCCAGAGGCTAAGCAACTGCAGGCCTGAATGGATATGAGGCCATAATGATGATGAAGGAGGTCTATCCGGAGGTCATGAGAAACCAGCTGTGAAAAGTTTATTCTCTGGATTTTGCAGTTCCAAAAAAGTACCTGCACTTCCTTTCTAACTCTCTACGTTTTATTAAGAAACTGTGTTATCTTCTAAAATAAATAACCCAAAAGAGGATCCAGTGTAATTTTCTGCATTTCTTTGGGCCATCTACCATGGGAACCCCTAGACGGAGGCGTGGTCAAGATGGTAACGGTAAGCCCAACAAAACCAGCAGCTCCTTCGGGGGTCAGTGCTACACTGTATCTATCTATCTATCTATCTATCTATCTATCTATCTATCTATCTATCTATCTATCTATAGATTATATATCTATCGATAGATAGATAGATAGATAGATAGATAGATAGATAGATAGATAGATAGATAGATAGATACAGTATATATATATATATATATATATATATATATATATATATATATATATATATATATAAAAGCAGGATAGACCTCCCTTGAAGAGATCAGGGATTACCTACAGGCAAACAGAGTAAGATATAGGTGAGCATGGGAAGTATTAGGGAGCTAGAAAGCAGGAGATCTTGTGAGAAGCAAAGACGATGGTAAACGTGATAATTTCAGATGAGGTTGGTAATATAAATTGGGACAGAGTTATGGATGGCTAAACAGTTGGCAAGGTGGATAGGTCTGTCAGCAGCACTGATCATTTCAGAGATGTTATTGAGGTGAAAGCATTGAGGTTTGGATTATGAATTGATGTGAGGCAGAAAGGAGAGGTCAGCATCCATGGATACATAGATATCCCCTAAAAGACTAACCACCCAAACAAAACACCACTATTTTTGGATTTAAATCCTAGCAAAAATGTGTTAAATGAAAAAAACAAACAAACAATAAACCCCAAAAGAAAAAAAAGCCGTCCTAAGATGTGTTGGCCGCCACGTCTTGCAACCCACCATCTCTGAGGATTTGCGCAAAGAACTGAGCTGCCACTAGAGGAAGCAGAGCACATGCTTCCTGTATAGCGCCGCCTCCTTCACAGGTGGATTGCTACCAAATGTACACCTCCTGTGACAGGAAGCATCAGCTCTGTTCTCTACTGCAGCCGCATGCTTCTGTCACAATGATGCTCGGGGATGGTGGGTCGGGACACGGGAACCTGCAATCTGGGACAACAGCCATCAGTAACAGCCAGCAGTACCAGTATCAATACCAGAAAGCAGTAGCAGTATAAGTACCAGCCATCAGTATCAGTGCCAGACACCAGTATCAGTACCAGCCAGTAGTATCAGTAACAGTACCCGCCATCAGTACCAGTACCAGCCAGCAGTACCCACCAGCAGTACCAGTACACTTTAAGTTTCTAAGTATGTTCATGTAAGGGTCCCTGTGTGCAGAGCAGACCATCTATACAGTTAAGTGATGGAAAGTCCATATAACTAATACAGAGGAATATAGTAATCTTTGAAGCCGTGATAGGTCAAGTTGCACAATTTTAGATATAAGTGATATATTAATGCAAAGGTGAAATTAAAAGAGAGTTTTGTAAAGTTCAAGTTTTACTGAATCTTAACCTTACTCAGTGGAAGCAACCATATAGTGCTATGATAAACTATACATTGTAAGCTAGTTGGTCTTTCCATTATGATGGAAGTCTTAATGATATCACATAAGCGGAGAATTGGTAATGCAATTGGTTTCTATAAATCTGGTTAGCTATTAGCTGTATAATGATATCTCCAACAAAATTCAGCCTCTCCTCTGAATCAGGCTCACTGTTCCTAAGCCCACATATCCGATGTGTTCAAAAGATGAAAAACACACAGCCATGTGTCTTACCAGAACTTGATTATGTCTCTAAAATACAGTTTGTTACTTTACTCAGTATTCAGCCGTATTCAGCTGTCACCAGTGGGAAAATCCTAGTTTGAACCCAATTTGTGTGTTGAGGTTAAAAACAAGGATCTCCTTGGTGACACAAATTCACATACAACTGTAGCAATGTATTAATTTTGTCTTTGGGTCTTAACATTATCACCAGGTGGAATATAACGTTTCAAAAGAAAACACTCTTTACATATCACTAACTACAAACCCCAAACACCATCTTTAAACTGTGCATTGACCATGTAAGCAGAGGAACCAATTCACTTATTTGCCACACTACCCAGTTTTACAAACTTTCTTTTTTGCTTCCTCACCATTCCATTTGGCCATCAGGAGTGAAAGCCTTGTTTAAACTCCAAGTTGTGCTATAAGGCTGAGGACTCTTCCCCCTACTCAAAGTGTCAGGTTTTAGGATTTGCTATGTACCAGTACTGTCATATAGGAGGAACTGGAGTGAGCTATATATTTCACATACTCTAAAATAGTACTGAAGGCGCACAGGAAAGGTGAGTGCATAATGCTAGGGAGGGTGGAAGGTAAGTGAACCTGTTGCTTTGCCCTACATGGGCAAGGCACAAATTCTTATTAAAGTGGAAGTAAACTCCCCTATCGCTTCCAGCCAAGGAAGCTGCCATCTTTGCCTCTGTTTAATCTTCAACTGCTATGGTGCTGCACATGTGATTCGTTATGACACCAGCCATTGGATGGTTTGATAGTTTGGCTGAGAGCACAGCCAATGTGCAGTTAGCATTCCTGGCATGCCTTTTTTTTTAACTGTTTTAATCGATGGGTTTACTTCCACTTTAAGTCCTAAATAAATGCTTTAGGTATAGAAACAGAACAGCATAGGGATACCAGGTCACAACTGATAACGTAGCAGCAAAGGAAACTACTCTTGAAACAACACAGAAAATCATATTTTGTTCTTACAGGAAAAAAAAACAGTCAATAAAGGACAAAAAAAGAATTGCAGTATTCTAAGCTGTACACAAGATATCTTTTTGCATATATAGATATTAAATGTGCTTCAATCAGTGAAGGACCTGAAGTGTAGATCCACTACATGTGAGATACTCAGATACTCAGTATGAGATTGGTCCCTTTTGCCGATAATCACCTCATGTTAAACATTCAAATCTATACATTCCAAAAGATTTAGCTTTTTTTTTTTTCTTTTTTCTTTTTTTTTGTATGGGGAATGTTTTATAATGATGTGAAAATTGAATGGAAAATTTTTGAATGTATGTTTTATAAAAATA
Organism: Lithobates pipiens; assembly: GCF_037356315.1. NCBI lineage: Eukaryota > Metazoa > Chordata > Amphibia > Anura > Ranidae > Lithobates > Lithobates pipiens. Next base: position 144,018,721 of record NW_027507758.1, on the reverse strand, counting down.
AATAAAGAGAAATTTGAAACAAAAGATTTAGCTTTTGTTTACTGCTATACCACTAAACAAGTAAAAATGCAAATTATTTGTTAAACCACTGAAATCTCCTAAACCTTTGAGCAGTACATTGGTCATCACTATCGTTCTACTCACAGGATTACACATGGGTAAAAAATATTGTTTTTATGTAGTTATGACATTATTTATGGCTTGATTTGTGTATTTTTGTAAATGTTTTCAACAATTTTGACAGTTAGCCTTTTAGAGATTGTTCCTTTCCATTTACAGAAATTGTAATAATCTTATGGCATTTTTACTTGATCACTATGCCCTTTTCAAAGATGTTACTCACTAGAGCTCTTGCCTATTGTACTGCTGATCACTGGATAGAGGTCAGCAGGTTTGCTTGTCTGCACTGTAAACTGAACATCCCTTTTCTCTGTCTCTTCATTTAAAAGGGCAATTAAATAGATACAGAATGTACAGAATGTCCTTGTTATTTTTTTACTGCTGTTTTCTCTTCCATTGCTAGAATCCTTAAGAACCTCAAGAAACTTAAGGTCTTTTAGGGGAATAAAATGGTCGTGCAATTTTACGGGGCCTGGTCAAATAGCCACCACTATAACAAATGTATCAACATGTTAGCAAGCTTTTTAAAAAACAGAAGACACCAGAGAACATTAAATAATAATACTATCTACCAAGCAGTGGCGGCAGGGTGCTAAAAATTTTGGGGGGAGCAAAAAAACGAAATAATTCCGAAAAATACTGAAAAAAAACATCAAATGTAGCCACTATGCCATCAATTGCAGCCACTGTGTCCATCAAATACAGCCACTGTGCCCATCAAATGCAGCCACTGTGCCCATCAAATGCAGCCACTGTGCCATCATTTGCAGCCACTGTGCCCATCAAATGCAGCCACTGTGTCCCATAAAATGCCGGCACTGTGCCCCATAAAATGCCGCAACTGTGCCCCATCAAATGCAGCCACTGTGTCCCATCAAATGCAGCCACTGTGCTCATCAAATGCCGCCATCTTGCCCATCAAATGCCGCCACTGTGCACTGCAACAGCAATAAAAATTTAATTTATTATGCCTTAATTTTCATCCTAGTAAGTATAAGTATATTTTTACAAATATTTGCATTAGAAGATATGTGAGGTAGATATGAATACCCTAATTAGAGTTTGACCATTTTAAAACAAAAAATGACTAATTTCTTACTGAGCAATAGTGATGGCCGAACGGTTCGCCCGGCGGTCGTTTCGCGGCGAATTTCCGACATTCGCGGTCCGCACGTTCGAACGCCTTTTTCCGTCGTTCGCCGCGGCGGACTTACGTGTTTAATGTATACAAGAACTTTAACCTTTGGTGACACGTTTATCATGTGATACAGGACAGCCAATTGAGACATGACAGCACATGGACACTTGTACATTCCCCCTAACCTATAAATACACCCGATCCGGTGGCCATTTTACATTCTTTCTTCTGTTAAGATAGGGACAGGTTCCTGTGTGGAGTAGGGAGAGATAAACCACTAGCTATTTGGTACACAAAAGTTCTTTTCAGGACTGGTATAGGTGTTAGGTGTTGATAGGTTTGCTGTGCTGCTGATTCTTGCAGCAGCCTGAGTGTCTTTTGTTAGTTTAGAGAAAGGGAAAGGACGGTGTATGCTACAGGGACAGCCAGATTAGTCTTTCATCATCATCATCATCATCATCATCATTAGCTGTTACTATCAAGGTCCACAAAAGAGCTGTTCCAGTAACCACTAATCGTTCTCTTTTTTTGCCAATTTGTATAGGGACAGGAAGGAAGCAGTGTTGTCAGGCAGTGAGGGTAATTTTAAAGACTTGCTGTTATTATTAGTTCCACAAAGGTTCTTTTCAGGACTGGTATCAGTGGTACAGTAATAGGCTTGTACATGTATAATATTCTTTCTTCCAAATATAGAAAGGATATTATACTTGACTGCTGCCCTTCTGCTGCAGTCTGCTAAACATTCACAACTCACTTGTTCCACAAAAGTTCTTATAAGGACTGGTAACTTGGTATAGGGTGCTACGGTACATAGGCTTGAGTGCGGTACAGTCTGCTGTTCTGTAAGGACCGCTATCGGTCCACAATAGATAGGGTTGACGTGCACCACTGCTGACCGCTGCCCTATACTGCAGCAGTCCTTCAGCGGTATAGGGACTGACGTACAGTCTGCTAATCACTAACACACAACCTGCTTGTTCCACAAAAGTTCTTATAAGGACTGGTAACTTGGTATAGGGTGCTACGGTACATAGGCTTGAGTGCGGTACAGTCTGCTGTTCTGTAAGGACCGCTATCGGTCCACAATAGATAGGGTTGACGTGCACCACTGCTGACCGCTGCCCTATACTGCAGCAGTCCTTCAGCGGTATAGGGACTGACGTACAGTCTGCTAAACACTAATACACAACCTGCTTGGTCCACAAAAGTTCTTATAAGGACTGGTAACTTGGTATAGGGTGCTACGGTACATAGGCTTGAGTGCGGTACAGTCTGCTGTTCTGTAAGGACCGCTATCGGTCCACAATAGATAGGGTTGACGTGCACCACTGCTGACCGCTGCCCTATACTGCAGCAGTCCTTCAGCGGTATAGGGACTGACGTACAGTCTGCTAAACACTAATACACAACCTGCTTGGTCCACAAAAGTTCTTATAAGGACTGGTAACTTGGTATAGGGTGCTACGGTACATAGGCTTGAGTGCGGTACAGTCTGCTGTTCTGTAAGGACCGCTATCGGTCCACAATAGATAGGGGTGACGTGCACCACTGCTGACCGCTCACCTATACTGCAGCAGTCCTTCAGCGGTATAGGGACTGACGTACAGTCTGCTAATCACTAACACACAACCTGCTTGTTCCACAAAAGTTCTTATAAGGACTGGTAACTTGGTATAGGGTGCTACGGTACATAGGCTTGAGTGCGGTACAGTCTGCTGTTCTGTAAGGACCGCTATCGGTCCACAATAGATAGGGTTGACGTGCACCACTGCTGACCGCTGCCCTATACTGCAGCAGTCCTTCAGCGGTATAGGGACTGACGTACAGTCTGCTAAACACTAACACACAACCTGCTTGGTCCACAAAAGTTCTTATAAGGACTGGTAACTTGGTATAGGGTGCTACGGTACATAGGCTTGAGTGCGGTACAGTCTGCTGTTCTGTAAGGACCGCTATCGGTCCACAATAGATAGGGTTGACGTGCACCACTGCTGACCGCTGCCCTATACTGCAGCAGTCCTTCAGCGGTATAGGGACTGACGTACAGTCTGCTAAACACTAATACACAACCTGCTTGGTCCACAAAAGTTCTTATAAGGACTGGTAACTTGGTATAGGGTGCTACGGTACATAGGCTTGAGTGCGGTACAGTCTGCTGTTCTGTAAGGACCGCTATCGGTCCACAATAGATAGGGTTGACGTGCACCACTGCTGACCGCTCACCTATACTGCAGCAGTCCTTCAGCGGTATAGGGACTGACGTACAGTCTGCTAATCACTAACACACAACCTGCTTGTTCCACAAAAGTTCTTATAAGGACTGGTAACTTGGTATAGGGTGCTACGGTACATAGGCTTGAGTGCGGTACAGTCTGCTGTTCTGTAAGGACCGCTATCGGTCCACAATAGATAGGGTTGACGTGCACCACTGCTGACCGCTGCCCTATACTGCAGCAGTCCTTCAGCGGTATAGGGACTGACGTACAGTCTGCTAAACACTAATACACAACCTGCTTGGTCCACAAAAGTTCTTATAAGGACTGGTAACTTGGTATAGGGTGCTACGGTACATAGGCTTGAGTGCGGTACAGTCTGCTGTTCTGTAAGGACCGCTATCGGTCCACAATAGATAGGGTTGACGTGCACCACTGCTGACCGCTGCCCTATACTGCAGCAGTCCTTCAGCGGTATAGGGACTGACGTACAGTCTGCTAAACACTAATACACAACCTGCTTGGTCCACAAAAGTTCTTATAAGGACTGGTAACTTGGTATAGGGTGCTACGGTACATAGGCTTGAGTGCGGTACAGTCTGCTGTTCTGTAAGGACCGCTATCGGTCCACAATAGATAGGGTTGACGTGCACCACTGCTGACCGCTCACCTATACTGCAGCAGTCCTTCAGCGGTATAGGGACTGACGTACAGTCTGCTAATCACTAACACACAACCTGCTTGTTCCACAAAAGTTCTTATAAGGACTGGTAACTTGGTATAGGGTGCTACGGTACATAGGCTTGAGTGCGGTACAGTCTGCTGTTCTGTAAGGACCGCTATCGGTCCACAATAGATAGGGTTGACGTGCACCACTGCTGACCGCTGCCCTATACTGCAGCAGTCCTTCAGCGGTATAGGGACTGACGTACAGTCTGCTAAACACTAATACACAACCTGCTTGGTCCACAAAAGTTCTTATAAGGACTGGTAACTTGGTATAGGGTGCTACGGTACATAGGCTTGAGTGCGGTACAGTCTGCTGTTCTGTAAGGACCGCTATCGGTCCACAATAGATAGGGTTGACGTGCACCACTGCTGACCGCTCACCTATACTGCAGCAGTCCTTCAGCGGTATAGGGACTAAGAGTTTTGTCACAGGGTCATTTAAAAAATGACATGCAGAGGAAGAGGCAGGCCCTTCCGCAGGGGTGGTAGGGGTAGGGCAGGAGCAACAGGCTTGAGCCAAAGTGGGAAGTTGCAGAAGGTGCGTTCAATTACTTTAAAGGATGCACCAGACTTGGTTGAGTGGCTCGCTCAGCCTTACTCTTCTGCACCCTCCTCATCCTCTCGATCTGCACCCTCTTCTTCACTCTCTGCTATGTGCACCCCCAAAGACACTACCACCAACAACACGACCACCACCACCACCACCACATACCTTCCGCTTGAGTCACTGGAATTATTTTCCGATCCATATCAAGAGGACATTTCTGATGCGCAGCCACTCTTGGTATTGGATCAGGAAGAGGAGGTAGCAACAAGCGCTACTCAGCAGTCTGACGCCAGTACCCAGATCAGCCCAAGGAGGAGGTTGGTCCCCGGTGTTGCTGCCTACTCTACTTATAGCGGTGGGGAAGGTGACGTTGATGATGACGTGTCTAGTGATGTCACGTGGGTGCCCACAAGAGAGGAAGAGGAGGGGAGTTCAGAGGGAGATATGGACCAGCAGATAGGGAGGAGAAGCAGCAATGACTTACATTGCACAGCAGGGACAAAGCAGACTGCAAATGTATCAGGAGCGAGTCATCGACCATGTACGGTCACATCTGGCGCTCCCAGGACACCGGCACATGGCTCCGCAGTGTGGGCTTTTTTTAACGTGTCCGCTGCTGACAATAGCGTTGCCATCTGCAATCTTTGCAGTCAACGCGTTAGTCGCGGTAAGCCCAATACTCACCTAGGGACGACCGCCTTAAGAAGGCACATGAGCAGCCATCACCGAGCCCAGTGGGAGCAACGGAACACACAAAGCCACACTGCAGGCTCTCACCGTCCAGCCTCGTCTTCTACTTCTCCTTCTCCTCTCTCCTCACAATTGTCCTCCACTCCACCTTCCATCACGCCAAGCTCACATTTTTCTGCAAAAAGGCAGGCTTCCGTGGGCCTAATGTTTGAGCGTAAAAAAATGATGACGCCGGATAACCCTCTTGCCCAACGGTTGGCGGCTGGCTTGTCAGAACTCATAGCCCGCCAACTACTGCCATATAAACTGGTGGACTCGGAGGCCTTTCGCAAATTTGTGGCCATTGGAACACCACAATGGAAGGTCCCAGGAAGGAAGTATTTCTCAGAGAAGGGCATCCCAGAGCTATATGGCCATGTTCAGCGGCAAGTGAATGTATCTCTGGCACACAGTGTCGGTGCCAAGATACATCTGACCACAGACACGTGGTCTAGCAAACACGGGCAGGGAAGGTATATCAGTTTTACTGCCCACTGGGTGAACCTTCTGACGGCCGTCAAGCATGTAACCCGTGGCACCCGTGTAGATTTGGTTTTACCGCCACGGATTGCATGCAGGCCTGACTCTTCTTCTCCTCCTCCTACTCCATCCTCCTCCCTCTCCTCCTCAGCTGCCTCCTCCTTTTCCGCTGCTAGCGTCTCTTCCACTGCACCGCCCAAGCTCCCCAGAACCTATTCCACATGCCAGGTGAGACGTTGCCATGCCGTGCTGCGTCTGTTGTGCCTGGAAGCAAAGAGCCACACTGGCCCGGCACTCCTTTCAGCTTTGCGTTCACAGGCAGATGAGTGGCTAACACCGCTCAATTTGACAGTTGGTAAAGTGGTGTGTGACAACGGTGCCAATCTGCTTAGCGCATTGAAACAGGGCAAAATCACGCACGTGCCGTGCATGGCACACGTCTTAAACTTGGTCGTGCAGCGATTCCTTGTCAAATACCCTGGGGTCCAGGACATCTTGCGGCAGGCAAGGAAAATCTCGGCCCATTTCAGAAGATCTTACACGGCCATGGCTCGCCTTGCTGACATTCAGCGGCGACACCATCTGCCGGTCAGACGTCTTATTTGCGATTGCCCGACGCGATGGAACTCAACCTTCTATATGCTTGATAGGCTGCTCCAGCAGAAACGTGCAGTTAACGTCTACCTGTATGAACTCTGCGAAAGAAACGGTTCTGGGGAGCTGGGTTTTTTTTCACCGCGCCAGTGGCTGCTCATGCGCGACACATGCAGACTTCTGCGGCCATTTGAGGAGATCACCAAACTGGTCAGTCGCAGCCATGGCGCCATCAGTGACATGGTACCTTATGCCTTCTTTCTGGAGCGTGCATTGCGTCGTGTCATTGATCAGGCTGTGGAGGAGCAGGAGCGGGAAGATGAGGAAGTCGCAATGCTGGATGAATTCCCAGGGGGGGCTACTCTATCTGAGACAAGTCAACAACAGGAGTCTGATGAGGAGTCAGAGGAGGATGGTGCCGGGGCGGATGAGCAGGAGCAAGAAGAGCATGCTTTAAACCTTTCTGGGATCCCTGTTGTGCGAGGATGGGGAGAGGAGAATGAAGAGGACGACATTATCCTGGATGATGAGCAGGAGCCAGGCCACCACACCGCTTCCACTTTAGTGCAAATGGGGGCCTTCATGCTCCAGTGTTTTAATAGGGACCCCCGTATAAAAAGCATGAGGGTCAAGGACCAGTACTGGGTGGCAACGTACTTAGACCCCCGGTACAAACACAAAATGGCGGAAATGTTACCGCCGTCGCAGAGGGCTGTCAGAATGCAGCACTTCCAGGCCTTGCTTCGAGAAATGCTGCATTCTGCTTTTGCGTGCGCTGGCAGAGGAGCAATTCCCACTCCCAGAGAAGGATTTGCGGGTACCAATCCAACAGCGCCTGCAAGAAGAGGCCGGTTTGAAGATGTGTTGGTGACTTCGGATATGAGGTCATTCTTTCAGCCGACCCATCGACAGGTGTCATCCGGATCCAGCATCAGGGAACGCCTAGACCGTCAGGTGTCCGACTACATTGGGTTAACGGCCGATGTGGACGCTCTGAGGAGTGATGAACCCCTAGACTACTGGGTGGGCAGGCTTGACCTCTGGCCAGAGCTTGCCCAATTTGCAATCGAACTGTTGGCTTGCCCCTCATCCAGTGTCCTGTCCGAAAGGACGTTCAGCGCAGCAGGGGGGATTGTGACCGATAAGCGTACTCGCCTAGCTCACCACAGTGTTAACTACCTCACATTTCTAAAAATGAATGAGGCATGGATCTCGGAGGAATTCAACACATGTGATCAGTAGACCATGTATATGTCTATAAACAATTTTTGGAATCAAGCACACAGACCTTCTTAATTCATTTGGCTCACTTCCCTGACCCAAAAAAGCACACCGTACTATATGCCCCTACCCTCCTCTTTGAAGAGGTTGAGCGGTGTCATATTTCTACTGGGGCTGCTTATTATGAGGGGTTCCCACCATCCCTGTGCTGTGCTGACTTCCTCCTGGGTGTTCTTATTATGAGGGGCTCCCACCATCCCTGTGCTGTGCTGACTTCCTCCTGGGGGTTCTTATTATGAGGGGATCACACCATCCCTGTGCTGTGCTGACTTCCTCCTGGGGCTGCTTACGGTGCTGCTGTCAGCGCTGTATGTCACGGAGCTGCTGTCAGCGCTGTATGTCACGGAGCTGCTGTCAGCGCTGTATGTCACGGAGCTGCTGTCAGCGCTGTATGTCACGGAGCTGCTGTCAGCGCTGTATGTCACGGAGCTGCTGTCAGCGCTGTATGTCACGGAGCTGCTGTCAGCGCTGTATGTCACGGAGCTGCTGTCAGCGCTGTATGTCACGGAGCTGCTGTCAGCGCTGTATGTCACGGAGCTGCTGTCAGCGCTGTATGTCACGGTGCTGCTGTCAGCGCTGTATGTCACGGAGCTGCTGTCAGCGCTGTATGTCACGGAGCTGCTGTCAGTGCTGTATGTCACGGAGCTGCTGTCAGCGCTGTATGTCACGGAGCTGCTGTCAGCGCTGTATGTCACGGAGCTGCTGTCAGCGCTGTATGTCACGGTGCTGCTGTCAGCGCTGTATGTCACGGAGCTGCTGTCAGCGCTGTATGTCACGGAGCTGCTGTCAGCGCTGTATGTCACGGAGCTGCTGTCAGCGCTGTATGTCACGGAGCTGCTGTCAGCGCTGTATGTCACGGAGCTGCTGTCAGCGCTGTATGTCACGGTGCTGATGTCAGTGCTCTGTATTACGGTGCTGCTGTCAGTGCTCTGTATCTCCTGCACCCTCTTGTTTGCCTACCCTGGTCCCTGACCTTCCCTCTCCTCCATTGCCTTCATTAGCTCCATAGTCCTGAATTGTCAGAACAATTTCCCAAATAAAAAAAAAATGCTTGTAGTTATCGATCCCAAATTCACCTCATACATGTATTATGCTATTGTCCAGGTGGTGGGACTACGTGCTACCCCCTAATAATTACCCCGTGGCCGCAAATTCGACCTAAAGGTTTGCGAAATTCGCCTCCCATTGAAGTCAATGGAGCCCGCGGCGAACGGTCGTTTTCGCGAACGTTTGTGTCCGTTCGCGTTTCGCGTTCGCGAAACGTCCCGTCGGAAGTTCGTCCATCACTACTGAGCAACAACAGAATAATAGCCTAATTGTTCATTCTCTCTCAAACTCCAAGTTTAACTCTCATTTATAGTTGGCTAAGTCACTGCAGAAAAATACTTTTTTCTGTGTGCCAAACGCTGCCCATTAAATATAAGACATCATTACAATGGGGGATAATTAAAGCAATAGACAGTAAAACATAAAAGCACACGTATTTTTTATTGCCAGTAAAAGAAGAAACTATACGTTTTCTTTATTTCATTTGGAGGCAAAAACACTGGCATTTCTTTGTTTTGTTTTTTGCAAAAAAGTACTATAATTGTTCTTTCTTTTACTAGAACTGAAAAAGTACGCTTTGCATTTATATTTATCTGGTACATCACAGAAATAAGATACTCTATGTGGTCTACAAATCAGTTGTAAATGTGAGTTTCCTTTAATTTGTGAAGGTTTTTATTTTAGGTTTTGAAGAAAAAAGGAAGAATATGTTTGGTTATGTTCTGGGCTCACTCTGAAGTGTGGCAAATAGGAAACAAAATCAAAATGCCTTTTCCTGTCTTTGTATTCTCCTAATTACTTCTTATCCTTACTCTATAACTAACATACATACTAACATAAATCTGAACTGCTTAAAATCATAATATAACCGTACATCGAAGCCTGCTATGTCTGTATGACAATGGCTAAATCACCCCAAGACACTGTGACAGCTAGCACTGACAATTGATTAGTAATAGCGAATGAGAACATCACTGTGAGCATAACGATGCACTGAAGTTTCAGGGTGACAGTGATAAGGTTGATGCATTGTCCGTAGTGTACGTTCTGGCCAGTAATACTGCAATAGAATGGGTGAAAATGATTATGATTCAATGGGGAAAAAAGACCTGTAAAGCCTGAAAGCAGGATTTCTAGTATATTGCTATTAATACTGATGAATAGGGATGGGTGAACGGTTTGGCCCGAGCATAAGTTCGAACCGAACTTTGGTTATTCGGATGTTCTGCAAACACCGAACAATATGCAGTGTTCGGGGCAAATTCGAAAGCCACCGGAACACTGTTAAAGTCTATATGGCACTAACATGAAAAATCAAAAGTGCTCATTTTAACCACTTCCCGACCGGCGCACGCCGATGTACGTCGGCAGAATGGCAAGGACAGGCAAATGGGCGTACAGGTACATCCCTTTAAATTTGCCACTGTGCCATCACATGTGCCAGTGGAGACCTCCTTCAGTCCCCGGGGGGGGGGGGGGGGGGGGTTACCTGCGATCGTCTCACAGGGAGGAAGAACGGGAGATGCTAAAGTAAACAAGCATCTCTACATTCTGCCTAGCAACAGTGTCACTGATCTCTGCTCCCTGTGATTGGAGCAGAGATCAGTGATGTGTAAAACACAGCCACGCCCCCCCCACAGTTAGCAACACGCCCCTAGGACACACTTAACCCCTACACTGCCACCTAGTGGTTAACCCCTTCACTGCCAGTGTCATTTACACAGGAAGGAATCAGTGCATTTGTATAGCACTGATTGCTGTATAAATGACAATGGTCCCAAAAATGTGTCAAAAATGTCTGATGTGTCTGCTATAATGTCACAGTCACAATAAAAATTGCTGATCGCCACCATTACTAGCAAAAAAAAAATTATTAATAAAAATGCCATAAAATTATCCCCTATTTTGTAAATGCTGTAACTTTTGCGCAAACCAATTAACCCCTTGCTGCCGAGCGTACGCAGATGTGCGTAATCGGCTTCCAGGGGTTATACCGGGATGATGCCTGCACCTGCAAGCATCATCCCGGGACCGTTTTTCAGAGCGGGCGACTGGATTTCCAGCCATAACAACCGATGCGGCTAAAAGCTGCTCGGCTGTTATGCCAGAGGAGCGGGAGGGGACAGCCCCCCTCCCGCCGCCTCCCTTCACTCTTATCGCGGCTCCCGTTCAATCGGGAGCACCGATGCACAATTCGCCACTTCCAGTGGCTAGGGAGGGACTGGAATGAAGCCGTAAGCGGCTTCATTCCAGTCTCCTAATTGTAAACACAGAAGCAAAGTCATGACGTCACTTCCAGTTTACTCGGCTGCCAATGGCGCCGGACTTAAAAATATATACACTATTCAGAATCGCGGCGATCTGAATACTTTGAAGTGTAAAGGACGCCCCCCGTCGCCACGAACTCGCGCAGCAAAGAAAACGCATACGAAAGTCACGCCCACATATGTAAACAGTGTTCAAATCACACATGTGAGGTATTGCCGCGATCGTCAGAGCGAGAGCAATAATTCTAGCACTAGACCTCCTCTGTACCTCTAACCTGCTAACCGGAATTTTTTTTTTAAAGTGTCACCTATTTAGATTTTTAGGTACCGTAGTTTGTCGTCATTCCACATTATGCAAAAAAATTGCGCTAATTTTACTGTTTCATTTTTTTTAAATTCATGAAAGTGTCCCTTTTCCCAAAAAGTGGCATTTAAAACACTGCTGCGCAAATACCGTGTGACATAAAATATTGCAACAATTGCCGTTTTATTCTCTAGAGTCTCTGCTAAAAATATATATATAATGTTTGGGGGTTCCAAGTAATTTTCTAGCAAAAAATATGGATTTTAACTTGTAAACACCAAATGTCAAAAATAGGCTTAGTCATGAAAGGGTTAATAATCGCTTATTGCTATTCCTATTGCTATTGCTATTGCTATCCTATTGCTTAAGTGTGACATGTTGGGTATCAATTTACTTTAGTGTAATATTATCTTTCACAATATAAAAAAGAATTGGGCTAACTTTCCTGTTGTCTTATTTTTTAATTTAAAAAAGTGTATTTTTTTGCAAAAAAAGGACGCTTGTAAGACCGCTTCTGTGACAGAAAGTATTGTAATGACTGCCATTTTATTCTCTAGCGTGTTAGAAGAAAAAATGTATAATGTTTGGGGGTTCTAAGTAATTTTCTAGAAAAAAACTTGTAAATAACAAATCTCAAAAAGAGGCTCGGTCGTTAAGTGGTTAAGAGGAATCCCGAACCAAAAATTAAAAAAAAAATTGTGTAGGGTTCCCCCCAAATCCATACCAGGCCCTTCAGGTCTGGTGAAGAAATTAAGGGGAACCCTGCGCCAAATTATAAAAAATTGGCATAGAGGTTCCCTCAAAATCCATACCAGACTGGATTGTAAGGGGAACCCTGTGGCAAAATAAAAAAAAAAATAGTGTAGGGGTCCCACCCAAAATTCATACCATACCCTTATCCGAGCATGCAACCTGGCAGGCCGCAGGGAAAGAGGGGGATGAGAGAGCACCCCACTCCTGAACCATATCAAGCAACATGCCCTCAACATGGGGAGGGTGATTTGGGGTCTAACAAGGGCCTCATCCCCACAACCCTTGCCTGGTGGTTTGGGGGTCTGCGGTCAGGGGGCTTATTGGAATCTGGAAGCCCCTTTAACAAGGGAACCACCAGATCCTGGCCCCACAAAGTGAATTGGTAATGGAGTAAAGCTGCAACCGTTTCACCTCCATGGGAGGCTCCCACCGAGTGGTGCCTCTTCTGGGTGACAGTTCTTATATAGCTGAGGGCGGGGCCACCCGGTGACGTAAACTGGTTACCCGGCCCCCTCTGATGCCATGAGGCTTCCCTGTGGCTTCCTTCATGGCATCAGAGGGGCGGGGTCACCTGTTTATGTCACCGAGTGGCCCCGCCCTCAGCTATATAAGAACTGTCACCCTGAAGGGTCTGTTATGGATTTTGGGGGAGCCCCATGCCATTTTTTTTAAATTTGGCGCAGTGTTCCCTTTAATTTCCATATCAGACCTAAAGGGCCTTGTATTGATTTTAGGGTGACTCCCACACATTTTATTTTTTTTGGATTTTGGTTCGGGGTTCCCCTTAGTATTTATACCAGACCCAAAGGGCCTGGTAATGGAATGGGGGATGGGGATCCATGCCCTTTTTTTATCTATATTGCCGAGACCCGACAATTCATTACACTGTGATCAGTTTTAAGTGACAATTTTTCCTTTAGAAATGTCATTTTGTTTTGGTACTGTTCTAAACACGGGAAAAATGCACCACTTTACAGGCATACTATAGACACCCCCAGGCACGATATTTAAAGGAATATTTCATTTTTATTGTTTCACTTTAAGCATTAAAAAAATCACCACTCCCGAAAAAACTGCAGTTTAAAAAAAAATTGCATTAATACTAGTCCCCTGGGGCTGGAATTAGGTCCCCAAACACTTTTCATGACAATAACTTACATATAAGCCTTTAAAATTAGCACTTTTGATTTTTCATGTTCGTGTCCCATAGACTTTAACAGTGTTCGTGTGTTCTTCCAAATTTTTTGCCTGTTTAGTATGTTCTGGTGCGACCCGAATTGGGGGGGGGGGGGTGTTCGGCTCATCCCTACTGATAAACAGAGATGAGCTTTGTGTTTGAGTCAAACTCATATTCGACTCGAACATTGGCTGTTCGCCAGTTCGCCGAACAGCGAACAATTTTGGGTGTTCGCGGCAAATTCGAAAGCCGCGGAACACCCTTTAAAGTCTATGGGAGAAATCAAAAGTGCTAATTTTAAAGGCTTATATGCATGGTATTGTCATAAAAAGTGTTTGGGGACCTGACATGTATCAATGCAAAAAAAAGTTAAAAAAAATGGCCATTTTTTTCGGGAACTGTGATGTTAAAGTGAAACAATAAAAGTGTAATATTTCCTACCTGGGGGTGTCTATAGTATGCCTGTTAAGGGGCGCATGTTTCACGTGTTTAGAACAGTCTGACAGCAAAATAACATTTCTAAAGGAAAAAAAGTCATTTAAAACTACTCGCGTCTACAATGAATTGTCGGTCCGCAATACACATAAAAGTTAATTGATAAAAACGGCATGGGGATTTCCCCACATGGGAATCCCGAACCAAAATGTAAAAAAGAAATGTGTGGGGGTCCCCCTAAATTCTATACCGGGCCCTTCAGGTCTGGCATGGATCTTAAGGGGAACCCTGTGCCAATTTTTTTTTTTAAATGGAGTGGGGGTCCCCCTCAAAATCAATGCCAGACCCTTCAGGTCTGGTATGGATTTTAAGGGGAACCCGGCCACAAAATAAAAAAAAATGGCGTGGGGTCCCCCCAAAAATCCATACCAAACCCTTGTCCGAGCACACAACCTGGCAGGCTGCAGGAAAAGAAGGAGGGACGAGATAACGCCCCCCCCTCCTGAACCATACCAGGCCACATGCCCTCAACATTGGGAGGGTGCTTTGAGGTAGCCCCTCAAAGCACCTTGTCCCCATGTTGATGGGGAGAAGGGCCTCATCCCCACAACCCTTGCCCGATGGTTGTGGGGGTCTGTGGGCAGGGGGCTTATCTGAATCTAGAAGCTCCCTTTAACAAGGGGACCCCCAGATCCTGACCCCCCCCCTGTGTAAATTGGTAATGGGGTACAAATGTACCCTTACCATTTCACAAAAAAAGTGACAAAAAAAAGAAGCGGAGCGTCACACTGCTGAAGACTCCCACAGAGGCAGATCGTGCAGATGGCACGGAGAAGAAGCCGGAGCAAGATGCAGGATGAGAAGAGCGGAGGAAGAAGAAGAAGAAGATGGAGAAGAACAACAACAATGAAGGAGGACCAGAAGAAAGAAGATGAAAGAAGAAGCGCAAAGAAGAAGAATTTAATAAAGGACGTGTCAAAAACTGTCTTTTGTCTTTTTTAACTTTTTTGACACTTTTTTTGTGAAATGGTAGGGGTACATTTGTACCCCATTACCAATTCACACAGGGGGGTCTGGGGGTCCCCTTGTTAAAGGGGGCTTCCAGATTCCGATAAGCCCCCCGCCCACAGACTCCCACAAGCACTGGGCAAGGGTTGTGGGCATGAGACCCTTCTCTCCATCAACATACCTCAAAGCACCCCCAAATGTTGAGGGCATGTGGTCTGGTATGGTTTAGGAGGGGGCGCTCTCTCATCCCCGCCTCTTCTCCTGTGGCCTGCCAAGTTGCATGCTCGGATAAGAGTCTGGCATGGATTTTTGGGGGTACCCCACACCATTTTTAAAAAAATTTGGTGCGGGGTTCCGCTTAAAATCCAATGGATTTTGAGGGGGACCCCCACGGACATTTTTTTTTTAAATTTGGCGCGGGGTTCCCCTTAATATCCATACCAGCCGTGACGGGCCTGGTATGGAATTTAGGGGGGCCCCCACGCATTTTTTTTAAATTCTGGTTCGGGGTTCCCCTGTGGGGAAATCCCCATGCCGTTTTTATCAATTAACTTTTATGTGTATTGCGGACCGACAAGTCATTATAGGCGCTAGTAGTTTTAAATTGCTTTATTTTCCTTTAGAAATGTAATTTTGCTGTCAGACTGTTCTAAACACGGGAAACATGCGGCCCTTTACAGGCATACTATAGACACCCCCCAGGTACAAAATTTTAAGGAATATTACACTTTTATTGTTTCACTTTAAAGTGGAAGTAAACTCCCCTATCGTTTTCAGCCAAGGTAGCTGCCATCTTTGCCTCTGTTTAATCTTCAACTGCTATGGTGCTGCACATGTGATTTGTTATGACACCAGCCATTGGATGGTTTGATAGTTTGGCTGAGAGCACAGCCAATGTGCAGTTAGCATTCCCGGCATGCCTTTTTTTTTAACTGTTTAAATGGGTTTACTTCCACCACTTTAAGTATTATTAAAATCACTGCTCCCGAAAAAACGGCCGTTTAAAAAAAAAAATTGCATTGATACATGTCCCCTGGGGCAGGACCCAGGTCCCCAAACACTTTTTATGACAATACTATGCATATTTTTAAAATTAGCACTTTTGATTATTCATGTTCGTGTCCCATAGACTTTAACAGTGTTCGCGTGTTCAAACTAATTTTTTGCCTGTTCGCATGTTCTGGTGCGAATCGAACGGGGGAGGGGGGGTGTTTGGCTCATCCAAAACAAGCAAGTGATTTGCCCAGGTAGGTGAGCTGTGTGCAGCACATGGAGCTGTTTTACTCAATGTACTGGTAGGCACATATGCGACTATGTTGCTGTCTTGGTTCGTATAGGGTTTATGACTTATATTGCATATTCCTTTTAATATGCATGTTATGGTTCCAGTATGAACCTCTGCCCTCAAAAGCTGGTAAGGGCTTGTAAACAACAAATTGAAACTGAAAGTAACAACATCTTCCAGTTCTCCTCTGTGGCCAACAGGCAAGTTGCAGTGGTCTCGAGCTCCTTGATCACACTAGAAAGCCCAGGACAGTGGTGGAGAGTGTCGTTCCGCACCCTGTAGAAGTGATTGGGCAGTTGTAGAGCTACTCAGGTCACTTCTAGAGGAAGCCCATACCCATCTGAGAAAATGATACCAGAATCATGGTTGCAGTTGTAATTATGACCCTGGTATCACTGCTTCCTGATGAGGATATACATATACTACGTGGTCAGAAAGCATTTAACCACTTAAGGACCGAGCCGCTTTCTGAGATTTGGTCTTTAAAGTTAAGAACCCGCAAACAATATATTTTTTTTTCTAACACCCTAGAGAATAAAATGGCGTTCATTGCAATACTTTCTGTCACATCGTATTTGCGTAGCACATACGCACATTTTTTGGAAAAAATAAACTTTTTTTGAATTAAAAAATAAGACAACATTAAAGTTATCCCGATTTTTTTTTTTTATATTGTGAAAGATAATGTTAATATATAATAATAGTACATTGATACTCAACATGTCACACTTCAAAGTTCTGCCCGCTCGTAGAATAGCGACAAACTTTTACCCTCAAAATCTAGGTGATGTTTAAAAAATTCTAAAGGTTGTGTGTTTTGAGTTACAGAGGAGGTCTCGGGCTATAATTATTGCTCTCACTCTAACGATAGTGATGATACCCCCCATGTGTGGTTTGAACACTGTTTTCCTATGAAGGTGCTGCTCATGTATGCATTCACGTCTGCATGCAACCTCATCGGGACGGAGCGCATTTTCATTTTTTTTTTCTTATTTATTTTACCTTTTTTTTTTTTTCACTGTTCTTTTATAAAAAAAAAAATATTGTGTCACTTTTATTCCTATTACAAGGAATGTAAACATCCCTTGTAATAGAAAAAAGCATGACAGGACCTCTTGAATATGAGATCTGGGGTCAAAAAACACCTCAGATCTCATATTTACACTAAAATGCAATAAAAAAATAAAATGAAAATGTTGTATAAAAAAATAAAATGTCTCTTTAGGAGCTTTGACATTTTGATGTCGCTTATGTCCTGCAAAGGTATAGAGGCTGGTGGAGCCATCTTCCCCTTACTCATCTCCATACCTAATAGGACACACGACCCAAACGCCTCCGCCTCTGCCGGTGGCTCCGGTAAGCGCCAGAGGGCACTGGAGCATGGCAGGAGGGGGCATCTCCCACCACCGATAAAAGTGATCTTGTGGTGAATTTACCGCAGAGACCACCTTTATCTGAAAGCAGACCACCCTCTGAAAAAGATGATACCAGGGTTAATGTAGCTAGCTCCTGCCATAACAACAATATCCCTATTCAAATTACTGATGTAAAATGACAGTGGGCGGTAAGTGGTTACGATACCCTCAGCATGCTTTAGCTAAACACATTGAGCACAATAAAATAAATATTCCCCCAGTAAACTATTTTTTTAAATGCTTACCCCAGCATTTGCAATTCACAACTTTCAATGCTGCTGGCTCCTGCTCTTTCAGCACTGCTTCCTGGAACTTCCAGTCTTTGCAGGAAGTTATTAACAATCTACAGTGCAATCTCCAGCCAGTCTGTTAGGGTGAAGAAAGAAAGAGGAGGAGGAAGGAACAGTGGCTTGCAATCCTAGGTTACAGGGTTTTATGTTTCTATTGATGCAAACAGTGTAGGGAAACACAATTTAGTCCCTGCATGCAAGAGTGACTCCATAGGATGCTGCAAGAGAAGGGAGCAACCCTGAAACAGAAAACCTGGGGCAACAGTCATGGGACTAGCTTAAGCTGGTACATAGGCATGTATTAAAAGATAAAGAAGCTACATACTCATTAAGTGATTAAAGTGGTTCTAAAAGCCCAAGGTTTGTTTTTTCCATGATGCATTCTATGCATAAAGGTAGAAAACCTTGTGTGCAGCATCTCACTGTTGGGTACTGATGAGGCTGCACTAATGGGCACTGATGATGCTGCACTCGTGCACTGATGAGGCTGCACTGATGGACACTGACGAGGCTGCACTGAAGTCCAGTGGCACTGAGGAGGTGGCCCTGAGGGGCACTGATAAGCTGCACTGATGGGTACTGATGAGGAGCATTGACAATGCTGAATAGAGGAGGAGGTACTGGTGGGCACTGATCGGCGGCACTGATGGGCACTGATAAATTGCATCAATGGAAACTGATTTGCAATGTACTCACTGTGCCCTGACAAACTTGCTATTTATCATCTCTCTTTTCCTCACACAAACAGCATGAGGAAAGCAATGTCAATACTTGGCAAGTCTGTTTACATGTGACAAGCTGTGAATGGACACAGCTGATGACATGATAAAGGGCCGCTGTGATTGTCCCTTTACCCCGATCTGTGACATAGCAGTAACAGAGTGGGCCCAATGCGCACCCCCAAGATCGGGAGGCGTGACCATGGGAAGATGTCCATGGATGGTCTCCAGAACTGGAGAGCCGAGCTGTTGATGTCTTTTGGCTATGGCACAGGCGGGAACCAGTTAATAATTATATAGATTAAAATATATTATATATACACTACAGTGGTGTGAAAAAGTGTTTGCCCCCTTCCTCATTTCCTGTTCCTTTGCATGTTTGTCACACTTAAGTGTTTCGGAACATCAAACCAATTTAAACAATAGTCAAGGACAACACAAGTAAACACAAAATGCAATTTGTAAATGAAGGTGTTTATTATTAAAGGTGAAAAAAAATCCAAACCATCATGGCCCTGTGTGAAAAAGTGATTGCCCCCCTTGTTAAAATATATTATAACTGTGGTTGTCCACACCTAAGTTCAATTTCTCTAGCCACACCCAGGCCTGATTATTGCCACACCTGTTCACAATCAAGGCATCACTTAAATAGGAGCTGCTTGACACAGTAAGGTCCACCAGAAGATCCTTAAAAGCTACACATCATGCCGAGACCCAAAGAAATTCAGGAACAATTGAGAAAGAAAGTAATTGAGATCTATCAGTCTGGAAAGGGTTATAAAGCCATTTCCAAAGCTTTGGGAATCCAGCGAACCACAGTGAGAGCCATTATCCACAAATGGCGAAGACATGGAACAGTGGTGAACCTTCCCAGGAGTGGCCGGCCGCCCAAAATTACCCCAAGAGCGCAGCGACGACTCATCCAAGAGGTCACAAAAGACCCCACAACAACGTCCAAGGAACTGCAGGCCTCACTTGCCTCAGTTAAGGTCAGCGTTCATGCCTCCACCATCAGGAGAAGACTGGGCAAAAATGGCCTGCATGGCAGAGTTCCAAGGAGAAAACCACTGCTGAGCAAAAAGAACATCAAAGCTCGTCTCAATTTCTCCACAACACATCTTGATGATCCCCAAGACTTTTGGGACAACATTCTGTGGACCGATGAGACAAAAGTGGAACTCTTTGGAAGGTGTGTGTCCAAGTATATCTGGCGTAGAAGGAACACTGCATTTCATAAAAAGAACATTATACCAACAGTAAAATATGGTGGTGGTAGTGTGATGGTCTGGGGCTGTTTTGCTGCTTCAGGACCTGGAAGACGTGCCGTGATAAAAGGAACTATGAATTCTGCTGTCTACCAAGAGATCCTGAAGGAGAATGTCCGACCATCTGTTCGTGTACTCAAGCTGAAACGAACTTGGGTTCTGCAGCGGGACAATGATCCTAAACACACCAGCAAGTCCACCACCGAATGGCTGAAGAAAAACAAAATGAAGACTTTGGAGTAGCCTAGCCAAAGTCCTGACCTGAATCCTATTGAGATGTTGTGGTATGACCTTAAAAAGGCCGTTCATGCTCGAAAACCCTCTAATGTAACTAAATTAGGACAATTCTGCAAAGATGAGTGGGCCTAAATTCCTCCAGGACGCTGTAAAAGCCTCGTTGCACGTTATCGCAAACGCTTGGTTGCAGTTGTTGCTGCTAAGGGTGGCCCAACCAGTTATTAGGTTTAGGGGGCAATCACTTTTTCACACAGGGCCATGATGCTTTGGATTTTTTTTCACCTTTAATAATAAACACCTTCATTTACAAATTGCATTTTGTGTTTACTTGTGTTGTCCTTGACTATTGTTTAAATTGGTTTGATGTTCCGAAACACTTAAGTGTGACAAACATGCAAAGGAACAGGAAATGAGGAAGGGGGCAAACACTTTTTCACACCACTGTATATACTTTTTATTGCTCCCTTTTAAAATTCATATGTAACAATTTGAACTCTTATGCCGCGTACACACGGTCGGAATTTTGGCCAGCAAAAGACAGATGATAGCTTTTCGTCTGAAAATCCGTGTGTATGCTCTGTCAGAATTTTGCTGCCCGCATTTCCGCCAGCAAAAGGTTGAGAGCAGGTTCTCAATTTTTTCCAAAGGAAAAAGTTTCTATCGAAAATTCCGATTGTGTGTATGCAATTCCAACACGCAAAAACTCATGTGTGCTCAGATTCAACTACGAGACGGAAGCTATTGGATACTGGCTATTGAACTTCCTTTTTCTAGTCCCCTTGTACGTGTTGTACGTCACCGCGTTCTTGACCATCGGAATTTGGTGTGACCGTGTGCATGCAAGACAGCTTGAGCGAAATCCTGATGGATTCTGTCTGGAAAACCATCAGAGCTTTTTCCGACCAAAATTTCCGATCGTATGTACGGGGCATTACTATTACAAAAAAGATTTATTGTCTTACAAACCAGGATTGAATACATCAATGGGGGTACATTCCCTTATTATCATATCGTTTGGTTTTATAAGTAGGTCCTTTTCCTTCTTTTAAGTTTTCAAATATATTTGAAAGACAAAATTAATATGGAATAGTATAAAAGCTACAGAATATTATACAAATAAAAATAAGTTTACCTAGATGTTTTTTCTAGAGAAGACTTGGTGGCCTATTTAAAGTGGAGACCACTATCCACAAACACTGCAGTGCTTACTGTATAATTAATAAAATGCAGATTGTGGCACAGAGCCTGTGGTATTCCATGGCCCGTAGACTGTTCTCCGTATAACACTAAAGAGAGCGCCACATGATTGGTGAAGAGGTCAATCATATGACTTTGGCAGCCAGGTCATGTGTCCAAGTTTTATTTTCTATTAAGTGATACAAATGAGGTTAACTTGTTTTGGTGGCCTGAAGCAAGCAAAGCACTACATACATATTACATATCTCTGTGCTTTATAAATATATAGATTTTTTTTTTAAGCAACGTTATATCTGCAGTGAGCTGCTATATGATTTTATATACTATACTATATGATCATAAATAGGTAGTGTGATATAGTTCTACCCCTAAAAATTCACCTCCATAGGCCTTGATCTTGTTTTATAAATTATTAGGGCCATACTACTACTATTTAAATTTGTTCTAGTTTATTAAATAGTGGCAGGTGCAAGCTGGTTTATATTTTCACACTATCTTCATGAAAGACTTTTACATTTGCAAGCTTTGGATTTTCTGAGCTATCTGGTGACTCTTCTCTCATTTCATTGCAATCACACCTTTCAGCAACCTGAAGCAAAATAATGATATTACACAGAATGCCTGCAACAGAAAATCAATTTTAAATGCCCGATTTCAGAAATGCCCCTTATAGAAGATATGTTTTGCCGTGATCTGAACTAGATAAGCATTTCTGCGTTTAGAATGATGTCTTTATATCTGACATCAGTGTTCAAAATGCTGAAACTGAGTGAATGCTTTGCCTTAAGATCAATAAGATGCTGTGACAGAAAGGAAAGAAGAGGAGACGTATTAAATTACTCGTCTGATTGAGCACACCAAAAAGCCTGATGTTGATGGCTATATATAAATATATATTTTAAAGGGCCTGTGTCTAATTTCATGAAACAATCATATATAACTTTTCAGTATATTTATTATTCCAATAAACTAGCGATTGCAAGTTATTCTTTCAATGATTCTGTCCAGCACAGTGTGCTCACTATGTTATCATAGTGTGATCACGGTAGTTATGTGATCTTAAGCCATGCCGGCATCGCAAACCTTTTAAAGGGCTGGGAGGTGCAGGTGCTAAGAGGTTAGTTGTTTGTAGAGCTCAAGGAGAGTGTTACATGTGTGGCTGGCTTAAAACAGTACAGAAGTATGAGATATCAAGACTATTTTGAGTAAGAGAATATATATATATATATATATATATATATATATATATATATATATATATATACTCAAGCCGTAGGTGCGTTTACAGAGTTCAGTTTCGCCAGTCCAAAACTGTATTTTAGGGCATGGCAGCCCAAGTCAATTTTAATACAGATTGCTCTTCTCGCACAGGGGGTTCTCACCATTAGACCCCTTTCATACTGGGCCATTTTCCAGGCGTTTTTCAAGCGCTTTAGGGTTAAAAAAAGCGCCCGTGAAGCGCTTGAAAGAAGCCTCATCTGCAATCCCAATGTGAAAGCCCAAGTGCTTTAAGAGCCCTTTCACAATGTCAGCGCTCGAAAAGCGCTCGTAAAGCGCTGCTTAACAGCGCTTTACCAGCGTATTTTGGGCTCTATTGGGGCGCTTTTAACCCCTGCTAGTGGCCAAATAAAGGGTTAAAAGCGCCCACAAATTGCTGCTGCCAAAAGCGTTTTTCAGGCGCTTTTCAGACGCTTTTCAGGCGCTTCCCATTGATTTCAATGGGAAGGGGCGCTTTAGGAGCGGTGTATTCACTGCTCCAAAATCGCTGCAAAGAAGCTGCTTGCAGGACTTTTTTTGACGCCCTGCCAGCGCAGCGCCTCAGTGTGAAAGCACTCGGGTTTTTACATTGGGATTGCAGTTGCGGCTTCTTTCAGTCGCTTCTTTTAACGCTAAAGCGTCTGAAAAACGCCCCAGTGTGAAAGGGATCTCAGTGTGAAAGCACTCTGGCTTTTACATTGGGATTGCAGTTGTGGCTTCTTTCAAGCGCTTTCCGGGTGCTTTTTTTTACCATATACATATACATATATATATATATATATATATTATACTGTATACTTTGTGTATGTGTGTGTATATATATATATATATATATATATATATATATATATATATATATATATATACTGTATACTTTGTGTATGTGTGTGTATATATATATATATATACAGTTGTGCTCATAAGTTTACATACCCTTGCAACATTTATGATTTCTTGGCCATTTTTTTAGAGAATATGAATAATAACACAAGCACTTTTCTTTCACTCATGGTTAGTGTTTGGCTGAAGCCATTTATTATCAATCAACTGCGTTTACTCTTTTAAAATCATAATCACAACAGACAGACAACAAATTACCAAAAGACCCTGATCAAAAGTTTACACACCCCAATTCTTAATACCGTGTATTGCCGTTTAACATCAATGACAGCTTAAAGTCTTTTGTGGTATTTGTAGATGAGGCTCTTTATCTTCTCAGATGCTAAAGCTGCCCATTCCGCCTGGCAAAAAAGCCTCCATTTCCTGTAAATTCTTGGACTGTTTTGCATGAACTGCACGTCTGAGATCTTCCCAATGATATTGAAGTCAGGAGACTAAGATGGCTGCTCCAGAACCTTCACTTTATTCTGCTGTGGCAAATGATAGGTCGACTCGGGCTTTTGTTTTGGATCATTGTCATGTTGGAATGTGCAAGTACGTCCCGTGAGCAACTTCCTGACTGATGAATGCAAATGTTCCTCCAGTATTTTTTGATACCATACTGCATTCATCTTGCCTTCAATTTTGACCAAATTTCCTGTGCCTTTCCTGTGAATATTTTCCTGTGCCTTTGTAGCTCACACATCCCCAAAACTTTAGCGATCCATCTCCGTGTTTCACAGTAGGAATGGTGTACCTTTCATCATAGGCCTTGTTGACTCCTCTCCAAATGAAGCATTTATGGTTGTGGTCAAAAAGCTCAATTGTGGTCTCATCACTCCAAATGATTTTGTGCCAGAAGACTTGAGGCTTGTCTCTGTGCTGCTTGGCATATTGTAAGCAGGATACTTTGTGGCATTTGCACAGTAATGGCTTTCCTCTGGCAACTCGACCATGCAGCCCATCTTTATTAATTTTACTCTTTATTGTGCATCCTGAAACAGCCACACCACATGTTTTCAGAGAGTCCTGTTTTTCATCTGAAGTTATTTGGGGGTTTTTCTTTGTATCCCAAACTATTTTGCTGGCAGTTGTGGCTGAAATTTTAGTTGGTCTACCTGACCGTGGTTTGGTTTCAACAGAACCTCTCATTTTCCACTTCTTGATTAGAGTTTGAACACTGCTGATTGGCATTCTCAATTCCTTGGATATATTTTTATATCCCTTATCTGTTTTCTGCAGTTCAACTAATTTTTCCCACAGATCCTTTGGCAATTCTTTTGCTTTCCCCATGACTTGGAATCCAGAAATGTCAGTGCAGCACTGGATGAAAGATGCACGGGTCTGTCAGGAGTCCATAAACTCATTGACCTTTTATACAAACACTAATTACAAGCAAACAGATCACAGG
Source organism: Lithobates pipiens (assembly GCF_037356315.1). Taxonomy (NCBI): domain Eukaryota; kingdom Metazoa; phylum Chordata; class Amphibia; order Anura; family Ranidae; genus Lithobates; species Lithobates pipiens. The sequence goes on along the minus strand of NW_027507758.1, from coordinate 143,993,944 downwards.
TGAGGATGGTTACCTTTAAGAGCCATTCAAACCCCTTTGTCAACTTGTGTGCATGTTATCAGGGCAAAATCACCAGGGTATGTAAACTTTTGATCAGGGTCATTTGGGTAGTTTCTGTTGTGATTATAATTTAATAAAAAAAAAGTAAACACAGTTGATTGATAATAAATGTCTTCGGCCAAACACTAACCATGAGTGAAAGAAAAGTTTTTGTGTTATCATTCATATTCTCTGAAAAATGGACAAAAAAAATCATAAATTTCGCCAGGGTGTGCAAACTTATGAGCACAACTGTGTGCATATATATATATATATATATATATATATATATATATATATATATATATATATATATATATATATATATAGTATATACTGTATGTATGTGTGTATAAAATGAGTAACCCTAATCATCTATAAATTCAAGGTCTCATTAAATAGTAAGAACCTTCTGTTTGCCAATATATTGGTAATTAGAAGGGTTAGCATTACTGTACTGCAGTATCAGTAAAGCTGTCTAAAAGTGTTATAGCCATGGAAAAACTAAAGTTATATACATCCTGAAAACCATCCGTACTCCTGTTGAGAGCTTCATTTCTGTTGCTCTTTTATCAGGTCCTTACGGATTTCAATTTTAACATCAAAAGCATCTCTTTTCCTTTTACTTGATTGTGCATCACAGAAGACACTTTTATAGCTTGTGTTTGATTGATATAATTAATTTTTCCAAGAGGTAGTGGAGGTTAAATCTACTTGATAGATGGCATCTGTCCAATGAGTTGCTTCTTTACTAAGAGGAAGAAAAGAAATGCATGTAGAGAAAAAGAGAACATTGGAGCTAGAAAAAAATTAATATAGAAAAGTTCCTAGTAATCATTGGAAAGATGCTATCAATATATTATTTTCTATGTGATAATTATGCATGTCAGTTGGAATTATTGCCAAATTCCAACTACGGGTTGAGAAGATTTCCCAATTGGACCACTGCTCTCCCTGTATTTTTTTTTTATTATTATTTATTTATTTATTTATTTTTTACTACCTTTATTTGTATCTGTCTGCAGCATGGTAAATTGATGTCCCCCGGTCCCCCCATCCCCCGGTCCTCTTTCTTCTTTTCCTGTGTCACCAATAGGTAGTCCCCAATGATGCAGAAAATGGCACTCGAGTAATGATGTGAATGCTGATCGCTGAATCATTCTCCTGTGAGTCCAGGATGGCTTCATGAAGCATGCCAGAAAGTGGGATGAATGAAGTTAGGTGTCATTTCACCTGAATGAAAAGTGGTGACCAAGACTGGATAAGAATGAGCAGTGCGGCACTGGAGTGTGGCAAGGTTGGGCAATTTTTTAATACACATTTTTAGATGGGGAAAGGATTTTTTTTTAAATGTCTGTGGGTTTTAATTTACAGTTGCACAAAAAAGTATGTGAACCCTTTTGGAATGATATGGATTTTTGCACAAATTGGTCATAAAATGCGATCTGATCTTCATCTAAGACACAACAATAGACAATCACAGTCTTTTTTTTGGCACGGGATTCCCCTTAATATCCATACCAGACCCAAAGGGCCTGGTATGGAATTTTGGGGGACCCCCATGCATTTTTTTTTCTTAATTTTTTTTTTATTAATGCTAATGCTAACCTGTGTGCAATGTAAATAGCCTTAAAAAAACCATAGAAGACGTACAACATTATAATCCTACTATAGCTTGTAGTCGATATATTGGACCGGGAACGTATGATTGCAGCATCATACAGTGAGTTTCGCTGCTCTGTCGAATCTTCTTTAAACATTCGACAGACACCATAAGCCTTCAATGACAGATTTGACCTTAATTCATTTGGATTTTCGGAAGAATGTGATTTTTTAAGGAAAAAATAAATAAATAAAAACGAATTTCGGGAGTAACTAAATAAATTTATTTTTCAGACGAAAACGAAATTCTGAAATGAAATATTTTAGTCTGCACATGTCTAGCGAGTGGGTGGTGCTAGCACACCATGTTTGGATATCAGTATTATTACATCACATTATATCTATTACTACATTGCAATATATAATTAAATATTTTAACTTACCATAACGCAGAATCAGTGGGAACTCTGAGCGTGTTACTTGCCACTGTTGTCTGCCACCAAATGCAGTATGTCACTTGCCACCCATAGTCTGCCACCAAATGCAACATGCCACATGCCGCCCGCAGCCTTGTGTAAAAGAGGGAAAGTAGACTTGGAGCTATACCTTTAAAACATGAGATATAACAAACCTTGAATAATATTGTGCTCTTTCTATCGTAATATACTCCTTTTTACTAAATCTAGAAGTGAATCAATTAAATGGTAATTGAAATAAAGTGTCTCAGAGTGTTACATCCCCTGATATTGGGGTTAAATCTAATGCAATGTTTCAAAATGTGGTGATGGTGACTGTAGTGTAAAAAAAAAAAAAAAAAAGGAACTAATATACCTTCAGTCAATATACGTGCACACAAATGCATACAAATTTATAATTTACGCAACCAATATTTGTGCATAAGTGCATATGACATAAATAAATGTGAAACTGCCTATTGAACATCCAGTATACATGCAATTAGTATTAATGGTGCATAAATAAAACGTTTATAAACAGATTAAAAGTCCCAAAGTATATTGAAGTTGACTTGTGCAAGAAATCTATAACCACTTCTAAAGAGCTCCCCGGTGCGTATTTCCAGTGCAAAATAATGATTTTGCCCTCACCAGATACCCTGCCCCTGCAGGGGTGGATTACCTTTCACAGTGTGAGCCCCTGTGTCGCTGCCTGGTGTCTCCTTGGGAGGTTCGTTTTTTCATCAGCTGGAAATACCTCATTCAAGTTTTCATTGAAAGAGAGGAATATCCATAGTGTAAAAAGTTTGCACAATGTGTTTATTGAAAAAGAAATTTACTCACATGTAACAATGCATTAAAATCGCCAGTGAATTAAAACACCCGCAGCCTGCCACCAGATGCAGCATGTCACTCATCACCTGCAGCCTGCCACCAGATGCAGTGTGTCAGTTGCCACCCATTGCCTGCCACCAGATGCAGCGTGTCACTTGCCACCTGTAGTTTGCCACCATATGCATCATGTCACTTGCCATATGCAACCTGCCACCAGATGCAGCGTGTCAGTTGCCACCAGTAGCCTGTCACCAGATGCATCATGTCACCTGCCACCCATAGCCTGTCACCAGATGAGTTCAGGTGCATCTTATTTCCACTGATCATCTTTGATATGTTTTGACAACTTGATTGAAGTCCACCAATGGTAAATTCAGTTGATTGGACATGATTTGGAAAGGCACACACCTGTCTATATAAGGTCCCACAGTTAACAGTGCATGTCAGAGCACAAACCAAGCCATGAAGTCCAAGGAAGTGTCTGTAGACCTCTGAGACAGGATTGTATCGAAGCACGGATCTGGGGAAGAATATAGAAAATTCCTTCAGCATTGAAGGTCCCAATGAGCACAATGGCCTCCATCATCCGTAAATGGAAAATGTTTGGAACCACCAGGACTCTTCCTAGAGCGCGCCGCCCGGCCAAACTGAGCGACCAGATGAGGAGAGGATTTGTCAAGCAGGTGACCGAGAACCTGATGGTCACTCTGACAGAGCTCCAGCGTTTCTCTGTGGAGAGAGGAGAACCTTCTCTGCAGCACTCCACCAATCAGGCCTGTATGGTAGAGTGGTCAGATGGAAGTCATTCCTCAGTAAAAGGCGCATGACAGCCCATCTGGAGTTTGCCAAAAGGCACCTAAAGGACTCTCAGACCATGAGACACAAAACTCTCTGATCCAATGAAACAACGTTTGGCCTCTTTGGCCTGAATGGCAAGTGTCATGTCTGGAGGAAATCAGGCACTGCTCATCACCTGGCCAATACCATCCCTACAGTGAAGCATGGTGGTGGCATTATCATGCTGTGAGGATGTTTTTCAGCGGCAGTGTGTTTTTCCACTGGCAGTGTGCCTGGCATCTGACCGGCCACAGACTGGTACCAGTCCGTGGCTCAGGGGTTGGGGACCCCTGCCATAGTCAACAGAGTGCCTGACCATTTGCCATCATACTTACAGAGAAGACAGACACACTCTCATTGTATTGTTTGCAAATTTTCGGAGTCAATATGTACAGTGCCTTGAAAAAGTATTCCTACCCCTTGGCATTTTCCACATTTTGTCATGTTACAACAAAAAAAATCGTAAATGTATTTTTTGAGATTTTCTGTGATAAACTAACACAAAGTGGCAATTGTGAAATGGAAGGAAAATGATAAATGGTTTTTCAATTTTTTTACAAATATCTGAAAAGTGGGGCATGCATTTGTATTTAGCACCCTTTACTCTGTACACCTAACTAAAATCTAGTGGAACTAATTGCCTTCAGAAGTCCCCTAATCAGCAAATAGAGTCCACCTGTGTGTAATTTAATCTCAGTGTAAATACAGCTGTTCTGTGAAGCCTTCAGAGGTTTGTTAAAGAACCTCAGTAAAGAAACAGCATCCTGAAGGCCAAACAACACATCAGACAGGTCAGGGATAAAGTTGTGGAGCAGTTTAAAGCAGGGTTGGGTTATAAAAAAAATATCTCAAGTTTTAAACATCTCACAGCGCGCCGTTCAATCCATCATCCAAAAATGGAAAGAGTATGACGCTACTGCAAAACTACCAAGACATGGCCGTCCACCTAAACTGACATGCCAAGCAAGGAGAGCATTAATCAGAGAATCAGCCAAGAGGCCCCTGGTAACTCCAGAGGAGCTGCAGACATTCACAGCTCAGGTGGGAGAATCTGTCCACAAGACAACTGTTAGTCGTTCACTCCACAAATCTGGCCTTTATGAAAGAGTGGCAGGAAGAAAGACATTGTCTAATGAAAGCCATAAGCCTGGCCACAGCTATCAGACAAAATAGCAACATATCGGGGATACGGACACCATCATCCGAACACAAACTTTCGCTCTACGCAAATAATCTCCTCGTTTATATCCAACAGCCCCACACATCCTTCTTTAATGCAGGAATTCCACAGATTTGGGGAACTCAGTAATTTCCAACTTAACATGTCTAAGCCCCTGTACACACGGTCGGAGATTTCGACAACCAAATCCGTCAGATTTTGTCCGTCGGATCTTGTCCGAAACTGTTGCATACACACGGTCGGACAAAGTTGCCGAAAAATCCGATCTTTCAGAACGTGATGACAAAATTTTGTTACGATGGGACTACATTCAGGCTAGTAGCCAATAGCTTTGATGTAGGAATTTGATCTGAGCATGCGTGGCACTTTGTCCGATCAAAATTCTCTACACATTCTCGGACCAGTTTGTCGGAAAATATTTCCAACAAGTTGGAAAATTGGGTCCGACGGAAATTCCGACGGAATCAGTCCGATGCATACCACACACAGTCGGATTATCCGACAACACGGTTCGATAGGACACATTCCGACGGATTCTCCGACCGTGTGTACAAGGGCTTAGACAGAGGTCGTTAATATATCCCTACCACTCTCCACACTTACACAAGTACAGGCTAATTTCTCCTTCCAGTGGGGATCAAAGGGCATTTCCTACCTTGGAACTTCAGATCTTTACAACTTCAACTATCTACCCCTATTATCCCATATCCGTAAGGAACTGGATGCATGGAACACGTCCTCTCTTCCCTGGTTTGGCTGTATTAACACTTAAAATGGACACCCCTCCCAAATTACTTTATTTATTCCAAACAATACCTATAAACGTCCCCAAACAGTTTTTTTAATTCCTTAAGATCGTTGTCCATATGCTTCATTTGGCAAAAAGGGATGTCCCGTATGCATCACACATTGTTAACATAGCCCAAAATATAAGGCGGAGAAGGCCTGCCAGACTTTGAAATGTACCATAAAGCTGTCATACTCTCCAGAATCCTAGAGTGGTTCTCCCAATCATTCTCCAAGGCATCCACCATGATAGAACAGAACCTCTCCACCCCCGATCTCTGGGCCTTGCTATGGGGATAGAGGGAGTTTGGGACTTTAAAATGAAGCACTAGGATAATGGAGGTAGGTTTTAACCAAATTGAAAAAAATATATATAATTTTTTATTGATTGTTCGGTAACAGATCATAAAAAATAATAAAGATCGAATTCATAAAGTATATAGGCGTAAGTACAGTAGAAGCATGATATATAGTATTCACATATAGCAGCACATAGTAGTAATAAATAAAATAATTGGGTAATATGGCATGGTAGTGCCTATGACAGCAAAACCGACATCAGCAAGTACATCCACATAATACATATGCATCCACTAGATGTAAAACAAAAATAAATTTAGTATGTAGTTAAAAAAGTAAATTCATAACAAATTCATAAAGTATATAGGCGTAAGTACAGTAGAAGCATGATATATAGTATTCACATATAGCAGCACATAGTAGTAGTAAATAAAATAATTGGGTAATATGGCATGGTAGTGCCTATGACAGCAAAACCGACATCAGCAAGTACATCCACATAATAGATATGCATCCACTAGATGTAAAACAAAAATAAATTTAGTATATAGTTAAAAAAGTAAATTCATAATAAAATAAATATAGTTCCATATAAAGTATAACTGGGACATCATTTCAAAAGCTCGACGCGTTTCGTGGGTGTCTCCCCACTCATCAGGAGCTGATGCGACCAAAAAATTCCTATGGAATAGAATAAAGAATAATATAATATACTAACCATATAAATAAAAATAAATTTATGGGGATTTAATGCGTGTAAATGGTTAGCCAGGGCAGACTCACCAATCCGGATGGAAAGTGCAGTGTGCGGCATTGGGCGTAGGGTGGGCCATGGGCAAGATCCCCTCCCGGGAACTGAGGCGGCATAGACTATGTGCTGCTATATGTGAATACTATATATCATGCTTCTACTGTACTTACGCCTATATACTTTATGAATTCGATCTTTATTATTTTTTATGATCTGTTACCGAACAATCAATAAAAAATTATATATATTTTTTTCAATTTGGTTAAAACCTACCTCCATTATCCTAGTGCTTCATTTTAAAGTCCCAAACTCCCTCTATTACGTACCGATTACCGGGATGGAGGCACATACTTGTGCTTCATTTAAAGTCCCAAAATTCCCCTCCTTTTTTGCATATATATCGGGATGGAAGTACCTGGATATACGGGATTGATAGTGTCCCCCTATCTTCCCGGCGTGAGGTCCATTTATATATTGCTGATGTCTTTAGTATTTTTTATGTACCTACATACATTTATTCTATTCATGTTTATGTTGTACATTGACAGCATTACCGACACTGTATAAACGTCCCACCTGGATATCTAATTAATAGGGTCCAGTGCAAACTCGCTGGCCGATTGCAGTTATTGTTATGTGTGGGGCGGTTGGGTATTTGGGTGTTGCTGGGCTCTTTTCTTTCCTTGCGGGAACTGCGATGCGCCAGTTGGTCCTCCCCTCCTCCCCCTTCACATCTGATTGGGAGGTTCGGGTGGACTCTACTTTGCGCATCGGCGCTACGCGTCCTACGTCGTGCATGTGACGTCACCTTTGACGTCATCACGCCGACGTTTTAGTGATTCTCGTCTCCGTGTCTCTATTGGGGGGGATCTGGCGCGTCTGTGGCTGTTTTTTTTTTTTTTATCCAGGTTAGGTGTGGCTCCTCCCCCTATGTTTCACGCACGTGGCGTTGGCGGCATATTTAAACCCCACTCGGAGATAGCTGTGTGTGCGGCTGGTCTCTGCATGGAGTCTGCACACACTGGCCGTCTTGTCTGCTGGTGTTGTTTTTAGGAGCGATGTTTAGGTGAAAAATCTCTTTTCTCCTTCTACTCACACTTCATCTCTTTTCTGATTGTACTTGACCCTGCCTATGCTCATGGTTACTACCTTTTGTCTTAAGCCACTATACTATCTTTTATAAATATTACCATTACTATCATTAACCACTTCAGCTCCGGACCAATAAACACCTTAAGGACCAGAGGTCTTTTTGCAATTTCGCACTGCGCTGCTTTAACTGGTAATTGCGCGGTCATGCAATATTGCACCCAAACGAAATTTGCGTCCTTTTCTTCCCACAAATAGAGCTTTCTTTTGATGGTATTTGATTGCCTCTGCGATTTTTTTTTTTTGCGATATAAATGGAAAAAGAGCGAAAATTTTGAAAAAAAAAGATATTTTCTTCTTTTTGTTATAAGAAAAATCGAATAAACTAAATTTTAGTCATACATTGAGGGCAAAATTTATTCAGCCACATGTCTTTAGTAAAAAAAATGTCAATAAGCGTATATTTTTTGGTTTGCGCAAAAGTTATAGCGTCTACAAACTAGAGTACATTTTCTGGAATTTACACAGCTTTTAATTTATGACTGCCGATCTCATTTCTTGAGGTGCTAAAATGGCAGGGCAGTACAAATCCCCCCCAAATGACCCCATTTTGGAAAGTAGACACACCAAGGAAATTGCTGATGGGTATGTTGAGCCCATTGAATATTTATTTTTTTTGTCCTAAGGGATTGAATAATGACAAAAAAAAAATAAAAATTTTTTTACAAAAAGTTGTCACTAAATGATATATTGCTCACACATGCCATGGTTATATGTGGAATTGCACCCCAAAATATATTCCGCTACTTCTCCCGAGTATGGCGATACCACGTGTGTGGGACTTTTTGGGAGTCTAGTCGCGCACGGCACCCCGAAAACCAATCACCACCTTCAGGATTTCTAAGGGTGCAAATTTTTGGTTTAACTCCTCACTACCTATCACAGTTTCGAAGGCCATAAAATGCCAAAATAGCACAAAACCCCCCAAAATGACCCCATTTTGGAAAGTAGACACCCCAAGCTATTTACTGAGAGGCATGTTGAGTCCATGGAATATTTTATATTTTGCCACAAGTTGCGGGAATATTACAAACTTTTTTTTTTTGCACCAAGTTGTCACTAAATGATATATTGCTCACACATGCTATGGGCATATGTGAAATGACACCCCAAAATACATTCTGCTGCTTCTCCCGAGTACGGGGATACCACATGTGTGGGACTTTTTGGGAGTCTAGTCGCGCACGGCACCCCGAAAACCAATCACCACCTTCAGGATTTCTAAGGGTGCAAATTTTTGATTTAACTCCTCACTACCTATCACAGTTTCGAAGGCCATAAAATGCCAAAATAGCACAAAACCCCCCCAAATGACCCCATTTTGGAAAGTAGACACCCCAAGCTATTTACTGAGAGGCATGTTGAGTCCATGGAATATTTTATATTTTGCCAAAAGTTGCGGGAATATTACAAACTTTTTTTTTTTTTGCACAAAGTTGTCACTAAATGATATATTGCTCACACATGCTATGGGCAGAAGTCAAATTACACCCCAAAATAAATTATGCTGCTTCTCCCAAGTACGGGGATACCACATGTGGGGGACTTTTTGGGAGCCTAGCCACGTACGGGACCCCGAAAACCAAGCACTGCCTTCCGGATTTGAATATAAAATGCTATAAAAAACAAACTAACCAGAGTCACCCGTAACACTTATACGGTGATCAGTGGTGAAAGGGTTAACTAGGGGCAATCAGGGGGTTCAAATTTTTATTAGGTAGTATATGGGGGTCCCTGGCGCTATATAAAAACCTGACGGGGAACCTAAATAACTAACTGGCTAACCAGCGTCACCAGTGACACTTATACTGTGATCGCTGGTGAAAGGGGGTGAAAGGGTTAACTAGCAGCAATCAGGGGGTTAAAACCATTATTGGGTAGTATATCGGGGTACCTAGCGCTATAAAAACCTGGCGGTGAACCTAAAAAAATAACTAGCTACCTAGCGACACTAGCGACACTGATGCAGCGTTCAGAAAAATTATCGCTTAGTGACACTGGCAAAAGGGGGTGAAAGGGTTAACTAGCGGAAATCAGGGGGTTAAAACCATTATTGGGTAGTATATCGGGGTACCTAGCGCTATAAAAACCTGGCGGTGAACCTAAAAAAATAACTAGCTACCTAGCGACTGTAGCGACACTAATGCAGCGATCAGAAAAACGATCGCTTAGTGACACTAGCAAAAGGGGGTGAAAGGGTTAACTAGCGGCAATCAGGGGGTTAAAACCATTATTGGGTAGTATATCGGGGTACCTAGCGATATAAAAAGCTGGCGGTGAACCTAAAAAAATAACTAGCTACCTAGCGACACATGCAGCGATCAGAAAAATGATCGCTTAGTGACACTGGCAAAAGGGGGTGAAAGGGTTAACTCTAGGGGCAATCAGGGGGTTAAATCTTTATTGGGGGGTGATAGGGGGCTACCCTGGACCTAACACTAACTGTCCTGACAGTTTTTACTGTCACAACTGACACTGAATGCATTGATCAGTAAAGAAATGATCAATGCAATCAGTGACACTGTGACTGGGGGGGGAGGGGGGGCGGGGGGGGGATCGGGGGGGGATCGGGGGGGTTTGTGTGCCTGTGTGTACCTACATGTCAGTGTAGTGTTGGTGCACACTTACTTTTACTCTTCTCCTCCGTAGTCCGGTCAAAAAGACCGCCCCGAGGAGAATGACATCACTTCCTCCTTCCTGTGTAAACAATACACAGGGGAGGAAGCTTCTCATTGGCCAGGAGCGATCCAGAGGGGGTGGCCGAAAACCAACGGCCATCCCCTCATCACGGAGCGCTCCTGGACCGAATCGGACCGCCGTAAACAGCGGGAGGGGGTCCGATCGGACCCCCCACCCGCTGGAAGGCAATCACGTAGATGTACGTGATTGTGCCTGCCTGTGCCATTGTGCTGACGTACAATGGCAATACGGCGGTCCTCAAGTGGTTAAAGTTTACCTTATATTTTTTTTTTTTTTTTTTTTCTCTCCATGCTGGTTGTGCAATCAGTATCAGCTGTGGATAGTTAAAGGGGCCTTTATTATCAGAGCCGCCCTGACCGGTGTCTGCAGACCTTATTGGCAGGACGCCGGCTGGACGGATCTCTCATCCTAATAGCTTGTCTGCTGGTGTTTTAGGAGCAATGTTTAGGTGAAAAATCTTTTTTCTCCTACTACTCACACCTTTTCTTGCTGACTGGTAATTCTGTCACTCTCCTTGTCTATCATGGTCTATGTACACCCCTTCATCAATTTTCTTCACTTTTTGTTAAACTGCACACTCACACTTTCTTTTACACTATTACATTTCTTTAATTTTTGCACACCATTCACTGTTTACATTCATCTGCATATACTTACTACATAGTATATACTTGGCTTATGGCCAGCACTCTCTCTGTACTCTTTGAGGGTCACTATCAATTTTCAATTACTTTTGCATCACATTATTTTCATTAATCATACATACTATTAACATTTTGTTTTTAGATATGTTTTCAACAATTGCCACACATTCCATATCTGATACTCTTCAACACTGCTGTATCTTTTTGGTTTCGCCTGATATCGCATCCATGTCTATGCCGCCTCAGTTCCCGGGAGGGGATCTTGCCCATGGCCCACCCTACGCCCAATGCCGCACACTGCACTTTCCATCCGGATTGGTGAGTCTGCCCTGGCTAACCATTTACACGCATTAAATCCCCATAAATTTATTTTTATTTATATGGTTAGTATATTATATTATTCTTTATTCTATTCCATAGGAATTTTTTGGTCGCATCAGCTCCTGATGAGTGGGGAGACACCCACGAAACGCGTCGAGCTTTTGAAATGATGTCCCAGTTATACTTTATATGGAACTATATTTATTTTATTATGAATTTACTTTTTTAACTATATACTAAATTTATTTTTGTTTTACATCTAGTGGATGCATATCTATTATGTGGATGTACTTGCTGATGTCGGTTTTGCTGTCATAGGCACTACCATGCCATATTACCCAATTATTTTATTTACTACTACTATGTGCTGCTATATGTGAATACTATATATCATGCTTCTACTGTACTTACGCCTATATACTTTATGAATTTGTTATGAATTTACTTTTTTAACTACATACTAAATTTATTTTTGTTTTACATCTAGTGGATGCATATGTATTATGTGGATGTACTTGCTGATGTCGGTTTTGCTGTCATAGGCACTACCATGCCATATTACCCAATTATTTTATTTATTACTACTATGTGCTGCTATATGTGAATACTATATATCATGCTTCTACTGTACTTACGCCTACCGTATATACTCGAGTATAAGCCGAGATTTTCAGCCTCTTTTTTGAGGCTGAAAGTGCCCCCCTCGGCTTATACTCGAGTCATCGCTGTCTGCCCGCTCGATCAGCGTGTCGAGCAGACAGACAGCGGCCATTCTATTCAAAAGCCGCGCCTCCGGCTCCGCCTTCGCCTGTGATAGGCGGAACACTGAATTTCCCAGCAGCCTGTGTTCCGCCTATCACGGACATCGTATCATCCTCGTACTACGGACGAGGATGATACGACGTCAGTGATAGGCGGAACACAGGCTGCTGGGAAATTCAGTGTTCCGCCTATCACAGGCGAAGGAGGAGGCGCGGCTTTTGAATTTTACAATGGCCGCCGAAGAGGGCACGGGACGGAGGCAAGGCAAGGCAAGGCAAGGCAAGGCACGGCACGGCACGGGACGGGACGGGACGGAGGCAAGGCAAGGCACGACACGACGGCAAGGCACGGCACGGCACGGGACGGCACGGGACGGAACGGAGGCAAGGAGGCAAGGCACGGGACGGAACGGAGGCAAGGAGGCAAGGCACGGGACGGAGGCTCGGGACAAAGGTAGGCTGGACACACACACACACACACACACACACACACACACACACACACACATGGATACACACACACACAGGGATGGGTGGATGGATGGAGACACACACAGGGATGGGTGGATGGATGGAGACACACACAGGGATGGATGGATGGATGGAGACACACACACACAGGGATGGATGGATGGATGGATGGAGACACACACACACAGGGATGGATGGATGGATGGACACACACAGGGATGGATGGACGGACACACAGGGATGGACGGACACACAGGGATGGACGGACACACAGGGATGGACGGACACACACACAGGGATGGACAGGCATGTCTCACCCTCGGCTTATACACGAGTTTTTTGGGGGGTAAATTGGGGGGCCTCGGCTTATATTCGGGTCGGCCTATACTCGAGTATATACGGTATATACTTTATGAATTCGATCTTTATTATTTTTTATGATCTGTTACCGAACAATCAATAAAAAATTATATATATTTTTTTCAATTTGGTTAAAACCTACCTCCATTATCCTAGTGCTTCATTTTAAAGTCCCAAACTCCCTCTATTACGTACCGATTACCAGGATGGAGGCACATACTTGTGCTTCATTTAAAGTCCCAAAATTCCCCTCCTTTTTTGCTATGGGGATATGGACAAAAATTATCCCTTCTATCCAACTCCTCCCCATTAACAATTGCAGCACTACATCTATGGTAAAAAAAAGGGTCTGTCCTCACTACTGTCTACAGACCCCTCACCTCTCACTTCAATTCTTGACCACCCTGACCTCCTCCAGGGCATGGGATCCAACCTGGTAGGCCTTTAGTCCTTTAGTCCTTTATACACCCAACCCTAGGTACACCCATCATATCAGATGGACGAGATAACTGGTTCACGGCTCTCAGCATGTCCTTCTTTTGCTTCGGACCTATTCTCCTCTACCCAAATACACAGACCCTTGACAGGCTACTAATAGCTGTTCTCCCTCTCAGAAACGCCCAAACACCTACTCTCCACCTTATACAAACTACAACATTCACTAATCCATGATCAACTTCTATCTTACACCAGGAGGTGGGCCGCAGACCTGGGAAGGAACCTTTCACTTGTTGACTGGCAAAAGTCATTCCACTTCACGCATAAATCCTCAATCTCTTGCTACACACAGGAGAAGAACTTTAAACTCCTATCCAGGTGATACAGGGACCCTCAATCACTCCATAGAATCTTCCCATCCATCCCCGCTTCATGTTGGAGATGTGGGGACACAGATGGAAGCTATCTCCACATATGGTGGGAGTGCGGGGCCATACAACCCCTTTGGTCACAGGTTTTTGCCATATACAGCAGCCTTTACGATCGACCTACGACACCCACACCAGAGATAGCCCTGCTGTCTATGCTTCTGGGTTCCATACCCTCGCAAAAATGCACCCTACTCTGATTTTTCCTATAGGCAACCAGACAACTCATACCCCTCTTCTGGAAAACCCCCACCACCCCTCCCCTATCCTGACATCATGCGAATGAAAGAGATGATAGCCTTGGATTGGATAATGATACATTTGACAAATTCACAACTCTTTGGCTAGTCTGGATTGATTACTCTACCTCAGATGTGCTGCGCCAGGGTTTGCTCACCCTCCCCTAACCTCCCTTACTCCCCCTTTTTCAAAACTTCTCTCCCTTTCTATCTTCTTTCTCTTTACCCTCCTCAGACTTCCACAATAAGGTCTCAGAACAGGTGATTCTATTTGTACTCTCCACTGGATATCTTACAACACCCCATGCATAAATCAATCCATGTTAACATGCAAATGTATACCTGAACCATATTGGTTTCTACCCAAACTACATCTACTATGCAGAATGATTTATACGTACCTACTGTTCTGAACATACAACTGTAATATGTTTGGTAATGATCCACCCTGTTAAACTTAATAAAAACATATTTGACTCTAAAGAAAGCCATAAGAAGTGCAGTTTGCATTGCGACAAGCCATGTGAGGGACACAGCAAACATGTGAAAGAAGGCACTCTGGTCAGATGAGACCAAAATTACATTTTTTGGCCTAAAAGCAAAACGCTATGTGTGGTGAAAAACTAACACTGCACATTACACTGAACACACCATTCCCACCATGAAACGTGGTGGTGTCAGCCTCATGTTGTGGGGATTTTCTTCAGCAGGGACAGGGAAGCTAGTCAGAGGTGGTGGGAAGATGGATGGAGCCAAATACTGGGCTATCTTAAAAGAAACCCTGTTAGAGTCTGCAAAAGTCTTGAGACTAGGGCGGAGGTTCACCATCTAGCAGGACAACGACCCTAAACATACAGCCAGAGCTACAATGGAATCGTTTAGATCAAAGCATATTCATGTGTTAGAATAGCCCAGTCAAAGTTCAGACCTAAATCTAATCAAGAATCTGTGGCAAGTCTTGAAAATTGCTGTTCACAGATTCTCTCCATCCAATCTGACAGAGCTTGAGCTATTTTGCAAAGAAGAATGGGCAAAAATGTCACTCTTTAGATGTGCAAAGCTGGTAGAGACATACCGTATATACTCGAGTATAGGCCGACCCGAATATAAGCCGAGGCCCCCAATTTACCCCCAAAAAACTGGAAAACTTATTGACTCGTGTATAAGCCGAGGGTGAGACATGGCTGTCCATCCCTGTGTGTGTGTCCGTCCATCCCTGTGTGTCCATCCATCCCTGTGTGTGTGTCCGTCCATCCATCCCTGTGTGTGTATCCATCCATCCATCCATCCCTGTGTGTGTGTGTGTGTGTGTGTGTATTCATCCATCCATCCCTGTGTGTGTGTGTGTGTGTGTGTGTGTGTGTGTGTGTGTGTGTATCCATCCATCCATCCATCCCTGTGTGTGTGTGTGTGTGTGTGTGTGTGTGTATCCATCCATCCATCCATCCCTGTGTGTGTGTGTGTCCGTGCAGCCTTGTGTGTGTGTGTGTGTGTGTGTGTGTGTGTGTGTGTGTGTGTGTCCGTGCAGCCTTGTGTGTGTGTCCAGCCTACCTGTGTCCCAAGCCTCCGTCCCGAGCCGCCGTCGTCCCGAGCCTCCTCCGTCCCGTGCCGTGCCTCCTCCGTCCCGTGCCTCCTCCGTCCCGTGCCGTGCCTCCTCCGTCCCGTGCCGTGCCTCCTCCGTCCCGTGCCGTGCCTCCTCTGTCCCGTGCCTCCTCCGTCCCGTGCCGATGAATCGCCGCTCTTCTCGGCGGCCATTCTACAATTCAAAATTCCGCCTCCGCCTGTGATAGGCGGAACACTCAATTTCCCAGCAGCCTGTGTTCCGCCTATCACGGACATCCTCTCATACTCGTCCGTAGTATGAGAATGAGCGGATGTCCGTGATAGGCGGAACACTGACTGCTGGGAAATTCAGTGTTCCGCCTATCACAGGCGGAGGCGGAGAAGGAGGCGCGGCTTTTAAATTTTAATGTCCGCCGTCTGTCTGCTCGATACGCTGATCGAGCAGTCAGACAGCGGTGACTCGAGTATAAGCCGAGGGGGCACTTTCAGCCTCAAAAAAGAGGCTGAAAATCTCGGCTTATACTCGAGTATATACGGTACTCAAAAAGACTTGCAGCTGAAATTGCAGCGAAAGGTGGTTCTACAAAGTATTGACTCAGGGGGGCTGAATACAAATGCAGGCCACACTTTTCAGATATTATTTGTAAAACATTTTGAAAACCGTTTTCTACTGTGCCTCATGTTCTCCTTTATCCAGAGTGGTGTCTCACTATTACAGGTGGTGTGTTACTGGCCAGATCATCAGGTGAAGACAGAGGAAAAAAAAGCCAAAGAAATGAAAATCGATGCAGCCACTTCATCTAAATATTGGTAAGGTGCAATATAATATATTTTTTGTTCTAGGTTTAATACCACTACTAATCTAAAAAAAAAACATACCTCATCTCATAAATGTAATAATTAGAAACTGGCTTATTAAATATAATGAATAGGGATGATCTTCGTGTTTGAGTCTAACTCATGTTCGACTCGAACATCCTCAGTTTGTACCAAATTCGAGTGGCGCTCACGGCCCATGATTCACTGCGGCATCGCAGTGTATTGCTGGCTGATGATTGGCCAAGCATGCACAATGACCTGCATGCTTGGCTAATCACAGTTCTGTCTGTACAGCGAGCTGCAATTGGCCAAAGCCAGGGTGGCTTTGGCCAATTATGGCTCAGGGGGTTTAGTACACACCCCACACTATATAAGGCCGCCTGCGCGGCGGCCTTGTGTAGTGTGTTGTGTCGGCGGAGAGAGAGCTAGACGGAGAGACAGTGTCTTTGAACTTCATTTGAAGAGGTGCATTGTGGCACCTGCACAGTGTACACCTAAAGCTACCCCAATTGCCGGTGCTCTGCTGGTCCTATACCACAGGCAGCTGTAGCAATTACAGTCAGTGTATTGTGCCATCTGCACAGTGTACAGCTAAAGCTACCGCAATTGCTGGTGTGCTGCTGGTCCTATACCACAGGCAGGCAGCTGCAGCAGTTACAGTTGGTATATTGTGTCACCTGCACAGTGTACAGCTAAAGCTACCCCAATTGCTGGTGTTCTGCTTGTCCTATACCACAGACAGCTGTAGCAATTACAGTCGGTGTATTGGCCACCTGCACAGTGTACAGCTAAAGCTACCCCAATTGCTGGTGTTCTGCTGATCCTATCCGCAGGCAGCTGCAGTAATTACAGTCGGTGTATTGTGTCATCTGCACAGTGTGCACCTAAAGCTACCCCAATTGCTGGTGTCCTTCAGATCCTATACCACAGGCAGACAGCGGCAGTAATTACAGTCGGTGTATTGTATCATCTGCACAGTGTACTCCTAAAGCTACCCCAATTGCTGGTGTTCTGATGATCCTATCTGCAGGCAGCTGTGGCAATTACAGTCAGTGTGCTGTGTCATCTGCACAGTTTGCACCTAAATCTACCCAAATTGCTGGTGTTCTGCTGATCCTATCTGCAGGCAGGTGTAGCAATTAGAGTCGGTTTACTGTGCCATCTGCACAATGTGAACCTAAAGCTACCCCAATTGCTGGTGTTCTGCTGATCCTATACTGCAGGCAGGCAGCTTCAGTAATTACAGTCTGTGTATTGTGTCATCTGCAGAGTATGCACCTAAAGCTACCCCAATTGCTGGTGTTCTTCAGATCCTATACCACAGGCAGACAGCGGCAGTAATTACAGTTGGTGTATTGTGTCATCTGCACAGTGTACGCCTAAAGCTACCCCAATTGCTGGTGTTCTGATGATCCTATCCGCAGGCAGCTGTAGCAATTACAGTCAGTGTACTGTGTCATCTGCACAGTTTGCACCTAAATCTACCTAAATTGCTGGTGTTCTGCTGATCCTATCTGCAGGCAGCTGTAGCAATTAGTGTCGGTTTACTGTGCCATCTGCACAGTGTGAACCTAAAGCTACCCCAATTGCTGGTGTTCTGCTGATCCTATACTGCAGGCAGCTTCAGTAATTATAGTCTGTGTATTGTGTCATCTGCACAGTGTGCACCTAAAGCTACCCCAATTGCTGGTGTTCTGCTGATCCTATACCGCAGGCAGCTGCAGTAATTACAGTCGGTGTACTGTGTCATCTGCACAGTGTGAACTTAAAGCTACCCCAATTGCTGGTGTTCTTCAGATCCTATACCACAGGCAGGCAGGCAGCTGCAGTAATTACAGTCTGTGTATTGTGTCATCTGCAGAGTGTGCACCTAAAGCTACCCCAATTGCTGGTGTTTTTCAGATCCTATACCACAGGCAGGCAGCTGCAGTAATTACAGTTGGTGTATTGTGTCATCTGCACAGTGTGCACCTAAAGCTACCTCAATTGCTGGTGTTCTTCAGATCCTATACCACAGGCAGGCAGCTGCAGTAATTACAGTCAGTGTATTGTGTCATCTGCACAGTGTACACCTAAAGCTAACCCAATTGCTGGTGTTCTTCAGATCCTATACCACAGGGAGGCAGCTGCATTAATTACAGTCTGTGTATTGTCTCATCTGCACAGTGTACGCCTGAAGCTACCCCAATTGCTGGTGTTCTGCTGATCCTATCCGCAAGCAACTGTAGAAATTACAGTCAGTGTACTGTGTCATCTGCACAGTGTACACTTAAAGCTACCCGAATTGCTGGTGTTCTGCTGATCCTATACTGCAGGCAGCTGCAGTAATTACAGTCGGTGTACTGTGTCATCTGCACAGCGTGCACTTAAAGCTACCCCAATTGCTGGTGTTCTCATATTAATAATAATACAGACAGGCAGTTGATTCTGCTAGCTACAGTATAATCAGTATATACATTCCAGCTTTGTGCAGCTACATCTCCCTGAAGGCCATTAGTATGTCTGGAAAGCCAACAAGGAGAGGCAGACAGTTACGAGATAATAAAAGAGGGCAAACAGGCTCTGTTTCTAGAGGCAATAGTGCTGGTCATGGACATGGTGCATCCTCATCAGCACGTGGCCATGGGACACGCTTGTCCTTATTTTTGGCAGCTGGACGTGTTGAGCCGCAACATGCCGAAGACTTGGTAGAGTGGATGACCAAGCAGTCCTCATCCTCCTCATCCTCTCTCACCCAGGCTCAGGGTACTGGCAAAGCAGCTGCCAACGCGGCCTCTTCACTCGTCTCAATGACATCAGTCACTCCTTCCCTAGCCCCACCATGTCCTCCTGAGGAGTCTCCCAAACTGTTTGAGCACAGTGTTGGGCACATGCTCCACGAGGATGCCCAGCGTTTTGAAGGCTCTGATGATGATACCCAGCTAGAGGAAGGCAGTAACATGAGCCCAGATAAAGGGGATGCCCAAGAAGAACAGCAATCTGGCAATCATGTTCCCCCAGCTGCAGCATACTGCCAGGACTGCTCCAGTGATGAGGAGAGAGGGGATGATGAGGTCACTGACTCCACGTGGGTGCCTGATAGGAGAGAGGAGGAGGAGGAGGCACATCTCCAACGAGGCAGGATGCCCTCCAGGAGCCAGCTTAAGGGAGGCACACCGACTGCATCACACCGCAAAGCTCCGCATGTGCAGGGCACTGCCTTTGCGCGTTATTCCAAAAGCTCTTCGGTGTGGGCCTTTTTTGAGATGAGTGCATCAGATTGCACCGCTGCTATTTGCAACATATGTCTCAAGCGTATCTCGCGTGGCCAAAACATCAGTCACTTGGGCACCACATGCTTGACCAGACATATGTCGACCTGGATCTCTCCTTGCTCCTCATCAGCTGGGATCTCCAACCCCACTATACCTTCAGTCCTCTCTGAAACCTGCACCTAGAGGAATAAAGGTGTAGAATTAGGTGTAGTGGGTTAGAGTATCCCCGCGCTGTCACCAAGGGCCTAAGCTATTTGTAAGGGTAGGTTGCAGCAAACCACCGGCAGAGGTATAAAGGCATTTTGAGCGTATCTTAGCTACGTTGAAGACCTGGTTTCTCGGATCTCCTGTGACAGAAAACAACAGCGCCCCACAGCGCAATCTTCAGCGATTACAGCCACAGCTCTGATCGGAGATAGATAACCTCTGTGGATGGTATTGAAGCTTAAGATCCATATGGAAATTATCTGAAGGAAAAAACCCAGCCGGGGGGGCCAGTACCCATCTACCAGGAATTAGGGCACAATCCCTGGACCCTGTTGTTTGTTTGGTTTGCTGTTTACCTTACAGCAGTAAGGTAAGGGGCCACTCTACCTGGTGTGCCGTGTACACTGGAGATACAGGAATCACAAAACACGGTTGCTGGCACCTGTCTTTGAGAAGCACTGAATAAGCCCCTGGTCACTTTATTTATTTCAGCTCACATATAGACCCTATTATTGTATCTTTCTTATTAAGAAGATCACTGAACAAATAACCACTGGTCACCGTATTTTATTTTATTTCACCAAAGACTTTATTATATAGTTTTCTTGTTCAAGCATGCATTGTTTGTTGCACGTTTTAATATAAGGAAAAATATTTTATGAGTTTTTTCTTGGAGATATTCAGTTTTATTTGAAGCACATGACACTTTTGGCATATGATTTATAACAGACTGGATATCCCTTTTCATTGATTATTTAAGGATTAATTTGTTGGAGAAACTTCACAACTTTGGATTTTTTTCATATTGTAATTGTGCATAATTTCTTAATTTATTACTATCACATATTTATCTAAAGGAATAAGTATCACCCAATAAGAAGGAGACACTGCTCCCGGGAGTGGGTCACTCATTTAACATTATTATTTTTTTATAAAGGCACTTTAACTCTAATTTAGCGTAGTTTAGTCTAACGTTTCTAGGTAGTACAATATTATCTACCACTATCTATTATCACCTAATAACACTGTCACTATTTACATAAGCATAAGGCACTTTAATTTTATTTAGTTCAGGTAGCGCAACACCATTTGTTTGATTTTTAAGTAGAATTGGGTGTGTCATAGCCAAGTACTTGCAGGCAATCTGCTATCGGTACACCGACGTCCAATTGTACCAGGAAAATTTCCCTGCCCCAGCTGCTGCACCGTCGAAAGAAGTTCACTCCCAGCCATCCACATGCCCAGTGGTTGAATGCTAGCTTGGCTAAATTGCTAGCACTTCAATTGCTGGCTTTTCAGTTGGTAGACTCTGCCCCCTTCCGTGAGTTTGTGCAATGTGCGGTTCCTCAGTGGCAGGTTCCCAAACGCCACCTTTTCTCAAGGAAGGGGATTCCGGCTCTCTACCAACATGTGGAAGGCAATGTCCATGCCTCGCTGGACAGGGCAGTCAGCGGTAAGGTGCATATTACCGCTGACTAATGGTCCAGCAGGCATGGACAGTGATGTTACTTTTCTTTCATGGCGCATTGGGTGACTCTTCTGGCAGCTGGGAAGGATGAAGGACAAGGTGCAGTATTGTTGGAAGTTGTTCGGCCATTACGCCTCCAAAATGCTACTACGGTTGATTGTGACACACCTCTCTCCTCCACCCCCTCCATTTCTTCTTCCTCCATGGCCTCTTCCTGTGCTTTGTCCTCGGAACCAACGGTTCTCCGTAGGTGTTCACGGGGCTACGCAAGTACGAAGTCAAAAATATGCCATGCCATGCTTGCGCTGGTGTGCATGGGGGACAGGGGCCACACTGGGGCAGATATTCTGTCAGCTCTGCAGGGGCAGGCTGAGAGGTGGTTTACGCCACACCAGCTTAAGCCAGGAATAGTGGTTTGCAACAATGGCAACAACCTCCTCTCCACCCTCCGACAGGGACAACTGACCCATGTGCCCTGTCTGGCTCATGTCCTTAACTTGGTGGTGCAGCGGTTCTTGGGCAGGTACCCGGGCTTACAGGATGTCCTGAGGCAGGCCAGGAAAGTCTGTGTGCATTTCCGCCAGTCATATAATGCCAATGCTTGGCTGGCTGACCTCCAAAAGGAATTAAACCTGTCCAAGAATCGCCTAATCTGTGACATGCCCACCATGTGGAACTCAACGTTGGTCATGCTGCAGCAGCTGCACACGCAGCAGAGGGCCATCAATGAGTACCTATGTGACTACAGCACCAGGACAGGGTCAGGGGAGCTTGGTTTTTTTGCCCACACCAGTGGGCCATGATCAGGGATGCATGCACTGTCCTGTCACCATTTGAGGAGGCCACGAGGATGGTGAGCAGTGACAGAACATGCATCAGTGGCACTGTCCCTCTTGTCCACTTGTTGGAGCACACGCTGCGTGGAATAATGGACAGGGCACTTGAGGCAGAACAGAGGCAGGAAGAGGAGGACTTCCTTGCCTCTCAAGGCCCCCTTTATCCAGACAGCGTTCCTGCTGGCCTGCCGATCACACAGGAAGAGGAGGAGGAGGAGGAAGAGGAGGATTGTGTCAACATGGAGGTGGAGCCTGGCACTCAGCATCAGCAGCAGTCTTTTAGGCATCATTTACAGTCCCAAGAAACCAGTGGACTTGTACGTGGCTGGGAGGAGGTGGCTGTGGATCATGTCGTCCTTAGTGACCCAGAGGACTCCGGACCAAATGCCTCAGCTAACCTACGCTCCCTGATCCTGCAAAGCCTGCGGAAGGATCCTCGTATTCAGCAGATCAAGGAGAGGGATCATTACTAGCTGGCAACTCTCCTTGATCCATGTTACAAGGGTAAGGTTGTGGACCTTATCTTGCCGAGGGAGCAGAGGATGAGACATCTTTGGGAGGCCTTGCAGAAAGTTCTGTGCAACGCGTTCCCAGAGACTGGGAGGTTACAAATTCCTGGTCATGGACAACATGTTGCTGAGGCTTCGGTCAGTTCCAGAAGGAGCGGTGGAGAAGGTGTCCTTCTGAACGATGCGTTCAGACAATTTTTTAGTCCGCAGCCCCAAGGTATGACCGGTTCCAGCAACCATCTCCAGCGTCTGATTTACATGGTGCAGGAATACCTAGGGGCAAGATTAGACTTGGACACCTTTCCCACCAAAAATCCTCTGGGTTACTGGGTCGTGAGGTGGATCACTGGCCAGTGCTTGCACAGTATGAAATTGAGCTACTGGCCTGTCCTGCATCCAGCAATCCTGCTGAACATTTTTGGTTCTGGGCACAACCACCAGTGGCTAAGGCCCAATTTTTCAGCCCCTGTTTAACAGGGGCATGTAATTACAACTTTTGATGCAATACTTTGCAGCAGAGCTCATTCCTGTGCTCCAGCTAGAGTATCTGTGAGGGGTTGCAGTGTTGTGGCACCAGCACCAGTGCCTAAGGCCCAATTTTTCAGCCCCTGTTTAACAAGGGCGTGTGATTACAATTTTTATGCAATACTTTGCAGCAGAGCTCATTCCTGTGCTCCAGCTAGAGTATCTGTGAGGGATTGCAGTGTTGTGGCACCAGCACCAGTGCTTAAGGCCCAATTTTTCAGCCCCTGTTCAACAGGTGCATGTAATTACAATTGGTGATATAATATTTCACAGCAGGGCCCGTTCCAGCGCCCACCAAGAGTAACTGTGAGGACTTACAGTGTTATGGCACCAGCACCACCACCAAAGGCCCAATTTTTCTACCACTGTTCAACAATGGCATGTAATTACAATTCTTGATATAATAGTTCACAGCAGGGCGTTCCAGCGCCCACCAAGAGTCACTTCGAGGGCTTACAGTGTTGTGGCAACACCAACACCTTAGGCCCAAATTTCTGCACAGCATATAGGGCAGACTCATACTTTCAAACACCCAACTTACAAACGTCTCCTACTTGCAAACGGAAGGAGACAACAAGAAGTGAGATGAAATCTACACCTAGGAATGGAAATTCTCTCCTGTAAGAGTTGATATGGGGAAAATGTGTCTCCTCTCCACTGATGCTTTATCCCAATCCTTGTTTTACCCAAATCCCCAAATTTTCAAAAAACATTGGTCATTGGGACAGAAAGTGAGGTGAAATCTTCTGAAGAGGTGCACAGACGGAAAAAAAAATGTTACAGGGGTGATAACCCTTCCCTATGTTTTCCAAAAAGCTTAAAAATTGATTTTTTGACTGGAGCTACACTTTAAAAATGTACCAGTTCAAAATTAAAAACAGATTCTACTTAACAATAAACCTACACAGTCCCTGTCTTGTTTGCACTGCCTGTATACTGCTGTTCTGAGTATATAGGGCCCGGGGGCCCTATGCCTTTCCTTTTTTTAATTTGGGTATGGGGTTTCCCCTTAATATCCGTACAAGACCCAAAGGGGCTGGTAATGGGCAGGGGGGCTACCCATGCAATTTTTCTCAATGATTTTCATCCATATTGCTGGGACCAGACATTACATTGAAACCACAAGCAGTTTTAAATGACTTTTTTCCATTAGAAATGTCATTTTGTGCAGGGACTGTTCTAAACACAGGAAACACGTGCCACTTCACAAGCATACTATAGACACTCCCCAGGCACGATATTTAAAGGAATATTTCACTTTTTTTTCACTTAGGCGTCATTAAAATCAGTGTTCCCGAAAAAACTGCCATTTTTAAAACTTTTTTTGCATTGATACATGTCCCCTAGGGCAGGAGCAGGGTCTCCAAACTCTTTTTAGGACAATAACTTGCATATTAGCCTTTAAAATGAGCACTTTTGATTTCAAACGTTCCAGTCCCATATACTTTAACGTGGTTCTAAAGTTCACGCGCATTTTCAGTCCATTCGCAGGTTCTGGTGCAAACCGAAGTGAGGGTGTGTTCGGCTCATTCCTAATAATGAATAGTATTTTAAATAAATTTTAAATATATGTGTAAAGAAGATCAACTTGCTGCAAATATTATTATTGTATGCTAATGTTTAAAAAAAAATGCTTTTTTCTTAGTTTTTTCACATAGTGGAATCTCATTAAACAATGTTATATTGCTAATATCATATCTCAACGGTTATAAACAGTTAGCCTCCAGTCTTAGATGATGGTCCCAGGACCCATGGAGTTCATATCACTTGACTACACAAATGAGCCCAGGAGCAAGATTTTGGAGTGTCAAAATTGTGTCATGCATCTGGGGTGTGGTTACTTTAAGTCAATGGGGCATGTTAAATGCACTTTATTTAAACATGCACTTATTCTTTAAACAGGGAGGTTAAATGAGAATAAGTCAAATATAGAGCTACCTGTAATAATTTGTATAAAATCTCAATATATGACACAATAAAACATATGGAAAAGCAAGTATGCATTATGTAACAAACACTTATAGTAATAACAACAACATAACATATGTTCCCACCAGACAAAACAATACTTTTTCCTTAAAGCGAACCTACAGTAATTTTTTCATGTTTCCATCTATTATATCTTCTGCCCTTGTTGTTTTAACGTTGGATAATAAAAATATAAAAAAAAAGGTGTTTTTATTACAAATTATGTGAACAGACTGCAGGTTCTCTTTAATAAGGTGGTACAGAGTGCAAAGTCCTTACGCAAAATGAATATAATGTATATATATATATATATATATATATATATATATATATAGATTTATATATATATATATATATATATATATATATATATATATATATATATATATATATATATATATATATATATATATATATATATATAGTATGTTATAGAAGCCAATGAAATTGTAGCTTTTACTGGTTTCACTGCAAATTGTACTGTGTGCCCATAATCATGGCACTTTGCAATTCTTTATAAATGATCCAGATGGGTCCTTTGACTCCACTAATGACTTACTGCTTTATATAGTATCACATGGGGTGGAGGTCTGCAAAGTTTGTCTTGTTCTCTTGAGATACAGTTTATATTACATTGCGTTTTGAAACTAATTAAAGTTTAGTGTGTGTCAAGTGTGTGTTTCTCACAATAGAATATTCCATATGTACTGTGTCTTATTTCATTAACACAATCTGTAGAAAACGTCCAAATTATTTTATTGGTTTCATTTCTCTACATCTTGTGGCTTTAGATAATGTTGCCTGTATTACCACCAATTGATAGAGAGAGACAGCTTTTAAGAAAGAATTGTATAGTAGGTTAGGACATATTATTTAAACAATTGTGTAAAAAAAAAAAAAACCTAGTATGGGGAGCTTAAAATATACTACTGATTAGAATTTGCCCAGCAGGCTTTTTACTGCTCATACTTAAATATATACAGCACCAAAGTCATTAAAGTTGACCTTGGAATTTCAGAGTAACTTCACAATGAGGTATGGGTTTATAACAAAGTCCCATATCAGTTCAAAATCACTACAAAAATAAATGAGACATTGAAAACATAGTCAATTGAATTGAACTGGAGAATTAGATGTTAGGATATGACCACTGTCAGGTAGCATTCATTCTGCACTTAAGGATCTCTACTCAAAAAAAGTCAGTATCAAAATGAGCTGTGTATACACATGTAATAGGAGAAGACACATCCACACAATTATTTTTTGCAGTAGACCTCATTTTATTGTTCAGTTAAAAAAAGAATGCCATTTTGTCAGGCATTATACAACTAGGAATGGTAATCACAATAAAACCATACCCCTAACCCAACCCTTTTCCCACCCCGGTGTTCTTGATTAAATATAGAAATACAAAGCCATATCACAGATGTAAATACACTGAATATACCTTGTTTTGATTCTGCAGCATGCCAAAAGGCATATTTACATCTTGAGGTGCTCCTTATTCTTCCTGAAGTCTCTAGTCTATGTTTCTGTGCACGCATAGGGAATAACTGATGACATAAGATATAATTGATGGCCTGTATATAGTTTGGCAGGTTTCAAGGAAGGTCATAGTTCTTTGCAGCTGGGCCCAGCATTTGAGCAAAAACCTGCAGAAGGTAAACACCAACTAGCAAAGGGTAGGCTGCACCAATAAAAAGATGAATATATTAGCATCTGAGATTTTATACTTTTAGAAATGTTGTTAAAGAGATGAGAGATTTTCATCGAAAATGTGACCGTGCGTAGGCTCCATTGTAATTTAGCTGGCAAAAATTTGAGAGCATGTTCTCAACTTTCCCGACGGAAAAACTTTCTATCGGAAATTCTGATCATGTGTATGCAATTCCAAGCGCTAAAACTCACGCATGCTCAGATTCGACTAGGAGATGGAAGCTATTGGCTACTGGGTATTGAACTTCCTTTTTCTAGTCCCGTCATAAGCGTTGTACCTCACCGCAATCTTGAGGGTTGGAATTTGGTGAATTTGGCGGAATTCCATCGGGAAAACCATCAGAGCTTTTTCCAACCAAAATTCCGATCATGTGTACGCAGCATAAGTGTTTTGGTCATAACTGTAGTCTTGTTCTTGTGCTTTGTGCATTTTGTACTCCTGGCTTTGCTTTGCTTTGGGTGTTACATACACCTGCTCCTGTCCTCTAGTCTCTGTGTGTTACATACCCTTGACTTCTGTACTCTATGCACTATGTACTCCTGACCCCTGCACTCTGTGCATTATGTACTCCTAGTCCCTGCCATCATAACGCTATAATGTACAGTATACACTTCTTACCAAAGTGTTCACGGTCTCAATAGCTGCTGGTTTCTAAGTAGTTCCCGACTTTTGTAGACAAGGTTCACACTAATGTGATGCCAGACATTGCATGGGATTCGTACCGCATTGCTGTGCACATCACATGAGATGTCTGCGTGAGGCAAATTCAGCCAAACAGTTTGTATGGCTGAAATTGCATTACATTCTCACCAAAACGGCGCAGGGCCCTGGAATGCATTCTGCAAACTGATTTGGGGGTGTCATTAACTTTATATTGACACCCGCAACGGTTCCCAGATGTCAGTGTGAACTGCCTGCAATTCAGATGCGATGCGGTAACCTCTGCACAGGAATCGTGATGGTTCCCACATCGCACCAGAGTGAAACGAGGCTTAATGAGCTTCTTCTCTAAGTTAGACACAGGAAAAGTGTTAGATCCCTTCTATATTCTGTTTAAGTATCTGTGAGACAGTAATTAACCACCTCAATACAGGGCACTTACACCTCCTTCCTGCCCAGGCCATTTTTCACCTTTCAGCGCTGTCACACTTTGAATGACAATTGTGCAGTCATGCTACACTGTAACCATGTGACATTTTTTATCATTTTATTCACACAAATAGAGCTTTCTTATGGTATTTAATCACTTCTGGGTTTTTTATTTTTTCCTAAAAAAAAACAAAAAAAAAAACAAAGACCAAAAATGTTGAAAAAAAAAAGGATTTCTTAGTTTCTGTCAGTGCATTTTGTAAATAAGTAATTTTTCTCCTTCACTGATGGGTGCTGATGAGACAGCACTGATGGGCACTGATGAGGTGGAACTCATGGGCACTGATGAGGCGGCACTTATTGGCACTTATTAGATGGCACTGATGAGGAGGCACGAATATGCCGCACTTATGGACACTGATATGTGGCACTGATGAGCACTGATAGGTGGCACTGGTGGGCACTGGGTACAGATAGGTGACATTGGTGGGCACAGATAGGCAGCACTGGTAGGCATGGATAGTTGTCATGGACAGCACTAGTGGGCATTGATGGGTGGCATTGATGGGCAGCAGTGATGGGCATTGATGGGCACCAGTGATGGGCATTGATGGGCAGCACTGATAGCCAGCACTGACTGACAACACTGCTGGCACTTATGGGCACTGATTGCTAGCACTTGTGGGCATAGATTGGTACCAATTGTGGGCACTGGTTGGCACTGATTGCTGGCAGTGGCATTGCTGGCATTACTGGCAATTCTGGCACTTTATTGTAATTGGGGCACTAATGATCATCCCTACATGTCCTCTGTGAGGAGATGCTGCTGATAAGCTCTCCTCTCTTCACACTCTGTCAGTAACATTGCTGGGGCACGTGTGGAGAGCCGTCATATGATGTCCACCCAAAATGAGAGCCACGCCACCCAGCCACCATTTGACGGCAGGCAGGGGGGAAGAGGTTGAAGCATATTTTGTGGGTACAAGGCCTGTGGCATATGTGTGATATATATATATATATTTATTTATATACAGTGAATATGTTCAGCTTTTTTTGCCAAACCTCTTTAAAGCAAGACTAAAGGGTGAATAATGACCTGTCCAATGGTCCTTTATTGGCGCCGGCTTCTTCTTCCAAGTGCTAGTCTTCAGGCCTATTCATTGGCCGGTGTGGGATAACATTACTCTTGTGTAGGAGCTAGTCATCCCAGAACTTTTTAAAGAAAAGGTAGTGTGTGTTTATTCTGCAATAAAAGCCCACCTACTGTACCTGCTGTTCCTTCTGCTTTAGGCCTCTCCTGCTGTTAGCACAAGTTGTGCATTCCCACTATTTGCCACAGCTCGCTCACTGCATCAGTACATTTCTCAAGGTGCCCAATGGTGCCCCAGGTATGTCATAATCCTAGCAATGTAACTGATTATTTTTACAGTGTATACTAAAGATCACATGGTGAAACACGCTGGAGTGGGGCTTAGCCCCACATATAAGGATTGCCTCCACTAGGCACAGACTCTGAATTGCTTTTTAAATCATGTGTTGTAAACAATGGTGTACACTTAACAAATAACAGTAGTTGATTTTTTAATTTGTTAATACTTATTTAATTAAAACAATTTTAGGCCATGTATATTTTTACATGATTCAAAACCTTATATGAAGTTTGTATATTGAGAAATTGAAACATTGAAATCATTGGAAAAGTAGAAGCTACACCTGAAAAAAATAATAGTTTTAGGGAGACCACAAGCTTTCTTTACATTTCCACAATGTATAGGTAACTAAAAAAGGTGAGAATTTATCCATTGGGAGTGGATGATAAAAGAATATTACTGCACATTATTTGTAAGAGTGCATATTAAACACCTAAAAAGTCACCGGAAGATAATATTTATTGTTGACTGGACATAATTTGTAGAGTTTTGAAAGATAAAACTAAACACTGTGACTAGGATATTTATTGCACACTGTGCTTTATGATTTAGTTATTCATTTTTCATTTTCTCTTCACATTTAAACCAAGGAGTTATATATATATTTTATGGTGTTAATTGGAGAGCATGATTAATAGCAGAACTTGTGATCTTATTTTTATTGTTAATATCAAGGTTGAAATTTAATATTAGAGTATTCTCTTCCAATCCCTCTCAAATTATAGCAAGCTAAATTAACATTAAATACCATAAATCTTCGTAGACTGCTTCATGTATGAACCACTGGGACCTTTCAGCATCTGTTTTTAGCTGCTGCAGTCTGTTCATATAGCAAATATGAGTCACTTATCTTATTTCCTATGTAAGTCACCGCGACAGAGCTATTTTCCTGATGGAAATTCAAAAAGGTCATACCGCTCCCATAACATATGGCACTGTGTGGCCTCAGTTCTGGTTTCTTTAAGCATAGGTTAGGTGAACAGGTTCAAGATGATAATTAAACCTGAATATCAATTCAAATACAAATACAATTAAAAAAACTTTTTTAAAGGAGAAATACAGTTTAAGATACACTATTACCAAAAGTATTGAGATACTTTACTGTCAGGAACCATGAAACAGACAGAGACAGAAGTACAATCTAATCACACTTGTTTATTAATAAAAATAAAAAGATAAATAGGAAAAAACGTAGTCAAACCAGCCAGAGTCCAGTAGCCAGATCGGGTAGTCAGCCAGTCCAAAGTTCATAAACCAGATCGGGTAATTAGCCAGTCCAGACGTCAGGGATCCAAGGAGAGCAACTGCAAGCAGGATGGAAGCCAGGAGGGATGTTAGCAAGCCAGTCTTGAAACAACAGCAGGAGATGGTTCCTAGTGATGTGACCAAACGTGAAGGCAAAGGAGAAATGAGCTGGAAGACTTTATATAGGCAGGCCAGATGAGCATCATCGGGAACAGCTGGTAACTGTGGAGAGAGAAGAGAGCTGGCAATTATCCGATAGCTGAGCGGCCAGCCCAGAGGAGGAAGGGCTAAGCCAGCCCTGACAGTACCCCCCCCCCCCAATGACCCCTCTCCCTTGAAAGGCCACCAGGCTTGAGGGGAAACCATCTATGGAACTTGCGGAGGAGGACAGGGGCATGTACGTCAGAGGATGAAACCCAGGAGCGTTTCTTCAGGCCGTACACCTTCCAATGCACCAGGTACTGTATGCGCCCCCCCCCAATGACCCCTCTCCCTTGAAAGGCCACCAGGCTTGAGGGGAAACCATCTATGGAACTTGCGGAGGAGGACAGGGGCATGTACGTCAGAGGATGAAACCCAGGAGCGTTCCTTCAAACCGTACACCTTCCAATGCACCAGGTACTGTATGCGCCCACGGAACCTACAGGAGTCAACAATGGATTGTACCTCATACTCCTCATGGTTCTCAACCTGAATAGGGTGAGGACGTGGCACCGAGGTGGTAAATCGGTTACAGACCAACGGTTTCAATAAGGAGACATGAAGCACATTTGAGATGCGCATACTAGGAGGAAGTTCCAACGTGTAAGCTACTGGGTTAATCCTGCGAAGGATACAGAAAGGCCCAAAAAACCTAGGTGCAAATTTCAGTGAGGGAGCACGAAGCCGGAGGTTGCGAGATGACAGCCAGACCCTGTCCCCAACCTGGTAGGAAGGCGCTGGCAGGCATCTGCGGTCAGCATGGAGTCTGTACCTATCATTAGCATGACGCAAAGCCTCCTGGACTTGTACCCAAGTGGAACGAAGACCACGGAGATGCTCCTCTAACGCAGGAATACTCTGCGGAAAAACAAACGAGTCAGGCAACATGGAAGGTTGGAAACCATAATTCGCCATAAATGGAGACAATCAGGAGGCAGAATTCAAGGCACTGTTGTGAGCAAACTCTGCCCAAGGTAATAGGTCAGACCAGTTGTTATGATGGTCAGAAATATAGCAACGTAGGAATTGCTCCAAGGACTGATTGGCTCGTTCTGCAGCCCCATTAGACTGTGGGTGATACGCAGAAGAGAACGTAAGCTGGATTCCCAACTGTGCACAAAAGGCTCGCCAGAACCGGGAGACAAACTGACTGCCCCTATCCGAGACAATCACCTTGGGTAGCCCATGTAAGCGAAAGATCTCCCGAGCAAAAATGGAAGCCAGTTCCTTAGAGGTGGGCAACTTCTTAAGTGGAATACACATCTTTGAGAACCGATCCACCACCATAAGGATAACAGTGTTGCCTTGGGAGTTGGGCAATTCCACAATGAAATCCATAGACAGGTGAGTCCAGGGCCTCTCTTCATTGGGTATGGGTTGTAGGAGGCCCACTGGAAGGTGTCGTGGAGTCTTACTCTGGGCACACACTGGACAGGCAGCTACGAAAGCAGTAACGTGAGCCCATATACTAGGCCACCAGAATTGTTGGGAGATGGCCCAAATGAGTTGATTCTTCCCAGGATGGCCAGCTGCCTTGGGAGAATGATAAGTCTGGAGCACTGCAGTACGGAGACTCTCTGGAACAAAGCAGCGGTCACAAGGTTTATCAGGAGGAGCATGGACCTGAGCAGCAAGAATTTTGTCACCCAAAGGAGAAGTAAGACTGGTGTGAACCGTAGCTAAGATACGATCAGGAGGAATCATAAGAACTGGAACCGACTCCGACTTGGAAGTGGAGGAAAATTGTAATGACAAGGCATCAGCCCTTACATTCTTAGTACCGGGTAAGAATGAGACAATGTAATTAAAGCTCGACAAGAAAAGAGCCCATCGCGCCCTTCTGGGAGAGAGTCGCTTAGCCTCAGACAAGAATGTAAGATTCTTATGGTCAGTAAGAATAAGAACGGGCACAGTGGTACCTTCAAGGAGATGTCTCCATTCTTTCAGGGCTAAAATGATCGCCAACAGCTCTCTGTCACCAATCTCATAATTGCACTCAGCAGGTGACAATATTTTGGAAAAGTAGCCACACGGATGCATAGCGGTCTCAGAGTTAGGACGTTGAGACAGAAGGGTGCCAACTCCAGTTTCAGAAGCATCAACTTCTAGGATAAAAGGCAACGTAGGATCAAGATGTGCCAACACAGGAGCAGAAACAAAGGCAGCCTTGAGAGTCTCAAAGGCCTTAATGGACTCCGGAGACCAACTCTGTGGGTTACCGTCCTTTCTGGTCATATCAGTCAGAGGCTTGACCAGAGACGAGAAGTTACGAATAAACTTCCGATAGTAATTGGCAAAGCCCAGGAAACGCTACAGAGGATGTAAACCCACGGGTCGAGGCCACTGTAGGACTGCCAAAAGTTTCTCTGGGTCCATTGAAAAACTAGCAGTGGAAATGACATAGCCCAGGAATGTAACCTGTTCACAATGGAACTCCAACTTCTCCAGTTTACAATAGAGATTGTTCTCTCTTAGTTTCTGAAGTACACGACAGACATCTGTGTGGTGGCTCTCCAGGGACTTGGAAAATATGAGGATATCGTCGAGATAAACCACCACACATAATTGCAACAAATCTCGGAGGACATCGTTAATAAATTCCTGGAAAGCTGCCGGGGCGTTACAAAGGCCAAAAGGCATTACCAGGTTCTCATAATGGCCTGTGTTGGTATTAAACGCAGTCTTCCACTCGTCACCCTCCTTAATGTGCACAAGATTGTTTGCCTCTCTCAGTTCAAGCTTTGTGAAAACCGTTGCTCCCTTGAGGCGGTCAAATAACACAGTAATCAATGGAATCGGGTAGGCATTCTTAATCGTGACACGATTGAGACCCCTATAATCTATACAAGGTCTCAGTTCTACGCTCTTCTTTTTCACAAAGAAGAAACCAGCACCAGCAGGAGACGAGGATTTGCGGATGAAACCTTGAGAAAGTGCATCAGCAACATACTCCTCCATGGCCTTATCCTCCAAGACCGACAAAGGGTAAATCCGGCCACGAGGAGGTATGGCACCAGGTTGAATTGCACAATCATAAGGACGGTGTGGAGGCAAACTACCAGCTTGACCTTTATCAAAGACATCGCCAAAATCACGGTACTCCTCTGGCAGGGAGGGGAGTGAAGCGGTGCAGAGGACCTTGGATACCTTCAGGAAGCATGTCTCACTGCATTGTGGTGACCAGGAGAGAACCTCAGCATGGAGCCAATCAAAAGAGGGGTTGTGCCTCAGTAACCAAGGATAACCAATAACCAGCGGAAATCTGGGTGAGGAAATAACTTGGAATTGGATTATCTCATGGTGAAGAGCCCCTACGGCCATGGACAATGGAACCATCTCATGAGTCACATGGGCAGGCTGTAAAGGTCTCCCGTCAAGAGCCTCAATGGCAAGTGGAGTGTCACGCAGCTGCAGCGGAATCGAGTGCTGCGAAACAAATGCAGCATCAATGAACATGCCTGCAGCCTCAGAGTCAATTAGAACCTGTATCTCGATGGACGACTCAGCCCAAGAAAGAGTGACCAAAATCAGGGGCATATCCTTCTGGATAACTGAGGACGAAACAACACCACCTAAGGTCTGTCCATGACAGGACCTCAAGGTTCGGGCGCTCCCTGGACGGGTAGGACAAGACTTCAAATAGTGACCTGCCTGGCCACAATAAAGGCACAATCTCTCCCTCCTCCTAAAGGCTCTCTCATCCACAGAGAGACGCGTGAAGCCCAGGTGTATGGGTTCACTGACCAACTCGGTACCAGGAGGCATGGGAGGTGAGGGAGGCATGGGTGGGACTACAAAGCTCGGAGGCAAACGTACAGGAGGCTTCCACAAGCATTCCTTAAGAGAAAGTCTTTCTCTGAGTCTGGAGTCAATGAGGATGGCAAACGAGATCCAGCTCTCCAGCTCAGTAAGTATATCTCGGGCTGCTATCTCATCCTTGATGGAATCCAAGAGACCTTGAGAAAAAGCAGCCACAAGAGCTTCATTGTTCCAAGCAACCTCTGCTGCCAGAGTACGGAATTCAATGGCATAGTCGGCAACAGTTTTCGTACTCTGTTTGATGGACATGAGACACTTGGCAGCAGAAGCGGAGCGTGTGGGAACATCAAAAACCCTTTTAAAGGAGGCCACAAACTGAGGGTAACTCAAGACAACAGGTTTTTTCATCTCCCATAGAGGGTTAGCCCAGGCCAAGGCTCTCTCAGAAAGCAAAGATATCACGAAACCTACTTTGCTTCTGTCCATGGGAAACGCCTGGGGCAGCATTTTGAAGTATATCTCAACCTGATTGAGAAACCCTCTGCATTGAACTGGATCACCCCCAAATCGCTGGGGAAGTGGAGCAGA
Organism: Lithobates pipiens; assembly: GCF_037356315.1. Lineage (NCBI taxonomy): Eukaryota > Metazoa > Chordata > Amphibia > Anura > Ranidae > Lithobates > Lithobates pipiens. The sequence continues at coordinate 143,958,471 of NW_027507758.1, read as the reverse complement.
ACCAGACATACCTCTTATAGAGGTAATACTTGAGGCGGGTGCATGCACAGAGAATAGGAAAAAGCGTACTCAAGCAAGCCAGAGTCCAGTAGCCAGATCGGGTAGTCAGCCAGTCCAAAGTTCATAAACCAGATCGGGTAATCAGCCAGTCCAGACGTCAGGGATCCAAGGAGAGCAACTGCAAGCAGGATGGAAGCCAGGAGGGATGTTAGCAAGCCAGTCTTGAAACAACAGCAGGAGATGGTTCCTAGTGATGTGACCAAATGTAAAGGCAAAGGAGAAATGAGCTGGAAGACTTTATATAGGCAGGCCAGACAAGCATCATCGGGAACAGCTAGTAACTGTGGAGAGAGAAGAGAGCTGGCAATTATCCGACAGCTGAGCGGCCAGCTTAGAGGAAGAAGGGCTAGGCCAGCCCTGACACTTTACACTCACATGAAATTTAATGGCCCAGTCTTAGTCCGTAGGGTTCAATATTGAGTTGGCCCACCCTTTGCAGCTGTACCAAATTCAACTCTTCTGAGAAGGCTGTCCACAAAGTTTAAGAGTGTGTCTATGGGAATGTTTGACCATTCTTCCAGAAGTGCATTTGTGAGGTCAGGCACTAATGTGGAGGAGAAGGCCTGGCCTGGCTGCCTTACTCATTGTCATTTAACAGCACTAATAGATGCTGCATACATTTCCAGAATCTAAAATGCAATATGTAAAGCAGGTGGAATTGAACTGTATGGAAAAATAACTGGATTAAGGAAAATGATTGGAAAGATATCTCCCATGGGATCACACTGGTTTCCAATGAGACTAAGAAAGGACAAAAACCCTAAGATGTGCTCCTGGGGACAAACAGGGTGTGAGCAGAGCCAAGCACAAGAGAGGTTTTTGCCCTGGTGTAGCTATTGATGGGTCTTAATTGCAGGAGCATGATGGCCTTTTTCTTCACATTCTCCTGCCTTAGGATATGCAAGTTCTTCCTAAATAGTTGGTGTGTGAAGAATTTTAGCTTCTTTAGATAACAAATGGAGAAGTTTTCCACTGTATTGTTGTGCCCTGTTATATTGGTGGTCAGAGGGTAGAATGTTCCTTAAATTGGCTTTCAGCGTAGTAAATACTTACATTAATGGGAAGAATGCCCTGTTACACTGGTGGTCAATGTTAATAATGATCTCCCTACAAATGGTTAAAAGTATTTTTTGGGGTCATTTGTTATTTATTTGAGAAATTGGATGCTCCACTGGCCCCACCCTGATAGTTATGTCAAGTCATATTGGTGCAGGAACTATGTAGGCACTGTCAGTCAGGAGACCCGTCTGCAATGGTTCACTGCTCAAGGAACTCCTAGAACCCTTTAGAGCAGGTATATGCAATTAGCGGACCTCCAGCTGTTGTAAAACTACAAGTCCCATCATGCCTCTGCCTCAGGGTGTCATGCTTGTGGCTGTCAGAGTCTTACTATGCCTCATGGGACTTGTAGTTCTGAAACAGTTGGAGGTCCGCTAATCGAATATCCCTGCTTTAGAGAAAATCATTCAATGAAGACAGTGGATGGCTCAATCTGTGTATATTACTTGGTTAAGAATATACTTGTTTACAGGTTGATAACAAATGTGCCAAATCATTTCATGATAAGTTTTTGGGGATTGTCAGAATAATTTGCATCATACAAAATAAACTTTTAACTAGTGTTGGCACCCTGTCTTTTGCAACTAAGGCTTGCTTGCTAAATAAGAAAATATCGCTTGTCTTTACAGCACCTTCTTTACTGTAACATTTTGTAATTTGTCTTGAAAAATATACCTCCAGGATAATACATTATATCAGTGTCTTCCACTAACAAGCCAGTCAATTGTTCTATCACTTCTATTTTATGTAAAGGTAGAGTGAGATAGTTAAAAAGCAAAGTTCTTGTGCCAAACAATGACAGTGACATGAACAGTGAAATTTAGCTAGCTGTCACTTAAAGTAATACCTGCTTTCATTTGTTTATAATACAACTAAGAATAAGAGCCTATTCAAACTGTGATGTTCTGGTGCTTGGTGTTAACACACAAAAATTAACGCACTTTTTAATGCTTTAGCATGTGTTGTGTTATGACACCCATTCAAATGAATAGGCTGGCAGATTCACAGGAATCTGTGGCCGAAGGAACTACAAGTCCCATCTGCCACTACGGCAGATGACTTGTGGTTCTTAATGAACTGTGAGAGTGCTGATGAACATACCGTATATACTCGAGTATAAGCCGAGATTTTCAGCCTCTTTTTTGAGGCTGAAAGTGCCCCCCTCGGCTTATACTCAAGTCACCGCTGTCTGACTGCCCGAACAGCGTGTCGAGCAGACAGACAGCGGCCATTCTACCTTTTAAAAGCCGCGCCTCCGCCTCCGCCTCCGCCTGTGATAGGCGGAACACTCAATTTCCCAGCAGTCAGTGTTCCGCCTATCACGGACATCGGCTCATCCTCGGATGAGCCGATGTCCGTGATAGGCGGAACACTGACTGCTGGGAAATTGAGTGTTCCGCCTATCACAGCCGGAGGCGCGGCTTTTGAACAGGGGAATGGCCGCCAGGGCGCCGACGAAGAGCGGCGATCCTGGCATGGGACGACACGGAGGCTCGGGACGGGACGACACGGAGGCTCGGGACGGGACGACACGGAGGCTCGGGACGGGACGACACGGAGGCTCGGGACGGGACGACACGGAGGCTCGGGACGGGACCGGACGGAGGCTCGGGGCACAGGTAGGCTGGACACACAAGGCTGCACGGACACACACACACACACACACACACACACACACACACACACACACACACACACACACACACACACACGGATGGATGGATGGACACACACACACACACAGGGATGGATGGATGGATGGACACACACACACACACAGGGATGGATGGATGGATGGACACACACACACACACACACAGGGATGGATGGATGGATGGACACACACACACACACAGGGATGGATGGATGGATGGACACACACACACACACACACACAGGGATGGATGGATGGATGGACACACACACACACACAGGGATGGATGGATGGACACACACACAGGGATGGATGGATGGACACACACACAGGGATGGATGGATGGACACACACAGGGATGGACACACACACAGGGATGGACGGACACACAGGGATGGACGGACACAGAGGGATGGACGGACACACACAGGGATGGACAGGCATATCTCACCCTCGGCTTATACACGAGTCAATAGGTTTCCCAGTTTTTTGGGGGTAAATTGGGGGCCTCGGCTTATACTCGGGTCGGCCTATACTCGAGTATATACGGTAGTTCATGCACACTTCCTCCAGCTTTAGAACTGAAAGCCTGTATGGATGTACAGGCATAAAGCTGGAGGAGGTGTCTGCAGGAGCCTGACATTGCAACTGTGATCCCCTGATCGTGGGTGCAATGCTTTGCAGGCTCTTTGGGGAAAAAATAATAAATGCAGATTTTTTTTCTGCAAAAATATGTGCTTTTATTAAAAAAAAATTCAAAGGTGAACTTAGCCTTTAACGTCAGTTCAGCTTCAACTCCTTCACTAAGCGAAAACACAATTGCAGTGGGAATTTACACTTAACTTAATGAGTGAAGTGAAGCTGTAAAAAGGAAAGTTTGTAAATAGAAGGCTCTTACAATTGAATCATATAGCAACATGAGTATGGACAAGCCACATCTGATAGGAAAAACATATCAAAGTAATGGAAACTGCATAAAAGGATACTTTATGAGGGAAGATTTCACCTTATCCTCCTGCCTATCCCTAAAATCCAGGGTTGTACGCACCAAATTAAAGTATTAATGCAACCTTTGCTGAGCACTGAAAAAGAGGATATTTATAATACATTAAAGAATAAATAGTGAAATCTGCATGTAAATAGTGTATTTTTACCATCTGTGCACAGCATTAATGTGATACAACTAAGAATAAGAGCCTATTCAAACTGTGATGTTCTGGTGCTTTGTGTTAACACACAAAAATTAACGCACTTTTTAATGCTTTAGCATGTGTTGTGTTATGACACCCATTCAAATGAATAGGCTGGCAGATTCACAGGAATCTGTGGCCGAAGAAACTACAAGTCCCATCTGCCACTACGGGAGATGACTTGTGGTTCTTAATGAACTGCGAGAGTGCTGATGAACATAGTTCATGCACACTTCCTCCAGCTTTAGAACTGAAAGCCTGTATGGATGTACAGGCATAAATCTGGAGGAGGTGTCTGCAGGAGCCTGACATTGCAACTGTGATCCCCTGATCGTGGGTGCAATGCTTTGCAGGCTCTTTGGGGAAAAAATAATAAATGCAGATTTTTTTTCTGCAAAAATATGTGCTTTTATTTAAAAAAAATTCAAAGGTGAACTTAGCCTTTAACGTCAGCTCAGCTTCAACTCCTTCACTAAGCGAAAACACAATTGCAGTGGGAATTTACACTTAACTTAATGAGTGAAGTGAAGCTGTAAAAAGGAAAGTTTGTAAATAGAAGGCTCTTACAATTGAATCATATAGCAACATGAGTAGGATTTTCTGATAGGAAAAAGATATCAAAGTAATGGAAACTGCATAAAAGGATACTTTATGAGGGAAGATTTCACCTTATCCTCCTGCCTATCCCTAAAATCCAGGGTTGTGCGCACCAAATTAAAGTATTAATGCAACCTTTGCTGAGCACTGAAAAAGAGGATATTTATAATACATTAAAGAATAAATAGTGAAATCTGCATGTAAATAGTGTATTTTTACCATCTGTGCACAGCATTAATGTGATCAAAACGGATCCAAAATAATGATATAGGTCTGTGTTACTAAAAGCTACAGTATGTCAACACAGAGTGAACAGCATAAGGAAAAATTCCAAGTCAGTGCATACATAGATGCATGCAAAAATCCTTGATGTTTAGATAGAATCCACATAAACAGCCTTATATAGGTCTCTTTCTCAGTAAACAGGGAATCGGTCTCACCAGCCTCCAGGATTGCTTTCAGTTCAAATTCAGAATGATGTTACATTAACTTATAATGAAGCAAACGTCACAGAAGAGTTGCAGCCACATAATGTAGATACATAGAAAAGCAAGCCTACCCATTTTTTTTCTTGTTATTATTATTGTTTTAAATTATACATGTTTTTGTAATTGTTTTCATTTTTTGGGGTCTTTTTTTTTTTTTGCTTCTGTATTTATTTAGTTTTTTAACTATTATATCTGAGTATAGATCTCTGTTTGACCCAAGCATGTTTGAATCCATTTACTATTGACCAGCTCACTACCTTGGCCAGAAGTCTTTTCCAAGCAAAAATAACTCTTTGGTAAAGTAACACTTTTTAAGATTAGTTTAGAATTTTCCTCTTGCTAGTTTGAAGTCAAGTCCCCATGTTCTTGATCTTGGCTTCATATTGAAAATACTGTCCTCTTGAACTTTATCACCCCCTTGATGTATATAAGTGTTTCAGTCATATCTCCACTCTCCCTTATTTCATCCAGACTGTACAATAAGCTCCTGAAGTCTCTCCTAATATGCTTTATCCCTCAGACCTTTCACCAGTTTTGTTACCCATCTCTGGACTCAGTATTCTGAATAAGGTCTCACTAAATATCTAAATAGGAGAATCAGGACCTCCTTTCTCTTGTTGGTAACACTTCTAGTGATGCATCCTAGAATTCTATACTCTTTTCCCACTGTTTGGCCACAATGTTTGCATATTTTGCAATCATCCAAAATAAGTGCTCCTAAATCTTCTTCCTGTGTAGTGTTATCCAGCACTGTACCCCCAATGCTGTACTCTGTTAAGGGATTAATTTTCCCAATGGCCATTATTTTAAATTTAGAAAAACTGAACTATAGTTTCCACTGCTTTGACCAATTTTCCAGCAATGTTAAAACATGGTGGCACACCACTAGTAACTGGTCTCTTATCCAAATGAACCCCATTTACAACCACACTCTGGTATCTATCCTTTAGCCAACTGCATATCCACTGAAACACTCAAGTATTAAGTCCTCGTTTGTACAATTTTTTTATTAGCTGTTTTGATGTGATTGTAGAGGGTTTCACAAAAACAGCCCAACCTGCTAACATGTTTCGCTTGTAAGGATTTAGGAAACCTCCGTGTAAAGCCTACACGATCAGGTCTTGCAGGAGAGAATGAGACCATATGCAAGGTTAATTATTTATTTGTGGTCTGAGGAATAAGGCACTTACCTGATTGCAGGTTAGTCGCAGCTTAGCCAATGTCAAACAGGTTTCCATTCCCTTTCTGTTCCCTTTAATTGGTTTAATTTATATGTTTTCAAATTTAATTTATCGTTTTACTACATATTGGGGTTTTATATTCATGTTACCCAATTCACAACAGCAAGGCAAGGATCTATGAAAGGTACAGCTTACCAGGAAAACCTGGAGAATTTTGTGTTGGGCCCATCTGAAGTATCGGTGTCCTTTCCTAAAACAATTTTGTTCAGGTAGAATGGTATAGGGTTTTAAGGCTTTATCTGGTGCATAATGGTTGTATATTGTCTCCGGGCAGTATAGGGGTTGATTTACTAAAGTCAAATCCACTTTGCACTGCAAGTGCACTTGGAAGTGCAGTCGCTGTAGATCTGAAAGGGGAAACTCTGCTTATTTTATCATCCAATCATGTGCAAGCTAAAATGCAGTTTTTTTATTGTCCTTGCATGTCCCCCTCAGATCTACAGTGACTGCACTTCTAAGTGCACTTGCAGTGCAAAATGGACTGCCTTTAGTGACTGGGGACCTTGAAATGTATGTTGGTGGCAGATATGTCCGTAAAGGTTCTCATTTATCCAGCTCAAGGTATAGTTGGTTGTAGTTAGTCACATCCCATTGAACTTGTTGTGTAATGTCCATTGTGGAAGTTCTTTATCTGGACTATACTAAAGCATTCTACACATATCCCAACAAAAATCATAATTTACAAGTTAAGGTTCAAAGGCATTGAAAGAATTGGGTAGAGAACTGATAACAAGTAACATATCTAGAGGGTAGTGATAACTGGATCTTCATCTAAATGGTGTGGAATGCCCCAGGATGTTATGGTCCTGGGACCAATTCTGTTTTTCTTGTTTATAAATGATATAGAGATGGGAATAAATAGCTCATTTTCAGTGTTTGCTAGTCATACCAAGCTATGTAGAGCAGAGCAATAACTTCACAACAGGATATAGAATCACTACTAGAGATTTGCACAGAGAAAAAATTTGTTTTGTTAAGTACCGTATTTATAGGCGTATAACATGTGCCAGGGTATAACATGCACCCCAAGTTTAGGGAATTTTAAGGAAAAAAACTTTTAGGAGGGAAGTTTAAGGAAAAAAACTTACATGCCATCAATGCAGCCTTATCAGTGTCCATTGCAGCCTTGTCAGTGCAGCCTTGCCCCCAGTGTCTATTGCAGCCTTGTCAGTGCAGCCTTGTCAGTGCAGCCTTGCCTCCAGTGTCTATTGCAGCCTTGTCAGTGCAGCCTTGCCAGTGTAGCCTTGCCCCAGTGCAGCCTTGCCCCAGTGCAGCCTTGCCCCCAGTGTCCATCACTTGGACGATTTAAAATTGGTGCCACCGAGACTTGCAGGAGCGTAGCGAATGCTGCCGAGATCGCCGGGACTGGGCAGAGCCGAGATACACATAGCCGAGTGTACTCGGCTCTTCTTGGCTCCGCTCACAGTCACGCCCAGTCCCACCCTATGATGGACAGGTCCAATGGTGGGACTGGACATGACTGTGAGCGGAACCGAGAAGAGCCGAGTACACTCAGCTATGTGTATCTAGGTGGCGATCGCTCCACTTTGCTCACAATCAGCGGAGTTCGGCGGGGGATCTGTAGGGATCGGCATATAACACGCACCCATGATTTTCCCCTGATTTTAAGGGGGGGAAAAAGTGCGTTTTATACGCCAATAAATACGGTAAATCATTTTGTTTTGTCATAATCATTATGTTAGAATGATTCATTTTCAGAATTAATTCAGTGTATTCGGATTTGTTTCACACATCTGTTGTTCCAAATCAATTCGTATTTTTGGAAGTTCTGTTGTTCTTTTGTTATTTCAGAAGATTGGTTATTTCTCTGCTAGTCCAACCCACAAAGAGAAATGTAATGAGCTGATTGGGCGATATTGACTGGAGTCACATGTATCCAAAAGTAACAAATGGAACAAAATTTATTTTGAATTGATTTATGTTATGATTCCGAGATTCTGATGGATTCACCTCCATCCAACCTAAACACAATGATTAGAAATCATTTTTTTTTCACTTTTTTATCTTACTGCATTTATTGCAAAATGTTTCCATTTTATATGCAGTGCATTTTTTATAAAAATGAAAAATGTTAATGTAAAAAGAATTAGCTGATTAGCCAAGAGTCAAAGACTACTGCACTGCTCTCAACCCAATAAAACAAATTAATCCAAATTACAGTAATACATATTCATTCGTTATGCTATAAAGTTGAATTAATTTCCTTATTCCCAACTGAATTTGTTGGGCCACACACATACAAATTAAATGAATAGTCTCTCAAGTTCAACCCAAATCAAAATGTTTCTTTTAGATTATTCACGCTATGCTAACTGGAATGAAAAATGAATGGATATAAATCAATTTGGATCCTTTGTTATGTCATTATTTTATTTCCAAAGGCCCAATTATCACATCACATCATCCAAATGAAAGGAATGAACACAATGAATTTGTTTATTTTTGTTATGATTTATTTCAGATTTTTTGAAATTCATTACTACTGTGATTCGGAGATTCGGATACATCTGTATCTCAGAATCAAACAAATTTTGTCTGAGCTTCAATTTGTAACAAAACAAATGCACATGTCTAATCTCTACAAGGAGACATTGGTAAAGTATTCACTCAAGAGCTAAGACTATAATTCTACCACTTTACAAAATGTTGGTTCTGCCTCATCATGAGTATGTGGTTCAGTTTTGGGCACAAATTTTTAGGAGAGATGTCATGAACTGGAGAAAGTCCATAAAAGGGCAAAGAAATTATAGGAGATGTACTGTATATCCAAACCTTTTTTTTTTTGTTGTACTTCTCCTATGGATCACAGGCGCACAGTTCTTTCTGCACTCCTGTGACGTGTTTTCAGCCGACAGCCCACTGTTGACTCACATCAGAATCGGTCCAGGCCTATAAAAGATGCCTGAACTGGCAACTGGCAACTGGCTCAGCCTCTCATAAAGCCACTGAGAGCCTGAACCAGCCGTTGCTGCCCCTTGCACAGTCCAGCTCTCTAGTGAGTGCTGGAGGGGCAGAGCAGAAAACAGCTCTCTGTAGATTAAAGATTGAAAGCTGAGTGATCAGCGGTATTTGATAACTCAGTTCTCGATATGGAGCCAGTGGGGGACAGATGCAACATTGGACCAATGCTGCATTTGCCTAGGTGTGTATAACTTAGTTGTTTTTTTTCATGAATCTCATACTTCTTTTTTAATAAGGGGGTACAGAACCTATGTTATGAAGAAGGTTTACAGAAAAAAAAAACATTTTCTACCTGGAAAAGAGTAATTTATGAAGGGATATGATAGAATGATACACATTTATCAATGGTGACTGCAGTATTGAGAATATACTTTTCATTCCAAGAACTCTGAAGAAAATACGTGAGCACACATGAATTTGAATGAGAGACATTTTAAAGGAGAAGTCCAGCCTGAGCTTTTTAGGCTGGGCTTCTCCTCTGGGTCACAGGTGTGAAATTAGCTTTGCACTCCTGTGACCTGTTTTCAGTGGAGAACGGTCTGAAGTTCGCTCCCGGCTGACGTTACTGCCATCAGTCAATGGCATTGATTGATGGCAGGCTCAGTGAGCCTCTGAGACATTGAAGCAGCCTCTCCCCACCCCTCCACAGCTCATCACTGCAAAGAGCGTGGAGAAGCAGACCAGGAGCGATGCTGGCTGACAGTCAGCATCGCTCTGCTCTGAGTGAGAACCGAGCCATCGGCGGTGTTCGGTGGCTTGGTTCTCAGTGCAGAGACGTCAGGGAACAGCTGCAGCAAGTGGTCTGATGCTCCATCCACCGAGGCAAGTATGATTAGCAGAAAAAAAAAAAAACATACTTCTCTTTTAAAGAGCAATAAGAGCAGTAAGTTAACTTTAAAAAAAAGGTGTGTAGTTAGCTTCAAAAATTAGATGAGTTTCCCAGTAGCCACAATTTACACTGTGACATAGAGTGTGGCATCAAAACTACCTGGAGAAGGAATGCTACTGAAACACCCCAAAGCTAAAAATTTTATAAAATCAAAAAATCAAACTGAGAGTTTACATAACTGGAAAAACAAGATTTGGCCAAGAAACTGAACATTACAGTGAGACCCTGGCATGTACCTGTAGAGGATATCATCACAGCTATAGAATATTCCATCCAATAGCCACCACATATAAGTAAAAGAGTCTGAACAACTCCATCTGAGGGTTTCAGCAGTCCTGTCCAATTCCAAAGCCAATTATTTTGCTGTTCTAGAGAGCAAGGCTCTTACAGTGCTTACAGTAAGTATCCAAACATTGCCATACCTCCACCAGAAAGGGGGTTCTGTGGTCATGCATACATCCGATTATAATTTTAAAGTGACCATTCGGCTTAGTGAACACTTAAAAGTTCCGAAAGAGGGACTTCACTACTGTCAGGAAGGCTCTGTCAGAAGACAGAATAATAGCCACAGAATGCCTGTTCCCCGAATGCCTGGAAGAAGAAGTGCATTACAGTGTGCTAACGTGCGAACGCATATACGCATGCGTGGAAATGCGAACGCAAATGCGTGCGGCACATCCCCTGATAGTTAGAGGTACCAAATGGGCTATTTAAGCTGGATCAGTACCCAGCATGAGTACTGTCTCATCTACAGCATTCTGTGATTGTCCTGTTTTCTGTTTCCTGCATCTACTCTTAAATTATTGACCCGGCTTGTTCCTGACTATTCCTGCTTTCCACCTGCATGGGCCATGGTTTGTTCTTTGACCAAAAATGTCCTGAAGCCAGTCGAAGACAAAGCTGGGGGCGGGGGCACCTTTTAACCTAGAGTCCCCAGGACCAAGACAGCAACAGCTAAAAACCAAGCAAGCAAGATCAGCCAAATATAGTCAAACACTGGCTGGGATAAGCAGGGATAAGCCAGGAAAATAAGCTGGAAGAGGCTGAAAAAAAAGTCTGAATTGAGTGTGGATATCGGGTAACACCTGGAACAGAATGAGTAAAAAAATAAAAAAAGGAAAGGTTAAACAGCCAGAGACAGCAGGAGTGGGGCTCAACAGGTAATATCATACTACAGAAACTTATGAAATAATCAGCTATACTCTATTATACTCTGCTATACTCTGCTAAACTGCAATATCGCCATATATTCACAGAATAGCTCAAATCTTTTTTTTTTTTTTTAACATGTATATTGAAGCTAAAAAGTGCCATTGGGCCTAACATATATGGAATAACGAATAATGAAATGCTGAGAAGATAAGTACTGATAAATATTCAGAGACAGGTACTGAGAATACTTGGAGACTCTGATTTTTGTGCTGATTTTTGCGCTGTATCTCTGTACTAATTGGTGCTAAACAGCGGTGTTAATCAGGGTGCTATAAGTCAAGCTACAGTTATAATCTGTATAGTACCTGCAATATCTGTGATACCTACAACACATCTACAATACCTGCTACAATACCTGTTACAATACCTGCTATACTCACGCTATACTTTGAACTATGCGTTGTGCTATATCAAGTGCTACATTTAGTTTCTGTGCTAGAGTGGTGCTATTCTCAGAATATATGTATATATTTGGCCCTACAGAATCACAGTATATATAAAATAATATGCAAAGTGGTTGGAGGGAAGCTTCAAAATGGCAAAGATGTTTTTATTACAAATTATATGAGCAGACTGCAGTTCCTCTTTAAGGTGCCCCAGGCCTTTCACAGTCTTAGTTACACCTTCCTAATCTAGGGATTACTTTTGAATTGTGATATGAGAGGAGGAGAGACAACGACCTGATAAAATCTTCTATGTGCAAGTACTGTTATAGATAGTATAGAAAGAATAATAGCTTGGTCACTTTAATGCTGATTGCCAAGTGGATATCAAAACTAAGCAATGTGTTTATTATGCATAATACATTTTGTTTAAATGCAAATAGGGACAGCAGCCTTATTAATCTTGAGTCTAGCCTTCAGTAATCAGTGCATTTTACTGCAGTGTTGAGACTAAAGCAGGCCATAGATTATTTGGCAATTGCAAGGTCTATGAGGAGGAAAAGTCTTTGCCCCTTTCTTACTAAAAACATCCAGAAAATCCCGATATGTAGCAGGAACAGATGTGCCTGCTTAAGGGTTATAGTCCATACATAGCAGGGATGGGGTGGAACATGGTGATTCCAGTAGGCAATGTTGATGGCAGTAGGGTGAATGAAACTGGATCTCCTGTGTAACCCAATTGATGTATGAGTTGTGTGCCTGCAGCCAAGGCATGCATAGTATAATGGGGAACATCAATGAGGCAATGGCATCTAGGTATAGTAGTTCCTGGTGAAATGGTGGCAGGTAATGGGGTGGTCTCTTGAGAGACTAATCCAGACTTAATGGTGGACCCATCTGCAAGATGAACAGAGAGTCTCTGGGTATTGGGTTGTAGAGGTATGTGTGGCTCAGCGGCAAAATAAGGCATCCTGACCCAGCTCTACCATACATGTTGGAGGTTGACACATCAGAATCAGCAGTAGGGGCAGTGTTCTCGCAACGCCAGCGGGCCAAGGCCCTTTTAGACCCAGTTGCATTATTCTCTCATAAACTTTCACCGGCAGAGAGGAATTATGATGTGGGAGATTGCGAACTTCTGTCAATAAAGGCTGCACTAGAAGACTGGAAATATCTGCTGAAAGGGGCAGCTCACCCAATACTAATTTTCACTGACCATGAAGAACTTTGAATACTTGAGGACAGCAAAATGTTTGAAGCCATGTCAAGCCAGATGGGCATTGTTTTTTTCAAGGTTTGCTTTCCACGTAACATATATGGTCGGGTCAAAGAATACTAAACCCGACACTGTTTCCTGCATGTTTGGTGAGCCTGAGGAATCTGGGCTCCCTGACACCAATATGTAGTGTGGAAACTTCCTCCTGTTGCAAGAGATCAAATATCTCAAGCATCTGTGAGAGTTCCCTGACCTCCCGAGACATCCTTTAAAATAAAAGATGAACTACTATGGCACCAAGATAAAAATTTTGTACCAGAAGAAATACGTGTTTCTGTTCTCAGCTTGTGCCATGACCATGCATTAGCAGGATACTTTGGAGCCAGTAAAACAAGGAGTTTTTTCTACGAACCTTTTGGTGGCCCTATCTGGAGAAAGAATGCAGGAACTGTGTGTAGGCATGCACCACATGTATCCAAAATAAAAGCAACAGGACCAAAGCATGGGGGTCTGCTTAATCCACTACCAATCCCAGACAGGCCATGGAAAATGATTTCAATGGATTTCATTGTGGAACTTCCCACATCAGAAGGTTGTAAAGCCATCTATGTATGTAGTAGTTGATCAAAAATTTCAAAAATTTCACACTTTCTACTTATGAAAGGCACACTATATGCTCTGGAAACAGCATGGATTTTCATCAAGGAAACAGTGAGACTCTATGAGGTCCCAGCTAACATTGTATATGACCAGGAGGTCCAATTCTTTCCAAGTTAACCAGTAGGCGATTGGTTGCTAAGCAGCCCTAGTAACCAATCACCTGCTGGTTAACTTCAGTACCTTCCGCTCCCGCCCCCTATTCAGTGCTGCTGTGTCTCCCACTGTGTCTTCAGCTCTGTTTGCCCAAATAAGGTAGCAAGGGGCAGAGCTGTGAAGGCTGTATTGTGACGGGGCAGAGCTTTGGGGGGGGGGGGGGGGGTTAAGATGTGAAACTGGCAGAGATGCAGAGTGCTGTGTAATGTGAAGGGGGCCAGAGATAAATAAGACAAATAAGACAATTAAATAAGACAAAAAGAAACTCGATTGGGTGCATCCAAAATATTTGGTGCCACTTGAAGCTTGAGCGGAGGTACCCCTCTAAAGATAACATGTGGACGATCAGGAAAGGTGGCTGTAAACATTGCATGCCAATGATACATTCCTCTCCAGGGAAGATCTGGCATCCATTACAGCGCAGGAGACGTTTCCGATATGGGCATACCTACAGATCCGTCACTTTCTACTTAATCATAAACTTAAACCACGTTGGTCCAGACCTTTAACTTCCTTCGAAGAGCTATGCTCCAAGGAAGAACCCCAGCGCCATCTCATCTCCTATACTTACCCACTGTTGTTTCTTGATAGTGATAAACAAAACATCCAAATACAGCACAAATGGGCCAACGATATCCAAATGGAAGTTTCCGATATTGATTGGGATAGAGTTTATAGGTATGTCCATAAAGGATCAATCAACGCCAACACGCAAGAGACTGCATTCAAAATAATATCAAGATGGTACCTCACACCCCATAAACTCCACATAATTAACCCTTCCATCTCTCAGATGTGCTGGAGATGTAACACGGCCACAGGGACATTTATTCATATTTGGTGGACGTGCCCCATCATACAAACATATTGGTCGGAAGTGCACAAAATAATAACAGAGGTCACTACATATCAACTGAACAAAAGTCCGGCCCAATTTTTACTGCATCTCTCTGATAAACCCGACAGCTCTTATTATAAGTCTCTAGCGATGCACATGATCAACGCTGCCAGAACATGTATCCCTCGCAAATGGCGCTCTTCTGACCCCCCTTCACTCCAGGATTGGTTTAATCACATTAACACCATTATGACAATGGAAGATTTGATCCACCAAGCTAACGATACTCCTTCGAAATTCACGGCCACATGGGCTTGTTGGATTCATTTTAAGACTACTGATCCCTATAAACAACTCATGCAGGTTTGACTGCTTAGCTCCAAATACAGACTCCTCTTATAGGAAGATGCCCAATGAATGGGAATCTTTTCTCACCTAGATTCTCCCTAAACTTATTAAATCCACCTTAATGTTCAATCTCGCAAATTCCCCTGCTTTTCTCTCCAACTTTCATGAATATGTGGTCTGTTCGGCCTTAGAGATCAATGTCTCTGTCGATAATATTAGTCACGCATCCCCTCTGTCTATACCTGTACTTATGACTAATAACATGGCAGATACATTCATTTACTCCACTCAAATAGCCTCTGAGATTCGGTGGTTTCCCTTAGCTGTTTAGGTAATAAGACAACTTATTACATGATGGTTCACAATTTCTTCCCTATGTCTTTCTTGTTTTTTCTCCTGATATTTTTCCTTTTTCTTTTTCTGAAAGTCGCATATTGCCTTAAAGGTTCTCATATGTTTGTTGGCGGCTGCGTCCGCCTTTTATTCTATAGCAAATGTAACTGAACCATTGTTATTCACTGATTATATGCTAATCTGATTATCTGTATTGATGTGTAAACTCCAATAAAACGTTTTTGAAAAAAAAAAAAGAAAAAAAAAAAAAAAAACATTGCATGCCGATCTATACTCCCAACTTAATTAATGAATTAATGGATCCAAATCAGTGGCAGTGTAACCCTTATCCAAAAATTTCTCCTTTAATACAGTAGCCTGCCTAAAAAAATCTCTTTTATAAGTGCTATTATGTTACAAACGTATACGTATAAGTTGGCCTTTAGGTACAGATTTTAATCACTGGGGGATGATGGCAACTTCCCCACCCAAAATAGCCATTTCTGTCGGTACTTTTGAAATATGTGGAGGTGACAAAGATCCAAAAAATGTATCTTAGATGTACTTACCGTATATACTCGAGTATAAGCCGAGATTTTCAGCCTCTTTTTTGAGGCTGAAAGTGCCCCCCTCGGCTTATACTCGAGTCATCGCTGTCTGCCCGCTCGATCAGCGTGTCGAGCAGACAGACAGCGGCCATTCTATAATTCAAAAGCCGCGCCTCCGGCTCCGCCTTCGCCTGTGATAGGCGGAACACTGAATTTCCCAGCAGCCTGTGTTCCGCCTATCACGGACATCGTATCATCCTCGTACTACGGACGAGGATGATACGATGTCCGTGATAGGCGGAACACAGGCTGCTGGGAAATTCAGTGTTCCGCCTATCACAGGCGAAGGCGGAGGCGCGGCTTTTGAATTTTACAATGGCCGCCGAGGCGCCGACGAAGAGGGCACGGGACGGAGGCAAGGCAAGGCACGGCACGGGACGGGACGGGACGGAGGCAAGGCAAGGCACGACACGGGACGGAGGCAAGGCACGGCACGGGACGGAGGCAAGGAGGCAAGGCACGGGACGGAGGCTCGGGACAAAGGCTCGGGACACAGGTAGGCTGGACACACACACACACACACACACACACACACACACACACACACACACACGGATGGATGGAGACACACACACACAGGGATGGATGGATGGATGGATGGAGACACACACACACAGGGATGGATGGATGGATGGACACACACACACACAGGGATGGATGGACGGACACACAGGGATGGACGGACACACAGGGATGGACGGAAACACAGGGATGGACGGACACACACACAGGGATGGACAGGCATGTCTCACCCTCGGCTTATACACGAGTCAATAAGTTTGCCAGTTTTTTTGGGGGTAAATTGGGGGCCTCGGCTTATATTCGGGTCGGCCTATACTCGAGTATATACGGTAAACTGTAATGAAATACCCAAAGAATTTTCATTAAGCTGTTCCATAAATAAGGATAATGACAGCATGTCACCATTCCATAGGAGGAGGATGTTGTCTATATACCTACCCCAGAAGACCAACTCCGATCTCCTCTTGGCATAGATGACATCCTCCTCCCATTTAGCCATAAACAGGTTTGCCATACTAGAAGCGAACTTGGCACCCATGGCAACCCCACGGTTCTGTAGGTAGTGAATCCCACCCAAAAAAATAATTATGTGTCACTGCAAATTTTAATAAATCTAAAATAGAACATCTTTGGGAATTAATCAGACTGGTATCTCTCTGTAAAAATAAGTCAACGCCATTTAGACCGTCAGTGTGTGATATGATAGTATAAAGGGAAGCCACATCCGCTGTGGCCATAATCAAACCTTCCGTCACTGTGAACCCTGTAAATATATGAAACTGGAGCTTTCCTCTGCCCACTCTCCACTGTTTCCCAAATTGGGAAACCCTGGATTCCCTCCGGTTCTAGAACAAGTCCCGTTTCGAAATCTCCAGGGGAGCAACTGCTTTCAAGTCTCCCATTTTCTAACAGCTAACACTTGGCCCACGATCTCTCAATTGATGCAACTGGATGGTCAGTTTATATTATCTTTCTGGCAGGCACTTCAACTTCAGAATTTCTTCCAAACACTGGGCCCCTGACTCATTTTTGGAGTCAGTGGAATCTTACTGTGAAGACACGGACCTCCTCCCCTGCACCCTAAGATGCATGCCTTGCTGATATCCCCTCCAGAGGACTTTATCATGCCAAGTTTTGGCAAATGGGAAAGGAATCTTGATAGGACCTTCACAGCTGCCCAGCATCAAAACATCATCCACCTTTGCCTGAAATTATCCATTTGCACGCGTACACAGGAATCCAACTATATAATATTGACGCGCTGGTATCTCACCCCGCCAGTCTTGAGTAGATATTTTCCAGAAGCTTCGTAGCATTGCTGGAGATGTGGATACCTCAGACCTCCCTATCCCGAGGGATCCGGCCTTCTTCCTGCTTCATTGCTCACAAATGCCGATCCAGACATACAAAAAATCAATCCTTCGTCACTTGATTAACACTGCCAAAGCCAGTGTCATGCTGTGTTGGAAAGACCCCAATCCTCCTTCCATTGCCATGTGGCTCAATAAGGTCAGGAGTGTCAATACCCTGGAACTTACCACACAAAATAAAAAGGAGTGATATACGAAAACATATGGGCATACTGGAACATGTTCGTGTATTCAAACCTCCTAGAGAGCTGCTCTGGGGACTGAGATCCTCCTATCATTCGTATTGTAGCATCTATGCATCCCATCACCCTGGTTCCCCCCTTTTTCTTTTTCTTTTCTCCCTTTTCCCCTCCCTCTCCTCTTCACTTCTTGTCTTGGCACCCTTCTGGGCGACCCTATGTTTATACCATCTAGCTTCCTTCTATACTAAAATGTGAAGTGTCCGCTCATGCAACTCAACAAGAGCAGAATGTATGTGGTCACCACCTGATTTTTTTGAAACAGGAGACACGTCTGTGTGGAAGTGATGCTGCGCTGACTTGCTCCGAAACACCTCTATATTTTACTGTACTACCATGGACTGTAACTATATTTGATGTGCCATGGCACCCTTGGTACCTTCGTTATGTTGTATATTGATGGATACTTTATTTTTCTTTACAGTGATGCTGCGCTGACTTGCTTCAAAACACCTCTACATTTGACTGTACTACCCTGGACTGTAACTATATTGGATGTACCATGGCACCCTTGGTGCCTTTGTTACATTGTATATTGATGGATACTTTATTTTTATTTACAAATAAATAAAAGATATCAAATATTTACAAAAATGTGGGGGTGTACTTACTTTTGTGAGATATATTGGCTATGTATTGATTATTGTAAGATATTCACTAAAATGTAATATGAGTTGTTTTCCTTTTATCCCTTTTTAAATTCCCACTACGGACTGTTGCCTGGGTGGGGTCATGTTCACTTTATGATGCCCCACAGCAAGGCTGCGGTCTGGTCGACTTACATTGTTATGTTTCATACTGCTGTGTGAATGGCTGACATGGGGGTTTTCCACTTGTCTATTATTTATTTTATTTTTGAGCTTACAGATTCGTGCTAGCACTTTTTGCATATGTGTTGGTTGTGGTGGGTTTGGCTTTGTGCTTTGTGCTTTCCTTTACCTGAAAATGCCCTTGTTCCTGTCAGCATGCAGTGTCTTTCACGTGTCTGTTTCCCATCTTTAATATGGCTGTTCTGTTTCTTCTGGCGTATGACGAGTGAGGTCATCATGTCACGCCCATGGCACCTTCCGCTGACGTTATACATGCATAAGATCTTATCTTTTTGGGCCCACTATGAGTGTGCCTTCACAAGGTGTGGCATGGGGGATGAAGGGGCTTGATTGCTAATTAATTTAAACCTGGTCCACCCTATATATAATCTAGCTGGCGCCAAAGTCTTTTAGGCTATGCAATACAGAGTTGTTTGGTGGAGCATTAATGTTACATGGACACTTCAAGGTATGAGTGTTTTTATAATAATTAAGAACCAAGCACCAACAGATATAATGAGTTGGTAATTAATAAAAAGCACAGTGTTAAAACCAGCTGCAATAGAAAATAGCCAAATGCAATAATGCATATAACAACAGTCCACTTGGTTTAGTGCAGGTTACTGTGTATGCACATAAATAAGGAACAGTCCCAGTATTTGGGTACCCCACATAGATGTAAACTCACCTCTTAAAGTAGACCAACTATCTCTAGTATGGTTGTTCACGCATGTGGGGATACCCCTGTAGAGATCCGTTGCTGGTGTCTCATGCAGTGTGATGCCTCATACAGATAAATAAACCAAAAAGAATACTCATTGCATAAAATATCGTTCCAAAGGTTTATTTGTAAAAAATAATATTAAAATAACACTCACATGTTATGGTACCTTAACATCCTGGCACCCGGCATGTGTAACAGGTAATATTTTAGGGGAACATCGTCCCACATTGGTGGTATAAATGCTTGCAGCAGTTTTGCTTGATTCCCTGTTTTCTCTTGGGTGGAAGTGTGTCGCAGTGATGCGGTAATGCCTCTTTTATTTTAACCGCCTGCCAACCAGCCGCCATCTTTATACTGTGGCAGGTCTGCACGATCCCGTGAGCCGTTGTAGCTATACGTTTTTTTGCGGGAACGGTATAGCAGGCACACACGCACATGCCCACTGCACAGCGGGGGTACTGGTGCTCATGGCTGATAGTCGCAATGACCACCGGCCACAAACGATCGCAGGCACGAGAGGCAGAACCGGGACGTGTGTGTGTGTAAACACACAAATCCCTGTCTGGTCTGTGAGGAGTGACAGATCGTGAGTTCCTAATAGCTAGGAACCACGATCTGTCATTTCCTCTAGGTCAGTCCCCTCCCCCTACAGTTAGAAACATACACAGGGAACACAGTTAACCCCTTGATCATCCCCTAGTGTTAACCCCTTCCCTGCCAGTGACATTTTTCCAGTAATCAGTGCATTTTTATAGCACTGATCACTGTATAAATGCCAATGGTCACAAAAATGTGTCAAAAGTGTCCGATGTGTCCGCCATAATGTCGCAGTCCCGATAAAAATCGCAGATCGCCACCATTACTAATAATACAAATCCTATAAATCTATCCCCTATTTTGTAGATGCTATAACTTTTGCACAAACCAATCAATATACCCTTATTACGATTTATTTATTTTTTTACCAAAAATACAATAGTACAAAATATTGTGTGTTTTTCAAAATTGACATTCTTTTTTTGTTTATAGTGCAAAAAATAAAAACCGCACAGGTGATCAAATATCACTAAAAGAAAGCTCTATTTGTGGGAAAAAAAAGGACATCAATTTTGTTTGGGTGCAGCGTCGCGCGACTGCGCAATTGTCAGTTAAAACGACACAGTGCTGAATCGCAAAAAATGGCCTGGTCATTCAGCAGCCAAATCTTCCGAGGCTGAAGTGGTTAATATTGTTTTTAACAAGTAAGCCAGTGTAGTGATGGTTGAACACTGTCTATTTGATTGTGTTACTGCTAGTTTAACGCCATTTACTTCTGTGTACGTTACTGCCAGTTTAACGTCATATAGTTTTGTGTGCATTATTGCCAGTTTAACACCATACCGTTTTATGTGCGTTACTGCCAGTTTAACACCATATAGTTGCGTACGTTACTGACAGTGTAACGCCATATAGTTTTGCGTGCATTACTGCTAGTTTAACGCCATTTACTTCTGTGTGCATTACTGCCAGTTTAACGCCATATAGTTTTGCGTGTGTTACTGCCAGTTTAACGCCATTTACTTTTGTGTGTGTTACTGCCAGTCTAACGGCATATAGTTTTGCGTGCGTTACTGCCAATTTAATGCCATATAGTTCTGCGTGCGTTACTGCCAGTTTAACACCATATAGATCTGTGTGCGTTACTGCCAGTTTAACGCCATATAGTTCTGTATTGCTAGAAAGGTTTAAAGAAAAAGGGTATGATGAAAGCCGATTACATGAGGAAAAAAATAAGAGCAAAAAATTAACATGGACAAGTTATTGAAAAATAGAGGAAAGAAAAAAAGAAAAAAGAAGAGTATGTTATAGTATTCTCCATGGATTTCCACCGCCAATACAGGACCATGGAGAACATCATTAACAAAGACTGACACATACTCTTAAAAGATAACACGCTTCAGAGGTTACTCCCCAAGAGACCCAATTTTCTGTCCCCTTGAAAACCCCCACACTAAGGAATAGACTTGTTAAGGATGTGCCAGACCCGCCTTCTAGGATGGTAACATTCCTGGATCAGGTTTTTTTTTTAAGATGTAGAAAATGTTTACCTTGCAGAATGGTCAGATGTAAAGAAAGAGAGATAGTTTTGAATCCTTTCATACAAAGAAGAAATGCAAAATAGATCATTTCAATCCATGTAACACCACTCATGTTACGTACTTGCTGAGCTGTCCTTGAGCAATTCAATATGTGGGCAGAGCCACCAGAAAATTAAGGGTGAGGCTAGTGGAACATATAAGTAACATCAAAAAAGGTTTCCACAAACAAAGCCTATCAAATAATTTTTGCCTTTACAACAATAGGGACCCCACTCTGCTTACATTTTGTGGCACTGATAGGGTAGAGAAGCACTGGAGGGACACAAATTTAAAACAGGTGATATCAAGCAAAGAAACACATTGGATATATGAACTGAATAATTTAATGTCGAAAGGGTTAAATGTAGAAATAGACCTGAACTGTTTTATTACCAACTTTTAAACTGGGAGGATAAGTGCAATGTTCTAAGGTCAGATTACATACATTTCTTAACAATGGTTATAAGAAGTAAGACATTTGAATGTAATATAAATAATTGTAATACCCCATAATAATATAACAGATTTTATGTAGTGTACATGATATACATTTTTCTATTATCGGTAGCATATTTTAATATTCATATACAGCATTTGTATGTATAAATTGTAAACAACTATATACTAAATGATCACTATGCTAACTACATTAGAAGTCAATTTAATGTTTACAAGGTAATAAAATACATTTAATTAGTTTAACTAATTCTAGCACTTCAAATACAAACACATAACATTTAATATCAAAGTTTAATATGTCCAACAGAGGGACAATACATGAACATTAGTGATGGACGAACTTCCGATGGGACGTTTCACGAACGCGGACCGCGAACGCGGGCCGATAGTTCGTCAACCGGAACGTTCGCGGCAGGCCCCATTGACTTAAATGCGAGGCGAACTTTGCAAACCTACAGGTCAAATTTGCAGCCACAAAATAATTACTAGCTGTGCAAACATAGTCCCACCACATGGCCAATGATATAACACATGTATGAGGTGAATCTGGGATCGACAACTACAAGCATTCTTTTTTTATATGTGAAATTGTGACAATGCAGGACTGTGGAGCACATGAAGGCAATGGAGGAGAGGGAAGGTCAGGGTAGGCAAAGAAGAGGGTGCAGGAGATGATCACCAGCAGCGTGACATACAGCAATGACACCTGCACCGTGATAGAGTGATCTGACACCAGCACCGTGATAGAGAGTACTGACATCAGCAGCGTGACATACAGCAATGACACCTGCACCGTGATAGAGTGATCTGACACCAGCACCGTGATAGAGAGAACTGACATCAGCAGCGGGACATACAGCAATGACACCTGCACCGTGATAGAGTGATCTGACACCAGCACCGTGATAGAGAGCACTGACATCAGCAGCGTGACATACAGCAATGACACCTGCACCGTGATAGAGTGATCTGACACCAGCACCGTGATAGAGAGCACTGACATCAGCAGCGTGACATAAAGCACTGACACCAGCACCGTGATATACAGCACTGACACCAGCACCGTGATATACAGCACTGACACCTGCACCGTAAGCAGCCCCAGGTGGAAGTCAGCATAGCACAGGGATGGTGGGAGCCCCTCATAATGAGCATAGCACAGGGATGGCGGGAGCCCCTCATATTATGCACAGCAGAGGTACAGCCCCAGGAGGAAGTAAGCACAGCACAGGGATGGTGGGAGCCCCTCATAATAAGCAGCCCCAGGAGGAAGTCAGCACAGCACAGGGATGGTGGGAGCCCCTCATAATTAGCAGCCCCAGCAGGAAGTCAGCACAGCACAGGGATGGTGGGAGCCCCTCATAATGAGCATAGCACAGGGATGGTGGGAGCCCCTCAAAATATGCACAGCAGAGGTACAGCCCCAGGAGGAAGTCAGCACAGCACAGGGATGGTGGGAGCCCCTCATAATAAGCAGCCCCAGGAGGAAGTCAGCACAGCACAGGGATGTTGGGAGCCCCTCATAATAAGCAGCCCCAGTAGAAATATGACACCACTCAACCTCTTCAAACAGGAGGGTACAGGCATATAGTACGGTGTGCTTTTTTTGTACAAGGAAGTGAGCAAAAAGAAGAAAGAAGGTCTGTGACCCTGTAGTACGCTATACCTTACCAGTCCTTATAAGGACCTTTGTGGAACTAGTAGGTTGTGATTAGCAGACTGTACCTCAGTCCCTATACTCATAAAGGACTACTGCAGCAGAAGGGCAGCAGTCAAGTATAATATTCTTTCTATATTTGGAAGAAAGAATATTATACGTGTACAAGCCTATTACCATACCAGTCCTGAAAAGAACCTTTGTGGACCTAATAGTAACAGCTACTGATTAAACTGACTGTCCCTCACTGCCACACACAGCTTCCTGCCTGTCCCTATTTAAACTGACAAAACACAGGCTGCTGCAACAATAACTTGAATAGCACTCAAAACGATATCCTGTACTACTTTACCATACCAGTCCTGAAAAGGACTTTTGTGGACCTAATAATAACAGCTAATGATTAAACTGACTGTCCCTGCTGCACGCAGCGTCCTGTCCCTCTCTCTACACTGACAAAAGACAGGCTGCTGCAACAATGACTTGAATAGTAGTGCCTCAAACCTATATCCTGAACTACACCTAACACCTATACCATACCAGTCCTTAAAAGAACTTTTGTGGACCTAATAGCTAGCGATTTGGGTCACTGCAACCTCTCCCTATAGTGACATACGAAATAATGTAAAATGGCCGCCGGATCGGGTCTATTTATAAGTTAGGGGGAATGTCCAAGTGTCCATGTGCTGTAATGTCTCAATTGGCTGTCCTGTACCACATGATGGATGTGTCATCATAGGTCAAAGTTCTTTTACACAGTAAACACGGAAGTCCGCTGGGCGAACAGCGGCAATAGTCCGCCGATCGGGCGGACCGCGAACAGCCGAAATTCACCGCGGAACGACCGCCGGGCGAACCATTTGGCCATCCCTAATGAACATCGAACTACACTGAAGTTAGGATGAATGTGCCTTAACAAGTATAGATATGAAGCCAAGACACCCTAAAGGAAGTGAGAAAAGAGGAAGTAACAAAAGGTGTATGACTTGAGGGTAGTAGGCAGAGTTGGGTGTATATATAGGTGGTGGTAAACTGGAAATACCCACCCCTTAATACACCTGATTGGCTGGCACATTGGGAAGGATTATCTGGTGATGTCATTTCCAGTCAGTGGAACGCACGAGGAGTTTTCTGGTTTTACTGCAATTTTACTGTTACCTACAAGTGAATGTAATGGAAATGTTTTAATAATTAATTTTTAATAAAAACGGTATTATACTATGTGGGCTCCTCTTCTGTCCCCTTGTATAATATAACAGTCATGAGGATTTGATATAGAGTGGCTAAAGGAGAGTACTGGAGGAGAGGAGCACTGAAGGAGAGGTGCAGCTGATTACGCCTGCAAAAACCCGGGAGAGTAATATCCACGAGCCTATAGAGACTTTGTAGCTGAAAAGCACAAATTCAAAGACATCTGGTGAGTGTCATAGAGCATGAAGCACTACTAAAAAATCAAAGGAGCTGCACTGAAGCACTTTGTATATGGAGCACCTTATGAAGAATGTCTTCAGCACTTTAACATAAATTATTTATTGGAAGCACTTCATAGATGAATGTTTATTTTGGGACTTATAATATTAGAACTTTATGTCAGTTTACTACATCTGTTGCACATATGTATTCAGTATATGATTTATATATAATGAACTGAACAATTTATAGATTGATATTTGATGTAAATAGATTATCATCATTGATGGACGGACAGCGATGTGGGTGGAGACAAATATTCCAAACTGCATCCTTTTGGCTAGTTCCTAGATAAGAAGATTTTGGGGAATAAAAAGTGAAATTCTGAAAGAAAAGAGATCTCCATATTCATCTTGGATCACCATCTTTGTGTATCATCAACATCTTGAACCTTCACCATCACCTTAGATCATCACGCTCCCTCTTAAGAAGAAAGATCAGCCTTCATCAGTACACTGTTATACATTACGCTATCTTGGTCTGAGACATTCCATCGAATGGTAGGTCCTACTGGGGAGTGGCTCCTAATTCAGCACCAATAACTTTCTGGGTAAAGTATAATTTGATCATTATTTTGAACAAAGTTCATCTTGTCAGCCCTTGCTTCTCTTTCTTGTTACACATCCTTGCTTTCCGACCATAAAAGTTAACCAGAATGTTCACTTGTGATATAAAAAATCTAAGGTTAACTTGCTTATACTTGCACTGGGTAGATACTCTTCTCCTTAACTTGGAGGGTTAAACGTGGCTTGTTTCAAATTTCCAGTTCTTCTGAATACACCATGATTATACCAATTATTAATGCACCACTGCCTCTTGTCCCTTCAAGGTAATTCAGACCAGGCCACTCTTCTTTAAATAAGAACAATGTTTACTGAATAAACTCCTTTACATGTTGAGACCGTGTTACAAAAGACAGCACAGCATTTTGGCTGTGCTACTATTGGCTGTTCTCTGCCTCCTCTTGTGGTGCTACCCCTACCTAAAATTAAACAAAGTCTCAAACCAATAGTTGGTCCATACATGTGGAACCTGGGGTCGGGTCCTGTTGAAGAGTGGGTCACTGACAACGCCGATCACATCTTTAAGACAGGTCCTCCAAAACCTCTCCCATGTACGGACAGCCTGCCTGAGACTGCCTCCCCTGGTATCTATACCTTCACTATGGTAAGTGACAACAAAACAGGGGAAGAGATGTCATAAACATTGTTAACCCCCTAAAGCACCAACCAGATTTTAAAGATACAGAACACAAAAATACAAAGCAGCAACAAAAAACATTATGAAATAGGCAAATGCCTACAAGTTTAGTGTTTCAGTTCCATGGGCTAGTGTTGGACCCCAGATGTCCCTGACATGCTCTTAGTCTACCTTAATCTTAAAAAAAAAATCTAGTTAAATACCTTAAACTTATTAAAATAACGTCTGTCTGTGTTGCTTTTAGAAAGATTTCCACTCAAATCTCGACCTAGAGCTGCATCTTCTACCAGACTGGAGGGAAATTAATCTCTCTAACAGAGCCCCTGATAGTAATAAAACATCACAGAAATTCTAATCCTTCCCCACTCTATCCAAAAATTAGGCAAAACAGTGCTGGCTATAGAATAATAATAATAATGATTAGTTCTGAAGTTGTTGCTGAAAAGGAAGCTGCAATATTTGGAGACACCTTTTTGTTATACTATGTTTTATTTTAAAATAGGAATTTGAAACCCACACTGTTCCATCGTTGCAAGGGTCGAAGCCCACAGGGAACAAGGAAGAGTGAGTCCTGTGTAGGCTTTAAGTTACAACTTGTACAGTAGATTATTACACGGGGCTGAAGACTTTCTCCTTGCCCTTATGTGACAGCACTTTAGAAACCAAACTATGCACCAGAGCTGTGGAAGAGAGGGGAGTAAATCAAATGTAAATCACATACTTCCCATACCAAAAAGCACTGACATTTTTCTTCTCATTACATTTTTCCCTTCTGACTAATACCTGATCAAAATGTTAAAAGGTCCATGCACAAGGTACCTAGAGATTACAAATGTAACTTTTTAATATGGCCTTGAAACTTTCTTAACATGTTGTTTTTATTTAACATTTGCTACAGACTGTGGGATATTTTTGGACACTGTAGACAGCTTTATTCATTATTTAAAAAAAAAACAGACATAAACTAACACAATGAAGAAAGCTGTGAGATAGATGATTATCAGTCTCTTCTCTTACCTTAGCTTAATGGCCTCTGTCTCTGAATTAAGTATCACAGTAGTATTATTTATCTCAAAGTGTCAAACAAATTGCACATCCTGAAACGTCTTTATTGAAAGGTTCATCTAACCTTGGTTTTGATGTTGATGAGTGCTTGCACTCTTTTTACAAATGGATTTTGTTTTAATATAGGGGCAGTGCAGTGGCTAAGTCATCAGCACTTCTGCTTAGCAGCACTAGGGTCATCATTTCGAATCCCAGCAACTACCTGGTAGTAGGTTAAAGTGAATATAAAGGATTTTTTAAAATAAACATCTCTATACTTACCTGCTCTGTGCAGGAGATGAGCAGCCAATGCTCCTGGCTCCTCCTCTCTGTTCGGCACTTGTGTGTGCTTGCTCCCGAGCCCCGCTGCTGTGTACATTGACAAAGACAGCAGGACTCGGCCTCCTCTTCCTTGCTACTGGCTTTGATTGACAGCAGCAGGATCCAATGGCTCCCAGTGCCACGGCAAAGCCTGTGAGATGCTGAAGTGATGGGAAAGAAGAGCTGCTAACATGCACAGTGCTGGATCGAATGAAGACTCTTGTAAATAAAATGGGGGGGGGGGGGGGGGACAAAACTGATGCCTAAACATGTTTTACCTTAATGCTAGGAATACATTGTGGTAAAAAAATTTTAGACTTTAGAACCACTTGAATTGGCTCCTGTCTGGCCCTTGTAAGTGTGTATGAATGTTAAGTATGGACCTTAGATTGCAAGCTACATGAGGGCAGGGACAGAGCTGAATGTATAATATATATGTAAAGTGCTGTGTAAACTGTTGGTGCTACAATATATACAGTACGTACCTGTAATAAATATTATTGCCCTCCCCCATACTATCAGCATGTTATTATGTCATGCTTTTGAAAAATATAAGCATAACTGTTTATTTCACCTTTGCCGTGGGAAGCACAGTAGCTAAATTGTTAGCATTCTTGACTCCAAATCTAACCAGGAATACAGTCTACATTTTCTCTCCATATCTGTATACGTTCCTTTGGGCATCCTGTTTCTTCCTAACTTTATTTTTTTTTAATCAGAGAAAGTTTATTGAATAACAACAAAACATATGAGTACAACTTGCAGCTTACATCTCAAGTACAAATCTTTGTCACAGCGTATAAACTTGTTCACCTCTACAAAAGGAATATGCAGACATTTATTTCACCACTTCACATGCCACATCGTCCCATCCGCCTCACATATTGACACCTTATATTCTAGCTGTACCATGATTCACCCATACAGAATCATTTACAGTGGGTGTCTAACAGTCAATGCCCCCCCCCCCCCCACTCTAATTTCACTTCCCTTGCTCTTATCTCAGCATTCTGTCCATAACTAGATCAACCGGTGAAAGGCCGGGAGTATCCAACCAAAGTGCCCAGAGTTTCTCAAATTTTTCCGGTCACCCTCTATGGTGAAAAATGTACTTTTCCATCCTAATAGTATCCCCCATTTGGGCGATCCATTCCCCCAGTGTTGGAGGCTCGGTCGCCTTCCAATGCCGAAGAATCCTCTTCCGTGCTTGGGACAGGGCCCTGGCCATGGCCTGTCCACTATTGTTCCCCATGGAATCGTCATCTAGGATCCCAAGTAGACATGGTTTCGGGTCTGAGGGTATGGTAATCTGAAACACTCCAGTACCCCTGTCCAGAATAGGTGTAGTTTGGGGCATCTCCACAGCAGGTGGATCAAATCCCCGTGATCTCTTGCGCACCTGGGGCAGTCTGGGTCCTGTCGCACCCCCATCCTAAACAGCCTGTCAGGCGTGTAGTGTACTCTGAGCACAATATATAATTGAGATAGCCGTTGGGCCACATTTAGCAAGCAATATTGTACTGCCTGTAGTGCCTCCTCCCATTGCTCATCCTCAAATGTACCACAATCCCTCTTCCATTTATTTAGTGCCGTCTGCGGGAATCCTCCGAGGCAGGCAGTTAGGACCATAGAGTAAGTTCTGGAAATAAAGCCCTGGAACTGTGTTACGTTAGCCATAGATCGGAAGATTGGGGTCGGTGAAAGAGCCCACGGGGTCCCCCCGCCTGCGCCTTCACTGCATGTTGCAGTTGTAGGTAGTAGAAAAGCATGGACTGCGGTAGGTGAAATCTCTCCCTCAAATCGGGGAAGGGAGTCAGCCTCCCTGCTGTAAAAATTTGTCCCAAATACGTAACCCCATGTCTCCTCCACCGAGCACCACAATCCAGCAGTAGTAGCTCCTCATAGTGCCTATTCTCCCATATTGGGCTGTACTCAGTGAAGCCCTCCACCCCCTGTATTTGTCGTAGTTTATTCCAGATTTTCTGCATAAGAGCATAGGTGGGCAATCGTTTGTTTGATTTTGCGTAGGCCAAGGCCTCCATTCCCGAGGGTACATCACCGTGGCCGGAGGCCAGGCACATCAGGGCCTTAACTGGGTCCAAGCATATGGTCTCCTCCTCTCCCCCTGTCCCCCCCTGCATAGCCCTTGCTATATGCTGTGCCGGTGCTGCCAGGTAGTAGGTCCAAGGATTAGGGAGGGCGAGGCCCCCCGCCTCCTTGGACCTTTGTAGTTGTTCTAATTTAATCCATGGGGGTCTATCTAACCAAATGAAAGCTCTACAAATTGAGTTAATAATGTGAAAGAATTTCAGAGGGATTACCATAGGGGTATTGTGCAGAATATATAGAAGTTGGGGCATAAAGATCATCTTTATCAAGTTGACTCTTCCGACCAGTGACATCTTAAGACGGACCAAATTTTAGTTTTGTTTTGAATTCTATTTAATAGTGGGGTTAGGTTAAGGGAAATATAGTCAAGAGGCTCCGACGTGACCTGTATACCCAGGTACTTCATACCCGTGGACACCGACACGCCATGTATTATCCGACCTCCACTGTCTGGATTGGCATCCAGCAGCAGCAGGGAGGATTTGGTCCAGTTTATAGTCAGTCCTGAATAAACACCAAACTTTCCTATTGTCTCCATAGCCTCCCGCAGGGAATCAGATGTGTCTCCCAGAAGTAGCATGGTATCGTCTGCATATAGCATGATTTTTTCCTGAAATCTCCCATACTGGAAGCCTCGTATCCTCTGATTTGCTCTAATAAAAGATGCCATGGGTTCGATGGCCACGGCAAAAAGGAGGGACGACAGTGGGCACCCTTGCCGAGTGCCCCTGTGCAGGGTGAATGGGGCGGAAATGTGTACCGCCTCTCTGATAGTCGCCTGAGGTGAACAGTATAATAGCTTCACCCATGACAAAAACCAAACTTACCCATGACAGCTCATAAATATTCCCACTCCACGCTGTCAAACGCCAGAGAGAGCAAGGCCCTGTCACCCACATTCTCTCCTTGTGTTTGAAGATTCAGGTAAAGCCTACGGAGATTAATGGCTGTAGACTTTTGGGGCATAAAACCTGCCTGGTCCGAGTGTATGATGGAGGAGATAACCCCATTCAGTGTCAAGGCCAAAACCTTGGCCAGGAGTTTGATATCACTCTGTAAAAGTGATATCGGTCTATATGAGCCCGGGTCTAAAGGGTCTTTACCTGGTTTTAGGAGGAGAACAATGTTAGCCCTGGTCATGGAGTCAGGTAGACTCTGGCATTCCCTTGCGTAGTTAAGAACCCTCAACAGGTGAGGCAGAATTGCCTCCCATATTGTTTGAAGACCTCCATTGGGAGACCGTCGTCCCCTGGGGCCTTTGAGTTCGGAAAGAGGCTAAGAGACCCTTGCAGTTCCTCCAGACTAATTGGAGAGTCCAGGAGTGCTCTGTGAGAGTCAGAAAGTTTAGGCAGTTCAATTTCCTGCAGGTAATCCCTTAAGTCAGTGGTCGAATAAGTCGCCCTGGATTTGTACAAATCAGAGTAAAACCTCACCAGTTCTGCCATAACCTGAGTTTGGGTGTTTACCAGCCTCCCCCCCTCAGTGTGCAATGCTCCAATAGACGGGGACATCTGGGAGACCTTAACAATTTTGGCCAAAAGGCGGCCCGTTTGCTCTCCCTCCTCATAGAAGGCCTGCTTGTTGAAAAATCTTTTCCTGTCAGCTGCCTCCCTGGAAATCCGGGTAACCGCCTCCTGCGTGGCAAGCCATGCCACCCTAGCTGCCTCAGAGGGGTCGGCAATGTAATCTGCCTCTAGTCGGCTTACCAGTCGTTCTGTCTGCTCCCTGATAGCATGTGATTTAGATTTAATTTCCGCCACCTCATTGATCATGAGTCCCCAGAGATACGCTTTAAACGTTTTCCATGCAAGCCCTAAATCAGGGTGGTCCTCATGTCGTCTCCAAAACTCAGAGATCTCAGTCAACACCCTGTCATGAGAAGGAAATAGATTAAACCAAAACGCATTGAGTTTCCATGGTGCCCTCGGCAAATCCGTGGCCGGCTTGGCAAACAAGGAAACCAATAGGGGCAAATGATCTGATATACCCCTCACCAGATATTTAATGTCCTCCAATAAATGTGTCGCTTGAGGTGAGCAGAGACACAGATCAATTCTCGACAGGGAGAGGTGGGTCTTCGAAAAACAGGAAAATTGTTTCTGTAGTGGGTTGCGATTGCGCCACGGATCAGCCCATCCAAACTCTTCCCTAAACTTCTGCAGTGCCGATAGAGCCCTCGTGCTGGAAGCTGCCGGAGGCGGATGCTTATCCATAACTGGATCCATGTAGCAATTGAAGTCTCCCACAATAATAAAGGGTACATCCGAGTAGCCCAATTGATACGTCAACAGGAACTTCATCACCTCTGTCGTGAAAGGAGGTGGCACATATACAGCAGCAATTATACAATGCAATTGGTAAATTTTACACAGTAGTATCACATATCGTCCCTCAGCATCTATCAATTTGTCCAACAGTTGGAAATCTATGGCCCGATGCACCAGCACACTCACCCCCCTGGAATAAGAGGTGTGAGTGGAATGGAATGCACTACCCACCCAGGAAAATCCCAGGCAGGAGATCGTCTTCGGCACTAAGTGAGTCTCCTGCAGTGCATAAATGGCAGGGGAGTATTTCTTAAGGATAGTGGTTACCATAGATCGTTTCAGAGGATTCTGAACGCCCCTAATGTTCCAAGACAACAAAGATACAGTACTCATTAAGATAACCACCCATAGACATGATAGGGTAAGGCATCGTGTGTACCCTAGGCGCTTTAGGGTGTGCATATGTGTGGGGTGCCAAGTGTGACAAAATCGTGATACCTGAGTTCCAATTAAAGGAGTCCGCTGTGGCACGAAAGGCGAAACAGCATAAAACACAGTTCCTCCTGTACGCCTGCCGGTTCCTACTGAAGCTGAAGCTGCGGCAATAACAGATCAAAAAAATAAGAATCATAACTGCTAAGCAAAAAATCTCCCAGTCCCCATGGGTGCATAGAGGGTAACACTCTCCAAAGAGTGAGAGTGGTCTCTCCAGCCGACAGAATAGGGGGTAGGTATCAGTCAGTTGAATGGGGGAAAACTGAGATAAAGAGTATACAAAAAAACGTGGGTTGAACATACCCAAAAATCCAAATGTCTCTTTGGTTAAACTACTAAATGTTCCAATCCAAAGTGCTACTTAACTGTATTCAAGTTAACTTCACTTGCTCTCATCGCTTGTGGAGTAAGCCCAGCCCAATTGTGTGATGATGACTGCTATACGATCGTGCTTAGATGGAGGTCTGGTCAGTCTCCTTCTGCTGCATTTCTTCCCGCTTGTCTGATAATGTGTTCATTGGCATCCAACCACGCGGACGGCTCGGCAGCTGCTTCAAAAAAGTGGGATTGGCCCCCCGCCGTAATCCGCTGTTTCGCCGGGAACAACATGACGTATGTCACTCTAAGCCTTTGCAATCGTTTTTTAACATCAGTGAATCTTGCTCTGCGCTTCTGTATCTCCGCTGAGTAGTCAGGATAGAATGAGATGCGTGCCCCGTTATATTGGACATTGCGTCGCTCTCATGCCTGGCGCAGCACTATTTCTTTATCTTTAAAGTTAAGTAACCTGGCTATCATAGTGCGGGGCGGGTGCACTGGTGGAAGGGGCCTGGGCGATACCCTGTTCGCGCGTTCAACCGAGTACAATGGTGTGAACACATCTTTCCCAAACACCTCCAATAGCCATTGTTCAACAAAGTCTGTGGGGTCCCTACCCTCCGTCTTCGCGGGGAGCCCCACAATACGGATATTATTCCGTCTCAGGTGATTTTCAATTTTGTCAGATTTAAGTTCATTTGCTCTAGCAATCCTGGCTTTAATTTGCGTATCTCTTAGCAGGGGTGTCAGCTTGTCATCTATCTCACTGATGTGACCTTCCGCCGCGGTGGTGCGCTCCCTCGTTTTCTGTAGATCATGCCTAATAAACCCCAGTTCTTCCTTCAGACCACTGGACTGATCCTGCAGTGTATGAACTGAAGCTGTGCATCGCTGTACTGCCCTTAGTATGTCTGCTAGGGAGGGCTGAACTGCTTCCTCTCCCTCATCCTCCTCCTCCATATCAGGAAGGCTCTGGCTGGGGGACGCTACAGGGCCCTGTGCGTTGCTCCCCTCCTCCTGCTGAGTGTGAAACACCGCAGGGGTGGCAGACATGTCCTCCCAACTCCCCTGGGCCGTCTGGGGCACTATTTTCTGGGCGTAGTATAGCATGTCCCTCGGGGGGTCTTTCACTGTACTTGTAGGGGTCTTAGGAGCCTTACCGGAATCTTTATGCTTTTCCTTGCCACGAGCAAGCTGTGAGAGAGGAGCTGCGGCGCCATGTTGGGAATCTGGCATCCCGGCCGCCGTGTGTTTTCGGGTCATCATGATCTCCACAGACCTTGGCAGCGACTCCAGGCACACCAGTGGGGACCCTGTGCTGAGTTCAGCCCGATTTCGGGTGTTTTAGCTGGCTGGGAAGAGGATCTTTGCAGGATCAGTGCGGGAGCTCCGTGGTGCACATCCTCTCACATTCCGGTCTCGGCCACGCCCCCTTCTTCCTAACTTTATGTGGGATGGTAACTTTAGATTGTGAGTTTCTTATGAGGAGGATATGGACCTGGCCCTATACACTCTGTAAAAATTGTTTGTAATATGTTGGTGATATAGAAATACTGGTAAAAATACACATCAGTGAAAAGAGAAAAAAATAGAAAACATAGGCATAACTAGAAACTTCAGGGGTCCCACTAATCCCAGAGACCCTTTACTCCCATCGTGGGACCCTTGCTTATGGTCCCCCAAATGTGGCGAAACACCAGAGCCCAGTCACAAGTGAGACCTTTGCCACCCTGGTAATTCCGCCACTGGTGCCAGTATTTTTTTATTTTTGTTGTTTTATTTCTTTTATAACTTTTTTGCCATTTTATTTATTTATTTAATTTTACAGTTATATTTTTTATTATTTTTTACATATCTTTTAGGAGCCCCTTTGGAGGGCATTGGTGAAATATCAGGGGTCTAAACAGACCCCTGATGTCTCACTTTTGAGGCAGAGAAAGGGACTGAGGACATATTCACCAGTCCCTTTCTCTGCAGCCTCAGCTGCACAGCATGAATGAACAGGAATAGCTCTGTGCATTTCCATAATGGTTTTGCCCTCCATATCAACGTATAAATTGAGCAAGATGTCCTAAGATGTTGGCCCTATACAGTATCTGAATAAATTCAAACCAGTTTTTTTTACAACACTTGATTAGAGATAATCTGATGTCTTTCAGAAAAAATGGTATCTCACAAAAGTGAATACACCCCTCACATTTTTGTAAAAATGTTATTATATCTTTTCATGTGACAACACTGAAGATATGACACTTTGCTACAATGTAAAGTAGTGAGTGTACAGCTTGTATAACAGTGTAAATTTGCTGTCCCCTCAAAATAACTCAACACACAGCCATTAATGTCTAAACCGCTGGCAACAAAAGTGAGTACACAACTAAGTGAAAATGTCCAAATTGGGCCTAAAGTGTCAATCTTTTGTGTGGCCACCATTATTTTGCAATTGATGGGCACAGTTTCTGCAATTGATGTGCACAGTGGCTGCAACTGTTGGGCACAGTGGCTGCAATAAATGGCACAGTGAGGCTGCAATTGATGTTTTTTTTCAGGACTTTTTAGTTTGCTTGTGCCTCCCAAAAATTTTGAGCACCAGCTGCCACTGGTCTGGAGACATGCTTGACCAGTCCATCACTTTTACCCTCAGCTACTTTAGCAAGGCGGTGGTCATCTTGGAGGTGTGCTTGGGGTCGTTATCATGTTGGAATACTTCCTTGCGCCCGGTTCTCCAAAGGGAGGGGATCATGTTCTTCTTCAGTATGTCACAGTATATGTTGGCATTCATGGTTCCCTCCATGAAATACCAGCTCCAGAAAACTGTTCATAGCCCGTTACTGAATCCTTGTGTAGGAGCATACTTTTAGGAAAATACAGACAATTAAAAAAATTATTATTGTTATTGACCAGAAAAGAATGCAATGAGATTTGTTTCTATCTTCATAATTAAGTAAGGAGTTGAATGTGATTGGCATGTTTATGTTACTTGGTATGAGTACTGAATGTTAGGAAATGAACATGACTTGTTAGAACGGTAAAAAGTTTACAGCACACATTTCTCTCTGATCATGTTTAAGCAGCTTTCCAGTGAAGTAATTGAAAGCCTGTAAACCAGTTGCCTCAAGCTGATTCTTTTACCAAAAACTCCCGAGGCTCTGTTGTCAGTATTCTGATCACGGCCTTATAGCCGTGCTTTTATTTTTAGGTCAGAGAATTTTCTTGTTTTGAAAGATTTTATACTTGTTATGCTCTTGCAAAATGTAATAGGATGACATCTTAAGAATACTGTTGATATATTTAAGCTTCATGGAAATTTCAGCAACCAGTATTGCACAATAATCAAAGCCTTCTTCATATTTTGGTAGTCACCAACCCACCGGCATCCATAGGGATAACCAGAAAATTTAGCAGAAAAAGGTGTCCCATACCAAGCTCTTCAAAAGGGCTTTGTGTAAAAATATTTTTTTATTTTCTCATTAAAAAGCTATAGCACAGTATAAAATGTGTAAAACATTGATGTTTAAAGCCCACATTAGCTCTTTTTCTAGCCAAATATATAAATGTACACTGCTGAAAAAAATTAAAGTAACACTTTGAAAACACATCAGATTTAAATGGGGAAAAATATCATGCTGGATATCTAAACTATATGGACTGGGTAATGTGTTAGGAACGAAAGGATGCCACATCGGTTGATGGAGATGAAAACTATCAACCTTCAGAGGGCTGAATTCAAAGGCCCCCCCCAAAAAAGAAGATGCAGCAGGCTAGTCTATTTTGCTGAACTTTCATTACAGCAACTCAAAATGGTACTCAGTAGTTTGCATGGCCCCCACGTGCTTGCATGCATGCCTGACAACATCGGGGCATGCTCCTAATGAGACAACGGATGGTGTCCTGGGGTATTTCCTCCCAGATCTGGACCAGGGCATCTCTGAGCTCCTGAACAGACTGAGGTGCAACCTGGTAGTGTCAGATAGACCTAAACATATTGTCCCAGAGGTGTTCAATTAGATTTAGGTCAGGCGAGCGTGGAGGTCATTCAATGGTATCAATTCCTTCATCCTCCAGGAACTGGCTGCATAATCTCACCACACTAGGCCGGTCATTGTCATGCACCAGGAGGAACCCAGGACCCACTGCACCAGCGCAAGGTCTGACAATGGGTCCACAGATTTCATCTTGATACCTAATGGCAGTCAGGGTGCTATTGTCTAAACTGTAGAGGTCTGTGTGTCCCTCCATGGATATGTCTCCCCAGACCATCACTGATCCACCACCAAACGGTCATGCTGAACGATGTTACAAGCAGCATAACGTTCTTCATGCTTCTCCAGACCCTTTCACCTCTGTCACATGTGCTCAGGGTGAACCTGCTATCATCTTTTAAAAGCAAAGGGTGCCAGTGACAGACCTGCCAATGCCAATAAAGCTCCACGGTGCCGGGGCAGTGAGCACAGGGCCCAATAGAAGACTTCTGGGCCCTCAGAAACCCTCATGAAGTCTGTTTCTGATTGTTTGGTCAGAGACATTCACACCAGTGGCCTGCTTGAGGTCATTATTTGGGCTTTGGCAGTGCTCATCATGTTCCTCCTTGCACAAATTTCCAAACAAGTTTGGAAATTTTCTGCCGAACGACTGATAAATTGAAAGGTTAATGTGTTTCCAGTCCAAACTGTTTGCACTAGGTATATGTGAAAAAATGATCAAAAAATTGATTAATTTATGTCTACTAAATGATTTATCGGTCATTACATGATGGCACTATCGTTTGCTCTCACGGTCGAATGTTCGTTTTTCACAAATTAGTTTGAGCGGTTTTTCATAAAGTGTATGGCCAGCATTAGATTGGAGGTAATAATCACTGACATTAGTGCAATTCCACTTTATGCGTAGAAATTTACTTTTAGGGATAGATCTCAACCAGGAGAGGAGGTGACAACTTGGCATATCAAGATGGGAATTACTATGAGGCTCCTTGCAATCAGTGACCATTTGGAGAGTATTATTTTGCACTCTGAAATCATTGAAAGGAAATGCACTTCATGAGTGCTAGACTCAAATTGTAAAATAATCCCCCTATCATTTATATTTAACCCTGTAATGAAGTTATGTAAGGATTTGCTATTACCATTCCATAGGAGGAGGATGTCATCTATGAAACAACCCCAAAAAAACAATTCAGGGAGTCTCTGTGAATAGACATCCTCCTCCTATTTAGCCATAAACAAATTGGCCATACTAGGAGCAAATTTAGCGCCCATTGCGACGCCATGATTTTGCACATAATACTCACCTCCAAACCAGAAAAAAGTTATGGGTCATTGCAAACTTTAAGAATTCCAAAATAAAATCCACCTTCTCCAAAGCGAAACGCTATCCCTTGACAAAAAAATGTCAAATGCTTCCAGGTCATGTACTGTACATAATTTATAGAGTAAAG
Organism: Lithobates pipiens; assembly: GCF_037356315.1. Taxonomy (NCBI): domain Eukaryota; kingdom Metazoa; phylum Chordata; class Amphibia; order Anura; family Ranidae; genus Lithobates; species Lithobates pipiens. Next base: position 143,920,002 of record NW_027507758.1, on the reverse strand, counting down.
GGTTGTGAAGTCCACAGTGGCCAGTAAATAGCCATCCCCCATTTAATATGTTTCAAAACATTCAAAACATGTGATGTACCTATAAGATAGGAAAGAGTCCTAGAAACAAGAGGCTGCAAAAACTCATTGATATACTTCCCTATACAGGAGATAATTGAATGAATGCCACTAATTATAGGATGACCCGGAGGATTCATTAAATCCTTGTGAACTTTTGATAAATAATACATACCAGGTATTTAAGGTACGTTAGGGAATAGGAAAATTTTCTCTTTTTTATTTAATATTCTTTCCTTATGCCCTTTCTCGGTAAGGATTTGTAACTCTTTCTTATACTTAATAGCAGAATTATTATATAGGGGCATATGTGTCACTATCTGATAAAAGTCTAAGCATTTCAGTCTCATTAGCCTCTTTACTTAGGACAACTATGCCACACCTCTTATCAGCAGGATGAATGTCATTCTGTTCTTTTTATGTCTAAAGACATCTCTCAAATTCTCCATCATTTTTGATGTTTTTACATTTTAAACAATCAATATCTTTAAGCATCAAGTCCCTAAACACAGATAGCGACAGAGCCATAGCCTTTGGAGGATTAAAGAGGGAAGCATTAGATAATCTAGAATGTATCACATGCTCATTGACCTCAACGTGATTCTTGATAGAATTGGAGATCAAATACCTTTGAACATGAATTTCTGTACAATATTTGTGTACATCAATAAAGGCCTAAAAATTTATTGAGCCTTTCAAGGGGTGCATATTTCAGTCCCTTACTCAAAACCTTTTGCTCCTCTCTCGAAAGTCCTTTTCTACTAAGGTTAAAAATACCTGAACTAATTACATTCTCCTTACTCTTTTGCCTTCTCCTTCTCCCTCTGGACCCTCTCTTGTTTTGTTTCTTCTTTTCAGGCTTTCCTGACGAGTCGGTCCACCCCCCCCCCCCAGGGAAATTAATGCACCCCCGGCTAGACATACAGCTTCTTTACCTCCTCATTCCGATCTCCCCTCCCTCTCTTGTCCGAGCCTGGGAGCACCGCTGCGCTGCTGTGGGTGAGCAAATATCAGTGGTGGCTGGTGGGTCGGCGGTGTCAGGGCTGACTTAGCCCTTCCTTCTCTGGGCTGGCTGCTCAGCTGTCGGCTAATTGCCAGCTCTCATATCTCTCCATAGTTACTAGCTGTTCCTGATCATGCTCGTCTGACCTGCCTACTTAAAGCTGACTTCATCTCTGCCTTCGCCTTGGTCACATCACAAGAAACCATCTCCTGCAGTTCTGTTTAAAGACTGGCTTGCTGACATCCCTTCTGGCTCCTTTTCCTGCTTGCTGTTGTTCCACTTGGATCCCTGACTTCTGGCCTGGCTGATTAACCCATCTGGTTATTGAACTCTGGTCTGGCTGACTACTCGATCCGGTTACTGGACTCTGGCTATGCTTTGACTACGCTTTCTCTACTTTTCTTTTTCTTTTTATTTAATAAACAAGTGTGATTTAATTGTACTTCTGTCTCAGTCTGATTCATGGTTTCTGACAGTAGGCGAAGGCCATGAATTCAGAAGATACAGCCAATCCACTTGTTGGTAATATTTTTTCCAGATTGCATGAGCAAGATCACCGCATGGATCAGTTTGCCATGGCATTACAAATGCTCCTGAGTCTCACGGCTCACCTGAAATTCCCCACTGTGGCTGCTCTGGTACAACCTGAGTCGCAGGCCGTCCCTGCTGCTGCGCCAGTCTCTGTGCAGGCACCCACCTCGAGCATTACCTCTATAAGGGGTATGTCTGTTTCAGCTCCGCTTCCCCAGTGATTTGGGGGCAGTTCAATGCAGAGGTTTTCTCAATCAGGTTGAGAAATACTTTGAGATGCTGCCCCAGGCGTTCCCCACGGACAGAAGCAAAGTAGGTTTTGTGATATCTTAGTTTTCTGAGAGAGCCTTGGCCTGGGCTAAGCCTCTATGGGAGACGGAAAAACCTGTTGTCTTGAGTTACCCTGAGTTTGTGGCCTCCTTTAAAAGGGTATTTGATGTTTCCACATGCTCCGCTTCTGCTGCCAAGTGCCTCATGTCCATCAAACAGTGTACGAGAACTGTTGCTGACTACGCCATTGAATTCTGTACTCTGGCAGCAGAGGTTGCTTGGAACAATGAGGCCCTCGTGGCTGCTTTTTCTCATGGTCTCTCAGAGATAGCAGCCCGAGATATACCTACTGAGCTGGAGAGCTTGAGTCCCAACCGTGCCTCCCTCACCTCCCATGCCTCCTGGTACCAAGTCAGTCAGTGAAGATGAACCCATGCACCTGGGCTTCACGTGTCTCTCTGCGGATGAGAGAGCCTTTAGGAGGAGGGAGATATTGTGCCTTTATTGTGGCCAGGCAGGTCACTTTTTGAAGGCTTGTCCTACCTGTCCAGGGAACACCCGAACCTTGAGGTCCTGTCATGGACAGACCTTAGGTCGCATTGTTTCGTCCCCAATTATCCAGAAGGATAAGCCCCTGGTTTCAGTCACCCTTTCTTGGGCTGAATCGTCCATCAAGATACAGGCTCTAATCGACTCTGGGGCTGCAGGCCTGTTTATTGATGCTGCATTTGATTCGCAGCACTCGATTCCACTGCTGCTGCGTGACACTCCACTTGCCATTGAGGCTCTTGATGGGAGACCTTTACAGCCTGCCCATGTGACTCATGAGACGGTTCCTTGTCCATGGCCATAGGGGCTCTTCACCATGAGATAATCCAATTCCAAGTTATTTCCTCACCCAGGTTTCCGCTGGTTATTGGTTATCCTTGGTTACAGAGGCTCATTTGATTGGCTCTGTGCTGAGGTTCTCTCCTGGTCACCACAATGCAGTGAGACATGCTTCCTGAAGGTATCCAAGGTCCTGTGCATCTCTTCACTCTCCTCCCTGCCGGAAGAGTACCGCGATTTTAGCGATGTCTTTGACAAAGTTCAAGTCAGTAGTTTGCCTCCACACCAGTCTTATGATTGCGCAATTGACCTTCAACCTGGTGCCATACCTCCCCGTGGCTGGGTTTACCCTTTGTTGGTCTTGGAGGATAAGGCCATGGAGGAGTATGTTGCAGACACACTTTCTCAAGGTTTTATCCGTAAATCCTTTTCTCCTGCTGGTGCTGGTTTCTTCTTTGTAAAGAAGAGGAGCGGTGAACTGAGACCTTGTTTAGATTATAGGGGTCTCAATCGTGTCACGATTAAGAATGCCTACCCGATTCCATTGATTACAGAGTTATTTGACAGCCTCAAGGGAGCAACGGCTTTCACGAAGCTTGACTTAAGAGGGGCATACAATCTTGTGCGCATTAAGGAGGGTGACGAGTGGAAAACTGCGTTTAATACCAGAACAAGCCATTATGAGCACCTGGTAATGCCTTTTGGCCTTTGTAACGCCCCGGCAGTTTTCCAGGAATTTATTAACGATGTCCTCCGAAATTTGTTGCAGTTATGTGCGGTGGTTTATCTCAATGACATCCTCATATTTTCCAAGTCCCTGGAGAGCCACCACACAGATGTCTGTTGTGTGCTTCAGAAACTAAGAGAGAACAATCTCTATTGTAAACTGGAGAAGTGCGAGTTTCATCGTGAACAGGTTACATTCATGTAATTTCCACTGCTGGTTTTTCGATGGACCCAGAGAAACTTTTGGCAGTCCCACAGTGGCCTTGAACCATTGGTTTACGTCCTCTGCAGCATTTCCGTGGCTTTGCCAACTACTATCGGAAGTTTATTCGTAACTTCTCATCTCTGTTCAAGCCCCTTACTGATATGATCAGAAAGGACGGTAATCCACAGAGTTGGTCTCCGGAGTCCATTAAGGCCTTTGAGACTCTCAAGGCTTCCTTTGTTTCTGCTCCTGTGTTGGCACATCCTGACCCTACGTTGCCTTTTATCCTAGAAGTTGATGCTTCTGAGACTGGAGTTGGCGCCCTTTTGTCTCAACGTCCTAACTCTAAGAGAGCTATGCATCCGTGTTACTACTTTTCCAAGAAATTGTCACCTGCTGAGTGCAATTATGAGATTGGTGACAGAGAGCTGTTGGTGATCATTTTAGCCCTAAAAGAATGGAGACATCTCCTTGAAGGTACCACTGTGCCGGTTCTTATTCTTACTGATCATATGAATCTTACATTCTTGTCTGAGGCTAAGCTCCTCTCTCCCAGAAGGGAGCAATGGGCTCTTTTCTTGTTGAGTTTTAATTTCATTGTCTCATTCTTACCCGGTACTAAGAATGTAAGGGCTGATGCCTTGTCACAACAATTTTCCTCCACTTCCAAGTCAGAGTCGGTTCCGGTTCACTGTAGAATTGATGAAAGTTTCTCTGGGTCCAGCAGTGGAAATGACAGGAATTTAACCTGTTCACGATGGAACTCGCACTTCTCCAGTTTACAATAGAGATTGTTCTCTCTTAGTTACTGAAGCACACAACAGACATCTGTGTGGTGGCTCTCCAGGGACTTGAAAAATATGAGGATATCATCGAGATAAACCACCACACGTAACTGCAACAAATCTCAGAGGACATCGTTAATAAATTCCTGGAAAATTGCCAGGGCGTTACAAAGGCCAAAAGGCATTACGAGGTACTCATAATGGTCTGTTCTGGTATTAAACACAGTTTTCCACTTGTCGCCCTCCTTAATCCTCACAAGATTGTATGCCCCTCTCAAACTGTTCCTGCTTTGAGGCGGTCAAATAACTCCATAATCAATGGAATCGGATAAGCATTCTTAATCGTGAAACAATTGAGACCCATATAATCAATACATGGTCTCAGTTCACCACTCTTCTTCTTCACAAAGAAGAAACCAGCTCCAGCAGGAGACGAGTATTTGCAGATCAAACCTAGAGAAAGTGCATCTACAACATACTCCTCCATGGCCTTATACTCCAAGACTGAAAAAGGGTAAACACGACCACGAGGGGGTATGGCACTAGGTTGAAGGTCAATTGCGCAATCATACGGCTGGTGTGGAGGCAAACTATCGGCTTGACCTTTGTGTAGGGCATCGCCAAAATCGCAGTACTCCTCGGGCAGGGAGGAGAGTGAAGAGGTGCACAGGACCTTGGCTACCTTCTGGAAGCATGTCTCACTGCATTGTAGTGACCAGGAGAGAACCTCAGCACAGAGCCAATCAAAAGAGGGGTTGTGCCTCTGTAACCAAGGATAACCAATAACCAGTGGAAACTTAGGTGAGGAAATAAGTTGGAATTGGATTATCTCATGGTGAAGAGCCCCTACAGCCATGGACAATGGAACCGTCTTATGAGTCACATGAGCAGGCTGTAGAGGTCTCCTGCCAAGAGCCTCAATGGCAAGTGGAGTGTCACGCAGCTGCAGCAGAATCGAGTTCATCGATACAAAGACAGCATCAATGAACAGGGCGGCAGTCCCAGAGTTCATTAGAGCCTGTACTTTGACGGACGGCTCAGCCCAAGAAAGGGTGACCAAAACCAGGGGCTTATCCTTCTGGATAACTGGGGATGAAACAACGCCACCTAATGTCTGTCCGTGACAGGATCTCAAGGCTCGAGCATTCCCTGGACGGGTAGTACAAGACTTCAAAAAGTGACCTGCCTGGCCACAATAAAGGAACAATCTCTCCCTCCTCCTAAAGATTCTTTCATCCACAGAGAGATGCACGAAACCCAAGTGCATGGGTTCACCTTCACTGACTGATTCAGTACCAGGAGGCATGGGAGGTGAGGGAGGCATGGGTGGGACTGCAAAACTCAGAGCCAAATGTACAGGAGGCTACCGCAAGCGCTCCTTAACCACCTAAGGACCAAGCCTATTTCTGAGATTTGTTGTTTACAAGTTAAAAACATTTTTTTTTGCTAGAAAATTACTTGAAACCCCCAAACATTATACATTTTTTTTCTAACTCCCTAGAGAATAAAATGGCAGTCGTTGCAATACTTTCTGTCACACCGTATTTGCACAGCGGTTTTACAAGCGCACTTTTTTTGGTAAAAATACACTTTTTTAAATTAAAAAATAAGACAAAGGTAAATTATATATTGTGAAAGATAATTTTACACTGAGTAAATTAATACCCAACATGTCACTCTTCAAAATTGCGCCAGCTCGTGGAATGGCGATAAACTTTTACCCTTAAAAACCTCCGTAGATGATGTTTAAAAAATTCTACAGGTTGCATGTCTTAAGTTACAGAGGAGGCTGTACTGATCACGGTGATACCTCACATGTGTGGTTTGAACACCTTTTTCATATGCGGCGCTAGTCATGTATGCATTTGCTTCTGCGCGCAAGCTCGTTGGGATGGGGCACATTTAAAAAATGTAAAAAAAGTTCTTATTTATTTTAACTTTTTTTTAATTTTTACACTATTTTAAAGAAAAATTGTGTCACTTTTATTCCTATTACAAGGAATGTAAACATCCCTTGTAATAGAAAAAAGTAGGATAGGACCTCTTAAAGATGAGATCAAAAAGACCTCAGATCTCATATTTACATTAAAATGCAATAAAAAATAAAAATAAATAAAAATGCTGTCATTTTAATTTTTTTTTTTAAATGGTCTTTTGAGAACTATGGGCGGAAGTGACATTTTGATGTCGCTTCCGCCCTGCAATAATATGAAGATGGGTGTGGGCCATCTTCCCCTCAATCATCTCCATGTCAGGCCACGAGAAGGACCTGATCGCCGGGCACCGGAGAGTGGCTGGAGGGGGGGCCCTCTCCTGCTGCTGATAAAAGTGATCTTACGGCAAATCTGCCACAAAGACCACTTTTATCTTAAACCAGACCGCTCACTGAAGAAGAGGATACCAGCTAGCTGCTGCCATAACGATATCCTCCTTAAAAGCTCAGTGGGTATATCTTGAGCTGCTATCTTATCCTTGATGGTATCCAAGAGACCACAAGGCAGCCACAAAGCAGCCACAAGTTACACTGCTGCCAGAGGACAGAATTTAATGGTGTAGTCGGCAACAGCTCCCATACTCTGTTTGATGGGCATGAGGCACTTGGCAGCAGAAGCGGAGCGTGTGGGACGTCAAATACCCTTTTAAACGAAGCCACAAACTCAGGGTAGCTCAAGACAACAGGTTTTTGTGTCTCCCATAGCCAAAGTTCAGTAACCGGAACGGATAGTCAGCCAAGCCAGAAGTCAGGGATCAATGTAGTGGAACAGCAAGAAAGATCTGGAGCCAGAAGGGATTTCAGCAAAGCAAGTCTTGAACAGGATCACAGGAGATAGTTTCTGTGATGTTGACCAAGGCGAAGGCAGAGATCCTTTGGGCTGGACAGCTTAGGTAGGCAGGACTGACGAGCAGGATATCATCAACATCTGAGTAACCGTGGAGCGATAGGAGCTAGCAAGTAGCCGACAGGTGAGCGGCCAGCTCTGAGAAGGAATGACTGAGCCCAGCCCTGACACTATATCAGCCAGTGGGTTAGGAAGTGGGTGACTGTGGCGGAAAGAAGGAAAGGGATGGTCAGCACTCAGGATGACATCCAAAATAGTATTCCTTTATAAAAATACATGTACAGAGCTGTAAAACAGCCTACACATTTTGGACGTTAATCCTAATGCCCTGTACACGCGGTCGGACATTCTGACGACAAAATCCATCAGATTTTTTCAGACAGATTTTGGCCCAAACTTGTCTTGCATATACACGGTCGCACAAGTTGTCAGAAAATCTGATCGTTCAGAACACGTTGACGTAGAACCCATATGACGGGACTATAAGCGGCCCAGTAGCCAATAGCTTTTGTCTCATAATTTATTCTGAGCATGCGTGGCACTTTGTCCGTCGGAATTGTCTACACACTATCGGAATTTAAACGATCAAATTTTGTTGTCAGAAAATTTTAGATCCTGCTCTCAAACTTTGTGTGTCAGAAATTCCGACAAGAAAAAGTCAGATGGAACCCACACACGATCGGATTTTCCAACAACAAGAGCTAATCGCACATTTTCTGTCGGAAAGTCCGACCGTGTGCACAGGGCATTAGTCATGGCTGATAAAAAACAAAATAAGTAACACTTAAATAGTATATACAAAAGGAACATGATTAACCAACACAAGTGAATTAAAAATGCAAAAGGAAAAACCCGGCATGACTCAATAGAACACATCAAAAAAATTAAACATATGAAAAAACAGGCATATAAAAAGTGACCCACAAAAGCATGCATAGTTTGTATTTTTTCCAGAATAGAACATCATAAAGATAGTGGGTGCTCTATGAAGATGATATTGCCTAGATACTAATAATAATGAAAAAAAAATAAAGAATTAAATTTCTAAAGAAAAAAAAAAGAGTCAAATCCCATGGCACCTGGCCATTACAAAAATGAAGAAAAAAGTAGCGTGGGGTCCCCCTCAGTCCATACCAGACCTTTCGGGACTGGTATGGATTTGGAGGGGAACCCCATGCCATAATGGAAAAAAAACGGCGTGGGGTCCCCCCAAAATCCATACTAGCCCCTTATCCGAGCATGCAGCCTGGTAGATCATGATGAGCGAGTGTGCCCCCTCCTGAACCATACCAGGCCTCATGCGCTTGATGGGGACAAGAGCCTCTCCTCGACATCCCTGGGCTGTGGTTGTCGTGGTCTGTGGGCGATATATATATATATATATATATATATATATATATATATATATATATATATATATAAATAAATATAAATATATATATATATATATATATATTATGAAAAAAAAGCTAGACATATAAAAAGCGAACCACAGTAGCATGCATGTTTTTTAAGCTCAACCCTGGCCATTGGTTGTCAGGGTCTGCGGGAGGGGAGCTTATCGGAAACTGGAAGCCCGTTTAACAAGAAGGGAGAAGAACTGGAGAGGGCTAGAAGACATCAGAGGAGAGCGGAGAAGACCCAAAGAGGGGAGAAGAACCAACAGAGGCAGAAGACATCGTCAGAAGAGCTGGAGAAGAAGTCAGAAGAGACCCCGGAGCTGCCTAATACATTTTTTTTTTTAATTGGCATGGAGTTCCCCTTCAAGATCATCAGAGCACAAGTCGCATGGCAAAGTCATATCAGTTAAGACTTCAATCCGACTTTGATCCGACTTCAGTGATATTCAATGGGCTGAAGTAGGATCAAAGTCGGAACAAAGTAGTGCAGGGACTACTTTGAAGTCGGCACTACTTGATGTCGTACTAATATGAATGGTAGTCATTGGAAATCATGGGAAATGACTTGTCACACGACTTTGCAGTTACAAATCATAGGACAAGTCGTACAAGTGTTAAATTTTCTCTCTCTCTCTCTCTCCCTCTCTCGCGACTCCCAGGTTAGGTTTCTAGGTACTCTGTGCTACAAGTCCAGTCCCAAAATGCAGGGAGCCCGCTGCTAGTGAATGGGACAAACACAACAACCCTTCACTAACAGAGTGATCATCACCCTACACTAGTCACCCATCCCCTGGCTGGTTGGCTACATTAAAGAGGAAGTAAACCCTGATGGGTTTACTTCCTCTTTCATTCCCTGCAAAGGTAAAGCATAATGGACTACTATGCATCGCATAGTAGCCCATTATGTGTCACTTACCTGACACAGGAGCCAGCGATGTCACCGCTGTCCCCTGTAGTCCGGCGCATCCATCTTCTCGGTGGGTCTCACTGCTCCGCCGCTGTCATTCGGTAAAGCCGCGATGACGTCACTCTCGCACATTTGCATGGGAGCCGCCACGCGCGGCATATTCCCCATTGACGGTGCATGCGCCGCAGACAGCGGTGCCTGTCTTTTGGCAAATATCTCCTAAACCGTGTAGGTTTAGGAGATATTTCTTGGACCTACAGGTAAGCCTTAATCTAGGCTTACCTGTAGGTCAAAGTGTGTTGTAAGGGTTTACAACCACTTTAAGCTGTGATTAGATATAAGGTTGTCAATAGCAATGACATTATAGCCTACACTAGACAGCAAACAACATGCTGGACTAAAGTGTCTACTCTAATCTACAGTCCCCATGTTAAAAGCCCTGTTCTTCGGATACGCCATGCAATATACCACTTAAGAAGAGACTTCAGACCAGGAATTAAACAGTTAGTAAAAGCTTTACTAGAGAAAGTATAAATATATGTATATATTTATTTTGCTAGTTAGGCTTTCTTTTACCTAGCTAGGTTGCTTGTCAGGAATTTTGTAATTTGGTTACAGTTCACTTGTATCGTCATGTTTACGGTGTATCCTGTTTGCTAGTGTTGGATGTGTTTTGTTTCACTGTTAACAAACTTGCTTCAATCATATATAGCCTGGCCTCCATTGTGTAGATATGCAGATCTGGCCATCCCTGCAGTCAGCATCCCTGACAGGTTGACTAACCCACTAGTGCATATATACACTGTATATATTCTTCCAATGTTGTGAAGGGTACCCCAAGCTTTTTGGGTTGTTAGTGTATGCTTATGTGTCTGCGTGCCAGATAATAAAGCAATGATGCTGGTAAAGGCCCTAAGCCTTTTTAGATTGGTCAGGTCCTCCAAAATTACCCATTCCATAAGGTACAAGATACTTTGTCCTGAACAACTCTCAATGAACTTTTGTAAAGTGCTTGATAAAAAGACACCCTTTTCACCAAGAGGGAAGCAAAGCATTCTGGACCAGCATCATTTTAAGGGGGCTGAAAGGCATGTGTAATTAGAGGTTAAATCACAGGGTGCCTCTATCACCCTTCACTCAAAAAATAAACTTGTAACAGCTAAAGATCCAGGTGTGAACTTTAGAACTCGTGCTAAAAGATCAGTGTAATTAGATACTAAATTACAGAGTGCTTCTATTATGCCTTCACCCAAAACTAAAGCTTCAGATTGATGCCTTATTTAATGTGAAAACTGCGGTATACAGTATCTTGTTTAATGCACTTTGTGCTTTTCTACCCTAGTGTTTCATTAATGTTTTATCACTTGAATATTTTGTTCTTGGTGCTAAAAATGATAAAGATTCAAAATTGTCTTGTATGAAGTGCTTATCCAGAACGATCTAATCTAAGATTTTGTGTTCCTCTGTTTTTTATTTCTGTATTACCTCTTGTTGCCTTGGGAACCATGTTTTTATGTGTGTGAATGGCAGCAACAATTGAAAATACCCAGAATGGCAATTATGAAGACAATGCAAGAAAGCAATTAGATAACTTTACTAAAAGGTTGCAATGACTTTTCCAAAAATCAAACCCACTACATTGCTGAAAATAAGTAACTAAAATAACTATTTATCTATAAATGTGAACAGCATATTGTAGTGTTTAAGTCCTTACCTTCCATTGACTATCCACCAAATTACTTGGATATGTAAACATGTAAACTTTTGCCGCATACACACGATCGGACAATTCGACCGTGTTTGGCCTCCAGCTGACTTTTTCTTCCAAAAATTGTCCGCCGGACTCAGCTTTCCGGCAGACAATCCGCTCGTCTATGCTAGTCTGCTGGACTTTTCAAATGAACGGACTTGCCCACACATGGAGTAAAGTCCATTCATTTTGAACGTGACTTCAGGTACGACGGGACTAGCGAAGGAAGTCAATGTCACCACCTGCATCGGCGAGATTGACACCTTGCTAGCCCCGTCGCCTGGTATGGATTTTAGGGGGAACCCCTACGCTGAAAAAACAGAGTCCATACCAGACCCTTATCCGAGCACACAGCCCGGCCGGTCAGGAAAGGGGGTGGGGACCCCGCTGAACCATACCAGGCCGCGTGCCCTCAACATGGGGGGTGGGTGCTTTGGGGAAGGGGGGCCCCCACCCCAAAGCACCGTGTCCCCATGTTGATGAGGACAAGGGCCTCTTTCCGACAACCCTGGCCGTTGGTTGTCGGGGTCTGCGGGCGGGGGGCTTATCGGAATCCGGGACCCCTTTTAATAAGGGGGCCCCCAGATCCCAGCCCCCCACCCTATGTGAATGAGTATGGGGTACATTGTACCCCTACCCATTCACCTGGGGGAAAAAAGTGTAAACAAAAAAACACATAACACAGGTTTTTAAAGTAGTTTATTAGGCAGCTCCGGGGGTCTTCTTCTGACTTCAGGGGTCTTCTCGGCGGGCTCTTCCGCTATCTTCTGCTCTTTTGCCCCTCTTTTGCTAGCAGATGTACCCCATACTCATCCACATAGGGTGGGGGGCGGGTTCTGGGGGCAAGCCCCACGCCCGCAGACCCCAACAACCAACGGCCAGGGTTGTCGGGAAGAGGCCCTTGTCCTCATCAACATGGGGACAAGGTGCTTTGGGGTGGGGGGCCGCAGCAAGTGACCCCCCTTCCCCAAAGCACCCACCCCCCATGTTGAAGGCACGCAGCCTGTTACAAATCAGGAAGGAGGTGCACACTGTTTTTTCAGTGTAGGGGTTCCCCTTAAAATCCATACCAGGCGACGGGGCTAGCAAGGTGTCAATCTCGCCGATAGAGGCGGTGACATTAACTTCCTTCTCTAGTCCCATCGTACCTGAAGTCACGTTCAAAATGAAGGGACTTTACTCGTGTGTGTGTGTGGGCAAGTCCGTTCATTTGAAAAGTTGGTTTGTCCGCCAGACCTATTCCGCCAGAATAGTCTGTTCGTGTGTGGTTGTGTGTGGGCAAGTCCGCTCGTTCGGAAAGTCCGGCAGACCTCCGCTGGAAAGTCCAGCGGATTGTCCGCCGGACTAAGTCAGCCAGATAGTCTGATCGTGTTTATGTGGCATTAGTTGTAACATTTAGAAAGTAAAACAACTTGAATCTATTTTACACAGATTTTTTTTAATACTAAATGCATAGTTAGTTTAACTACCTTTCACATCCATGCTCAGGCAGTGATGTACAGTTTACCGCATCATTTTATACATTTTAAACTTGTGTCATTTGATTATGTCTTATTCAAATAGGTGGAGAAACTGAATGGAGATTTCCCATGGTGTAGATGTGCTAAAATGCATTTTTGTGCAATTTTATCTTATCTACAACATGGAAAAGATTACACAAGGCTTGCATCACACCTATGTTTTGTGATAAAGCACTTTTTACTGCATAGTATAGCAAAGCATAGCAACACACAACCCTCCATGGGGTGCATAGTGGTGACATTCAATTAAATTATCAGATCATGTGGAAAGCATATTTTTGTTCACTCACTGAATACCTAATCATGTGCAGATGGATTTTGCATGACTGCACATTGAAGTCAATAATCACACAATTTTTTGAGTGAAGATATAGTGAAGACATGCAAAATCCTTTAGTAAATAGGTTCAAATGCATGTTGTGGTGTAGTTCGTAAAAAAATGTATTACTTTTTTTGTTTCATTGGCATGTGTTTGCAGCCCTTTTAAACAAATGTTTGGGGAGAAAGGCAGTTATGGTATGAAAAAAATCTTATTAGCGCAGGTCTGTTTAAACTAGCAGTGTTTAAAGCGGAGGTCCACCCTAAAGTGGAGCTTCCGCTCATTGGAACCCTTCCCCCCTCCGGCGCCACAATTGGCACCTTTCAGGGGGGAGGGGGGTGCAGATACCTGTACAGTACAGGCATCTGCACCCATTTCCGGCATAGATATCTGCAGAAGGTACGCCCCTTTCCGCAGAATCTACGCCCCTTTCCGAAGGTCCCCCGGTGTCTGCTGGGAAACACACCGATCCCAGAGACAGCGGGGACCATCCTTATTGCGCAGCGCGACTCGCGCATGCGCAGTAGGGAACCGGGAAATGAAGCCGCAAGGCTCCACTTCCTGATTCCCATACCCAAGATGGCGGCGGCAGCACCCGAGAGGCGATCGAGAGATCGGCTTCGGGTGCCGACATCGCGGGCACGCTGGGCGGGTAAGTGTCATTATTTTAAAAGTCAGCAGCTGCAGTATTTGTAGCTGCTGGCTTTTAAAAACAAAACAAAAAAACGGCAGACTCCCGCTTTAAGTCAGCTCTCCAAATGGCACAGCCATCACAAAATCCTACTGTTTCAGCTGCTTCATCCGTTTTAATATATTTGAGATGAATTCTACTTTATTTTTGCTTACCTCCATTTTGCTCCCATGTCCACCTGAGGGGCATTTGGCTTTGTGGCCTTTACATTTCCAGTCATCTGGGCTTGCTCTCCAATCCTGGGTAAGATTGGGGTTTTGTGCTGATGAGCCTGACATCTTTTGCATTACTATGTATATTCTTTGTTTGTTGCATTTTGGATTATTTCAATGTTCTGATTTACTATACTGTAGATGTTCAGTACTCCCTAACCTCCTGAAGAACCAGTTTGGACTGCAAAACATGTTGAAACTGCTACAACTGCTACACCCTCCTGTTTGGTTCACACCAGAACTCCTGAACAGAGAAAAAGTTCTGACCCAAACGGTGAACCCTATTAAAGTATTTGAGACCCGAACTTGAGAAATGTAAAGTCCCCAAAGCCCCCCTCCTGAACCATACCAGGCCACATGCCCTCAACAATGGGGCTTTGGCTTCTTTTGGCAGGGGGGGGGCACTCTGCCTCCTCCCACCCCAAAGCACCTTGCCCCCTATGTTGATGGGGGAAAAGGGCCTCATCCCCAAAACCCTGGGCTGTGGTGGTCTAGGAGCAGGGGGCTTAGCAGAATCTGGAAGCCTACTTTAACAAGTGCCCCCTCCCTCTATGTGAATGAGTATGGGGGTACATAGTAGCCCTACCCATTCACCAAAAAAGTTTCAAAAAGTAATAGAAACTCAGAAGCAGGTTTTTGACAATTCCTTTATTAAAAAATAAGAAATAAAAAAGCATTATTGTCCCCCATGTAGATCCATCATCAATCACAACGCCTGCCACACCGCCGGACCTATAAAAGAAAAAAATAACTCTCTACCATCAACTAAGGCAAACCTCAGCATTCCTGGCTTTTGATGTTTGACAGTTCTTATATAGGTAAGGGTGGGGCCACCTGGTGACATTACCTGGGGGCACTGGCCCATGTGACATCCCCAACCCAGCAATCACCCAGCAAAGCTTTGCCCAGTCGGGGCTTAAAATGCACTGTGCAGCCAAATGCAGCCAAATGCCCTGTAAATTCTGGTGTTCACCAAATGGGCAAACAGACAATGTTCAGGCTGAACTTTTGCTCAGCATGAACCGTTCGCCCAACTCTATTCATCGTTTGCACGCATGTTCCTCTATTTTGTGAATGCTGTATATTATAGTACATTTATAGGCATTTAGTGTTTATCACCAATAGAACCCGCATGTCAGTCTTTTGGGAGTAATTTACATGTGTACTCTTGTATTTGTTACATTGCTACATTCCATATTATGGATCTTTTTTATCAGATATGTTTATAATAAAAATTGATTTATTTTAATATTGTATCTGTTTTTGGAGACACCAAGAAAATCCTTTTTCTTCACCCACAATTTTTCTAACTAATAGATTTCAGGATGCAGTACCTTGCTTACTTATGGCTGGCTCTAACTGATCATAATATTAAGGTAACAGGATGACTTCAGACATATTAACTATGAAAAGACTGACCTACTTTTAAATAAATATAAAGGTAAATTAATCAGTTGCACCATTTGGCATACATACAAGATGTTGTCTGCAAAAGAGGCTAATTTATAGGATTGGACCTAAGGCGTTGAAGTAGTGGTTCCAGGGTAAGGATGAATATTACTGGGGAGAGAGGGCAACCCTGTCGTGTACCATTTAATATCAAGAAGGCATTCGATAGGTGGCCATTGACTCGGACCTTGGCGATTGGGGAGGAGTAGAAAGCCAGAATAAATTGTAGCATCTGGTAACGTATGGCAATCGCTTTGAGGGCTTCCAACATATAGTCTCAGGCCACTCTATTGAATGCCTTCTCTGCGTCTAGGAATAAAAAAATTCCTCGATGGTGTTTAGATGTCAGCCATTGGTGAATATTGATGGCCTCTATAGTGTTGTCTCTCGTCTCTCTGCCCGGTATAAAGCCCACTTGATTTAGCGAGATAAGTTTAGGCAAAAAAGGTAAGAGACAATTAGCCACAATTTTGGCATAAATTATGAGATCCGCATTTAGTAGGGAAATTGGTCGATAGTTAGTGACTAGGGAAGGGTCTTTGTTCGGTTTTGGGATTACTGTCTTGTGCGCCGTTAGGTAATCTCAGGGTGGAAGACTATCAGGCGAAAGGGAGTTAAATGCTTTTAGAAAGCATGGGTTGACCGTATCTTGAAAGGTTTTATAATAGCCCATCGTCAGACCATCTGGGCCAGGGCTCTTTCTGGCTTTCAACTGCTTGAGTGCTGTATCATCTTCCTCAGAAGAGAGAGGGTAATCTAGGGCTTTTGCTTCAAAATTGGACAGGGGTTTGGGGCTATACTTCTTGAAGAAATCCCTAATCATTTGTAGTCTAGTAGAGTCTTCCATCTGGGGGGCAACAGGGTTTAGATTATAAAGACATGTATAACATTGCACAAATTGATCTTCTATCTCATTGTTAGATACTATTTTGCGTCCTGCAGTAATCCGTGAGAGAGTGAACTGTCATGGAAGCTTTTTTCGATCAGAGAGCTCTTGCCAGGAGCTTTAAGGATTTATTTTCCTATTCGTAAAATATTTTTTGGGTTCGGCTATAATTGTGTTTTGTTTTTTTTGTCAAGAGGAACCTTGCTTTGGACGAGGTCAAGAAGGGAGGATGCCGCTTGGGTGGAGTTATGTGACCTTTTTAATTTATGAATTCGAGTCGTTTTTAATTTGTAGTCTTTCTCTTCTGCGCTTTGCAGAGATTGCAATTAAAGCAGATTTCCACCCAAAAGTGGAACTTCCGCTTTAAGCACTCCTTGCCCCCTCAAATGCCACATTCGGCATGTCATTTTTTGGGGGAGGGAGTGGGTGCCTAGTATTGAGTGGGACTTCTTGTCCCAATTCCTGCTACCAACTACGGGCCGCCTAGGTGACTCCTCCTCTCCCTCTAGGCAGCCCCTCCGTCTTAGCAATCTTCTGGGACATGTCAGAGGTACCAGAAGATTGCCTGTCTGCTCGGAGAGTGCAGCAAGGCTCGCACATGCAAAGTGCGTTCCCGGCCATGAGGCTGCAAGCTGTCGTGGCCGGCTGCCCACAGCTTCAATGGAGGTGGAGAGGAGGGGGGAGGAGCGAGGCTCCATGTGGCCGCATTACTGGACCGTGGGACAGGTGAGTGTCTGTTTATTAAAAGTCAGCAGCTACACTTTTTGTAGCTGCTGACTTTTAATAAACAAAAGAAAGCCTAGAACTCTGCTTTATTCTCCCCGAATGGCACATTTGTGTGCCTTCCACCTCAGCATCGGTGATATGTCTGGAGAATTGTTCTCTTGTAAATAGCGGACTAGAAGTCTATTCACTTCCAGGGCTACGATGCTGTCTGTAAGTAGGAAGGAAACTAGGCACCAAATCGGGGATCGGGATGGAATGCCTGAAAATTTTATGGACATGGAGCTAGGGTGATGATCAGACAAGTACATGGGGTCTATAGTGGCTTTATTGAGCATCGGTAGATCTTTTTGCAAGATAAATAGGTAGTCGAGTCTGGAGTAGTGGTTGTGTGGGGCTGAGTAGAACATGCAGTCTTTTACGTTGGGGTATAGTGTATGCCAAGAGTCATGTAGTGTAAGGTTTTGAAGATGTGTTTTAATTGCACATAATGCTTTGTATGGTATAGCGTACGTGCCATTCGATGTGTCTTGTAGGGGGATAAGGGGGACATTAAAGTCTCCACCAAGGAGTAGGAGGCCTTCCCGAAACTTTGAGAGCAATTGTAGTGTCATTCTGAAGAAGGGGACTTGTTTTGTGTTTGGTGCATATATATTCGCTAGGAAAACAATGTCAGCCTTGTTTTTGTGCATAGAGGAATAAACTTGGGAGCATTTTTCTGGGATGTTAAGGCCGCGTACAATTAGGGAGATTGATTAGGGTGATTATGTTTTTTTTTTCCTTTTTTGGGGGGAGGGGATAGGGGATATGGGGAATACAAATCAAATGTAACTGAAACATAGAATTGTGTTATTTACTGTGTATTTGTGTTTTGTTTTTTTAATTACAATAATAAAAAAGAGAATATAAATAAATAAAAAACTGCCCAATCTTCTTTGCAAAATAGCTCAAGCTCTGTCAGATTACATGGAGAGTGTCTGTGAACAGCAACAGCTCTGGCTGTATGTTTAGGGTAGTTGTTCTGATGGAAGGTGAACTTCTGCCCCAGGCTCAAATCTTTTGCAGACTCTAAGCCCTTGTACACACGGTCGGAGATTCCGACGGAATGTGTCCGATTGGACTGTTTCGTCGGATATTCCGACTGTGTGTGGTCTACATCGATATTCGATATTCCGACGGACCAAGTTTTCCAACATGTCGGTAAAATTTTCAGAGAAAATGCTCCGATCGGACATACTCCGATCATGTGTAGAGAATTCCGATCGGACAAAGTGCCACGCATGCTCAGATCAAATTCCTACACCAAAGCTATTGGCTACTAGCGTGAACATAGTCCCGTCGTAACGAAATAACGTCATCACGTCGGATTTTCCGACAACTTTGTCCGACCATATGTATACAATAGTTTCGGACAAAATCCGATGGACAAAATCTGACGGATTTGGTTGTCGGAATCTCCGACCGTGTGTACAAGGGCTAACAGGTTTCCTTCTAAGATTGCCCTGTATTTGGCTCCATCCATCTTCCCATCAACTCTGACCAACTCCCCTGTCCCTGCCGAAGAAAAGCATTCCCATAACATGATGCTGCCACCATCTTGTTTCACGGTGGGGATGCTGTGTTTAAGATGATGTGCAGTGATAGTTTTTTGTCACACTTGCCTTTAGACCAAAAAATTCAATTTTGGTTTCATGTGACAAGAGCAGCTTCTTCCACATGTTTGCTGTGTCCCCCACATGGCTTCTGCAAATGGAACTTCTTATGGCTTTCTTTCAACAATTTTTTCCCCCCCGTGGGTAGGTCATTTTGAATGCACCCCATCAAACGGTTGGCAGCTTCTCATGTGTCTCCTCAGGGCAGCCATGCGTCTCCTCCTCCCTCCTCTTCCTAGGCGGCCAATAGGATTGCCTGTCCTTTCAGCAAATTGGGTAATGGGTCAGAGGACCCACTTCCTGATTGGCCGGGAGGAGAATCAGTGTTATAATAGCGATTATTAATTTGCTTTGGTCACACAATTGGGTCAGCTCAAGGCACCGTGCTCTGCAGCCCAAGCCCATCCTTTTTTAAGCCTATTAGAGCCTCTGGCTCTAATCACGTGCTTTAAAAAAAACCAAAAAAAAACATTGAGATCCATGCACCCAGCATGTAGATTAGGGGGCCAGGCGCTTGGATGGGGGGCGGTGCCCGTGCGCCCCTAATGGACGGGCCGCCACTGATACCTATTGGCCTCCCCAGTTATATTTAGACACCCAGCACATCTGTACCAGAAAAATGCAATTAAAACAATAACATTTTAGATTGTAGAATATCTACCAGATTGAACATATATTTCTGTTACTTCAGTTGCACTTTAAATTACTTCCAGACTTTTGGCTATGTAGAGATAGCAGCTTTTGGGTATTGTGATTTATTTTTTTTGTTCCAATGATAAAGAAATGTGCAGATTTCCATTGTTTTGAAGATCATCGCATCACCTCAGTGTGGAAGCCAATGAAAAGCACTTTGAAAAAAAATCCTAAATGCTGCCTAGTTGTCTAGTTGATAAGACCTATTTGACTTCCACAGTGAAGCCATGCATCATTAGCTACGTGAGGAGATTGACATTGCAGAAATAAAAAGCCTCAATTTGATCCTGACCTAGGTGAGGACTAAAATAGCTCCAGGCTTGGAAATGTGGATGGATTCTGCTTCATTTACAAAGTAGTTTCAGTGTCTCCTTTCCCAAAAAGATTGGCACTCAGTTACTTGCTTCAATCTAGCACATGAGCAAGATAAATGAAATACCAGAAGCAAGATTGTGGCAGTTGTTACTAGCTAATTGGAGTAAAAATCTAGCAAGTGGTTGCAAACGCAGAAGATATTTTATCTTAATGCATTCTGTGCATTAGGATAAAAAGCCCTCCGAATGCAGCAGCTCCCCCGAATACTCATCCTGGCCCCCTCTCAATCCAGTGATGGCCACGAGTGCCTCGGCCATCAGGGGACTTTCCCTCCTGGTTGGCTGAGACACAGCAGTGGCACCATTGGCTCCTGCTGCTGTCAATCAAAGTCAGTTAGCCAATGAGGAGAGAGAGGGGGCAGGGCCAAATTGGGTCTCCGTATCTGAATGGATACACAGAGCTGCGGCTTGGGTACCCCCATAACAAGCTGCTTGCTGTGGGGACACTCAACAGGAGGGAGGGGCCAGGAGCACCGAAGAGGGACCCTAGAAGAGGAGGATCCAGGCACAGAGCAGGTAAGTATAACATAAAGTGTGAAGAGACAATCAGCGCCAAAATAAAATGAATCTAAATAACAGTGTAAATACAATATAAATATCCCCACAGCTGCTGTAACACTCCCATTGATTCATCACACTTAATAAAAAACAATCATTTCCTTATAGTGCAGTGCTCTATGTCTTTGAATCATTACATAAAAAATGATTATACGATCCCTATTTTCCATACAATGATAAATATCACAGTGCAACCAGTCTATGTGAAAAATCAAAAATGAAATAAGAATTATGAAAGATCTTCTGTTCTTGATGAAGAAACAGTTCATATATCTTAGTGTTGGAAACACAATTACCGCTATGTATATCCGTCTTCTTTGGGATCAATAACTCGTGCACACCATCACCAGTCAAATTGCCTGCTCACCTCACAGATGAGTTAAAAAACTCAGGAAAAGATCTCTCTTTAATTCCTCCACGATCTCTCATTCGCATCTCAATAGCAGGAACTCCTATATTTAACAAGCTGCACATTTGTACTGGTAACTTCACTTACTGTAGGTAACTTCCAAAAACTCCCTCCTTACAGCTCAGCTCCGCTTTTCTCAATACAATTATTGACGTGTAATAACAGACACAGATACCATAGTGCTCTCTGTTTGTACTTTTATTAAAAAAGCCCCCAATAAAAGGCACACTTAAAAGATCCAAAGTCAAAAATTAAATAAAAATTATGAAAGAACTCCTATTCTTGGTGAAGAAACAGTTCATATATAAGAAACAGTTAATATATAAAAAAAAAAAAAGTCCGCTTGTTCACCACGGGCATGGACTCACGATGATTACTTGATGTCACTGGCAAGGGAGCTGAGCCCGTGACGCCACGCAATCATCGTGAGTCCATGTCCGTGGTGACAATTTTTTATATATGAACTGTTTCTTCACCAAGAATAGTTTTTTTCATAATTTTTATTTCTTTTTTGACTTTTCCCATAGACTGGTTGCACTGTAATAGGAAAATAGGGATTGTATAATCATTTTGTATGTAATGATTCAAAGACATACCGCACTATAAGGAAATTACTGTATAGGTCAGCCTTTCTCAACCTTTCCAACACAGAGGAACCCTGAAAAAAAACTCTGCAGTCTCAGGGAACCCCTGCTAAAAAATTCTATATCTACAACTCATGGTACATTAGTGTGATGGTTAATGCTCTTTACATTTGTGGTCATTGGGTAGAATTACCCCCTTACAAATAGCTATAAAGATCAATGATGTCAGTTTGGAACTTATCTGAGAGGCAGAAATTGCTCATTAATCAAGGAACCTTTAGCAACCTCTGGAGGAACCCTAGGCTTTCATGGAATCCTGGTTGAGAAACCCAGTTATAGGTAACTATAACATTTGTTATTTTTATAGAAAAACAAGAAGACTTTACAATCACTTTAATAAGTATTTTTTTTATACCTTTAAGTATACATAAATCCAAGGTTTTCTTTTGCTGTACCCCCTAATAGCTAGATGTCCCTTCACTGCAAAGAGACACTAGAGGAAGTGAATACAAATGTTTCCAAAGTAGAAGAAATCCCTTCTCGACAACGGTCATGGCAAAAGCTGTTTCAATTGTAAGGTTTTCAATCTTATTGAGATTTCCTAATACTTACTGGTGGAACTCCCCAGCAGAGGCAATAAACACCTGACAGAGACGTTAATATCTCCATCTTCTATCCAAACTGTAAAAAACTTTTTTGGCTTTAGATACACTATAAACTTTATGTACAGTAAAATATCATATGCAGTACATCTCTGCAATACACGCATATTTTATTATGTATTATTCTTTTAACCGCTTCAGCCCTGGATGAATTTAACCCCTTCCTGACCAGAGCACTTTTTGTGATTCGGCACTGCGTCGCTTTAACTGACAATTGTGTGGTCGTGTGATGTTGCACCAAAACAAAATTGATGTCCTTTTTTCCCTAAAGCAGCCACCCCCATGTTTAGGGCATGTGGCCTGGTAAGGCTCAGGAGGGGGGGGGGGGGGTGCTTGCTCATCCCCATCCCCTTTCCTGACCGGCTGGGCTGCGTGCTCAGATAAGGGTCTGGTATGGATTTTGGGAGGACCCCCACGCCCTTTTTTTTGACTTAGGGGGTTCCCCTTAAAATCCATAGCAGACCTAAAGGCCTGGTATGCCCCTGGAGGGGCATTCCCCCTCACGCTCGCTGCGTGTTTTTCCTATTGCAGCCAGCGTGAGATGTACTGGAAACATTCTCACGGGCAGGTGCTGTAGCTGCCCTTGCGTCGTATATGGTCCATCGGACCAGCATATAGACAAACGGCTTCCCGATAGGAACTGGGTCCTGCGGACTTCCAGCAGGAAGATTTAAAACATGTTCTATTTCTAGGTCCGTCTGACTTTTGGGAAGGAAAAATCTGACGGAGCCCACACATGATCGAATTGTCCGACGGATTCCAGTTCGCCGGACCAAGTCTGCCGGAAAGTCATATTGTGTGTGTGTGAGACTCAGGTTATATTTAGACTGGAACATGTAGTCCTCCTGACCAGTTTCCCAGCCTTAGCCAATGAAAACAGTTCTGCTATATATTAATATGGCCATTAAAAGTACTGACTTTAGTGTTGCATCTACTGGTCATTAGTAGATATAATTGGGTTTTAGTTCTGCAAACAATACTTGGGTGGCTTCAGGAAGTTGCTTCGGTTGCGAGATGAGCCTGCCTCTCATTTTGTTTTGTTCAGTGTTCCTATCATTCAAGCCAATTGCTTTTTTTGCAGGATTCTGTTTAGTTATATTTTGCAATGTTTAGTTAAGCTAGCCATAGACAATTCAAATCTCAAACTATTCAGCAAGAAGCAAGCAATATTTGAACCATGCATCATGCATGGGCAGGCTGAATGTAGCCAAGTTGATCAATTGACCAGCTTAGGTACAACCAGCCTGCCAGATTTTAGATGCAAGAATTCTTATAGCCGCTATCAATAATCACTGTGTTTTCCCGACAGCTACCCCCGTGCTGGAAGAACACAATAGCTCTGCGGGAGAGATTCTCCTGTCACCACTGTCTGTGGTTTCAGGAAAAAAATTCACGCTGTCTGTGGCCAGCCTTAGCTTAGAACTCTGCAGTGGATGTACTTTCCCGCCATTATCTCTATGAGCAGTTCATAACTGATCATTGTATGTAATGCTCTCACTGATATTGAGAAGTGTGCATTTATACTCGAATTTCAGTTTTGTACTCGCATTGCAGTTGTACATATTGCAGTTTCGCAAAGCAAACCCAACTACATAAAAGTAAAATGTCTTCTGCTTTAATGAAGAGTTCAGTTTGTTTAACTAGATGTCTATCTGTACTTACAGCTGCATGTATCACCATATGGATGGTGTTTACATATCTGAGTGAACTAACTTCTCTGGGTAAGGCAGTTTTTTAGAGATATTACAGATATATTCATAACTCATTGTTCAGTAATATGACAAATGCTTACAACTCAGAAACTGAATAGACAATGTGTCCTGGATACCCAAGGAATTAACATCATATAGTTACATAGTTAGTCTGGTTAAAAAAAGACACAAGTCCATTTGGTTCAACCAATAAAAAATAAATAAACAAAAAATTACATTACTTATACGTTTCTGACAGAAACCATTAGGCTTTTGGCTATAGATAAATTATTATAGATAAATTAGCACTTGACAAGTAGGGATGGGCGATTGGCTATAGATAAATTATTATAGATAGATTATCACTTGACAAGTAGGGATGGGCAATTGGCTATAGATAAATTACTATAGGTAGATTATCATTTCACAAGTAGAGATTGGGCCAAACTTTCTTTGTTCGGTCATTCGGAGAACATTCGAACAAACGAGTAGTTCGACCGTTTGATCCCCCCCCCCCCCGAACCAACCACAATGAATTGCAGTGATGAACAGTGCATTGTAAGTCCTGATTTGCTGAAGCAGTGAAAGCTTCAGCCAATCAGGGCACAGAACACTGTCAGAGTCATGATTGGACACTGTCATCATGACTTTATCCAATCATGGCTCATTACCGCCCCACAGTATAAAAGTATTCTTTCAATGGCAGCAATTTTCAGTGTTATTTTGGCATGGAGAGAGATAGAGCATGGCTCTTTTCAGTGCTATTAGTTAGTTAGTGTGCTAAACTGTGCAATTTTGCTTCAATTGTCAGTGTAGAATATTAGTTTAGTGTCAGTCTAGGGATAATGTGAGTGTAGTGGGGAGGATCATCATTCAGCTTTGCTTAGTGTCCAACTAGAGTAGAGACAGCTCAGATAGTTTCACTGTAGTGTAGTGAGACCATGTCATTCATACACACAGTACATTAGTGTAGAGTAGGGACAGCTCATATAGTTTCAGTGTAGTATAGTGAGACCGTGTCAGTAATCTTTACATGAGTGAATAGCTAGAGTAGGGACAGTTCATCAGTGCAGAGACTGTTGGACACTGTCTATTTGATTGAGTTACTGCTAGTTACTGCCAGTTTAATACCATATAGTTACACATCCATCGTGGGGTACAGGACAGTCAATTGAGACATTTCAGCACATGGACATACCCCCTACCTTATAAATAGACCTGATCTGGCGGCCACTTTACATTCTGTCTTTTGTCAGTGTAGGGAAAGGACGCTGTGGGGAGCAGGGACAGTCAATCTAATCACTAGCTAGCTATTACTATTAGGTCCACAAAAGTCCTCTTAAGGACTGGTATAGGTGTACAGTATATAGGGTTGTAATACACTTATAAGATACTTTCTTTCAAATATAGAAAGTATATTATGGTAAACTGCTGTGCTGCTGAGTGCTGACCGATTCTGCAGCTGTCTTTTATCAGTGTAGGGAGGGACAGTTTGGTGTTTGGAGCAGGGACAGTCTGAAAATCACTAGCTACTAGGTCCACAAAGGTCCTTTTAAGGACTGGTATAGGTGAACAGTATATAGGGTTGTAATACATGTATAATATACTTTCTTTCAAATATAGAAAGCATATTATACTGCACTGCTGTGCTGCTGACCGATTCAGCAGCTGTTGTTTCTCCGTGTAGGGGGGGGCAGTTTGGTGTTTGGAGCAGGGACAGTGTGCAATTCACTAGCTACTAGCTAGCTACTACTAGGTCCACAAAGGTCATTTTAAGGACTGGTATAGGTGTACAGTATATATGGTTGTAATACAAGTATTATATACTTTCTTTCAAATATAGAAAGCATATTATAGTGCACTGCATGCAGTGCTGCTGACCGATTCTGCAGCTGTTGTTTCTCAGTGTAGGGAGGGACAGTTTGGTGTTTGGAGCAGGGACAGTCTGCAATTCACTAGCTACAGAATGGAGCACTTACAGGCCTTGCTTAGAAAAATGCTGAATTCTGCTTTTGCATGCGCTGGCAGAGGAATTCCCACTCCCAGAGAATGAGTTGCGGGTACCAATCCAACAGCGCCTGCAAGAAGAGGGCGGTTTGAAGATGTGTTGGTGACTTCTGATATGAGATCATTCTTTCAGCCGACCCATCGACAGGTGTCATCCGGATCCAGCATCAGGGAACGCCTAGACTGGCAGGTTTCCGACTACATCGGGTTAACGGCCGATGTGGACGCTCTGAGAAGTGATGAACCCCTGGACTACTGGGTGGGCAGGCTTGACCTCTGGCCAGAGCTTGCCCAATTTGCAATGGAACTGTTGGCTTGCCCTCGTCCAGTGTCCTGTCCTAAAGGAGGTTCAGCACAGCAGGGGGGAGCGTGACCGATAAGCGCACTCGCCTAGCTCACGACAGTGTTGACTACCTCACATTTATAAAAATGAATGAGGCATGGATCTCGGAGGAATTCAACACATGTGACCAGTAGACCATGTATATGCATATCTCTATAAATGATTTATATAATCTAGCACACAGACCTTTTTTCTACCTTTGGCTCACTTCCTTGTACAAAAAAGGCACACGGTACTATATGCTCATACCCTCCTGTTTGAAGAGGTTGAGCGGTGTCATATTTTTGGGTCCCGCAGCGAGTTGCTGGTATCGGTGCTCTCTATCTCGGTGCTGGTGTGGTGTCAGTGCTCTCTATCATGAAGCTGGTGTCAGTGCTCTCTATCTCGGTGCTGGTGTCAGTGCTCTCTATCATGGTGCTGGTGTCAGTGCTCTCTATCACGGTGCTGGTGTCAGTGCTCTCTATCTCGGTGCTGGTGTGGTCTTAGTGCTCTCTATCATGGTGCTGGTGCCAGTGCTCTCACGGTGCTGGTGTCAGTGCTCTATATCACGGTGCTGGTGTCAGTGCTCTCTATCACGGTGCTGGTGTCAGTGCTCTCTATCTCGGTGCTGGTGTCAGTGCTCTCTATCACGGTGCTGGTGTCAGTGCTCTCTATCTCGGTGCTGATGTCAGTGCTCTCCATTATGGTGTTGGTGTCAGTGCTCATGGCAGTGCTCTCTATCTCGGTGCTGGTGTCAGTGCTCTCTATCATGGTGCGGATGTCAGTGTTCTCTATCTCAGTGCTGGTGTCAGTGTTCTTTATAACGGTGCTGATGTCAGTGCTCTCTATCATGGTGCTGGTGTCAGTGCTCTCTATCTCGGTGCTGGTGTCAGTGCTCTCACGGTGCTGGTGTCAGTGCTCTCTATCACGGTGCTGGTGGCAATGCTCTCTATCACGGGGCTGGTGGCAGTGCTCTCTATCACGGTTCTGGTGTCAGTCCTGTCTATCTCGGTGCTGTTGTCAGTGCTCTCCATCACGGTGCTGGTGTCAGTGCTCTCTATCTCGGTGCTGGTGTCAGTGCTCAGTCTCTATCACAGTGCTGCCAGACAGTGAGGGAGATAGCAGCGGAGAAGGCAATCAGCAGGCAGTGCCAGCACCATGGCTGAGGATCAGCACTGGATTGGCAGCTCCGGACCACCACAGTGGAGCCCTGCATAGGTGGGGGTAAGGGCCGGGCAGAGGGAGGGGCTCAAGCACAGGTTGGCACACTGGGACACTGGCACAGGACTGCGCTGCCCTGACTGTGGCACTGATGATCTCCTGCACCCCCTCCATAGCCTGCCCTAAACTTGCCTCTCCTTCATGGCCTTCATGAGCTCCTGAATTGTCAAAATTTCACAGATAAAAAAAGAATGCTTGTTGTTGTCAATCCCAGATTCACTTAATACTTTTGTTATGTCAGTACCCATGTTGTGGGACTATGTGTGCACAGGTAGTAAGTATTTTGTGGCTGAAAATATGACCTGGAGGTTTTTAAATTTCACCTGCCATTAAAGTCAATGGGGTCTGCCGCAAACTTTCCGGTTCGCAAACTTTTGGCCACGTTCGCGGTTCGCATTCGCGAATCGTCCCGTCGGAAGTTCGTCCATCTCTATTATACATACCTACTGTTCTGAACATACAGCTGTAATATGTTTGGTAATGATCCACCCTGTTAAACTTAATAAAAACATATTTGACTCTAAAAAAGCCATAAGAAGTGTAGTTTGCATTGCAAGAAGCCATGTGAGGGACACAGTAAACATGTGAAAGAAAGCGCTCTGGTCAGATGAGACCAAAATTTTATTTTTTGGCCTAAAAGCAAAACGCTATGTGTGGTGGAAAACTAACACTGCACATTACACTGAACACACCATTCCCACCGTCAACTTTTGGCAGCGTTGGCGGTTCGCGTTAAGTACCGTCTGAAGTTCGTCCATCACTAATCAAAATATGGTCAATTCTGGCGTATGATTGGTGAGGGCCAGAGAAATGGGCATAATCCCGTTTGCCAGGGTGCAGTTCCCTCTAAGCATCAACTAGATTGTGGGAATGTAAAAGTTTAACTATCCTGAGACTGACCTTCATAGGGCGGGTGAGCCAGGCTGAGAGGGGTTTGGACTTGTCCAACCCTTGGTTGAAGGCTACATTGGAATCCCTGCCAAATATTGCCGTCGCCCCTAGATGTGGGAGTAAGGTTTTGAAGAGTGAGTGAAAAAAGTTAACCTGCCCTTTATTGGGAGCGTAATATAAAATTAAGGAGTATAGGTGCCCCTCGATCGTGCCCTTGACCAGGCTAAACCTCCCCTCTGGGTCCCTGAGATCTGACTGCCAGGCAAAATGACTGTTTTTTAAGAAGAGGATGGCTACTCCCCTGGTTTTGTCCTCTGTGTTAGTGAGGTAGAAGGTGGGGTAGTTTGTGTGCAGGAATCTGGGATTGTACCGGACCTGGAAGTGGGTCTCTTGGATCAAAAAAATGGCCAACTTTCAAGAGTGATAGCTGTCAAAGACTTTTTTCTGCTTAGTTGGTGAGTTTAACCCCTGTGTATTTGTGTGAGGCAATCCTGAGAAATGGAGATGTGGTATGTAGGTCAGCCATGGGGAATCAGGGGTGAAAATGCAAAGGAAGCCACCGTCACCTACCCTCTGTCATTTTCTTCAGATGGAGGCTGGTTGGGCAGCTAAAAATGGATTGTTCCGGAGTGAGGATGGAAAAGGATTCTGTTCCAGGTGGTTGGCTAGGAGAAATAACAGAGTTAGAGCTGGAAAGTTCCCGTGACTATGGGGTAGGAGAAGGCACGTTCCTAATTTGGGGACGGATATCGTTGTTATGGCAGAAGCTAGCTGCCATAACCTTGGTATCCTCGTGTTCGGCCAGCGGTCCAGTACAAGATAAAAGTGGTCTCTGTGGCGGATTCGGTGCCAGATGACTTTTATCTATGGCGGGAGAGGGGCCCCCCTCCTGTCGCTATCCGATGCCCTTTGGCGCTTACCGGAGCGGATGCAATCGCGTCTGTCCTCTGGGCTGACATGGAGATGAGTGAGGGGACGATGGTCATAGTGTCACTTCCACCATAGCTGTTAAAGGTCATTTTATTTTTAAAAAAATTTAAAATGACCACATTTAAAAAAAAAATGGTATTGCATTTTATTGTAATTATGAGATCTGAAGTCTTTTTGACCAAAGAATCTCATATTTAAGAGGTCCTGTTATGCTTTTTTTCTATTACAAGGGATGTTTACATTCCTTGTAGTAGGAATAAAAGTGACAGTTTTTTTGAGTGAGGATGGAAAAGGATTCTGTTCCAGGTGGTTGGCTAGGAGAAATAACAGAGTTAGAGCTGGAAAGAGAGGAAAAACCAATGGAGAAGAGAAGGAGGGTCTGTAGATAGGACCTCCTTGGAAGATATGTGTCTGTCAATCTAAACAACATAATGCGCCAGGCTTGAAGGTGGGTCTGGTGACCTATCCCACAATAACAGTTTCCCGTGACTATGGGGTAGGAGAAGGCACATGTGGGCCACCTCGGAATGCGGCTTCCAATTGAAACTCATGAAAAACAACAATATCACTGATATGCAAAAACATTAATGAACATTGTGGTGGGGTGTGAAGACCCCTGGGACCATGTTGAGGACATCTCTCTCACTGAAAAAAGTGGGGGAAGTGAAGTCCCTGAGATGCTTGAGACGGAATTCTGCTGAAAGGGGCATTGGAACGGTGGCCTCCTGACCAAAGGGCTCTAAGCTTGGGAGAGCCTCCCCCTGATTCAGGGTATGTTCAAGTCCCCAAATAATGGACGGGCGAGAGGGAACATGGTCAATATTCGACCTTGACCTTTGTTGCTTGGTGGAATTGTCTGTATCCAGAAAGGCACTGACGGGCAGGCACATTCTGCAATCTGTCTGTATGGTGGCTGAAGGAAGTTTGTGACCTCTGTATGGGCTTAAGAGGGAAGAGTCCCTGAGACTGCAATGGGAATGTGAATTGAGGATTCAACTTTTGGCTACCGAAGTGTAACAGGAGTATAAGGCCTACTCATTGGGGCATCGTTCAGTGGGCAAGGGAGAAAGATCCATGGTCACAGTGTCCGGTATCCTTGTCAGGAGTGTGAAGTTCGGGCAAGGTGGGAGCTAGAGCTCCAACTACGGGTCGAGCCCCAGATGAAATTGGGTTTAAGGGAGACGTGGAAGTGGGAAGGGCTACAAGGCCCTGATGATCTGTGATTAAGGGGGCCTTGTGTCAGTGGTTTTCTTGCTCTTGGCTTTGTTCCAAACTGGGGCCACCGGGCTGGCTGAAAGAGGACGCTTGGAGGTTCCAGTCGCTGCGTTAGTAAAATACATCACCAATTCTTGTGTGATTAGTTTCAGGTTCAGCAGGGTTTTTTCTCCGTCTGGGAAGTCTTTGAAAGACTATGTTTTTCCCTTAACCACTTCCGGACCCCCGCTGCCGATGTACGTTCCTAATTTGGGGACGGATATCGTTGTTATGGCAGAAGCTAGCTGCCATAACCTTGGTATCCTCGTGTTCGGCCAGCGGTCCAGTACAAGATAAAAGTGGTCTCTGTGGCGGATTCGGTGCCAGATGACTTTTATCTATGGCGGGAGAGGGGCCCCCCTCCTGCCTGTCGCGATCCGATGCCCTTTGGCGCTTACCGGAGCGGAGGCAATCGCGTCTGTCCTCTGGGCTGACATGGAGATGAGTGAGGGGAAGATGGTCATAGTGTCACTTCCGCCATAGCTGTTAAAGGTCATTTTATTTAAAAAAAAAATTTAAATGACCACATTTAAAAAAAAATGGTATTGCATTTTAGTGTAATTATGAGATCTGAAGTCTTTTTGACCAAAGAATCTCATATTTAAGAGGTCCTGTTATGCTTTTTTTCTATTACAAGGGATGTTTACATTCCTTGTAGTAGGAATAAAAGTGACAGTTTTTTTTTTAAAACAGTGTAAAAGTAAAAGGTAAAATAAATAAGAAAATAAATCATAAATTTTAAACCCGTTGAGCTCGCGTGCAGAAGCGAACGCATACATGAGTAGTGCCTGCATATGAAAACGTTATTCAAACCAAACATGTGAGGTATCGCTGCGATTGGTAGAGCAAGAGTAATAATTCTAGCCCTAGACCTCCTCTGTAGCGCAAATCAACCAGTAGAATTTTTTAAATGTTGCCTATGGAGATTTTTAAGGGTAAAATTTGACGCTATTCCACGAGCGGGCACAATTTTGAAGCATGACATGTTGGGTATCAATTTACTTGGTGTAACATTATCTTTAACAATTTAAAAAAAATTGTGCTAACTTTACTGTTGTCTTATTTTTTTATTCAAAAAAGTGTATTTTTCAAAAAAAGTGCGCTTGTAAGACCTCTGTGCAAATACGATGTGACAGAAAGTGCAACGACCACCATTCTATTCTCTAGGATGTTAGAAAAATTTAATAAATTAAAAATGTATAATGTTTGGGGGTTCTAAGTAATTTTCTAGCAAAAAAAATGCTTTTAACTTATAAACACCACATCTAAAAAAAGAGGTCCGGTCTTAAAGTGGTTAAAGGTGAATTTTACAACAAATGGGAATCCCCACCAATATTTGAATTCCTTTTGGGAAAGAACATTCAGGAGGGGTTTAAGGGATCTTCTTATTTGAATAGTCATGGGAGAAAGGACTGCGAATATTTGGATTTGGATTTGATGACCCTGGCACATCACCTGGGCTTTGGCTCAATAATTTTGCATCACTTCCTCTTTTGTGGTGCAAAAAAAGGACTTGACTATGACATCCCTAGGGGATCTGTCCTTCCTGGGGGGGGGGCAAGGGCTCTGTGGGCTCTGTCCAGTTCAAGACGATGTTGGGGGATACCCGGAATCAGGTTCTTTATAAGATCCTGGATTGCTGTTGGGATGTCAGTGATTTTCTAGGGGAGACCCCTGAACCTGAAATCATATCTTCTCGACCTATTCTCAAGGTCATTTATTCTGGAGAGAGCTGTGTCGAGCTAGTCCTGTAATACTTGAATGTGGTCTGAGTTCTGATTGGTCCTTGAGATCATGATGTCCAGTTTCTGCTCTATGGCATCCAAATTTTGAAAATCGGATTTGATGTCTCCCGTTATTTTTGAGGCTGTATTGAATAGACCCCTGTCCATTAGTTTTGATTTTGATTTTGTGTAATAGATCTGCAGAAAGGATGGCTGTGTCTATGCCTGGTAATCCAGAAGAGAAAGCCTCACGTGGCCAGGCTAATGTAGGCCCTGCTGGGGAGAAGTTATAGTCCTTTATAGTGTGGCCCAATAAAGATTCTGTAGATGCTGGGGATGGGGCAGGGAAAGGCTGGCCTTTTATCTTAGAGATAGGGATGTGGGTGAGGGTTGCTGGAGAGATGAGGTGTCTTGTGTCAGCAGGCCCTGGGGCTCATCTCTGAGAGCCTGTGTTTGTCTGGCTGCTGTGGCTATCTTGGTAAACCCGTCTGGAGCCTGGCTGTTGAATTGCTGCCTGGGGTCCCTCTGAGCACTCACTTCTGATATCTATGGGTGTGAAGTAGTGCTTGGGAGAGTCTGTGCCCTGTTTTTGGCAGTCTTTGTGGCTGTGCTTGGGCATAGTGAGCGCCATTGGTCCAAGGCAGTGCAAAGCTCCGGCATTAGACATCCACGTCGGAACTCTCACACATGTGCACTGGCATGTGAGAATTATTTAAGTCCTCGCTGCCCAGTGCTGTCAGCTTCCACCTCCCATCGACAGCATCTGCATCACATTACCTCGGGGGCCAAAACCGAGATGGAGAGCTTTCCAGCTGACGATCCACTGACTTACTGGGTCATGAGAATAGAACACTGGCCAGAACTTGCCCAGTATGCTACTGAGTTGTTGGGCTGCCCTGCATCCAGCGTGCTTTCAGAATGGATATTCAATGCTGCAGGGGGTTTCATTACTGATCATAAAACGCATCTGTCCACAGACTCCGTGGACCATTTGACTTTTATAAAAATGAATCAGTCCTTGATTACCAGCTATGAAGTCCCTGATGCCGATTATGTCTTTTTGGGATTTGGAATCTCTGCAACGCTTTGAAGCTGCCTAGCTTTGAGGGTGTTCAGTCATTTCATCTGGAAGAATGTTTTTGGTATATGTTTCATGTGCACAAGTAACACCCAAAACCAATTTTTGCAGCACCTGTTTGACAGGTGTATATCATTGCAATTTTTTTCCTTCATCACGAGCACCTCTATAGGGTTATGGTGACAAGGCGCCACCAACACTCAAAGACCAATTTTTCTGCACCTGTTTGACAGGTGCATATCATTGCAATTTTTTACAGCAAGGCCAATTCTTGCTTTTATCAAGATTACCTCTATAGGGTTACAGTGGGAAGGTGCCACCAACACCCAAAGACCAATTTGTATGCACCCGTTACTTCTATCCAAAGTCAAAATGACACCAGACTGTATCCAAAAAAATGTCTAATCTTGTTCCCAGTGCACTACATTGTGGCCTCACGATACACACTGGTTCCCCAGGTGTTGCTAAGCAAAATAAAGGCAGCTTGCAGGGAAAATGTAATTTTATTGGGCTTTATAAATGCAATTATTGCTGCAGCAGATTCTAGACATGTTACAGATCTTCCACTTTACAGGTATACTAAGGGGACCCTCCACCCCAAGCACTATATTGGAAGGAATTTTCCATGTTTATGCTTTCACTTTAAAAATAAAAAAAATCACTGCTCATTAAAAAATGACGTTTTTCACAAACATTTATTATATTGATACATGTTCCCCAGGGCAGTACCCGGACCCCTTTAACCATTGTATGCCCAATTACTTGCATATAAGCCTTCAAAATGGGCAGTTTTCCGAATTTTTGCAGTGTTCGATAAGTTCTGGTGCAAATTGAACAGGGGTCCATTCTGACCATACCTATTCACAAGCCATTGAAATAATCTTCCAGACTTGGAGAGTGAAAGTTGGTAGAGAGGGAGAGATCATTCCATATTAGAGGCATAATACAGTCTGCAGTCATTATTCATGCTCCAGAGATATGGAGAGAATTTGTTTCATCTCTCATCCATCCCAAAATATTTGTCATATGGAGATTAGAGTTTTACCTTCTGATAATATAATCTTTAAAATGCCTGAAAAGCCCATTCATGAAATTTGATCTAAGCACATATATCTGTAGTGTTTACTTATCTCTCTCCAAAGCTCTAAGTCCTGTTTCTCTCTGCTGCTTTATTGCTCTGTTATCAGCAAAGTCACTTATGACAAGCTCTCCGACACATGAAATAACAGTAGCTGAAAATTTGTGTCGGTGAGGGAGTTTATAGTGTGATAAGCAAACAGATTGTCTATTTAGACTACAGCTCTGCATGTTCCTTCATTCCCCTGCCTATGTGGAGGGGGTGTCCCTTTCCTCGAATCAGCAAACACACAATGTAAGTCCTGACTCCCCACCCACTGCTGAAAGGGGAAGAAATATTTCTAACACGATCTAAAGAAAGCACATATACATGTAAAAAATATGTAGGAGGATTTGTTTGATCTCTGTGTATCATCTGAAGCTGTTCACTTCACTGGGCATAGGAGAGGGTTTACAACCACTTTAACTTTGGCAAGGCCTTATTGAACCGCCCAGGGATAGGTTAAAGGATATATAAACCTTGTCCACGCCTGTTTGGACTCCCTGAATTGGGATGATGCACTGGAGTCAGACACTTCAGAGACAAGAACTTTCTTCACATTCAGAGAAGCACTACCTCCAAAAGGTGAAGCATTTGAGAAGCATTGAAATGAACAGTGTCATTCATCTGGAGCTTGTTCTCAACAAAGTGGTTAATGGATTTTCAGTGTGCTTCCAACAACAGAATTAAATAATACTGCCCGAATAGTAAAATGTATTTCTACTTTTCTCCCATTGTTATCTCATGTCAAACTGCTAATATTTCTACATGTCATGCTAATACTTCTATATATTTTTTTCTATGCACTGCTCACCTGGAGATATCAAAAATAAAATAAATGGGTTGGCCTTCTGTGTACTAAGCAAACAAATTCACCACTCATAAAGAGACTGCTGCATTAGCTTATTTCCCCTGATGAACTGCAGGTGGTAGCAGTATACCCTAAATGTGGGCAGTGTAAAAGTAGCTTGTAAGTATTCCAGCACAAAGTATATGGTTACATAGTTACATAGTAGGGATGAGTCGAACACCCCTGGGTTCGGTTCGCAGCAGACCATGCGAACAAGCAAAAAATACGTTTGAACATGCAAACACCGTTAAAGTCTACACGAACCTGAAAAATACAAAAGTGCTAATTTTAAAGGCTTGTATGCAAGTTATTAAGGTAAAACGTGACCCAGGTCCTTCCCCAGGGGACATGTATCAATGTAAAAAAATGTTTAAAAAGTTTTTTTCTGGAGCAGTGATTTTAATAATGTTTAAAGTGAAACAATAAAAATGAAAAATTCCTTTAAATATCGTAATAACTTGCTTGGGGGTGTCCTTAGTATGCCTGTAAAGTAGCGCATCTTTCCAATGTTTATAATAGTGCCACAGCAAAATTAGATTTCTAAAGGAAAAAATATAATTTAAAACTGCTCGTGGCTGTGATGTATTGTTGGATCCCAGCAATATAGATAAAAATACTGAAAAAAATGGTGTGGATGTCACCTCCAAAATCCATACCAGGCCCTTCAGGTCTGGTATGGATCTTAATGGGAACCCCGCACCCAAAATTCTTTTTAAAATGGTGTGGGGGTCCCCCAGACCCCCAGGCATTATATACTCTGAACAGCAGTATATATATGATATGGCCTGCCCTATTTACTCTGCAGAAAATTGGGCCTTAGGTGTTGGTAGTACCAGAACACTTTTTTTTTGTTGGGCGCATGAACAGGCCATGCTGTGAAATATTATATCAAAAATTGCAATTACATGCCCCAGTTAAACAGGGGCATAAAAATTGGGCCTTTAGTGGTGGTGGTGCCACAACACTGTAACCCCTTGAAGATACTCTTGTTGGGCGCAGGAATGGGCCCTGCTTTGAAATATTAGATTACAAATTGTAATTACATGACCCTATTAAACAGGGGCAGAAAAATTGGGCCTTTGGTGGTGGTGGTGGTGGTGGCCCTGCTGTGAAATATCAGATAAAAAAAATTGTAATTACATGCCCCTGTTAAACAGGGGCAGGAAAATTGGGCCTTGAGTGGTGATGGTGGTGCCTAAACCAAAAAGATTGTTGGAAGCTAACATTCTCAAGATCGAGGAGGAATAGGATAGCCAGCATAGGCAATCTTCAAGGAATCTCACATCTATAGCAAATTCAAGCAGTTACATTAGCATCAGGTGCTTGAGAGCTGATTCATTTTTATGAATGTAAGCCTATCAACAGAGTCTGTGGACAGGCACACTCTTTGATCTGTTACAAACTCTCCAGCAACACTGAATTGCATTCAGAGAGTGCGCTGGATACAGGATAGGTCAGTAGCTCAATTGCATATTGAGCAAGTTCTGGCCAGTGGTCCATCCTCAAGACCCAGTAACCCAGTGGATGCTCTGTTGAAAAGGTCTCCAAGTCTGCTCTTGCCCCTAGATATTCCTGCACCATGTAATGCAGATGATGGCAATGGTTGCTTGAACAGGCTAGTGGCATTTGTGAACATGCCACGCAGTTTAGACTGGTCGCATACTGTCCTCTTATTGGGTGTTCTGAAATTGAAAAAATTACTTATTACTATACTTACCTCGGGTTTATGTGCTTTAGTCAACCTACCACTAATGCCCCCCAATACTACTCTCTGGAATGTGCTCCACGCTAATAATCTCTGCCTCTGGACCCTCCCCCAATCTCCTAGTTTAAAAGCCCCTCTAACTTTTCGGCCATATTCACTCCCAGCTGATCTGCACCCTCCTCATTTAGGTGCAGTCTGTCCCTTCTATAAAACTGATGACTGAAAGAGAACTCGGCCCAGTCCTCCAGGAACCCAAATCCCTTCTTACTGCACCAGCTCCTCAGCCACTTGCTTACTTCCCTAATCTCCCTCTGCCTTTCTGATGTGGCTTGAGGTACCAGTAGTATTTCTGAGAATACTACCTTGGAGGTCCTTTTTCTAAATTTAGCTCCTAAGTCCCTAAAATCGTTCTTTAGGACACTCCATCTGGCTCTGACTTTGTCATTGGTGCCAACGTGCACCATGATAATCGTGCCTTCCCCAGCCCCTCCCAGTAATCTGTCCTCCAGATTCGTGATGTGCCGAACCCGAGCGCCCAGTAGGCAGCATACAGTTCGGCACTTCAGGTCTTTGTCACAGATTGCCCTCTCTTTCCTTCTAAGAATTGAGTCCTCTACCCCCAGAATCTGTCTTTCCTTTCCCTTTGCTTCCCCCCACTCTCACTGGAGGAGTTCTTCCCCTGGCAGCTAGGGGAGTCCCTTAGCTCCAGCAGTTCTGGTCCCTGACTGGTTTCACCAATGTCAATCAATGGAGCATACGTATGTTCCAGCCCAGGTTCGGGCTCCCTGGCACTTTCCCCTCTAACCTTCCTAACTGTCTCCCACCTACTCTTTTTTAGTGCCTGCACTTCTATGTCTCCACCCGCCTCTGTGCTGGCCCCTACCAGCACCTGCCGGGTACGTTCTCGGGTCTCCTTTAGTAAGGAGGTTCTTCTCAGTTCTGAAAATTGCTTCCCTAGATTCAGAATGTGGGCTTCCAGGGAAACAATGTGCTTACATTTTGCACAGCAGTATTCGCCCTCGATCAGATGATCAAGGAAGGCATACATGCCACAATATCATGGGGATCTCAGAAGCACCTCGTTTCTACACATTTCCTAATATGCAACAGATTGTATGCATCCACCTGTGTGTGTCCAGACCAATAGATTTTCAATGAGTCCCCCTTTAGTGGTGGTTGGCAGTATTTTTTGGTTGTGATAACTGTTTTACATTTTTGGTTTACCTGCCCAGAGCAATCTTTTTTCTAATCCCTTTTCCCCAGAAAAGGATCTTGCTTTGGTTAGCAAGTCACTGTGGACATGATCTCTTGACATTGAATGGCATTCGTGAGATATTGGTGTGTGCATGTTGTTTCCTGTGTTCCAATTTGGGAACTTTGGGTTCTTATCTTAATTTGCCAGCTTGCTGATCAAATTCTGAGGCCCGACAATGGACAGATTTACCTTACATATTATCTAGCATCTCTCGTCCCTGTACTGTACTTTATTGATCCTTGGTGACATCAGCAGAGAGCGGACTTCAGACTGCTCTCTGCTGAAAACAAGTCACAGGTGTGCAAAACAAATTGCGCTCCAGTGACCCATAGGAGAAGTCCAGCCAAACGAGCTCAGGCTGGACTTTTCCTTTAAATCCATTTTAAAGCCAGGGTGTAATAACACAAGTAAAAAGATTCAAGAGAGAACTACTATTTCTCCTATCTGCAGCTACTATTTTACAGTATTTGCATCAGGAACCCTTGGAGGTCACATCCAGTTCAGATGGGTAAGTAGACAAGATGGGTAAGTAGACAAGACAATTCCTGGAAAAATTATAAGTTTAGAAACGGAAGTCACTATTCTTTAATATGGCTGGTGGGCTTCCCTTGCAGCTCTGGTCCAAGCACCCCTGAATGTGATGACAAAGGTACAAGGCTCAAAGAAGCATGGGTGCCAGTAGCTTGGTAGCAGGTTATTACCACAGAGACATAATCTCTAGTCTTCTGGTCCACATCAGTGCCTGACCTCACAAATGCACTTCTAGAAGAATGGTCAAACATTCCCATAGACACACTCCTAAACCCTATGGACAGCCTTCCCAGAAGAGCTGAGGATGTTATAACTGCAAAGGGTGGGCCAACTCAATATTGAACCCTACGGACTAAGACTGGAATGATATTAAAGTTCATGTGCATGTAAAGGCAGGCGTCCCAATACTATTAGTAATATAGTATAGATAGATAGATAGATACTGTGCTTACTACTTGAAAGAGGGGGTAACTCTTTGTCTATTGAAGCATAAATAGAAAATCCTGTAATGCTGAGTTCGTTTTTAACCAACAAAAATCCAGTATTTACAAGGTATTTTATCTATTCTGATTTTGTGTAAATCTATAGCCAGGAGGCTTGCATATCAAACTTACGACTGCTGTTGTGGTATTAATCAAATATTTTGTATGTATGAATAGAGATAAACTGGAAAATAACTGGTATGTTTACTTCACTGCCTCAGTTATCAACAAAAGCAAGGCTCAAACAATAAAACATTTTCTGAAACAAAATGAAATTACAGCTGCCCCGTTTGTGATATGCATCTAGCCAGGGGAGATTAGTTTCAGGTACTTTTCCTCTAAACCTGCTACAGTTTCTTCATCTGCTTAGTCACTTCTTGTCTATGGAATGCTATTATTCATAAAAAAAAATGTAATCAACAGCAGGATTGTTGTTTGTGATATATACGTCTGTGCCCTTGGATGATATTGTCATAATTTGACTTTTTTTTATGTGTTCTTTTTTGATTATGTACAAATGCAAAATTGTGGATTGGAAACAGCGAGTCCTGATTTTGAGAATGCAGAAGTCAAATAATTAAACTCAGTGTGAACTACCCAGGAATAAGAGATGAAAAGAGATTGTTAAACATCTCTACACTTTGAGTTGGATAAGTAGATTTAATGTAGCTTACCTTTGCTGTGTTCGGAAGATACATGCCCTTGATTAATTCAACTGGATGTCTGACAGTAGTTCATATGGGGTTCAGTCTTCTATTAGAGCTCTTTCGCAATGAAGCGCTTAAAAAACGACTTAAAACGACTTAGCGCTATTACTATTTTGGGCTGCTATCGCTAAAATTAGCACCCCGCGCTGGTCTTTTAAAGGTGTTTTTCAAGCGCTAATGAAGCATGGGCTTCAGCTAACAACCCCACCTCCCTACATTACTTCCTGTGAACTTCTTTGTATCTTGTGGAGGTGAGAGATGGAAAATAGAGAAGATGGAGTTTCTTGAGCTCATGTTGTTGTTTGTGCTACTCTATTAGGAGAATATCCACCAACAGAGGCAGAAATATCGCTATTGGGTTCATCCCATCCTCCAAGCACACACCTCACGAGGACAATGTGCGTTGCTATATTGGGACTTCAGAGTGCACCCTGACAAGTTCAGAAATTACACTTGGATGAGCATTGCAATGTAAGTGTCAATATCCTAATTCCACTAGCGCATATTCATTAACCCTAACCCTAATCTCACTCCCTATAATCCCAAATCCCTAACGCTAATCCTGCTCCTAGTCCCAAAACCCTATCTTTAATCCCACTCTCTACAGTCTCAAATCCCTACCCCTAACCCTAATTCTACTCCCACTAGTCCCCAAAACCCTAACCCTAATTCCACTCCCTATAGTCCCAAATCCCTAATCCCACACCCATTAGTCCCAAAATCCTTAACCCTAATCCCGCCCCACTAGTCCAGAATCCCTAACCCTAATCCTGCTCCCACTAGTCCAAAATCCATAACTCTTAGCCCTAATCCCACTCCCACTAGTCCCAAAAACCCTAACCCTAATCCCGCTCCCACTAGTTCCAAATCCCTAACCCTAATCCCACTCCCTATAGTCCCAAATTCCTAATCCTACTAGTCCAAATCCCTAAACCCTAACTGAATCCTGCCCCCACTAGTCTCAAAACCCTAACACTAATCCCACGCCCTATAGTCCCAAACCTGAAACCCTAACCTTAATCTCTTTCCCACTAGTCCAAAATTCCTAACCCTAAATCTAATACTGCTCCCACTAGTCCCAAAACCCTAATCCCACTCCCTATATTCTCAAATAGCCAGTTCTTAACCCTAATCCTGCACCAACTAGTCCCAAAACCCCAACCCTAATCCCACTCCCACTAGTCCCAAAACCCTAAGCCTAATCCTGTTCCCACTAGTCACAAATATCTAATACTAGTCACAATTCCCCAACTCTTATCCCTAATCCCGCTCACACTATTCCTAAATTCCTAACCCTAATCCTGCTCCCACTATTCCCAATTCCCTACTACTAGTAGGGATTTGAGAACTAATCCTACTAGTCCAAATCCATAACCCTAATCCCGCTCCCACTAGTCCCAAAACCGTAATCCTAAACCTAATACCACTCCCTATAGTCCCAAATCCCAACCCTAATCCCACTCCAACTAGTAGCAAAGCCCTAACCCTAATCCCACCACTAGCCCCAAATCCCCAACTCTATACCCTAAAACCACTCCCACTAGTCACAAAACCCTAACTCTAATACCACTCCCTATATTCCAAAATCCCTAGCCCTACTCCCACTTCTGCTAGTCCAAATCCCTAGCCCTAATCCCACTCCCACTAGTACCAAATCCCTATCCCTAATCCCACTCCCACTTGTCCCAAATACCTAAACCTAATCCCACTTCCTATAGTCCCAAATCCCTAACCCTAATCTGACTTCTACTAGTCCAAATCCCTAACCCTAATTCCACTCCCACTAGTCCCAAAACCTTAACCCTAATCCCACACACTATAGTTTCATATCACTAACCCTAATCCCACTCCCACTAGTCTCAAATCCCTAACCCTAACCCTAATCCCAATTCCACTAGTCCTAAATCCCCAACTCTTACCCTAATCTCACTCCCAAAACTCTAATCACACTCCCTATAGTCCAAAATCTAGTAATCCTGCCCAAATCCCTAAACCTAATCCCGCTCCTAGTAGTCCCAAATTCCCAACTCTTAACCCTAATCCCACTAGTCCCCAAACTCTAACCCTAATCCCACTCCCTATAGTCCTAAATCCCTAACCCTTTCCCTAATCCCACTCCTACTAGTCCAAATCCCTAACCCTAATCCCACTCCCACTAGTCCCAAATCCTTACCCCTAACCCTAATCCCACTCCCTATAGTCTCATATCCCTAACCCTAATCCCGCTCCCACTAGTCCCAAATCCCAAACCCTAATCCCTCTACCACTAGTACCAATTCCCATACTCTTAAACCCTAATCACACACCCACTAGTCCCAAATTCCTAACCCTAATCCTGCTCCCACGATTTCCAAATCCCTAACCCTAATCCCACTCCCACTAGTCCCAAATCACTAACCCAAACCTTAATCCCACTCCCACTAGTCCCAAATCCCTAACCCTGCTTCCACTAGTCCCAAAACCCTAACCCTAATCAAACTCCCAATAATCCCAAATCCCCAACTGTTAACCCTAATCCCACTCCCACTAGTCCCAAATCCCTAACCCTAATCCCGCTCCCAATAGACCCAAAACCCTAGCCCTTATCCTGCTCCAACAAATCCCAAATACCCAACGTCTAACCCTAACCCCACTCCCACCAATCCCAAATTACAATTTAGGGTTAGGATTTGGAACGTGGGACTGGGATTAGGGTTAAGAGTTGGGGATTTGGGACTAGTGGGAGCTGGATTAGGGTTAGGGTTTTGGGATTAGTGGGAGTGGGATTAGGGTTAAGAGTTGGGGATTTGGGACTAGTGGGAGCAGGGTTAGGGATGTGGGACTAGCGGGAGTAGGATTAGGGTGAGGGTTAGGGATTTGGGATTAGTGGGAGCAGGATTAGGGTTAGGGTTAGGGATTTGGGACTAGTGGGAGCAGAATTAGGGTTAGGGACTAGTGGGAGCAAGATTTGAGTTAGGGATTTTGGACTAGTAGAAGTGGGATTAGGGTTAAGAGTTGGTGATTTGGAACTATAAGGAGTGTGATTACGGTTAGGGTTAGGTTTTGGGACTATAGGGAGTGGGATTAGGGTTTTGGGACTAGTTGGAGTGGGGTTAGGGATTTGGGACTAGAAGGAATGGGATTAGGGTTAGGAATTTGGGACTAGTTGGAGCGGGATTAGAGTTAGGGTTAGGGATTAGTGGGGGCAGGATTAGCATTAGGAATTTGGGACTAGTGGGAGCGGGATTAGGGTTAAGAGTTGGGGATTTGGAACTATAAGGAGTGTGGTTAGGGTTAGGTTTTGGGACTATAGGGAGTGGGATTAGGGTTAGGGTTAGGATTTGGGACTAGTGGGACTGGGATTAGGGTTAAGAGTTTGGGATTTTGGACTAGTAGGAGCCGGATTAGGGTTAGGGATTTGGGACTAGTGGGAGTGGGATTATAGTTATGGTTATGAATTTGGGACTAGTGGGAGCAGGATTAGGGTTAAAGGTTGGGGAATTTTGGCTAGTGGGAGTGGGATTAGGGTTAAGGTTAGGGATTTTGGATTAGTTGGAGCAGGATTAGGGTTAGGGATTTGGGACTAGTGGGATTGGAATTATGGTTAGGGCTAGGGACTAGTGGGAGCAGGATTAGGGTTAGGGATTTGGGACTAGTGGGAATGGGATTAGGGTTAGGAATTTGGGACTAGTATGAGTGGGTTTAGGGTTAGGGATTTGGGACTAGTGGGAGTGGGATTAGGGTTAGGGACTAGTGGGAGCAGGATTAGAGTTAGGGATTTGGGACTAGTGGGAGTAGAATTAGGGTTAAGAGTTGGGCATTTGGGACTATAGGGAGTGTGATTAGGGTAAGGGTTAGGGATTTGGGACTAGTGGGACTGGGATTAGGATTAAGGGTTGGGGATTTG
This sequence comes from Lithobates pipiens, assembly GCF_037356315.1. Taxonomy (NCBI): domain Eukaryota; kingdom Metazoa; phylum Chordata; class Amphibia; order Anura; family Ranidae; genus Lithobates; species Lithobates pipiens. The sequence goes on along the minus strand of NW_027507758.1, from coordinate 143,876,317 downwards.
GGACTACTGGGAGCGGGATTAGGGTTATGGATTTGGGACTAGTGGGAGGGGGATTAGGGTAAAGGATTTGGGTCTAGTGGGAGCAGGATTAGGGTTATGGATTTGGGACTAGTGGGAACAGGATTAGGGTTAAGAGTTGGGGATTTGGGACTATAGGGAGTGTGATTAGAGTAACGGTAAGGGATTTGGGACTAGTGGGACTGGGAATAGGGTTAAGAGTTTGGAATTTGGGACTAGTGGGAGTGGGAATAGGGTAAGGGATTTGGGACTAGTGGGAGCAGGATTAGGGTTAGAGATTTGAGACTAGTTGGAGTTTAATTGGGGTTGAACATTGAGGATTGAGGACTAGTGGGAGCGGGACTAGGATTAGGGATTTGGGACTAGTGTGAGCGGGATTAGGGTTGAGCGTTGGGGATTTTTGACTAGTGGGAGCGGGGAGGGATTTGGCATTAGTGGGAGCGGAATTAGGGTTTGAGTTAGGTATTTGGGACTATAGGGAATGGGATTGGGGTTAGTGATTTGAGACTAGTGGGAGCGCGATTAGGGTTAGGGTTAGTGATTTGTGACTAGTGAGAGAGCGGGGTTAGGGTTAAGGATTTGGGACTAGTGGGAGTAGGGTTATGATTAGAGATCTGGTACTAGTGGGAGCAGGATTAGGGTTAAGAGTTGGGGGTTTAGGACTAGTGGGTAGGGATGAGCTTCGTGTTCAAGTCGAACGTACGTTCGACTCGAACATTGGCTGTTCGTCCGTTCGGCGAAATCCGAACTCTTGGTCCATTCGCGTCAAAATTCGTATGGCGCGCACGGCCCACAATGCACTGCGATGGCGCAGTGCATTGCTGGCTCATGATTGGCCAAGCATGCACTGTGACCCCGCATGCTTGGCCAATCGCAGCGCCAGCAGCGAGGAGAGCCATGATTGGCCACAGGCATCCTGCCTGTGGCCAATCATAGCTCAGGCTGTGTAGTGCACGCCCCACACTATATAAGGCCGCCTTTGAGGCGGCCTCGTGTAGTGTGTTGGCATCTGAAGCAGTGGGTGTTCTGTGTACCTTCAACACAGTTTCACACCAATCGTTTTTGGCTGATTTCCTATCTTGCTCTTGTGTAGTGGTTATTGTCTGTGCCCTGACTGCAGTATACACCACTACACTATATTCACCTCACCTATATAGCTAGCTAGTGATCTATCTTTAACCACTTAACAACCGCCCATTGCCGATTAACGGCTTCAGGGCGGTTGTTTAACTCTGAGAGGCCGTTAATTAACGGCCTCCCAGAATTCTGCTCTCGCGCGCCCCCTGGGGCGCGCACTCGAGAGCATCTGTGACCGCTGGGTCCACAGGACCCGGCGCATCACGGATCACGGTAAACGGCCGCTCGTCGTGGCCGTTTACCACGTGATCGCTCCGTCAAATGACGGAGTGATCACTTGTAAACAAACCGGCGTCATGTTATGACGCCGGTTCCTCCCTCCCCTCTCTGTACTGATCGGTACAGCGGAGGGGAAAGAGATCGGTGTCAGCAGCGATGTGGGCTGCATCTGCAGTGCCCACATCGCTGCTCACCGAATTTAACCCCTCAATTCCCTGCCAATACTCTGCAATACCAGTGCATACTCTGCAGTACCCTTCCATTACTCTGCAGTACCCTGCCATTACTCTGCAGTACCCCCCATTACTCTGCAGTAACCCCCATTACTCTGCAGTACCCTGCCATTACTCTGCAGTACCCCCCAATACTCTGCAGTACCCGCCATTACTCTGCAGTACCCCGCCATTACTCTGCAGTGCAGTACCCTGCCATTACTCTGCAGTACCCTGCCATTACTCTGCAGCACCCCCCAATACTCTGCAGTACCCGCCATTACTCTGCAGTACCCTGCCATTACTCTGCAGTACCCCCCAATACTCTGCAGTACCCGCCATTACTCTGCAGTACCCTGCCATTACTCTGCAGTACCCCCCATTACTCTGCAGTAACCCCCATTACTCTGCAGTACCCTGCCATTACTCTGCAGTACCCCCAATACTCTGCAGTACCCGCCATTACTCTGCAGTACCCTGCCATTACTCTGCAGTGCAGTACCCTGCCATTACTCTGCAGTACCCTGCCATTACTCTGCAGTACCCCCCAATACTCTGCAGTACCCACCATTACTCTGCAGTACCCCGCCATTACTCTGCAGTGCAGTACCCTGCCATTACTCTGCAGTACCCTGCCATTACTCTGCAGTACCCCCCAATACTCTGCTGTACCCGCCATTACTCTGCAGTACCCCGCCATTACTCTGCAGTGCAGTACCCTGCCATTACTCTGCAGTACCCTGCCTTTACTCTGCAGTACCCCCTATTACTCTGCAGTAACCCCCATTACTCTGCAGTACCCTGCCATTACTCTGTAGTACTCCCCAATACTCTGCAGTACCCTGCTATTACTCTGTAGTACCCCGCCAATACTCTGCAATACCCTGCCATAAATTGCCATACCCAGCCATACTCGGAGATACCCAGCCATACTCGGTGATACCCTGAAATACCCAGCCATAGACGCCCCCCACCCCTCACCGCCCTCCGGTGCTTCTACCAACTCGCCAGTACGATCAAAGCCAGAATCTTTTTTTTATTTTTTATTTCAGGCTTCCCAGCCTAGAGGTGAGATGTGGGGTCATATTGACCCCCAGATTTCACTGTAAAGAGGACCTGTCACCCCATATTCCTATTACAAGGGATGTTTACATTCCTTGTAATAGGAATAAAAGTGATCAAAAATATATTTTTGGGGAAAAAAATGTCAAACTAAAATAAATAAAGTAAAATGAACAATAAAAAAAATAAATAAATTTAAAGCGCCCATGTCCACATGTGCTCGCATGCAGAAGCGAACGCATGCGTAAGCCCCGCCCACATATGAAAACCACACATGTGAGGTATCGCCGAGAACGTTAGAGCGAGAGCAATAATTCTAGTCCTAGACCTCCTCTGCAACTCAAAACATGTAACCAGTAAAAAAAAATTTATGAAGAAAAAATTACTAATCTGCTAAATTTTATAACAGAAACAAAGAAAAATTCATTTTTTCGCAGAATTTCCGGTCTTTTTTCTTTTATAGCACAAAAAATAAAAAACTGAGAGGTGATTAAATACCACCAAAAGAAAGCTCTATTTGTGTGAAAAAAAGGACAAACATTTCATATAGGTCCAGTGTTGCATGACTGAGTAATTGTCATTCAAAATGTGAGAGCACCAAAAGCTGAAAATTGGTCTGGTTATTAAGGGTGTTTAAGTGCCCAGTGGTCAAGTGGTTAAAAATAGAGCTTGCAGTCAGTAGTGTTAGGAGATAGTGCATGCTGTCTGCGTGCTCTGTACCCAGTACATACCGCTATAATATAGGGCAGGCCCCTACTTTCAAACATCCAACTTACAAACATCTCCTACTTGCAAACGCAAGGAGACAGCAGCAAGTGAGATGAAAAAAGACGGACGACAAAACAAATTATACAGGGGTGATAACCCTTCCCTATGTTTTCCAAAAAGCTTAAAAATAGTTTTTTTGACTGGAGCTACACTTTAAAAATGTACCAGTTGAAAATTACAAACAGATTCAACTTAACACAACAAACCTACACAGTCCCTGTCCTGTTTGCACCGCCTGTATACTGCTGTTCTGAGTATATAGGGCCTGGGGGCCACACGCATTTCCTTTTTTTAATATGGGTACAGGGTTCCCCTTAATATGCGTACAAGACCCAAATAGGCTGGTAATGGGCAGGGAGGGCTACCCATGCCATTTTTCTCAATGATTTTCAACCATATTGCAGGAACCAGATATAACATTAAAACCGCAAGCAGTTTTAAATGGTGTTATTTCCGTTTAATGTCATTTGGTGCAGGGACTGTTCTAAACACGGGAAACACGTGGCACTTCACAGGCATACTACAGACACCCCCCAGGCACCATATTTAAAGGAATATTTCACTTTTTTTTTCACTTTAATCGTCATTAAAATCAGTGCTCCCGCCCAAACGGCCGTTTTTAAAACTTTTTTTTGCATTGACCCATGTCCCCTGAGGCAGGAGGCAGGTCCCCAAACCCTTTTTAGGACAGTATCTTGCATATTAGCCGTTAAAATTAGCACTTTCCATTTCGAACGTTCGAGTCCCATAGACTTCAATGGGGTTCTAACGTTCGTAACGAACGTGTGGGCCGTTCGCAAGTTCTGGTGCGAACCGAACCGGGGGGTATTCGGCTCATCTCTACTAGTGGGAGCGAGATTAGGCTTAAGAGTTTGGAATTTGGGACTAGTGGGAGTAAGATTAGGATTAGGATTAGGAATTTGGAACTAGTGGAAGTAGGAATTAGGGTTAGAAATTTGTGGCTAGTGGGAGTGGGATTAGGGTTAAGCATTTGGAATTTGGGACTAGTAGGAGTGGGACTAGGGATAGGGATTTGGGACTAGTGGGAGCAGGATTAGGGATAGGAATTTGGGACTAGTGGGAGCAGGTTTAGGGTTAGGGATTTAGGACTAGTGGGAGTGGGATTAGGGTTGAGAATTGGCGATTTGGGACTAGTGGGAGCAGGATTGGGTTTAGGGATTTTGGACTAGTGGACGTGGGATTAGGGTTGAGATTTGGGGATTTGGGACTAGTAGGAGCAGGAATAGGGTTAAGGTTAGGGAGTTGGGACTAGTGGGAGTGGGATTAGGGTTAGGGATTTGGGACTAGTGGGAGTGGGATTAGGGTTGAGAATTGGGGATTTGGGATTAGTGGGAGCAGGAATAGGGTTAGAGAGTTGGGACTAGTGTGATTAGGGTTAGGGATTAGGGACTAGTGGGAGTGGGATTAGGGTTAAGAATTGGGGATTTGGGACTAGTGGGAGCAGGAATAGGGTTAGGGGTAGGGAGTTGGGACTATAGGGAGTGTGATTAGGGTAAGAGTTTTGGGGCTAATGGGACTGGGATTAGGGTTTAGAGTTGATGATTTATGACTAGTGGGAGCGTTATTAGGGTTAGGGATTTGGGACTAGTGGGAGTGGGATTAGGGTTAGTCATTTGGGACTAGTGGGAGCATGATTAGGTTAGGGTTAGTGATTTTTGACTAGTTAGAGCAGGGTTAGGATTAAAGATTTGGGACTAGTGGGATTAGGATTATGGTTAGGGATTTGGGACTAGTGGGAGCAGGATTAGGGTTAAGAATTGGGGGTTTGGGACGAGTGGTAGTGGGATTAGGGTTAAGAGTTTGGAATTTGAGACTTCTGGGAGTGGGACTAAGGTTAGGGTTAGGGATTTGGGACTAGTGGGAGTGTGAATTAAGGTTAGGAATTTTTGACTGATGATTAGGGTTAGGAATTTGGGACTAGTGGGAGAGGGATTAGGGTTAATAGTTTGGGATTTGGGACTAGTGGGAGTGAGGTTAGGGTTAGCAATAGGGGACTAGTGGGAGCAGGATTAGGTTTAGAGATTTGGGACTATAGGGAATTGCATTAGGGATTCAGGATTTTGGTCTAGTGGAAGTGGGATTATGGTTAGGGTTATTGATTTGTGACTAGTGGGAGTGGGATTAGGTTAGGGTTTAGGATTTGGGACTAGTGGGATTCGGGTTAGAGATTTGGGACTATAGGGAATTGCATTAGGGATTTGGGACTAGTGAGAGTGGGATTAGGGATAGCTTTATTGATTTGTGACTAGTGGGAGCAGGACTAGGGTTAGCAATTTGGGACTAGTGGGAGCAGGATTAGGGTTAAGAGTTGGGGATTTGGGACTAGTGGGAGTAGGATTAGGGTTAGGGATTTGGCACTAGTTGGAGCAGGATTAAGGTTAGGGCTAGGGATTTGGTACTAGTGGGAGTAGGATTAGGGTTAGGGATTTGTGACTAGTGGGAGTAGGACTAGGGTAAGAGTTAGGGATATGGGACTAGTGGGAGAGGGATTAGGGTCAGGGATTTGGGATTAGTGAGAGCAGGATTAGGTTTAGGGTTAGAGATTTTGGACTAGGGAGAGCGGGATTAGGGTTGGGAGTTGGGGATTTGGGATTATAGGGAATGTGATTAGGGTTTGGGTTTGAGTTTTGGGACTAGTGGGACTGGGATTAGAGTTAAAAATTGATGATTTATGACTAGTGGGAGCAGTATTAGGGTTAGGTTTAGAGATTTGGGACTAGTGGGAGCGGGATTAAGGTTAACAGTTGGTGATTTCAGACAATATGGATTGGGATTAGGGTTAGGGATTTGGGACTAGGATTAGGGTTAAGGCTGTAACTAGTGAGAGCGGGATTAGGGTTAGGGTTAAGGATTAGGGTTAGGGTTAAGGATTTGGGACTAGTGGAAGTGGGATTAGTGTTAAGGATTTTTGATTAGTGGGAGCAGGATTAGGGTTAAGAGTTGGGTATTTGGGAGCGGGATTAGGGTCAGTGATTTTGCACTAGTGGGAGCAGGATTAGGGTTCGGGTTAGGGATTTGGGACTAGTGAGATTGGGATTAGGGTTAGAAATTTGGGACTAGTTGGAGTTGGATTAGGGTTATGGTTAGGGATGTGGGACTAGGGTTAGGAATGTGGGACTAGTGGGAGCAGGTTTAGGGTTAGAGTTAGGGATTTGGGACTATAGGGAGTGGGATTAGAGTTAAGGGTTAGAGATTTGGGACTTCTAGGACTCACTTTTGCTGGCTCTTTCCTTCCTGTTGAGGTCATTCCACTTGGGAATGTGTTTTTCCACAATCTTGTTCCATGCCATTGTCCTCTTGCTGCGGTTGGCATCATTTACATTCTTCAGATCCCATATTTCAGGATAGCCCCTTATTGTATTATGAACTCCTCAGGTTCATAGGCTCTGTTTGGCCTGGCTACTTCTTCATGTCTGGCCTGCTGTTGTGGCTGCTCTCTTTCAGCTTCCATGTTCTCTCTGCTCCTATCCTCCTCTACAAACTGGATTTCCTAATATATCAGCATCCTACACTTCAGTGCAATCATTTGACCTTCCCACCACTTCAGGCCGGTTTTCAGCATTTTTAAGACACTTTTAAAGCACTTCCCATTAATTTCAATGGAGAGGGGCATTTTTGAAGTGCTTTTTTCAGAGTCCCAAAGATATTCCAAAAATGCTGCTTGCAGGACTTTTCACAACGCCCAGCAAGCACAATGCCTCATTGCGAAAGCATTCATTGAGATGCATGGGTAGCATTTTTAATGCACTTTTCAGTTGCCTTTTTAGCGCTAAAATGCCTGAAAAGCACCTCAGTGTAAAAGAGATCTTACTCATCAAATTCATTAAGTTGTTGGTCCAGAGTCCTCTGCAAATTCTTCTCTCTGACCTCACTCCAGGTAGACAATGTAGACAAAATTATTTTTCTAAAAGTCAAAACAACTGATAGTTGATTGACAAACACTGAGTTTGCCCAAATCTTATTTTAAAGTGATCTGCTATGTGCATATACACTCCGCACTAGGGATGAGCTGAAAACCCCCCAGTTCGGTTCGCACCAGAATCTGCGAACAGACCTAAACTTTGCGTGAAATTTAGAACCCTATTAAAGTCTATAGGACTTGAACGTTCAAAATCAAAAGTGCTAATTTTAAAGGCTAATATGCAAGTTATTGTCCTAAAAAGTGTTTGGGGACCTGGGTCCTGCCCCAGGGGACATGTATCAATGCAAAAAAAACGTTTAAAAAACTGCCATTTTTTCAGGAGCAGTGATTTTAATAATGCTTAAACTGAAACAATAAAAGTGTAATATTCCTTTAAATTCCGTACCTGGGGGTGTGTATAGAATGCCCGTAAAGGAGCGCATGTTTCCCGTGCTTAGAACTGTCCCTGCACAAAGTGTAATTTCTGCAGGAAAAAAAGTCATTTAAAAGCACTCGTGGCTATAATGAATTGTCGGCTCCCCGTAATATAGAGAACAGTCACTGAAAGTCATTGATAAAAAAAAAATGTGTGGGGTTCCCCCAAATTCAATTACTTCAGGTCTGGTATGGATATTAAGGGGAACCCCCGCATCAAATTAAAACGATAAATTAAGTGGGGTTCCCCCCAAATATCCATAGCAGACGCTTCAGGTCTGGTATGGATTTTAAGGGGAACTCCACGCCAAATAAAAAAATGGCGTGGAGTTCCCCCAAAAATCTATACCAGACCCTTTATCTGAGCACGCAACCTGGCAGGCTGCAGGAAAAGAGGGGGGACGAGAGAGCGCCCCCCTCCTAAACCTTACCAGGCCACATGCCCTCAACATTGGGAGGATGCTTTGGGGGTCTGTGACCCTTCAAAGCACCATATCCCCATGTTAATGGGGACAAGGGCCTCATCCCCACAACCCTGGCCAGTGGTTGTGGGGGTCTGCGGGCGGGGGGCTTATCAGAATCTGGAAGCCCCCTTTAACAAGGGGACCCCCAGATCCTGGCCCCCTGTTTGAAATGGTAAGTCGGTACAAAAGTACCCCCACCATATCACAAAGAAAGTGTAAAAAAAGTTAAAAACACACAGACACCGTTGGGAAAAGTTCTTTATTAAAAATATTTTTTTTTCAAGATTCCAGCGGTGGTAATCCACTCTTGCTATCCAGCGATGGCTGATCTCTTCTCCGGGGTCCAGCGATGGGTGATCTGATCTCTTCTCCGGGGTCCAGCGATGGGTGATCTCCGGGGTCCAGCACAGCGCAGCGCATCCTGTCTCCACCAGACTGTGGGAATCCCAGCAGCCTGACAGGTCTTAGCTGTGGAGGACGGGGCCACCCGTGACCTGACCCTGCCCCCCTCTGATGCAAGGGGAAACCCGGGCTTCCCCAGTGATGTACGGGTGACTCTGCCCCCCTCTGATGTAATGCATGTTTCTGTTACATCAGAGGGGGGTGGGATCACCCGCACATCACTGGGGAAGCCCGGGTTTCCCCTTGCGTCAGAGGGGCGGGGACAGGTGACGGGTGGCCTCTTCCTCCTCAGGTAAGACCTGTCATATTCCCGCAGTGTCTCTGGTGGAGACAGGATGCGCTGCGCTGGACCATTGGGAGAGATCAGCCATCGCTGGACCCCGGAGAAGAGATCAGCCATGGCTGGATAGTAAGAGTGGATTACCATCGCTGGAATCTTTTTAAATTTTTTTATTTTTAAAAAAGGACTTTTCCCAACGGTGTGTTTTTTAACAATTTATTACACTTTCTTTGTGAAATGGTAGGGGCACTTTTGTACCCCCTTACCATTTCAAACAGGAACAGCATCCTCCCAATGTTGAGGGCATGTGGCCTGGTACGGTTCAGGAGGTGGGGGCGCTCTCTCATCCCCCCTCTTTTCCTGCGGCCTGCCAGGTTGCGTGCTCGGATAAAGGGTCTGGTATAGATTTTTGGGGGGAACTCCACGCCATTTAAAAAACAAATGGTGTGGAGTTCCCCTTACAAATCCATACCAGACCTGAAGGGTCTGGTATGGATATTTGGGGGAACCCCACATCATTTTTTTTTATTTGACACGGGGTTCCCCTTAATATCTATACCAGACCTGAAGGGCCTGGTAATTGAATTTGGGAGGAACCCCTCACATTTTTTTTTATCAATGACTGTTCTCTGTATTACGGGGAGCTGACAATTCATTATAGCTGCAAGTGCTTTTAAATTACTTTTTTCCTGCAGAAAATATACTTTGTGCAGGGACAGTTCTAAGCACGGGAAACATGCACCCCTTTACAGGCATACTATAGACACCACCAGGTACAAAATTTAAAAGGAATATTACACTTTTATTGTTTCACTTTAAGCATTATTAAAATCACTGCTCCTGGAAAAATGGCCGTTTTAAAACTTTTTTATGCATTGATACATGTCCCCTGGGGCAGGACCCAGGTCCCCAAACACTTTTTATGACAATAACTTGCATATAAGCCTTTAAAATTAGCACTTTAGATTTCTACCATAGACTTTTACAGGGTGTTCCACGGCTTTTCGAATTTGCTGCGAACACCCCAAATTGTTCGCTGAACAGGCAATGTTCGAGTCAAACATGAGTTCGACTTGAACTCTAAGCTCATCCCTACTCCGCACTCACCATAACACTTTGGCCAACAAAGTGACCATCAGGCTATGCAAAACCCAGATCCAAACCACGGGGGGATTGGAACAGAATCTTCTCCTAAGAACTCTTAATCACCAGGGTTAGGTGATTCAAAAAAAAAAAAAAACAGCAGGAGGGTACATACAGTATATAGTGTAGTACATTTTGTTAAGAATGAGAAAAAAGAATATCTTTACCTTATTTTCATATGCTGATCCAACCAGTAAATTTGTTTTTTCAACAGAACAAGCTGTCTTACAGAAGTAGCAGTTTAAAGTGTTGAGACAAACAATTTACCACTGCTTACAATGATCTGAAACTCCCCTCCCCCCAGACTGACAATGCTGCTATCCAAAGGTGCCCTTGTGCTCTTTCATCCAGAGTGAGGACACTCTAAGCCCTTGAACACACGGTCGGAGAATCTTTTGGAATTAGTCTTATCGGACCGTGTCGTCAGATAATCCGACTGTGTGTGGTATGCATCGGAGTGATTCCGTCCGAATCTCCGTCCGACCTAATTTTCCAACATGTTGGAAATATTTCCCGACCAACTGGGCCGGACAGACCTAATCCGATCATGTGTAGAGCATTTTCATCGGACCAAGTGCCACGCATGCTCAGATCAAATTCTTACATCAAAGCTATTGGCTACTAGCCTGAATGTAGTCCCATCGTAACGAAATTAAATCATCACGTTCTGAAAGATCGGATTTTTCTCCAAATTGGCCCGACCGTGTGTATGCAACAGTTTCGGACACAATCCATCGGACTAAATCCGACGGGCAAGATTCGACGGATTTGGTTGGCAAAATCTCCGACCGTGTGTACGTGGGCTAATACAGGAGCAGTGTTATAGGCCAGATAGCCAGGTGAAAACAAAGAAAAAAAAGCCTAAAAAAAGAAAACAAATACAGCCACCACATCTAAGGATTGGTAAGCTGCTTTACATTTTTGGTGTTGGGTTTAATCCCATTTTAACTTAACTAGCTACTTAAAGACCATGATACTTATATATAGGTTATGGCTTTGAAGTGGTTTACCGGAGTTACCGGTTTGCACAGCTGGTCACAGAAGTGAGAAGAGACCAGATTGTCTCTCCCCTCTTCTACGATCTAGAAGAACCGGAACAACGTCATTACCTCCTTTTCAGGTCTAGGGCAGATGTGAACATTTTTTTTTTAAAGCAAAAAATCAATGGTTTATTGATAAATAAATAAATCCCCATCCCTCCATGCTCACACGCAGAAGTCGTGCACGCATATGTGAATGGTATTTGCACCACACATATGAGGTATGACGGCGAATGATATAGCGAGAGTAATATTTCTAGTCTTAGACCTCCTCTCAAAATCTAAACAGGTAATAACTTGTAAATTTTTATATTTCAATGTTTTTATTGAAAGGAACAATTTTCATTTACAACGTTCATTATATACTCAGCATTGATAATACAGGTATGTAGTGATAATGAACCAAACAAAACATGAGACAGCAAAAAAAAAAATTATGTGAACAGAAAAAAAGAAAAAGATTATCTACCCGTACATCATTCGATATACACAATATGGAAGCATAAAATAAGGTCAGAAGTAAAATATTGTTTAACCACCTTCAGACCGGACCATTTTGCTGGTAAATGACCAGAGGTCTTTTTACAATTTGGCACTGTGCTGCTTTAACTGGTAATTGCGCGGTCATGCAATGTTGTACCCAAACAAAATTTGCGTCCTTTTCTTCCCACAAATAGAGCTTTCTTTTGATGGTATTTGATTGCCTCTGAGATTTTTATTTTTTGCGATATAAACAAATTTTGAAAAAATATGATATTTTCTACTTTTTGTTATTAGAAAAATCCAATAAACTCAATTTTAGTCATACATTTAGGCCAAAATGTATTCAGCCACATGTCTTTGGTAAAAAAAAGTCAATAATTGTATATTTATTGGTTTGCGCAAAAGTTGTCACATCTACAAACTAAGGTACGTTTTCTGGAATTTACGCAGCTTTTAGTTTACGACTGCCTATCTCATTTCTTGAGGTGTTAAAATGGCAGGGCAGTACAAAACCCCCCCAAATGACCCCATTTTGGAAAGTAGACACCCTAAGGAAATTGATAAGTGGCATGTTGAGCCCATTGAATATTTTATTTTTTTGCCTCAAGCGATTGAATAATGACAAAAAAAAATTTTTTTTTTTTTTTTACACAAAGTTGTCACTAAATGATATATTGCTCACACATGCTATGGGCATATGTGAAATGACACCCCAAAATAAATTCTGCTGCTTCTCCTGAGTACGGGGATACCACATATGTGGGACTTTTTGGGAGCCTAGCCGCGTACGGGGCCCCGAAAACCAAGCACCGCCTTCAGGCTTTCTAAGGGCGTAAATTTTTGATTTCACTTCTCACTACCTATTACAGTTTTGAAGGCCATAAAATGCCAAGATGGCACAAAACCCCCACAAATGACCCCATTTTAGAAAGTAGACACCCCAAGCTATTTGCTGAGAGGCATTTTGAGTCCATGGAATATTTTATATTTTGCCACAAGTTGCGGGAAAATTACAAACTTTAATTTTTTTTTATTTTTTTTTCACAAAGTTGTCACTAAATGATATATTGCTCACACATGCTATGGGCATATGTGAAATGACACCCCAAAATAAATTCTGCTGCTTCTCCTGAGTACGGGGATACCACATATGTGGGACTTTTTGGGAGCCTAGCCGCGTACGGTGCCCCGAAAGCCAAGAACCGCCTTCAGGTTTTCTAAGGGCGTAAATATTTGACTTCACTCCTCACTACCTATTACAGTTTTGAAGGCCATAAAATGCCAAGATGGCACAAAACCCCCACAAATGACCCCATTTTAGAAAGTAGACACCCCAAGCTATTTTCTGAGAGGCATGTTGAGTCCATGGAATATTTTATATTTTGCCACAAGTTGCGGGAAAATTACAAACTTTTTTTTTTTTTTTTTTTCACAAAGTTGTCACTAAATGATATATTGCTCACGCATGCCATGGGCATATGTGAAATGACACCCCAAAATAAATTCTGCTGCTTCTCCTGAGTACGGGGATACCACATATGAGGGACTTTTTGGGAGCCACCCGCGTACGGGGCCCCGAAAACCAAGCACCGCCTTCAGGCTTTCTAAGGGCGTTACAGTTTTGAAGGCCATAAAATGCCAAGATGGCACAAACCCCCCCCAAATGACCCCATTTTGGAAAGTAGACACCCCTAAATTTAGGGGTACACTAGTGAGACTAGGTAATAAATGGCGGGTGCTGGAATGAAAACTACCGACACGGAGGAGAGAATACATCACTTCCTCTCCTGTGTTTACATTACAGGAGAGGAAGTGATGTCACCGGACATTTTCATTCGCCGGGAGCGATCGAGAGGGGGTGGCCATGAATGAATGGCCGTCCCCTCGTCCGGGATCGCTCCCGAACGAATACCGACCGCCGCAGGCAAGGACGTACATGTAAGCCCTTATGCCTGCCCGTGCCATTCTGCCGACGTACATCGGCGTGCGGCGGTCGGCAAGTGGTTAAGAGAAATATAAAGAGAAGCGTGAGTATCCTAAATTGTTAATAAATGTCGATATCAGTGAGAATTATATTTAACCCAATTTTCCCATTGCTTATCAAATGTTGGACCCCTCATAACGTTGAGCGCAAATGTGTAGTTCCTATGCACCATCCTAGTCACATCAGAGAGATTTATCACTGTATCAGATTTCCAGTAACGTAATATCAAAGCTCTGGTTTCTAATAAAATATGACTAACCATTGGTCTATATTTGGTAGGGAAGTTTTCTATTCCAATATGTAATAATGCCAGTTGCGGGGATGAGGAGCATTGATTCTCTGTGAGAGAGGAAATAAGTTTAAACACCTGGTTCCAGAGGCTTCTAACGTTGGGACAGTTCCAGAACATGTGTAGCAAGTTACCTACTCCTCCGCAATTTCTCCAGCACTGTGGGGACGCACCTAAGTAAAATTTAGACAATCTCAAAGGGGTATATTGCCACCTATTCAGAATCTTTAAAGTCATTTCCCAGTGTTTGATGCAATGTGTTGATGAGTGTATGGACCTAAAGGCCGACCTCCACTGAATATCAGAGAAGGCAACCTGTAGGTCCTTTTCCCAACTGGACATAGCTTTTGTCCGTTTGAAAATAAGTTTGTCCTGCAGTTGGTTGTAACAGAACGAAATGCCCTTAGAACCTTGACCGGAATAAAAGCGCCATAATGATCTTGGGACATGGATTACCGGGTATGGAAGTAAATGAAGGAAGTTAATAATGCGTAAACAGGTGTACAATTCTGCATATGGTAGATTGTAGTGTGCAGCTAATTGATCTACTGTTCTAAGTTTGTTACCTGCATAGACATCCGATAGAGACCTTATACCATATCCCATGAGAGATTTAACCGATAACATAGGTATTTTCTGTTCAAGTATGGTCATAGGGATCTGTAATGAAAGTGTTTGGGTTTCTTCGCGTTTAAGATTATAAATGGCTCTCCACGCTAACATAGAGGCCTTCATAGGTGGAGAAAGGTGAGTCAAGTTCCATGAGGACCAACTGTCACTCAACAGCATTCGTTTTAGGTCAGCAGTAGGCGATAACGCTTCTTCTATATCCACCCATATTGGGGGTTCCGGAGAACCTATCCAATGTTTGAGAGAATCTAGTCTAACTGCCATTAAGTAGTCATGCAGGTCTACCATGCCTGCACCCCCAACCTTTTTGTGTGCTAATAGATTGTTGCGTGAACATCGTGCTCTTTGTCCTTTCCAGATAAACTTCCAGCACATGTTGGATAACTGTGTAAGGAAGTATGCGGGGATATGGACTGGAAGAGAGCGGAATACATACAAAATTTGTGGTAATATTAGCATTTTGTATGCGGAAATTCTCCCCATCCAAGAGATTTCCTTCTGGGAAAGCTCTTTAAGTTGTTTTTCAAGTTTTGGGATTAGTTGAGACATGTTAGTTTTAACTAAGTTGGCTACAGAGCTGGTTAGCGTAATGCCCAAATATTCTATACCTGTATCGCTCCATGTATAAGGTAGTAGTGATTTTAGCTTAGCCTTGATCTTGGAATTAACCCCCAGGTCTAAGATCAGGGATTTATTAAAGTTAACTTTGTAGTAAGAGGCCTCACCAAATTTCGTGAGAACCTGATGTGCTTGAGGTAGAGATTGTAGTGGGTTAGTTAGGAGTAAAATCACATCGTCTGCGAAGAGATTTATGGAGTGTTTACTAGTGCCAAATTGGAAACCAGTAATAAGCGGGTGCGAGCGGATAGTTTCGGCTAGAGGTTCTATCATGAGGTTAAAGATGGTGGATGATAGGGGACACCCCTGCCTGGTACCATTAGTTATATTGAATGTTTTAGACAAAAAAACAGCTGTTTGCACCTGTGCAGAGGGACACGAGTAGAGTGCTAACATGGCAGAAAAAATATGACCTGAGAAACCAAATTTCGATAAGACCGATACCATGTATTGCCAATGTACCCTGTCGAATGCCTTCTCTGCGTCAATTGATAACAGCAGAGAAGGCGTTCTGGCCAGGCCAGCTGAGTTTATAACATTTATGATTCTCCTGGTAGCATCAGAAGTCTGTCTCCCTCTCACAAATCCCATTTGGTCGCGTTTAATTAATGTAGGTATGATATTGGTCAATCTCCTAGCTAATAATTTGGCGTATACTTTTATATCGGAGTTTAATAATGAAATTGGCCTAAAATGCGCCGGAGTTGTGGGATCCTTCCCCGGTTTGGGAAGTGTGACAATATGGGCTCTCAGCATCTCTTGCGGGAATGCTGCAGTGGTAGTGGCTTTGTGAAACACCCGTTGCAGATGTGGTGTAAGGTCTGCTTGGAAAAGTTTGAGATATTCATTTGAAAAACCATCTGGCCCTGGAGATTTACCATTGGGAAGGCTAGCCAAGGTTTGTTCAATTTCTGTGACGGTAATATCCGTATTAAGGTCTTCTAATTGTTGATTAGAGAGGGATGGGAGCTTTAAATGTTTGAGAAAAGATTGGATATTATCCATGGATGGTTGGGGTGTATTTAGGTCGTCCTTGAGGTTATATAATGAGCTATAGTAGTCAGCGAATTGATTTGCAATATCTAGAGGGTTGAACAGCTTCTGCTGCGTTGCGGACTCATATAGAAACAGAATTTTGGTCTTCATTCGTGCGGCTTTAAGCCTGTTTGCTAAATATTTGCCTGCCCTGTTTGCAAGGGAATAGTGATTGAGACGTAGGCGTCGCAAGTGTCTATCGTATTGCTGTGCCAGATGGTCTCGCAAGGTTTATCTAAGTCGGTTAAGTTTGTTAGTCAGAGCTTGTGTTGGGGTTTGCTTATTTAGTTTCTCCAAGTCGTGAATCTCAGATAGTAGGTTATTTAGGGTCTGTGTGTGTTTTTTTTTTTTTTTTGTGCGCCTAACTGAATAAGGACCCCTCTAATGAATGCTTTGTGTGAGTTCCAAAGAGTGTAAGGGTCAGAGACTGAGTGTTGGTTGTTTATAAAAAAGTTTCTAATGTGCTGGGTTATAGTGCTGTTAGTGTCCGGATCCTGCAACAGACGTACATTACAGCGCCAAATGGGAGGTGAGGAGGAGACAGACCGTTCCGAAATGGCAATATAGATTGCCGCATGATCAGACCATGTAATATCAAATATTTTAGTTTCTACAACTCGTTGTAATAACCATTTATCCATCAGGAATAGGTCTATTCGTGAGTAAGATCTATGCCTATGCGAAAAAAAGGTGTAGTCCCTTTCGTTTGCGTGGTAACACCTCCACGCATCGAATAGTCCTTCAGATTGTATAAGAGGTTGTAGTGATGGTGAGCCTCTAGATCTCTTGGCAGTTGTGTCCATAAGTAGGTCTGGTACAGAATTAAAGTCACCGCAGATAAGAAGATTACCATATAGCATAGGTGCTGCTTTCTTGAGTACCGTTTTGAAAAAACGAAGTTGGCGGTAGTTAGGAGCGTACAATGCAATCAGCGTGTATGGTTTGGAGTTAATGTCACCAGTCACAATTATATATCTACCTTTTTCGTCCAGAAGCGTTCCGCGGAGTTGAAAGGAAACAGAGTTGCTGATTGCCATAAGTACTCCGCCTGCTTTGCGTTCAGGAGTACAGGCCAGAAAAACATGAGGGTAATTTTTGTTAGAACAGTGGGGTGCCTTGTCTTTTTGAAAATGGGTTTCCTGTACGCAGAGAACGTCTGCTTTTTGTTTTTTGGCCTCAGCCCACAGGGAAAATCTTTTTGCGGGGTGATTTAAACCCTTGGCATTAATAGATAGGCAGTGAAGTACCATAGAACAAATAGAGAGTGTTTGAGCATGTGGAACAGGTACTCACCACTGCTAGAGGTGCATAGACCGTGGCGCCACTGTACCTGGAAGGCGGGAGATTGGGCCTTATTCCTTCTGTGAAAAAAACCTTCAAATTTCCAGACTTACTGCATATATCGAGAGTAGATAACGAAACGGTGAAATAACTAGACAAGAAAAACAAGAAAATACCAAGAAAAAAAAAGAAAATAGTCAAAACAGCACGCTTAAGAAAAGGATCCATAAATGATCCGAGTGCAGATATAACTGCTATTAAGCACTAAGGAGGGCTGAGGAGCACTTAAGAGACAGCTCCAGTCCCCGGAGAAAGATATTAGGAATTGCTTTCAGTAGATCTGGGGACTCCACCTTTGGGATTTCTAGGAGATCGTTTGCGGGTGACTAATTGCCATTCTTCAGGAATGTGTTGCAGGTTACTTGTAGGCGAGTGGGATGAAGAGGGGTCTGGTAAGATGTTCCATTTCCTCAGAGCCTCAATCCCCTCTTCTAGTGTCGAGATCATGACCACGACCCCATTATGGGTGATGACCAGAGTCGCCGGGTACTTCCATTTGTGTGGAATGGCGTGGTTTCGCAGGGCCCTGGTAATGGTCGCAAGATTTCTGCGCCGTTGTAGTGTGTGTCTAGACAGGTCGGGTAGCATCCGCACGTCAGCATATTGAGGGGGCAATGCGTCTAGATTACGGGAGGCAAGCATCAATCTTTCTTTCACGTGGTAGAAATTAACTCTCAAAAGAACATCCCTGGGAGTTTCGACAGGGAGAAACGAAGGCTTGGGCAGCCTATGTATTCTGTCCACTATTAGGTCCTGGGCTGTTAGTTCCGGAACCAACGTAGAGAACATAGCTTGGGCAAATTGTAGTAATTGAGTGGTTGGAACGGATTCAGGAATGCCTCTCAGCTTGATGTTGTTTCTCCTGGATTGGTCCTCAATGTCTGCGAGTTTGTCTTTCAGCCATTTAATGTCATCCCCTTGAGCCTCGTGAGCCTCCACCATGACATTATATGATGAAGCATATGTGCCCAGCTGCTGTTCCACTCTGTCCACTCTGATACCCAAGGATTGTACTGATTTTTGACAGTCAGCTATTTCCTTCACTAGGTCAGCTTGTAGGGACGCCCTGAGAGACAAAAGCATATCTTTCAGAGTGGATTCTGAGATTGGGGCATCTGTAGTAGGAAAGTCAGTGATTGGGTCTCTTGCCTGTGGTCCCTGCGTTGCTGTGTGGGGTTGCGGCCTGCTTACCTCCATTTGAGCCTCAGGCTGGCTTGGTGGCCTATCCGGGGAGGACCTCCGTAATCTGGCTTTCGCTGGGCTGCACGTGGACGGAGATTGATTACCCGATGAGGATCCGCTATGCAGACAGGTCTGGTCTGAGGAGATTCTTTGGTCCGGGTTACGTAGGTTAGAGACCTCGGCCGGCTGGCGCGCACGGGAGCTGTCGCCATGTTGGTTAGGCCCGTTCAGGCCTGAGGTAAAGTACGCGTCCAGCTTGTGCGGATGCATAACGAGTTTGCGTCTTTTACCCATCCCGCTGTGTAGTCTCGTGGCCGGGCTACTTGGCAGTGCCGATGGGTGTTGTTTTCGGTGCTGGTGGAGTCGGATGGAAGTCGATTTCTCCGGCGGACGAGCGGAGCTCTCACGCTACACGTCCTGCATGGAGCTCGGTCGCCACGCCCCCTCAACTTGTAAATTTTTTAAAGCATTGCCTATGGAGTTTTTTAAGTATCATTGTCACTAGGGATGAGCTTCGTGTTCGAGTCGAACATACGTTCGACTCGAACATCGGCTGTTCGCCCGTTCGGCGAATTCCGAGCGTTACGGGCCGTTCGCGCAAAATTCGTGTGGCGCTCACGGCCCACAATGCACTGCGATGGCGCAGTGCATTGCTGGCTCATGATTGGCCAAGCATGCACTGTGACCCCGCATGCTTGGCCAATCACAGAGCCGGCAGCGAGGAGAGCCATGATTGGCCACAGGCAGGATGCCTGTGGCCAATCATAGCTCAGGCTGTGTAGTACACGCCCCACACTATATAAGGCCGCCAGCGCGGCGGCCTTGTGAAGTGTGTTGGCATCTGAAGCAGTTAGTGGGTGTTCTGTGTACCTTCAACACAGTATACACCGATCGTTATTGGCCGATTTTTCGATCTTGCTCTTCTGTAGTGGTTGTTGTCTGCGTGCCCTGACCGCAGTATACATCGCTATATTCACCTCACCTATATAGCTAGCGATATATCTATCTTTTATAATAGAGCTTGCAGTCAGTGTTAGGAGCTTGTGCGTGCTGTCTGCATGCTCTGTACCCAGTACACACCACTATATCCACCTACATAGCTCTTCTCTATTTGAGCCATCTGCCATCTGCAGGAGTTATTGGAAGTTGTGCGTGCCTCCAGCACAGCACAGTATACATCTGTATTTACCCTTTATTGCTGGTGTTCTATAATAAAGGCATCTGCAGGAGTTAGTGGGTGTTGTGTGCCTCCAGCACAATATACACCTGCATCTACCCTTTATTGCTGTTCTCTAATAGAGCCATCTGCAGGGCTTAGTGGGTGTTGTGTGCCTCCAGTACAGTATACCCCTTTATCTCTGGTGTTCTATAATAAAGGCATCTGCAGGAGTTAGTGGGTGTTGTGTTCCTCCAGCACAATATACACCTGTATCTACCCTTTATTGCTGTTCTCTAATAGAGCCATCTGCAGGGCTTAGTGGGTGTTGTGTGCCTCCAGTACAGTATACCCCTTTATCTACCCTTTATTGCTGGTGTTCTCTAATAGAGCCATCTGCAGGGCTTAGTGGGTGTTGTGTGACTCCATTACACTGCTGTTTTACCCAACTCCCTTCATGCCATTACCATGTCTGGAAGGCCAGCAAGGAGAGGCAGACAGGCACGAGGCAATAAAAGAGGGCAAGCAGGCTCTGTGTCTAGAGACAACAGTGCTGGTCGTGGACGCGGTGCATTGTCATCAGCACGTGGCCATGGGACACGCTTGTCCTTCTTTTCGGCAGCTGGACATGTTGAGCCGCAACATGCCAACGACTTGGTAGAGTGGATGACCAAGCCCTCTTCATCCTCCTCATCCTCTCTCACCCAGTCTCAGGGTACTAGCAGAGCAGCTGCCAACGCATCGTCTTCCCTCGTCTCAATGTCATCATCAGTGACTCCTTCCCTAGACCCACCACGTCCTCCTGAGGAGTCTCCTGAACTCTTTGAGCACAGTGTTGGGTACATGCTCCAGGAGGATGCCCAGTGTTTTGTAGGCTCTGATGATGAGACTCAGCTAGAGGAAGGCAGTAGCGTGAATGCAGAGAGAGGGGATGCTCAAGAAGGACAGCAATCTGGCAGTCATGTTCCACAAGCTGCAGCATACTGCCAGGTTTGCTACAGCGATGAAGAGGGAGGGGATGATGAGGGCACTGACTCCACGTGGGTGCCTGGTAGGAGAGAGGAGGAGGAGGAGGAGGCACATGTCCGAGG
This sequence comes from Lithobates pipiens, assembly GCF_037356315.1. Lineage (NCBI taxonomy): Eukaryota > Metazoa > Chordata > Amphibia > Anura > Ranidae > Lithobates > Lithobates pipiens. The sequence continues at coordinate 143,855,406 of NW_027507758.1, read as the reverse complement.
AGGCACATGTCCAACGAGGCAGGATGCCCTCCGGGGGCCAGCTTAGGGGCAGCACACCGACTGAATCACACCGCAGAGCTCCACCTGTGCAGGGCGCTGCCTCTGCGCGTTATTCTAAAAGTTCTTTGGTGTGGGCCTTTTTTGAGATGAGTGCATCAGGTCGCACTGCTGCTATTTGCAACATATGTCTCAAGCGTATCTCGCGTGGCCAAAACATCAGCCGCTTGGGCACCACATGCTTGACCAGACATATGTTGACCTGCCATGCAGCTCATTGGCAAGCGTACCTCAAAGACCCACACCAAAGAACAAAGCAGACCTCTCCTTGCTCCTCATCAGCTGGCATCTCCAACCCCACAAGACCTTCAGTCCTCTCTGAAACCTGCTCTGAGAGGAATGAAGGTGTAGAATTAGGTGTGTCACAGCCAAGTGCTTCCGGGCATTCTGCTAGCAGTACACCCACGTCCGATTATAGCAGGCAAATGTCCCTGCCCCAGCTGCTGGACCGGCAAAAGAAGTTCACTCCCAGCCATCCACATGCCCAGCGGTTGAATGCTAGCTTGGCTAAATTGCTAGCACTTCAACTGCTGCCTTTTCAGTTGGTAGACTCGGCCCCCTTCCGTGAGTTTGTACAATGTGCGGTTCCTCAGTGGCAGGTCCCCAAACGCCACTTTTTCTCAAGGAAGGCGATTCCGGCTCTCTACCGGCATGTGGAAGGCAATGTCCTTGCCTCGCTGGACAGGGCGGTCAGCGGTAAGGTGCATATTACCGCTGACTCATGGTCCAGCAGGCATGGACAGGGACGTTACCTGTCTTTCACGGCCCATTGGGTCACTCTTCTGGCAGCTGGGAAGGATGCAGGACAAGGTGCAGTAGTGTTGAAGGTTGTTCCGCCACCACGCCTCCAAAATGCTACTATTGGTTGTGACACACCTCTTTCCTCTACCCCCTACCCTTCTTTTTCCTCCATGGCCTCTTCCAGTGCTCTGTCCTCAGAACCAGCGGTGCTCCGTAGGCTTTCCAGGGGCTACGCAAGTACGCAGGCAAAACAATGCCATGCGGTGCTTGCGCTGGTTTGTTTGGGGGACAGGAGCCACACTGGGGCGGATGTTTTGTCAGCTCTGCAGGGGCAGGCCGAGAGGGGTTGACGCCACGCCAGCTTAAGCCAGGAATGGTGGTTTGCGACAATGGCACCAACCTCCTCTCCGCCCTCCGACAGGGACAACTGACCCATGTGCCCTGTGTAGCTCACGTCCTTAACCTGGTGGTGCAGCGGTTCTTGGGCAGGTACCCGGGCTTACAGGATGTCCTGAAGCAGGCCAGGAAAGTCTGTGTGCATTTCCGCCGATCATTTAATGCCTGTGCTCGGCTGGCTGAGCTCCAAAAGGAGTTGAACCTGCCCAAGAACCGCCTTATATGTGACATGCCCACCATGTGGAACTCAACGTTGGCCATGCTTCAGCGGCTGCACATGCAGCAGGGGGCCATCAATGAGTACCTGTGCGACTACGGCACCAGGACAGGGTCAGGGGAGCTCGGTTTTTTCTCACCATGCCAGTGGGGCATGATCAGGGATGCATGCACTGTCCTGTCACTGTTTGAGGAGGCCACAAGGATGGTGAGCAGTGACAGTGCATGCATCAGTGACACTGTACCTCTTGTCCACCTCTTGGAGCATACGCTGCGTGGAATAATGGACAGGGCACTTGAGGCAGAACAGAGGCAGGAAGAGGAGGACTTCCTTGCCTCTCAAGGCCCCCTTTTATCCAGACAGTGTTCCTGCTGTGCCACCCATCACACAGGAAGAGGATGAGGAGGAGGATGAGGAGTAGGAACAGGATGATTGTGTCAGCATGGAGGTGGAGGCTGGCACTCAGCATCAGCAGCAGCAGTCTTGTAGGGATGATTTACAGTCCCAAGAAACACGTGGACTTGTACGTGGCTGGGAGGAGGTAGCTGCGGATCATGTTGTCCTTAGTGACCCAGAGGATTCCGGACCGAATGCCTCAGCTAACCTACACTGCATGGCCTCCCTGATCCTGCAAAGCCTGCGGAAGGATCCTCGTATTCTTCAGGTCAAGGAGAGGGAAAAAAAGGAAGAGGAAATCTGCGCTACAGTGTATACTTAATGAAAATGTGTGATGCAGCAATTCTAATATATACCCAAAGTGTAATATACATATAAAGACAAAGAAAAAGAAGAGAACTGCGCAATCCCCAATATTTCTATTAGGATTTAAGCCAATCTACCTTAAACAAGTGTATCTTGTGATCTATAACTCTAACACACCAAACTTATAACTGAATAAACCATAAGACATTACTTATAATTGTATACAGTGAACATATATGTTCCCTCATAGGCTATAAACCAAAAAGGAAAAAACATGTGCAATTCAAAGAAAAACAGCATGTAAAGTAAACTCAAACAGTTGTAAAACTATATGTGATAACATAAAGTCCATAAACAGTCCAGCTGGAGAGACACCCTGTGTGGAAGGGATCTATTCAATCGTAAAGCTTTTCAATCAACGTGAAGAAAAACCAGGTGCACCTCCACCAGACAAGTAATAATAGCCCCTTACCAGATGTCCCGGTAGGGAGCGCTTAATCACAAAATGGGTCTGCAGATGGATCAAACTTGAGCCCTCAAAATGGAACACTTTAACGTAAAGCAGGTTAGGAGATACACCAGTCATAAACTGTCCAGCATGGGAAGACGCTGTTTAAAGCGGGACTCAGATGTATGGCATTGTAGAGTCAAGGAAGGTTCACCATAGGGAGGAAAAAAAAGCGCTCCAAATAGTGTAAAATCATTTATTAAAACGAATATAAAAAACAAGAGATGCACTTACAAACATGAAAGAACATCGGGCATATCATCAAACTGGGGAAGCGTCGGCCGATCGCGAACACCAATCGATATCCCTTCTGGTACCGGTTAACATGAGGCAAGTAAGCGTGTCACGCCACCCAAGGAGAGGGACCATTACTGGCTGGCCACTCTCCTTGATCCACGGTACTAGGGTAAGGTTGCCGACCTTATCTTGCCATCACAGAGGGAGCAGAGGATGAGACATCTCCGGGAGGCCTTGCAGAAAGGTCTGTGCAACGCGTTCCCAGAGACTGGGAGGTTACAAACTCCTGGTCCTGGACAACGTGTTGCTGAAGCATCGGTCAGAAGGAGCGGTGGAGAAGGTGGCCGTCTGACTGATGCTTTCAGACAATTTTTTAGTCCGCAGCCCCAAGGTATGATCGGTTCCAGCAACCATCGCCAGCGTCTGATTTACATGGTGCAGGAATACCTAGGGGCAAGGTCAGACTTGGACACCTTTCCCACCGAAAATCCTCTGGCTTACTGGGTCTTGAGGATGGATCACTGGCCAGAGCTTGCACAATATGCAATTGAGCTACTGGCCTGTCCTGCATCCAGCGTTCTTTCGGAACGCACCTTCAGTGCTGCTGTTGGCTTTGTTACCGATCACAGGGTGCGCCTGTCCACCAAATCAGTTGATCGACTGACCTTCATCAAGATGAATCAGTCTGGGATCACCCACAGCTACCAAGCACCTGAAGCTGATGTAACCGAATAATTTTTTTTGAAATATCACATCCCTTCAAGACTGCCTATGCTGATGCTGAGTGACTGTCCTGTTATGTTGATTGTCTATCCTCTTCCTCCTCTGCTGATATGTTGGAAGAACATTTCTGGTTCTGGGTGATGCCATCAGCCCAATTTTTCTGGCCCTGTTTAACAGGGGTGTTTAATTACAATTTTTGATGCAATGCTTTGCAGCAGGGCTAATTCCTGCAATAAAACAAGAGTATATGGGAGAGGTTGCAGTGTCGTGGCACCAGCACCAGTGCCTAAGGCCCAATTTTTCTGCCCCTGTTTGACAGGGGCGTTTAAGTACAATTTTTGATGCAATGCTTTGCAGCAGGGCTAATTCCTGCAATAAAACTAGAGTATATGGGAGAGGTTGCAGTGTGGTGGCACCAGCACCAGTGCCTAAGGCCCAATTTTTTTGCCCCTGTTTAACAGGGGCGTTTAATTACAATTTTTGATGCAATGCTTTGCAGCAGGGCTAATTCCTGCAATAAAACTAGAGTATATATGAGAGGTTGCAGTGTCGTGGCACCAGCACCAGTGCCTAAGGCCCAATTTTTCTGCCCCTGTTTAACAGGAACATGTAATTACAATTCTTGATATAATATTTCACAGGAGGACCCGTTCCTGTGCCCACCCAGAGTAACTGTGAGGACTTATAGTGTCATGGCACCAGCACCACAACCACCAAAGGTCAATTTTTCTACCACTGTTCAACAATGGCATGTAATTACAATTCTTGATTTAATCGTTTACGGCAGGGCGCTCCAGCGCCCACCAAGAGTCACTTTGAGGGCTTACAATGTTGTGGCAAAACTAACACCTTGTTCTGCCATTTCTGCAGAGCATATAGGGCAGGCCCCTACTTTCAAACATCCAACTTACAAACATCTCCTACTTGCAAACGGAAGGAGACAACAGCAAGTGAGATGAAAAAAGATGGACGACAAAACAAATTATACAGGGGTGATAACCCTTCCCTATGTTTTCCAAAAAGCTTAAAAATAGTTTTTTTGACTGGAGCTACACTTTAAAAATGTACCAGTTGAAAATTACAAACAGATTCAACTTAACACAACAAACCTACACAGTCCCTGTCTTGTTTGCACCGCCTGTATACTGCTGTTCTGAGTATATAGGGCCTGGGGGCCACACGCATTTCCTTTTTTTAATATGGGTACTGGGTTCCCCTTAATATGCGTACAATACCCAAAGGGGCTGGTAATGGGCAGGGAGGGCTACCCATGCCATTTTTCTCAATGATTTTCAACCATATTGCAGGAACCAGATATAACATTAAAACCGCAAGCAGTTTTAAATGATGTTATTTCCGTTTAATGTCATTTTGTGCAGGGACTGTTCTAAACACGGGAAACATGTGGCACTTCACAGGCATACTACAGACACCCCCCAGGCACCATATTTAAAGGAATATTTCACTTTTTTTTCACTTTAATCGTCATTAAAATCAGTGCTCCCGCCAAAACGGCCATTTTTAAAAACATTTTAGGCATTGACCCATGTCCCCTGGGGCAGGAGCCAGGTCCCCAAACCCTTTTTAGGACAGTATCTTGCATATTAGCCGTTAAAATTAGCACTTTTAATTTCGAACGTTCGAGTCCCATAGACTTCAATGGGGTTCTAAAGTTTGTGCGAATTTGGGGTCCGTTCGAAAGTTCTGGTGCGAACCGAACCGGGGGGTGTTCGGCTCATCCCTACTAGATATGTATGCTTATTAAGAATATTCCAGGAAATAAGGTAAGAAGGGAAAGAGAAACATATTTAATGTGGGGTATTATGCTCCTCTATAACAATGTCAGGTAATGAATGTAGTTTGAGTAATTACATACGCAAAAAACATTTCTCTTATGCAGTTTATAGTTTTCTAATCTACATAATAATCACAATGAAAAAAAAAAAGAAACACAACTTGCGTAATTTTAAAGAAATTGGAGCAAAGCTTATTGTGAAAGCAACATCAAGGAACGTGAACTTTTATAGTTACTCAAAACAAATGCACTGTGATCTATTATATGAACAATATATTGTACTCTGAGGAAGAGAATTTCTGAAGCATCTGTTAAAAGCAAAACACAGGTGCATATACATTGTAAATAATAGAATTTATTGAGCATTCTGCCTTAAAAGCATTCAATCTAGCATTTCAGGTTTAAATATAAATATACACTGCCATTTTCATTAAAAAAAAATGCAGCCTCCCTATAAGTTTCCTTTAAAGTTGTAGTAAACATTTTAAATAAAAAAACTTGCTAAAACACTTAATATATTGGATGCTTGCCAGTTATCAAAATTTTGACTAGTAATATCAGGGCTGCCGATGGAGGGACCAGCAGTCCTCCTGTCTGGGGCTGGGCACACAGGGGGGCCCAAACAGCAAGGGGAATCAGTGCAGCAGGGTGGAGGGGCAATTATAGAATACTAAACCATGTGCAGCAATTACAGAATAGAGAGCCCTTCATGACTCTCTGCAGCAGCTAAAACCAGTTTTTAGCCCTCCCGCTGGCTTTCAGCTGTTGCAGGTAGAAACACACGGCATCTTCCTGTAATTGCTTCCCCTGCACTGATCCCTCTGTCTTTCCTGCCTTCTTCTGATTCACCAGTGTGCCCTCCAGTCACTGTGCCATCACACACCCCCTCCCGTCCCTTTCTGCAATGCTACCAGCTTCCCTGTCCTGCTGGCTGTTGTGGGTACAGGGCATGTGTCAGATGGAGAGCGGAGGAAAGGGGCTGGTAAATATGGCATTTACGGGCCCCTTCCTATTTTTAAATGGACAGTGATCAGTACATAACATTTTTTAAATATAATAACAATAATACTTAAAAAAATTTTTTTTAACATTTTTAAAAAGTAAAAAAATCATTTAAAAAAATGATAACAAAAATAAAAAAATAGAAAAAAATAAAAAATAAAAAAATAAAAGTAAAAATAATTTAAAAAATGAAGGGCTCATTTACACAGGTTCTCTGGCCCATTTAAAAAAAAAAACTTATTCACACTGTGAATCACAGAACTTTTTAATAACTCCAATCCAGTTTTATCTTTTACATTTAGCAGGAATTGTGTAAGCTATTATGTTTGTGTCCTCCATTAATGATTTCAGTGTATTTTTAAGGAAAATATTGCCTTGATATGGCCGGAGGATGCTGTCAGGTTGGCTGTACGGGGCCCTGTGATTTCTAACAGTAGCTCTGAGTAAAATGATACCTAAAACGATGATTGACATTCCCTACTGCCTATATATATATATATATATATATATATACACATACATATCAGGGCTGTTACTGATTAAAATTTTCGTGTTCAATTAATCGTTTTTTTTTTTAATCGATTAATCGACTAATTTCAATTAATTATAACGCACATACAGATCCAACTACTTTTAGTTTATTTAGCACCGTTTGTTATGGCAACAGCTGAAGCTGGACATAGCAGGCATGTCATAAACTCAGCCTCACCATGCCCATAATTGCAGCCTCACCGTGCCCATAATTGCAGCCTTACCGTGCCCATAATGCAGTTTTACCGTGCCCATAATCTCAGTCTTACCATGCCCATAATCACAGCCTCACCATTCCCATAATGCAGTCTCACCGTGGCCATAATTGCAGCCTCACAGTGCCCATAATTGCAGCTTCACTGTGCTCATAATGCTGTCTCACTATGCCCATAATCGTAGACTTGCTGTGCCTATAATCGCAGCCTCATCGTGCCCATAATGCTGTCTCACCATGCTCATAATCGCAGCCTCACCGTTCCCATAATGAAGTTTCACCATGCCCATAATCGCAGCCTCACAGTGCCCATAATTGCAGCTTCACTGTGCTCATAATGCTGTCTCACTATGCCCATAATCGTAGACTTGCTGTGCCTATAATCACAGCCTCACCATGCCCATAATGCTGTCTCACTATGCCCATAATCGCAGCCTCACCATGCCCATAATGCAGTCTCACCGTGCCCATAATCGCAGCTTCACTGTAGTAAATGCCTGTGCCTGGATTACACAATCTGTGGGCATCTACCGCTGTGTGTCTCCGAGCTGAATGTGAAAACTTTGGCCACGCTGTGAGAAAAGTCTATCACACGAGCTGATCCAGGAGGAGGGCGGGGCTTTTCTCACAGAGCAGACAAAGTGTTCACACTCAGCTCGGAGACACACAGCGGGAGATGTCCGTAGACTGCGTATGACATATAGTAGAGGAGGAGGGAGCGGAGCCACAGCTTGGCCCAAAGCGGCCCCAGGGCAGGCAGCCTACCGACCTGGAAGCGGGAAGCAGCCAATTCTCCAATTTCATCATCAGGAGCTCTATAGAAGATTGCCTTCTCCTCTGGGAATACCATTCACTTTAGCGAGATTTCCTCTCATTTCCTATTGCATATAGTACATGGAAATCTTCCTAGCAGAAGACATGCAGCAAACAGGCAGGGATTTAACCCCTCCCCCATTTAAAAGTAAAAATGAAAGAAATTGACTCATATAAACTTTAGGGGAAGAAAAAATAGGAATAAAAATTAGTTATTGCTCATAATACCATGCCCTTGGTTCATTGGCCTGCAGCACATTAGGTACCTCCTACTTTGCCCAAATGCTATGACATTGTGGTAGGCAAAGCTTCAGCATGTCCTGATTGTGCTGACACTTGCTCACACCAAATTTCCTATGGCAAGTGAAGCGGTCCATCATAGTTATGAACTAAAAGAAATATGTGTGTGGAGGAAGGGACTCTCCAACAAACTCCAACAACATCTGGAATGAAGATTTGCCCATCACAAAGTCCCAACATTTCAGTTCAGTAGAAGGGACTGAAAGATTCTAAAGTTCATACCCATCAGCAGCTTTGTTTTCCTAAAGTGAGAGTTTCTTTTCAGTAGAGGGAGGTGGTGACCACTACAAGAAAAAGTTAAATGCTTATTTAGCATTGATAAAATATATAAATTATAATATTAACATTAAATGTAATCCTTGCTTTCCCAGCAATCAGTGTGCTCCTATTCTCTCTTACACTCAATAATGGGGGAGGGCTCTCTCAGTGCTCATTTCTGTCCCTATGCAAAACTCATGGTCTCCCAAACACTAAACTTTTCTGTTATCTCTAAATTAAACATTTCCTTACTCCCTGCCCCAGCAGAGACATCTCCTTGCCAGCAATGTCAACATTTGAGCGCACATGCAACAAAGATCCACATGCCCGCAATGTTATTTCCGACTTCTATGCTCACCTAATAGACCCCCCACCCCATAATTCACTTCGCTATGCAAATAAATGGGAGAGAGATTTGGGGCGACTAGACGTCAAAGACTGGTCGGATATATGGGAAGCCACCAAAGCGGCTTCTCAAAACATTGTAGCATTGGAGACTAACTATAAAGTCCTCATGCGCTGGTACCTTGTCCCTGCCCGAATTTCCAAATATTTGAACCCATACCCCCCCCCACTGCTTTCGTGGCTGCACAGAGGCAGGCCCCCATCACCACATTTGGTGGTCGTGTCCCCTGGTCAAAATATTTTGAACTGAAATTTTCCATAACTTCTCCATGCTGTTTAACAGCTCACTAGACCTGAACTTAGCAATGGCCCTGCTCAACAAAAAACCCTTAGAAGTGACTCGTCCACAATTTAAGCAAACGCCAGCCAAGGCCTGAAAAAACGCTCATCTTAACATTGTTGAGACCAAAAACAGAATCACCAGAGCCATGATCCATGCCAAAAAAGATGTTTTTTGGACAGGGTCCCAAAATACGAACGCTTGTGGCAACCGTGGATAGATCACTTCCTCCCCTCAGATTTTGAAAAATCTCTATTGTCCCCTTGAGCTCCCTGAAAATATAACACCAGGGCCACTCTGATATGGATCTTTAATCCTATCCTAAACCCCCCCCCCCCACCCCGGGACCTTCCTCTCCCCTCTGACCTTCCCCCTGTATTTAAATATTTAATGTTTAACTTCTCATCACTACCCCGCCCTCTGACATTTCAGACATATTTTTCTCTCTCTCTCCCCCTCTTTCCATCTAGCTTCCAAACCATATTTTTATCTACCTTTTCTTTTCACCTGTTGGATCTCTTACTTATTGGTTCCTCCGAATCGGGGATAACCCATTCCAAGAAAAGTGATCTGTTCTGATACCAATTACATCTGATGCTCCAGGAGTCAGAACGTTAAGATATGCATAATATCCCTTCTCACTGCCAACCTCCTCTAGCTACCCCATGGTTCACCAACTCCCACTCTTTACTCCATATATTATTAGATGCCCTTCACATACTGAGTTTCATGTTACCACACACAGATATCACCTCTCTGAGGGTTCTCTCTTCCTTAAACTCAATGGGCATCTGCGGCATCTCTTAACCTCAGGTACCATGATACTTTGCAATTATTATGCACTTAAATGTTGTATCACTATTTTTCCTTACATATCTTTGCGGGCTGTCTGGGGGCTAAATTGTACCTATTCATACCCCATGTACGTCTTCTTTATACCCTGTCAATAAAATATTTGTACAAGAAAAAAGGATGAGGATAGAGATGCATTGATGTTCGTTTTTCATCCTTCAACGGATTGATGAAAAACAGACAAACAGTCCGCATGTGTGAAAGGGGCCTTACAGCTTGTTTCTATACCCCTAGACCTAAAGAGCATTTCACCATTGCAGTTTTGGCTGTTCCCCAGAATGGAGTTTTGGGAAGATCCTTTTATGGTCATGGAAGGCTATCAAGTCCGCATGATTTATTAAGAGTCATAGAAAGAATATTGACTAATCCCACTACACTGCTTAGTAATAACTATACAAAGTGCCATCTTTCACTTTCGCAAATACAGTTATATCAATAAATTGCTGAGTCACTCAAGCTCACATATTACCATTCAAAATCTTAGCTTAAATTATAGCCATTAAATCTAAATTCCAGCAAACTTACTGTCAGAGCCGGGCTCAGCTGTCGGTTAATTACCAAAGTCTCTTCCTTCCACAGTAACTAATTTGGTCCTCACTTACTGCTCATCGGCTAGAGCTGCTGGGTATATAAACTCCTTGGATCAGATCTTCAGTGCCTTTGCCTTTGTCAACATATCGGTACTCTCTCTGCAGTGTTTTCCTGTGAAAGACTTTTTCTTGGCTAACTTCCCTTCTGGTTCCTGATCCTATTTACTGCACCCGACATTCGCTGATCTCTAGACTCTTCTTTCTCTGGCTTGTTCTCACTACCCGCGTCCTGGTTACCTTTGTTTTGATTCTGTTTATACCATTTTACCATTTTATTAAATAGTGTGATTTTTTACTGCACTTCTGTCTCAGTCTGATTCATGGTTCCTGACAATTACACAACTGAAATACAAATATGTGAGGTGTTTAGCCTACCAAAGGATTTTAAATTCTCCTTAGACAGTCAGATAATCCACACATATTCACTGACATTATCAGTGACTTCAATTTAATTTGGTTAACATTAAAGTAGAAGAGGGATTAGAACACCTGCCAGTTGCACCTGTTTATTGCTGTCTGTGCGCCCGTTAGGGAGATTCAGCCAATTTGTCCCGTTTACTGTTATTAACAAAAATAAATGTAAAAGAAAATATAAAAATTTCAGTTGTCCTCAGAACAGGAATAGAGGGAATATCTTCCAACATGGACACTGATTCTGTTGACCCTAGTGACACCCTGGGATTCCATCACTTTAAAGGGACCTTCTCTCACTTCTTGTTTTGGCTATGGGACAGGAAGTAAAGGGAAATCTCTGTGTCTTGTCAATGGGACAAGGCACATCATATATTCCAGGAGGCATAGTTCCCTACATTTAGAAAAGTAGGAAGGGTGGGCCTGTTGATGCATTATAGAGAGCCATTCTGACTGAACCTATAAAAGTGAGCAGCCCATTAATGATGTCACAGTCAAACATGGCGGGACCGTGCGCTGTCAGAAGCAAAAAGATTCTCAGCTGAACAAAGCTGAAATGTGCTGCGCACACCACCAGTTAAGGAGCTGTTAAAAAAAATAAAGAGCGGGGGAGTGGAAATCCACTTTAAAGTTCAAATAAAGCATCACACCTTTTTTATTCATTTATAGGGCTAAATAACCATATTGTGTGATTTGGGACAGATATTTGCATGGAAATGCATTAATATATCTTTTTCTTTCAGTGAAAATAAACCTTCCTCTCCGGCGCTCCAAGTTGACAGAGCTGAGCAATAGCCACGCCACTTATCACAGGTGCTCTTACACAAACTTCTATTAAAGAGAGGGAAAGGGGGTGTGTCTGACTAGGCCTTTTACTGAGTGCTAATAATTGAGTGCACTGGTTCCTAATCCTGGTGCCTTTGGGGCTGGACAGTCATATTTAGGCACCCTGCACAACTGCTGTAACTGGATTATTGGTGAGACAATAAAAAATGGAGGCTGTTTGTGCAATATCTGTCTGACTTCATATCTGCTTCCCTGACTTCAATTGAGCTTTCAGAAATGCAGGCCTCAGCCTGTAGACTAGACTGTAGGTGGTCATTTCTGTGCTATCATTTCATGTGATGGTCACAGTGTCATTCTCAAGAACAAGGTGCTTGCACAGAGTTTCAAAGATGTGCGTGTTGTGATTACCAGACAGAAAAACAGCGCTCTTTTATTAGGAAAGCAACATGGTCGCACCTACAGAGGTCTTCGGTGCATCCGTCAAAGAAGGATAAGAAGAACCAGAGAGTGCAACTGAAGGCAAAAAATATTTTATTTTAAATAAAGAAAAAGACAAGTACTAAGAAACTGTCTGGGTTACACTGTTTCTGTAAAATGATGCTTTGAAATAGCATACAACACAGAGTTAAATCCATCTTCAATTTAGTCTGTGAACTAATTTATTTTCACAGCACTGTGGCTCACTCCTGCAGGCTGTAGAAAATCTAGTTAATTGAGACAAATTGAATGAATTTTAAATATGTGTTACAATTCATTTAATTGGACTAGAATTTGGTAGAGCAAAACATTTTATCGTTGTGCCCCCTGCAAGATTTTCTCCATTGGAAAATGTCATATATAATGAAAGCTCATTCATAATTTTACAGTTTAGTTAGGAATTGGGAAAGTAACTACGGTATATCTCAATAAAGATCTCAAGAAATAATAGTGGACATTTAGCTGTCTGTCTAGTGTAATAATCTCTAGGGTAGCCCCTGTTATCACTACTTTGCATTATAGCTAGGTGGCTAGGATTGAAAGAAAGTGGGTTTTGTAAGAGTAATATTGTACAAGGGTTTTTCATGTCAGTGCTTTTTAATTGCTTGGGTGAAAATCCTCTTCTGACAGGATAGCAGAGATAAAACCCTGAAAATTAGAATTTTAGAGGCCATCTACACATTACAATCTGTTCAAAGTTTTTTTTCTATTTCAACTTTATTTTATGAACTCAAGTGAGTGAATTAAAAAATATCTTTTAAACTTTGTGAAACAAAAAAAAAAAAAAAATATCTTTAAAAACAAAAAGATAATCAGATCGGAATGTGTAAACGGGGCTGAAAATTTCAGTTTTCACTATTTCAAAAAACACTGCATTGAAATTATTAAAGCAAATAAGTAATTAATAATTAACTAGGTGAAAAGTAGTTAAAACTTTTGTAGATCGGTCTAGTTTTGCAAGAAAGCAAGTATCTCATGATGACAACCCTGCATCTATGCCTTGAGGATAAATTGGGGGGAGCGGGGCTGGTATGGAGCTCCAGCATTCAACATATGGTACCATTTATAGTACAGAGCCTGAAGAAGGAGCCGCACATGCTCCGAAACACGTTAACGCCCACTTCTCCTCACTGACACCATCAGCCTCATGTGTCCCGCAGTCAACTCAAAACACAGGCTTCCCTGCCGCCTCCTTGCTCCCGCACGTACGAGCACATTTCACAGCTGCTGGACGGCTCAACACTGCTCTCCACTAGGGATGAGCCTGATGTTCGATTTGAACGTAAGTTGGACTCAAACATCGGGTTTTCGCCCGTTCGCAGAACAGCGAACAATATGCAGCGTGTGCGGCAAATTCGAAAGCCATGGGACGTCGTTAAAGCGGAGGTCCACCCTAAAGTGGACCTTCCGCTCATTGGAATCCTCCCCCCCTCCGGCGCCACAATTGGCACCTTTCAGGGGGGAGGGGGGTGCAGGTACCTGTACAGTACAGGTATCTGCACCCACTTCCGAGATAGCTCTCTGCGGAAAGGGGCGTAGATCTATGCCCCTTTCCGAAAGTCCCCCGCTGCCTGCTGGGAAACACACAGATCCCAGAGGCAGCGGGTCCATCCTTATTGCACAGCGCGACTCGCGCATGCGCAGTAGGGAACCGGGAAATTAAGCCGAAAGACTCCATTTCCTGATTCCCATACCCAAGATGGCGGCGGCAGCACCCGAGAGACGATCGAGAGATCGGCTTCGGGTGCCGACATCGCGGGCGCACTGGGCGGGTAAGTGTCCTTATTTTAAAAGTCAGCAGCTGCAGTATTTGTAGCTGCTGGCTTTTAAAAAAAGAAAAACGGCGGAACTCCCGGCGGACTCCCGCTTTAAAGTCTATGGGACACTAACATGAAAAGCCAAAAGTGCTCATTTTAAAGGCATATTATATGAAAGTTATTGCCATAAAAAGTGTTTGGGGACCTGGGTCCTGCCCCAGGGGACATATATCAATGTAAAAAAAAAAAGTTTTAAAAACTGCAGTTTTTTTTCAGGAGCAGTGATTTTATTAATGCTTAAAGTGAAACAATAAAAATTAAATATTCCTTTAAATATTGTGTCTGGGGGTGTCCTTAGTATGCCTGTAAAGTAGCGAATTTTTCCCGTGTTTAGAACAATACCACAGCAAATTTATATTTCTAAAGGAAAAAATGTAATTTAAAACTACTCGTAAAGTGTTGTTGGGTCCCAGGAATATATATAAAAATTATTAAAAAAACAACATGGGTTCTTCCCCCAGTCCATTACCAGGTCCTTTGTGTCTGGTATGGATATAAAGGGAAACGCCACACCCAAATTTAAAAAAAAAATTGTGTGGGGGGTCCCCCCAAAATCCATACCAGGCCCTTCAGGTCTGGTATGGATATTAGGGGAACCCTGCACCAAAATGTAAAAAAAAATGGCGTAGGGATCCCCCTCAAATCCATACCAGGCCTTTCAGGCCACTGGGGCGGTGCGCTTGCAGGACAGGAAAAAAATGCTTGCAAGCAGCATCTTTGGGGCAGTGTGGAAGTGGTGTATACACCGTTACTCCACCGTTACTCCACCGCCCCTGCCCATTGAAATGAATGGGCAGTGCCGTTGAAGCACCTGCAAAGCCAAAAAACAGCGCTATTAACCCTTTCCTTTCCCGCTAGCAGGGGTTAAAAGCACCCTGCTAGCGGCCGAAAAGTGCTGATATAACAGCTGTAAAGCACCGCTAAAACTAGCAGCACTTTATCGCTAACGCGCCTGCCACTTCAGTGTGAAAGTGGACTTAAAAAGAGCGATTTTAGGCCATTTCCAGGTGGCCTACAGGTAAGCTTAATTACAAGCTGATCTGCAGATCAAAGTTTTACTTTAGACTTTGCTGTTATTTTAAGAGGGCTGGACACAATGCATACAGGATAATTCGATTCAAAGCTTTCTTCAGTCATGTGCCTTGGTCTCAAGTGTACAATATACATTTGCATGGGGCGAACATTCTTCTTCTACTGCCTCTACAGAATGATCTTTAGCTGGACTCCAGTGTTGCACAACTTGCTCATCAAAAGGTTGGGCACCCCTGACCTAGATCAAGGTTTGATCTAGATCAGTGGCAGGGTTATTGTTTGGTCAAGGTCAGGGTCAGTATATTTTGGGCAATTGGGCTGCACTATATTGATTGTAATTGGTATATTGTAGGCAGGATTTTTTTTTTTTTTTTATTGGCATCAGGGTCAGTGTGTTTTAAGTAGGGCAAAAAAAAAAAAAGCAAAATGTACAGGTTCCTCTCCTGTACTGAGATGCTTACTCTGATTTCACTGCACATTGTAAGTTTCTTACAGTGTGCTTAAGAAGCTGCAGCAATTTAGCACACTCTCATTCATTGGATTTTGGTTCTTTCAATAATAGAGGCTCAGTATCGCCTGTGGCCTTTATCCAAGGTAGTCTGCATGCAAATCCATCTATCAAAGCATTTTGTTGTTTGTATAACTCCACCAAGAGCCAGCGCATTGTTGCATCAGGGCTGAGGGATCTTGAGAGGATCTTGAGAGGAATATTTATGCAGACTGATGTGATGTTTTAAGGGAGCTATTAACAGCACCCAGCTGGTTGCTCCCACCAGCCATGGTCTGCCAACATTGCATAGACTAGCACGGAGGCCCCGTAAAGTTATTTTTCAAAAAATATAAATCAAGCAATATCTGCACTTGGTATCAAATAAAATAAAAAACTTAGTGTATGTTGAAAGCTTCTCTCACAATATTTTACACACCAACAGAGAAAGGGAAAATATTGTGCTGTCATTAAAATTGTTCATAACTTTATTAAAGTGGAGGGCCACCCTAAAATAAAAAATAGCATTAATATTCTTTAAAAAAATGTAAGAAAAACATTTGAAAAAAAACAAAAATTTTTTTAACTTACCAGAAACCTCTCTTGCTAGGCAGTCTTCATACTCTGCCTCTTCCTATTCCGCGGTGCTTCCTCCTCTTTGGCGAGCGGCATGTGTGTCCCAGAAAACAATAGGGCCATTCACAAAGCGCTGCATGACTAGCGAATGCGAAGTAGGAAACAGGCAGTGAAGATATACTGCCTGTTTCCCTTCATTAAGATGGCGGGGCCGGGGGGGGGGGCGAGATCACAGGCTCACTGGACAGGAAAGTGTACTTATTAAAAGTCAGCAGCTACAGTGTTTGTAGCTGCTGACTTAAAAAAAAAAAGTGCCCAGAACGCCCCTTTAAAGAGGAAGGCAAAGCATAATGGACTACTATGCATCGCATAGTAGCCCATTATGTGTCACTTACCTGACACAGGAGCCAGCGAAGTCACCGCTGTCCCCTGTAGTCCGGCGCATCCATCTTCTCGGTGGGGTCTCGCAGCTCCGCCGCTGTCATTCGGTGAAGCCGCAATGACGTCACTCCCGCGCATGCGCATGGGAGCCGACGCGCACGGCATCGCGCGTCATCTTCGTCATTGACGATGCCACGCTCAGTGCGCCTGTGCACCGCTGTCTACGGCGCATGCACCATAGACAGCGGTGCCTGTCTTTGGGCAAATATCTCCTAAATCGTATAGGTTTAGGAGATATTTCTTGGACCTCCAGGTAAGCCTTAATCTAGACTTACCTGTAGGTCAAAGTGGTTTGTAAGGGTTTACAACCACTTTAAGTGCATATAGTGAAATTGAAAAACACATCTACTATACATAATAGATACATCCAAGATGTATTTTCTTGGATGTATCTATGCTCTAAATTATTGTATTTAATGAAAATGAAAACAGTTTTTTTTTTGTTATTTTAATATCATTTTGATTTTGATGGAACCAGGAAAGGCAAAATTTAAGCAGGTCAAAATTCAACATTAAAGCAAAAGACTTATGATTCCGTAGAAACATGATTCATGTAATTGCCAACAGTTGACATTGACTTGATGTCACATAATATTATTATTTTTATTTTTTTGTCTTGTTCCATATAAAATTAAAAATGAGGATGGCAACTCTGCACAGTGCATGTATAAACAAGGGGAGATACAAGCACAGTGTGGAGCTTCTGTGTCACCATCAATTTTTACTGAACGTTGTGTTTTCTCAGGAGTTCTCCATTGAGTTTATGTTAAGCTGTTGATAGGAGCAAAGCACAACACTCTTTCACTGCTTGAAAAACCAAGAACAGTTCATTTACAAGGAACGCAGTTCATCAATAAAATTGTGTCATGAAAACAGCTTCTCACTGACTTATTTTGGCATATTTAAATGTCTCTATAATGGGAAATATTCTTGCAAGGCAGAGAAAAACTTCATATAGAGAAGATTTATTAAATGGAAATTAGCAGTATCCTCATGCAGAAACTCATAAATAATCCAGCTCCTGTAACACTGGAAAGCAATTAGCTCAGAATTACTGAGCTGGGTATAAAAAATGTATTAGATTTCTTCTATCACCAAATAATAACCAAAACTGTCCAGTGTTTTTCTGCTTGGGAAACGCTTCCATTTGCACAATTGTTTCATTGAACATAGAAGTCCTGAGCGCGCATGCGTGCGATTGCGGGATATGGCTGCCTAATCCCTGCACTCCGCGCCACTGGCCACAACACTTTCGGCTGACGGAGCACTGCCCACCTGCTGACACAAGCAACTGTGCTCCCAGGATAGTGGACACTGCCAGGTACCCGCGAGTATGTACCATTCACAAAAAAACAAAGTGAAACATACTAAACAGCACAAGGGGACACCCGCGGTGGGGAAGGACAAGATGACACCTGAACCTCCTGAGCCTGACGACACCACGAGGCTCTCCACAGCAGGCTCAGCTTCCCCCTCAAGTAGCTTACAACAGTTCCCCTCGGATCTGGTAAGCCCTGAGCAGCATGTTTCAGATGCTGTTTCAGAGGCTATGCTGGCTAAATTCTGCTCCATTGTGAGAGATGAAATCTCCACAGCCTCACGCATACTTTCCTCTAAACTTATGCAAGGCCTTATAGAGCTAGGACACCGCACAAACCAGCTTGAACAGAGGATGGATTTAACCACCACAGTGCTGGAGGGATATGAAGATGAGGTCATGGGCGTCCGCAGAACTTTTTCCAAAGGGGGGCATCATTTCAAGGCCACTCATGCTCCGCCCTTTTTCGACAATCTCATGAAAATCTTTCCACTGGTAATACACATGTGTTATATAACAGATAATTCATCTTCACTTTGTATTGGAAGTTACTCTGGCGGCTGTGTTCCATGCCCATATAGCCTAGAGAATGTACATCTTTTTACATTGCAATACATCTGTTGTGGCCATATTTTGATCTCATACTGTCACTGTATAGGCTGTTTTCATCAAGATAAAAATATGGCAACAACAGATGTATTGCAATGTAAAAAGATGTACATTATATGGGCATGGTACGCAGCCACCTGAGTAACCATATATATATATATATATATATATATATATATATATATATATATATATATATATATATTCAAATTCCAGTTAATAGTGGTAAGTGATCAATCATCAAGGGGGACCCCAGAAACTCAGAACGTGGGGGGGGGCACCTTCTACAGAAAGAATACTCTAAGGTAAGGGG
This sequence comes from Lithobates pipiens, assembly GCF_037356315.1. Taxonomy (NCBI): domain Eukaryota; kingdom Metazoa; phylum Chordata; class Amphibia; order Anura; family Ranidae; genus Lithobates; species Lithobates pipiens. The sequence goes on along the minus strand of NW_027507758.1, from coordinate 143,836,518 downwards.
GGTGGGTTACTAATATATGGAGAAAACCCTTTATATCAATGCCCCTTACACAGGGGCGGACTGACCATTAGGGCAGTCGGGCGCCGACCGAGGGCCCGGTGTCCAGCAGGGGGCCCCACGGTGTTTGCAACCGTAGAGTTAACCCCTTTTTGGAGCTTCCCGTAAAAATCCATTATGGGCATTGGTGCCCGTAAAAAAGATGGCCGCGAGCCGACCATGGAACAGCGCATGCGCCGTTCCAAAGCCGGCCAGGCTCGGAAAAGTTCGTACGCGCTCGGCCGGGCGGCGCATGCGCAGTAACGTAATGACGCCTCCCGGCGCCATTTTCAAATAGACGATCGGGACACTGGCAGAGGAGCCGAGCAGGGGTGAGGACGAGAAGCGTAAACTGTGAGTGAGAGCGGAGGACTTCGCTGGGAGCCCGGAGGCGGCGGAGGGGGAAGCTGTGGCATGCAAGGGAGGGACAGAGACTGATGTGTTCTGTCAACTATCATGTTACTTCTCCACATCATCAGTGCTGTGCCCTCCTCCTGTGCCCATTTCTCCTCTCCACAGGTCAGGGAAGCACTGTGCTGCCCTGACCTGTGGAGAGGAGAAAGAGGCACAGGAGGAAGACACAGCACACTGATAATGTGGAGAAGTAATATGATGGTGGACAGAGGAGGAGGCTAAGGTGAGGAGGACACTATCAGTATCATGTCCACAACCTCTGTCCCCCTCCTGTAGTATATCCGCCAGCTCTGTCCCCCTCCTGTAGTATATCCGCCAGCTCTGTCCCCCTCCTGTAGTATATCCGCCAGCTCTGTCCCCCTCCTGTAGTATATCCGCCAGCTCTGTCCCCCTCCTGTAGTATATCCGCCAGCTCTGTCCCCCTCCTTCTAGTATGTCCGCAACCTCTGCCCCCCTCCTCTAGTATATCCGCAACCTCTGCCCCCCTCCTCTAGTATATCCGCAACCTCTGCCCCCCTCCTCTAGTATGTCCGCAACCTCTGCCCCCCTCCTCTAGTATGTCCGCAACCTCTGCCCCCCTCCTCTAGTATGTCCGCAACCTCTGCCCCCCTCCTCTAGTATATCCGCAACCTCTGCCCCCCTCCTGTATCATGTCCGCAGCCTCTGTCCACCTCCTGTAGTATATCCGCCAGCTCTGTCCCCCTCCTGTAGTATATCCGCCACCTCTGTCCCCCTCCTTCTAGTATGTCCGCAACCTCTGCCCCCCTCCTGTAGTATGTCCGCAACCTCTGCCCCCCTCCTGTAGTATGTCCGCAACCTCTGCCCCCCTCCTCTAGTATATCCGCAACCTCTGCCCCCCTCCTGTATCATGTCCGCAGCCCCTGCCCCCCTCCTGTATCATGTCCGCAGCCCCTGTCCACCTCCTGTATCATGTCCGCAGCCCCTGTCCACCTCCTGTATCATGTCCGCAGCCCCTGTCCACCTCCTGTATCATGTCCGCAGCCCCTGTCCACCTCCTGTATCGTGTCCGCAGCCCCTGTCCACCTCCTGTATCATGTCCGCAGCCCCTGTCCACCTCCTGTATCATGTCCGCAGCCCCTGTCCACCTCCTGTATCATGTCCGCAGCCTCTGTCCACCTCCTGTATCATGTCCGCAGCCTCTGTCCACCTCCTGTATCATGTCCGCAGCCCCTGTCCACCTCCTGTATCATGTCCGCAGCCCCTGTCCACCTCCTGTATCATGTCCGCAGCCTCTGTCCACCTCCTGTATCATGTCCGCAGCCTCTGTCCACCTCCTGTATCATGTCCGCAGCCTCTGTCCACCTCCTGTATCATGATCATGGGTCATGATCATCCACCAAAAGCAACAGGGGGTATAATTCCTGCCGCAGAATGTGCCTCTGCAGCTAAAGAGGGTAGAGACCAATGTATGTAATGTGGGCAGTGTGGCTGGGACACAGGGGGGCCCCATGATCTCCTATTGCCCGGGGGCCCCATGAGTTGTCAGTCCGCCCCTGCCCTTACATTATCATATTCACTCCCCCCTTACATCAGTGACCCCCGACTGGCCGGCGGGGCTTTCACTGACCTCCTCTCAGGTGCACTGTGCAGGGCTCAGTCAGTCGACTCCAGCTTGGAGGTTTTATCCTATAGTCTCCTGTCCACAGTCCACACAAGTCTGACTTCTCCCATGACCCCCATCCCGGCGGTGCTCCCACTCTTGACTCCTCTCCAGACTCCCTCAGAGACTGCAGACATGATACAGGAGATGGTCAGAGACTGCAGACTTGATGCAAGAGCTCAATGCAGCCTCACCAGTGCCCATCAAATTCAGCCTCACTGTGCCCACCAAATGCAGCCTCACTGTGCCCACCAAAGCAGCCTCACTGTGCCCACCAAATGCAGCCTTACTGTGCCAATCAAATGCAGCCTCACTGTGCCCATCAAATGCAGCCTCACTGTGCCCATCAAATGCAGCTTTACTGTGCCGTGAATGCAGTCTCACTGTGCCCATCATTGCAGCCCCTCCTGTGCCCCATGTCCCAGTCTGCAGTCCCTGTCTGTGGGAAGGTGTGTTGTTGATGCTCGGTACAGTACCTTGCATGCCAGCAGGATATCCATGACAGCCAGCAGCCGGGTCTGTTCTCGTTTTGGATGGGGACGGTGCTCCTTCCAGAGGATCTGTCTGCTGTGAGATGGAGTGGTCCCTGGCCACCTGCACCTTCAGCTGTCCTCATTTTCCGGCCACAGTCAGCCTGCCCTCTGGTCCTGGGGAAGTGGAGAGCACTGAGTGGGAGTTGGAGAGAAGGGGGAGCAAAGAGTACTGGCGGGGTTGGAGAACACATGGGTGGGGGCAAAGAGCGAGGGGGAGTGGAGATCACAGGGGTGGGGAGCGGAGAGTACTTGGGGTGCCAACAAGAACAGGGGTAGAGAGCACGGTAGGCTGAGAGCACTGGGGGGGGGGCTAAGAGTGTGGGGTGGTGGAGAGCACTGGGGGGGGCTAAGAGTGTGGGGGGGCAGAAAAACAGGGGTGGAGAGCACGGAGGCTGGAGAGTACTGGGGGGGTGCAAAGAGCAGGGGGAATTGGAGAGCAATGGGGGGGAGCTTGAGAGCACCAGTGGGGGCCAGAAAGAACAGGGGTGGAAAGCACGGGGGACTGGAGAGCACTATGGGGGGTCGAGAACACATGGGTGGGGGCAAAATGCAGGGGGAGTGGAGAGTACAGGGATGGGGAGTGGAGAGTGCTGGGGGGGAGCCAAAAAGAACAGGGGTGGAGAGCACGGAGGGTAGAGAGCACTGGGGGGGGGGCTGGAGAGCACCAGGGGGCAGAAAGAACATGGGTGGGGAGAATGGGGGGCTGGAGAGTGATGGGGAGAGCTGAAGAGCACTGGGGGGAGGAGAAAGAACAGGGGGGAGAGCACTGGGGGGAGTGGAGAACACTGAGGGTAGAGCACTGGGGGGGAAAGAACAGGGGGAGAGAGGAGAGTGCGGGGGAGGAGAGCACTGGGGGAGAGCACTGGGGGGAGTGGAGGGCACTGGGGGGGAAAGAACAGGGGGGAGAGCAATGGGGTGGAGAACGGGGGGAGAGCACGGAGGGGAGAGGACTGGGGGGAGTGGAGAGCACTGTGGGGGGAGAACAGGGGGGGAGCACTGGGTGGAGTGGAGAGCAGTGGGGGGAACAGGGGGGAGAACAGGTGGGAGAGCACTGGGGGGGAGAGCACTGGGATGGTGGCTAGAGAAGGATGGGGAGAGCTGGAGAGCAGCAAGAACAGGGGAGGAGAAAACTGGGGGGGGGGCAGGAGAGTGTGGTGGTGGAGGAGAGCACTGTGGGGGGGCAGGATAGTGTGGTGGAGGAGAGCACTGGAGGGGGTGGCAGGAGAGTGTGGTGGTGGAGGAGAGCACTGGAGGGGGGCAGGAGAGTGCGGTGGTGGAGGAGAGCACTGGGGGGAGGAGAGTGCGGTGGTGGAGGAGAGCACTGGGGGGGGCAGGAGAGTGTGGTGGTGGAGAAGAGCACTGGGGGGGCAGGAGATTGTGGTGGTGGAAGAGAGCACTGGGGGGGGGGAGGAGAGTGTGGTGGTGGAGGAGAGCACTGGGGGGGGCAGGAGAGTGTGGTGGTGGAAGAGAGCACGGGGGGCAGGAGAGTGCGGTGGTGGAGGAGAGCACTGGGGGGGGGCAGGGGAGTGTGGTGGTGGAGGAGAGCACTGGGGGGGGAGGAGAGTGCGGTGGTGGAGGAGAGCACTGGGGGGGGCAGGAGAGTGCGGTGGTGGAGGAGAGCACTGGGGGGGCAGGAGAGTGCGGTGGTGGAGGAGAGCACTGGGGGGGCAGGAGAGTGCGGTGGTGGAGGAGAGCACTGGGGGGAGCAGGAGAGTGCAGTGGTGGAGGAGAGCACTGGAGGGGGGGCAGGAGAGTGCAGTGGGGGAGGAGAGCACTGGGGGGGGAGAGTGCGGTGGTGGAGGAGAGCACTGGGGGGGGCAGGAGAGTGTGGTGGTGGAGGAGAGCACTGGAGGGGCAGGAGAGTGTGGTGGTGGAAGAGAGCACTGGGGGGGGGCAGGAGAGTGTGGTGGTGGAGGAGAGCAATGGGGGGGCAGGAGAGTGTGGTGGTGGAAGAGAGCACAGGGGCAGGAGAGTGCGGTGATGGAGGACAGCACTGGGGGGGGGGGGGCAGGAGAGTGTGGTGGAGGAGGAGAGCACTGGGGGGGGGCAGGAGAGTGCGGTGGTGGAGGAGAGCACTGCAGCCCCCCCCCCGCTCCTCCTATTCAGGCACTGTGGCACGGATGGGCATCTAACGCCTCTGGATCACAGCGCTGGATCGGCTCATGTGATAGGCGGGACGTGATTCTCTCTACTATCACACGAGCTGGTCTGGGGGGGGCGGGACAGTGTTACAGACGGCCGCCGAACACAGAGCCAGCGCTGTGAACCAGAGGAGAGAGCGGAGGATGCAGCATGGCGGCGGCAACACCTTGGGGATTCCAGGGGGGGGGCACTTGACCCCCCTTGCCCGCTGCTGCGGACGCCCATGGATGAGGTTGATAAACTGATTGCTGCGATTACTAGTAAAAAAAAAAATATTAATAAAATTGGCATGAAACTATCCCCTATTTTGTAGGTGCTATAACTTTTGCGCAAACCAATCAATATATGCTTATTGCGATTTTTTTACCAATAATATGTAGAAGAATACATATCGGCCTAAACTGAGGAATAAAAAGTTAAAAATAATGCGTTTTTTTCAAAATTTACGCTCTTTTTTTGTTTATAGCACAAAAAATAAAAACTGCAGAGGTGATCAAATACCACCAAGAAAGCTCTATTTGTGGGGAAAAAAGGACATCAAATTTGTTTGGGAGCCACATCGTACGACCGCGCAATTGTCAGTTAAACCAATGCAATGCCGAATCGCAAAAAGTGGTCTGGTCTTTGGCCAGCCAAATGGTCCAGGGCTTAAGCGGTTAAAATACAACATGTGTTAAACGGATAGCAGACCCTGAAGGTAGATACCTTCTGCTCATTGGTACTATCCGGGATACAGAGGATACTATAATAACCTATTATGCTCCCAATTCTAACCCGGGACCCTTCTTGTCAGATCTGTTCCCTGTTGACATCACACCAAAGGGGGACCCTGCTGTTAGCAAGGGAGTCGAATGTAGCCCTGGATCCTATATTGGACAAATACCTCTCTGAACGAGTGGCAGCCACATCTGCAGCGAAAACATTTACCCACTCCCTATGCTCTCATGATCTGGTAAACCCCTGGAGGGAAATGTACCCGTTGAGTCAAGATTACATGTTTTACTCCCACCCTCACCATTCACACTCTAGAATTGACCATGTGATAATGCTTCAAAAACATCTCCCTTTAATAGAATCAGTGTCCATCCTGGCAGCCCCCTGGACAGATCATGACCCCCTTTTAGTAGTTTGCCGGTGTTTTGCCAAAAAGTGTCCAACCATCAGATAGTGTCCGCCCCGTACTGCGCAGGCGCAGCGCTTGCGCACTACGGAGGAGAAGGAGACTCCGAAAGTCTCCAAAGAAGAACGGCAACTGCACACTGAGTCCAGGTGCAAGCCCCACCATCCAAGTGGCCATACGGTAGCACATAGTAACAGGGGTCCTCGCGGGCTCGATTCACTCGCCACGCTTCGGGCTTGGCCTCGCTCGCCACGCTTCGGGCATGGCCTCGCTTCGCTCGGCTCTTTTTATTCTAACTCTATGTCCACTTGGATGGTGGGGCTTGAACCTGGACTTACTGTGCAGGCGCCATTCATCTTCGGAGCCTTTCAGCTTCTCCTTGTCCTCTGTACTGCGCAAGCGCAGTACAGGGTGGACACTATCCGACACATCACCAGTCTTTAGTTCATAACCCCCAACATTTCTCTTGGATCATGAATAGCTGTTATCTCTGCAAGACATTCAGGAAGACCTGTTAAACTCCTCAATTTAATATTTTCCCTCTGTGGGGCCTATAAAGCGGTGCTCAGAGGTCACATTATCCAAATAGCATCAAAACCCAAAAAAGAACGAAAAAATGACAGATAACATTGTAATCCCGGCTGGACTCTATTTCTGCAGCTTTTAAGCAAAACCACACACCCGCAAATCGTAAACTTTGGACCAGGCTGGCACAGAATTAGACTTATATCTCACTGATCAGGCAGAACGTGCATTGCGCTGGTCTCACCAGCATTGGTATATCAAAGTACACAAACCAAATACGATGCTGGCCAAGAGGTTACATACATTTAATTCCAAACCTACCCCTATTACTTTACGCACTCGACATCTAGTACTCACTACTAGCAACCCGATCCGTATACTGGACGAATTTCGCCATAGACTCGACCAAGCAGTACTCAGCCCAAGACCATATGACTGAATGGGACAGGGCGGATTTTCTGCAGCGTACTTCGCTGCCCACCTTATCTGAGGCGCAAGTGGACCTCATGGACCGTGACATCCAAGAATTGGGAGTCTGACAATGTATTAAAGACTTAAAAATAGGGAAGAGGCCGGGTCTGGATGGCTTTACGGCACTTTACTATAGAAAGCTAGTGGAGGTCTTAGACTCTCCCTTGACGGCTATGTTTAATTCTGTTAAAAACGGTCAGAATTTTTCACTTGACCTTCTGACAGCTAATATAGTGATGTTGCTGAAGCCTGACCATGACCATACCTCCTGGGCTAATATCCGACCTATATCACTAATCAATGTTGACATGAAGATCCTCACTAAAGTTTTGGCTAACCGTTTGAATTCGTTCCTCCTCCACTTAATTAAAAAAGACCAAATAGGTTTTGTACCGCTGAGACAGGCAGGGGATGCCATTAGGAGAATTATCCAACTGCAGCATCTCGCTCCTAACCGCTCCTTGGAAACTAGGCTTTTGTCACTGGATGTGAACAAGGCCTTTGACACCTTGTCTTGGCCATATCTCATGACAGTACTCTGGCACTGTATGATGCCCCTCAAGCTAAAATAAAATACTATGGGTTTGAATTCTCTATTTTTCCTATCTGGAGGGGCACCTGGCAGGGCTGTCCACTTTCGCCTCTCTTGTTCATCCTGCCAATGGAACCGCTGGCAGAGGCAACTCGTTCACATCCAGATATAAAAGGTATTGAAGTGGCGGGCTCAGTTCACAAGATCTCTTTGTTTGCGGATGACATCCTACTGACAATGTGTCATGGTTATGCAGTGATCTTCCTGTGTTTGCTTACCTTCCCTCATGTCTTCAGACTAAGAGATCAGCCACTTCCACCTGGTGGTTTTTATAACCTCTCCTCTAAGCATGGCTCCACCCCAGGCCCTATCAGGGAGCCCTATATTAACCTGTGCACTGCAGGCCATCAGTGCTGATCAATCATTGTGTATTCCTTTGTGTGTTAGCTTCCTGTTTCCTGCCGTGTGCTCTGATTCTGTTTTCCGTTACCGACTTTGGCGTGTCTTGACTATCCCTTTTTGCCTGTGATCCTGACCTTTTGGCGTGTACCCGACTATTTTTGTCTGCTTGTGGCCCCGACCTTGGCTTTGTCCCTCACCATCCCTATCCTCCTGTTGCCTACTGTGGGTGTGAGCTGGGGGACCCTGGGGGTCGCGACCTGGAGCCAGTTGCAGCCAAGTCCATCCTCACCACTAGAGGCGCTGGTGCACACCTGCTGGCTCTTAGACTCCGCGCCCCAGGGAATCTTACGCTCTAACCCCAGTGGGATCTGTCCCCTGTCTGCAGCAGTCAGCCGTAGGGTCCACAACCTTACGGTGCACTCCTGATCCCTACGGTGTGCACCTGTCACCTCGCCTCAAGGTGACCTGACACAATGACATCACATAGAATCTCATTGCCTAACCTGTTCTCCATTTTGGAGACCTTTGCATCTCTTTTGGGTCTACATGTTAACCCTACTAAGTCTAAGGCAATGTCTGTAAATCTTTCCCCTCCGGAATTGACCTCTCTAAAAGAGAACTTTCCATTTCAATGGCCTCCCCCACTGCCCTATTTAGGCATATAGCTCACCCCTAAATATGATATGAGTTTAGTAGGCTGCCTGCACACAGCTACTAATGGCTCCAGCCACATAAAAACAAATTGCTGATGGTAAGGGACACAGTGCCCATGTGAATGAGGCATTATTTTCACCTGGTAATCCTGTAAATAACACACTGTCTTTCCCTGGGTGACTATGCTCATTTCTCCACCATATTTATGGAGGGAGTCGTGGCTATCATCCAGGCTGGTCTGCCTTTGCCTTTGTTCATTTCAATTACATAGGGAGATTAGTAGTTTACAGAAGGGAGATAATGTTTTCACTTGCTTGCCTTTAAGTTTGGGAGAAAACATTTGAACATGACCCCTGATTTACATTGGCAAATTAAAGATACCTGTGACCTATCCAAAAACCATACAGATAAACTCACTTATCTATCTGATCGTGCAAGTCAGGTAGATCTAGGTCCCAATGGTATTTGCAACGTCACAAATATTGCACATAGTAAGTCACCCACAACTTTATTTTCAGGAAAGAAAAAAAATCGTATTTGTTATATTTGAGCAATGTTGATATGCACAAGTATGTTTAAAGCAATGAACAGCAATTTCTTTTCCCTAAAGTTTAGTTATATGGAAGAATAACCATGCTTCCAAATATACACAGCACTGACTTTATGCAATATCAATCAAGATACAAAATACATAAGATCACCTGATGTATTTTTAATTAGTTTAAGAGCTTTTCTCCTTTACACAAAGGACATAAACAACATCTGGAACAATTCCATTTCAAAATGCTAAGTTGATCACAGATATCACTGCTCTGTGGTTTTTATTTAAAGGGATTGTATAGCGCTTTTGTATATATTTTCAGTATTTCTATATTTTTTTATTATCTTGGGTTAGTAAAGAAATAATTGCATATAGAATGTCATACAGTGCTTACCATTTCCAGGTATATAGCACAGCTCAATGCTCAGTTTATCTGTTTACTAGGCAAAATGTAACCACTTCAGCCCCAGAAGAATTGGCTGCTCAATTACCAGGCCATTTTTCATGATACGGCACTGCATCTCTTTATCTGACAATTGCACGGTCGTGCGATATTGTATCCTAACAAAATTAATGTCTTTTTTTCCCACAAATAGAGCTTTCTTTTGGTGGTATTTGATAATCTCTGTGTTTGTTTGTTTTGTGCACTATAAACAAAAAAAGAGCGACAATTTTGAAAAAAAAACGAAATATTTTGTACTTTTTGCTGTAATAAATAGCCCCAATTTTTTTTAAAAAGCAAATTTTCTTCCACAGTTTAGGCCAATGTGTGTTCTTATACATATTTTTTGTAATAAAAATCGCAAAAAGCGTATATTGATTGGTTTGCGCAAAAGTTATAGCGTCTATAAAATAGGGGTTCGATTTATGGCATTTTTATTGTTATTATTTTTTTACTAGTAATGGTGGCGATCTGCGATTTTTATTGAGACTGTGACATTAAGGCGGACACCTCAGACACTTTTGACACATTTTTGGGTCGATTGACAGTTATACAGAGATCAGTGCTATAAAAATACACTGATTACTGTATAAATGTCACTGGCAGGGAAGGGGTTAACACTAGGGTTCGATCAAGGGGTTAACTGTGTTCCCTATGTGTGTGTTCTAACACAGGCTTTCACACTGGAGACTATGGTGCAGCTGTTTGAGGGCGGATGCCCTCGGTGTGATAGGGATCTTATGCAAGCTGTACACTCACTACTTTACATTGTAGGAAAGTGTCATTTCTTCAGTGTTGTCACATGAAAAGATATAATAAAATATTTACAGAAATGTGAGGGGTGTACTCACTTTTGTGAGATACTGTATAAACTGTACAACTCAGTTGAACAACAAACTGAAATAAAAAGCCAAACTAATATGGCTGCATAAGTGTGCACAACCTTAACCACTTGCCGCCCGCCCTATAACAGAAACACGGCGACAAAGTGGTTTCAAAATCCTGACCGGACGTCATATGACGTGATCAGGATTTTGAGCCGCTACGTGCCCCCGCGGGCGCGCATCGCGGCGAACGTTGTTGCAGGGTGTCAGTCTGACACCCCACAACTATGATCTTGGTAAAGAGTCTCCGATGGAGACTCTTTACCACGTGATCAGCTGTGTCCAATCACGGCTGACCACAGTGTAAATAGGAAGAGACGCGAGTAGAGGAGAGCCGATCGGCTGCTCCTCTGACAGAGGATGCCCACACTGGACCACCAGGGATGCACACCCCCGAGGATGCCCACACTGGACCACCAGGGACGCCACTAGACCACCAAGGATGCCCAGCACCAGGTATGCCCCCCTACACCACCAGGGATTCCAGTCAGTGCCCACAATGGATGCCAATCAGTGCCCACAATGGATGCCAGTCAGTGCTCACAATGGGCATCACTGATTGGCATGCATTATTGTTTGGCACTGATTGGCATCCATCAGTACAGTATAATACAATACAATGCCGTCTATCAGTGCCCATCTGTGCCGCCTATCAGTGCCCATCCAAAGTTTTGACACAAACATTTTCGGTATTTTTTTATTTGTTTAGCAAAAAATAAAAACCGTAGAGGAGATCAAATACCACCAAAAGAAAGCTCTATTTGTGGGAAAAAAATTATAATAATTTCATTTGGGTACAGTGTAGCATGACTGCGCAATTGTCATTCAAAGTGCGACATCTGGGCAGGAAGGTGTTTAAGTGCTTGGTATTGAAGTGGTTAAACTAATACTTTGTTGGAGCACCTTTTGATTTTATTACAGCACTTAGTCTTTTTGGGCATGAGCCTTGACTTGGCAATATTTGCCCGCTCTTCTTTGCAAAAACACTCCAAATCTGTCAGATTGCAAAGGCATCTCCTGTGTACAGCCCTCTTCAGATCACCCAGCAGATTTTCACTCAGATTTATATCTGACCTCTGGCTGGGCCATTCCAAAACTTGAATCTTTCCTTTGTTGATTTGAATGTATGCTTTGGGCCGTTGTCATGCTGAAAGATGAAGTCCCTCTTCGTGTTCAGCTTTCTAGCAGAAGCCTGAAGGTTTTGTATTATTATTGACTGGTATTTGGAACTCTTCATAATACCCTCTACCTTGACTAAGGCCCCCGTTTCAGCTGAAGAAAAACAGCCCCAAAGCATGATGCTGCTACCATGCTTCAGTGGGTATGGTGTTCTTTTGGTGATGTGCAGTGTTGTTTTTGCGCCCAACATATCTTTTGGAATTATGCCCAAAAAGATCAACCTTGGTTTCCTCAGACCATAACACATTTTCCCACAGGCTTTTGGGAGACTTCAGATGTGTTTTTGCAAAATTTAGCCAGGCTTGGATGTTTTTCTTTGTAAGAAAAGGCTTCCATCTTGCCACTTTACCCCATAGCCCAGACATATGAAAAATATGGGAGATTGTTGTCACATGTACCACACAGCCAGTACTTGCCAGATATTCCTGCAGCTCCATTAATATTGCCGTAGGCCTCTTGGCAGCCTTCCTGACCATTTTTCTTCTTGTCTTTTCAATTTTGGAGGGACGTAGAGTTCTTGGTAATTATTAGTTACTATAAAAACAATTAAAGTGCAAATGCTGTTAAAAAAAAGTGCAAAAGAAAAAATGTCATGCTGACACAGTGAACAAAAAGTGCTTAGTGGAAGAAAATATTATTCATTAGTAAAGTTCATGCATTGAAAATTCATATGTGTTCAAAATATTTACAGTCCATATTGCAATCCCAGGAAAAATCCAAGATTATTATTATCCCTTTCTTGGATTTTTCCTGGGATTGCAAAATGGACTGCAAATATTTTGAACACATATGAATTTTTGATGCATGCACTTTGCTAATGAATAATATTTTCTTGCACTAAGCCCTTTTTGTTCACTGTGTCAGCACACCGTTTTTTCTCTTTTTTAAACATTTGCACTTGGTTGTTTCATAGAAACAAATACATTTTGTATGACATATGAATTATTTTACGCAATGACACAGAGTTTATCATTATACATGATTGCTGAATTCATTTCATATGTGTACAGTAAGGGATTAGGTTAATAGCAGTGGGTTCCCTATCACCAGATTGTGGGATTTTAGATTTATGCTGCTTCCTTCTTTTTTCCTGCCAATTAACTGGTGATCATAGGCATGCGCCTGGGCACACCCTAATCACTCCAATTACATTAGCATTATCGCTCTGTGTGCAGGAAGGGACGTGTGAAATATTTCCCTCTGACCAGTCCTGCCATTCATTAAGTGTTACCGTACTTTTCTTTCACTGTACCAGCTCTACCATAAGCCCTTGTACACACGGTCGGAGATTCCGACGGAATGTGTCTGATTGTGTGTGGTCTCCATCGGACTGTTTCTGTCGGAGTATCCGACGGACCAAGTTTTCCAACTTGTTGGTAAAATTTTCAGACAAAATACTCCGATCATGTGTAGAGAATTCCGATCGGACAAAGTGCCACGCATGCTCAGATCAAATTCCTACATCAAAGCTATTGGCTACTAGCCTGATGGTAGTCCCGTTGTAATGAAATAACGTCATTATGTTCTGAATGATCGGATTTTCCGACAACTTTGTCCGACCAAGTGTATGCAACAGTTTCGGACAAAATCCGTCAGACAAAATCCGACGGATTTGGTTGCCGGAATGTCCGCCCGTGTGTACAAGGGCTAAGAGTGTGTGTGTATAGTTTTATATATATATATATATATATATATATATATATATATATATATATATATATATATATATATATATATATACAGTATGTGACAAAAGTGAGTACACCCCTCACATTTTTGTAAATATTTTAATATATATCGTTTCATGTGATGACAACACTGAAGAAATGACACTTTGCTACAATGTACTGTAAAGTAGTAAGTGTACAGCTTGTATAACAGTGTAAATTTGTTGTCCCCTCAAAATAACTCAACACACAGCCATTAATGTCTAAACAGCTGGAAACAAAAGTGAGTACACCCCAAGTGAAAGTGTCCAAATTGTGCCATTTTCCCTCCCTGGTGTCATGTGGCTCGTTAGTGTTACAAGGTCTCAGGTGTGAATAGGGAGCAGGTGTGTTAAATTTGGTGTTATTGCTCTCACTCTCTCATACTGTTCACTGGAAGTTCAACATGCCATTCATGGCAAAGAACTCTCTGAGGATCTGAAAAATAGAATTGTTGCTCTACATAAAGATGGCCTAGGCTATAAGAAGATTGTCAAGACCCTGAAACTGAGCTGCAGCACAGTGGCCAAGACCATACAGTGGTTTAACAGGACATGTTCCGCTCAGAACAGGCCTCGCCATGGTCGACCAAAGAAATTGAGTGCAGGTGCTCAGCATCATATGCAGAGGCTGTCTTTGGGAAATAGAAGTATGAGTGCCACCAGCATTGCCGCAGAGGTTGAAGGGGTCTGGAGTCAGCCTGTCAGTGCTCAGACCATATGCCACACACTGCATCAAATTGGTGTGCATGGCTGTCGTCCCAGAAGGAAGCCTCTTCTAAAGATGATGCACAAGAAAGCCCACAATCTGTGTACTGTGACATACTGAAGCAGAGCATGATGCCCTCCCTTCAGAGACCAGGCCACAGGGCAGTATTTCAACATAATAATGACCCCAAACACACCTCAGGATGACCACTGCCTTGCTAAAGAAGCTGAGGGCAAAGGTCAGGAACTGGCCAAGCATGTCTCCAGACCTAAACCCTATTGAGCACCTGTGGGGCATTCTCAAAATGGAAGGTGAAGTGCAAGGTCTCTAACATCCACCAGCTCCGTGATGTCATCATGGAGGAGTGGAAGAGGACTCCAGTGGCAACCTGTGAAGCTTTGGGGAACTCCATGCCAAAGAGGATTAAGGCAGTGCTGGAAAATAATGGTGGCCACACAAAATACTGACACTTTGGGCAAAATTTGGACATTTTCACTTAGGGGTGTACTCACCTTTGTTGCCAGCGGTTTAGACATTAATGGCTGTGTGTTGAGTTATTTTGGGGGGACAGTAAATTTACCCTGTTATACAAGCTGTACACTCACTACTTTACATTGTAGCAAAGTGTCATTTCTTCAGTGTTGTCACATGAAAAGATATAATAAAATATTTACAAAAATTTAATCCCCCGGGACTGTGACATCATAAGGGGCAGGGTCACCATGTGACATCCCCCGGTGACCCCGCCCCTTAAGCCTATATAAGACGCTGCGCAACGTGTCCCCGGCATTACAGCGGGAGTGTCAGGTCACCTAGAGCCCAGGTGACAGGTGCACACCGTAGGGTTGGGGATGCACCGCAAGGCTGTGGACCCTACGGCTAACGGCTGCAGACGGGGGACAGATCCCACTGGGGTAAGAGCGTAAGATTCCCCGGGGCGCAGAGTCTAAGAGCCAGCTGGTGTTCACCAGAGCTTCGAGTGGTGAAGATGGTCTTGGCTGCAACTGGCTCCAGGTCGCGACCCCCAGGGTCCCCCAGCTCACACCCACAGTAGGTAACAGGAGGATAGGGATGGTGAGGGACAAAGCCAAGGTCGGGACCACAAGCAGAACAGAATAGTCGGGTACACGCCAATAGGTCAGGGTCACAGGCAAGCAGGGATGGTCAGAACACGCCAAGGTCGGTAACGGAAATCAGAAGCAGAGCACACGACAGGAAATAGGAAGCTAATACACAAAGGTTGATCAGCAGGATAGGCTAGCAGTGCAAAGGTTAATATAGTGTAGTCTGATAGGGGCTAGGGTGGAGCCATTCCAGAGGAAGGAAATAAAAGCAGTCAGGTGAAGCTCGGCTGGTCTCTAGAAATGAACACATGCAGACAGGTAAGGAGAACAACTCTAATGCATAACCATGACAGTACCCCCCCTCTTACGAGGCCTCCCCCTCCCCCGCCTGGGACCAGGTTTAGAGGGGAACTTCAAATGAAACTTCCTCAACAGACGAGGTGCAAAGACCTCGGAAGCCGAAATCCACGACCTCTCCTCAGGACCAAAACCTTTCCAGTACACGAGGTACTGGAGAATGCCTCTACAGAGTCGGGAATCCAAAATTTGGCTAACCTCGTACTCCTGATCATCCTCAGAGACCGGTGCTATGGTAGGGGAAGGACGAGAGAACTTATTGAGGACTAACGGCTTTAGAAGGGCAACATGGAAGGAGTTAGAGATTTTGAGGCTTTTGGGAATCTGGAGCTTGAAACAAACCGGATTCAGTTTAGAAATTATGGTGTATGGACCAATGAATCGTGGGGCAAATTTGAGGGAAGGAACCCGGAGTTTGATGTTCCTGGTGGAGAGCCAGACTTTGTCTCCTGGCTGAAGAGGGTGGCTTACGCCTGCGACGGTCAGCAAAACTCTTGAATTTGTTGGCAGCTTTCTGGAGGGAATCATGAACGTCAGCCCACATGGAATTGAATGATTCCTGAACAGTAGCCAAAGCTGGAATGTCAGAAGAACAAATCATAGGAAGGGGAAGCTGAGGATGTCTTCCATAAACAGTGAGGAAGGGTGTTTTCTGAGAACTGACGTTAACATGATTATTGTGGGAGAACTCAGCCCACGGTAATAGTGATGCCCAATCATCATGATGAGCAGAGACCAAGGTACGGAGAAAGACCTCTAGCTCCTGATTAACTCTCTCAGTCTGGCCATTGGATTGGGGATGATAAGAAGAGGTAAAATCCAAGGTAATGTCGAGGGATTTGCAAAAGGCTACCCAAAAACGAGAAGTAAATTGCACACCCCTGTCCGAGACGACATGCGAAGGAACACCATGAAGGCGGAAAATCTCTCGTACAAAAATGGGAACCAAGGCAGGGGCAGAAGGGAGACCAGGAAGAGGAACAAAATGAGCCATCTTGGAGAACCGATCGATTACTACCCAAATGGCAGTATTATTCTCCGATAGTGGAAGATCAGTGATAAAATCCATGGCGATATGAGACCAGGGCTCCTTAGGAATGGGCAAGGGCATGAGAAGACCAGCAGGGGCTTGAGTGGAAGATTTAGACTGAGCACAGACGTGACAAGCCTTAACATAGTCTTTAACATCCGAGTGGAGATTAGGCCACCAGTAGTGACGACTGATAAGCAGGAAGGATCGGAGGAACCCAGCATGACCTGCCATCTTGGAATCATGTCCCCAACGAAGGATCTTGGTTCTTAGTTCCGTGGGAACAAAGGTCTTACCAGGAGGAATCTTTGATTCCAGGGTGGTAGAATGGGCAACAATGCAAGAGGTAGGAATGATCGGCTCAGGATCAGGGTTGGACTCCTCGTCCAAGGTGTCAAATGACCTAGAGAGCGCATCAGCTCGACCGTTGCAGGAACCAGGTTTGTACGTAATCGTGAATTTAAAACGAGAAAAGAAGAGACTCCACCTGGCCTGTCTGGGGTTCAGACGTTTAGCATTCTGTAGGTACTGTAGATTCTTATGATCAGTAAAGATCGTTATGGAGTGAGGGGAACCTTCCAAGAGATGACGCCACTCCTCCAACGCCAGTTTAATTGCGAGAAGTTCCCGATCACCAATGGCATAATTTCTCTCTGCCTGAGAAATTTTTTTGGAGAAGAACGCACATGGTTGACGTTTCTTCTCAAAGTCCTGAAGAAGCACAGCTCCCACCCCCATCGAAGAAGCGTCTACTTCAATAAAAAATGGGTCTTCAGGATTTGGTCTCCTCAAGAGGGGTCCAGAGACAAAGGCCTGTTTCAGATCGTGAAACGCAGAGACAGCCTCGGAAGACCAGTCTTTGGCATTAGCACCCTTCTTGGTCAAAGCGATAATAGGCGCAGCAATGGAAGAGTAATTCCTTATGAACTGCCTATAATAATTTGTGAAGCCAAGGAAGCGCTGTGTGGCCTTGAGGCTAGCAGGAAGGGGCCAGTTGGTAATGGCAGAGACCTTTCCGGGATCCATGCGAAGACCCTCACTAGAAACAAAACATCCCAGAAACAGGACCTCGGAACATTCAAAGGAACATTTCTCCATCTTGGCATAGAGATTGTTCTCTCTAAGGCGCTGAAGTACGGTGCGTACATGGTTTCTGTGAGCAGGCAGATTTTGGGAAAAGATGAGAATGTCATCCAGATAGATGACAACAAACTGGTACAGTAGATCCCTGAATATTTCGTTGACAAAGTTCTGGAACACAGCTGGAGCATTACACAAACCAAAAGGCATAACCAAGTACTCGTAATGCCCGTCCCTAGTGTTAAATGCGGTCTTCCATTCGTCACCTTCTCGTATTCGAATGAGATTGTATGCACCTCTGAGATCCAATTTAGTGAAAATGGAAGCCCCCTTCAACCTGTCAAATAGCTCAGATATTAGAGGTAAGGGGTAACGGTTTTTAATAGTCACAGAGTTTAAAGCTCTATAGTCAATGCAGGGCCTGAGGGTGCCATCCTTTTTGGCAACGAAAAAGAACCCTGCTCCTGCAGGCGATGAGGATTTCCGGATGAAACCTCTCTCCAAATTCTCAGCGACATACTCAGACATGGCTTGGGTCTCTGGAATGGATAAAGGGTAGGTACGACCCCTGGGCAGGGTTGCTCCAGGGACAAGGTCAATAGCACAGTCAAAAGATCTGTGAGGAGGAAGTACCTCAGCAGACTTCTTACAGAACACATCCCGGAAATCGCTATAAGCCGCAGGAAGATCGGACGAGACAGATGTGGTAGCAATGGGAAGTTTCCTCTTGGGGGTCACCTTGGAAAGACAAGACGAGAAACACGAAGGACCCCAGGCCAGGATCTGCCCAGATACCCAGTCCACATGTGGCGAGTGGAGCTGCAGCCAAGGAAGACCCAATACAACGGGGGTAGAGGCCTTGGGTAGGATGAGGAAGGAGATCCACTCCTGGTGGAGTATCCCTACCGACATCCTAATAGGTAGCGTCTGGAAACGGATAGGACCCCCTGGGAGCACAGTGCCATCAATTGCCGAGACTACTAGTGGAGTAGCGAGGGGAGAAAGGGTAAGCTTCAAAGAAGAGGCAGTTCTCCAGTCCATAAAATTGCCGGCAGCCCCGGAGTCCAGATATGCTAGGACTGATTGGGGAGAAGTGCCTACATGGAGGAACACCGGAAGAAGGAGACGAGAAGGTGATGTTTCTGGGTCCAATACTCCACCTTCCAAATGTATTAGACCCGAGCGTTTCCCGGACGGAGCGAGCAGGAGTCACGAAAATGACCCTTTCCCCCACAATAAAGACACAAGCCCAGAGTTCTGCGTCTAGCACGTTCTTCGGGGGTTAGTCTGGTCCGGCCCAGCTGCATGGGCTCCTCAGCAGACGGAGGATGCTCCACAGGGCGACGGGGAAAAAGCTCAGGCTGACTAGAACCTGGGGGGTGCTGGCGTCTTTTTTCTAAGGACCTCTCCTGGAAGCGAATGTCAATTTGATTACATAAGGAAATGACTTCGTCTAGACCGGCGGGGATAGCTCTTCCTGCTAATTCGTCCTTCACTCGGTCTGAGAGGCCATGTAAAAAGGTTGCGACCAGGGCCTCATTGTTCCAGCTCAATTCCGCTGTAAGGATACGGAACTGAAGTGCATATTGGCCCACTGAACCAGATTCTTGGCGAAGGCGTAAAAGGGCACTAGCCGCAGAAGAAACCCGAGCTGGCTCCTCAAAGATGTTACGAAAGAGCTTCAAGAAGTCGGACAGGCTTGAAACCACTGGATCATTTTTCTCCCACAGGGGGGCAGCCCAGGCTAAAGCTTCACCGGAGAGGAGGGAAATGATATAGGCTACCTTTGCCCGATCAGATAGAAAGTTTTGAGGCTGGAGCTCAAAATGAATGGTGCATTGGCTGAGGAAGCCCCTGCAGGCCTTGGAGTCCCCAGAGAAACGGGACGGAGCAGGCAGTACTAATGAATGCGTGGATGCGACTGGTGCGATAGGTGCAGTCGCAGACTGTACTTGAGGCTGCGGGTTCGGGGTTCCCAAGGAAGCCTGTAGCTGCTCGAAGCGTGAAGCCAGATCCTGGAGGAATCGCATCACCTGAGTCTGATTCGATTCCTGGGTCTCGAGTCTCCGCACTATGCCCTGCAATGGATCGACTGCAGGGAGCGGCACGTCAGCCGGGTCCATGGCTGATCAAACTGTCAGGTCACCTAGAGCCCAGGTGACAGGTGCACACCGTAGGGTTGGGGATGCACCGCAAGGCTGTGGACCCTACGGCTGACGGCTGCAGACGGGGGACAGATCCCACTGGGGTAAGAGCGTAAGATTCCCCGGGGCGCGGAGTCTAAGAGCCAGCTGGTGTTCACCAGAGCTTCGAGTGGTGAAGATGGTCTTGGCTGCAACTGGCTCCAGGTCGCGACCCCCAGGGTCCCCCAGCTCACACCCACAGTAGGTAACAGGAGGATAGGGATGGTGAGGGACAAAGCCAAGGTCGGGACCACAAGCAGAACAGAATAGTCGGGTACACGCCAATAGGTCAGGGTCACAGGCAAGCAGGGATGGTCAGAACACGCCAAGGTCGGTAACGGAAATCAGAAGCAGAGCACACGACAGGAAATAGGAAGCTAATACACAAAGGTTGATCAGCAGGATAGGCTAGCAGTGCAAAGGTTAATATAGTGTAGTCTGATAGGGGCTAGGGTGGAGCCATTCCAGAGGAAGGAAATAAAAGCAGTCAGGTGAAGCTCGGCTGGTCTCTAGAAATGAACACATGCAGACAGGTAAGGAGAACAACTCTAATGCATAACCATGACAGGGAGAGAGTGTCGTGTCAACATCGGAAGGAAGATGAAGAAGACGGCAGAGACGAACGAGAAGACCGTTCCAACACTAGTAAAAGAGCTGGAAGAAGATAGTGGAGGAGCCCGGCAGAAGAACCAGAGAGTGGGAGAAGAGGACGGAAAGCGCGGAGAAGTCGAAAGAAGACCCCCGGATGATGACAAAGGAGAAAACCGGGCTCCTCCGCTAGCAAAAGAGTGGGAAAAGAGCAGAAGATAGTGGAGGAGCCCGGCGAGAAGACCCTTGAAGTCAGAAGAAGACCCCCGGAGCTGCCTAATAAACTATTTTAAAAACCGGTGTAGTGTGTTTTTTTATTGCCACTTTTCCCCCCAGGTGAATGGGTAGGGGTACGATGTACCCCATACTCATTCACATAGGGTAGGGGGCTGGGATCTGGGGGCCCCCTTATTAAAGGGGGCTCCTGGATTCCGATAAGCCCCTGCCCGCAGACCCTGACAACCAACGGCCAGGGTTGTCAGGAAGAGGCCCTTGTCCTCATCAACATGGGGACAAGGTGCTTTGGGGTGGGGGGCCGCAGGGCCCTCCCTTCCCCAAAGCACCCACCCCCCATGTTGAGAGTATGTGGCCTGGTATGGTTTAGGCGGGGGGGGGCGCTCACTCATCCCCACCCCCTTTTGTGACCGACCGGGCTGCGTACTCGGATAAGGGTCTGGTATGGACTTTGGGGGGACCCCCACGCCGTTTTTCGGCATAGGGTTACCCTTAAAACCCATACCAGGCAACGGGGCTCACAAGGTGTCAATCTCGTAGATGGAGGCGGCGAGATTGACTTCCTTCTCTAGTCCCGTCGTACCTTAAGTCACATTCAAAATGAATGGACTTTAGTCCGTGTGTGGGCAAGTCCGTTCATTTGGAAAGTCTGGCGGACCTCCGCCAAAAGTCCGGTGGATTGTCTGCCGGACCTAGTGCGCCGGAAAAGTCAGTTCGTGTGTGGTCATGTGTGGGCAAGTCTGTTCATTCGGAAAGTCCAGCGGACCTCCTCTGGAAAGTCTAGCGGATTGTCGGCTGCACTAAGTCCGCTGGATAGTCCGATCGTGTGTACGGGGCATAAGTGGCACTGTAATGAGGGACATGTTGATCCCCCTCAGGGGATCCCTACATAGAGATATGATGAACTAGTCAGCCATATTGAGGATAAGATGGGGGAATTCACAGTCGCCCATAATGAGCTGGTGGATGCACATAATGACACAGAGGGGGACTTGCAAGCCATGAAAGATAAAATTGCAGATTTAGAAGACAAGTAGAGAAATTGTGGGGGGTGGAAGAAGCTGTGACCCCAGCAAAACTCAGGCACTACGTCCAGCAGTTTAAATTGACAATTTTACCTGATACCCCTGACAGGGAGGTAATAGTGGACAGAGCCCACTGCCTTCCATAACCAAAGTTCCTACCAGAAAGAGTCTTATTGAGAGATCTTATTGCCCGCATCCATTTTTTTCACATCAAAGATGTGGTCATGTGATTCGCTAGGAAGAACAAAACACTATCTAACCCCTACTCTGCTATATTAGTGTTCACAGACCTGTCTCAACATACCATGGCAGCACACAGGAGTCTTGCTACACTTACCAAATTGCTCCAGAATCATAAGATTCCATACAAATGGGGTTTTCCCACTAAAAGCCTCATCCCAAGAAAGAACCACACTCATGTCATAATGGCACTCAAAGATGGGTTAGACCTTGCAAGGAAATGGGACCTGTTCCCTGAGGAGAATGACAATCTCCCCTCAAAATCCCCACCACTCAGGGTGGCTCCGCAATAGCAATCTGCATAAGTTCACACAATGCATTGTTCCAGATACTTGTATATCAGCTGCCACCGCCACATTTCTAACAAGATTTCTGTTTCAGGTTACTGGGAGCTAAAATCCCCTCTAATCCGTTGCGAAAATTTTAACACAATGTGAACTCTGTGACTTTTTTATGTTCAAGTTTTTGTTCCTAATTTTGTTTATTTTTCAGGTTTTCACTGTACCCGTGGATCACAAAGACTATCTCATCCTTACCTTATTCTAGATACCTAGGACTGATAAATCCATCTACCTAAAGCTAATCTTGTCGCCCATCTTTGGTCTAACACCACCACCTACAGGTAATTTCTGAATAACTTTACAGTAACCATTGACAACCTATTAAAGGACTAGTGACACTATCAATTGTCTCCTTAAATTTTCATGGCCCGAACAGCCCATTTAAGAGAAGCTCTATGTGTAGAGAAATGGACAAACTGAAGGGAGACGTGCTCTACGCACAAGAAACACACTTCATGGATAATAAACAACCCAAGTGTTCACACAAAGCTTTCCCACACATCTTTTTCGCTACTGTTCCAGTTAAAAAAAGGGGAGTATCAATAGCGATCAAACACTTCATCTCCTTCCAACTGCAAGGTATTGCCTGTGACCCAAATGGCAGGTATTTAATATTGATTTATGAAGTAAATAACACCACTTATACTCTGGTGAACCTCTATACTCCCAGACAAAATCCGTAAAGGATCACTAATCATGTGGAGACTTTAATAGTGTGGTCAACAAAACCCTGGACTGCTCTAATCCAAACTACTCACACAGGCATGAACTCTTACCTTTCCTTAAAGATTCTGATCTCTATGACACCTGGAGGTGTTTATATTCATCTTAGCGGGACTATACCTATTATTCATCTCCTCACCTCACCAAGCATACTCAAGGATAGACCTTATCTTATCCGATCTCAACCTGCTACAGAGGACACTATCGGTCACAATTCACTCTATCACATGGTCAGACTATGCTCCAGTATCCATAGTCTTGAAAGAACAAAACTCCACCATTCCTGCTTATTTATGGAGAAACAACACTGAGCCGCTGTCTAATCCAAAGCACTCAACTGGACTAAACCATCAACTTACAGAATTTTTTACAATTAACAACACTGTGGACACTAATATTGCACCTATATGGTGTGCCCATAAAGCCTATAGCAGGGGCCTATTCATTCAGGCGGTTGCTAGGGAAAAAAGAAAAAGGGCAAAGCTGTTGAACAATTTAATAACAAATCTCAAAACCTTAGAATAGCAACATAAACAGAATGTGTCTCCCCAAATGAATCTGACCTGTATGAGTGTAGGCAAAAAATCAGTTCAGCACTCATCTCAGCTCATCAAACCTACTTGAAACGAACAAAAGCTAGGTACTATGTTCAGGGAAACAAAGCAGGTAAATTATTAGCAAATTACATTAAAAAAAGACAACAATGCTCCAAACTGAACAGTATTAGGGATCCTCACAGGATGTTTTAGAACAGCACCCTACCTCCATAGTCAATGCCTTCATGAAATACTATAGAGACCTATACAATCTTAAACTAGACAATGAAACACCTCAACCATCAATCCAGACTATTAACTCCTTTCTTGACTCAGTGACTTTACCCACTCTGACTACAGAAAACTTTGACTCACTTAATGCCCCTATTTCAGACAAAGAAATTTTACATACTATTCAAGCCCTACCAACAAAGCACCAGGGACTGATGGTTTCATGTCAGAATATTATAAAGTCTTTTCTCAAACGTTAGTCCCTGATTTGAGTGTGTTGTTCAACAGCTTTGTATCGACAGCCAACTTACCTGAATAAATGTACAGGCCACTACTATTGCCCTGCCAAAGCCAGGGAAGAAGCCAGACAATCCGCAAAATTTTCGATCCATCTCTCTGTTGAATACAGACCTAAAAATGTATGCAAAATTTTGCCCAATAGACTAGCTAAAGTAACTCCATCTCTAGTGAAAGCTGACCAAGTGGGATTTGTCAAGGGAAAACAAGCACCCGATGGCACCATGAGATTATTTAATCTCCTCAAAATAGTAGCACAAAAGGAAAACACCCACTGTAATCTTGGCTTTGGATGCTGAAAAAGCTTTTGATAAAATACACTGGGGTTACCTTACCGCAACCCTTCAGAAGTTTGGCCTCCATGGACCCATACTCTCAGCAATCTCAGCTTTATACACTAAGCCCACAGCAACAGTTTTCACGTCCAATGCCACCTCTGAAAAATGTTGCATTACAAATGGAACTCGCCAGGGCTGTCCCCTATCACTGATCATATTCACCCTGATGATGGAACCCCTGGCGGAGGTAATTAGAAATGATAGCACAATATCTGGAGTTAATGTTGCAGGACACACTCACAAAATAGGCCTTTTTGCAGACAATGTGATTCTCACAAGCACCAATCTGGCTTCTTCCCTTACTAAAGTGCATTCTTTATTGCAAGATTATAGTGCAGTATTGTACTACAAACTTAATATTACTAAATCCTGTAGTCTTACTATAAATGTTTCTAAACATCAAATACACCAACTAAAACAAAAATTCCTGTTTCAATGGATGTATCAATCCACCCCTTATTTGGGAATTAAAATAACACCTCCTACATCCTCTACATATGAAAAAAAAAAATCCAGCTCTATTGGAAACTATAAAAGAAGACCAGACCATAGTTCCACTTACGAACTTTACTGGCTAGGAAGAATAGAGGCATTGAAAATGATTTTGCTAAAAAAAAAAAACTACTTTTTTAGAACTATTCCAATCAGTATACCTGAGACCTTCTTTAACACGACCAATACACTCTTCAGACAATTTATTTGGAAGGGTAAAATGGCTAGAATATCATTCTCAGTTATCCAGAGACACAGACATAAAGGGGGAACCGGCTTCCCTGTACTTCGTAACTATTACGTGGCAGCATTATTGGACCAAATGAAAGCTTGGTTTGAATCAGAGTCCAAAAAATCTGGGTGCAAATTGAGAAAGCCACACTGAACAATAGGGACTTACCTTCTCTACTAATAGCCAAACTGATTATAAATCAAATAATATGCCCAAACTTTCCTTCAATAGCAGCAACCCTATCAGCTTGGTAAAAATGTAATATGCAGCTTGACCCTCACTCTAAATCACACCAAGAGGAACTACCTCAGCAGGTGTATGAATATTTGATTTCTAATCTTAGAATCCACCCCTGACAGCAAGATAACATAATGCCATATAAATAACTATTATCAAAACAATGAAAACCCACCTCATATGCCCTGATCCAACTAAAACACTTCCATATCACCCACTTAGAACTACACTACAAAATGCAAAAGGGCTGATGACAATACCTGAAGACCCAATAGAAATAAACTTAAAGGCTTATCCTGGTCCTACTCCCTACTTCAAATTAATGAGTATTTTGTAAAGATATCTAATATGTCTAACTGGGAAAAAGAACTTGGATCAGTACACTCCCCTAAACAGTGGAAAACTGCCATCCAAACTAGCTTCCGCTACTCCTACTGTGCCAATCACTGGGATCAAACGCTTAAAATTCTCTATAGATCATATCTCACACCAGCAAGACTATCTTTAATTTTTCCCTCTGAAACTAATACATGCTGGAGACAATGTGGGTCTAAAGTTAGTATAGCTCACATACTATGGGATTGCAAAAATATACATAGCTTTTGTTACGCAATCTTCAAACGAATACCCTCAGTAACTGCATTAATTATTAAACCTACCCCTCATTTAGCTCTTCTTTATCTATAGACACAATCACATTCCAATTTAGAAGTATTGTAACACATATACTAATAGCGGCCCAATTAACTATCACTGCCAAGCGGAAAACAACCCTATCTCCTAACACTTAGGAAGTGGTTTTCAGGTCACCTAGAGCCCAGGTGACAGATGCACACCGTAGGGTTTAGGGGTGCACCGCAAGGTTGTGGACCCTACGGCTGACTGCTGCAGATGGGGGACAGATCCCACTGGGGTTAGAGCGTAAGATTCCCTGGGGCGCGGAGTCTAAGAGCCAGCAGGTGTTCACCAGAGCCTTGAGTGGTGAGGATGGACTTGGCTGCAACTGGCTCCAGGTCGCGACCCCCAGGGTCCCCCAGCTCACACCCACAGTAGGCAACAGGAGGATAGGGATGGTGAGGGACAAAGCCAAGGTCGGGGCCACAAGCAGACAAGAATAGTCGGGTACACGCCAAAAGGTCAGGATCACAGGCAAACAGGGATAGTCAAGACACGCCAAAGTCGGTAACGGAAAACAGTAGCAGAGCACACAGCAGGAAACAGGAAGCTAACACACAAAGGTTGATCAGCAGGATAGGCTAGCAGTGCACAGGTTAATATAGAGTTGTCTGATAGGAGCTAGGGTGGAGCCATGCCAGAGGATGGATATAAAAGCAGTCAGGTGAAGCTCGGCTGGTCTCTAGAAATGAACACATGCAGACAGGTAAGCAGGCGAACTCTATTGCATAACCATGACAGTGGTACAGAGGGTTATGATTCAACACTCCTATGAAAAATACTT
Organism: Lithobates pipiens; assembly: GCF_037356315.1. Lineage (NCBI taxonomy): Eukaryota > Metazoa > Chordata > Amphibia > Anura > Ranidae > Lithobates > Lithobates pipiens. Next base: position 143,809,921 of record NW_027507758.1, on the reverse strand, counting down.
TGACACCCAAACTGAAAATCTAAGATCTTTCAAAAACCAATGGTCACCTTGGACATCAATATTTCCTGATTATGATTGACCCCATCAGCAAAAATCTCACCAATAGGTATTAAAATAAATAATCTCATGTTCCGGTACAGTGTTCGTATTTATTTATTTTTGTTTCCGTTGCTATCTTTATACTTGTGTTTTCTGTTAAGTCCTATAATCATCACAGATAATGCAATAGTAAACTGCAGAAATCAGACAACAACGTGTATCTGTAGAAATCTTATGGCCAACCTGGGACCAGTGCATTCATGGGGGTGTGACATCCACATCGTGTAGTAGGATGTGTGTACCCTTTAAATAAAGGATAAATATCAAGGCAATATCAATGTAATCGTATTACTATTATTTATGACCATATGCAATGCTACTGTTATACTTTACAATGTTATACTCTAATAAAAAAAATGAAAATAAATATTTTTAGTTCAGCTTTTTTGCCCTATATTTTACCATTTCCCTAAAAATAGGATTTTTTCATCATACTTACCTCTAAAATCCTTTTCTTTGAGTACATCATGGGACACAGAGTCAGGCTAATATTCATTCCCTACTGGGTTATACTCTATCTCCAGGTGAATAGACACTGGTAGACCAAAGGTCTTCAGACAGGAAGTGACCCCCCCTATATAACCCCTCCCACACAGGATACACTTTAGTTTTGTAACAAGCACTGAATCATCAAAAAGAGATGAGGGCCCTCTGTGTCCCTTGATGTACTCAAAGGATTTTACAGATAAGTATGACAAAAAAAATCTATTTTCTTTTTCATACATCATGGGACACAGAGTCAGGCTAATATTCTTTATCTACTGGGATGTCCCAGAGCAATATCCTTGAGGGGAGACAACCTGCCAAACAATAGCCATCAGAATTGATATGGCAGCCCACAGTACGCTGCGGCCAAAAGCTGAATCCTCGGCTGCTCAAACGTCCACTTGATCCACTGAAGACCAGGTAGCAGCCTTATAAATCTGAGCCACAGATACCTGATGGCGAAAAGCCCAGGAGGTTCCTACACCCCTGGTAGAATGAGCTCTCATCCTAAAGGGAGAAGCTTTACGTTTCAGACCGTAGGCCTAAATGACCAATTGACAGACCCAATTGGTAATGGAAGCTTTTGAAATTGCCTGCTCTTTCTTGGGTCCTTTGGTAAAACAAAAAAGGAGTCTGATCCTCGGATTTCTGCAGATCTAGACAAATAAACTTTGACTGCCTGGACAACGTCCAAAGAATGCAGGTGTCTCTCTTTCCTGGAACACCCCTGGGTGTAGGGACCATTCCCCCAGGCAGATCTGCTGGAGGCTGAGATAATCTGCCTTCCAGTTCTCTACTCCTGGGATATAGACTGCCGATATAATTGGCACATGTCCTTCTGCCCAGGCTAGTATGTGGTTCACCTCCTTCAGAGCTAAACGACTCGTGGTTGTAAAGGCTTACCTTGGTTGGAGTCCATAATGCAGAGATGTATGCTCACCCTTGCAAATACACGCAGCCCACAGTAACAAGGTAAAAGTCTACCTGGGCTGTGAATCTGTGCACAGGGGCTAGACAGGGAATTTACCAAAGGATTGTTGAGGTGAAACCGTAGTCAGGGATTCCAGAAGTCAGAGGTAACGATGAAGAGAGCCAGGGTCAGAAGCCGGGGTCAGTCTTGGAACACTGAAACATTAAAATAAGAACGCAGAAACCTTTGACAATACAAGAGACAATGAACTGAAATCTCCACTTTGAAATCCCCTTGATAAAAATGAGCAGTTAACCCATGCAGTTTAGGCACAGCCCCACTGCATGGACACATTTTTTTTTACTTTGAGTTATTTTCAGACATATGTGTCTGTTTAAAAAGTGCTCCACATAAATTTAGAATTACACTTCAGATTGGTGTATTGATTCTTTGATTTTGATTTCTGTTTTTTATTGTTCATAAAAACGTATTAGTGAGCAGAAGGTTGACACTGTAATACACAAACTTTGGCCTGATAACAGCAGGACCGATGTATATCCAATAGCATTAAACCATAAAACAAGCAATAAGGAGTCATTGTTGGCTCCGCATAAGAGTCATTAGGTTTCAAATAGGATCCACTGTAGATCTTATCAGGATCCAAAGAAAAGAAAAAAGAAAGAAGATAGCAGGAAAGAGAAAGATAAGGGGGTGGAAAAGGAGGGAGGGAGATGGTAAGGCTCAACCATTGGCTCAGGGCAGGTCCTCTCATCCGTGCCATTTCTCCCAGACCTTGTCATGTGTTTCCAGTCTATCTTGTAATCTGGCTGTCATTTTTTCCCATCAACTCTATATCTTTTATTCTAGTGTACAGATGTGCCTGGGAGGGTGGGGTATGTCATTTCCAATGGAGGGCAACCAGGCATCTCGTGGCGGTCAGAACATGTCTAAGCAGTTTTTTTGAGTGTTTGGGAATCTGTAGGGGTGAAATTCCCAGAAGGAATAGTTTTGGAGTCCTGGAAACCTGTACTTCCAAAAGACAGGACAGTAAAAACTGCATTTCTGGCCAGGGGCAGGTCCAGTAGATGTGATATAGGGTTCCTTTCGCTCCCTGACAGTGCCAGAACCTGTCTGAGCTGGAGGGATAGATAGTGTGGAGAACATCTGGTGTCAGGTACCAAAAGTAGAGGATTTTGTAGGTGTTCTCCTTATAGAGTTTGCAATAAGAGCTTTTTGCTGCCTGAGACCAGATAGTTTGCCAAGTCGCCTCTGGGATCACTTCTCCTAACGCCTTTTCCCAGCGAAGCATATGTGCGTGTTTACCTTGGGTAGAGAAGGAGTAATGCCACGTACACACGGTCGGAGAATCTGTCGGAATGAGTCTTATCGGACCGTTTCGTCAGATAATCCGACTGTGTGTGGTATGCATCGGACTAATTCCATCCGAATCTCCGTCCGACCCAATTTTCCAACATGTTGGAAAGATTTCCCGACCAACTGGGCCAGACGGACCTAATCCGATCATGTGTAGAGCATTTTCATCGGACCAAGTGCCACGCATGCTCACATTCAAATTCCGACACGGAAGCGCTCGTTCAGGTAAAACTACTGCTCGTAAGTGATATAGCACATTCGTCACACTGCAATGTTAAAAAATCAGTCATCAAGCGCATTCTCTTGTTCTTTACAATGCTGCAAGAAACCAACTTCTTTTGATGCTCATAGTCACACACACTTCTCCCGAACGGATTTCATTACTCTTTTTTAACCATTTCAGCAATACAATTTTATTTTAAGTCACATCTACACAATGTTTTTTTTTTGTTTGTTTTTTTTGGATGTTTTTTGGGGGGGGGATTCTCTAAAAATCTCCTTTAATGACACTGGTCATTTATCCTTTTTTTTTACTTTTTATTTTTCTGTGTAAACTTACAACAACAACATTATTGTATTTTTTAGATTTTCTTTTTTAATCTACAGGAGGTTGTTTAGTATTGGTACCCCTTGTTCTTTAGTTCACTTTGTATTTTAGAAATGTACCTGCCTGCTCACAAATAAACTCTACTTTATGAAGGAAAACACATTACACAAGTATTTCATCAAACAAAAATAAAATGTATTTTGTTTGCTCCAAAATAAAACTAGGAACGCAGCACTGGAGAAACTTCTGAACTTTGGTGCAGCCTTTGGCCCCCAGGGCAGACATCACTAAATTAGATATAAAAAAATTGGTGGCCTGAGGAGTAGATATCTCAGGGAGAGAAGTCTGCTCCTGAAGTCCTAGAGAGCAGGAAATTCAGATGCCATTTCTTTCCCCAGGATGGTGAGGCTGCATCTTCTGGCACACCAGACTCATCCCAGGCCATCACTCTCTGGTCTTCCTTTGGGACTTCCCACCAGGCATCCTTCCAGGCTGTGGCTGGGCTCCTGTAGCTGGGGCAGGAGGAGAAGGAGGACGTTGGTGGACCTCCTGGCTGCCACTTGCCACAGCCTCCCCCCGACTGAGGTCTTCCTGTGTATGAAAAGGGGACATAGTTTTAGTTTTTTGATCATCAATCACAACATTTTGTGCTCCTGGCTTTTGCTATTTGACTGTTACCAAATAGAACAGACTATCATTCTGACACCAGCATTTTTCTTTCCCGCCCAATCATTTTTGATCACTACTGTCTATTGAGATGTAAACCACTTGGAAACATCTCAACTTACTGATCAATAAGAACATCTAGTTAACATCATTAAATGTAATACAAGAAATATGTTCAACAATGCAATACCTGTCTCAAGCTTGGCCCCACCACATGGTGCTGCCTGGAAGGCCCATGTTGGTCATCAGAAGCCTCAGCTGGGGGTGAAGGATGCCTTGGAGGAAGCCTGGAGAGTGGTGGCCTGAGTGGTGGCCTGGGTACCCCTTGGGCTACCAGAAAATGCAGCCTGTCAAAGTGCACCATCCTGGGGTAATAAACAACATCTGGATCTCCTGCTCTCAAGGACTCCAGGTGCTTCTTTCTCTCCCTGAAATATGTAACCTTCATGGTCACAATTTTGCGATTCAGATATGTCATGTCTGCCGTGGGGACCCTGATCTGCACCAAAGTAAGCAGTTTCTCCAGTGCTGCGTTCCTCTTTGATCTGTCATTATAAAATTTGTTGTGGAACTGCCACAGGCAGGGCATCTCCATGTAGAGCTCGAGGAATAGCCCCATAAAGTTGGCATTGTTGAATGGGTCCATTTTTTCTGCAAGACACAACACAAGACAAACCCTCAAATACTAATAATGCAATTAAAATCCCTCCTAATCTTGTCCCAACAGCGGCCTAGATACAAGCAGTCTAGTCTAGTGAAGCACGAAGTTAAAAATGTTACCTTCATTTCCACGTTCGCCGCGTCCGTGACTCACACTCTCCTCCCAGATCGTACGGACGATACACATGTGTGGCATTTTATATACAGTGCGCATGCGTGAAACTCCGCCCGCCCCTGACGTTCTTTGCAGACTATTCCCCGCCCCTTCGCTTCCCGCGCAGTGGGGAGAGCACATGGCGGAGAGAACGCAGGTGCGCAATAATAGTTCCACTAACGAGGAGGAGGGTGAGGAAAGCCCGGAGCCTGAAACGTCCCGATCCAGGAAGACAAGATTTAAGGCCTCAAATATGTCTTTTGGAGAGATGTTGGAGATGGTGGACATATTGAACAGGACCGACTATGATGGGAAGTTTGGACCTTACCCAAACCCAAATATCAGAAAGGCCAAGATCATGAATAAAGTTGTGAAGAGTCTTCTGAAGAATTTTAGGGTACACCGATCCAAGGATCAACTGAGAAAACGCTGGTAAGACCTGAAACTGAGGGAGCACGAGCAGTACCTAAGGATCAAGCGTGTTCTTAAAAAAAGTAAGTAGTTGTCGTGTGTTCATATCATTATTCTTGCTTGCATACATGCTCCATGTGCTTTGATTTCATGTTGTGCATTTTAAAATGGCCACTTTCAAGGTCATGGTTTCGTTCGTTCGTAGCAAACATCGTTCTGCAGGGAAGTATTCCAGCTTAACAAAGTGGCCCCAATAATGTTCTCACCTTGTAACTCGGCCCAAAAACACATTGTACAACACTTCCAAGCAATGTTTCATATTCCTATTTCTGCCCTCTGTGTGCTAATTAATCTTTGTTTACATTCTCATAGGGGAGAGAAGACTCTGCAAGTATGAGGACACCAGGGACCATGAGTACACCAGGGACCACACCCCTCCCAAAGAAGGGCAACTTCCAAAAGAAAAAAGGGAGGAGCAGGAGCAGGAGGAGGAGGAAGAAGGAGAGATCATGGAGGTTGGCCAAATTGTCTCCACAACAGGTGAGTGTTGGAGAACACAGCTTCCGGTAAGCTAAACAATGTATATCACCATATGTGGATTACATGGTGTGTGTTTTTTTTTTTTTTTCTAGGTTATGTGGAGGAAGATTCCCGTTTTACCAGTGAAAGTGCCCAGATCTTGATCGGGGAGATAATGGGGTGCAATAGGGATTTGGAAATTGTACAACAAAACATCAATGATGTTAAAAATAAAATGAAGAACATCATTGATGTTTTGGGGAGAGTGTGAAAACGAAAAAACTAGATAGGGTTTTATTTTTGCTTTTTTTCCAAAAATGTTGTTTTTTGCATAATTCCAAATTTGGAAGATGCACAGAGTGTGTAAACATGCGCTATCTCCCATCATGGGGGATCAATGTACACGTTTTGTGTAAAGTGGCTGAGATGAAGGGGTTGCAGTCCCAAAGCATGTACATTGATCCCCCATGATGGGAGATAGCACATGTTGACACACTGTGTGCATCTTCCAAATTTGTATTTTTCAGGGGTCACACCCCATGTGATGAAGGCAATATCAGCCCAGTTTGTACATACTCATGTCTGATATTGTCTTCACTTTTCCAAGTTGAACTTTGTAAGTTCCTGTGTTCTGTATTTTACGCTTTGATACATGCCTGTTTACACAAAAAAACAACTAAAAAATAAATATTATTAAACTCGGTTTTGGATCCCCAAAATATCTTGGTTTGTTGTAAAAACCTTTACTAAATGCACATATGAATGTGCTTGTATTAAAAAGTTGAATTCTCAACAATGTGTGGCTTCCTTTTTCATTGGGCTTAAAATGTATTTGTAGTCAAATTTGAGTTTGTGCTGAGAAGGAGTGCAATTTACTAAAGGCAACTCCACTTTGCACTCCAAGTGCAGTTTCAGGTGTACTTTTGCAGTGCACTTGTAGTGCATAGTGGATGTGCCTTTAGTAAAAAGCACCCACAGTGAGGTGTAAATTTGGACAATCATGCCATTTTCCTGCCATGATGCTGAAAATGAGCACGATTTAGATCAGTAATGCACTACACATTAGTTAACAAAAAGAAGGTGTGTGTGTAGCAGACCCACAACATAATAAGATTATCTGAAGAAGAGACTGTCCCCTCATCTCACTCTGAACTTGGATTTGCACTGTTGGTGAAAAAGGCACAACTTGACGAAAAATGGCAAAGTGGGAGGCCACAGTCTGCCATTCCTGTGGCGTTGAAGGACACTGTGTAGTGACACAAGAAAAAAAACTAGTAATTTTACAAATCAACATTGCATGCAGATTAGACACCCACATCTTTGGTAAAAATTTGTATAACATTTTTTTAAATGAGTATTTAAAGCCTAAAGTATAAGGTCCCCTTATGAGAGTCCTAACCCCCCCATCCCCCCATCTGATGGGCCCTTGCTAAAAAATGAGGGGGGATGTTTAGGACAGGTAACCCTCTCCACTTGATTGAGAGCTGAATCCTAAGTAATGTGTGATACTTTGTGAAGCCCCTCCTTAGTTACACTATTGGCAGCCCACCGGACAGGTAAGAAGTGTCATAATAACAAAATGGAAGCACATGTTGACATTCTGCTATTACATAGCAAGAAAATGAATGTGTTAAAAAAATCAAAATAGCATTTGAAAGTATTGAGGCAGGCCCTTACACTACATGCTTTGGTGAATTGTTCCATAAATGTTATCATGAAAAAGGTATTTAGAGTGTGTATTGGGTTGGGTCAAGTCATCAGATAGAAGATTGCTATCAGCTGAGGTAACAGTTGGGGAGAGGGGGGTTACTAATGAGTTTGGCACAACTCCAAAAAACAATAAAAAGGTCACTTTGCATGAATTGAAGCACACACATCACATTCGTAGAGATTTTAGGGGGTGTTTAGGGGAAAGCAATACTATGGAGCTGACAAAAGACATTGTCAAGTGACTAGACTATAGTTTTAGGGGCCAAGAAGAGCATGGTGGGGAAGTTAGTGAGGCAAATCTGCATGAGGACAAAGGGGCAGCGCATATGAATTAGAGCATATTGCAATGATGGTAATTAGGGAATGAGGAAAGAAATGCAAGACATTAGCAATCATGAAATACATAGAATGTGATGTTTTAGGTTAAAACTTAGCATAATATAGTCCTTCAGCAGGAGCTGAATGATGGCATAACAGGTCTCTGGAATAATGATCCCCAGAGCCTGGGGGGAGATGCCTGTAGAGAACTTGAGGTCCTGAAGGCTTCTCCCTGTCGCCAAGTAGCGTAACGTGGCGATGAGCCTCTGCTCCGGAGTGATGGCTTGCTGCATGCAGGTATCCTGCCTGGTGATATAAGGTGACAGCAAAGCCAGCAGACAGTGAAAAACGGGGTCCGTCATCCTGAGAATAATCCAGAAATGATCAGGATTATTCTCGTGGATCTCACGGAGCAAAGGCATGTGGGAGAACTGGTGACGCTGGCGCAACCAATTCTTGGTCGTCCAAACATGTTTCATCTACGTACTCATCGTACAGTTTGTGCTGTGCAGGGGTTCTTACTTTCACTTTGACACAAGCCCTTTGGCTTATGTCAAAAGTTAAAGTAAGAACCCCTGCACAGCACAAACTGTACGATGAGTACGTAGACGAAACATGTTTTGAAAACGGTCGGCTGGTCAGAACGGACACCAGAAAGCAACGCTAAACAGCAAGGCCTGAAAGGACGACCTGAATAGCAGAAGCAAGCAGACAATAAAAAATGCCTTTCAAAGTGTACTATACCAAGATAGAGTCCACAATGAGAAGCAAATACTTAATGACTGCACGCACTGATTATCAGATACACAAAGACAAGCAGAAACTGAAGAGCAGTAGCGATCTGAATCACTAATCTAAAAAGCGCGAATCGTCTTTCACCAAACTTCTACTAAAACACGAGATCAGCAGAAGGAGCCCAAAGGGTGCTGGACGTGGTGCTGAACTTCCTTTTTCTAGTCCCGCCGTACACGGCTTACGTCACCGCGTTCTTGGCCACCTGCGAAATCAGACAACTTGGCCCGACCGTGTGTATGCAACAGTTTCGGACACAATCCGTCGGACTAAATCCGATGGGCAAAATCAGACGGATTTGGTTGCCAAAATCTCCGACCGTGTGTACGTGGGCTAAGAGTTTAGCAGCCTATAGATATCTGAAATTATACCTCGGTGTGCTGATCCCTCTCTATACTCTCAAATGACGTTGGTGCTGAAAATTTGAGGTTACATAGTTACATAGTTAGTAAGGTTGAATAAAGACACCAGTTCAACCTGAATGAGTGTCTACAATTATCCCTATCCCTGTACATTGCACACTCACATCAGTCCCTACCCTCAAGGAGCCCACAATCCAAGGTTCCCATTCTTATACTAGGGTAAATTTTGCACAAAAGCCAATTAACCTACCTGCATGTCTTTGAAGTGCGGGAGGAAACTGGAGTACCAGGAGGAAACCCACGCAGGCACAGGGAGAACATGCAAACTCCAGGCAGGTAGTGTCGTGGTTGGGATTTGAACCAGCCACCCTTTTTACTGCTAGGTGAGAGTGCACGTGCATGTTTGCATTCCAGAGCAGGCTGTTTGGGTGCGTGGGTGCAAGCCATAATTTTTAGATTTCTGTCCACTTATTGTAAGATCGTTGGGGAAACCAGGAGGTCAAGGCACGCAGCTGAGCAGCTTGGTAATATTTGATTAAGTCAGGGAACGCCAACCCGCCGTCAGCACGGGATGCTGTTAGGACTGAGTCGAGTATTCTACGTCTCTTATAATTATAAAGACAAATCGTATTAGGTCTGCCTGGAGTTTTCGCAAGTCTGCATAGTGGATTGGTATGGGGAGTGTTTGGAAGAGGTACAGAAGTATGGGGGGTGTATTATTTCTAACGAAATATAGTTCATAACTTAATAATCAAAAAAAGAGTCCTGCGCAAATCGTGCCACTCATATATTGTAATCAAAGAACTCAAAATAATATTACGTGAAAAAAATCAAGATATAAAAAGGAAAAAAATGTCCATAAACAAGCACAAATATAAGTAAAAATAGATGGGAAAAGGACCAATGATGCAAAGTCCACTAATCCGGGCTCTCAGAACTCTCACCTTAAGATGGAATAAACAAGCTGATCAAAAAAGCACCCCAGGAATCTCTCATTTCATTCACTATATTTAGCCATCAAGGAAATCCAGATGAGGGATGTAGTAATAAAATTCCGCCACTAGAGGGCCAATCCTAGTATCTAGGCTTTGCACTGTGGATCCTCAGATATATTCCGTAGTGTATGGCTCAAAACAAGAGGGGAAGGGGAAGGAGAGAGAGAGAGGAGACTCCAATGGTGTAGTATTTAAAAATAAGCAGATCGATTTATTTAAAATTATATCAAAGACTCTCACATTCAAACAGAATGAAATAGCACAGTAAGGAAGATGGTAGTGTGGCGTCTTCCGCCAGTCTTACTCTACTTCCGGTACGTCCTACGGCCACTCCCTACGCCCTTGGGAGTGGCCGTAGCACGTACCGGCGGAATTTTATTACTACATCCCTCATCTGGATTTCCTTGATGGCTAAATATAGTGAATGAAATGAGAGATTCCTGGGGTGCTTTTTTGATCAGTTTGTTTATTCCATCTTAGGTGAGAGTTCTGAGAGTCCGGATTAGTGGGCTTTGCATCATTGGTCCTTTTCCATTCTATTTTTACTTATATTTGTGCTTGTTTATGGACATTTTTTTCCTTTTTATATCTTGATTTTTTCATGTAATATTATTTTGAGTTCTTTGATTACAATATATGAGTGGCACGATTTGCGCAGGACTCTTTTTTTGACTATTATTCATGTGATAGTTTGTGTTCACTATTTTGTCTTGCTGCATTTTTTGCACTATTTATTAGCACATGCACTTTATATCACTCAGTGGTTTACATTTGATATATTTATTTATTTTTTCCATTTATGTATCAGTAGTTTAGACATTGATTCACTTTAGTCACATTTATCACTTAGTGGCGCGAGGGCTGATTTTCCCATAGTTCATAACTTGTTTTAAAAAAAAAGTGATAAAACAGGCACCAATCGTATTGTAGAGCTGTGTAAAGCCAAATGCTGAGCCCACCCTCTATCCAATAGGAAAGCACACAGAATGTGGACTGCAAGGTCAGAATGGGTGTGTGCTGCTGTTGCTGAGGTGGGGGAGGAGCACAATCATGGGGCCACACTGAGCGGACGAGATGAAGCCAGCAGCATGAGAGGCCGGGACATGTGGCAGAGGTGAAAGCCCACTGTACCCCAGAACATCACCAGGACAGTAAGTGCTCGAATAGGCAGCTGGTCTGATGTTGGAGGAGGAGGAGGGATGGCAGCCCTGAGCACAGGAGAGAACACAGTGCGACACACCTGACTTGGAAGGAACAAGCAGGGGGAGAGGTGAGCAGACAGTTATGATCTTTGTTTGCGATTAGACTATACTGCTAGCTAGGTATAGAAAACAAGAATTTATGAGGATGAGGATACTGTTTATATTATCACAATTTTTTGTTAATTTAGGCACATTTATCTATTATCTATACTGCTAACTAAACATGAACATGTTGCTGAAAGAGTGAAAGCCTGCATTTGCATGTGAAAACCTAATTGATTCAGAAGCCTGGCATGTATATTCTCCTGTCTGCACCTGTGTGATCCCCTAAATTGGGAATACATATAAGGCAGCAAATGGATTAATGGACTGTGCGCAGTAAGCATTACCCTTATCTAATCACGCATGGTAATGGATAAGGAAACCCTATTGGAATCGTGTTGAATGTGAAAAATCTGCATCTTTAACTGTAATACCCTGCTGACTGTGAAAACCTAATTTGTGCATTTCCCCACCTGCTCTAGTGTGACCTCTTTAAATAAGAGAGGTGAGCAAACTGATGAACGGACTGTGAGCAGGTGGGAATATATATAGGATACATGGGTGTCCGCAGGTAGGGGCAAGGGGGGTCAAGTGCCCCCCCCCTGGAATCAGGTATCATATCTTAAATTCAGCACAGTTCCATCACTATTGGGGTGAAACCATCAAGGTTCTGTCAAGCCCCCCTATCAGTGTAATGTGACTGCGGGCTCTTTTCACTGCTCAGTCCAGCAGAGAACTCGGCGGCGCTGTGACAGGAGAAAGGTGAGCTGCGGGCTATCAGGTTTCCCCTGGTCACCCCCCCTTTCTCCTGTCAGGAAGAAGAGATGACGGCTCTCACCAGGTTCCCTGCCCAGCTTCCTACACACTCCGTTCCTTCCCTATTAGCCACAACTGAGGGCCAATCAAAGGAGACTAGAAGAGGAGAGCATCATGGGACATGTAGTCCCTAAGATTGGCGGCCCCATTTTCCATAGGGAGGAGGCTACAGCTCAATCAAGAGAGAGATTGAGAGACTGCAACCTGGAAAAAAGCTGAGGGAGAGAGTGCTACAGGACAAAGAATGAGGAGTGTGTTGGGCAGATGCCAGAGAGAGCGACGCTGCCCAGCGCCACCAGAGAGCCATGCTGTCCAGCGCCACCAGAGAGAGGCATGCTACCCAGCACCACCAGAGAGAGAAAGACTGAGCCACTGCCAGGGTACAGACATGCTACACTACTGACCAGAGTCGCCCTCGGGGAACCCAGAGTGAGCGATCGTCCTGCCAGAGGGATCACTGCTGTAGCTTCACTGGGTCTGATAAGAGGGCCCGTCGGCCATTATCCACTACTTATCCTAGGGACTGTACTATGCCTGCAGTCTCTGACCATGATAATGTGATAATGACATTGTCGAAAAGGGGCGGCACATGGGTGACCCTAAAATTATGCCCCCCCCCCCGAAAAAAGTTCTGCGGACGCCCATGATAGGATATATAAAACGTTGATAGAATTGGAAGAGCTGGAAATTCCGACATTTATAAAAAATTGGGAGAGGGAATTGGGGAAACGAGGAAGGAACCAAGAAAAAATCCTGAAACTAGTACATGGATCATCAGTAAATAATGGGATGTTGGAAATGAATTATAAATGCGTAACTCGGTGGTACAGAACTCCAAAAACACTAGAGAAATATCAAATAGGACAAACAATGGAGTGTTGGCGAGGTTGTAAACAAACGGGAACCATGGCCCATATATGGTGGGGGTGCCTCAGAATTAAAATGTACTGGAAGGAAATACTGAGTTATATCAAGGAAATTACTAATATAGATATACCTGAGGAACCATGGACATGCCAATTTCATATTGTAGATATTCCGACAATAGAATATAGAAACTCAAATATCTGAACATATGATGAACGCTGCAAAAAGCTTGATACCAAGGAAATGGAAGGAAGTAGAGAGCCCAAAAATTAGAGAGTGGTTTGATAAAATAGAAGAGATATATAACATGGTATACCTAAGACATAGCCACAAGGATACTAGAGAGGGATTCATTAAAGCGGAGCTCCACCCTAAAGTGGAGCTTCCGCTCATTGGAACCCTCCCCCCCTCCGGCACCACAATTTTCACCTTTCAGGGGGAGGGGGGTGCAGGTACCTGTACAGTACAGGTATCTGCACCCACTTCTGGCATAGATATCTGCAGAAGCTATGCCCCTTTCCGCAGAATCTACGCCCCTTTCAGAAAGTCCCCCGCTGTCTGCTGGGAAACACACGGATCCCAGAGACAGCGGGGACCATCCTTATTGAGCAGCACGACTCGCGCATGCGCAGTAGGGAACCGGGAAATGAAGCCGCAAGGCTCCACTTCCTGATTCCCATACCCAAGATGGCGGCGGCAGCACCCGAGAGACGATCGAGAGATCGGCTTCGGGTGCCGCCATCGCGGGCGCGCTGGGCGGGTAAGTGTCATTATTTTAAAAGTCAGCAGCTGTAGTATTTGTAGCTGCTGGCTTTTTTTTTTTTTTTTAACGGCGGACTCCCGCTTTAAGAGATGAGAAAAGTGGAAAGAGTTTAAATTAACAAAAAAATATAGTGAGATTAAGATTACTTAAAGAGGAGAAAGTATAGTCTACAAATGGGGTGGAAGGGGGGAGAGGAAGGAGGGTAAGGGTAGATAAGGGTTTGGAAATAAAATTTGTTATTGTATATCCCTATTGAGTAGGGAAAATGTTTTTACTTTTTGTGTATAATAAATTTTGATAAAATAAAGAATTAAAAAAGAAAAAAAAAGAACGTGGACTGCAAGGATTGTGAGATTTCTAGTTCTGACAGAGTTGGATTGGTGAGCTGGAAGAAGAAAGCTGCAAGTCCCACAAGTCACAGAAGCAAATAGAGAGGTGGTCCCCTACTGTTTTCCCAGGCTGAGGATAAGTTTGGAGGCTGCTTCTGAGAGGATTGAATGCACCTTTGGCTACTAGCAAACCATTCACTGCTGCACCTAAGAGGGGCAGAGGCACAGCAACAGACAACTGGGAATATAGGAGAGAGCTATGGATGTTGTTGTTTCATATCTGTTTTACCATTAGGGTACTGTCTATACATCCAGCCAGGTGTGTCAAAGTGGGTGATGCTATTTGCAAAGTCGTGGGCACAGAAACAGGGGACTCAGCACATCAAACAGCTGCTCGGGAGTCAGCACTATGAAACTGCAAATGATTTTTGCACATTTTGTATGGTGTGATATTCTGATCTGACAGTGTTCATACTTGTCCCCCAATATTTGTGCTATAATGGGTCTTAAAGAAGATCTAAACCCCAAAATAAGAATTTGAGAAATTGTGGCTTACCAGTGGCTCCATTAGTTTTCTTTTTCAGTTTTTTTTTTGACAATTTATTTTGACCTGGTAACCCAACAAATAACACACTTTCTATCCCTTAGCCCTTGTACACACGGTCGGACATTCCGACGGAAAATGTCCGATCGGACCGTGTTTTCGGATAATCCGACCGTGTGTGGGCTCCATCGGACTGTTTCCGTCGGAATATCCGACGGACCAAATTTCCCAACTTGGCTATAAAATTTTCCCGACAACATGATCCGATCGGACCTTGTCCGATCATGTGTAGAGAATTCCGATCGGACAAAGTGCCACGCATGCTCAGATCAAATTCCTACACCAAAGCTATTGGCTACTAGCCTGAACTTAGTCCCATCGTAACGAAATAACGTCACCACGTTCTGAACGATCGGATTTTCTGACAACTTTGTCCGACCGTGTGTATGCAACAGTTTTGGACAAAATCCGACGGACAAAATCCGACGGACAAAATCAGACGGATTTGGTTGTCGGAATGTCCGACCGTGTGTACAAGGGCTTAGAATGGTTGTAAACCCCAAGTCTAACAAATATTAACTATTCACACCTGCTTACAGTTTGTAGAATGACCATGACAAGCGCATCATGTGCTCTTCAGTATTTTTATGCCTTTGCCTGTTTCAGCCCGCTGAATATCTTCCGATGTGAGGGTGTGTACACAGACCAGAGTCCGGGAGGTGGAGTTGTGATGTCACTGGACTCACCTCCCAGCTAAACATGCCCCCAGCATTCTTCCTAGCACAGCTTAGCAGCATTCATGGCAGCTGGACAGGTGTAATGGCACCTTTTTTTTTTTTTCAGGCGTTTGATTTTTTTTTTACTGTAGAAAAGCAGGGAGGATTGATGACAGGATGCTCTTTTCCCAGTCAGACTGAGGACAGTAGAGTTTTTCTGCTTTGCTCAGTTACATAAAAATGTTAAAGTGGTTGTAGCCCTAAAAAAACAAACATGCTCTTGTCCCTTTAAAGCACAGTGGTTTTGCCATGTCAATTGTCCCTTTCTGGGTTGTACAATACCTGGCTGATCCTACCTGTTCCTGTCTTCCCACCTGTTAACTGACCACATTTACCATGGCTGCTGATCTCTGATAGTGTGGTCAGTTAATGTGCCTCTGGCATCCAGCTCTCACCTAAGCATCTCTGCATCTCCCCCACTCCTCCTCCCTATCTCTTCCGTAGTCTGTGTGAAGCCTCTCTTTCTGGTGTAATTCTATTTTCTGCCGCTGCTCCAGGGCTTGTAAAGAAACATGTATTAATTACTTTGATCTGTTTAAGGTCCCTGTTTAGTACAGTGTGTGTGTGTTTTCCTAAAGTTATAATGCAAAATACCTTGTTTGCACAGCTCTGCTGTGCAGACACATGACCTCCCTCTGCTAGCTTGCATTCAGAAGGTAAATCTCAGTCCCTCCCGCAGTGAGGGAAGAAAAGCAGAGGGAGGTCACATGACAGGAACAGCAGGGCTCTGCAAAGAAGGTATGCAGCATTATAATTTTAAGAAAACACACTGTACTGAACAGGGACCTAAAACAGAGAAAATCGAAGTAATTAATACATGTGACTTTACAACCACTTTAAGAGGAAGTAAACCCTGATGGGTTTACTTCCTCTTTTTTTCCCTGCAAAGGTAAAGCATAATGGACTACTATGCATCGCATAGTAGCTCATTATGTGTCACTTACCTGACACAGGAGCCAGCGAAGTCGCCGCTGATCCCTGTAGTCCGCCGCGTCCATCTTGCTGGTGGCGTCTCGCAGCTCCGACCAATGACAGCGGCGAAGCCGCGATGACGTCACTCCCGCGCATGCGCACGGGAGTCGCGCCTCGCAGCTCCGCCGCTGTCATACGGCGAGGCCGCGATGACGTCACTCCCGCGCATGCGCACGGGAGTCGACAAATTTGGCAAATCCATTCTTGGACTTGCCGCATTTAGTGCGCATGCGCGCCGCTGTCTACGGCGCATGCGCCGTAGACAGCGGTGCCCATTTTCGGGCAAATATCTCCTAAACCATATAGGTTTAGGAGATATTAC
Source organism: Lithobates pipiens (assembly GCF_037356315.1). Taxonomy (NCBI): domain Eukaryota; kingdom Metazoa; phylum Chordata; class Amphibia; order Anura; family Ranidae; genus Lithobates; species Lithobates pipiens. The sequence goes on along the minus strand of NW_027507758.1, from coordinate 143,793,285 downwards.
TTGGACCTACAGGTAAGCCTTAATCTAGGCTTACCTGTAGGTCAAAGTTGTTTGGAAGGGTTTACTTCCATTTTACGTTTAATTTAGATTTTTTTTTGGGGGGGGAGGGGGGGTTTACAACTATTTTAATGGCTATGCTTTTCCTCCACTGTATTGTTGGAAGGAGCCATGGTTGTCACACCGGCTGGAGTACACCTGTCTTTGCTCATCTCATTACACGGTGGTTAGATTGGGATTAGTAGTTTACACAAAAAAGATACGATTGTTTGGGGTTTCCTTCTGCCAAGATCCACAGGTGTTTTCTGTACTTGCTGAAATGTTCTGTGAAAACGAACACAGTCCCAACAGCTAGAGACTGGTGGGCTGCATTTTATAAAATTCTTGATTTTGGTTTAAATAAAATAGATCATGCTTTACAGTAGTGAACAGGTTGATGACACAAAAACCCTAAAAACAGCTAATACAGTGATATATCCAGTGTTCTTAGATGACAGCAAAACACCTGCTAAATAATTAAAGCCCTGCAATCCGTTCAATGGCTCTTCGTTGATTATATTAATATTCTTTAATATTACAAACACGGGAAGAAAATCTGTTCTCGGTATTTAAATGTGCCAGAGGAAACAATTAAATTTTAGAAAGAGAACACATTTTTTTCTTTCTTCAATTAAATTATTTCTTTAGTTAGGCAGAATTGCAGGCATCCTATGGGTCTCGAATGCTAATTATATGATTAAAGTGTTAAAAGGTTATTTAGGAGCCTATTATGCAAGACTATTCATATATTATCTCTCACTACTGAACACTTCTTGTGCTGTCACTGACTTGTCCTTCTGATTTCGTAGGAGCAGTATTATTATTATTATGCAAATGCTGTGCGTAGTCCATCTCTCAGATTTTTATTGCCCTTTTTATTTCACACCATTGGCAACACAATATCAGATAGTAGATATTAATTCTAGGCAATAAATGTAAATTTTATATCAGTGCAATATAAATATCTGATGCTCAGGTGAACAATACACTGACCTTGAAGGTACTTTATTTTAATTACATTACAAGATCTGACATTCCCACCTGTAGCAGTTGCTCTATTTACATAAATCTATGACCTCAAGATAAGAATGTTACATACTCAATTGCTTTTTATTCAGTTGCTGGTCTGCAAGCAATTGAATATGCAGATTTTAGACAAAATATCCCAAAAAACTTTGCACTCTAATATTCTCCGAATATCTGCTGTAATTTCTGGTAGTAATATGGGATCACAAATTACTTATAGTGGTTCTCATTTAGCAAAATTCAGTGGGCCTCAGGATATACCTGCCTTTAGGTCCCTTATCCATGTAATAGTACTATAAAAAAGAGGGGGGAGGGGAGAAGCAGCGCTATATGGCTCTCTTACCTCTGTTGTTTTTTGGCGTCCTTGAGTTGAACTGGGAAGAGCTTCCATGCATCAAGGATCCTCTTATGGATAAAGCGCTTACCGGAGCTAAAAGATCTACTTTTGGGATCACATTTCTCCAGGAAAAGCTGCCAATGTTTATTAAACGAAAAAAAAAATCCAAGTTTATATGTAGGCAAAGGTAAACCAGCATCAAGGTGGAGGGGAGAAACAGCCACTATACAGCATCAGGGACCAGCAGGGATTGATGAGCCAAGTGGTGGAAAGCCAGAGTTACCAAAAACCATGCCGGTGTCTGTACTGGCCTCCCATAAACTCTTGAAGGAGCAACCTTCGCCGGGAGAGCAGTGAGCGGGCAGTGGGTCAAGGATGTGTCAGGAGGAAGAGCAGAGAAGAGGTGGGTAAATGGCCCCTTAATTGTCTAAATGAATAGAATCAGTGATCAGTACTGATCACTGACTGTGTTCATTCATAACTGAAGTAAGCTATGTTTACTATGCTTTTGTTTACTAATGAACAGGAAACTCTGTATAGAGCTTTTCCTGTCCATTCATTCTGTACAGCTGAGGCTGCATAGATGGAAATTGAGGACTGTGTCCTCAATCTAATTTCTCTGTCTCAAAGGTGAAACATTCGAGGTCTGTTCTGACCCCTGATATCTCATCAAAGCCCCCCAACGGGGCTCCTAAAAAATTGTAAAAAAATAATATTGTAAAACAAAATAAAATGGTAAAAAAATAATGAAAAAATAAAATAAAAACAAAACACGACTGAAATCAGTGGCAGAACTACTAGGGTTGCAAGGGTTTCACTTGCGACCTGGTCCTGGCGTTCCGCCACAGGACTCGGAGGGAAGGGGTTGGGGGGGCCCTTCATGGTTTCTTGCACTGGAGCTCTGAAGGTTATAGTTACGCCTCTGGGTCCCACGATGGGAGTAAAAGGCCCCAGGATCAGTGGGAAGCGCCCTAGTTGTGGGCCACAGGAGCCCTTCATGGTTTTGTGCACTGGGGGCCCTGAAGGTTCTGGTTATGCCTCTGTTACAAAGGGTAGGGGGTCTCCGAGTTGACATCATTGACAAAACATGAACATGACACATTTTAGCACTCACATTTTAGTAATAAAGTCACTGGGATGCACATGACATCATTGACCAAATATAGTCATGTTGTCCATATTATGCATATTATGCTGTACTATAAAATCTGAAACAAAAATAAATAAAGTGTACCCACCACAGATTTTGACAAGTTAGGCAATGTATGTTTGAAAAAAAAAACACCTGCCTGTTCTCTAGTACCTTTTCAGCCAGTTCTACTTCATTCAAAGTGTAAATTTTACCCTGCTGTATCATCTACCATCTCTAAATTCCTAATGAAAGCTTAGAGGGTAACTCCCCTTTAGCGGTGAAAAAAAATAGCAAATAAATAAAAAATAATATAGTGAATACAATTGCGACACAAGTCATATTGTAATTGAATGTTATTAAAAATTACCTTTCCTTTTCAATCTGCATCCTCTGTAATTTTTTGTAAATGCAATATGGCTACCTGGAGCTGTTCTGTACACATAATATGTACTGAACACACCCCAGAAAAATAATTTCCTGCTCGTGTAATTGGCTCACCAATTTTCCCAGAAGTCTACCTAAGATACCCAGATTTCCTGGTGCCTCTCCATGGCAGCATACCTGTGACAAGCTCCGCCTTGGCTCCTCCCTCAGGACTAGTGAATATTATAAAAGAAAAGGTTAGTACAGCCCCCGCATTCTCCTTTTTTTCCTCATACCTCATGGCAGTGAATCCTGGTCGGCGTCCTTACCTTCTGCATTCGGCAGCGTCCGTCCGGGTTCAAGCCTCTCCCGGACGCAGTTCCTTCTCTTGGGCAGCTAAACGTGCTTATAAGGTTGGAAGTCCCTTCTGTAGGATCTTTTGGGACAAGCAGTTTGTCTCTTAAGTAAGAGCTTTACCTGCAGTATGGGCGTTCAGGCTCCAGTCTATGGCAGCAGAGGTGGCAGCTTTGCTCTGTTCCTGAGACTTGTTGTTCCTCTCCAGTCTCACCTGTCCTTTCTCTCTCTCTCTCTTGCGCTCTGGTTCCCCTGGTTCCCATAGTTTTAGGAGGTCCCCCTTCCTTTCCCACGTGCGTTTGTCATCCTTAGACTCACTAGGGGCCAGCGCGGCGAGTCTGTGTTATTTTATGATAGTTCAGCGTTCCCGCCGTCGTCTGCGCATGCGCAGGCGGGTCGCATGTTTTTCGACGGCCAGTCTCGACGTTCGGCGCATGCGCGGTAGCGTCGGAGGATTCGACGGCCATTTTGACTGAGGGCGAATGGTTCCTTTTGCCCTCAGAGCGTCAGGGGAGGAGCTCAAGCGTGCCATCACTCCCCCTCCTCCTATTTATTTCCCCAGCAGCACAAGTGAAATGCCTGTGGTCAACAAGAGAATTACACTCTAGAGTTCCAGGCTATACCCACCCCTGTTAAGGTAAGGCATGTCTTAATGCATTTGTTTTCTTATACATGTGAGTATGCGAATATATATATGTATAGCTCTGAAGGAATAACTCGTCCATTGAAAGTGTATTAATTTATTAATTTATTAATTTATTGATTTATTAATTTATTAAATTATAAAATTATTTAAAAATTTCTTTTTTCATCGGAGCCTCCAAAAAAAAAAAAACCCCACAGCACACAGTAACAGGAGGGGGAAGTCGTTACTTATGCAGGCAAATGCCCTTTTTTTCCGTGAATCAGCGCACGACCGGTTGACGTCTTTTCCTCTGACTCTTTCCTAGCCGTTACCTCTGCTAAGCCTCCTAACATGAGCCTTTCGCCGCCCGCTCAAGATCCTACTCTACTCCCAAGGTAAGGACCTACGCCCAGGTAAGTTAAAAAAAAAAAAAAGAGTGCACTAAGGACTGTACTTTTTGTATTTCAGTCCTGTACGCCAGAAGACGTCTAAGAAGACCTCAAGGCGATATGAAGATGATGATGATGATTCCTGTCACAGCAGGGACAGGTCGCCCAGACATGGGCATTACAGAAGTGGCAGGAAAGCTTCAGCCAAGAGGCGCCGTCATTCGCGCTCCCCGAGACCTAGACCTACTAGATGTCAGGCCTGCAGAGGCACTCCGCTTCCGGATAAACTGATTTGTCGAGATTGCCTTAGAGACTATGCAGCGGACAGAGAGTCTGAGGGCCTTCAAGTGGCAGATCTCCTCAAAAAGGCAGTAAAAGACTCCCTTGCGGAATTGGTCGCCACAATGCCGACGCAACAACCGGCATCCCCTCCTCAGGAACAGATGGCTGAGGCCTCCATTCCTGGACCATCCACGAGTGCAGGTGGTTGTCCGTTCCCTCCCTCCTCCTCTAAGCATCAGGACGAAATGGCCATTTCAGAGGATTCTTCAGATGACGCAGATGCCTCTGGCTTTGCCTTCGCCATGGTCCAGCCTTATGTGCAGGCTGTCAAACAAGCAATCGGTTGGGAGGATTCCATCATGGAGGTCAGGAAGTCCAAATCATACTTCCCCTTCCTTAAGCACCAGATCTCCTTCTTCCCTCTTATGGAGGAAATCAGGGAAGTGATCGAGGAAGAATGGGCGAGGACAGACAAAAGACTTTCCACCAATCGATTGGGAAAATTATACCCTCTCTCTGAGGCAGATTCCAAAATGCTCGAGGGCCCTCCGGTAGTAGATGCCACAGTGGTAAGGCTGGCCAAGAATGTCACTTTGCCCCTAGAAGATTCAACTTCCTTCAAGGACCCTCTGGACAGGAGGATGGACCTCGACCTTAAGAAGGCCTATCAGATGGCAGGAAATGCCTGTAAACCTGCAATAGCCCTGACATCAGTGTCCAACGCATTACGCGTCTGGACAGATAATATAGAGTCGGCAATCCAACAGGATATCCCTAAAGAAGATATAATCAAGGCATTGGATGAGCTGAAGCTCTCAGCTGACTTCATTGGGGAGGCCGCCATCGACTCGATTCGTTGCTCCGCAAGGGCAATGCTTCACACAGTAATGGCCAAAAGGGCACTGTGGCTAAAACCATGGGCAGCGGACGTTGCCTCGAAGCAAAATTGGTGCAAGATACCTTTTGACGGTAGAGCCTTGTTTGGGGAAAAACTTGACAAGGCCATCTCTCGGGTCACTGGCGGAAAGTCAGGCCTACTTCCCCAAGACAGGCGATCCAGACGTTTCAGATCATCCGCACCAAGGTTCCAATACTCCAAAAATAGGGACTACCGTCAATCCAGACAAGGGAAAGGCTTCAGGCACAACTGGAAAAGCACACAGTCTACGTTTCTCAAGTCCAGGAGGCAGAGGCCAGTACCCACCCCACAGGATCCATCAAAATCCTTTTGACGCCAGGCCAGCCCAAGTGATCCCTGTGGGGGCCAGGTTGAAACAGTTCTCAAAGATTTGGGAACAAAAATGCAGGGATCCTTGGGTAGTTGCAACAGTCAAACACGGTCACTTCTGGTCTTTCCTAAACAAACCTCCCAAGGACTTTTTTTCCCCGACAAGGGTATCAAGATCCCCTCAAAAAGCGGAAGCTCTAAAGCAATTTCTTCTTTCCCTACAGGAGCAACGAGCAGTAGTTCCAGTGCCTCCATCCGAGAGATTTTTATGTTTCTATTCCACCCTGTTTCTAGTCCCCAAGAGAAATGGAGGGTGGAGACCCGTGATAGACCTAAAGAGGCTAAATCGCTATATCTTTCTGGAAAAATTCAAGATGGAGTCTCTACAGACGATTATTCGCGTAGTCCAACCAGGGGATTGGATGTTGTCAATAGACCTGCAAGACGCTTACTTACACATACATATGCTCCCTACGTTCCAGAAATACCTGAGATTCGCGGTGGGGCAAGTACATCTAAAATTTCAGAGCCTTCCATTTGGCCTCTGCACGTCACCAAGAGTCTTTACAAAGACCCTGATTGCCATCATAGCACCTCTGAGAGAATTGGGGCTCCGGGTGTATCACTATCTGGACGACCTTCTACCCCTGGCGAAGGACCCAACCCAGTTATTGGTACACAGGAATATCCTGTTGACAACACTAGTGGATTTTGGATGGAAGATAAACCACGAGAAAAGTCTCCTCTCTCCGACTCAAGAGATGGTCTATCTGGGAGCCCTGTTCAATACAATGAACTGAACGGTGTCTCTCCCACCTTAGAAGGTATCTTCCATTGTCCAACAAATGAAGAAGGTGAGCTCGAGATCCTACCTGACAGCCTCAAATTGTTTGAGCCTGATAGGACGGATGTCATCATGCATCCCTATGGTCCCCTGGGCCCACTGGCATTTGAGACATTTTCAGCTGGAGTTCTTAAGACTGTGGAACAGACGATATCTATCCCAACCCATACACCTGACGACCCGGATGCTCAGGAGTCTACATTGGTGGATGAAGAGACAGACGCTTCTGAAGTCTCGCCCGCTAGGGCATGTCGACTGGATCATAATTATGCCAGCGCAGCTGGTTGGGGAGCACATTCCAACCAGACCTCAGTACAAGGAAGATGGTCCTTCAATGCAGCCGGCATGGTGTCCAATGTCCTGGAGCTCAGAGCGGCCTATCTTGCACTGCTAGCCCTGGAGTTCGAGATTTCGGGCAAACCAGTTCTCCTCAGGATGGACAACAGGGCCGCGGTATCCTATGTGCACCGACAAGGGGGAACACGCAGCAGATCTCTCCTGAACGAGGTGGAACCCATATTCCTCTGGGCCGAAAGGAATCTGAAGGACCTGAGGGCAGTCTATCTGCCCGGCCATCTCAACTCAATGGCGGACGACCTTTCCCGCAGGTTCGCAGATACCAACGAGTGGTCCTTATACCCGAAAATCTTCAGCTGGATAGTGATCCAGTGGGGGCCCCTCAAGCTAGACCTCTTTGCGACAGCATCCAACACCAAACTTCCAAGGTTTATCTCGAGGTTTCCGCACCCCCAGGCGGAGGCAACAGATGCCCTCTTAGCCCCTTGGGCATGCGATCGGGCCTACGCTTTTCCTCCGCGGCCCCTCATACCGAGGTTCCTGTCAAGACTCATGAGGGAGACATCGACGGTGATAGCGATTCTACCATACTGGCCAAGAAGGCCTTGGTTCCCTACGGCAATGGATTTGAGCACCAGTCCTCCAGTAAAGGTTCCAATAGTACCCCTCCTCCTGTCGCAAGGATCCCACATCCACCCAGATCCCCACAGGCTGGACCTTCACATCTGGCAACTGAAAGGAAAAGGTTCCAATCCCTGGGGTGCTCCGACAAAGTGATCGCAACCCTGCTCAAAGCGAGAAAGCCATCCACGAACAACATATACGATAAAGTATGGAACAAGTTCAGGGCCTTCATGCTTGATAGAAACTGTGACCCAGGTTCCCCTTCGTCATCTCAAATTCTTGAGTTCTTACAGGCAGGCCTGGACCTAGGCCTTGCGTTAGGTACATTGAAGGTACAGGTATCAGCGATCTCAGCAGCAACCAGTAAAAGATGGGCAGAGGATCCATTGTTAATCCAATTCTTTAAGGCCGTCAGGAAGATCAGACCACCAACCAAACAATCTTTTCCCACTTGGGACCTTACGGTCATCCTGGAGTCCTTAGCCAATCCACCCTTTGCCCCTTCGAACTCAGCATCGCTCTGGAATCTAACTTTAAAATTAGCCTTTCTGATAGCCATAACCTCCGGCAGACGGGTGTCAGAGCTCCAAGCTTTGGGAGCAGATCAGGATCACATTATATTTTACCCAGATAGAGTGGAACTCAGAACAGTACGAGGGTTCATTCCCAAGGTCGCTTCATCCTTGAGCATGTCAGAACCCTGGGCACTCCCAACATTTTCTGAACAGGACTCTGTCGCTCTTCATGAATTAGACATCGCCTCCACTCTGAAATGCTATCTGCAAGCCACAGCTTCATTCCGGGCTTCCATCAGACTGTTCATAATTCCCTGGGGAAAATACAAAGGAAAGGAGGCATCAGCCAGAACGATCGCCTCATGGATCGTCAAACTCATCCACAAGGTGTACAGGACAAAGGGACTAGAGACCCCTTCGGCGGTCAGGGCGCACTCCACAAGAGCGGTTTCTGCCTCTTGGGCGGCAAGAGCGAATGTGTCGATCGAAACTATTTGTCGGGCAGCGACCTGGTCGTCCCAACACACATTCCTGAAACATTACAGGGTGGACCCAGGAGCTCTCTCCTCAGTGGAGTTTGGCAGACAGGCAGTCACTTCGGCCTTCGCCTCTTCTAAATAATAAATTCTTTAATAAACCTCTAAGCATTATCCCACCCGTCTCAGCTAGTTATTTGTCACAGGTATGCTGCCATGGAGGCACCAGGAAAACAGAAAATTGTACCATACTTACCGTAATTTTCTTTTCCTGGTGCCTATCCATGGCAGCATACATTCCCACCCTCGGTATTCTATATTAACGAGAATGCGGGGGCTGTACTAACCTTTTCTTTTATAATATTCACTAGTCCTGAGGAAGGAGCCAAGGCGGAGCTTGTCACAGGTATGCTGCCATGGATAGGCACCAGGAAAATAAAATTACGGTAAGTATGGTACAATTTTCTGTTTTCAGGCATTACCCGAAACAAAAATGTCATTTTTGGTGAGATACTTTCAATAGGAACATGTCTAAAGGGATGCAGGCCCAGCAGATTTCCTCATTAGTGCTGTGCAGGTGCACAGCTGATAGATAAACTCCCATTAGACCTACCCTGTACCAGGGCTGTACTGGGACAAAAATGTGGCCCTGGACTTCATCTAGACTGGCCCAGGGCATAGCAAATCAGGGTACGGTGCAGATCAGGGCACAGTACATGAGGGTACAGAGCCCAGCACATCAGGGCACAGGGCATATTAGGGCACAGGGAATATCTGGGTACAGGACACAGCACATCAGGGCTCGGCACATGGCACATCAGGGTACAGGACACAGCACATCAGGGCACGGCACATCAGGACAGGGCACATGGCACAGCAAATCAGGACAGGGCACATTAGGACACGCCACATGGCGCATCAGGGCACAAGACACAGCACATCAGGACAGGGCACATGGCACATCAGGGTACAGGACACAGCACATCAGGGCACAATACATCAGGGTACAGGACACAGCACGTCAGGGCACAGTACATCAGGGTACAGGACACAGCATATCAGGGCATAGCACATCGGGGTACAGGGCACAGCACATCAGGGTACAGGACTTCCAGGTCCCATTATGGGGCAGGACATTAGGGCACAGCACATAAGGGCACAGTGCACATCAGGGTGCATGGGGCACATTTGGGCAGATCAGGGTATATGGGGTACATCAAAGCACAGGTGGCAAATCGGGGGTTCATGGGGCACATCAAAGCACATGGGGCACAACAGGGTACATGGGGGACATCAAAGCACATGGGGCACATCAGGGTACATGGGGCACATGGGGCACATCAGGGCACATCACAGCACATGGGGCACATCAGGGCACGTGGGCACATCAAAGCACACGAGGCACTTTAGGGCACATGAGGCACAGCGTTTACTTTACTTTCTTAAAATGCAGAGTAACGCAGGAAGCGTCTGCGATAAGTTCTCTCTCTTGTCACGCTGTTCCCCAGCGTCCCCTCCTCTCTTCTCGTTCATCCCTGATGATGTCACAAGCAAATGGAGATGGACGAGAAGAGAGGAGGGGCCACCAGGGAGCAGCGTGACATGAGAGAGCCCTTAACACAGATGCTACCTGCATGCTGGCTAAGTCTCGATCTACCCGTCAGGCACCAGCTGTCAGTGATTGACGGGTAGATCGCTGCGGACCTCCCCAGTTTAGAAACAATGCAATAGGCAAATTAGGCGGTCGTTGAAACCAGCCCACTGAGCCATTGGCCCACCGGGAACCTCCCGGTAGTCCCAATTGCCAGTACATGCCTGCTCTGTATAGAGGCACAGAGGAACAAACAGGGATTTCTTCAGAATAACAAAAGGTAGGAATCTGCAACAAAGGTTGTTATAATCCTTGCAATGTACATAGATCACCCAGAGGGGAATGTTTTTTTCTCAACAAAAATAGGAGTTACACTTAAATAGAAATTGGCCAATGGCAGGACAGTTTTCCAATAGAGTGGACAGGACAGCAGTTTCTTTATCCCTGTCAAAGCAGGCCTATTCCTGTTTAATGAAAAACGATTAAAATAACCCAAAAAAAATGCAGTGCTATAAAAAATGTAGTGTATAATAAATAGTTATAGTGCCATGTGCAATCAATACTATTAGGTAGAAAGTCCTTAATGGGTTCCAAAGATTGATCATGACCATGTGGTGTGCCAATACACTCACCAAACACAAAAAATGTGAAACAGCATATGATCATAAAGTTGAAGATCCAGAGTATTATTAAATGCTCCTAAACTGTGGTATCCCTCCACCAATTCAATGCACTCACCAGATATCAAATCACTATGAGCCTTGTATCAATATCCTGGAGCCTGAGGACATCCCATTCAGAGTATGCAGTCAGCAGGGGGAACATTGTGGGAGACCAGCACTGAACAAAACAAATCTCACACGTGGGAGCCCAAATGATGCTCACATAAAGTAGTATTTATTAAAATCGGAAAACTTAAAAACTGCAACATATATATATATATATAAACAATGGCCAAAAAACAAAAGACTTGCGGAAAATGGCCGCCGCTCCCAGCATGAGGACATAGCAGCATTTGCGTCAGTGTGTAGGCCCCCTCCCAAAGCATTTTGTGGGCATGCATGTTCTCAAAGGATCCGCCTATCAGTGGCCATTTCATTGTAATCGTATTCTTAGTTTTTTTGGCCAATGTTTATATATACAGTATGTTACAGTTTTTAAATATTCCAATTTTAATAAATACTACACTATGTGAGCATCATTTGGGCTCCCGTGTGCCACAAAGTTCACCCTGCTGATTGTATACTCTGAATGGGATGTCATCAGGCTCCAGGATATTGATACAAGGCTCATAGTAATATGATATCTGGTGAGCTCATTGAATTGGTGAAGGGATGCCACAGTTAAAGCGGAGTTCCACCCACTTTTGAGAGGTGGTTTTACACGAAAGGCCACCTCTCCAACCCTTGTTTTTGGATATTTAATTTTTTTTTCCTTTAGTACCTTTTTTGGGAGTACTAAATGTACTTTCGTTCAAGCCGGGCCGCGGTCAAGGACATCACGTCCTCTTCTGCGGTGAGCCCACCCCCCGTTGTCTTCTGGGACCTGTATGTGTCCCAGAAGACAAGCTGGCCATTCACAAAGCGTCATGCGACTTGCACATGCACAGTCAGAAACCTGCAGTGAAGCCGCAAGGCTCCACTGAAGGTTTCACTTAGTTCGAATGGCGGCACCTGCACCCGATCCAATGGATGGATCGACCTTGGGGGTCCGACATCGCAGGCTGACTGGTCAGGTAAGGGCTTGTTCACACTTGACTAAATTTCTAATGCTCAACAAATGCTCCTATAGCATTAGTATGTCTGTCAGACAGGCATCAATGAGCTTTAGTATGGGCATTAGACAGGCATTTTACAAGCATTAAGGAGGAGTTAAAAATGCTCCCCAAATACCCTATGGGCAGTTTTGAAGCGTTTGAAGACAGTCCTTGTAATAGGAATAAAAGAAATCCAAAAGATTTTTTTTTAGAGGGACAGTGTAAAAATAAAAAGTAAAATAAATAGGAAAACAACATTTTTTTTAACCACTTAAGCCCCGGACCAATTGTCAGCCTAACGACCAGAGGTCTTTTTACAATTTCGCACTGCACTGATTTAACTGGTAATTGAGCGGCCATGCAATGTTGTACCCAAATTAAATTTGCGTTGCCTCTGCGATTTTTATTTTTTGCGATATAAACGGAAAAAGATCGAAAATTTTTGTTATAAGAAAAATCTAATAAACTCCATTTTAGTCATACATTTAGGCCAAAATTTATTCAGCCGCATGTCTTCAGTAAAAAAAAAAAAAAAAAATTTCAATAAGCGTATATTTATTGGTTTGCGCAAAAGTTATAGTGTCTAAAATCTAGAGTACGTTTTCTGGAATTTACACATCTTTTAGTTTATGACTGCCCATCTAATTTTTGAGGTGCTAAAATGGCAGGGAAGTACAACCCCCCCCCCCCCCCAATGACCCCATTTTGGAAAGTAGACACTCCAAGGAAATTGCTGAGAGGCATGTTGAGCCCATTGAATATTTTTTTTTGTCCCAAGTGATTGAATATTGACAAAAAAAATAAAAAATTTTTACAAAAAGATGTCACTAAATGATATGTTACTCACACATGCCATGGTTATATGTGGAATTGCACCCCAAAATACATTTTGCTGCTTCTCCTGAGTATGGGGATACCACATGTGTGGGGACCTTTTTGGGAGCCTAGTTGCGTACAGGACCCCGAAAACCAAGCACCGCCTTCAGGATTTCTAAGGGTGCAAATTTTTGATTTCACTCCTCACTACATATCATAGTTTTGAAGGCCATACAATGCCAAAATAGCACAAAACTCCCCCAAATTACCCCATTTTGGAAAGTAGACACCCCAAGCTATTTGCTAAGAGGCATGTTGAGTCCATGGAATATTTTATATTTTGCCACAAGTTGCGGGAATATTACAAACTTTTTTTTGTTTGCACAAAGTTGTCACTAAATGATATATTGCTCACACATTCTATGGACATAAGTGAAATTACACCCCAAAATACATTCTGCTGCTTCTCCTGAGTATGGGGATACTACATGTGTGGGACTTTTTGGGAGCCTAACTGCGTACGGGGCCCCGAAAACCAATCACCGCCTTCAGGATTTTTAAGGGCGCAAATTTTTGATTTCGCTTCTCACTACCTATCACAGTTTCGAAGGCCATAAAATGCCAAGATAGCACAAAACTCCCCCAAATGACCCCATTTTGGAAAGTAGACACCCCAGCTATTTGCTGAGAGCCATGGTGAGTATTTTACAGCTCTCATTTGTTTCTGAAAATGAAGAAAGTAAAGAAAAATATATTTTTTTCTTTTTTCAATTTTCAAAACTTTGTGACAAAAAGTGAGATCTGCAAAATACTCACCATACCTCTCAGCAAATAGCTTGGGGTGTCTACTTTCCAAAATGGGGTCATTGGGGGGGGGGGGGTTTGTGCCATCAGGGCATTCCATGGCCTCCGAAACTGTGATTGGCAGTGAGGAGTGAAATAAAAAATTTACACCCTTAGAAAGCCTGAAGGCGGTGCTTGGTTTTTGGTGTCCCGTATGCGGCTACGCTCCCAAAAAGTCTCACACATGTGGTATCCCCGTACTCAGGAGAATGTATTTTGGGGTGTAATTCCACATATGCCCATGGCATGTTTGAGCAATATATCATTTAGTGACCACTTATTATTTATTGTTAAATATATTTTAATTATTTTTTCCCGCAACTTGTGTCAAAATATAAAATATTCCATGGACTCGACATGCCTCTCAGCAAATAGCTTGGGGTGTCTACTTTCCAAATTGGGGGGTTTTGAACTGTCCTAGCAGTTTATGCACAACATTTAGAAGCTTATGTTCTAACCACTTGAAGACAAAGCCCATTCTGACACTTTTTGTTACATGAAAACATTTATTTTTTTTGCAAGAAAATTACGTTGAACCCCCAAACATTATATATATTTTTTAAAAGCAAAGGCCCTACAGATTAAAATGGTGGGTGTTGCATTTTTTTTTCCACACAGTATTTGCACAGCGCTTTTTCAAATGCATTTTTTGGGGGAAAAAAATACACTTTTTTAAATTTTAATGCCCTAAAACACACTATATTGCCCAAATTTTTTATGAAATAAAAAAGATGATCTTAGGCCGAGTACATGAATACCAAACACGACATGCTTTAAAATTGCGTACAAATGCGCAGCGGCGACAAACTACATACATTTTTAAAAGGCTTTACAGGTTACCACGTTAGATTTACAGAGGAGGTCTACTGCTAAAAAAAATTACTGCCCTCAATCTGACCTTCGTGGTGATACCTCACATGCATGGTGCAATTGCTGTTTACATATAGTGATGGACGAACTTCCGACGGGATGTTTCGCGAACGCGGACCGGAACGTTCGCGGCGGGCCCCATTGACTTTAATGGGAGGCGAACTTCGCAAACCTACAGGTCAAATTTGCAGCCATAAAATAATTAATAGCTGTGCAAACATAGTCTCACCACATGGCCAATGACATAACACATGTATCAGGTGAATCTGGGATCGAGAACTACAAGCATTCTTTTTTTATATGGGAAATTGTTGTGACAATTCAGGACTGTGGAGCGCATGAAGGCAATGGAGGAGAAGGAAGGTCAGGGACCAGCGTAGGCAAAGAAGAGGGTGCAGGAGATGATCACCAGCAGCGTGACATACAGCAATGACATCTGCACCGTGATAGAGTCATCTGACACCAGCACCGTGATAGAGAGCAATGACATCAGCAGCGTGACATAAAGCACTAACACCAGCAACGTGATATACAGCACTGACAGCAGCACCGTGATAGAGAGTACTGACATCAGCAGCGTGACATAAAGCACTAACACCAGCACCGTGATATACAGCACTGACAGCAGCACCGTGATAGAGAGCACTGACATCAGCAGCGTGACATAAAGCACTAACACCAGCACCGTGATATACAGCACTGACAGCAGCACCTTGATAGAGAGTACTGACATCAGCACCGTGATATACAGCACTGACACCTGCACCTTATAAGGACCTTTGTGGAACAAGTAGGTTGTGTGTGAGTGATTAGCAGACTGTACGTCAGTCCCTATACCGATGAAGGACTGCTGCAGTATAGGGCAGCGGTCAGCAGTAGTGCACCTCAACCATATGTATTGTGGACCTATACCAGTCCTTATAGAATAGCAGACTGTACCTCACTCAACCCTATGTACTGTAGTACCCTATACCTTACCAGTCCTTATAAGGACCTTTGTGGAACAAGTAGGTTGTGTGTGAGTGATTAGTAGACTGTATGTCAGTCCCTATACCGATGAAGGACTGCTGCAGTATAGGGCAGCGGTCAGCAGTAGTGCACCTCAACCCTATGTATTGTGGACCAATACCTGTCCTTATAGAATAGCAGACTGTACCTCACTCAACCCTATGTACTGTAGTACCCTATACCTTACCAGTCCTTATAAGGACCTTTGTGGAACAAGTAGGTTGTGTGTGAGTGATTAGCAGACTGTACGTCAGTCCCTTTACCAATGAAGGACTGCTGCAGTATAGGGCAGCGGTCAGCAGTAGTGCACCTCAACCCTATGTATTGTGGACCTATACCAGTCCTTATAGAATGGCAGACTGTACCTCACTCAACCATATGTACTATAGCACCCTACACCAGGTTATTACCAGTCCTTATAAGGAACTTTGTGGAACAAGTAGGTTGTGAATGATTAGCAGACTGCAGCAGAAGGGCAGCAGTCAAGTATAATATTCTTTCTATATTTGGAAGAAAGAATATTATACGTGTACAAGCCTATTACCATACCACTGATACCAGTCCTGAAAAGAACCTTTGTGGACCTAATATAGTAACAGCTACTGATTAAACTGACCCTCACTTCCTCACACACTGCTTCCTGCATGGGGCATCCTCCCGCAAAAAGGTTATGCCGCGTACACACGGTCGGACTTTTCCATGGGCAAGCCTCCATCGGAATTTCAACCATATGTACACGGCATTAGGAGCAAAATCGCTCCTCCGCCCCTGCTGCCCCCATGCTTCTGCATATATTCTCTTTTTTTAAACTGTGGTGGTGAAATAACCTCCTACAGCGCTGGAGTCACGGCTTTATGTATCGTGGGAGCAAACACTGTTGCTGTCAAGATAAATAAATCCGCACTGCAGCTGAATGTCGCACCTGAAAACAAAATAATGGTTAACAATAAAACACAGTAAACAGTAAAGTATAAAATACATACCTGAAAAGCAAGCATGATAAAACATAATAAAACATTGCAGAATAGAATACAGTAAAAAAGAGCAACAATAGAGAGAGAGAATAGAGAGAGAACAATAAAACGACAACTATTTTTATTTTTATTTTATTTTTTTTGTGGTTTTTTTTTTACACTTTTTTTTTTTGTAACTGTAATTGTAACAACTGTAACAGTTCGGGTCTCTCAAAATGTGATGGCATCTTGGGAGACCCTGTGTAAGTGTGTCCTAGTCTGTGAAATGCTGTACCCTACGCTAAAACTTCACTAGTGTGTGGTAGCATTTAAAACATTCACCAATGCAAAGACCAGGATTGTCAGCACAGCATGGACAATAATAACGGTGGCACGCCTATATCCTCGTTTGGTACAGACACAATATCTTCTTTGGGGGGCTCGTTGGGTAGGGGTACTCTCGAGGACATACGGAAAATGCCTCTCATGCAGCCGGCTTACTGCATTTGGTTGGGAATGGTGAGGCGCAGAACCGTTTGGATACAGAAGGTCTGTGACAATCTCTTCCTGGAATGTAAGAAAGGATAAAGTCCCACCTGAAGCTCTGTATAGCACATGAGCGTTCAGCAAAGCCAATTGAAATAAGTAAACAGACACTTTTTTGTACCAGAGTCTGGCCTTATGGGCAACTAATTACGGCGCCAACAACTGGTTGTTGAGGTCCACCTCTCTCATATTTTGGTTATATTCGTGGACACAGAGGGGTTTCTCGACAACACCAGTCACCATAGTAATTTGGACTGTCGTGTCTGCATGAAGGGAGGTAAGAACAAAAACATTCTTATTATCCCTCCACTTCATAGCGAGCGAGTTATTACACTGCTCTCCCCCAGCCTAAGACGAGAGTCTACAAGCTGCTGGGGAAAGCCCCGGCGATTAGGTCGCACGGTGCCACATGCTCCAATCTGCTGATAAAACAAATGACTAAACAGTGGCACGCTCGTGTAATAATTGTCCACATACAAGTGGTATCCCTTTCCGAATAAGGGTGACACCAAGTTCCACACTATCTTGCCAGCACTCCCTATGTAATGTGGACAGTTCTCCGGCTCTACGTAACTATCTTTTCCCTCATAAACCATAAAGCTCCATGTATAGCATGTTGCCCTATCACAGAACTTATAGAACTTGACCCCGTATCTGGCACGCTTGCTGGGAAGGTGCTGTTTGAAAGACAAGCGACCAACGCAGACAACTTGATCGGGAGTAAACAAAGCTGCAAAATGTTGGTTGAAGTGGCTTATGAGGGGCTGAATTCTGTAGAGCCGATCATATGCATGGTCTCCATGAAAAAGTTCATTGTCGTTGAAGTGCATGAACCACAAGATCTGCTCGTATTGTTTCCTGGACATGGAGGCAGAGAACACGGGCATATGGTCAATTGGGTACATGGACCAATACGTCCGCAATGTCATGAATTTATGTATGCCCATGTTGAGGGAAAGGCCCAGAAAGGTCTTTTTTTTTTATTTTTTAAATAAGACAACTTTACATTGCATATAGACAATGCATATGGACTATGGTAAGCGTATCCAGCAAATCAACTATACAAAATAAATGCACGTGAGTGAATGAAGCCACTCAGTCTGGTCCATACCACTAGTTGAAGTCTAATACAGGGTAAATATATGCTTCTGTGCCCATCACTTTTTGTGTTTTAATTGAAAAGGAGAGATGGAAACGAGAGAGAAACTTAAGAACAAAAAAGTTAAAACGAGTGAGGGAAAGAGAGAGGGAAAGAGAAAAAAAAAAGTGGGAGGCAAACGGGGTGGGGGTCACCCCCAGGGAGTCATGATCGATAGTACTGAACAGGCGGTGGGGATCCTAGACAGTGGATCCTAGCGTGTATTGGTGGAACTCGTCAGAGAAGCGAAAGAGATCCCAGTAGAACCATCTGGACTTATGTTCCTCTGACTTATCCTGCAAGGCATTGGTCAGATCTTCCATTTGCTTAATATGCTTCACTCTCGTGAACCATTGGGCCCCCGTTGGCGCAGACTGTTGTTTCCATAGGGGTGGGATGCTGGCCTGTGCAGCATTAAGGAGATGTTTGAGAAGGGATTTATGATAACGATTCCTTGATAGGGGGGTAAGGTTGAGGAGGACTGCAGCTGGGTTATCATGTAGGGAGACGTCTGTGAGTTTCTGTATAAGCTTTAGCACCGGCTGCCAAAAAGTTTTGAGCACAGGGCAATCCCAGAAAATATGTAAGAGGGTGCCTGAGTGTGGCTCGCAATGCCAACAGCAGTCAGTTTGCAGAGGGAATATCTTAGTCAGCACGGAAGGGGTTCTATACCAACGCGTCACTATTTTATACGTGGTCTCTTGGCATTTGCTACATAGAGAAGATTTCTGTGCGAAAAAGAGTATACAATCCTTTTGGGGTTCTGTGAAGTTGACTTGCAGGTCCCGCTCCCATTTTGCCAAGAATGGGGGGTCTTCAGTGGCGTGAAGGTCTAGCAAGGATTTGTAGGAAGTTGACAAGGACCCCCGAATTGGTCCCTCACCTAATAATAATTACAATAATTATAATAACATAATTATTCAAAAGGGTGGAGCTTTCTGACAAAATGGGTTGGTTTTGGCAGAGAGCCGAGGAAGTGAGATAGTATTAATCCTCCAGCGATCTAATAAGAGAGGGGCCCGACCACCGAGCAAATTCTCCGTATTTGGCCAACCGGATGAACCTAATAGCGAAGAGGCTCTCATGAGTCCCTAAATGAGAAAAAATGGGTCAGTGAGGCCAGGTATAAAGTCCGGGTGCCCAACAAGTGGCGTCATTGGAGATGGAAAGTTTCTTACTAAGGATAAACGGAAGAACCTTTTCAGTTCCATAAGCCCTTGTACACACAGTCGGACATTCCGATGGACAATGTCTGATAGGACCGCGTTGTCGGATAATCCGACAGTGTGTGGGCTCCATCGGACTGTTTCCGTCGGAGTATCCGACGGACCAAGTTTTCCAGCAGAGCTATAAAATTTTCCGACAACGTGATCTGATCGGACTTTGTCCGATCATGTGTAGAGAATTCCGATTGGACAAAGTGCCACGCATGCTCAGATCAAATTCCTAGACCGAAGCTAATGGCTACTACTTTGACAGACAACTTTGTCTGACTGTGTGTATGCAACAGTTTTGGACAAAATCCGTCGGACAAAATCTGTCGTTGGTTGTCGGAATGTACAACCGTGTGTACAAGGGCTAAGAGTTGGTCCAATCAGTGGGTGAGTAGTCAAGTGGGTGGCACTTTTTTTTTTTTCCTGCCCAAGGTAGACCCGCGAGTGGGGCTTGGGCAGCCTCCTGTTCCAGCGACACCCAGAGTTTCAAGTCACTGTGCTGACACCAGTCCACCACCCTGGTCATGTGTGCTGCAGTGTAGTATAGAGCAGGATCCGAAAACCCAAGACCACCCTTGGTCTTTGGTCATAGTAGCAATGCTCTGCCAAGACGTGGGTGTTTACCGCGCCAGATGAATCTGATAAATATTGAGCGCACAGCGTGAAAGAACGTCTGAGGTATCTTGATGGGCAGAGCCTGCAATAAATCCAGAAGTCTGGGCATTGTATTCATTTTCAGTACATTACAATGGCTGAACCAGGAAAGGGCCAACGAGTCCCACTTTTTAACATCAGCAGTGAGCGTAGATAAGAGGGGCTTGTAGTTGAGGGTAAAAACGTCATGCAAATTTGCAGGAATTTTTGTTCCCAGGTATTTAATTGAGCGAGTAGCCCATTTGAATGGGAAGAAGGGGCAGAGGTTAGAGATAGTAGAATCTCATAAGGAAATATTCAGGGCCTCTGATTTTTGTAGATTAACTTTAAAATTAGACAGGGTGCCGTAACGCTTCAGCTCCTGTAACAGGGAGGGTAAGGAGGTATGGTGCTCAGTAATGTAGAATAAAAGGTCGTCAGCATAGGCTGCAACTTTGTGTTGAGATTTGCCTCATTGAATGCCTCTAATGGACTGATTGCCTCTGATATGGTGTAAAAAATGTTCCAGGGAAAGGACGAATAGCATTGGGTACAGGGGGCAGCCCTGTCTGGTGACATTCGAGATGGAGAAAGGGTTGGAATCATAGCCATTTACCCTTACTGTTGCTGTGGGATTATCATAGATGGCCGATATCCATGACAGGATGGGATATGGCATTTCTACGAATTTAAGTGTCTCCTGGAGAAAAGACCAGTCCACCCTGTCAAAGGCCTTCTCGGCATCTGTGGATAGGAGCAGCAGGGGCACATGGGATTGTTTTGCTTTTTCTATAATATTTAGTGTCCAAATGGTGTTGTCTTCAGCCTCTCTAGTCTGGATAAAACCGACTTGATCTGTTACAATTAGGCGTGGCAATATGGTATTCATCTAAGAGGCAAGGATTTTAGTGAATAGTTTCACATCACAGGTCAGAAGTGAAATGGGCCTATAACTGGCACATAGTAGTGGGTCCTTGTCTGGTTTAGGGATCACAGATATAGAGGCGTGCAGCATGTCTGTAGGGAGGCTGTGTCCTTCGATCACAGCATTGAAGGCCGCAAGAAAGGAAGGCGCCAGAGAGTCCTGATACATTTTGTAGTAAGGGAGGGTGAATCCGTCAGGTCCGGGAGCCTTACCAGACTGGGTGTCTGCTATGGTGGATGTGAATTCCTCTGTAGTAGGGATGAGCTTCGTGTTCGAGTCGAACGTACGTTCGTCTCGAACATTGGCTGTTCGTCCGTTCGGCGAAATCCGAACTCTTGGTCCGTTCGCGTCAAAATTCGTGCGGCGCGCACGGCCCACAATGCACTGCGATGGCGCAGTGCATTGCTGGCTCATGATTGGCCAAGCATGCACTGTGACCCCGCATGCTTGGCCAATCGCAGCGCCAGCAGCGAGGAGAGCCATGATTGGCCACAGGCATCCTGCCTGTGGCCAATCATAGCTCAGGCTGTGTAGTGCACACCCCACACTATATAAGGCCGCCTTTGAGGCGGCCTCGTGTAGTGTGTTGGCATCTGAAGCAGTGGGTGTTCTGTGTACCTTCAACACAGTACACACCGATCGTTTTTGGCTGATTTCCTATCTTGCTGTTGTGTAGTGGTTATTGTCTGTGCCCTGACCGCAGTATACACCACTATATTCACCTCACCTATATAGCTAGTGATCTATCTTTAATAATAGAGCTTGCAGTCAGTAGTGTTAGGAGATAGTGCGTGCTGTTTGCGTGCTCTGTACCCAGTACATACCGCTATAATCCACCTACATAGCTGTTCTCTATTTGAGCCCAATTGCCATCTGCAGGAGTTATTGGAAGTTGTGTGTGCCTCCAGCACAGCACAGTATACATCTGTATATACCCCTTTATCTCTGCTGTTTTCTGGTTATTGTCTGCGTGCCCTGACCGCAGTATACGCCGTGATATTCACCTCACCTATATAGCTAGTGATCCATCTTTAATAATAGAGCTTGCAGTCAGTAGTGTTAGGAGATAGTGCGTGCTGTCTGCGTGCTCTGTACCCAGTACATACCGCTATAATCCACCTACATAGCTGTTCTCTATTTGAGCCCAATTGCCATCTGCAGGAGTTATTGGAAGTTGTGTGTGCCTCCAGCACAGCACAGTATACATCTGTATATACCCCTTTATCTCTGCTGTTCTATAAAAAAGGCATCTGCAGGAGTTAGTGGGTGTTGTGTGCCTCCAGCACAATATAAACTACCCAACTACTGTTTTACCCAACTCCCTTCAGGCCATTACCATGTCTGGAATGCCAGCAAGGAGAGGCAGACAGGCGCGAGCCGATAAAAGAGGGCAAGCAGGCTCTGTGTCTAGAGACAACAGTGCTGGTCGTGGACGCGGTGCATTGTCATCAGCACGTGGCCATGGGACATGCTTGTCCTTCTTTTCTGCAGCTGGACATGTTGAACCGCAACATGCCAACGACTTGGTAGAGTGGATGACCAAGCCCTCTTCATCCTCCTCATCCCCTCTCACCCAGTCTCAGGGTAGTAGCAAAGCAGCTGCCAACGCATCGTCTTCCCTCCTCTCAATGTCATCATCAGTGACTCCTTCCCTAGACCCACCACGTCCTCCTGAGGAGTCTCCTGAACTCTTTGAGCACAGTGTTGGGTACATGCTCCAGGAGGATGCCCAGTGTTTGGTGGGCTCTGATGATGACACTCAGCTAGAGGAAGGCAGTAGCGTGAGCGCAGAGAGAGGGGATGCTCAAGAAGGACAGCAATCTGGCAGTCATGTTCCACAAGCTGCAGCATACTGCCAGGTTTGCTACAGCGATGAAGAGGGAGGGGATGATGAGGGTACTGACTCCACGTGGGTGCCTGGAAGGAGGGAGGAGGAGGAGGAGGAGGAGGAGGAGGCACATGTCCAACGAGGCAGGATGCCCTCTGGGGGCCAGCTTAGGGGCAGCAGACCGACTGAATCACACCGCAGAGCTCCGCCTGCGCAGAGCGCTTCCTCTGCGCGTTATTCTAAAAGTTCTTTGGTGTGGGCCTTTTTTGAGACAAGTGCATCAGATCGCACCGCTGCTATTTGCAACATATGTCTCAAGCGTATCTCACGTGGCCAAAACATCAGCCGCTTGGGCACCACATGCTTGACCAGACATATGTTGACCTGCCATGCAGCTCGTTGGCAAGCGTACCTCAAAGACCCACACCAAAGAACAAAGCGGACCTCTCCTTGCTCCTCATCAGCTGGCATCTCCAACCCCACTAGACCTTCAGTCCTCTCTGAAACCTGCTCTGAGAGGAATGAAGGTGTAGAATTAGGTGTGTCACAGCCAAGTGCTTCTGGGAACTCTGCTAGTGGTACACCCACGTCCGATTATAGCAGGCAAATGTCCCTGCCCCAGCTGCTGGACCGGCGGAAGAAGTTTACTCCCAGCCATCCACATGCCCAGCGGTTGAATGCTAGCTTGGCTAAATTGCTAGCACTTCAACTGCTGCCTTTTCAGTTGGTAGACTCGGCCCCCTTCCGTGAGTTTGTACAATGTGCGGTTCCTCAGTGGCAGGTCCCCAAACGCCACTTTTTCTCACGGAAGGCGATTCCGGCTCTCTACCGGCATGTGGAAGGCAATGTCCTTGCCTCGCTGGACAGGGCGGTCAGCGGTAAGGTGCATATTACCGCTGACTCATGGTCCAGCAGGCATGGATAGGGACGTTACCTGTCTTTCACGGCCCATTGGGTCACTCTTCTGGCTGCTGGGAAGGATGCAGGACAAGGTGCAGTAGTGTTGGAGGTTGTTCCGCCACCACGCCTCCAAAATGCTACTATTGGTTGTGACACACCTCTCTCCTCCACCCCCTCCTCTTCTTCTTCATCCATGGCCTCTTCCAGTGCTCTGTCCTCAGAACCAGTGGTGCTCTGTAGGCGTTCCAGGGGCTACGCAAGTACGCAGGCAAAACGATGCCATGCCGTGCTTGCGCTGGTTTGTTTGGGGGACAGGAGCCACACTGGGGCGGATGTTTTGTCAGCTCTGCAGGGGCAGGCCGAGAGGTGGTTGACGCCACACCAGCTTAAGCCAGGAATGGTGGTTTGCGACAATGGCACCAACCTCCTCTCCGCCCTCCGACAGGGACAACTGACCCATGTGCCCTGTGTAGCTCACGTCCTTAACCTGGTGGTGCAGCGGTTCTTGGGCAGGTACCCCGGCTTACATGATGTCCTGAAGCAGGCCAGGAAAGTCTGTGTGCATTTCCGCCGATCATTTAATGCCTGTACTCGGCTGGCTGAGCTCCAAAAGGAGTTGAACCTGCCCAAGAACCGCCTTATATGTGACATGCCCACCAGATGGAACTCAACATTGGCCATGCTGCAGCGGCTGCACACGCAGCAGAGGGCCATCAATGAGTACCTGTGCGACTACGGCACCAGGACAGGGTCAGGGGAGCTTGGTTTTTTCTCACCACGCCAGTGGGGCATGATCAGGGATGCATGCACTGTCCTGTCACCGTTTGAGGAGGCCACAAGGATGGTGAGCAGTGACAGTGCATGCATCAGTGACACTGTACCTCTTGTCCACCTCTTGAAGCATACGCTGCGTGGAATAATGGACACGGCACTTGAGGCAGAACAGAGGCAGGAAGAGGAGGACTTCCTTGCCTCTCAAGGCCCCCTTTATCCAGACAGTGTTCCTGCTGTGCCACCCATCACACAGGAAGAGGATGAGGAGGAGGAAGAGGAGGAGGAGGATGATTGTGTCAGCATGGAGGTGGAGGCTGGCACTCAGCATCAGCATCAGCATCAGCAGCAGCAGCAGCAGTCTTATAGGGATGATTTACAGTCCCAAGAAACACGTGGACTTGTACGTGGCTGGGAGGAGGTAGCTGCGGATCATGTTGTCCTTAGTGACCTAGAGGACTCCGGACCGAATGCCTCAGCTAACCTACGCTGCATGGCCTCCCTGATCCTGCAAAGCCTGCGGAAGGATCCTCGTATTCTTCGGATCAAGGAGAGGGACCATTACTGGCTGGCCACTCTCCTTGATCCACGGTACAAGGGTAAGGTTGCCGACCTTATCTTGCCATCGCAGAGGGAGCAGAGGATGAGACATCTCCGGGAGGCCTTGCAGAAAGGTCTGTGCAACGCGTTCTCAGAGACTGGGAGGTTACAAACTCCTGGTCCTGGACAACGTGTTGCTGAGGCATCGGTCAGAAGGAGCGGTGGAGAAGGTGGCCGTCTGACTGATGCTTTCAGACAATTTTTTAGTCCGCAGCCCCAAGGTATGATTGGTTCCAGCACCCATCGCCAGCGTCTAATTTACATGGTGCAGGAATACCTAGGGGCAAGGTCAGACTTGGACACCTTTCCCACCGAAAATCCTCTGGCTTACTGGGTCTTGAGGATGGATCACTGGCCAGAGCTTGCACAGTATGCAATTGAGCTACTGGCCTGTCCTGCATCCAGCGTTCTTTCTGAACGCACCTTCAGTGCTGCTGGTGGCTTTGTTACCGATCACAGGGTGCGCCTGTCCACCGAATCAGTTGATCGACTGACCTTCATCAAGATGAATCAGTCTTGGATCACCCACAGCTACCAAGCACCTGAAGCTGATGTAACCGAATAATTTTTTTTGAAATACCACATCCCTTCAAGACTGCCTATGCTGATGCTGAGTGACTGTCCTGTTATGTTGATTGTCTATCCTCTTCCTCCTCCGCTGATATGTTGGAAGAAAATTTTTGGTTCTGGGTGATGCCAGCAGCCCAATTTTTCTGCCCCTGTTTAACAGGGGCGTTTAATTACAATTTTTGATGCAATGCTTTGCAGCAGGGCTAATTCCTGCAATAAAACTAGAGTATATGGCAGAGGTTGCAGTGTGGTGGCACCAGCACCAGTGCCTAAGGCCCAATTTTTCTGCCCCTGTTTAACAGGGGCGTTTAATTACAATTTTTGATGCAATGCTTTGCAGCAGGGCTAATTCCTGCAATAAAACTAGAGTATATGGCAGAGGTTGCAGTGTGGTGGCACCAGCACCAGTGCCTAAGGCCCAATTTTTCTGCCCCTGTTTTACAGGGGCGTTTAAGTACAATTTTTGATGCAATGCTTTGCAGCAGGGCTAATTCCAGCAAAACAACTAGAGTATATGGAAGAGGTTGCAGTGTGGTGGCACCAGCAGCAGTGCCTAAGGCCACATTTTTCTGCCCCTGTTTAACAGGGACATGTAATTACAATTCTTGATATAATATTTCACAGGAGGGCCCCTTCCTGTGCCCACCCAGAGTAACGGTGAGGACTTAGAGTGTTGTGGCCCCAGCACCACAACCACCAAAGGTCAATTTTTCTACCACTGTTCAACAATGGCATGTAATTACAATTCTTGATATAATCGTTCACAGCAGGGCGCTCCAGCGCCCACCAAGAGTCACTTTGAGGGCTTACAATGTTGTGGCAAAACCAACATCTTGTTCCGCCATTTCTGCAGAGCATATAGGGCAGGCCCCTACTTTCAAACATCCAACTTACAAACATCTCCTACTTGCAAACGCAAGGAGACAGCAGCAAGTGAGATGAAAAAAGATGGACGACAAAACAAATTATACAGGGGTGATAACCCTTCCCTATGTTTTCCAAAAAGCTTAAAAATAGTTTTTTTGACTGGAGCTACACTTTAAAAATGTACCAGTTGAAAATTACAAACAGATTCAACTTAACACAACAAACCTACACAGTCCCTGTCTTGTTTGCACCGCCTGTATACTGCTGTTCTGAGTATATAGGGCCTGGGGGCCACACGCATTTCCTTTTTTTAATATGGGTACAGGGTTCCCCTTAATATGCGTACAAGACCCAAATAGGCTGGTAATGGGCAGGGAGAGCTACCCATGCCATTTTTCTCAATGATTTTCAACCATATTGCAGGAACCAGATATAACATTAAAACCGCAAGCAGTTTTAAATGGTGTTATTTCCGTTTAATGTCATTTTGTGCAGGGACTGTTCTAAACACGGGAAACACGTGGCACTTCACAGGCATACTACAGACACCCCCCAGGCACCATATTTAAAGGAATATTTTTTTTTCACTTTAATCGTCATTAAAATCAGTGCTCCCACCAAAACGGCCGTTTTTAAAACTTTTTTTTGCATTGACCCATGTCCCCTGAGGCAGGAGTCAGGTCCCCAAACCCTTTTTAGGATAATATCTTGCATATTAGCCGTTAAAATTAGCACTTTCCATTTCGAACGTTTGAGTCCCATAGACTTCAATGGGGTTCTAATGTTCGTAACGAACGTGGGGTCCGTTCGAAAGTTCTGGTGCGAACCGAACCGGGGGGTGTTCGGCTCATCCCTACTCTGTAGTAATGGGCTTAGTTCTTCTCACTCTTCCGTTGTCAGCGTAGGAAGGTCGGTTTCTTGAAGGTAATTGCGGATATCTGGAGCGTTTTGGGGCCTTGACCGGGAGGTGGACAGCCCAGAAAGGTCTTAAATTCGGAAACCGTAATTAGTTTCCAATCTCTGGCAAGGGAAGGCAACTGGGGATTAGCGGCGATGTGTTGACCAGCACATAAATTAGTTTGGTCCACAATAGATCTATAGAGATCTTCTGTGAAAAACAGCGTAAAATCGTCTGTTTCCACCTGAATACCGGGTTGGCCAGTGAAAGGGGGAAGTACAGGTTCTGCAGAAGTGGTGGGCACCCAATCAGGATTGGCGAATTCTGCAGGAAGGGCACTATGGGAACGACGGGCCTGCCTTTGTCTTCTTGGTGGCAGCGGGATACTACTTGTGCTTGCCACCTTGCCAGCTTGAACTGTACTTATGGGACTCGCCATGTCACCAATAGGGATGAGCCGAACACCCCCCTGTTCGGTTCGCACCAGAACCTGCGAACAGACCTAAACTTTGTGTGAACTTTAGAACCCTATTAAAGTCTATGGGACTCGAACGTTCACAATCTAAAGTGCTCATTTTAAAGGGTAATATGCAAGTTACTGTCCTAAAAAGTGTTTGGGGACCTGGGTCCTGCCCCAGGGGACATGAATCAATGCAAAAAAAAGTTTTTCAGGAGCAGTGATTTTAATAATGATTAAAGTTAAACAATAAAAGTGTAACGCTTTTTTTTTTTTTTTTAATCAATGAATGAATGAATTGTCGGCTAATACAGAGAACACTCATTGAGTGTTCTCTGTATTACGGGGAGCCGACAATTTAGCCGCAAGTGATTTTAAAAGACTTTTTTTCCTGCACAAATGACACTTTGTGCAGGGACAGTTCTAAGCACCAGAAACATGCGCCCCTTCACAGGCATACTATAGCTACCCCCCAGCTACGAAATTTAAAGGAATATTACACTTTTATTGTTTCACTTTAATCATTATTAAAATCACTGCTCCTGAAAAAACGGCAGTTTTTAAAACTTTTTTTTGCATTGATCCATGTCCCCTGGGGCAGGACCCGGGTCCCCAAATACGTTTTAGGACAGTAACCTGCATATTACCCTTTAAAATTAGCACTTTAGATTTCTCCCATAGACTTGTATAGGGTGTTCCGGCTTTTCGAATTTGCTGCGAACAGCCCAAATTGTTCACTGTTCGCTGAACAGGCGAACAGGCAATGTTCAAGTCGAACATGAGTTTGACTCGAACTCGAAGCTCATCCCTAGTCACCAAGTGATATTGCAGTGCTGGATGTACGTCCAGGGTGTACAAGGAATAGCGGCGCTAGTACTGGCTCCATACTAGGGTCCTGCGGTTCTTGCAGCACCTCAACAACATTAAAAGATCAGGATCGGGTATGCCTGACCTTAGCAGGGACCTCACCTTCGTCACCAGAGCTATCTGTCATGGAGCCGCTGTCATCTACAGGATCGTATTCTGAGCCTGAATCTGACAGATGAGTGACCTCCTATTCACTATCTGTCATGCTCAGAAATGTGTAGGCCTCTTCACTAGTGTACCTTCGATTTGCCATTTTGGGCTCTAAATTTACTGGTACAACTAGTGAGATTCACAGGTAAAAAAAAGCACCTAGGCTGTCAGCAACTGTATAAAACACTACCAAAAAAAATTGTTAGCAATCGCAGGTATCAGGCCTGACTCTGCGAATGCTGCAGTTATGTGTGTTGTGTTTTGTAAGTGACAGTGATCGATCGATACTGCACTTGGGTGGGCTGAGCAGAGGGGTAAAACGCAGGTGCTAGCAGGTATCTGGGCTGATCCCGCTAACAATGCTTTTTTGGAACCCTAAACTGCTGGGAACGCTGGTATAGATCTGATCAGGTCAGATATTGATCTGTTCAGATACTATACCACTAAGGGAGGTGTATGCTTTGCACGTGGGTGTTAGCGGTACTGGCACTAACCTGACGCTGCCTGGGGCGATGCAGACCCTATCTGACCCTAAAACCTAATTGATATCACCTGCTGGGCGATCAGGGGGTTAAACCTTTATTGAGTAATAAATGGCGGGTGCCCTAACACTATAAAAAGCAAACTAACCAGCGTCACCCGTAACACTTATACAGTGATCACTGGTGAAAGGGTTAACTAGGGACAATCAAGGGGTTAAAACCTTTATTAGGTAATATATGGGGGTACCTGACGCTATATAAAAATCCGTCGGGGAACCTAAATAACTAACTGGCTAACCAGCGTCACCAGTGACACTTATATGGTGATCGCTGGTGAAAGAGTTAACTCTAGAGGCAATCAGGGGGTTAAAACCTTTATTAGGTAGTATATGGGGGTACCTGACGCTATATAAAAACCTGACGGGGAACCTAAATAACTAAATAACTTACTGGCTAACCAGCGTCACCAGTGACACTTATACGGTGATCACTGGTGAAAGGGTTAACTCTAGGGGCAATCAGGGGGTTAAAAGCTTTGTTAGGTTGTATATGGGGTACCTGAAGCTATAAAAACCTGGCGGTGAACCTAAAAAAATAACTGGCTACTTAGCGGCACCAGCGACACTAATGCAGCGATCAGAAAACGATTGCTTAGTGACACTAGCAAAAGGGGGTGAAAGGGTTACCTGGGGGGCAATCAAGGGGTTAAACCTTTATTGGGGGGTAGGGGGCTACCCTGGACCTAAAGGGGCCTAAAGCTAACTGCCCTGACACTTTTTACAATCACAAATGACACTAAATGCAGTGATCAGTAAATAAATGACCACTGCAATCAGTGACACTGTGACTGGGGATGCAGACGGTCCTCTGGGAGAGATTGGGGGTGACTTGGGGGTGAAAAGTGTACCTATGTGTCAGTGTAGTGTTGTGCACTTACTTGGATGTCTTCTCTCCTCGGTGTTCCAGTCAAAAAGACCGCCACAAGGACATCACTTCCGCCTGCCTGTGGTTACAGTTCACAGGCAGCGGAAGCTTCTCATTCGCCAGGAGCGATTGCGAGGGGGTGGCCAGAAATCAATGGCCACCCCCTCATCACGGATCGCTCCTGAAGCGAAACGGACTGCCGCCGTCACCGGGAGGGTCCGGTCAGACCCCCCACCCACTGGAAGGCACGCACGTTGATGTGCCTGTCCGTGCCATTGTGCCGACGTATATGTACAGGCGGCGGTCCTTAAGTGGTTAAAGCACATATGTAAATGATATTCAAACCACACATGTGAGGTATCGCCATGATCACTGCCTTCCACACAAGATTCACTAAACCCTTGGTGAATCAAACCTGGACAGATTCACACACCATGTGTCCTAACAGAGAAAGGAATTTCAAACAATACTTTACATGTGTGACTTTACTTCTGTCTGTTCAGAAGTTGTTTTAATGTGTTTTTCGTTGATATAGGTATTACTAAATATTATACTAATAAACATTTTTTTTTTAATCACGAATGCAAAAACCATATAAGATGAACTGGGAGGTTTATAAAGACAAACACATGGTTTTGTAAGTTACAGAAATGCGTTTAGTGGTTCCATTGCTGCATAAAATAAATCTAAGCCCTCAGATGGATGGCATTTAGCTTGCTTAAGCACTGTGTATCAAAAACAATTGTCATGTTTGTTTTGCTTTTAATAAAAACATATTTTCCAATTTAAAATGCTGTTTTTATAGGATTCCTCTCTTAGTTCTCATTCATATGGGCGGAGAGACACATATGTAAGTAGATGCAGATGCAGCAACTGTATGGACTAACCTGCATATCTAGGTTTGACAGGCATGCTTGGACGGGGGCACAGTCCTGAATGCACACTCTCTGAGGCTGTGTAGATCTGAATTCAGTCATTAAAATCTTTTATATGATAAAAGTAACTGTAATTTTCAAAAATAAGCACAAGATGGCGACATTATGCCATATACAGAACACATTTTAACTTGCTGGCTGCACACTGCTGAAAAACAGATAAAACAGAAAATGTATTCCATCAGTAAACATTATTATACATTTGTCAGTTTCTTCAGGGTAGAGTTGTTAACAGCTTAATACATCACTATTCAAAATCTCCCTTTAATGCCATGTACACACGAGCGGAATGTCCGACAGAAAAAGTCAGACGGAATCTTTTCATCGTATATTCAGATCGTGTGTATGCCTCATTGGACTTTTTTTTAACGAAAATTCTGACAGACCTAGAAATAGAACATGTTTTAAATCTTTCCGACTGAACCAATTCCTATCGGGAAAACCACTCGTCTGTATGCTGTTCCGAAGGACCAAAAACGGCGCATGCTCTGAATCCACACAGGCACACCTGGCACACCCCCTGCACACGTCTATGCTGGAGTGCATTTAAAGTGGTTCTAAAGGCTGAAGGTTTTTTTTACCTTCAATGCAAGGTAAAAAGCCATTAGCATGCAGCTACTCACTCCCCCCCATTGTGCATGAGAGCAGCTGCTGTTCCATATCTCTGCCTCCTCACTGGCTAAAAGACAGCAGTGGGAGCCGTTCTGTGTCTCTTATGCCGCGTACACACGGGCGGACTGTATGGCGTACTTAGTCCGTTGAAACACATTTCAGCGGACAATCCGCTCGTGTGTGGGCTTCAGCTGACTTTTTCAGCGTGCAGTCCGGCGTACTAAGTATTTCGGATTTTCCGTAATTCTGTCCGTCATACTTTGGTTTCAGCGGACAATACGGTCGTCAGTGTGCTAGTTGGACGGACTAAGAATGGCGCATGCCCAGAAAGGATTTACAGGGTGGAAGGGTGCTTTGCTGTGTCTTGGACTTCCTATTTCTAGTCCCGTCATGCGTGCTGTACGTCATCACGCAAGCTTTCGTCGGACTGTTTGGGTATCCGTGTGTGTTCAAGTCCGTTCAGTGGAAAGTATGACGGACTGTCCGTCGGATTGTATGACGGACTAAGTACGTCACACAATCCGCTCGTGTGTACGCGGCATTATAAACACAAAGAGCAGAGCTCGGGAGTTAGAACATTAGTGCCCCCATAGCAAGTGGCTTGCTATGGGGACACTTGGAAAAGAGGAGGAGCGCCGGCAGGCAACCCGAGAAGAGGAGGATCAGGGCTGTGCAAAACCATCGCACAGAGCAGGTAAGTATAAAATGTCATTTAAAAAATCTTAATATCACTTTAAAAGCATCTGCAGACAAGGTGCCCAAAAAGTCCTGAGTGGAGGTCCCTAACAATAGGGAACTTGTGCCTCCAGGTGGATTGGAATGGCTTTCAAGGAGCTACTAAAATCATACTTCCGGAATCCCTGTGCCAACTGCATGGCTCTGCTACCAGGAGTTCCACCTCTTCATAATAACGCATCCTGGGGGAAGACAAAGAATATTACATTAAACTGTCTTCAAGATGAAACATTACCACACATGGCATATGTAGCGGTGGCTCCTGAAGAGCACACGCTATGTGTTTTTCAAAGTTAAAGTTATGCCTTACTGCAGTTTGGTTTGGGTACAATTGTCTAAATTAGACTTCAGCATCAGTCTGACTGGACTATGAGATGTTAAGCCTGGCCACAGGGGGCACTGTCTCTTCTGGCAGGCATGGAACTATGGTCTGGTTAGGTGCTTAAGTTACTCTCTCTCAAAGCCCACCCAGTGGGAGTGGCGCTCTCGCTGTGCTTTCTGGGAGAGGGTATTTAAGATGTGGTCGTCACGTGGTTCGGGGGTTCCGGTCCAGAATGATGTACTGACTTCATGGTCCTGGTCCTCCTGACCAGCCCCCAGGAAGACTATGGCCTGGGGTGTGGATCCACACGATTTTGATGTCTCGGGGCTGGCTAGCTCGAGGCAAGGAAACTAAAGGAGGATTCTGAGGTGGTTGGGTGGCATCTCCGGTTTGGGAGAGACCCAGTGACTTCAAGCATTCCAGGGGAGGACTCTTCAGAAGAAGACCACGTACGGGTTGGTTTCTTAGTAAGAGCCTGGAAGGGCTGAAGTACCCAAGAGAATCCGGTCTCGTGGATACCGCCAAGCTGGCTGAAAGATCCAGGTATCCTACAAGTGTTCTTCAAGTTTAGTTTCCCTACGTGTTCTACAACAACGTTTGTGGCAGAGACTTGTTCCTGAGTAAGCACCTTGTTGGCTGCTAGGCCTTGTGAGATAAGGACTGTCCAAATTGAGTGAACATCCAGTTGCGAATGGATATTCTCTGGATGCAGTCAAATTGAGCAAGTTCGTTAAAACCAGCGACGGTAAGGCAGGATGAAGTATTGGACCTTGCGATAGAAGGTCTTCTCGCATCGGCAGCTGCCAAGGAACATCCGCCACCAGTCGTACTAGGTCGGCATTCCAAGGACATTGAGGCCAATTTGGGGCAATCAGAATCACCGGAATACCCTCGGTCTCCACTCTGTGCAGCAGATGTGGTAGGAGTTTGAGTAGGGGGAAGGCATAATCCAGCCGATAATGCCCCCATGGAGCCACCAAAGCGTCTGACGCAACCACGAAGGGATCTCTTGTCCTTGGTCCAGCATCTGATGACTTAGATAGTCCGCCTGCCAGTTTTCTACGCCCGGAATGTATATGGCCGACAGGGCCGGCACCTGCCGCTCTGCCCACTGGAGGATGTGAGTGACCTTCTGTGCTGCAGCCGAGCTCCTTGTTCCTCCTTGATGGTTAACATACGGCACCGCCGCAGTATTGTCCGATTGGATCCTGACCGGATGCCCCGGAAGCCTCGTTGACCATGTATAGAGGCACCGCCTGATCGCCCATAGCTCGAGCACATTGATCGGCAGTTGAGATACTTCCCGCAACTAAAGGCCCTGGGCCGACTGTATGCCCAAAACTCCCCTCCAACTGGTCATGCTGGCGTCTGTTGTGATCACCGTCCAATGGAGAGGATCGAACGAACTCACCGGAAGGGCTGGAGACCTCCCACCCGAATTTTACAATCCTGGGATAATGAAGATTTGTCCCATTTTGGCAAAATCTCCTTTGTGCAGGACTCGAGTGTGAAATTGAACGGAACCGATTTGAAAGCGGCTACCATGAGGCCCAAAACTCGCATGCAGACCAACTGCGGTTCACCAACAACTTCACCGCAGCTTAAAAAGTCTGCAGCCTGTCTGAAGGGAGGAAAAACTCTCGCTTCTGAGGAGTCCAGCAGTAAGTCCAGGTACTCCAGGCGTTAAGTCGGCACCAACACCGACTTCTTTAGGTTCAGCACCCAACCAAACTCCCGGAGTGTCTGTATAGTGATCGCTACATCCTCCCTTAATTCTGAGGTGGAAGCTGCTCTCAGAAAGAGGTAATCTAGGTAACCCGCGATCGCGATCCCACGTTGCCTTAACATTGCCAGAATTGGAGCCAACACCTTGATAAAGACTCGGGGTGCTGACGCCAGGCCAAAAGGGAGAGCCACAAACTGGTAGTGCTCTTCCCCGACTGAAACCTCTGATGCCGGAGGCATATGGGTACATATAAGTACACGTCCTTGATATCCAAGGATGCCAGGAAGTCCCCCTGATGGAGTGCAGCGACCGCGGAGCGACTGATTCCATCCTGAACCTTTGCACTTTCACAAAACTGTTGAGGGCCTTCAAGTCCAGGATTGGACATACCCCTTCCTTTTTGGGGACTACAAACAGATTGGAGTAGAATCCCTGAAACCTTTCCAGCGTCGGCACAGGTACTATCACCCCGCACAACAGTAGGTCCTGTACTGCCCCGAACAGGGCTTCCCGATGAGCTGGAAGCAGATGTAGGTTGGAGGGAAAAAATCTGTTTGGTGGACAAGAAAGAAACTCTATCTTGTATCCCAATGAAACCAGTTTGCAGACCCATTGGTTGGAAAGTAGGGAGGTCGACCGAGCCGCAAACTCCCAAAGGCAATCTCCCACACGAGTCGGACAGGGGCAAACCTTCATGCGTTAACATTTTTGCTCGCAGACTTGTTTGGCTTGCGAAACCAGGGACGCTTTTGTCCTTCAGCAGGCGCCTTGTCGGACTGGGAACGCTTACCTGCTGACCGGGACGGGTGAAAAAGCCTATTTTGAGTGGAAAAAGAGGGCCCTTGCCTACGGTGTGGCTCCTTACCCTTCCTGGACTGTGGGAGCAACGTGCTCTTCCCACCGGTAACATTTTTAATAATGTCACTTAGTGAAGCTCAAATAGCCTCTTACCTTGGAAGGGCAAATTCGCCAATGCTTTTTTAGAAGCCTGGTCTGCAGACCAGCATTTCAGCCAAATCAGGCGTAGTAGCACCACTGCTTATACTGATGCTCTAGAGCAGGGGTCATTAACCCCTGGGGCACGAACCACTGCCGGCCATGGCCTGCTTGCAGCCGGGCCGTGAAGGCTGCAATGTCTGATGAGCGGCGGTGGAGTGAGCAGAGAGATGACATCACCTCTCACCACCCGCCCACATCACTGCTATACCATGCTTACAGTGGGGCTGCTATACTAAGGCGAGCAAGCAGTGAGATGAGATCATCTCTAACCACCCGCCTGCGTCGCCACTCTTCCACGCTCACAGCGAGGCTGCTATAATGCTGGAGGTGAGGTGGGGGAGCAGAGAGATGAGATCACTGCCCGCCCGCTTCACTGCTCCTCTGCTGACACAGCATGGCATGAATGAATGAATGAATGAAATACTTGTATAGCGCACAATGCGAACTGAATCGCCTCTAGGCGCTGTGGCGAGCTTTGATCATCTGCTAAAAGAAGAAGGTCTTGAGTTTTTTCCTAAAAGCCAGGTGATTTTCTTCCAGGCGGATGTTGATTGGTAGAGCATTCCATAGCCGAGGCCCTTGGACAGCGAATCTCCGATCACCCTTGGATTTATACCGGGCTTTGGGCACGAGGAGGAGGTTTTTGTTGGCTGATCGAAGACTGCGGTTTGGTGTGTAATGATTTATTTTCTCCATTAGGTATTGCGGAGCTTCTCTTTGCACGCATTTGTGGGTGAGGCACAGGGTCTTGAACGTGATCCGATTTTTTACGGTTAGCCAATGTAAGCTCCTCAGTGAAGGAGAGATGTATTCCCAGGGTTTTTTTCTGTTATCAGCCTTGCCGCCGTGTTTTGGATCAGTTGTAATCGCGCAAGTTGATATTGTGGTAATCCTATGTAAAGCGAGTTTGCGTAGTCCAGTCGTGAATTAATGATTGTTCCAACTACCACTGCTTTGTCATTCTTTGGGATAAAAGGGATGAGTCTGCGAAGCATGCGCAGCAGATGGTGAGATCGACTGACTACAGATCCTATTTGCGCTTCCATTGACATTTGTGCGTCTAAAATAACCCCGAGACTCTTCGCTTTGGTCTTTGGGGAGATAGTCTGCCCAAAGACGGTTGGTGGAGACCAGGAGGTTTTGGTTGCGGGCTTATGATTTGGGTGTAAGATAAGAAGCTCTGTCTTTGATTGGTTCAGCTGGAGGGAGTTGGTGGTCATCCAGTCCTCTATTGATTTGAGGCAGTTTTCAAGTTGTTGTTGGTGATCTTTTTTTCCATTGATCCAGAAATAAAGTTGCGTGTCATCAGCGTAAGAGTGGAAGCAGAGATCTGAGCATCTGATGATTTGAAGGAGTGGGCGAATGTAAATGTTGAAGAGAACGGGTGACAACGGAGAGCCTTGAGGGACTCCGCAGGTGACTGCCCGAGTTTCGGAGAGGAATTTTCCTAGTTTTACTGTCTGTGACCGATTTCCTAGGAAGGACGCGAACCATTGGAGATCTATGTCTTGGACTCCGGCTACTTCTGTGAGGCGGACGAGTAGAGTATTGTGATCTACTGTATCAAACACTGCACTTAGGTCTAGCAGTACGAGGAGACGCGGCTGGTGGAGGTGAGGCAGAGGAGCAGAGCGATGAGATCATCTCTCATTACCAGCACCCCCCCCCCCCCCAATTACCGCTGTTCTCCCTTACTACCCACTACTCCAGGCTTGCCTCTGAACTAATGTGCACACCTGTGCTGCCACCACTGCAGTGACAACCTTCATGTGGTGGCAGGTGACAATCCACATTTGGTGGCAGGCGATGTGGAAAATGACAAGCTGCATCTGATGGCAGAGGACGTGGCAAGTGACAATCCAAATCTGGTGGCAGGTGACCTGGCAATGGACAAAATGCATCTGGTGGCAGACGACATGGCAAGTGACAAGCTGCATATGAAGGCAGACAATATGGCAAGTGACAATCCGCATCTGTTGGTAGGTGACGTGGCAAGGGACAAATTGCCCAGCATAACCAGAAAATAAAATAATCAAAGTACAGTGTAATTATATCTAAAAGGATATAAAATGTATTTGGTTACAGTGTCACATGACCAAGGTTTTCCCAGTCAAAGTTTCCAGGCCTGAAAAGTGGCAGATGGTATGAGGTGTGTGATGTCACAGTGGGCTGAAAACTGGTTCAAACCAGACTGCAGCTGTTTCAAATCATTCCTGCACTGGAAGCTGACCGAGACACATTGTCAGACTGTGTCTCCTGCGATTATTAGCGTATTTAAATATATTGCTATTATCATACTATTATTGTATATATTACTATTATTATTAATATAAAACATTTTTAGCTTTTTTTCCAGGTACACATTAGTCATCAGAAGGATGCCACGACCTTCATGACATTGGTCCCATGGAAGGAGATCACGTTAGAAAGGGTGGAGAGGCTCCAATCACCTATCGGACGAGAGGACAACTTTGAGGGGAGGATGCAGAAAACAATAGGAGCCATTCTCCTGAAGACCACAACAGGGACACTGAACACACAGCGCCACAAGGACCGCCAGCCATGGAACAGTCTTACTGTTCCATCTGCCCAGGTGAGTATGCAGAAGACTCCAGAACACTACCCCTGTTCTCATACTTTTCACTTTGCTTGCATCCACAGAGGGCTTCAACAAAACCCTACTTGATTTTTGTGCCGGGCATTTACTCCACCATGTAAAGACCTTGCGTACATTCATGCTGTCCTGGGGCTTCATGGAAATGGAGAGCTCCAAGTGGTTTTCCTGAATGTATAGTACAACACATTTCTCTTTCAGATGCCTCAAAAACAACATGAGGTAATGTATACCAATATATACAGTATATATTATATATATATATATATATATATATATATATATATATATATATATATATATATATATATATATTAGGGATGCACCGAATGGGTTTTTTGGTGCCGAAACCGATACCGAAAATGAAAAATACACTAGGCCGAAAACCGAAACCGATACCGAAACAGCACCGATACCGAAAATGACTGTTTTTAAAAAATATTTTTATACAGGAGGTGGTCAGAGACTGGGGACATGGTACAGGAGGTGGTCAGAGACTGGGGACATGGTACAGGAGATGGTCAGAGACTGGGGACATGGTACAGGAGATGGTCAGAGACTGGGGACATGGTACAGGAGATGGTCAGAGACTGGGGACATGGTACAGGAGATGGTCAGAGACTGGGGACATGGTACAGGAGATGGTCAGAGACTGGGGACATGGTACAGGAGATGGTCAGAGACTGGGGACATGGTACAGGAGATGGTCAGAGACTGGGGACATGGTACAGGAGATGGTCAGAGACTGGGGACATGGTACAGGAGATGGTCAGAGACTGGGGACATGGTACAGGAGATGGTCAGAGACTGGGGACATGGTACAGGAGATGGTCAGAGACTGCGGACATGGTACAGGAGATGGTCAGAGACTGGGGACATGGTACAGGAGATGGTCAGAGACTGGGGACATGGTACAGGAGATGGTCAGAGACAGGGGACATGGTACAGGAGATGGTCAGAGACAGGGGACATGGTACAGGAGATGGTCAGAGACAGGGGACATGGTACAGGAGATGGTCAGAGACTGCAGACGTGGTACAGGAGATGGTCAGAGACTGGGGACGTTGTACAAGAGATGGTCAGAGACTGGGGACGTGGTACAGGAGATGGTCAGAGACTGGGGATGTAGTACAGGAGATGGTCAGAGACTGGGGACGTTGTACAGGAGATGGTCAGAGACTGGGTACATGGTACAGGAGATGGTCAGAGACAGGGGACATGGTACAGGAGATGGTCAGAGACTGGGGACGTTGTACAGGAGATGGTCAGAAATTGCACACATGATACATGACACATGATACAATTGATACATTGTAGCCAGCCAGTGTCCCCCGTTGCAGCCAGTGTGTCCCCTGTTGCAGCCAGTGTGTCCCCTCATAGCAGCCAGTGTGTCCCCTCATAGCAGCCAGTGTGTCCCCTCATAGCAGCCAGTGTGTCCCCCGTTGCAGCCAGTGTGTCCCCTCATAGAAGCCAGTGTGTCCCCTCATAGCAGCCAGTGTGTCCCCTCATAGCAGCCAGTGTCCCCTCATAGTAGCTAACCTGTGAAGAGAAGAGGAGAGTCGCCTCCGTCGCCTGTTTGATCACAGCAGGGAAACATCACAGCTTTCAGTTCAATAGCTGTGTGTTCCCGACCGCGCGCCTTCACGTACAGCCCCTCCCCCTTGTCAGGGCACTTTGATAGACAGATCATCCGTCCAATCCTACGGGTGATCTGTCTATCAAAGTGCCCGGACAAGGGGGAGGGGCTGTACGTGATGGCGCGTGGCCGGGAACACACAGCTATTGAACTGAAAGCTGTGATGTTCCCTTGCTGTGATCAAACAGGTGGGGGAGAAGGCTCTCCTGCACTATAGCATGATATAGCTTTTCATGATGGGTGCACCAGGGGTGGGGGGCGGAGTCCCGCCCCTTACCCTGGCCCCGCCCCGTTTTCGGCTCCATTATCAGCCGTTTTTCACTTTCGGCAAATTGCTGAAAAGGGCATTTTCGGCCGATATGTTTCGGCGGCCGAAATTTCGGTGCATCCCTAATATATATATATATATATATATATATATATATATAGATAGATAGATATATATAGATATATATATATATATATATATATATATATATATATATATATTGTTTTTGCTATTTTCTGTTTATAGTAGATAATGCCTAGAAAAAAAATATATACTCCAGACTATTACCACAGAAAAGGAGTCCTTTCATCCTGATGAAGCCTCCAGCTGTCAGAAGAAGACTCCAGACTAACACCAAAGAAAATGAGTCCCTTCATCTTGATGGAGCCTCTAGCTCTCACGTGAACACTCCAGACCATTACAACAGAAAGGAAGTCCCTTCTCCCTGATGGAGCCTCGAGCTCTCGGGAGCCGTTCTCCCTAAGACCCCTTTCACACTGGGGCGTTTTTCAGGCGTTTTTCAGGCGCTTTAGCGTTAAAAAAGCGCCTGTAAAGCGCTTGAAAGAAGCCGCATCTGCAGTCCCAATGTGAAAGCCCAAGTGCTTTAAGAACCCTTTCACAATGTCAGCGCCCGAAAAACGCTCGTAAAGCGCCGCTTAAACTAGCAGCGCTTTACCAGCGTTTTTCAAGCGTTTTTGGGGCGCTTTTAACCCCTGCTAGTGGCCAAATAAAGGGTTAAAAGCGCCCACAAAACACTGCTGCCAATAGCGTTTTTCAGGCGTTTTTCTGGCGTTTTACAGCCGCTTCCCATTGATTTCAATGGGAAGGGGCGCTTTATTCACCGCTCCAAAAGCGCTGCAAAGAAGCTGCTTGCAGGACTTTTTTTTATGCCCTGCCAGCGCAGCGCCTTGGTGTGAAAGCACTCGGGCGTTTACATTGGGATTGCAGTTGCAGCTTCTTTCAGGCGTATTTTTTAACGCTGAAGCGCCTGAAAAACGCCCCAGTATGAAAGGGATCTCGGTGTGAAAGGAATCAGGCTTTTACATTGGGATTGCAGTTGCGGCTTCTTTCAGGCGTATTTTTTAACGCTAAAGCGCATGAAAAACGCCTGAAAAACGCCCCAGTGTGAAAGGGGTCTAAGTCCGCAACAGGGATGCTGAACAACAACAGCGCCACAGAGACTACTAGCCATGGAGCAACCTTACTGTTCCATCTGCCTGGGTGAGTATGCAGAGGACTCCAGAACACTACCCTGTTCTCATACTTTTCACTCTGCTTTCATCCACAGATGGCTTCAACAAAACTACTTGTCCCTTGTGCCGGGCATTTACTCCACCATATGAAGACCTTGTGTACATTCATGCTGTCCTGCGTCTTGATGGAAATGAAGAGCTCCAAGTGGTTTTCCTGAATGTATAGTAAAACACCTTTCTCTTTCAGATGCCTCAAAAAACATGGGGTAATATATACCAATATGTATATGTATTTGCTATTTCTGCTTATAGTAGATAATGCCTTGAAAAAAAATATATACTCAAGACTATTACCACAGAAAAGGAGTCCGTTCATGGAGCCTCTAGCTCTCAGATGAACACTCCAGACTAACACCAAAGAAAATTAATCCCTTCATCCTGATGGAGCCTCTAGCTCTCAGGTGAAATCTCCAGACCATTACCACAGAAAAGGAGTCTCTTCATCCTGATGGAGCCTCTAGCTCTTAGGTGAACACTCCAGACCAAACACCAAAGAAAATGTGTCCCTTTATCCAGATTGAGCCACTACCTCTCAGGTGAACACTCTAGACCAGTGATTGAGAACCTTGGCACCCCTGATGTTTTGGAACTACATTTCC
Organism: Lithobates pipiens; assembly: GCF_037356315.1. Taxonomy (NCBI): domain Eukaryota; kingdom Metazoa; phylum Chordata; class Amphibia; order Anura; family Ranidae; genus Lithobates; species Lithobates pipiens. The sequence continues at coordinate 143,751,451 of NW_027507758.1, read as the reverse complement.
CATGATGCTCCACTACACTGCAGAGTGCATGAGCATCATGGGAAATGTAGTTCCAAAACATCTGGGGTGCCAAAGTTCCCCATCACTGATCTAGACCATTACCACAGAAAAGGAGTCCATTCAACCTGATGGAGCCACTAGCTCTTTCTTAGGCCGCGTACACACGGGCGGATTGTCTGGCCAACTAAGTTCGTCAGACAATCCGACAGACAGTCCGTTCAAAATTTGCATGAACGGACTTGACCACACACGATGAGCAGACAGTCCGCTGAAAGCTTGCGCGATGACGTGTACAGCACGTACGACGGGACTAGAAAAACGACGTCCTATACACTGCAATGCAACCTTCGGCCGTGTAAATCCTTTCTGAGCATGCGCCATACTTAGTCCGTCCAACTTGCCTACACACGAGCGGACTGTCCGCTGAAACCAAGTTTGGACGGACAAAACCAAGTTTGAATGAACTGTCTTACAGAAATTCCGTAAGACTTTGTTCGTCAGATTGTCCGCTGAAAAAGTCCGCTGAAGCCCACACACGAGCGGATTGTCCGCTGAAACACGGTTCAGCGGACTAAGTTGGACAGACAATCCACCTGTGTACGCGGCCTTAGTTTGTTTTTCTGCTTCCTTGTACTGTAACATCGTCCATGAGCTCCCACACCTCTCATTTTCCCCTTCACTTCTGTTTGTTTGGAACTAGAAGTGCACATTAGTTGCAATTATGTACAGTTGCACAGTTGTAATTTGTGTGAAAAAAAATAATAAAAAAATTGGGTAGAGTGTTGAATGACTAATTGTGGTGAAGAGGAACCCTATGAGAGAATTAAGAAACAAAGCAGCATGGGGCCCCCCAAAATCCATACCAGGCCCTTTAGGTCTGGTATAGATTTTAAGGTGAACTCCACACCAACATTTAAAAAAAAAATTGTGTGGGGTCCCCCGCAGAATCCATACCAGACCCTTAACCGAGCATACAGCCTGGCAGGCCAGGAAAGGGGGGGGGCGGGTTAGCACCCCCCCCCCCCGAACCATACCAGCCTGCTTGCCCTCAACATGGGCTCACTCCTCCCCCCCTTTTCCTGACCTGCCAGGCTGCATGCTCAGACAAGGGACTGGTATGGATTTGGGGGGGACCCCACGCCATTTTTTTTTTTTGCATTTTGGCTTTTTTTCATTTTTTTAATTCTGTATTGTCAGGAGACAGTATTACATTACAGCCACAAGCAAGTTTAAATTTCACTTTTTATCATTATTGCTGCAGCATGTTCTATACACCACACATATGCGTTACTTTACAGGCAGACTAAGGCGACCCCCCCCCCCCCCCCCCAGACATGATATTTCAAGTAATATTTAATTTCTATTGTTTCACTTTAAGCATCATTAAAATCGCTGCTCCTTTAAAACTATTTTGCATTGATACGTGTCCCCCAGGGCAGTACCCAGGTACCCGTGCACTTTTTTATGGCAATAACTTATAAACCTATAAATGAGGACTTTTGATTAATCATGTTCGTGTCCCATAGACTTTAATATAGTTTGCGTGTTCGGTAGAACCTTTTGCCTGTTTGAGATGTTCTGGTACGAACCGAACCGGGGGGGGGGGGTGTTTAAGTAAATGTAAGCCCTTGTACACACGGTCGGAGAATCCGTCGGAATGTGTCCTATCGGACCGTGTTGTCGGATAATCCGACTGTGTGTGGTATGCATCGGACTGATTCCGTCGGAATATCCGTCGGACCCAATTTTCCAACATGTTGGAAATATTTCCGACCAACTGGGCCGATCAGACATACTACGATCATGTGTAGAGAATTTTGATCGGACCAAGTGCCACGCATGCTCAGATCAAATTCCTACATCAAAGCTATTGGCTACTAGCCTGAATGTAGTCCCATCGTAACGAAATTACGTCATCACGTTCTGAAAGATCGGATTTTTCGCCAACTTTGTCCGACCGTGTGTATGCAACCGTTTCGGACAAGATCCGACAGACAAAATCCGACGGGCAAAATCCGACGGATTTGGTTGTGGAAATCTCCGACTGTGTGTACAGGGGCTTATACTTCTATTTCAGGGATTTTCCTGGTAATAGACCTGTGCAGGGCCAGGCTAAAACACAATGAACTATTCACTATGCAGTGATTTTTGCAGTAAGGTCCGGGACTTTCCTGGATCACCAGAATGGCTAAATAAAATAACAAAACTATAAAACTGTATTTAGGTGTTTGAGGTTGTTAAGGAATCCAATGTACATAATGATAATCAGAAAATGTCTATTTGCTTATGTGTATACATGTTCCCATGCTCCTTACTTATTATGTAGCATACAGATTGACCCTGTTCTGCGGGAAGATGGCGTCTATACCCTACATCCCACGCCTTAGAAGAATGCATTCGAGATAAGGGAACCAGCTTCAACCAAACTTCAAGCATCAAGTTTCTTCATTTCTCTTGTATTGTAACCAATAAGATGTACCTATTAGACTGACATAGTAATGACGTATCTTTCTATATAAAATATTAACACCGCCCACGAATAAATCAGAATTTAGAAGTAGCCTGAGCTGAACATATCTCAGAGAGTGTTTACTTCTAATGTAAAAGAAAAGAGAAAATCTGCGCTACAGTGAAAAAAACAAAAAAATTTTTTTGTCATGCAGCAATTCAAAATATATACCAAAAAATGCTATATAAAAAGGACTTGAAAAAAAGAAATGGAACTGCGCAATCCTTAATATTTAAATTAAGGTGTGAATAAACAATGAAGTGCATGTGTGCTCAATATTGTGCAGAGTATTAACATAAACCCCAACATAGAAAATGCATTAGTGACATATACCCATGCAGTACAGGTAAGACCACATATAAAATAACACCAATTGTTATAAATAAGCACTAATAAATTAATACAGAAATCTCAATGATACTAGTGCTTCAAAGGAATATGTGCAAAAAATGCTAAATGAAAATCAAAAATAGATAAAATAAAATAAAAATAATAAAAATAAAAATAAAAAACTTGTTAAAAAGTTCAGGTAAGTGAGTTCAAAACAAACAAATGTCCACAGTGACTTGTCCAAAAATCCAAAACCGGTGTAGTCGTGAAGCAAAATTTAAAGTGCACCACCACCGTGTAGATAACAAATGGCTCCTTACCAGATGCCCCAGTAAGGAGTGCGTATCTTAAAGGTCAGGACAAGGTATGCATCAGACTCAGATCTTCGAAGGATAAGAGACCACTGGTGCCGGACTCAAACGCATTCCAACAAGAAGCAGATGTTCACCATAAGGAGGAAACAAACAATCCAAAATAGTGTAACACCGTTTATTAAAAAAAGAACATAAAAAGGAGTGCACTTACAGAAGTAAATGGACACAGAGCATATCGTCAATGGAAAAGCGTCGGCCGATCGCAAACTCCAAACGGTATCCTTATTCAGTTGCAACTTCTAATGAGGCAGAAAGCGTGTCACGCCACCCAACGCGTTTCGTGAAAAGATCACGTCGTCCTGGGGTATGGGTGACACGCCAAGATGCCCCAAATATATATGCATACATATTAGCCCAAATCACCTCCTCCGTAGGACCACTCAGCCGCACTTCCGGGTGTAGACCGGAAGTGACGTGTGCGGGTCAATTGTAAACATTAAGAAAAGGGGACCTAAATAAATCAAAAAGTAAACAATAAAAATAATAACGGAGAACGACGTACATCCTCCTCGTGGGGCCGATATCCTAACTGTAAATATGCTGTGGAGCAGTCCGGACGGGCCTCGTTGTTACCGAGGTCCAACCAAGCCTCCATATCACCACCAATGGGATACGAGGTCAGGGGTCGGAGCGGCGGAAGTGACGCGCAACAGCGTCATCGCCCATCTCTCTATACTCAGCCGACAGCCTAGTACCGCCCCTCCCATGGCGTGATTGGATAGAAGCACCACATCTCCGCCCACCGCGGACATGTGAGCGCTTCAACACAGCCCGGTCTCGTTCTCATTGAACAAATAAGGCAACTGCGCACGCATGCGCAATGCCTTGATAGAGCCTTGTCTCGCTAATTGGACAGAGTGGCAGCGGAACAACCGCATACAAACTTGTCCGGCCAGAACTAAGCCCCATTCTCCACTGGGTGCACACAGCAGAGATGGGCATACAAAACTCCTCCCTCCACCGACAAACGGCAAAGGGGAGTGAAGGGAAAGGGGAGCTGCCGACCCTCTGATCAGTACGAACCCATCCCAGCCCTTAAACGGACAGGACCTCCAATGTCCATAAATTCGAGCCCCCATGGCAAAGGACAGAAACAAGGGGGAGGAGGGGACTTGTTCCAATATCGATAACAGTAACAACAAATCAAATGTCATCCCCAAAAAAACATATAGGACATGAATATGGTGATCTCAAATCCATATACACGTTCCCCAAAGTATGCTAATTACAGTCTAAATAGTGAACAAAATGGGGGAACAATCGTACACCCCACACTGGGTAACTTATACACAAGTTTTTTGGTCACATAAAAAATATATAAAGATGCATATATCAAAAATGAAATAAAAGTGAATTAAAATGGCATGAAGCCAAAGATAAAATAAATAAAAAAAAAAACATACCCCAGGACGACGTGATCTTTTCACGAAACGCGTTGGGTGGCGTGACACGCTTTCTGCCTCATTAGAAGTTGCAACTGAATAAGGATACCGTTTGGAGTTTGCGATCGGCCGACGCTTTTCCATTGACGATATGCTCTGTGTCCATTTACTTCTGTAAGTGCACTCCTTTTTATGTTCTTTTTTTAATAAACGGTGTTACACTATTTTGGATTGTTTGTTTCCTCCTTATGGTGAACATCTGCTTCTCGTTGGAATTCGTTTGAGTCCGGCACCAGTGGTCTCTTATCCTTCGAAGATCTGAGTCTGATGCATACCTTGTCCTGACCTTTAAGATACGCACTCATTACTGGGGCATCTGGTAAGGAGCCATTTGTTATCTACACGGTGGTGGTGCACTTTAAATTTTGCTTCACGACTACACCGGTTTTGGATTTTTGGACAAGTCACTGTGGACATTTGTTTGTTTTGAACTCACTTACCTGAACTTTTTAACAAGTTTTTTATTTTTATTTTTATTATTTTTATTTTATTTTATCTATTTTTGATTTTCATTTAGCATTTTTTGCACATATTCCTTTGAAGCACTAGTATCATTGAGATTTCTGTATTGATTTATTAGTGCTTATTTATAACAATTGGTGTTATTTTATATGTGGTCTTACCTGTACTGCATGGGTATATGTCACTAATGCATTTTCTATGTTGGGGTTTATGTTAATACTCTGCACAATATTGAGCACACATGCACTTCATTGTTTATTCACACCTTAATTTAAATATTAAGGATTGCGCAGTTCCATTTCTTTACTTCTAATGTGCATGCACATTTATACTTTTTAATTAGAAATAGCAGCAGATAACCAAGAACTAATTTATAGTTCTTATCCATCTCAACTGGCGCCCAAATGTGTGGGGTGGCTTTCAGGCCACAATCGAAGGGAGACCGCATTCCAGGACTGAACAGCTGGCCAGATCAGAGAAGGGGGTTAAGCGCGCAGCCCTAACAGCACGGTAAGGATATTTATCCTTACCATTTGTACGACTTCTCTGGTTTGGCTGGTTGATTTTGTCTTGTTGGCTCCTTTCGATTGTTCAAAGAGGCAGGTAACTTATTTCTCGCCTGAAGCCGTTTTAACGAACCTGCTAATGGTTTTCTGCTGACTATTATCTGTTCAGTGTCTGTCATTCTGAAGGACTGCAGATTTAGCAGACTGAAAGTGCAGCTGCAGGCGTGTGTCCATCCTCACCCCTAGATTCTACCTCTAGTGGTGGGGTGGAATTCTGCAGGCATTTATAGACGGGGTTACTCGAGGTTGGCTGTGTAGGACCTCTGAGGGTTAATCTCAAACTGTGAATTAGGGCAGTTTGAAAGAAGACTTGTGGATGTGGCAGTCTTGCAACCGTCTATGAATGTTCTGCTCGGGAAAGCTTTCCTGAGGGTTTATCTCAAACTGTGAATTAGGGCAGTTTGAAAGAAGGCTAGCTGGAATTTGGCAGTCTTGTGACTCAGGTGAGCTTTTCCCGAGAGCTATCTTTGCAGTTCAAAGAGTGTCAGGTGTCATGTCCTGTACTGTGTGTGTATTTGTCCATTACTGTTTGATATACACGAAGAGGGTGACGGTGAGAGAAAGTGGCTACCTGAAGGATCAGTTGGGCCATAAGCCACTGCTCCACACCACCTCTGACGTGCTAGTTTTTGACCCTCGAAGAGATAGAATAGTCAGGAGTGTGCGAGGAGACAGATCTCTCGCAGGGATGCGAGCCCCCACCCTAGGAATTCTTTGATAAGACAGCAGTCAGAGGAGTATTAACCACTTTGTTGCCTGTATTCTCCTCTTAAGCCGTCCGCTGAAAGAGAGAGAGAGAGAGAGAGAGAGAGAGAGAGAAGGGAATGCTAGAATGTGATATTAGAAGAAGAGAGAAGATGTTGCAAGAAGCAGAGGAGTGGCATGTGCTGATAAGAAGACAAAGGGGACTCTGTGTGATAACGGCTTATTGGATGTGGCAGAAGCATGGTACAGGACGGCAAGGGCATTGCACAAAGAAGGTTGGATAGAAGAGAAAATCAAGAAAGATGCAAATTGTACTATGTATGTGTATCACAGAGCTGTACCGCCCCCATATACAAAAAACTGGAACGAAGGAGGAGAGGGACAACCCTGCTATCCGCCTAACGCCCACTCCCTTCTCACCACCCCAACCCGAGCACAACCCACTGTGACCACTCCCAGGAGGCCATCTTGGTACACCCAAGCCCTCACTTCAGGCACAGCCCAGTGCACTTCCTGCTGGCGGCCATCTTGGTACACCCAATAGGCCCAGCCATGGCATATAACCAGTTCTTCCCGTTTTAAACCAGGATGGTTCCTACCACACACCTGTCTTCCCTAATATGGAAGCACTACCTTCACAGGCCGGATATGTTAATGATGAAGAAGCGTCCGAGTGGGAAGACCAACAACAGGCAGCAAGGCCACCTGCTGATTTAACCCCTAATCCGGCTCCGGACTCACAGTTCCGAGAGGATCGCAAACATATGCTGACAACCATGAGAAACAGTGCCCATTCTCAGCCCCCCGCCCCAACACCAGTCTCGGTTACCAGAAGGGGCACTGGTGATGTATGTCGCTTTTACCCCATCACAAGCAGCAACCTTAGTGACAAGTCTGCCTGACCCAGAGAAACAGCCAATGCTCTTCTACCGCAGGATAGTGCAGATACAAGAAGCTTACTCAGCTGCCTGGAGAGACTTAATCAGCCTATGCCAAATGAAAGCAGGACATGTCTTTTGGCCAGTCATGCAGACAGCCTTCAATGATGCCTGCCTGGCAAGTGCCACTTCTTATACCTCAGGCTTGGAGTTCTGTGCACAACTCCGCGACTGGGCAAAGGAGAAATTGGCAGATCAGACCACCACAATCCAAGATATTGCCCAAGATAAAGGGGAGTCTGTGGAGAAGTATCATTCTAGACTCATACAGGCCTTTGAACATCTGGGCTTCTCCCTCTATGAAAAGACACACACACACGTGTTATCATCTGCTTTTGTCTCAGGACTCAGACAGGATATCAGAAAAAGCCTGATGGTGGCCCGCCCTGAATATCGCTCAATGAAAATGTCCAATTTACTGTTGGTGGCCAGAGGGATAGAAAACCAAAAAGGAAAAAAAAACAATGCCCCTCATGGTAACACAAGACGAAGATCCCGCCTACACTCGTCCACCACCACTGCCCAATACCAGGGAGAAGATCATCTGTTACAACTGTGGGAAGCGGGGTCACATCAGAATAGTATGCAGAGCCCCAAGACATCCGAGACAAGACAGGGATCCCGCCGAAGGGCGACGTGGACATGAACCTCCACCACCATGCCCCAACTCATGCTAGGAAATGAGAAAACCCGTGTCACCCCTTATGACAGTGTCCTCAAATGAGACTGGGGGACCCCTAGCAAAGGTCACGTTACCTATACAAGGAAAACCTACCACTTTTCTCATTGACATAAGTGCAGCCAGGAGTGTGTTGAGGACTGAGGACCTGCCTGATAATTCTTTCCTTGCCACTATTGATGTTTCCTGCGTGGAAGTGGATGGGGTGCCCCGCTCCAGTCCACTCACTGAGCCTCTCCAAGTGAGGACATTTCCTGATTTGCTTACCAGATTTGTGGTGTCCTCTACATGTCCCTTGAATCTACTAGGAGCTGATGTGCTGTCCAGACTACAGGCGTCAATCATCTTCACACCTGAAGGGGGCGGTGAAGTTACATACTCCCCTATCCTTGGAAGACTCATCTGCTTTGTATTCTCTGCCTCTCCTGATGACACTTCATGAAGCAATAACTCCAAGTTCAATACCGCAGGAAGTACTTGACAGAATCCCTGTGTGCCTATGATCTACAGGACCGGAAGACAACTGTCACCTAATGGTGCCACCAGTTTCAGTCAAGCTCAAAGAGGGCACATCATTGCCCCGGAAACCACAATACCCCCCCCCCCCTAAAGTTAGCTCAATCTGCAGCTATTTTGAAGCATGTCAAGGCCCTCGTGTCAGATGGAGCCCACCCTGCGCATCTCCATGCAACACACCTCTGTTCTCTAGGAAGAAGAGAACCCCTAAAAGAGAACAAGCTGGTTGCGGGGGTGTCCCTGACTGCAAAGTACCTCACAGTGGTGGACCATGCAAACGCTCTCTTCAGTGTCCACCCTCACCCCTCATGCTGGTACCTTTTGCATTCACCCACGAAAAGACAGCAACGTACCCAGACAGTTATGCCAAAAAGGGGCACAGAACTCTCCAAGCTAGTTTGCAAACGCTATGGCTATCATCCTTGACACATAACAAGAGGATCACCTGGAAGTGACTCTCCTCCAATATGTTGATGACCTTCTCCACTGTGCAGCTGACTTACCCACTGTTGAAGTCACCTCAGAAAGCCAGTTGGGCTATCTTGCCACACAGGGTTGCGAAGCCTCAAAGCCCAAATTGCAGTGGTGCTCAACATCTGTAATTGTTCTTGGACACTGTCTTGTCCCATGGGACAATACACCTCACCGAAGACAGGGTGTAAGCAATCTCTGACATCCCACTGCCACAAGGCCAGAAGCCCCTTCATTCCTTCCTTGGACTAATTTCGTATTGCAGAGCATGGATTCCAGAAGGCTCCCTACTGATACAAGCTTTGTATGATACCCTGAAAGCAGACCCCTTCCAGATGTCTCCTGAAGCAATATCCAACTTTGAGGCCTTCAAGCACACCATCTTTGGTGCTAGGGCTCCCAGACTACGACAAAACGTTCAAGCCCTTTGTATCTGAACATCTGGGACATGCTACAGGTGTACTCGCCCAATCACACGGCATCTGCCAATGCCCTATAGGATATTATTCCTGTCGGCTGGATGCGATAGCAAGAGGAGGCCCATCGTGTCTGTGAGCTGTCTTTGCTGCACAAGCCTTGTTTGACAAAACTTCAAACTTGGCTCTCGGACTCTGCCTTGTTCTGCTTGCTCCCCATGACATTGCTCCCATACTCCACCAAGATCCAGCCGAAACATCTGTCCATTGCCAGACACTTGAGACTCCTGTGTTCCTACCTTCTAGACAGCATTACTCTATTACGTTGTCAAACACCGAAACCTACCACCCTTCTTCCACTTCTCAAGGGGGGTAAGGAGGAGGAGTCGAGTCTTGACTTGTCACCCCATAACTGCATCGAACTAATGCGGCTGGAACCCACGCATATCCCCACCGTGAGTGAAATACCCCTGCAGGATCCAGGTCACCACTGAAAACTCGGTTCTCCAAACTGAAACCTTGCCGCCGGTGATGTCTGCACAGGTGGCAGAGCTGCAAGCACTTACTACAGCATGTAAAATGGCAGAGGGAAAAAGAGCCAACATTCATACGGACTCAAGATATGCTTTCAGCGTTGCCCATGATTTTGGTGTTATCTGGAAGGACAGAGGGTTCCTAACGGCTGCAGGAACACCTGTGAAACAGCTCAGCCATCAAGGACTTGGACGCCCTGCTTCTCCCAACCCAAGTGACTATTCTAAAAATAAAAGCACACAACAAACTCAACTCGAAGGAAGCTCGAGGCAATCTAGCCAATTCAGCTGCCAAACAGACAGCCAGTGGTCCACGGGAAGTGGACAGCAGGGTGGTAGAAGAAGACCACTCCATGCTTACCCTACAGACTCTCCCAGTGGACAGAGTTTATCTGAAATAATTACAGGAAGCAGCAAGTCCGGATGAGAAGGAAAGCTGGAAAACAGAGAGGAGGAACTCTCAGAGATGGACTATTCGAGTGCAGCAAGAAGCCTTGTCTACCCAGGAGTATGTACCCAGCCATGGTGCAATGGGGAAATGGAACTGCCCACTTGACAAAGACTCTTATAAACTTATGAGTTACTTCATTGACCAACAACTTCTGCAGATCATGCACTATCTGCAACAAATGTAACCCAGAATGTACAGAAAAGGCACAGAAGAAGCACCTGGCAAAAGCTCTTATACCCCTTCCAGAGGATACAAATTGATCACTCCCAAATGTCAAAGGAGTGACAGATTCGAATACGCCCTAGTGGAGGTGGACATGACTGCCAGGACCACAGCTAAGGAACTACTGAGTGAGATAGTATGTAGATTTGAGGTCCCAGAGGTGATAGAGAGCGATCAGGCCCAGCCTTCACAGCAACCCTTACAAAAGATTAGGGCAGCACTGGGGGTTCAGTTGGCTCTACACACCCCTTACCACCCTCAAAGTAGCGGGAAGGTAGAAAGGATGAAAGGGACACTAGAAAAACAGGATGTTAAAGATGGCCCAAAAGACTAACATGAGTTGGCCAGACAGTTTGCCCATTGCCCTGTTCAGTGTCAGACACACACCCCGGGGGAAATATGCCCTATCTCCTTATAAAATTTAGTTTGGTTCAGCCCCCAGACTTGGCTGTCACTTTCCACAACAGTTACAGTTGCAATCTGATGTGTTGACTAATTATGTAACCGCATTATCACGAGAATTAACCCAAATGCATGTCCAGGTGTTTTCTTCCATTCCAGATCCTGAATTAGATACAGGAACACACCAACTACTACCTGGAGATTGGGGGCTGGTAAAGAAATTTGTGAGAAAACATTCTCTTGAACCCAGATATGATGGTCCATTCCAAGTTTTGCTGACCACAGCCACCTCAGTGGAATTGGCCGGGAAGAATACCTGAATACACGCCTCCCACTGCAAGAAAGCTCCACCCCCCAGGACAAGATCCCACCCACTTCATGACGACCATGCTGCATATCCTTTTTCTGTTTGGTCTAGGGGGGAGGCCCAGGAGGTGGTCATCACAAAAAACAAAACAAAAAAAAAAATGATAACATAATTACATTTTGGTACAACTCTTCAGGTACACATGTGACCACCTTTACCTTTGATTACTGTGACATAGTACCTTGTCCGTTTGACTCTTTCATGGCAATGCCATTGGTACAGTGACATCCCTGTTGGTAAGGTGAGACATCCCTGATGGTAATATGTGTGTTTTACAGACAGTTACTGGGGCCAGAATTGTGGTTCCTGGGAGGGACAGTGGGTTGGAACATAGGACCAGATTAGAGGGTATCTGGACCGGTGAATGTGCCCTTGAAAAGGTGATTATGCCCCTCCATATCCTAGCAGAAGATACCCCTGATACATACACTGACCCAGCACACAGTCAGAGGAGGAAGCGAGCAGCTCTCTCCAGAAGCTTTGACCCTCATGTGTACATAGATGCTATAGGGGTCCCAAGGGGGGTCCCTGATGAATTCAAAGCCAGGGATCAGGTAAAAGTTGGTTTTGAGTCTTTGATCCCCATAATAACTGTGAACAAGAATGTAGATTGGATCAATTACATATATTATAACCAACAAAGATTCGTGAATTACACTAAAGATGCCCTCCAGGGAATTGCTGACCAGTTACCCCCCCCACTTCCTACATGACATTCCAGAACCGGGTGGCCTTAGACATGGTGTTAGCTGAGAAAGGTGTCTGTAAAATGATAGAAAAAACGGGGACCTGTTGCACCTACATTCCTGATAATACCGGCCCAAATGGTAAAGTAACTTTAGCTATAAAGAAATGAGAAGATTTGTCATTGGAGTTGAAGAACTCCGGTATTACAGACCCATGGGATCAATATTTTAGCTGGATGAGTGGGTGGCAGAAGGTGCTCGCCCAGATAGGGGTAACGGTACTAATAATCCTGGTTCTTTTACCCCCCGATTGTATGCTGTATTCTACCTTTCGTAAAGAAGTTAATGAGCAAGGCTGTAGAAAACAGCCCACCTACATTTCTCCACCAAGAAGAAGAGGACCCTCTTATGATGGAGGGTGACAAACCCTTCACTCCTCTACAGTCACTCCCTGTCCAAAATCTCACAATCCTCTAGGGTTATAGGGGTAGATAGCACCTGATTGCCCTTCTCCAGCTGTATCGAGGGGGGTAGTGAACTAGTTGCTGCCCAACTCTATATACAGCTTAAAAAGAGTTGCTGAGGAGAATGGGCCAGGTGAGTAGGACCTTTAGATGAGGGACAGAAGAAAATAGCCATTTTAGGGGGGACTGTTAAGGAATCCAATGTACATAATGATAATCAGAAAATGTCTATTTGCTTATGTGTATACATGTTCCCATGCTCCTTACTTATTATGTAGCATACAGATTGACCCTGTTCTGTGGGAAGATGGCGTCTATACCCTACATCCCACGCCTTAGAAGAATGCATTCGAGATAAGGGAACCAGCTTCAACCAAACTTCAAGCATCAAGTTTCTTCATTTCTCTTGTATTGTAACCAATAAGATGTACCTATTAGACTGACATAGTAATGACGTATCTTTCTGTATAAAATATTAACACCGCCCACGAATAAATCAGAATTTAGAAGTAGCCTGAGCTGAACATATCTCAGAGAGTGTTTACTTCTAATGTGCATGCACATTTATACTTTTTAATTAGAAATAGCAGCAGATAACCAAGAACTAATTTATAGTTCTTATCCATCTCAAGGTGAGCTTTTAACCCCTTCCCGCCGAGCGTACGCAGATGTGCATACTCGGCTTCCGGGGGGTATACCGGGATGATGCCCGCACCTGCAGGCATCATCCCGGTACCGTTTTTTTCAGCAGGCGATTGGCTATCCAGGCATAACAACCGATGCGGCTGAAAGCCGCTCGGCTGTTATGCTGGAGGAGCGGGAGGGGACATCCCCCCCGCCGCCTGCCGCCGCTGTTACCGATGCTCCCACTCGATCGGGAGCACCAATTCACGTTCCGATGCTGGAGAGGAACTGGAACGAAGCCGTAATTGGCTTCGTTCCAATCTCCTCATAGTAAACACAGAAGCGACGTCATGACGTCACTTCCCGTTTACTCGGCTGCCAATGGTGCCGGTTTTAAAAAGATATACGGTATTCAGAATTGCAGTTTTCGGGGATCTGAATACATTGAAGTGTAAAGGAGGGGTGGGGGGTCTTTTAGACCCCCGATCCCTCCATAAAGAGTACTTGTCACCACCTATTACTGTCACAAGGGATGTTTTGTGACAGCAATAAAAGTGATCAAATTTTTTATTTTATTTTTAAAAACAATTTAGTCATTTTAAAATAAATAAAAAAATAAAAAAAAAATTTTGAAAGCGCCCGCCGTCCCCGCGAGCTTGCGAAGCAAAGAAAACGCACACGGAAGTCGCGCCCGCGTATGTAAACGGTGTTCAAATCACACATGTGAGGTATCGCCACGATTGTCAGAGCGAGAGCAATAATTCTAGCACTAGACCTCCTCTGTTAACCGCTAACCTGGTAACCGTAAAAATGTTTTAAAGCGTCGCCTATTGAGATTTTTAGGTACCGTACTTTGTCGTCAATCCACAAGTGCGTGCAATTATAAAGTGTGACATGTTTGGTATCTATTTACTCGGCGTAACATTATGTTTCACATTATGCAAAAAAATTGGGCTAATTTTACTGTTTTGCTTTTTTTTTATTCATGAAAGTGTCCCTTTTCCCAAAAAGTTGTGTTTAAAACACCGCTGCACAAATATCGTGTGACATAAAATATTGCAACAATCGCCGTTTTATTCTCTAGAGTCTCTGCTAAAAAATATATATATATAATGTTTGGGGGTTCCAAGTAATTTTCTAGCAAAAAATATGGATTTTAACTTGTAAACACCAAATGCCAAAAATAAAGGGTTAAGCCTACTGTAATTCAATAAACCCACAAGAAGTACTGTATATTTTAGGTTTTATTTTATCAGATAAATGTGACAAAAAAATTTTTGTGCCATCCAAGAGTTTTTTTTACATGGATCAATCTTCTTTATTTGCATGAACTGCTCAATAGATCAATCTGATTTTTCCAGGGGACAGAATAAACTTCAAATCTGCATACCTGTGGAAATATGGAGAGAGAATGCATTAAAAGTCTACACAATTCATATATTGACTTCAGAGAAAACCCATGAAACCCTATACTGAGTAGTCTGATCTCACAAGAAGATCAACTTATGAGATTTAGCCCCTTTCACACATGTGGACCACTCATTTCATCAGTTCAGTCATGTTTTTTCAAAGAAAAAAATTGATGACGTTTGCATTGGTTTGCCATCCGTTTTCCGTTTCTGTCCATTTTCCATCTGTTTTTCATATCCTCCAGCTAGAGTCCTCAACCACTAGAGTCCCAGAGACATTTTTTAATGCAAATCAGTTTTTTGTCCGATCCGTTGGAAGAAAAAAAGGACATTGATCCGTTCCAAAAAATGGGTGTTAATGGAGGCAGATGTAAACTGATGTAAATGGATTATCATTCATTTACATCCGTTGTTCCATAGAGATGCATTGATGTCCATTTTCCACCCGTCAACAGATGGATGAAAAACGGACAAATGGTCCACATGTGTGAAAGGGGCCCTAGGATGCTTTGCATTCCCCTGGATCTCATTGGAAGATGGTGATGTCACCTCCTGAGCTCTGTCACAGAGGGGAGCAAGTCACATTCTCTTTCATACCTGAGAGAACCAAACCTTGTGGACAACTGCAGCGGAAAAGGAGTGGAGTACTCATTAGGCAAAGACATTATCACTTTGTCTTGCATTGAAATGGTGACGGTGTCTCTTTAAAGTGGCATTAAAGGTTAAATTATTTAAAAAATAAAATAAACATCTTACTTGCCTGCTCTGTGCAATGGTTTTGCACAGATCAACCCAATCCTAATCTTCTCGGAGTCCCCAACCAGCGCTGCTGGCTCCTTCTCCTCTTCCATTGCCTCCATAGCAAACCGCTTGCTAGAGGGGCATTTATGCATACTCACTCCTGACCCTGCTCTGTGTGTCTATAAGACACGCAGAACGGGGCTCGGCCCCGCCCCCCACTCTCTCCTTATTGGCTCCCTGGCTGTAATTGACAGCAGCGTGAGCCAATGGCTCTCGTACACATCACTAGATTGGGATTGGGTATGTGTTACAGGAGCTGCATACAGAAGGTTTTTTAGCTTCAGGCATAGAATGCCTGAAGCTAAAAAACCTTCAACAATTTAGCCCCCGTTCACATTGGCGCAAATTGACATGCGATTTGACAGGTCACATTGCATGCCAAACCACAACCTATTGCTGGCAATGGCACTGTCCCAATCAGTGTGACACTGACCTTGCGGTGCTGCACCGATTTCCAAAAGTAGTTCCTGCACTACTTTTTGTGACTTCAGGGGCGATTTTAATAGACATCTGCGCATGAATCGCACAGATGTCTTTCAAATCGCCCCAAACTCGCACTGAAATGAGGGTTTGAAATTGTGCGAGTTCAGCTGAACTCGCATAATTTCAAACCTGCGTTCAGTGTGAAAAAGAGCTAAAACCAATCTTTTCTTTACAGCTGGCTCTAATGTTCACGTTTTTATTCTAGCAACTTAGCCCTTGTACACACGGTCGGGGATTCCGACGGAATGTGTCCGATCGGACCGTTTTGTCGGATAATCCGACTGTGTGTAGTCTCCATCGGACTGTTTCCATCGGAGTATACGACGGACCAAGATTTCCAACTTGTCGGTAAAATTTTCCAACAACATGATCCGATCGGACCTTGTCCGATCATGTGTAGAGAATTCTGATTGGACAAATTCCTATACCAAAGCTATTGGCTACTAGCCTGAACGTAGTCCCATCGTAACAAAATAACATCATCATGTTCTGAACGATCGGATTTTCCGACAACTTTGTCCGACCGTGTGTATGCAACAGTTTCGGACAAAATCCGTCGGATAAAATCTGACGGATTTGGTTGTCGGAATGTCCGACCATGTGTACAAGGGCTTAGAGTCACTTTATTTAAAGTACAGGACACATGACATGCATCATATATAATATTCTAGTAGTAAGAAAAATTTTATTATTTCAGCAAGCTCTCACCTTTGTTTGCTGTATCTCATCAGGGCATGGTTCTGTATCATCACTGTTACAGGAGCTCATAGTAACTTCAACTTCCATTCTATATTTTGAGCCACTAACCACCTATCACAGATTAAACAAATGAGATAAACAAAATCAAAGTTATCTAATCACAGACATAACAGAACTTAAATTGTACATCAAATTTCATATCTGGGGTTTTATTCAAGATACTTTTCCTCACTTCCTGTCTTGCCGACAAAGTTTTACCAAACAGGAAGTAAAGGGGAATCGGCTACAGGGACGAATACACAAATTCATTTTTTTTTCAGGGGTTTTCGCCCTTCCCTTTGCTGCTAAAGACACCTAGGGTAAATTCTGCCAAGATTCAATTTTGTACATCCACTCTATCACAGTGGTTACTCCTCCTCCTCCCCCTTCACAAGTGCAAATTCTCTGGTTGAAAATATCATAAAAACGACATTGACCACATTCACTTCACCTCCTCTTCGACTGGAAACATGTTTTATAACTGTACTACTTATACTTGTTTTCACTAGGCAAATGTAGAATCAGTCAAAAATTCAAAACATACAATTACAGCAGGAGTCCCAAGCCTAGAAGGTAGAGTTCAAAATATTTTAATGGTTCTACATCACATAAATAGCCAACACATTTCGGGGGCCCACAGCTTACTGCCTTTATCATGGTATACTTTCTCAAATTTACATTGATTACATTGATGCCCTTTTGGCTTGAAGCTCCTGTTGTATTTTTATGCTTTCAGTGACGTCCCTGGTACCCATTAGAGGGGATCTTTGTCTGATGCGAGCAGCCAACATAGGGCCAGTAAGCTATGTGAATGAGTGTATTTTTTTTTATTAATCTGAACACATAAGTGTTTGAAGTCCCAGTGCTGTCTGGATATATTTTTATTTTAAATCATTCAGAATTTTGTCTCTTTTTGACCTTGCACAATTGTCCAACAATATTCCCTGGTATGGAGTGGGGAATATGCATTTTAAAGTGCTTCTTTCATTTGTACGGTGATTTTTTTGTATTTATTAAAGGATCAGCGATTATATGGTATTTTTTTTTTCTATTGAAAAAAGATTGTGTGACCCCCAGCCCCTTCCTATAGCTAACCACCCCAACACACCAGGCATGCAGGTTGGTTTCCCCATGGCAAAGGGATCGGCGAGCATACAGCCCTTTTTTTTATTTGGATACCAGCGTGTCTTTCAGCACTAGGGGTTGGATAAGTGAAACCCTTAAAAAAAAAAAACACAACTTAAACTTGATCCAGCCTGCTATCTTCTGCAAATAATTACCTTCTCATACAGAAAATACAGAAAATCACTGACAATGCATCTTTTGAAGGCAACCAACGCCTTAATACCTTTACATTGCAGAACTAAAAACCTCCCTCCATAAAAGATTGTTTATTAAAAATAAAACAAAATATATGAAATGGAAGAAACTATCACAATTAAAAAATAATCCACCTCACAATTTCATAAAAGGTGGGAACCTTGGTACCCTTTTACTCTGAGGATTACAGTATTAATTTACTGAGGATTCTATCCCATTGTTAAAATTATATAATAGATACTATTTTGACTTATGGTATGTTTTTAATATGTACCCATTTTTCAGAATTATCTTTTTTCTTTACAACTATTTATCACTTTCCCCCTACTTATATGTGTAAATCTAATCAGCTAACAAACTGCTAGAAATTCTAGACTGATAATAGTTATGTTTTTTTACATAGCCTGTAATGCTATTGTTAAATTTTGCACGTTCCTTCAACTTTTAATACTACTCAAGATTATTTGTTAAAGTTGATCATTTGTTGTACAACCTGATTATTATTTTTACTACAATAAATCTTTATTGAGAAAAAAAAGACCACCAAATCCCTTATTTGTTAAAGTCGTAACCTAAATAAACAAATAAAAATCTAGAATAAGAAAAAAACATAAAACATATTTTATGGTTTTTTTTAATCTAATATTTTCCTTTCCAGGGTCCAACAGTGCCAGAATATGTCCTGTGGCCTCTGATCCAGCATTTTTGGCAACAGTGAGGAAGATTGAATCTATGGCTTGTTCCTTTTTGCTTAAACTCCAATTCCCATTCCGGGTATGCCTTTATGTGCACAGAGAACTTTCAGCCCATATTTGGATTAATGAAGCAAAAATTACATTCTGCCAGAATATGCTTTTCATTTTTCTTACTCAGTGATACTGCCAGTTACTCCAGTTCTGGTCCTAGGGAAACAATGCTTACTAAGCCTAACCAAGAGAGGCACTGTCCCCTTAGGAGGCATGCGCCTGTTAGACACTGAGCTAATATGCTGATGTACAGGTCGCCAACACATTACATTTGAAATCAATAGAGTATGAGGCATCATGCAATGTCAACATCATTGAAGAGAGATGTGCACCCAGGTATGGGGTGTCGGCGCACAAAGTAGAACCGGCAGAGAACAGTGCACTGGACTGGTGTAGTGCATGGATTCCACAAACAATAAATGATAAATACTGGGGAATTAAAACATATATTCATACCCAGAAGCACTGAGTATTTTCTTTGCTCCCAATGGCCAAATTGTACTTTAAGTACTGCCCTCACCAGCTACATATACTCCCCATACCGTCACTCCCCTACCCACTCCTTTTGGTCAACAGGAGCAAAGAAAATACAAAATATCATATATCCAGCGTACCACTAATATACAGTATCTCACAAAAGTGAATACACCCCTCACATTTTTGTAAATATTTTATTATACCTTTTCATGTGACAACACTGAAGAAATGACACTTTGCTACAATGTAAAGTAGTGAGTGTACAGCTTGTATAACAGTGTAAATTTTCTGTCCCCTCAAAATTACCCAACACACAGCCATGAATGTCTAAACCGCTGGCAAAAAAAAAGTGAGTACACCCCTAAGTGAAAATGTCCAAATTGGGCCCAATTAGCTTTGTAGCAAAGTGTCATTTCTTCAGATTTTCCCTCCCGGTGTCACGTGACCCATTATGTTACAGGTCTCAGGTATGAATGGGGAGCAGGTGTGTTACATTTTGTGTTATCGCTCTCACTTTCTCATACTCATGCATTACTGCAATCAGCAGACTCGGTAGCACCAAAACGCAGGGCTCTCATCAGGAAGAAAAATGCTGGATGGTTTAATAGCTCCCTCTCCGTACTAAAGCAAGAACGCAGAAGAGCGGAAAGAACATGGAGAAGAAATCCCACCGAGGAAAACCTATTTAACTACAAAGGTCTGACAGAGAATTATCGGAAAGCAATCTTCAAAGCCAAAAAGGACCACTTCTCATATACAATCTCAACGGCCGCAAACCAACCACGGGAACTGTTTAAACTGGTTAATCAATCAATGAATCCGGTGTGCCTAGAACCCCCAGAAAGCGAATCCCAGGATTACTGTGACAAACTGTCGGATTTTTTCATCGATAAAGTCAAAACCATCAGGGAAACAATTTGTCAGAAGAAAACATCCAACCTCAGCCAGCAAAAACATAAAGAGGATGTCCGCACCAACATACCGCAACCGCCAAAATTTTCACTATCCCCAATTACCGTAGACACCGCAAAAAACATCATTAATAAACTGCGTGACAGTACCTCACCTATTGACATCATCCCCACAAAACTACTGAAAGAATGCTCCGACATCGTGGCTCCAACCATAACCCACCTCATAAACCGATCATTCCACGAAGGGATTGTTCCCAGCATCCTCAAACAAGGCATTGTCAAACCTCTACTCAAGAAACCAAACCTGGACCCTCAGGATCCAAACAACCGTAGGCCGATTACAAGCCTCAACACCATTTCTAAGATCATGGAGAAAGCTGTAGTACATCAGCTACAACTTCACCTGGATACTCACAAACTCCTGGACCCGCTGCAATCAGGCTTCCGCCCGGGTCATGGAACAGAAACAGCTCTCCTCAAGATTTGGGATGACGCCCTCGAAGCAGCAGATGACGGAGAGCCGTGTCTCCTCGTACTGCTAGACCTAAGTGCAGCGTTTGATACAGTAGATCACAATACTCTACTCGTCCGCCTCACAGAAGTAGCCGGAGTCCAAGACATAGATCTCCATTGGTTCGCGTCCTTCCTAGGAAATCGGTCACAGGCAGTGAAACTAGGAAAATTCCTCTCCGAAACTCGGGCAGTCACCTGCGGAGTCCCTCAAGGCTCTCCATTGTCACCCGTTCTCTTCAACATTTACATTCGCCCACTCCTTCAAATCATCAGATGCTCAGATCTCTGCTTCCACTCTTACGCTGACGACACACAACTTTATTTCCGGATCAATGGAAAAAAAGATCACCAACAACAACTTGAAAACTGCCTCAAATCAATAGAGGACTGGATGACCACCAACTCCCTCCAGCTGAACCAATCAAAGACAGAGCTTCTTATCTTACACCCAAATCATAAGCCCGCAACCAAAACCTCCTGGTCTCCACCAACCGTCTTTGGGCAGACTATCTCCCCAAAGACCAAAGCGAAGAGTCTCGGGGTTATTTTAGACGCACAAATGTCAATGGATGCGCAAATAGGATCTGTAGTCAGTCGATCTCACCATCTACTGCGCATGCTTCGCAGACTCATCCCTTTTATCCCAAGGAATGACAAAGCAGTGGTAGTTGGAACAATCATTAATTCAGGACTGGACTACGCAAACTCGCTTTACATAGGATTACCACAATATCAACTTGCGCGATTACAACTGATCCAAAACACGGCGGCAAGGCTGATAACAGGAAAAAAACCCTGGGAATCCATTTCTCCTTCACTGAGGAGCTTACATTGGCTAACCGTAAAAAATCGGATCACGTTCAAGACCCTTTGCCTCACCCACAAATGCGTGCATAGAGAAGCTCCGCAATACCTAATGGAGAAAATAAATCATTACACATCAAACCGCAGTCTTCGATCAGCCAACAAAAACCTCCTCCTCGTGCCCAAAGCCCGGTATAAATCCAAGGGTGATCGGAGATTCGCTGTCCAAGGGCCTCTGCTATGGAATGCTCTACCAATCAACATCCGCCTGGAAGAAAATCACCTGGCTTTTAGGAAAAAAACTCAAGACCTTCCTCTTTTAGCAGATGATCAAAGCTCGCCACAGCGCCTAGAGGCGATTCAGTTCGCATTGCGCGCTATATAAGTATTTCATTCATTCATTCATTCATACTGGTCACTGGAAGTTCAACATGGCACCTCATGGCAAAGAACTCTCTAAGGATCTGAAAAAAAAGAATTGTTGCTCTACATAAAGATGACCTAATTGGTAATTGGTAGCCTGCATTGTCACAAAAGATTAAGGAAAGGAGCCTAACTTAGAGCTTACACAGGGTTTCCTTTTGTTACTCCCTGCTATGAAATGGATCAGTGGAGGAAAAATAAAGAAAGTATGTGAAGCTGGGGAAGATAGGAGTTTAAGTGTTCCTGTTGCCTTACCCTTCAAGCTATTATTAAACAAAAGAAAAAGACACGAGCAGCTGCCTCTACTTGTCTGCAAAAAAATCGTCCCTAATACGAAAAAAAAATACCATTCCCCAGTTGTGATGAAAGCAGATCACGTTCAGGCAGATTTGTGACCTGCACAGGCAAAGATCAGGAAAGGTGGCAAAGAAACAAATTGTGCAATCCAGAAATGCAGCCATGTTTGTAAGTAAATATGAAATATGAAAAAAATAGCAAGGCAAGATTGAAGAGCCACTAAAAGTGCATTTTTTCAGAACCTAGCTCATTCCATATCCAGTAATCCAATAGAATAATACCACTGTTGTTGTTCTTAAATTAAATCTAGCTGGGTGGAATGTGTCAGTGACCTAGATCTAGGGTTGCCAACTGTTGAATTAAAGACTGCCTGTAAAGCTGTTTCTCCCCACTCCTGTCCATTAATGTCCGTAACCTGATGGGGGCAAGGTGCATAGACTTTCCTCTTCCCACCAGAACCTTTTGATTAGGCACCAACTACCAACCACACCCAAGATTCCTGCTGGCTCCGTGGTTAGAGGGGAGGAATGCTGTCGCTAGATTCATCAGATTGGGGAGACACTACAAGACCAAGAACATGTTACATGTAACACCCTAAAAAAGGGTGAAAGATGTAACATATTCCCAGAAATGAACTTATCCTTTAACAAAATCCAGCAAGATTAGTATTAGATATTGAACATGAACATTAACTGTGAAAACAGTGATATTGCAACTACCTAGGGTGCACCCAAGGTATGACTACATACAATGTGACTTCCCTGTGCATTACCTCTGAACTAAGTCATTAGCAAAGGTCTCTATATGACAACTGTATATAGTCAGTCGTTGGTCCTAAATCTTTAGCAAAAGTAAAAGTCACAGCAAGGCTTGCAGGTGGTAACAGGCTATGGGACAGCTAGGTAGGTAGTTTCTAAAGGCTCAGTCTCTCTAGTGGCAGTAAGTCATGGACACAGGGCTATTTCACCAGACTCAGTGACCCAGTTTGGAAATGGCCACCACTTGTGGAGGAATCCTCTGCCCCTGTTCAGCATGGCTCTATGCCCTAGCTCACCCAGTGGTACTACTTTGATGTGAGTGCAGCACAAAGTTCATCATGGTGGTAGCACATTCACAGCTTTGTGCTCTCTCCCCGGTCTTACAGTTGTGTTCTTTAGACCCCTTTCACACTGGGGCGTTTTTCATGTGTTTTTCAGGCGCTTTAGCGTTTAAAAAAAGCACATGTAAAGTGCTTGAAAGAAGCCTCATCTGCAGTCCCAATGTGAAAGCCCAAGTGATTTAAGAGTCCTTTCACAATGTCAGCGCCCGAAAAACGCTCGTAAAGCGCCACTTAAACTAGCAGCGCTTTACCGGCGTTTTTCGAGCATTATTGGGGCGCTTTTAACCCCCTGCTAGTGGCCAAATAAAGGGTTAAAAGCGCCCACAAAATGCTGCTGCCAATAGCGCTTTTCAGGCGTTTTACAGGCACTTCCCATTGATTTCAATGGGAAGGGGCTCTTTAGGAGTGGTGTATTCACCGCTCCAAAAGCGCTGCAAAGAAGCTGCTTGCAGGACTTTTTTTGACGCCCTTCCAGCGCAGCGACTCAGTGTGAAAGCACTCAGGCTTTTACATTGGGATTGCAATTGCGGCTTCTTTCAGGCGCTTTACAGGCGCTTTTTTTAATGCTAAAGCGCCTGAAAAACACCCCAGTGTGAAAGGGATCTCAGTGTGAAAGCACTCGGGCTTTTACATTGGGATTGAAGTTGCAGCTTCTTTCAAGCGCTTTAGAAGCGCTTTTTTTAATGATAAAGCGCCTGAAAAACGCCCGAAATATGCCCCAGTGTGAAAGGGGTCTTAGGCCTCAGCTCTAACCGCAGCACTGCCCCCAGCAAAAGGCCAAGTATATCCAAAAGCAGCTGAAGTAGAAACTGCTTCCTTATCCTCCCAGCTCGGGGACCTGTTGTTCATTTGGTAACAGAGGCACATAATAACTCTCCTTGTACAGACTTCAAGTCCCATTATCCACTGCGGACAGCTTCGCAATCATTGGGTACCGCCAACACTCCCACTCCCCTTGCTGATGGGAGGTAGCAGTAAATCCTGCTTGACAGATTGCTTTCAAAACACAAATAGCTACTGATAAAGTCATGGCTTAACCCTTGCAGCCTAGTGCTCGGCTACATAATCTGAATGGTATTAGCACATATTATGAGTTTATGTCATATTTGGGATTGTCAGTTTAAATATGGACATTTTCTGAGTATTTTCAGTAAAAATAATCATGGGAGGTTGGCTTTTCAGTCTTGAATAAGCAAACAGTCCATAAAATGCTGGCACAACTGACATGAACATTGTTGCTGCAGACCAGTGACTCACCAATTAATAGAAAAGACTAATGCCCCATACACACGATCTAATTCCGACAATAAAACATGGATTTTTTTTTGGAAGGATGTCGGCTCAAACTTTTCTTGCATACACACGGTCACACAAATGTTGGCCCAAAATTCCGAACGTTAGAACGCTGTGATGTACAAGACGTACAACGAGCCAAAAAAAGGGAAGTTCACTAGCCATTGTGGCTCCTTCTGCTTGATTCCAAACATGCGTGAACTTTTGTGCGACAGACTTGTGTACACGCGATCTGACTTTCCGATAACAAAGTGAAGTTGTCGGAAAATTTGAAATCCTGCTCTCAAACATTTGTGTGCAGAAATTCCGACAGCAAATGTTCGATGGAGCATACACATGATCGGACTTTCCCGCCGGAAAGTCCGACTGTGTGTACGTGGCATAAGAATGACAGTTTCAGAGTGTGCATTTCAAAACACAAGACCATAATTTGACAGCTCCATTTTCTTTAGCCTAAAACAACCAGCTTAGCAAAATTTCACACATGTCAACAATCACATTTTAAAACTCAACTAAGGGGACATCTACATATATTTTGGTGGATGGCATTAAAAGTTATTTTTAACAATTGCTTTTTTTTTCGTTCTGCAAAGATTTTTTTTTTTTTTTCTGTGTGTGTCCTGATAAAGCGATCTCTTTACTTATCTCAAGGTACCATAGGCAGTTAGAGGTAACTGCTCTGAAGTCATGGACAGCTGTTACTGTAACTTATGTTGGCATTGTAAGGTTTTGTTGAAGTAAAAACAGTAATATTTTTTATTTTCTCCACTTTTTGTAGTGATAGTGGTAAAAAGGATAATTACAGAGGGAAAATATTCCCAACACCAATACAGACATTAATAAAAACACAGCAGGGGTTCTAATCCTTCCCTACATCCAATACTATAAAAAAAATAACTTTTGGCTTTAGAGTCATTAAGACAAAGTCAGAGGGTGTATCACAAAAAATGGCCTGGTCAGGGAGGAGGGTAAATCTTCCAGTGGTCAAAGCCACTTAGAGGATACTACAGAGACTTTCATTGCTGATTTCTGAAAATACTAGCTGCCAGGTTTGTCTGAAGTTCTAATGGCTTCAATGGTTGTAGCCACTGACTCCCAACGAGCACATCAATCAGTTCTGACTCTGTTCAGACATCACTTGCTGCATGCTTGTTCTGAGTTACTGACTCACAGAGTACTGAAGCGAATGGCAGCTGGGGTACTAACATTGAGTTGACCAAGAAGGTCAATAATGGCAGCATATATGTTTCTTTCAGGAATGTTGCCTATCTAGTCAAAATTTTTGTTTTCTTTAACTTTGTCCCTACTGGGTAGATTCACCCTCTGTGTCTGCTCTGTTGACCATTAGTACTGGAATAGAAAATGATGAGAAGTCGTTCACAGTTGTTCGCTAACAATGTTAGTCTTCCAATGTTCCAGTGACAACTGTCTATGAGGGGAATTCACCTAATTTTTTTGAGATTACCTTTTACTTCTTGTTGCATCTTTGGGATGGGAAATAAAGGGAAGTCCCCCCAACAGGATGCAGTCAGCAAAAAAAAAGAATTGACCCTTCCCCACTCTATCCAAAACTAATAGAAAGCTTTTACTATACATACACTTAAGGTCACGCAACAAATACGCAACAAATACAAATTTTTAAATTACATGGATTATTATGTAAAATATCTCGAGACAAGAAACAAATACCTTAATTTGTGACAATTCTTGATTATATTTGTCACTGCACCAAGTAAAATAATTTGTTCAGAACAGATTACAAACACACACTAACCTGTCTCATGAGTTTCATAGTCTTGTTTATATTGATGATGTAGCCGCTGTTGCTGTTTCTGTTGAATTCTTCCTTTGCAAATTTCAAAGCAGTCTGGACACCCTGACTATCCTCCTTAATTTCATTCCAGCCTCCAACTTTTCTTCTCTGTTGCTGTGCATGTACTTGTACAAACAAAGCCAATGTGAGCACCATGCACGCCTTCCAGTACATATTCATACTGAGGGGTTCTTATTTCTTAATTCTTTTTCTGAGTGTTCAAGTCTGATCCTAAATTGCTGTGTGCAAATGTTTTGAAGAGAGGCAGATCCTGCAGTATTTATGCTGTGGAATCCTAATACTTTGCCAAGTCATTCTTCTGAATCACATGTTTGGCATGCAGTTTATGAGGGTTATCCATGGAAACATTTACAAATGTCAGAAAGGGCTTAACATATCCTCCTCCAGTCCTTAATGTAATCAAACTGCCCTTCAGGCTCAAGAAAGCATGAGTTGTTCATATTTACATTACAGTATATCTTGTTGTATTCCACTTTAAAGTTAATCTTCAGGCAGGCATTAAAAAATAATCCATACAATATAGTAAATGTCCACAGATACTCCGAAGGTACCTCTGACTACTAAAGTGGTGCTACTGTCATTGCTTTTTATGACCAGATTTCATATGGTAATGGCACAAAAGAAAATTGAAGAATGACAGATGGTGAAAAAAGTCCATGAAGACACAGATGGAGGTCCTAATGTGATTTAAAAGATGTGCACCTCACACCAGAATCCGCAAGCTGTGCATCACACTCCCCTTAAGGGTTCTCACTCACAAGAAAGATGAACACAACAAGCTTTCATATGTTAACAACAGCTGTCTTACACGTCATGGAGGGTGTCAGAGCTTGTACTGGATCTCCCACAGGTACTCGGACAGAAAAAAAGGGCTCAAATAGCGTAATTCCGTTTTTTCTCTCTCGTTTATTTTTTAAACTCAATATGACATGTTCCATAAAATCCATCAGTCAATCGGTACTTACAATTATCAGCATTCAAAAAGGCATTCTACACAGTGCAGGACCCACGAGACTCACAAAATGAAGGAACACAGCATCCACCACTTACTTACGGTTGTCTCTTTCTGGCCGTGGAACGAAAACGTCACTTCCTGTCGCTTTAAGGTCACGTGCTGACATGTTTCGTCATCCCAGCTTCTTTTGAGGGAGATGGATGCCTGGATTTTATGGAACGTGTAATTTTGAGTTTAAAATAAACAAGAGAGAAAAACAGAATTATGCTATTTGAGCCCCTTTTTTCTGTCCGAGTACCTGTGGGAGATCCAGTACAAGCTCTGACACCCTCCATGATGTGGAAGACAGCCGTGGTTAACATATCAAAGCTTGATGTGTTCATCTTTCTGGTGAGTGAGAACCCCTAAGGGTTTGCGGATTCTGGTGTGAGGTGCACATCTTTTAAACCACATTAGGACCACCATCTGTGTCTTCTTGGACTTTTATCACCATCTGTCATTCTTTAATTTTCTTTTGTGCCATTACCATGTCAAAGCTGGTCATAATAAGCAATAACAGTAGCGCCACTTTAGTAATCAGAGGTACCTTCGGAGTATCTGTGGACATTTACTATATTGTATGGATTATTGTTTTGCATTTTGCACTTCAAGTGGCAGCTGACACTTTGAATCGCTGTGAAAGATCGAATCACTGTGATTACAGAATTGTCTATATTTATAAGATCTAATATTACCATAGCGCCGAGATAGTGGAAGAAGGCCTAGGTTTTCACTGTATTGTGACAAGGCATTAAAAAATACCAATAAATGCAGTTATGTATTTACTCAAAGAATCATTACATGAATTTTGAAACTAGTGTCACTATCTAACTTTGTTCTAATTTGAGCTTCTTGTAATTCTCCATTAGCGATGGGCCCGGGTGTGTTCAGATCAAACCCGCTTGGGAAGCTGTGACTGCACACCGCCAATCATAGGCAGTGAGGCCTTTCCCGACCAGCAGCTGCACATACTCACGCTGCCTATGAAGTGCTAGCTGGCGGGTTCAATCCGGACACGCCCAAGCCCATCGCTATTCTCCATATATAATCCCTCTAGGAGGGGCAGCACAGGTGTCTTGCATTCACATGTGCTAGCAAGACAATTGCTGACAGAAAAGAGCAGAGAGATAACTCATGAATCTGTTGATGCTCCTTCACTGTCCAGTCACAAACTAGAGACAAGAAGGTGATCAGGCTGTGTTGCTTATCTGAAGAAAATTAGGTCTCTAGATGGGTTGTGCTGTGTGGCAAAGCTGTGTAAATGAAAGGACTGGATGTGCAAAATACAATTCATTTGGCATGTAAAACAACTATCATATGTTTGTTACAGTTCAAATACTGTTGTCACGGTATATTTCAACTGGTTTCCTGTAGTTTTTTCAAAATCTACACACTACAGCTAAATGTGCAACTGAAACTGTCTTACAAGACAACAGGGGAAGCTGTCCCCAAATGGAGAAGACAGTGATTATTGCTAGTGGCTATAACAGCCAGTGCTGTGTCGTGGCCTTGGCCGAGAAGGCCTAGGCCTAGGGCATCACTTTGTGTGGGAAAGGGGGGGGCGGCAAAAAACGACTCATCCTCCTGATTCCCGGCTCCCGCACTAATACAGCCCCGGTGGCTGGCTTGCTGTGTGGCACTTGCTTACATTATGGGCAGTATGGGGCCGAGGGTTGGGAGCCTCTGACGCCCCCCATAAAACGGCCGGTGAGTGAGTCACTGGCCAGACCGGGTGCATGGATGAACTGATGGAAGCGGAGCCTAAAGCTCTGCCTACTCTCCTCTGCGTGGCTTCCTTACATTGCATCTTCTCCCCAGCCCGGGGTGGGCCTATCTGTGACGATAGGAGGAGAGAGAGAGGAGGATGACGGGAGCCCCCAGGCAGTGGCGGCCAGGACAGCAGGTACAATTACTGTTGCTTTTGTGCATTGCTTTTGTGAGTGTGCCAAGCAGAATATAAAGTGCTCAACATGGATTAAATTAATATATACAGATCATATTGCAATAAAGTGCTCCATGCGTGCTATAAACTCATTAAACTCATTAAAAAGTTAATATACTGCAATGTGCTCCATGCATGCCAAAATCAATGCAAACTTTGCAGTACATGAACTTTCACTGAATGTGCACTGTTTAATGGGTTTTTTGTTGATTTCAGCATGTGCAAAGTTCTCCATGCTGAAATCAAAACATAACTCATATACAGTAACAAGCTGTGATATTATGAAACTGATAGGCTGCCCTGATTATCCCTGATAGGCTGCACTGGTGGCCACTAATAGACTGCACTGATGGCCCTTGATGGGGCGTCAAAGATGGGCACTGATAGGCTGCTCTGGTGGCCACTGAGGGGGGAGGGCGCTGATAGGCTGCACTGGTGGCCACTAATGGGCTGCACTGGTGGCCCCTGAGGGGGGGGGACTGATAGGCTGCACTGATGGGCACTGATAGGCTGCATTGGTGGCTCCTGATGAGGCGGCACTGATGGACACTGATAGGCTGCACTGGTGGCCCCAGATGAGGATGCACAGATGGGCACTGATAGGTTGCTCTGGTGGCCCCTGATGAGGCTGCACTGTTGGGCACTGATAGGCTGCACTGGTGGCCACTGATAGGCTGCACTGGTGGACCCCTGATGAGGGGAGGACTGATAGGCACTGATAGGCTGCACTGGTGGCCACTGCTAGGTTGCACTGGTTGCTGTCAGTTTCATGATGGAGTGATTGATGTAAGTATGGCGCGGATGGTGTGTAATTGTGTGTGCTAATGTACATAGAGGAAAAGGTGGTGCTCTAAGAGGAAAAGGTGGGGCCTAAAGATGAAGGGGTGTGGCTTACAGATGATAGGGCGGGTCTTAAACAGGAAGGGATGTGGCCTTGACAGAAAGGGGTGTGTTGTATTAAAAATAGGGGGTGCATGAGTTTAATTAGGCCTAGGGCAGTACTCTAGTGATAACAGCCACTTCAAATAATTGCATTTAAAAGTGTCAGTCTGGTTGTTCCTAAGTTGATCGATTGATCAACTTGGGTACATTCACCCTGCCCGTACATGGTTCGAATATTGTCCTCTTGCTGCTGAACTGGCTGAGATTTGAATTGTCTATGGTCAGCTTTAGATTTCTTTCATTTAGCCCGCCGGCTCAACCAAAGAATTTTACCTGAGTATAGCCAGCCTTAGGATCAATACTTCCTCGCCAAACTGTAAAGTTTGCACTGACTTCCTCTTTTTATACCACAATGAAACAATACAGCTTGGTTGTTGAACCACTGCCAGTCCATGCAGGAAAAGTTCCTGTAAGTAGTCAAAAGTTACTATTTTTGTTGGTATTGTTGCTATGAATGAGAAAAATCAGCATCTAATCTGTGTGACGTGATTACGCAATCAATCCACAATACAATATACATAATAATCTACACAATATAAATCAGTAAACATATTTCTCTAATCAAAATTAGAGCAAAGCTGAAAGGAGTGCAGGGCCAGTGTGGCTCTTGGCTTCCAGGCACAAAAGACGCAGCACAGCATGGCAACATCTCACCTGGCATGTCGAATAGGTTCTGGGGATCTTGGGCGGCGCAGTAGAAGAGACGCTAGCAGCGGAAAAGGAGGAGTCAGCCGAGTAGGAGAGGGAGGAAGATGGAGTAGGAGGAGGAGAAGAAGAGCCAGGCCTGCATGCAATCCCTGGCGGTAAAACCAAATCTACACAGGTGCCACAGGTTACATACTTGACGGCCGTCAGAAGGTTCACCCAGTGGGCAGTAAAAGTTATATACCTTCCCTGCCCATGTTTGCTAGACCACGTGTCTGTGGTCAGATGTATCCTGGCACCCACACTGTGTGCCAGAGATACCTTCACTTCTCGCTTCACTTCTGTTCCAATGGCCACAAATTTTCGAAAGGCCTCCGAATCCACCAGTTTATATGGCAGTAGTTGGCGGGCTATCATTTCTGACAAGCCAGCCGTCAACCGTTGGGCAAGAGGGTTATCCAGGGTCATCATTTTTTTACGCTCGAACATTTGGCCCACAGAAGCCTGCCTTTTTCCAGAAAAACGTGAGGATGGCATGATGGAAGGTGGTGTGGAGGACAATTATGAGGAGAGAGGAGAAGTAGAAGACAAGGCTGGACAATGAGAGCCTGGAGTGTGGCTTTGTGGGTTCCGTTGCTCCCACTGGGCTCGGTAATGGCAGCTCATGTGCCTTCTTAAGGCGGTCGTCCCTAGGTGAGTGTTGGGTTACCGCGACTTATGCGTTGACTGCAAAGGCTGCAGATGGCAACACTATTGTCAGCAGCGGACACTGCTGTTAAAAAAAGCTCACACTGCGGAGCCATGTGCCGGCATCCTGGGAACGCCAGATGGGACCATACATGGTCAATGACTCACTCCTGATACATTAGCAGTCTGCTTTGTCCCTCCTGTGCGATCTAAGTTCCGCCTGCTTCTCCTCCCTATCTGCTGGTCCATATCTCCCTCTGAACTCCCCTCCTCTTCCTCTCTTGTGGGCACCCACGTGACATCACTAGACACGTCATCATCAATGTCACCTTCCCCACCGCTATAATTAGAGATCTCGGAGTAGGCAGAAACACCGGGGACCAACCTCCACCTTGGGCTGATCTGGGTACTGTCGTCAGACTGCTGAGTGGCAGTTGTTGCTACCTCCTCTTCCTGATCCAATGCCAAGAGTGACTGCGCATCGGCAATGTCTTGTGATGGATCGGAAAATAATTCCTGTGACTCAAGTGGAGGGTATATGGTGGTGGTGTTGGTGGTAGTGTCTTTGGGGGTGCACACAGCAGAGAGTGAAGAAGAGGGTGCAGATCGAGAGGATGAGGAGGGTGCAGAAGAGTAAAGCCGCGTACACACGGGCTTACTGTCTGGCCTACTTAGTCCGCCGAAACACATTTCAGCGGACAGTCCGCTCGTGTGTGGGCTTCAGCGGACTTTTTCAGCGTGCAGTCTGACGGACTAAGTATTTCGGAATTTCCGTAATACAGTCCGTCGGACTCGCATTTCGGCGGACAATCCGCCCGTGTGTGTGCCAGTCCGCCGTACTTTTGAATTGAGCGGACTTTTCCCGCCCGGAGAAAAGTCCGCTCATTTCGAGCGGGTATCCAGGTAGGCGGGGCCCGCGACGGAGACGTCGCTGGCCCCGCTGCCTGGTATGGACTTAAAGGGGAAAAAAATCGTCGTGGGGGTCCCCCCCAAGTCCACAACAGACCCTTGTCCGAGCACGCTACCCGGCCAGCCAGGAAAGGGGGGCGAGCGAGCGCCCCCCCTCCTGAGCCATACTAGGCCGCGTGCCCTCAACATGGGGGGGGTGCCTTGGGGAAGGGGGGCCGCGCGGCCCCCCCACCCCAAAGCACCTTGTCCCCATGTTGATGAGGACAAGGGCCTCTTCCCGACAACCCTGGCCGTTGGTTGTCGGGGTCTGCGGGCGGGGGGCTTATCGGAATCCGGGAGCCCCCTTTAATAAGGGGGCCCCCGGATACCGGCCCCCCACCCTATGTGAATGAGTATGGGGTACAATGTACCCCTACCCATACACCTGTGAAAAAAAGTACAAAAAAAACACAACACAGGGTTAAAATATTTTATTGCACAGCTCCGGGGGTCTTCCGTCTTCGGGGGTCTTCTCGCCGGACTCCTCCGCTATCTTCTTGTAGCTATTTTGCTAGCGGAGGAGTCCGGCTTTCTTCCTCGCCGCCGGCCTCTTCTCCCGACTTCGGGGGTCTTGTCCCCCTCTTCGGTTCTTCTGCCGGGCCACCGTGCCTTCTTATAGCTCTTTTACAGGCGGTGGCCCGGTCTTCTGTCGCCGCCGTCGCCGCCGCCTTCCGTTCTTCTTCTTCTTCTTCTTCTTCTTCGTCTCCAGGAGATGTTGCCTCGACGATCTCTCCCGCCGGAATGCCAGGGACGCACTGCGCGGCCACTTATATAGGGACAATGGGGCGGTGTCACATGGCTTTATGTCACATGGTTTGGTCGGGAAGAGGCCCTTGTCCTCATCAACATGGGGACAAGGTGCTTTGGGGTGGGGGGGCCGCGCGGCCCCCCCTTCCCCAAGGCAACCCCCATGTTGAGGGCACGCGACCTGGTACGGCTCAGGAGGGGGGGGGGGCGCTCCCTCGCCCCCCTTTCCTGGCCGGCCGGGTAGCGTGCTCGGACAAGGGTCTGCTGTGGACTTGGGGGGGACCCCCACGCCGATTTTTTTCGGCGTTGGGGTTCCCCTTTAAGTCCATACCAGGCGGCGGGGTCAGCAAAGTCTCCTTCGCGGGCCCCGCCTACCTGGAGACACGCTCGAAATGAGCGGACTTTTCTCCGCGTGTGTGGGCGAGTCCGTTCATTTCAAAAGTAGGGCGGAAAGTATGGCGGATTTAGTCCGCCGTATTAGTCCGCTCAAAAAGTGCCGTGTGTGGGCAAGTCCGTTCATTCAAAAGTATGACGGACTGTCCGTCGGATTGTCTGACGGACTAAGTTGGCCAGACAGTCCACCACGTGTGTACGCGGCTTAAGGCTGAGTGAGCCACTCAACCAAGTCTGGTGCGTACTTTGATGTAATCGAGCGCACCTTCTGCAATTTCCCACTTTGGCTCAAGCCTGTTGCTCCTGCCCTACCCCTACCACCCCTGCGGAAGGGCCTGCCTCTTCCTCTGCTTGTCATTTTTTAAATGACCCTGTGACAAAAGTCTCTAGAGAAGTGCAGTATGTATGTGGAAGAAGGTATATAACACCCCGCTTCAATCTGTCGTTTTGGGGGGCCACTGGTCTATCACACCAGTTATAATACTCTTTTCTAATTGCGTTTGTCACTCTTTGTAGTATCGCTGCAGAACCGCTCAGCAGTCACAATGCTGCACAGTGGAAATGCACTATACTGTGCTTTCTATATGTGAAAGTATTTTATATGTGTATTACACCCCTATACACCGCACACCAAATAGTACACCTATACCAGTCCTTAAAAGGACCTTTGTGGACCTAATAGTAGCTAGCTAGTAGCTAGTGAATTGCAGACTGTCCCTGCTCCAAAAACCAAACTGTCCCTCCCTACACTGAGAAACTGCAGCTGCAGAATCGGTCAGAAGCACTCTATATTTGAAAGAAAGTATATTATAGGTGTACAACCCTATATACTGTACACCTATAAAAGGACCTTTGTGGAACTAGTAGCTAGTGATTTGCAGACTGTCCCTGCTCCAAACACCAAACTGTCCCTCCCTACACTGATAAAAGACAGCTGCAGAATCGGTCAGCACTCAGCAGCACAGCAGTGCACCATAATATACTTTCTATATTTGAAAGAAAGTATATTATAGTTGTATTACAACCCTATATACTGTACACCTATACCAGTCCTTAAAAGGACTTTTGTGGACCTAATAGTAATAGCTAATTAGCTAGCTAGTGATTAGACTGACTGTCCCTGCTCCACATAGCGTCCTTTCCCTAAACTGACAAAAGACTGTAAAATGGCCGCCAGATCAGGTCTATTTATAAGGTAGGGGGTATGTCCAATTGTCCATGTGCTGAAATGTCTCAATTGGCTGTCCTGTACCCCATGGGTCAAAGTTCTTCACAATGTAAACGCATATGTCCGCTGCGTGAACAGCGCCAGAAAATTCACCGCCAACTGATGCCGGGCGAACCGCAAGGCCATCTTTACTGGCCAGTACCACACCCCCTGTATTAGAACCCCCCCCCCCCCACACACACACACACACACACACACACACACACACACACACACACACTCTGAATGAATGAGAATAGGGGGCACCTTTGGTCAGTAGCATTGTCAGTCTGGGGGGAGGGGAGTGTTAGATGTATCGCAGATTTAAATCCACTAACACATTAAAACCAAACTCCAACTACTGCTTTGCTTATAAAGCAACAGTTACAGCAACAGTTTTTATTTTCCTTTTTTTTTTTTAAAGGTTTTACATAAAAATAAATTTTTATGTTTTTAATAAAAGCTGATCATTGTAAGTACCACTGTCAGTGTTAAATGGTTTACTCCATCTCTGTAACTGATGCAATCTGTTGGAGAGCTTGTTCTTTTGAAAAACAACAGACGTACTGGCTGGGTCGCCGGGTGAAAATATAAGAAAGAAAGCCTAAAAAAGGAAATTAATGCAGCCATCACATTTACGAAATGGTAAGCTGCAATATAATACATGTTTGCTTTTGGGTTTACTATCAATTTAAGAAATGTAAGGATACATGGAGCAAGGCAACATTCAAACTTTACATCTTGCATTCAACACAGGGCTAGGCTGAAGACTCCAGTGGCATGCTGAGATTTACACCACAGTGGAAGGCTACATGGCAATCTAGATTGGTAAATTATTTTGCATTTGTTTTCCCTTACTTTACAAAAAAAAAAAATATATATATATATATATATATATATATATATATATATATAAAATATATATTTTTGCACCAGACACTCCTAACCAGTCCTATTTTTTTTTGTACTCGTCAACAGAGCTTACAATTTTTTTAAATCTATTCTATTGTAAAGGGCTTGTTGTACACAAACATCCCAAAATTTCTCCTAATCCGTGCTTGCACATACTGTACCTCACCCTACAGAGCAAAACCATATATATCTCAGTGTAGTAGTATTTTATTTTCTAGCCTTCATCTTTACTAAGAAAAATATATGTTTGTTAGATCAGTTGCAGGGAATGCCAGAATGCCTATAGTCTATATCAGGGATATGCAATTAGCAGACCTCCAGCTGTTGCAGAACTACAAGTCCTATGAGGCATAACAAGACTCTGACAGCCACAAGCATGACACCCAGAGGCATGATGGGACTTGTAGTTTTGCAATAGCTGGAGGTCCACTAATTGCATACCCATGGTCTATAGAGTAAAAATAAATTCCAGGAACTCAGCCACTTTGTAAAAACTGCAGACACACATGAGTTAAGTCCAAGGAGGTTCATGACATCTCCTGAACTTAATTTTATTATTTATATCAGCTTTATGACAGCTTTATGGCCCTGTCAAAGCATACACTAACACTCAGGACTATGAGACAGGAAAGAGAGGAACACAGAGCAGCTATTCCCACCCCTCCCCTCTGCTCCCCATTCAGAGAAGCCTTTGTGTTTTATGAATAAGTTTACATAATACAAAGGCTTCTGTGACTGGGTAGAAGGAGGGGAGGGGCAGGCATAGCATCTGAAAATGCTTAGACTTGAAGTCTCAGCATGGAGCTCCTGGAAATACAGCAATAGCTGTCTTCTGAGGTGTACAACAAGAGAACATTCAGTAAATCTATGCTCCATTTCAGATTACAGGTGTGCGCTTCTTAGTTCTGAGACCCCACTGTCACTAATCTAACACATTTCACCCTGCTGGTCCGACATTCATTAGTCCCACTTCCTCAGTCAACGAACAGTCTCTTGCATGTTTTTGTTGTCTTTATTAGGGGATTAACTTGGTTGGGTAAAAGAGGACATGGGATGCCCATAAGATGAATAGTTCTTTATAAAATTTAAAGATGGTTGACTCTAAACTTGACAGTCTTTTCCTCAGCACACTTCCTCCAGCGCACTACATTGGAGCATTTGCTTCACTGTCTAAATTTAGCCTCCTGTAACACTATTAGCACATGACTAGGCCTCACTCTGAATAAATCCTACTGTCTTTTCTTGATAGCCCTTTGTTGGCAGGGGTCTGCAGTATCACTTTGTGGTAATAACCGATTTGATTGAGAAGAATAAATGTAATGTAGCTCACAGCATAGGCCTGCTTAAATTTACCTGCGGTGGCAGCTTACACAGAATCTACACCTATCACCTACCTTTTAACTTTTGCGCAAACCAATCAATATACGCATGTTGCATTTTTTTTTACCAAAAATATGAAGAAGAATACATATCGTCCAAAACTGAGAAAGAAATTTGTTTTTTATATATTTTTTGGGGATATTTATTATAGCAAAAAGTAAAAAAATATAGCTTTTTTCTCAAAATTGTCGCTCGTTTTTTATTTTTAGCGCAAAAAATAAAAACTGCAGAGGTGATCAAATACCACCAAAAGAAATCTCTGTGGGGAAAAAAGGACGTCAATTTTGTTTGGGTGCAACTTTGCATGACCGTGCAATTGTCAGTTAAAGCAACACAGTGCCATATCACACAAAGTGCTCTGGTCAGAAAGGGGGTAAATCCTCCTGGGGCTGAAGTGGTTAAAGAAAGTTTGCAGATCAGCATTGAATTGAGAAATACAATTATAAGAATCACCTCCCATAGGCTGTGTTTGGGTTTAGTGCTTTATTCTGGGTACGTGGACTAACCGCTGGGTTCACAAAACTTCCAGAAAATCGAATTTTGCTCATGTCTAGTGATGATGATTCTGAAAATGGGGAGTAGGTCAGAATGGGGTAACTACGTACATTGGGATTAGAAGAAAGAAGTTGATGACACAACACAGGAGCAGGGTGATGGAAAGTTGCACACCTCTCTGCTTTTCTTATATTTCTGATGCTCACGTCATTGGCCCCTAATGATTTTGTCCTTCTCAGTCTGTAGTCATATTCCATCATCTGTATTTCTGTCATCTTCCACTGTTATTACTATTGTAGCACCTTCTAGTTTGCTACTAGTGTTAGTATAGGCAAATTTAAGTTATGACTCATGGTAAGTTGTGAGTCAGAAATTGGGTCGGGTTATTGCAGGTCAGGCTGGATGGCTCTACAGAGGCAGGTCTCTGGTACCTCCCCCTAGCTCTAGAAGCTGGTAGAAGCTTCTACAAGTTAGTGGATGATGGCCAGGAGGTTCTGATCTGCATACCCAAGGAAACTTGGCTAATCCCCAGGCAGAATGTCCTGGCAGGGTGGTTAGGTCAGCCCTTAAATATAGTGGAGCATGCCAGCAGTGGCATCGGGTGGAAGATGGAGTGCTGAGGAGGCTTCCGGTGACCTAGGAGGGGACCCCTGGGAATGGGGGACTCTGACACCAGGTTGGGCATGGGCTGGCTTGAGAACATCCTATCAGCATTACAGTTTGAGGAGGAATCTTGCCTAAGGAGCAGCAGGGAGCAAAGAGGGCAGAGTGAGTACATCAGCACACCCAGGGATGCACAAGGGGAGAGACTGCCACATGTAGCAAGCTTTCAGAAGGACAACGCTGTGCTTAACCCTTTCTATGCCTTGCCCTAGGAGATCTTCTGAGCAGCCAGGTGGGCTGATATTTCCTGCAGACAGTGGAGCTGGGAGCAGTTCTACAAAGAAAAGGCGGTACCCCTGCATGCAGTTCACAACAGACTGTACTATTTTTCATAAGGGGGCTAAGAGTTCCTAGTCCGCAGCTGATTCTGAAGGACTGAAGGGAAGGAGAGCAGTCTAGGATCATTACTTTGTATAGAGGAAGGAGGTTGTCCCCATTCATTGTTTCTGTCAAGTTGGGCATCCCATAACCCCTTTACCCTATCTAAGTTGTTACCCCTAATAAAAACAACAAAAGCAAGTCCAGAGACTGACTTCTTGTGTCCGGCAATTAAAAATGCTTGTTGCCTGGCTGTGCAGGAATAAGAGAGACAATTACCAGCAGCCCTTGTGGATGTAGTGCTACACTATACTAGTGATATCTTATACCAGTGATGGCGAACCTTGGCACCCCAGATGTTTTGGAACTACATTTCCCATGATGCTCAACTACACTTCAGAGTGTATGAGCATCATAGGAAATGTAGTTCCAAAACATCTGGGGTGCCAAGGTTCGCCATCACTGTCTTATACTGTAGCACAACCAAGTTATAAACAATACTTCTCTGTAAATGCCGTTGAATATGATTTTCCAGTTTGCTGACCAATAAAAACAACAGGATGAACGCACCAATGTGAAAGGTCTATGGATATCCCCTGTAAGCACTAAATGTACTGTACAGGAAAATGATTCCTGCAACTGAATGTTTTTCACGAGCTCTTACGCAGCAGCTGTTCTTTTTTTGTATTAAGAGTGTTTTGTGGTGCAATAGCAACATCTGTAATCTGTTAGTAGTGAAGCCTCTTCTGTACAATGTAGTTTATTTTGTTTCAACATACTAAGCAGATTTTGAAACTCTTTGTTCTGGGTAAAGTCTAGGGTGTTGCCTGAGACCACGGAAATTATGCTGTGGACCTGTATCCAATACTCTACGATGAAGGGGCAAGACCACCATATGTCAACAGCAGTCAGGTGGTGATGGGACAGTATTCTGCTCGGGATAGTATTTTTAAGTTTCTTTAAGTGGTGATGTGATACGAGTGAGCTTTTATGTGCAATAAGATTTATGTTTTCCCATTGGATTGCAGGCAGCCCACACCCCAAATTAGAACATTTATCTATAATTTATTAGAAAAAAAATCCATAAATTAAACTATAATAAGAAAAAACACACAGAACAACATATTGTCATAACTATTGGTTTGCATAAAATTATAAATATTTCAAAAATCTTTTTTATTCAACCATAAATATTCAAGTAAAAATACATCTATCAATAAGCTCAGTTATTAGAACTCGAGCCAAAATTAATTAAAATAACATTAAATGTCCCCCCTAGACATCCAGAGTGACCATACCACATATCGTGCCAGCGACAAGGGAGGGAAGGGAGGGTAGCTCTTTTTTTCAAAAGCTTGACCAAATGTGAAAATTCCTGTCAGACAAAAATATTTATTCTCAATATATTTAATATATAATATATAATAATATATTTATTTGTCCTAAGGTTTCCAGAAGCTTCCACGGCTTCTAATTGGTTAAAAAATTTTACCTCAAAAATCTTAAAGTGACAGTAACCTAAATACCTATACTATATCACCTGACCTAAATTATGAAATTCGAGAAGGAAGGAGATGGGGCTGCTGCAAGCCCATGAAGGCGGGCCCAAATACCTGCTCCCTCCTTTTACATGGGATTGCACACAGCCCACACCCCAAATTAAAACATTTATCTATAATTTATTAGAAAAAAATCCTTAAATTAAACTATAATAAGAAAAAACACACGGAACAACATATTGGCATAAGTAATGGTCGCGGCACTTTATTGGTTTGCATAAAATTATAAATATTTCAAAAATCTTTTTTATTCAACCATAAATATTCAAATAAAAATAAATCTATCAATAAGCTCAGTTATTAGAACTTGAGCCAAATTAATTAAAATAACATTAAATGTCCCCACAAGCTGGTATTTGTTTTTGCAAAAAACAAAAAAAGGCCTAACCCAAAACTGTGACCATTTCGATACAATTCTGCAAACCAAGATTAAAAATATCTATGCCACTATCCGATAGATGTATTCCATCCTGACGGTAAAAACCAGGAACGCTACCTTCTAAATCTAAGTGTCGATAAGCGAAACCACTAATTGAAGGTAAAAACTTGAAAACTGCTCGATTAACTCTTTTTCTGATCTTCTCCAAGACTCTACTATGTCCTGCAGTAAACCAGAACAATCTCGGCACTATCTCAGAAAAAATAATAACTGTTTTAGGGGAAATCAACTGAAATCTTTGCATATCCTGTTTCATCAGGAAAATCAAATCTAATGTTCTGAGCTTGCATAGATCATTTCCTCCTACATTGGCTAAATGAGCTAACACATTAAAAAGCTGACAACATCTAAGACAGCCTTTCTCAACCTTTTCAACATAGAGGAACCCCTGAAATAGTTCTCCGGTCTAAGGGAACCCCTGCTAAAAATTAGAAATCTACAACTCATGATACATTAGTGTGATGGTCAGTGGGAAAAATGGTCCTTACAATTGTAGTCATTGGGAAGAATTACCTCCTTACAGAGAGCTAAAAAGATCAATGGTGTCAGTGAGAATTTATCTGAGAGGCAGAAATTGCCCAATGCTGAAAGAACCCCTAGCAACTTCTGAAGGAACCCTGGTTGAGAATCACTGATCTAAGACCTCGAATGCCTTTCCATAACACAATAAATTCATCCTGAGGCATCGATAAATTTTCAGTGTAAGTACGCTGTGCAGCTCTTTTCTTAGCCCAATACATGTAGGAGTGTCCCACAATCCAGACACATTTCTTGAATCCTAAAGAGATCAAATAAATTAATTAGGACGGATGTATGTTTTAAAGCAATCAGAACCCCACCTACCTATTTTTTTAATGTCATCATTTGACATACCACCCTGCGCTGCCACTGATGCTGCTCCGATTCGAAAGGAATGTGAGGTAAACTTGAATTTCTTTAAACCCAAAAATTCAAGCCATTTTTTAAGCACAGCATTAAACTGAAAAATAGTAAGAGGGCAACCATCCATATGTAACAAAAATAAACCCGACAACTATGAAAGAATAGCTGCATATCGTTGCAGAGTAATTAAAGGGCAAATATTCTCTATAACACAAGGAGAGAGAACTAGCCACTGACCTTTACCTAGTTGGTCTGTCTTAGATCTATTTATGAAAATCCTAACGGAATTATCTTCAAAAACAATGTGATCCCGTTTGCAAGCCCGATAAACTAAATCTGTTAGAGGGAATTAGCTCTGAAATTCTCAATGCCCTGAAAAAAGAGAGAACAAAAGTGGCTCTAAAAAGAAATGCTTCAAAATTAGAAAAACAATTAGAAGCCATAATTAAACAGATTTTTTCTAACGTTACCATGGAAATAGGTCTCCTGTCACCTTTTAAGGTTTGTTTGACAGAAAAATAACTGTTGCAAGCAGGCATATTTTGTAAATGACAAAAGAAAGAAATACCCACCAAAAGTTTGACTATATGGCTAGGGGCAAAATTCGACTCATTAAAGATTCCAAAAACAGTCAAATAAAATTTTCGGATGGAAATAAAGATAAATTCTCATTATGACAACAGAACTTTTCCCATTTCACCCATGTGCTTGAATATTCTTTCCAAGTCTGTGTGGCTAATGAAGTCTTAACCACTTCAATACAGGGCACTTAAACACCTTCCTGCCCAGACCAATTTTGAGCTTTCAGCGCTGTCGCACTTTGAATAAAAATTGCGCGGTCATGCTACACTGTACCCAAATGAAATTTTTATCATTTTTTTCCCACAAATAGAGCTTTCTTTTGGTGGTATTTGATCACCTCTACGGTTTTTATTTTTTGCGCTACAAATAAAAAAATACCGAAAATTTTGAAAAAAAAAAAGTTTTTTTTGGTTTCAGTTTCAAAACTTTGTAAATAAGTATGTTTTCTCCTTCACTGATGGGCACTGATGGGGCTACACTGATGGGCACTGATAAGGTGGCACTGATGGGCACCAATGTGGCACCAATGAAGTGGCACTGATAGGCGGCACTGATGAGCGACACGGATGGGCGACACGGATGGGCGACACGGACGGACACTGATAGGTGGCACAAATTGGCACTGATAGCTGGCACGGATGGGCGGCACGGATGGGCATGGATAGGCGGCACAGGTGGGCATGGATAGGCGGCACAGGTGGGCATGGATAGGCGGCACAGGTGGGCATAGATAGGCGGCACAGGTGGGCATAGATAGGCGGCACAGGTGGGCACTCAGGCGGCACAGGTGGGCACTCATAGGCGGCACAGGTGGGCACTCATAGGCGGCATCGGTGTTATAGTAATGGATGCCAATCAGTGCCAAACAATAATGCATGCCAATCAGTGATGCCCATTGTGGCCACTGATTGGCATCCATTATGGGCACTGATTGGCACCCATTGTGCTGACTGGCACCCTGGTGGTCTAGGGAGGATTATGGATTTTTATTACCTTTTCCCTGGTGGTCTAGTGGTGTCCCTGGTGGTCCAGTGTGGGCATCCTCGGGGGGGCTGTGCTGATAATCGATCAGCACAGACCCCCCCTGTCAGAGGAGCAGCCGATCGGCTCTCCTCTACTCGCGTCTGACAGACGCGAGTGAGGGAAAGCCGATCACCGGCTCTTCCCATTTACACTGTGATCAGCCATGATTGGACACGGCTGATCACATGGTAAAGAGTCTCCGTCGGAGACTCTTTACCGAGATCGTAGTTGTCGGGTGTCAGACTGACACCCCGCAACAACGATCGCCGCGATGCGCGCCCCCGGGGGCGCGCAGCGGCTCATTATCCTAATCACGTCATATGACGTCCGGTTAGGATAATGAAACCACTTTGCCGCCGTCAATTTGTAATAGGGCGGGCGGCAAGTGGTTAATAGCTCGAGTGACTAAGTTCAGATCAGATCCCATAGATGAACTGGGCAAGGATGACTCTCCAAATCTGCATTGGGATGAAGACGGCAAAAACGACTCATCTGAAAGTGAGAGAGTGAGTCCGCCATTATGTTATCTGCACCTGGAGTAAATTGCGCCTTTATCCATATGTTCCATTTCAAACATAAAAAGACTAAATGACGAAATAACTTAATAACGTGCAATGATTTGGAAGATAAACAGTTAACTGTGAAAAGCACACCCTTATTATCGGTCGTAATAAGGATGTGCTTGTTCACAAAAAATCTACCCCAAATTTCTACCGCGGCTACCACTGGAAAAAGTTCAAGTAATACTATATTTTTAGTCAAATTCCTAGATATCCAAGATTCTGGCCAGGCTCCCTAACACCAGTGCTCCTTCAAAATGGCTGCAAAACCTTTAGAGCCTGCAGCGTCAGTAAAAAGACGAAAGTCTGCTGCAAAAATAAACTTATCCTGGAAAAGGGAACGCCCATTATATTCATCTAAAAAATGTTCCCATACTACTAGATCTTCTTTAAGGGTCTCGGTTAAATGAATGTGAGAAAATGGTGATTTTAAACCTGCCGTGGAAAGATATAAACGCCTAGAAAAAATACGACCTACTGGCATTACCCTAGACGTGAAAGTTAACAATCCCAACAAGGATTGCATTTCTTTCAAAAGAACTTTCTTTTACGCAGAAAAACATAAATCATGTTCTTTAACTTAACTATCTTTTGTAAAGGTAGTCTGAATTCAAGTAAATCAGTGTCTATAACAATACTCAAAAATTCAATGACTGTACATGGGAGAACAGTTTTTTCAACGGCTAGAGGAACTCTGAAAAATTCTGCCATATTTTTAAAAGTATTTAATAAATTTAAACAAAAATTAGAATCTTTTGGGCCTATAAATAAAAAATCATCCAGATAATGGACAATACCCTCCCAATTTGACAAAACCCAATGTAAGAATGAGGAAATTTCTTCAAAATATGAACATGAAAGTGCACACCCCATAGGTAGACATTTATCGTAAAAATAAAAACCCTCAAAAGGAAAAACCTAGCGAGTTAAATGCCTCTGGCGCAATAGGTAAGAGTCTAAATGCTGATTTGATGTCGGCCTTAACCAGTAAGGCCCCATGACCAATTGATCTATTTTTCTTGATCGCATCTTCAAAAGAGGTATACGTTACGGAACATAACGAATCATCTATATCATCATTTAAAGACTCTCCAGTGGGGAACAATAAATTGTTCAGCGTTGTTCTGTTATATGGATGCTATCGGGGAGGCGCACAGGCTTTACGGGGGTTCTGCTTGGCTAAGGTATGATGAACAGTTTAGACAGCACAGGGCAGTTCATCCGTCTCTTCGCTGGGAT
Source organism: Lithobates pipiens (assembly GCF_037356315.1). Lineage (NCBI taxonomy): Eukaryota > Metazoa > Chordata > Amphibia > Anura > Ranidae > Lithobates > Lithobates pipiens. The sequence goes on along the minus strand of NW_027507758.1, from coordinate 143,706,586 downwards.
CATAAAGACATTAGCCTGTGGATGCGGCTTTTGTCATCGGCGAAGGCCCCGCCTCAGTTTCTTCAGGGGGAGCAGGGGTACACCTTGCTCAGGACTGCTGGACGGAAAAAAATGGGGGGTGTATTTGCAGTACAACGAGGGCTCCTATATGTGCCCATACATTGTCTCGGTGCTTCAAGAGGGGGAAGCGTGCCGGTGAGCCCACTCACAAAAGGGACGACACCGGTGAGGCGGGAAAGGATGCAGCCTTTCCTAAGCAGGTACTCGGTAGACGAGCTTTAACAAAAAATTAGTTCATTTTCGTTTCATTCGTTTTTTTGCTTTTTCGGAAATTCAGAAAATCGAAAATTTGGAAATTCGGAATTCAAAAATTCAGAAATTTCAGAAATTTTCACATTTTGATTTTACAAATTTCGAATTTCCGGATTTCCGAATTTCCAAATTTTTGAATTTTGAATTTTCGGATTTCTGAATTTCCGAATTTTCGGATTTACGAATTTACGAATTTCGGATTTTCAGATTTCTGAACTTTTGAATGTCCAAATTTAGAATTTTCGGATTTACGAATTTTCTCATTTTGGATTTTCGGAACTCCGAATTTCCAGAGTTTCGGAATTCTGCAATTCAAAGATTTGAAAGTCCAAAAATCTGAAAATCTGAAGAAAAAAAATCAGTTTAATTAATAACTATTAAATTAACGAGTACGAATTTATCCGAAGTTATGAATTATCTGAAACTAAACAAATGGCATGGAACAAATTAATAATAAATAATTAATAATAATAAAAAGGTTGTATCATTATTATTAGATTGTTACGTTCCATTTGGTTAGCTGTGGCATTCGTTATTTCAGATAATTCGTAACTTCGGAAAAGTTTGTACTCGTTACGTTCACTAACAGACAAATTTGAAAGGGAATTCCAATACCTATAATTTAATAGTTATTATTTAGAATTAAACAGATTTTGTTTCTTTTTTTCTGATTTTCGAATTTTTGATTTTCTGAATTTCTGAAAATTCGGAATTCCGAAAATCCGAAATTCGAAAATTAAAAAATTCGGTAATCCGAAATTCGAAAATTCGGAAATCAGAAAATTCAGAAATTCTAAAATTCGGAAATCCAAAAATTGGAAATTCAAAAATCCGAAAATTCGTAATCCAAAAATTCGTAATTTCGGAAGTTCGTAATTTCAGAAATTTTGGAATTCGGAAATTTCGGAAATTGAAAAATTTGGAAATTCTGAATTCACAAATTTCCACCGATGGCAAGGAATTTGACATTGGCATTGCAGCATCCAGGAGTGGTTGAGGAAAAAATGGAAAAAGAGGTGGCGCTAGGCTGCAATGGGGGGCCGTTCACAGTAAAACCTTTGCCAGACTTGGTGGTGTCTCCATTGGGGGTGGTGCCAAAGAAGGATCTCATTCACCACTTATCTTTTCCAAAATGGGTTCTGTCAATGATTTCATCGACCCTGACACGTGCACTGTGTCATATACTTCATTTGATGCGGCTGTCAGGTGGGTAGGCGCTATAGAAAGGGGACGCTTATGGTCAAATCAGACATAGAATCTGCGTTCCACTTGCTTCCAGTTCATCCAGATAGCTTCCGGCTGCTGGGATGCTGCTGGCAGGAGCAGTTTTACATGGACTGATGCTTACCCATGGGTTGCTCCATTTCCTTTTTAGGCGTTTAGTTATTTTTTGGAGTGGTTGTTAAGGACGTGTTGGGCCTTGATTCCGTCATAAATTATAATTGGATGACTTTCTCTGCATAGGGCCCCCATCCTCTGGTGTGTGTGCGATTATACTCCCTAAGTTGCAGCACATTGCAGGTAGGTCCGGAGTGCCATTGGCAGCCGAAAAAACAGAAGGCCCAGTGATGGAACTTTGTTTATTAGGCATTGTGTGGCAATGGAGTGCTGCCTGCCAAGAGGTAAGTTGGAGGCCTTACAGAAGGAAATTCGAGAGATCCAGGGACTGCGAAAAGTACAATTGAGGAGTTTGCATTTGTTGCTGGGTAAGTTAAATTTCACCTGCAGGATCATTCCAATGGGTCGGGTTTTTTAACCGACGGCTGTCAGCTGCTACAGCAGGAGTTAATGCCCTTGCCCATTTTATTCGGCATACCAGAAAACGGGAGGATTTGAAGGTATGGTATGAGTTTCTGGCCTCATATAACGGCAGAGCGGTGTGGATGTCTGGCCCAGTGAGTAATTTTGATGGTGAATTGGTCACGGAAGTGGGGTTCCTTCGTAACCTGGTGCCACTGGAACATTTTTCACTGGTGCTGGCTATGGAGCTGTGGGGTAAGTCATGCCAGCACCTGAAACTGAGATTGAATTGTGACAACATAGGTGTGGTTCAAGTGGTCAACTGCATATCCGAGTCATCACAACTGGTCATACGGCTACTGCGTCATTTGGTGTTGCGGTGGTTGAAATTTAACATTTTTATTTATGCTGTTCATATCCTGGGCATCGACAACACGCTGGCTGACTCCTTGTCTCGATTTCAGTGGGACAGTTTCAGAGAGCTGGTTCCGGCCACGGAGGAGGAAGGAGTTCCTTGCCCGGGCTGGATCTGGGAGCTGGCCTTGGATTCGCCATAGGATGGATTCGGCAGTCAGCGAGTGAGTCCACATGGGCGGCTTACATGAAAGTATGGAAGGAATGGTTGTTTTTAGAGCAGGAAGCCAGGGTTGGCACGGAAGGGTCGGAGGTAAGGTTGTTGGTTTTGTACTTTGTTTCCAGGGACATGGAAAGCGGGGGGGGGGGGGGGGTCAGTGTCTGCCATCGAACATAACCTAGCGGGTTTGTCATTCTTTAAACTACTGGGGAGATGATTGAAAAAAAAATTCTGTGTTAGACAAGCATTAAAAGGTCACAAGAAAAATGATGCATGGCAGCCTGTCACTTTTGCTAATCTACTGCCTATGTGGGAAGTTGGGGTTGGTGTGTACCTCGAGTTACGAGTGTTTGCTTTTTACAGCGGCTTTTTTGTTAGCATTTTATGGGGCATTTCGTGCTGAGCAGCCCATTGCGGTGTCTGGTGGGTGGGCTTTTGGAACAGGACGTGCAGGGGGAGGACAAGAGGGTGTGTTTGCGGCTGCGCAAGTCCAAAACAGACCATGGGGTAGAAGGGTGGATGTGTTGTTGTTCGCATTGCCGGGGTCCAAGGTATGCCCTATGGAAGCAGTAAGGGAATTTCTAAGGGTTAGACCTGCTGGGAGAGGGCTGTTCCTGAGGCATGAGGATGGGTCCTATTTGTCAAGGTTCCAGTTTATATCGATGTTCCGAAAATGCCTTAAAGGGGCTGAGTTGGATTGCCCCCCCCAACTTTTTCTGGAAGCCAGGCTGCATACCTGGATAAGGATCTGGTATGATTTTTTTATTGTTTTATTTGGGGTTAGGGGTGGTTCACTATTTTTACAGTACACATTTGTTTGTATACACTATGTACTATTTCTTGGATTGTAGACTACCTGACAGGAAGACCGCAGTCTGCGTGTTTGCAAGACTGTCAGATAGGGTGATCAGAAATATTGGGGTTCCACAGGGAACAGTTCTCTCTCCATTTCTTTTTAGTGTCTATACCAGACAGAGTCTTGCCATCCTCAGAAGTTTTCTGATGACTCTGCAGTAGTGGGATGTATCAGGGATGGGTAAGAGATGGGGTATAGGACTGTGGTGGAGAACTTTGTCACATGGTGTGAGGATAAGCATCTGTATTTAAATGTGACCTAGACAAAGGAGCTGGTTGAGGATTTGAGGAGAAAGGCACCAATGACCCCCATATTCTTCCGAGGAGTGGATGTGGATGTAGTAGAGAGTGTGGGGTGCGATCAGCCCTTTGCTATTGTATATAACTCTGTTTGTTATAGATGCTCTATGCCGGTCTAAGCCTTGCTCCCACCATGTCGAGGGTCAAAAGATGCTGAAGAGTTTAATCTTTAAGTGTACGGAATTCGGGGGAGAGTGTGAAGGCCAGCCATGGTTGCCATGTTTTGTTAAAATTTGTGCTATTTTCATGTTTGGTTCCCACGATCTCCTCCATCTTGTAGATATATTGTACTCTATTAAGCCAGTCTGTAATGCCCGGGGCCTTGGTTGTTTTCCAGTGAATTGGTATTAGTGTTTTTGCGGATGTGAGTAGGTGTCTGGTCAACGATTTTTTGTAACGGCTTAAATTGACAGGGACCAGATTGATCAAGCATGTGGCTGCATTCAGTTCCAGGCGAGTTTCTGTTATGTGTTTTACCCAGGATCTGCTTGTTTCCCAATAGGTTCGTATTAGTGGGCATTCCCACCATATGTGCATGAAGGTGCCTGTGTGTGTTTTACATCTACAGCATGTGTCTGAGGCGGAGGGAGACCATCTCCTGTTTTTTTGTGGTGTAATATACCATTGAGCTTGAATTTTATAGGATATTTCCTGACATTTGGAGCTTAAGGAGCACTTGTGTGCCAAAACGCATGCCTTATTCCATTGCTCCTCAGATATGCTAGTCTTGAGATCATGTTCCCACTTTGTTTTGAATTTATTTTTGTCAGCCTGTGATGCTTGAGTTAGCATAGAGTATGCAAGAGATGTGGTGTTCGTTATTGGTGATCTCTGTAGACATATATTCTCAATCTGAGTTAATGGGAGGCAAAATTGAGTTTTGTGTTTGTTGTTTACCAGGAAGTCCTTTAGTTGGATGTAAAACCAACTTCCAGGAAACAGCTCCCCACCTCTGTGGTCAGTGTTTCTAATGACTTAACTCGTGGACCTGACATACAAGTGTGTACCAAAAAGTCTTGTGGCATGTTATGGTGTAGGCCTGGGATGAATTCAGGGTTATTCGTAAGTGGTGTCAGGGGACCTGGGTTTGTTGCGATTTTTTTTGCGACCTTACCAGCGTTTGCCAGATCTGTATTGTAGTTTCGGTTAATGGGTGGTCTATAAGTTTGGGCTTTCTGGAATGAAGCGACCATGGGAGGTAGAGGGTGCTGCGCTTTGCCAGATTGCTTTCTAGCTGGACCCAATCCTTATTTAGTCCATGGCAATGCCAGTCTATCACTCTCATGACATGGGTAGCCTGGTGGTACTTTTTAAAGTCCGGCAGTCCTATACCCCCATCTCTCTTAGCCAGTGTTGAACGTTGGAATTGGATTCTAGGTTTCTTATCTGCCCACAGAAATCGTCTCTGAATTTGGCTTAATGTTTTAAAGAAGAGTTCTGGGATTTTAATTGGTAGGGCGTTGAATACGTACAGAAGTTTAGGGAGTACCGTCATCTTTAATATTGAGGCCCTTCCAAACCAGGAAAACATTTTTACATTCCACTTGAGAAGGTCCTTTTTAATCGTGGCAAGTAAGGGTTTATAGTTTGCGTCATATAGTTTTTCAATGTCACTAGATAAATTTATGCCAAAATACTTGAGGGCGCCTCGTTCCCATTTGTAGGGGTGATTATTTTGTAGATTTTCAAGGAGATTCTGTGGTAGGGTGAGGTTCAGCGCCTCTGATTTTGACTGGTTTATTTTAAAGTTGGATATATACCCAAAGGTTTGAAATACTTTGTGTAGGTTAGGTATCGAGATGTGGGGATTGGTGAGAAAGAACAGGAGGTCATCAGCATAAGCAGCAATTTTGTATTCTCTATCCTTTAACGTAAAGCCCTGGATGTCAGCGTTTAGATTACTTGTTCTAATTAGAGGCTCTAGGGTTAGGATAAAGAGGAGGGGTGATAAAGGGCAGCCTTGGCGGGTACCGTTATGGATGGATATAGGTTCTGAGAAAATATTGTTAATTTTGATTTTGGCTTGGGGGTTCCGATAGAGAGCCGAGATCCATGACAACATGTTTCCTCTAAGGCCAATATGTGTGCATGTGGCCATCATGTAATCCCAGGAAACCCTATCGAAAGCCTTCTCGGCATCGCTAGAGAGCAGCATGCCCTTGGTGGTAGATTTGCGTGCAAAATGTATTAAGTTTAAGGTCTTAATGGTGTTGTCACGGGCCTCCCTCCCTGGCATGAATCCCACTTGTTCAGGGCCGATTATTTTCACTAAAAGGGGTTTTAGTCTATTAGCTAGGATTTTAGCTAGGAGTTTAAGGTCTATGTTAAGAAGTGAGATGGGTCTAAAGTTTGCGCAGTCCGTGTGTTCTTTGTTGGGCTTGGGAATTACTGCTATAGGTACCATGAGGAAGGATTGGGAGTCGTGTTGGTTCTTCGCTAAGAAATTAAAGGCTGAGCGGAGGGGCTTTATTAGAGCGTTAGTGTAAGTTTTATAGTATTGTGATGTGAAGCCGTCGGGTCCGGGGCTCTTCCCTGCTTTCAAGTCGGCAATTGCGTTCGAGATTTCCGTGGTAGTTATGGGGTCCTCTAGTGCATTTGTATCTTCTGCTGTCAGGGAGGGAAGTCTGCTGTTCTTTAGGAAATCATGTATGTTATCCCGTTTTGTGCGTGTTAGGTGAGGTGGTTTGTGTTGGGCCGGAAGTTTATACAGTTTAGAATAGTAGGTATGGAACATATCTGCTATTTCTTCCGAGTTGTGTTTTAAAGTACCTTTCTTTTAGAGCATGGATATGGTTCGACAGCGTGGCATCTTTTAGGGCTTTGGCCAGTTGTTTGCCACTCTTGTCTCCGTATTCGTAAAAAATGCTTTTCTTAAAAAACAGGGAGCGTTTAATTTTCATGTCTAACAGAAGCCTTAGGGCGGTCCTATGTTGTGTTAATTGATTTTCTACTTTGAGTGATTGGGATTGTTTGTGTTGCAATTCAAGGTTTGCTATTTGCTGGGAGAGGTTATTAATTTCATTTTCCCTTTCCTTCTTTTTCCGGGCTCCCCATTTAATAAGTTCGCCTCTAATCACAGATTTGTGTGCCTCCCAATTATTCAGTGGGTTCGTGTCAGTATCAATGTTGTGAGCAAAATATGTGTTGATGGCGTGTAGGATGTCATCTTTTATAATTGGGTCGGTGAGGAGTAGGGATGAGCTTCGAGTTCGAGTCGAACTCATGTTCGACTCGAACATTGCCTGGTCGCCTGTTCAGCAAACAGTGAACAATTTGGGCTGTTCGCAGCAAATTCGAAAAGCCGGAACACCCTATACAAGTCTATGGGAGAAATGTAAAGTGCTAATTTCAAAGGGTAATATGCAGGTTACTGTCCTAAAAAGTGTTTGGGGACCCAGGTCCTGCCCCAGGGGACATGGATCAATGCAAAAAAAAGTTTAAAAAAAACGGCCGTTTTTTCAGGAGCAGTGATTTTAATAATGATTAAAGTGAAACAATAAAAGTGTAATATTCCTTTAAATTTGGTAGCTGGGGGGTATCTATAGTATGCCTGTGAAGGGGCGCATGTTTCTGGTGCTTAGAACTGTCCCTGCACAAAGTGTCATTTGTGCAGGAAAAAGTCTTTTAAAATCACTTGCGGCTATATTGACGGGTCCCGTAATACAGAGAACACTCAATGAGTGTTCTCTGTATTAGCTGACAATTCATTCATTCATTGATTAAAAAAAAGCGTGGGGGTTCCCCTAAATTCAATTACCAGGCCCTTCAGGTCTGACATGGATATTAAGGGGATGAAGGGAGCCAGGGGTTCCCCAGTGACGTATGGGTGACCCCGCCCCCTCTGATGTAACGGAAACCTGCGTTACATCAGAGGGGGCGGGGTCACCCACACGTCACTGGGGAACCCCTGGCTTCCCTCTCCAGCGTCAGAGGGGAGGGGTCAGGAGACGGGTGGCCCCGCCCTCCTAATATAAGAAACGTCAGCCCTGGGATCTCCGCAGTGTCTCCGCAGTGGAGACAGAAGACGGATGTATGGACAGCGCTGGACTGAGAGATCCCCCGTCGCTGGACATGATCATCCATCGCTGGACCCCGGAGATTCGTCGCTGGATAGCAAGAGTGGATTAGCACCGCTGGAATCTTTTTTTTATTTTTTTTATTTTTAATAAAGGAATTTTTCAAAAGTGTGTTTGTCTTATTTAACCATTTTTACACTTTCTTTGTGAAATGGTAGGGGTACTTTTGTACCCCCTTACCATTTCAAACAGGGGGGGCCGGGATCTGGGGGTCCCCTTGTTAAAGGGGGCTTCCAGATTCTGATAAGCCCCCCGTCCGCAGACCCTCACAACCACCGGCCAGGGTTGTGAGGATGAGGCCCTTGTCCTCATCAACATAGGGACAAGGTGCTTTGAGGGGTCACAGACCCCCAAAGCATCCTCCCAATGTTGAGCGTATGTGGCCTGGTACGGTTCAGGAGGGAGGGGGGGGCCGCTCTCTCGTCCCCCCCTCTTTTCCTGCGGCCTGCCAGGTTGCATGTTCGGATAAAGGGTCTGATATGGATTTTTAGGGGGACCCCCACGTCAATTTTTTTTAAAATTTTATGCGGGGTTCCCCTTAATAACCATATCAGACCTGAAGGGTCTGGTATGGATATTTAGGGGGACCCCCACGTAAATTTTTTTAAAAAATTTGACACGGGGTTCCCCTTAATATCCATGTCAGACCTGAAGGGCCTGGTAATTGAATTTAGGGGAACCCCCACGCTTTTTTTTTTTTTTATCAATGAATGAATGAATTGTCGGCTAATACAGAGAACACTCATTGAGTGACATGACAATATAGCCGCAAGTGATTTTAAAAGACTTTTTTTCCTGCACAAATGACACTTTGTGCAGGGACAGTTCTAAGCACCAGAAACATACGCCCCTTCACAGGCATACTATAGATACCCCCCAGCTACGAAATTTAAAGGAATATTACACTTTTGTTTCACTTTAATCGTTATTAAAATCACTGCTCCTGAAAAAACGGCAGTTTTTAAAACTTTTTTTTGCATTGATCCATGTCCCCTGGGGCAGGACCCAGGTCCCCAAACACTTTTTAGGACAGTAACTTGCATATTACCCTTTAAAATGAGCACTTTAGATTGTGAACGTTCGAGTCCCATAGACTTTAATAGGGTTCTAAAGTTCACACGAAGTTTAGGTCTATTTCGCAGATTCAGGTGCGAACCGAACAGGGGGGTGTTCGGCTCATCCCTAGTGAGGAGGTTGGAGTTCAGTCTCCAATTAAATACGGACTTGTGTGGTGTTTTTAGATGTAATGTGACCGCTGTAGGTGCATGGTCGGAGAGGGCTATAATGCCTATCTCCGCTGAGAGCAGTTTGCCAAGGTCCCTTTGCGATATGAATATAATTTCTATTCTCGAGTATTTTTTGTGGGGTACGGAGAAAAAGGTGTAGTCCCTGCCTGTGGGGTGCATGGATCTCCATGTATCTACAGTGTCAGTGACTGCAGTAGAGCTTTTATTCTTTTGAGCGTTCTATACGGTACTTGTGTGTGTCCTGTCGAAGTGTCTTTGAGGGGTGTGAGGGGGACGTTAAAGTCTCCTCCAAGAAAGATACATCCTTCTGCAAACCATTTGAGTTCCTCTATGATTTTGTTGCAGAAAGATATAAGGGAGGCATTCGGGAAGTATACATTGGCGAAAGTTACAGGTGACCCTTCCCATGAGCCTTTGAGGAGTAGAAATCGTTCCTCAGGGTCTGTCAGTTGTTGCTTCAGCACAAAGGGAGCATCCCTGTGGAGGAGGATGGATACTCCTTTAGTTTTGGCCAGGGGGTTGGTGGCGTGGTACACTGTGGTACAGGGGCGGATCCAGAGTCTAGTCTCGGGAGGGGCACTTCTATAAAATATGTTTTTTGGGGGGCAATTTATATGGGAAATGGCTAGTATTGGCGCTTCAATCATTACGGCACCATGGTTGTTATGGTGGCAGGATGATTGAAGCGCATTATTTCTATTAATACATTGTAATATAAAATTAAATGGTTCAACTCACCATATTGCAGAATCAGTGGGAGCCCTGAGGATGTCACTTGCCATGTCGCCTGCCACCAAATGTGGATTGTCACTTGTCACCAAATGCGGATTGTTACTTGCCACGTCACCTGCCACACATTGCGGATTGTCACTTGCCACGTAGCCTGCCACACATTGCAGATTCCCACTTGCCACGTCACCTGCCACACATTGCGGATTGTGACTTGCCTCGTCACCTGCCACACATTGCGGATTGTCACTTGCCACGTCGCCTGCCACCAGATGCGGATTGCCACGTAGCCTGCCACACATTGCGGATTGCCACTTGCCACGTCACCTGCCACACATTGCGGATTGTCACTTGCCACGTTGCCTGACCCACATTGCGGATTGCCACTTGCCACGTCACCTGCCACACATTGGGGATTGTCACTTGCCACGTCACCTGCCACACATTGCGGATTGTCACTTGCCACGTTGCCTGCCACACATTGCGGATTGCCACTTGCCACGTCACCTGCCACACATTGCGGATTGTCACTTGCCACGTTGCCTGCCACACATTGCGGATTGCCACTTGCCACGTAGCCTGCCACACATTGCGGATTGTCACTTGCCACGTCACCTGCCACACATTGCGGATTGTCACTTGCCACGTTGCCTGCCACACATTGCGGATTGCCACTTGCCAGGTAGCCTGCCACACACTGCGGATTGTCACCTACTGGTGGTCTTTTGTTGGGTCCCAGAGTGAAGATAGGCAGCAGAGAGATGATGCAATCTCTCTGCTGCACACAGCTTCCTACACAGTGAGGGTGGAACTGGAGGGATGCAGGGCAGTGAGAGATGATGTCATCTCCCTGCTCCCCTGCCTGCTGGCTTCCTGATTGGCCAGCAGCCCCCCTAAGCCGCCCAGCTGCCCCCCCCTCACCCGTCCACTCAGCGCGGGTACCCGCGGAACCGGGCGCGCGGGTACCCTCGGAACCGGCCGCGATTGGACCCGCGGAACCGGCCCGCGGGTACCCGCGGAACCGGCCGCGATTGGACCCGCGGAACCGGCCGCGATTGGACCCACGGAACCGGCCCGCGGGTACCCGCGGAACCGGCCGCGATTGGACCCGCGGAACCGGCCGTGCTGTCATTAGCTGGCGGTATTCTCGGAGGGGGCAATTGACCCGTTGCCCCCCCCCTGGATCCGCCCCTGCTGTGGTAAAGGTGTTGTCAGTGAGTCTAGGGGTATGACTGCTTTTAAAGTGAGTTTCTTGTAGGAATACAACTAAGGGTCAGGCTTTTTTAAGTTCCCTCAATAGTTTAGACCTCTTTTCGGGTACATTTAGACCATTCACATTATGCGAGAGGATAGTAGGTGTTTTCCCTAGGAAAGCGTATGCCATGGTGTAGGCGGGACTTCGAGAGGGGAGTGTTTGGACATACGGAGTAATCTAACAGTGTGATCTGGACCTGCTGCGATCGTGGGGCGTAGGCGAGCAGGGATAGTATAGGAGCAAGGAAGCGGCTGTGTGGGTAGGGAGTAAAGGTGGGTAGGGGAAGGGGGGGTGGGACGTGTAGGGTGATTTGAAGGGGTAGATTAATCTGCACCCCATGGGGGATGGGTCAGCCTGGTGTCTGACTCCTGTGGGGGATATTGGGAGGTGTGGTAGCAAGGTAGTGTTACGTGTTGCACTATGTAGTAGCGCGGTCTGTTTCTGCTAGTAGGTAACCCTGTAAGAAGGTCCGGTGGGACCTGGGGGCCCAAGACTTCAGGCTGGGGGGGGATTCCCCCCTTGAGGTTAGGGTGGCTGGGATCAGGCGTAAAGGTAATCTTGAATAAAGGTTAGCAGCATATGGTGTCGCTTGGGGTGATGGCACTGCATTTGGACTATGCCCATTTTATCCGTTAGTGTCTTAAACTCTATCAACAGTGTATAACAATGAAGTGCTTACAAAATTGTCAAAGAGAAGACACTCAAAAAGAGTAACAAACCTAGGTAATAACATTTCAGGTCATAGATAGTGTAAACATACCAATCTGCCAACCAAAAGTGGGAGTGTAGCACTCCTTAACCTGGTATGTGAAAGCAAACAGTAAATAACTATACATTTTAACCAACCCATTGAACCTGTTAACAAGGAATATAGGTCCAAGGTATATACTTAAATAAGCTCAGCTACAGTCCCGTGTGTGTACCAAAGGTCTCCGCTTTAGTAGGGTTAAAGTGTCTTGCACAGGGTTCAGGATACCATAGGTGGTACCCGCTGAGACATTTGCCTCAGCCAAGTGCGTACTTTACCAGGCTTTTCCTGGAAGGCAACAGAGGGTGTGATTATTGGTACTCACAGTTCAGTTGGAAGCGGAAGTTCAAGCTTGGTCGCAGGTTACTCTGACCAGGGACAGACTTTGCGTTGGTCTGTAAGTGGGGCTGGCTGGTTTTCAAAGGGGCAAAAAAAAGGAGGGGAGTGTAGCTGAACCACCAAGGCAGGTGTGGCGATGGGCTAGGTGAACGTGGTAGTCCAGCTTAGGATGCGTGCCGGTCATAATTTGCACTCAGGTGTAGCGCTCACGTTAACATGGCGTATGTTAACCTTAGGCGTTCGAACGACCTTAGTGTTCAATGGGTGGCGGGGATTCACAGCTTGCAGGGTCAAAACTTGTGCGCAGCTTCGTCAGGTCAGTAGCCCCTCGTGTCTCTCCCTCTTGGGCTTCTGGCATTTCTGGAGGGGTACGGAGGCTCAAAACTGTTCCTGTCTGGGTTCCTGCGGTGTTTACCGGGTTGGTAAGGTGACTGTGCATGGGACGGTCCCGGTGAGAATTGTGGGTTGTTCATTTCTGGGGGCGGACGGAATTCTGCGTACCATTCTGGGAGGTCCACGGTGTCAATCTGAAGGTCATCACAAAATTTGTTGAGGTCCTCTGGTACTTTGAGCACATATTGTTTCCCCAAGAAATTAGCTTGAAGCGCGAAGGGGAACTTCCATCTGTAACTGATTCCTTTGTGCCGTAGCAACTCCAGGAGTGGCTTCAGGGCCCTCCTGTTTTTGAGCGTAATGGGCGACAGGTCCTGGAAGAGTTGGATTACAGCGTCTTCATGCACAATCCATTCTCTGGCCCTGGCCTTTTGAAGAATGTCTTCCTTCAGGCAATAGTTGGGTAGACAGCAAATGATGTCCCTCGGGGGATTTTCGTCTTGTGCTCTAGGCCTGAGGGCCCTGTGCGCCCTGTCAAAATCAATAGGGGATTGTTCTGGCCTTTCTATGAGGGTATTAAATATGGCTGTGAGAGTCGGCCTAATTTGTTCTTGGGGTACAGTCTCAGGTACTCCTCTAATTCTGATGTTGTTCCTGCGTCCTTGATTGTCTAAATCTTCGATTTGCCGGGTCATATCTATAAGGCCGCGTACACACGGGCGGACTTTGTTCGTCAAACAGTACGACAAACAGTCCGCTCATAATTTGCATGAACGGACTTGACCACACACGATGAACGAACAGTCCGCTGAAAGCGCGCGCGATGACGTACGTCACGTACGACGGGACTAGAAATAGGAAGTCAAAGACACAGCAAAGCACCCTTTGGGCTCCTTCTGCTGACTTTGCGTTAGTAGAAGTTTGGTTAGAGACGATTCGCGCTTTTCAGACTTCAGCTTAATTTGTCCGTTCACTGCGGCGCAGTCTACCTGTGAGGTTTGTATCTGTCTTTCGGTACGCGTGGATCAGTTGTACCTGTTATTAGGCGCTTCTGGTCCGCTCGTTTCTGGGTTTCAGGTCGTTCTTCATAGGTCTGGCTGTTCTTCAGTGCGTTCAGTTGAGCTTGTCTGTCCAGCCGACCGTTTCAAAGCCATGGAGAGTGGACGTACTCGGGAACGAGTTCGTGCTATATTGGGGCTTGGTGTTGGGGTTAATACTTTGACCCGAGCCCAGTCTGTGAACAGGGTGAGGAGGAGTTCATGGACAAAGAATTGGTTGCGCCAGCGTGACCAATTCTCGCATATGCCTTTACTCCGCGAGATCCGTGAGAATAATCCTGATGATTTCAGGAATTATCTCAGGATGACGGACCCCGTTTTTCACCGTCTGCTGGCTTTGCTGACCCCTTATATCAGCAGGCAGGATACCTGCATGCGGCAAGCCATCACTCCGGAGCAGAGGCTCGTCGCCACGTTGCGCTACTTGGCGACAGGGAGAAGCCTTCAGGACCTCAAGTTCTCGACAGGCATCTCCCCCCAGGCTCTGGGGATCATTATTCCAGAGACCTGTTCTGCCATTATTCGGGTCCTGCAGAAGGAATATATGAAGGTAAGTTTGTTCTTTTAACCACTTTCAGACCGGACCATTTTGCTGGTAAATGACCAGAGGTCTTTTTACACTTTGGCACTGCGCTGCTTTAACTGGTAATTGCGCGGTCATGCAATGTTGTACCCAAACAAAATTTGCGTCCTTTTCTTCCCACAAATAGAGCTTTCTTTTGATGGTATTTGATTGCCTCTGCGATTTTTATTTTTTGCGATATAAACGTAAAAAGACCGCAAATTTTGAAAAAAAATGATATTTTCTACTTTTTGTTATTAGAAAAATCCAATAAACTCAATTTTAGTCATACATTTAGGCCAAAATGTATTCAGCCACATGTTTTTGGTAAAAAAAAAAGTCAATAATTGTATATTTATTGGTTTGCGCAAAAGTTGTCACATCTACAAACTAAGGTAAGTTTTCTGGAATTTACGCAGCTTTTAGTTTACGACTGCCTATCTCATTTCTTGAGGTGCTAAAATGGCAGGGCAGTACAAAACCCCCCCAAATGACCCCATTTTGGAAAGTAGACCCCCTAAGGAAATTGATAAGAGGCATGTTGAGCCCATTGAATATTTTATTTTTTTGCCTCAAGCGATTGAATAATGACAAAAAAATTTTTTTTTTTTTTTTTTTACACAAAGTTGTCACTAAATGATATATTGCTCACACATGCTATGGGCGTATGTAAAATGACACCCCAAAATAAATTCTGCTGCTTCTCCTGAGTACGGGGATACCACATATGTGGGACTTTTTGGGAGCCTAGCCGCGTACGGGGCCCCGAAAACCAAGCACCGCCTTCAGGCTTTCTAAGGGCGTAAATTTTTGAGTTCACTTCTCACTACCTATTACAGTTTTGAAGGCCATAAAATGCCAAGATGGCACAAAACCCCCACAAATGACCCCATTTTAGAAAGTAGACACCCCAAGCTATTTGCTGAGAGGCATGTTGAGTTCATGGAATATTTTATATTTTGCCACAAGTTGCGGGAAAATTACAAACTTTTTTTTATTTTTTTATTTTTTCACAAAGTTGTCACTAAATGATATATTGCTCACACATGCCATGGGCATATGTGAAATGACACCCCAAAATAAATTCTGCTGCTTCTCCTGAGTACGGGGATACCACATATGTGGGACTTTTTGGGAGCCTAGCCGCGTACGGGGCCCCGAAAACCAAGCACCGCCTTCAGGCTTTCTAAGGGCGTAAATTTTTGAGTTCACTTCTCACTACCTATTACAGTTTTGAAGGCCATAAAATGCCAAGATGGCACAAAACCCCCACAAATGACCCCATTTTAGAAAGTAGACACCCCAAGCTATTTGCTGAGAGGCATGTTGAGTCCATGGAATATTTTATATTTTGCCACAAGTTGCGGGAAAATTACAAACTTTTTTTTTTTTTTTTTTTTCACAAAGTTGTCACTAAATGATATATTGCTCACGCATGCCATGGGCATATGTGAAATGACACCCCAAAATAAATTCTGCTGCTTCTCCTGAGTACGGGGATACCACATATGTGGGACTTTTTGGGAGCCTAGCCGCGTACGGGGCCCCGAAAACCAAGCACCGCCTTCAGGCTTTCTAAGGGCGTTACAGTTTTGAAGGCCATAAAATGCCAAGATGGCACAAACCCCCCCCAAATGACCCCATTTTGGAAAGTAGACACCCCTAAATTTAGGGGTACACTAGTGAGACTAGGTAATAAATGGCGGGTGCCCTGAAACTATAAAAAAATAACTAACCAACCAGCGTCACCTGTAACAGTTATATGGTGATCACTGGTGAAAGGGTTAACTAGGGGGCAATCAGGGGGCTTTATGCGGTAGTATATGGGGGTCCCTGGCGCTATAAAAAGCTGCGGCGAACCTAAATACCTACCTGCCTAACTAGCGTCACCTGTGACACTAATACAGCGATCAGAAAAACGATCGCTTATTAGGCTGGGTTCACACTGGAGCGATGCGGGAACGCCACGAATGCGCGGCGGGTTCCCGCATCGCATGCCTCCCGGCGGCAGTTCACACTGCCCTATGCGAACTGCTGGGAGTGTCAGTGAAATGTTACTGACACCCCCAGATCAGTTCGCATATCGCAGTGCGATCTGCAAACTCGGATCGCATGGTGTGAACACCCATGCGATCCGATTCTGCTGCGGGCCAAAAAAAGGGTCCCGTGCAAATTTGCGGCGGGTGCGGCGGGTGCGGCGAATGGCTGAACTCGAATCGCACAGAGATCGGATGTGATTTGCACTGCAGTGCGGTGCGAATCACATCCGTTCTCAAACCGCTGCAATGTGAACCCAGCCTTAGTGACACTGGCGACGGGGGGTGATCACGGGGTTAAACCTTTATTGGGGGGGTTAGGGGGGTACCTTAGAACTAAAGGGGGCTAACCCTAACTGCCCTAACAGTTATTAGTCACAAATGACACCCGCCGGGTGATCAGGGGGTTAAACCTTTATTAGGTAATAAATGGCGGGTGCCCTGAAACTATAAAAAAATAACTAACCAACCAGCGTCACCTGTAACAGTTATATGGTGATCACTGGTGAAAGGGTTAACTAGGGGGCAATCAGGGGGCTTTATGCGGTAGTATATGGGGGTCCCTGGCGCTATAAAAAGCTGCGGCGAACCTAAATACCTACCTGCCTAACTAGCGTCACCTGTGACACTAATACGGCGATCAGAAAAATGATCGCTTATTAGGCTGGGTTCACACTGGAGCGATGCGGGAACGCCACGAATGCGCGGCGGGTTCCCGCATCGCATGCCTCCCGGCGGCAGTTCACACTGCCCTATGCGAACTGCTGGGAGTGTCAGTGAAATGTTACTGACACCCCCAGATCAGTTCGCATATCGCAGTGCGATCTGCAAACTCGGATCGCATGGTGTGAACACCCATGCGATCCGATTCTGCTGCGGGCCAAAAAAAGGGTCCCGTGCGAATTTGCGGCGGGTGCGGCGGGTGCGGCGAATGGCTGAACTCGAATCGCACAGAGATCGGATGTGATTTGCACTGCAGTGCGGTGCGAATCACATTCGTTCTCATAAACCGCTGCAATGTGAACCCAGCCTTAGTGACACTGGCGACGGGGGGTGATCACGGGGTTAAACCTTTATTGGGGGGGGTTAGGGGGGCACATTAGAACTAAAGGGGGCTAACTCTAACTGCCCTAACAGTTACCGTATATACTCGAGTATAAGCCGAGATTTTCAGCCTCTTTTTTGAGGCTGAAAGTGCCCCCCTCGGCTTATACTCGAGTCATCGCTGTCTGCCCGCTCGATCAGCGTGTCGAGCAGACAGACAGCGGCCATTCTATAATTCAAAAGCCGCGCCTCCGGCTCCGCCTTCGCCTGTGATAGGCGGAACACTGAATTTCCCAGCAGCCTGTGTTCCGCCTATCACGGACATCGTATCATCCTCGTACTACGGACGAGGATGATACGATGTACGTGATAGGCGGAACACAGGCTGCTGGGAAATTCAGTGTTCCGCCTATCACAGGCGAAGGCGGCGGCGCAGCTTTTGAATTTTACAATGGCCGCCGAGGCGCCGACGAAGAGGGCACGGGACGGAGGCAAGGCAAGGCACGGCACGGGACGGGACGGGACGGGACGGAGGCAAGGCACGGCGGCGAGGCACGGAGGCAAGGCACGGGACGGAGGCTCGGGACAAAGGCTCGGGACACAGGTAGGCTGGACACACACACACACACACACACACACACACACACACACACACACACACACACACACACACACCCACACACACACACACACACACACACGGATGGATACACACACACACAGGGATGGATGGATGGATGGAGACACACACACACAGGGATGGATGGATGGATGGATGGAGACACACACACACAGGGATGGATGGATGGATGGACACACACACACACAGGGATGGATGGACGGACACACAGGGATGGATGGACACACAGGGATGGACGGACACACAGGGATGGACGGACACACACACAGGGATGGACAGGCATGTCTTACCCTCGGCTTATACACGAGTCAATAAGTTTGCCAGTTTTTTTGGGGGTAAATTGGGGGCCTCGGCTTATATTCGGGTCGGCCTATACTCGAGTATATACGGTATTACAGTCACAAATGACACCAATGCAAAAAAAAAAAAAAAAAAAAAAAAATGACATTGGTGTCACTGTGACTGGGGGGCAGGGGTAATTGGGGGGGTGATCGGGGGGTAAAGGGGGGGTGTGAGTGTGCCTGGCATGTTCTACTGTGTGTGTAGAGTGTTGGTGCAACTCACCGATCCGCTCTCCTCCGTGTCGGAACGAAAAATACCGACACGGAGGAGAGAATACATCACTTCCTCTCCTGTGTTTACATTACAGGAGAGGAAGTGATGTCACCGGGGATTTCCATTCGTCGAGAGCGATCGCGAGGGGGTGGCCATGAATGAATGGCCGCCCCCTCATCCCGGATCGCTCTCGAAGGAATGCCGACCGCCGCAGGCACCGGGGGGGGGCCCGATCGGGACTTATATATACGCCCATATGCCTGCCCGTGCCATTCTGCCGACGTATATCGTCGTGCGGCGGTCGGCAAGTGGTTAATATTGCATTATATGCATTATATGCATTGTATGTTTGTATTCATTTCATCATGACTTTTAATATCCATGACAGGAATATGATGTGAATGTCCCCTTTATATGAATGCATGCATTTTTTTTTTTTTTGTGCCATTTTTTTTGAGCTTTTTACCTTTTTGTGTCCCACGTGCATATTTACTTTCATTAACGTCCTCAGCATTCAATCCTGGGCCCCATATACACCCACAGCCGAGACTGTTTTTCTCTATAATTCACATTGTCAGCTCTATTGTACTATTTTACTTGCCCCCCACCCTGTATACCCTTTGTATACTCTTTGTATACACCGTGTGTGTGTGTGTGTGTGTGTGTGTGTGTGTGTGTGTGTGTGTGTGTGTGTGTGTGTGTGTGTATATATAGATAGATATAGATATAGATATAGATAGATAGATAGATAGATAGATAGATAGATAGATAGATAGATAGATAGATAGATAGATAGATATAGAGATAGATAGATAGATAGATAGATAGATAGATAGATAGATAGATAGATAGATAGATAGATAGATAGATAGATAGATAGATAGATATAGAGATAGATAGATAGATAGATAGATAGATAGATAGATAGATAGATAGATAGATAGATAGATAGATAGATAGATAGATAGATATAGAGATAGATAGATAGATAGATAGAGATAGATAGATAGATATGGATTGTCAACTCATTAATTAGTCCCCCCACCCCACTTACCCACCTAATTTATGTCCCCTGGTCCATCAGAGGGCTGATTAATCTGTGAATTGGTCCGCCTATTTATTTATTTTTTTTATTTTGTTTTTTTTTGGCAGAAAACAAATTAGCAAAATTTCTGTTTAACTGTTGTTCCAAAATGTTTTTGAGTTTTATTTGTTATGAATTGTTTTTAATAATGACTAATTTTTTTTTTCCCTGTGTTTGACTCCCCAGTGTCCTTCCACGCCACAGGAATGGCAGACTGTGGCTTCCCAATTCGCTGCCCGTTGGGACTTTCCCAACTGCGGAGGGGCGATTGATGGGAAACATGTGAGGATTGTGCCCCCACCCCATTCGGGGTCCTACTATTGGAATTATAAGGGGTTCCATAGTGTGGTGCTAATGGCGGTGGTGTCGGCACAATGTGACTTTCTTTATGTGGATGTGGGGAAGAACGGCCGGATGTCTGACGGAGGAGTCTTTAGGCAGACCGAGTTCTGCCACCGTCTTCTCACTGGTGGCCTGGACTTGCCACCAGATGCCGAGAATGTGGAGGGTCTACCGTTTGTGTTTCTGGCTGATGAAGCGTTCGGTCTGAGTGAACATCTTATGAAACCCTTCCCCCAAAGGACCCTCATCCCGGAGAGGAGGCCAGAGCAAGAAGGGTTGTGGAGAGTGCCTTTGGCATTATGGCCAGCCGGTTCCGTCTGTTACTGACAGCGATCAACCTTGCAGAATATAAACTGAACTATGTGATTCTGTGCTGCTGCATTCTGCACAATTTTCTACGGAAATTTTCAGGTAACCAGTACCTGCAGCCTATTGGGCCTGAGGCCGGAATAATATTTCCAGAACTGACAGGGCTGGATCATGCCCTTCCTGGCTTAGCCCCCAAACAGCACGTGAGGTGCGTGACCGCTATGTCAGCTATTTTAATGGTAGGGGGGCTATTCCAATGCCAGCTGAGCAATAAAAATGTATTTTTCTTGAAATATGTATTGTCTGTTCAAATTTTTAAGTTTGGTTCTTGTTTGCTTTTCACGTTGCTTGTCTCCTACATTGTCCTAATTCAGGGATATGCAATTGGCCAACCTCCAGCTGGTGCAAAACTACAAGTCAATCATGCCTCTGGGTCTCATGCTTGTGGCTGTCAGTCTTGCTATGCTTCATGGGACTTGTAGTTCTGCAACAGCTGGATTTCCACTAATTGCATATTCCTGTCCTAGTGCATTTGTATAGCAAAGTGGTTTTTGACAATAGGAAATAAGGCCCTTTGTGACAGAAAACACAAAATGACTTCCCAAACTGGTATTGAGTATTGAAAGAAGTAGACACACACATCTTTTTTTTTTGATTTTTTAATAGTGCACATTCCAACCAGTGCCTCTTTTTTAGATATTTTTCTTTTTGTGTTTTTTTTTTTTTTGTAAACATAGAAATATATAGATATACGGTATGTAAAATACAATTATCACAATTTTTTTTTATAAAAACATATTTTTAACTATTTACATAAAACAAGGGGTAAAGCCAAATTTTGAAGATGCACACCAAAAATTGGTAATGTCAACATGTGCTATGTACCATCATGAGTGATCAATGGACGTGTTTGGTGTGTGCAATCCATTCCTCTCACATACTAGAATGAGGAAGGGTTTGCAAACACCAAATGCGTCCATTGCGATCCTCTGATGGCACATAGCACATGTTGACACACCGTGTGCATCTTCAAAATTTGGCCTCTAAAAACTATGTTTTTAAAACATTAAAAACTTTTTTCCAAGGGAATGAAGAACATGATCGATTGGGTTTTAGGGAAAAGGGGCTTAGATTCTCCCTAAAACATCGATCATGTTCTTCATTCCCTGCCTCATAGTAATCAGTTCTCTTTGTATGTTGAGAATCTGGTTCTCCATACGGTCAATCTGCCCATTCCAGGCCATGATGTCACCAATTAGCCTCTGGGCACTGTCCGTGGAAAATGGCTCCGCGGCTTCTCCTACCACAACCAGATCATCACCTAAAAACATGTGTAGATAAAAAATTGGTTAAAATATACAGCCATTAATTGTTTACCTTAAGCTGGGTTGTCAGACACTCACTTTGTGGGGTGTGTAACTCCACCTGCTCTTCCTCCTCCACATCTAGCCCTGGGCTCGGCTCATCCAGTGGAGCTACGGAGCTTGGTCCAGCGGAGGATACAGAGCTTGGCTGTTCCCTCTCGGACACTGGGCTGGGCAGCTCCAATACCGACGCAGGGCTGGGGCTAAGTGCCCAATCAGGCTGGCGAGGTCGGGGGGTCCTGGGCTGCTCCGCCTCTTGTCTGAGTCTTTGTTCCCCTATGAGAATGAAAAAAAAAAAAAAAAAAGATACTTTTAAGCATAGTGATATTTGAGTTCAGAAATTTGAATATGAAACATTGGTTTGAAGTGGTGTACAATTATTAGCTGGTTATTACAAGATCCTAGTTTAATACATCCTTAAAATGACTTTTTTTTAGTTAGGCTGTGTTCAGACTGCTGCGATGTGTGAACGCTGCAAATCTACTGTGGTTTCACGCATCGCATGCGCAGTTCGCACTGCCCTATGTGACCTGCTGGGAGTATCAGTGTAAAGTTTTATTGACACCTCCAAATTAGTTCTCATTTCACAGTGCAATCTTTAAACTCGGACAGGAATCGGACCACATGGTGTGAACACCCATGTGATCCGATTCAGCTGTGGACTAAAAAAAGGGCCATGTACAAGTTTGGGCCGGATGCGATGCGAATTCAGCCATACTATATGTATGGCTGAAATTGCATCACACAGAGATCACATGTGATTTGCACTGCAGTGCGGTGCAAATCACATTTGATCTCGTACATTGCAGCAATGTGAACCTAGCCTTTAACCAAACTGTGATACTGTATATCGTTTGTCCAAGTTTCACAGACGGACACACTCGAATCATCCCCTGGAGTACCTGTGTGTGATTATGTCAAAAAATGTTCTATGATGTCCCAAACTACACTTAAATGTTTCCCAGTCCAGATGTTGAACCAGCATTTTATCTATCTATCTATCTATCTATCTATCTATCTATCTATCTATCTATCTATCTATCTATCTATCTATCTATCTATCTATCTCATTTTTTTTATTGAGTCTATATTGCACTGAATAAATTTATGAAACTTTATAAAAAATTTCTTTCTATCCTAGAAACTGAGCGTGACAATTCAGTTTATCATGAACAATACAAAAAAATTAATAACTAATTAAAATCTAATCCAACACCAGATACATTTACACCATATGTGTGTGTGTGTGGGAGGGGTAGTGTGTGTGTGTGTGTGTGTGTGTGTGTGTGTGTGTGTGTGTGTGTGTGTGTGTGTGTGTGTGTGTGTGTGTGGGGGGGGGGGGGGGTAGTGTTTGTGTGTGTGGGAGGGGTAGTGTGTGTGTGGGAGGGGTAGTGTGTGTGTGGGGGGTAGTGTGTGTGTGGGGGGGTAGCGTGTGTGGTAGTGTGTGTCTCGCCTACATTGTCACAATATAGTGTGCATTTGGTCTGACTTTTTTTTGGTATTTTTTTTTTTTTTGGGTTTTCAGAAAATGCAAAGGTATACCCCAGACCCCTTTAAGGAGGAGGCCTTCCTCTCCACATTTCTGGATTTAATTGAGTCGCACAGTAATCTTTGGGATTCAAAACACCCCCAATATTCAAGCCGTGCTGCCCGGAAGAAGACACTGGAGACAGTTTTGACGTTTGTGAAAACCCGACTCCCCCAGGCAGACACTGACTTTGTGAACGCCAAAATTAAGAACCTGCGTAGCGTGTATAGGCGGGAGCGCAGAAAGATCCTAGAGTCCCAAACATCAGGATCAGCAGCAGGTCAGGTCTATGTACCTAAGCTGTGGTATTATGACAGGCTGCGTTTTCTGGATGACACGTTAGAAGCCAGGCAGTCACTTTCTACTCTTCCGTCTACCCTTCCCTCCACCCTTCCCTCCACCTCAGGTGAGCCATCCCTGGAAGATCCAGACCCTTCCTTGCTGGACGAAGTTGATGCGCCCAGCTGGAGCCAGGTATATTTTAGTTTCTAAAGTTTGGATTGCTCAAATATTAATGATGTAAAGTTCAATGTTTGAATTGCTTCCAAATCTAGGATTTCATCACAAATTAAATTAGATAGAAGGATACAGTAGTTTCCACAAATGTGGCTCAAATCTTGGTGAACTGATGGAAAAATGATGGTGTCAAAATGATAGCCTTTTGTATTTCAAGACAAATGTATTTGCAAGTGAGAACTGTAAAATTGTTAGTGATTGATGATTTCAAAATATAGACATATTTTATTTATTGATTTCTTTGTTTTTTACACAGGATGAGCTCAACCAGGAGGAGGCCGGGACCAGTGGTATGGAGGAGGAGGCCGGGACTAGCCACACACAAGAGCTAGCTGGGCCCAGCAGGAGTCGGACGGAAAGCCAGGTCCCTCCCCTCCGCCTAGCCAGCAAACGGCCCAGGAGGATGACCCGTACAGAGGAGGAGTCCTTGGCACTTATACGCCAAGCCACACAAGTTCTGTCCAAACCCCCCAATCCGGAGGAGGCCTATGGCACTTATCTGGCTAGTAAGCTACTTGAAATGGACAAACCACAGCGCAACTTGTGTGAAGCAATATTTTTTGATGCCATCCAACGGGGTCTGAAGGGTGAGCTCACACCCACCACCAAGCTTTATAACGCAGACCCTACTGCTCCTCCTCCTCCTCCTCCTCCTACCACAAGTCCACCACCAGAGGCACAGCCTCCAGCGACACGTGGAGGGAAGGCTAGACGGAAGAGTCGCAAGTGACTGCCTGGCTTCAGTCTGCTCTGAAAGAAGACGCAGGCTGTTGTAGTACCACAGTCTGGGGACATAGATCTCATCTGCTGCTGTTCCTGGTCTTTGGGATTCTAGGACCATGTTGTGCTCCCTATTTACATGCTACACAGGTTCGGAATTTTGGTGGCCACTCACTTGATGTGTGCCTGGGGGACAAAAGGCTTCACAAACGTCAAAATTGTCTCCAGTGTTGCCTCCCTCTTGATTTAGTTTTGTTCTGAGGAAAAATAAAAATTTATTATTTCAAAAAAATATTGTATGTTTTTTTTTTTTTTGGCTTAAAAAACAAAGTTTATTTGTGAGTAGGCAGATACATGTCAAAAGACTCTGGGGGTTATTTACAAAACACACGTTCATGTAAATATGCTAACTTCAAGTGCAATTTTTAAAGCACTGCAAGTGCACTTGGAAGTGCAGTCGCTGTACATTTGAGGCTTAACATTTGAAATGAGGAGAAGCTCTGCTGATTTTGAACATGCAATCATGTGTAAGCTAAAATGCTGGTTTGGGTATCTATCTATCTATCTATCTATCTATCTATCTATCTATCTATCTATCTATCTATCTATCTATCTATCTATCTATCCATCTCTACTTGCATAGTCCTGCTTGGCCAAAAAAAATGCAAGTTCATCTTGTTTCAACCCCCCCCCCCCCCCCCCACAAAAAAAAAAAAAAAAAAATATGACAATAGTAGTTCCAAAAATATATAGTAATAGATAAATTCTATTTTTTTTTAAATAAAAAAAAAAAAAAAAAAAAAAAAAATATATATATATATATATATATATATATATATATATATATATATATATATATATTTATATATTTAACCACTACAATACAGGGCACTTTCACCCCCTTCCTTCCCAGCCCAATTTTCAGCTTTCAGCGCTCTAGCGCTTTCAGTGACAATTGCGCGGTCATGCTACACTGTACCCAAATGAAATTGTTATCATTTTGTTCACACAAATAGAGCTTTATTTTGGTGTTATTTATTCACGACTCCGTTTTTTTTTTTTTGCGATATAAGCGCAAAAATAGCGGAAATTTGGAAAAAAAAACAATATTTTCTTTTTTCTATTTGAAAAGAAATCCAATAAAATCAAATTTTGTCATAAATTTAAGCCAAAATGTATTCTGCTACATGTTTTTGGTAAAAAAAATTCCGTTAAGTGTATAATAATTGGTTTGTGTGATCACGGACATATGTACGCAAATGATCATGTATATATGTGTGCAGGTGATCACGTACATATGTGTTCAGATAATCATTGGGACATGTGATTTTAGTGGGACATATGTGGGGGACATGTTTTTATTATTAGGGACATGTGTTTTTATTATTTGGGGACATGTATGTTTTGGGGACATGTGTGTTTTGGGGACATATGTGGGGACTGTGTTTGTACTGTGTGGTGTGTTGTGTGTTTACACTACACTGATGATCAGTGAGTAAAAAGCTGTAAAAAGCAGCCCATACTCACTGATCATCAGCCGGCTGCAGCGTTCTGCTCTCCTCTCCTCAGCGGTGACTTCCGTGTGAGGAGAGGAGAGCCGATTGCCTAGCAACCGGCTGTTTGTTTACATCACATGACGGCCGTGATTGGACACGGCCGTCATGTGATCAGGAGGGCCAATCACAGAGCCCTCCTGCCGATCTGAGATGTGCCGTGTCCGGGTGACACGAGCACATCGGGATCGCGCCGCTGCGCGAGCGCGCGCGCGATCCCGCTACTCCTGAAGGATGTTCCTGAACGGCCTATCAGGAGTAGACGGCTCCCACCCGGCCGTATATATGCATTGGCCGGGTGGGAAGTGGATATATATATATATATATATATATAATTTTTTTTTTCATAGGATGAGGATGAATAAAAACATGTGGTATAACTCTGTGTGAATATAAGCAGCAAAGCTACTTCACTTTTCTTGCATTACCAAGAAGAAAAGAACGGGCTATATTAAAAAAACACAAAATTAGCAGCATGACGAATATGCTAGCTTCAATACGAACACTAGTTTTACAAGACCGAGCGCTTCCGCCCTGTCCGCCCTGTAAATCCTTTCTGGGCATGCGCGAAACTTAGTCTGTCGAACGAGCCTACGCCTACACACGAGCGGACTGTCCGCTGAAACCAAGTTTCAGCGGACTGTCTTACGGGAATTCCGAAAAACTTTGTTCGTCAGACTGTCCGCTGAAACTGTCCGCTGAAGCCCACACACGAGCGGACTGTCCGCTGAAACACTGTTCAGCGGACAAAGTTGGGCGAACAGTCCGCCCGTGTGTACGCGGCCTTAGATGTTGGGAATGTGTGGCTGCGATGTCATCCAGTCAGGGCTCTGTCTCTTCTTTTCCCTGCACGGTCTGTTATTGCCAGTTGTTCCGTTAGTCGCAGAATTTCCGTTTTAATGTCAGTAATTGCTGCTGTAAAGGAGCTTTTAATGTCGGCCGCAATGTCACTCATGGCCACATAGGTAAGCAGGTGGTCAGTCTTATTAGTTGAGTCTTCAAAGGCTGGTAGAGAGACCTCATCATCCTCCATGTCTTCTATGATACTGTTGCTCTGTGGGGGTGATTTTTTGGTATTTTTACCGCTGCCTGAGTATTTAAATTTGCTTAGGTTTGCAGATGATGTTTTGCTCTGTGGGGTCCCCAGTGAGCGCTGGGTAAGTTATGTGTACTTCTCCGTGAGTGCGTTGACACCAGGTTTTTTTTTACAGCATTAACATATAGGCTATTCACCAGGCCACTGCCCCTATTGCCAGTTCTTAGAGTATGTGGCAGTCTAGTGACTGAGTGGGGTGTACCTTATGTAAATCTTTGTTGGGATCCTTTTGTGTTCTGAACAGCCGGATCAAGCTATTCCAATTAGGTTTAGTAGTGGGATAAGCAAGCTGGGTGTAGCAAGATGGCCGCTGGTGTCTTGTCTGTAGGCCTGCTGGCTCTTGTTGTCCCACAGTCAGCTCCTGACCCCTAAGTGTCCCAGGGCTTGCAAGGTGGGGTGTCAGGGGGTACTCCCCAATGTATAAGTCTCTGGGGGGGACCAGGTGCCAGATAAAGTCAGCTACGAGGAGGGCGTGGGCCCTGTGGTACTCACTGTGTGTCCAGGTTGTAGGCCCAAGTCATGACTTCCACTCCCGCGGGTCCTGGCCGCAGTCTGGGGCTCACCGACAGCGGTCGCTGGGTGTTCGTGTTCCTCCCTGTGTGAGGGGCTTCCTGGATGCCTTTGCGTCTGGCGGCGGTGTGCAGTGTGGAGTGGCCTGGCTGTAGGCCCCAAGATGGTGCCCGTCAGTGTACACTGCCTCGCGGCGGCCTGCTTTCCCAATGCCGCCCCCGGTGCATAGAGGGGGCTCATCGGCGGCGATCCACGGCCGCTCGGGGGCCTGCCTGCAGGACTCGGTTCACGGCCCTGTGTGGATGGGCTCCGGTGTGTCTTGAATCCGGCAGTGGTGTGTGGCGCGAGGCGGCCTGTCTACAGGCCCCAAGATGGTGCCCGTCTGTCCTTGCTGCCTCGCAGCCCTGTGACCGTGGTAGTAGCCTCGTACAGGATGGGTGCTCGGCCGTGCTGTTTCGACTCCGGATGGCGGTGGATGTCAATCGCCCTCCTGATGTAGATTCTATAGTATGCTGTTATTATGTTGATTTATTAATCTGTGTTATTTATGCTATGTTGTATTTTAACTGTATGGATGGATCATTAGAGCATAGTTTTAATTAGTTTTATTGGTGCTAATTGCTGTTATTGGTCATTTTGTTGTGTCATTGTATCTTTTTATGTTCATTGTTGTGATCTTAAATTGTCTTTGTTGAGTGTGGGTGTGTCGCAATAATTTCAGTTTGGGATAAATAAAGTATTCTGATTTAAGAATAAATGGCAGAGGGTTCCTCTCAAATTCCATACTAGACCCTTATCCAATGAATTAACGTCTGGTGTGGATTTTGAGGGGAACCCCATACCATCTTTTATGAACAGAATGAAATAGACTGGGAAACCTCGTTTAGGGGTAATCATTTTTTACAGGACTACGTTGTACAGTTGTACTGTACTGCAAAACGACATTATGTAATGTCGCTTCATCCTGTGGCTACTAGGGGGCCCACCCCCCCAGCCAATGAGAGTGACCAGCGATCTCGATCGCAGCCGGGCTCCCGCGATTGCCGCTGAGTCACGAAGGACCCAGAACTGTGTGTGTAAACACACAGTTTCAGGTTCTTTGAGGGGAGAACTGACAGATTGTCTGTTCATACAGAGTATGAACAGACGATCTGTTATCTCCCCTGCACAGTCCCCATTCCCCTTCAGTTAGAACACAAACTAGGACACACGTAACCCCTTCACTCCCAGTGACATTTTTACAGTAATCAATGCATTTTTAATCACACTGATCGCTGTATTAATGCCAATGGTCAAAAAAAGTTTCAAAATTGTCCGAAGTGTCCTCCATAATGTCGCAGTCACAATAAAAATAGCAGAACTGCCATTACTAGTAAAAAA
Organism: Lithobates pipiens; assembly: GCF_037356315.1. Classification (NCBI taxonomy): domain Eukaryota; kingdom Metazoa; phylum Chordata; class Amphibia; order Anura; family Ranidae; genus Lithobates; species Lithobates pipiens. The sequence continues at coordinate 143,677,781 of NW_027507758.1, read as the reverse complement.
AATGTGTAATAAAAATTCTATAAATCTATCCCCTATTTTGTAGACGCTATAATTTTTGCGAAAAACCAATCAATATACGCTTATTGCGATTTTTTTTTTACCAAAAATATGTAGAATACATATCGGCCTAAACTGAGGGAAAAAAATGTGTTTTTTTTATATATTTTTGGGGGATATTTATTATAGCAAAAAGTAAAAAATAATGCATTTTTTTTTCAAAATTGTTGCTCTTTTTTTATAGCGCAAAAAAAAACGCAGAGGTGATCAAATACCAAAATAAAGCTCTATTTGTGGGGAAAAAAGGACATAGAAAAAGGACATAGATTTTGTTTGGGTGCAACATTGAACGATCAAGCAATTGTCAGTTAAAATGATCAGGAAGGGGGTAGAATATTCCGGGGCTGAAGCGGTTAAGCCACATTCAAAGGCTGGCTCACACTGAATGATATTTTTATTTATTTTAATTTTTTTTTAGCATTGGTACATATTCCCCATGGCAGTGCCCAGCTACCCTGCCCCTTTACCAATAGCTTGCATACTGGTCCTGAGAAAGGGTGGAAAACATCTCCAGTAGATTTCAAAGGGGTTTGGATGCTATTCTTGGAATTCTCAGATTTTCTGCTGGGTTTAGGGAGCAACTTTGCTTGGTTTACTCTTTCCTACTGTTGAGTCTCTTTAGAATCCTTAGGGCTAAACTATTTTAATATAGAATAACTTTTCAGGTTCAATAACACAGATGTATTTAGGCCATTTATGCACCTAGCATAAATTCCACAGTGCTTTTTGGTGTCTGGGGAATGGCGTGTGTCACATACAGTCTGCCATACAAGTCAATGGCTGTACATGGCCATACTCTTGTAAACGCTGATGCTTCTGTACATAATCATGTGGCCTATTTTCTGAAACTGAGTTGGTAAATGCTGATACAAAGGAGCATCAGTGGTTCTGTGGAAAAGTCTCAGGAAATTAATACTAGGCACATAAAATACCTAAATTACAATATATATATATATATATATATATATATATATATATATATATATATATATATATATATATTATATTATTATTATTATTCAGGATTTATATAGCGCCAACAGTTTGCGCAGCGCTTTACAAAATGAGGGCAGACAGTACACTTACAATACAAATCAATACAGGAGGGATCAGAGGGCCCTGCTCGTTAGAGCTTACAATCTAGAAGGGAGGGTCAAGTTGAAACAAAAGGTATTAACTGTGGGGGGATGAGCTGATGGAGAAAATGAAAATACAGTTGTTAGTTGTGGGCAGGGTAGGCTTCTCTGAAGAGAAGGGTTTTCAGGGATCGTCTAAAAGCTAATAAAGTAGGAGATAAGCGGACAGATTGGGGTAGGGCATTCCATAGGATTGGGGAGGCTTTGGAAAAGTCCTGGAGGCGAGTATGGGAGGAGGTGATGAGGGAGCTAGAGAGCAGGAGGTCTTGAGAGGAACGAAGAGGACGAGTAGGTTGGTATTTAGAGACTAAGCTAGTGATGTAGCTGGGGGCAGAGTTGTAGATGGCTTTGTATGTAGTTGTTAGTATTTTGAATTTAATTCTTTGGCTGAGCGGAAGCCAGTGGAGGGATTGACAGAGAGGAGTAGCAGACACAGAGCAATTGGTAAGGTGGATGAGTCTGGCAGCGGCATTCATAATGGATTGAAGAGGTGATAGACTATGTAGAGGTAAGCCAATGAGAAGGGAGTTGCAGTAGTCGAGGCGAGAGATGACCAGCGAGTGAATTAAGAGCTTTGTTGTCTCGTTGGTTAGAAAGGGGCGTATTTTGGAGATGTTGCGGAGGTTGAGGCGGCAGGATTTGGACAGTGATTGGATGTGTTGCTTGAAGGAGAGTTCAGAGTCCAGGACTACACCTAGAACCTTGGCGTGAGGGGATGGGCTTATGGTTGTGCCATCAATTTTGACAGTGAGATCAGGGGAAGGGGCATATGGGGGAGGAAAAATTATAAGTTCGGTTTTGGATAGATTGATTTTGAGGAAGTGATGTGACATCCAGACTGATATATCTGATAGTAAATTAGTGATACATGAGGAGTCAGAGGGAGTGAGCTGAGGGGTAGAGAAATAGATTTGGGTGTTGTCAGCATAGAGGTGGTATTGGAAGCTGTGGGAGGCTATCAGTTGACCCAGGGAGGAGGTATAGATTGAAAATAGGAGCGGTCCAAGAACAGAACCTTGGGGGACCCCAACAGAGAAAGGAAGAGGAGAGGAGGAAGTAGAGTTGTAAGAAACGCTAAAGGTGCGGTTGGATAAGTAGGAAGAGAACCATCGTAGAGTAAGGTCACAGAGACCAAAGGTGTGGAGTTTTTTGAGAAGGAGGGGGTGGTCAACCGTATCAAAGGCAGCAGAGAGGTCCAGGAGGAGGAGTACAGAATAATGTCGATTGGTTTTGGCCGTTAGTAGATCGTTTGTTAGTTTTAGGAGAGCAGTTTCTGTGGAGTGTTGAGGATGAAATCCAGACTGAAGGGGATCAAGAAGGCTATTATCAGTGAGGTGGACACTCAGTCGGTTGTAGACCAGACGTTCGAGTAGTTTGGATAAAAAGGGGAGCAAGGAGATGGGGCGTAGGTTGTTAGGATTGGAATGGGTACAGTGAGGGTTTTTTAAGTATGGGTTTGACAAATGCATGTTTTAGAGAGTTGGGGAAGATGCCAGAAGAGAGGGAGAGATTGAAGATGTGAGTTAGAGAGTGTAGCATAGAGTCAGAGGGTGAACGCAGAATTTGCGAGGGAACAGGATCCAGAGGGCAGGTGGTAAGGTGGACATTACCAAGTAGTTTAGCAACTTTGTCTATAGTGGTGGGGTTGAAAGAGGGAAGTAATGATTGTGACTGTGGGCATGATGTGTAAAGCGTGGAGGGTATCAGAACAGTAGAAATCTCCGCGCGAATTGTATCAATCTTCTGTTTGAAGTGATTAGCAATCTCCTGGGCAGAGAGTGAGTTGGCGGGTGGAGGAGGTGGAGGACGAAGTAGAGAGTTGAAAGTAGAGAAGAGTTAATGGGGAGGGGATGATAGGTTGCTGATGAGAGTGATAAAATAGTTCTGCTTGGCAGAGAGGAGGCTAGAATTGTAATTTTGGAGGGCAGATTTATATTGGTTGAAATCTCTCTGAGACTTGGTCTTGCTCCACAGGCGCTCATGAGCACAACTAAGTTTTTTCAGACTTCTAGTGACATCTGTTTGCCAAGGTTGAAGGGGTCGGGGCTTGATTCTGTGTGTAGTGAGGGGGGCCAGTGAGTCCAGAGAGGCCAGAAGTGAAGTGTTGTAGACAGAAGTGGCTAGGTTGGTGCAGGATAGGGGTGAGATTTTGTCGTAGAGGTTGTCAATAGCAGAGTAGAGAAGAGAAGGGTTGAGATGACGTAGGTTTCTGTGGGTAACTTTAATGCGGTTGGAGGGAGAGGAGGTGAAGGAGAGGGAGAGAGTGAAACTAATAAGGTGGTGATCAGAGAGAGGGAATGGATAGTTAGAGAGGTTGCATGGAGTGCAAAGGTGAGAGAAAACGAGGTCAAGGATATTGCCTTCAGAGTGAGTAGGATCATGTTACCACTGTTTCAGGTCAAAGGAGGAGGTTAGGCTGAGAAGTTTGGAAGGAGCAGAAGTGTTAGTATTAATAGGGATGTTGAAGTCCCCGAGAATGATTGTAGGGATTTCAGAAGAAAGAAAGTAGGGTAGCCAGGCAGAGAAGTCATCAAGAAATGTTGATACTGGTCCAGGGGGCCTGTAGATCACGGCTATTCTTAAAGAAATTGGAGTGAAGAGACGAATGCAGTGTGCTTCGAAAGAGGAGAGTGACAGAGAGGGAGGTGGCTGAAGTACCTGGAAGGTGCTATGTGGGGCTAGAAGGATTCCAACACCTCCTCCCTTATGTCCATTAGATCTGGGGGAGTGAGTCCAAAGAAGACCACCATGGGATAGGGCCGCAGAAGACGCAGTGTCTGATTTGTGGAGCCAGGTTTCGGTGATAGCGAGTAGGTTAAATGAGTTGGCGATAAAGATGTCATGTAGAGAAGTGAGTTTGTTGCAGACAGAGCGGGAGTTCCAAAGGGCACAAGAGAAAGGGAGTCTGGTCCATACACACAGTATATATATATATATATATATATATATATATATATTGTATAGCGCTTGTGAAACAAATATAACTATATATTATGTTAAGTCCAATATTCATGCATCGTGTGAACAAATGCTTATGATAAAGAAAATTATCCAAACCATCTAGTCTAGGTTGTATAAATCACATGTTATATATGATAGTCACTTAACAATGCTTCATTGCACTCCAAAAATCACCCAGCATGCTTGAAATAATGTGTGACTTCCACCAGCTGGGTTCTCACCTGGTTGAGATGACCTTACAAATTATGTAGGTTCAATGAAAGCTTTTGTCATTTAAAATGGACTTGATTATGCAAATCTTGCTTCCAGTGTGAGCAACCACCTCCCAAAAATGCATGTTCTCTGCCTTTAATAAAAGCACTTTCCTGTCTTTACCTCCCACTCCGCAGTAACCGTCTTAAGAGAAGAAACTATGTAGTGTTTTATCTTTTTAAAACATCTATTCCTCCTTCGCAGCTTACAATATTGCAGTCACATTATACAGGTGTTCCGTTACACCAAAAAATAAGCATATAGCCACACTCACTCACTCATAAAACTCCCACTGTGGTTAAGTGTATTGTATACTGTTACGTCATCTTGCCCCACGCCTACATGTTTTGTCTCAAGGTCATGCGACTTCCTCAGGGGGATCACACAAAAGCCCTACAAATATCTATGTGCATAAACCCACATAAAGTGAAAGTACCAAAAAAAATATGCTGTGCACAAAGTCCCCATAACAGTGTATGGTGTTGTAAGCCATGTGCAGCTACAGCTGTCCTAAACACTTTATTATTTTAGAAAGGAGTCATCTAATTATCTAATTATGAAAACACCCATTCTGTGCAGCTCCATTTACTCATAATTGCTTTACTTTCCAGCTTTCCAAACTTGGTACTTTTAACAAAGTTTCCGATCAATGTTTTCCATGTCAAACAAAGTTCACCAAATATTGCATAAGGATATAAAAACAGAAACGCAAATGTGTCAGATCTGCAGCTGGTCCTTATACTGCTTATGTTTGTTTGTATTGAAATGTTTTTGTAATGAAAAGCACTTTTGTCTTAAAATAGAGTGTTATAAAACAAAAACAATTATAATCTCCATCATTTTCTCTTTTCAAAAAGTATTAAAGCTTAAATAAACCCTCAGTAATTAAATAAATAATTTTCAGCCTTAGAGTTTCCATAATGTGTCTAACTTTCTATAGTAAAATAAATAAGAAATAAAGTGCATAAAACAGTTTCTTCCATCCATGCTACAGTATATAACACCCAAACTATTTAGATGGATTGGGAGTTGTCACCCACTACCCAGAAGGGCAGGATCTGCAGGTATTAAAGGGATTATAGCTATAAAGGTAGCAAACTTACCATAAATGAACAATGGTGGAAGGAGCCATTTCGTGTTTAGAGTTTACAAATACTTGAATTGATCGGAGTATAAACATTTTGTTACTAAACATATAAGTACATAAAGCGGAACTTCCTCCACAAGGGTACGTACCTCCTCTCACTTCCAGGTCGGATTGTTGCAGCTGATCAATTTGATGCCCCCCCCCCCCCTCTATGCCCGCAGCCTTCTGGGACATGTCATAGCTTCAAGAAGGCTACAGCATCATTCACAAAGCGCAGTGCAGCCCACGCATGTGCAGTAGGCAGCCAGCTGTTAAGGCGAAAGGAGCCACAGTCATCTGCCCACAGGTAACATACTGGTACCAGGAACCAAAGACCAATGTAGAACTGGCTTGAGTGAGGACAGCGCTGGATCCCTGGACAGGTAATTTTCCTTTTTTTAACCACTTCACTCCCAACCCATAGTCAAATGACATCTGCAGATGGGACCACCCATCCTGGGCGGGCGTCATATGACGTCCTCAGCTTCTCGCCGCTCCTGCGGGCCACCAGGGGCACGCATCCCTTGGACACAGCCCATCCCAGAACCGTGTAAAGGGCCAATAAAAAATGTCTCTTTACCACGTGACCGGCTGTTTCCAATCACAGCCGGTCACACGTACTGTCCATGTGCACGGCGCTCATGTGCGCCCCCTAGGGCACGTGCAGAGTGGCGATCAGAGACAAGGCTTGTCATCTTGACACAGCCTAACCCCGATCGCAGTAAAGAGCCAATGAAATTGGCATTTTACCACGTGGCCGGCTGTGTCCAATCACAGCTGGTCACAGAATGTCAACAGAATGAGTAGCAGAATGTGTTTTGGAGTGTAATTTTTGCTATATGCAAGCTATGAGTTAGAAAAATCTTATAAGTTGACAACTTTGTGTAAAAAAAAATTGGTTTTCATTTTCTTTCCACATTTTCTGAAGACTTGTGTAAAAAAAAGTAACCGTTCAAAAGACTCATAATGCTTCATAGTATATACGTTGGGGTGCTTGCTTTCCAAAATTGGGTCATTTTGTGGGTAATTCCATTGTCCTGGTGCTCCAAGGCCTTCAAAAGTGTAAGCCCTTGTACACACGGTCAGAGATTCCGACGGAATGTGTCCTATCGGACCGTTTTGTCGGATAATCAAACTGTGTGTGGTCTCCATTGGACTGTTTCCGTCTGAGTATCCGACGGACCAAGTTTTCCAACTTGTCCGTAAAATTTTCCGAAAAAATGCTCCGATCGGACATACTCCGATCATGTGTAGCCTACTCCGACGGACAAAGTGCCACGCATGCTCAGATCAAATTCCTAGACCAAAGCTATTGGCTACTAGCCTGAACGTAGTCCCGTCATAATGAAATAACGTCATCACGTTATGTACAATCGGATTTTCCGACAACTTTGTCTGACCGTGTGTATGCAACAGTTTCGGACAAAATCCGTCAGACAAAATCCAACGGATTTGGTTGTCAGAATGTCCGACCGTGTGTACAAGGGCTAATAGGTTGTTAGGAAATTAGAGGTGTAATTTATGCTCCTAGAACCCCTGACGGTGCTCCCTGCATGTCTCTGTGTGGCCAGGCTGTGTAAAAGTCACACACATCTGATATCGCCATACTCGGAAGGAGTAGCAAAATGTATTTTGGGGTGGAATTGGAAGTATGCATATGCAGTGTGTGAGAAATAACTTGTTATTATGACAATTTTGTGAAAAAAAATATTAATATGCCCAAGAATTTTGGGAAAAAATTCCAACTTCAAAAAACTCACAATGCCTCTTACTAAATAAATACCTTTGACTGTCTACTTTTCAAAAAGGGGTCATTTGGGAGGTAGGTGTACTTTCCTTACATTTCAGGGCCTCGAGAAATGAGATACATCAATACATCAGGTGTGATCAATATTTAATGATTTGCTTGATAGCTTGTAGACTCTATAACTTTCACAGAGACTAAATAATATCCACTTATTTGGGTTATTTTTACCAAAGAGATGTAGCAGTATAAATTTTAGCCCACATTTATGAACAAAAATGACATCCAATTTCTAAATTGCAGCATTTTTAAATTCCAAAGGCCAATATAAAGGAATAGTAGTGGTTAAAACAAAAACAATAAAACACTTATCGGTTTAGCTATTAATTTTTTTTTGTACAATTCTCCTTTAAGGAGGGTATGGCAGGGTGTGTGTCCTATGCCTACTTACTTTTACTAATAGGTGTCCCTCATTCCCATCTCAGAAAGTTGTGAGGTATTTTTGTAGCTGCTGACTTAAAATTTTTGTTGCTAGGGTGAAAAACCGCTTCAAGGAAGAATTGCAGATACATTATTTTTTTTATATATTTCAATAAAAGATAAAATAATAAAGCCAGCTTTTGCTACAATATTCACCTTTAGGCTAGGTCCACATTGGTGTGATGCGGCAACCAAAGTGATTCCTATGCAGGTTACCGCACCACATCAGAATCGCAGGCAGCTCACACTGCACTCTGTGAACCCCTGCTGGTGTCAACATAAAGTTAATGACACCCCAAATCAGTTAGAAGAACGCACTGTAAACGATGGATTTGGATCGCATGGGTCTGAACCAGTGCGGACAAAAAAAGGGTCCTACACCATTTGGTGCAAATGTAATTTCAGCCATACAAACTGTATGGCTGAATTTGCATCGCACAGACATCGCATGTAATGTGCACAGGAATATGGTGCAAATCACATGCGATGTCTGAAGTGTGAACCCAGCCTCAATCCAGAGATTTACACTGCAGTGCTTTTTTCTGCCACAAGATGTCCTCAGTCTGTCAATCATTCAAATCATATAGCTGTATAGCTACCAATTTGCCTTTAGAGCTAATCAATCCACAGAAGATGCTATTGTGTTAGCCTTATGCCGCGTACACACAATCAGACATACTGACAACAAAATCCATTGGATTTTTTCTGACAGATGTTGGCTCAAACTTGTCTTGCATACACACGGTCACACAATGTTGTCAGAAAGTCAGAACGTCAAGAACGCTGTGACATACGACAAGCCAAGAAAATTGAAGTTCAATAGCTGCATGCGCAGATCAAACAAATCCGAGCGCTGACAATAACTGGGCGCCGCACAGACTGGGACCTTGAAAAAAAGGATCCCAGGAGACAGTGCGGCCAAAAGGAAGTGCAGACCTGCCGCTGAAACCCCGCCCCTAGCCGCAGCCGCACCGCCCATATCCAGAGACTCCAGGACCAGGAAATAGAAAAATAAACAACACACAGAAGATGGTAGCAGCAAGGTAATGGGGATATATTGAAATTACACCCTATTACAATCTTAAGGGCATAGCGGTTGAAATTCGGGTGGAGCTCCGCTTTAATACAATCCTACCAATTAAACTTGTTGCTAAATAAATTCTCTGGGGTTAAGACCAACCATTTGTAATAGGATTTTGGATTTCCTGGCCGATAGGCAGCTGAGGGTTGGTAGTAAATAATCATGTCGCTTTCCCTTAGTACAGGGGGCCACAAGGATGTGTGACCCAGCAACATGTTGGCACAAGCACAAAATCTCCCAGGAATGTGCAGATATGCAGCAAAGCTCTGCCAGGTCCAAGATACCTGATAGAAATGTGTGGCACATCTGTGCATTTGCAGTATATTTCAGGATGGCAACACAGTGAAGCAGCAAGAGGGGTATTTCAGCAGCCTAGCCTTGTTCCATTCAACATAATGTTCATTCAAATTAAACCTTTTACTGGAATCTGTAGGCTACCTGCAGTTGATATCATTATTCAGGGTTTAAATTTTTTTGCCAATCAGCAGAAAATGTGTACACTTTATTACTTTAGCAAAGCAGTGACCGTAAGTGAATTTAAACATGCTTAGAATAATTATAGATCTACGCTCTGACAAAATAAAAAAACAAATGAACAAAAATGGCCAGACAAACACTTCTATATTTTTTTATAATGAAATCACTAGTGAATACGAGTTCCGCAAAAAAAAAAAAAATCTGACACTTACCTGTCCCAGGGTTCAGCGATGCGGGGGGAATGAAGCCCTGCTCGTCTCCCCCTCCTCTCTGCGGTGCCAGCATTGTCACTGTGGGCGCCCGGCTGTGGCTTCACAGCTGGACATGTACTGTGCACAGGTGAGCCACGTGGTGCACTGTGACTGGCCGGACAATCATCTGAGACCTGCGACGTGTCCCAGATGATTGCAGAGAGGGAGGTGGGAGAGATGATCTTCCTTCCGACGCCGCAGTGCCCTGGGAGGAAGTGGGAGCTGGAAACCTATAAAAAGGGGTTTCTGCTCCCCCCCAAAAAAATGACATGCCAAATATGACATGTCAGGGGTCACCTTTCCTTAAAGTGGAAGTTCCATTTTTGAGTGGAACTCTATTCTGGTGCAAACAGCCACTGGTAGCGTTCGTACGCGGCAGATAATCGATCTATAGAGTCTCTTAGTTCAGCTGGTCGATCATCAAAGTCCAGTGTTAATTTCTTCAACTAAAAAGACTAAAACATTTTAGTCTACTAAATGAATACTATTTTAGTTGACTAAAATAGAACTAAAACTAAAACAATTGAGATGACTAAAATACAACTAAAACTAAAATGGCATTTTAGTCAAAAGACTAAAACTCAATTTGACTTCCAAATTAAAGCGGAGGTCCACCCTAAAGTGGACCTTCCGCTCATTGGAATCCTCCCCCCCTCCGGCGCCACAATTGGCACCTTTCAGGGGGGAGGGGGGTGCAGGTACCTGTACAGTACAGATATCTGCACCCACTTCTGGGATAGCTCTCTGCGGAAAGGGGCGTAGATTACGCCCCTTTCCGAAAGTCCCCCGCTGCCTGCTGGGAAACACACAGATCCCAGAGGCAGCGAGTCCATCCTTATTGCGCAGCGCGACTCGCGCATGCGCAGTAGGGAACCGGGAAATGAAGCCGAAAGGCTCCACTTCCTGATTTCCATACCCAAGATGGCGGCGGCAGCACCCGAGAGACGATCGAGAGATCGGCTTTGGGTGCCGACATCGCGGGCACGCTGGGCGGATAAGTGTCCTTATTTTAAAAGTCAGCAGCTACAGTATTTGTAGCTGCTGGCTTTTAAAAAAAAAGAACTCCCGGCGGACTCCTGCTTTAACACTGGTCTGTAGTGCATGTTCATACCTGAATACCATAAAAAATAGCCTATTATATACTGCTGGAGTAAAATCTAATACGTTTGGAAATTGTAGAGAAATGTTAACTAATGCATTACAATTTAGTTGGGTTAAATGAGTTTTAGTCGACTAAAATGTAGGAGATTTTAGTCGACTAAAATATACTGGAGATTTAGTAGACTAAATACGACTAAAACAATTGCAGAAGACTAAATGGGACTACAACTAAAATGCCAAGACTAAGCCCCCGTACACACGGCTGGACATTCCGACGGAAAAGGTCAGATCGGATTATATTGTCGGAAAATCCGAACGTGTGTGCGCTCTATTGGACTTTTTCCGTTGGTAGTTCCGACGGATTTTGTGGTCAGAATTTCCGACTGTGTGTACTAAAACTGAATCGAAACTGAATCGAAATTTGCTGTCAAAATTAACACTGTTAAAGTGTGACAAAACTGACCTGCAGCGTGAAGTTCTGTCCCATAAGTCTGACAGATTGCTGGAGAACTCATCTTTAGTGGTTTTATAGCTTTCTCTGAGTTTCTGTGTAGGTTTTATTGTACATTTGGGTCTTACATTCTGTTCGGCAATATCTGAAGAATCTGCTCCCTGTTCATCTGTGGGTTCAGAGGTATGATGAATCTGCGTTGGTTTAGCCACAAAAAAGTGCTCAGAGCCTTGTCTAGACATTTTTCAAGTTTTTGCAAAAAAATGGTACTGTCTGTTTAAGAAGACAAACAGCAGCCTCGACAGGTGGGGTAACGCAGTTCAATGTAGAGAAACAGTTTTTAACATTCACATGAGGTGCAGTATATTCATGCGACCATGTGCTTCACAAGATGGCGGATGGCACTGAGCTTGATTGCAGATCAGGCGCACACATATACACAGCAGGCTGTGGGAATTCTATACATCTTTTGACTATTCCGCCTCAGATTGTTGTGAAGCAATTGATCCCTTGTGAAACCTCTATGCCTTATAAGATATACTGTAATCACTGAGGACAATCCTCATCAGATAGTTTGAACTCACCAAATACTGATTCCATCCACAAAGGTGCTTTTATTCTGAACATCAGGTTACAGCAGATGACAGGATACAAACAGATGAATAGGTTGTAGTATTTATGCGGTCATAAGATGATATTGTCTGTAGCTTACAATAAGGTGACCAGATTTTTAAAATGAAATCCGGGGACATGTTTTTTTGTTTTTTAATTAGCAAATGGCACAGGACTGTATAATACACAGGACGCTGGGTACAGGACCGTATAATACAGAGCGCTGGGCAGGGGACCACATAATACACAGATCGCTGGGCACGGGACTGCATAATATAGATCACTAGGCACGGAACAGAATAATACAGAGCGCTGGGCACGGGACCGAATAATACAGAGCGCTGGGCACGGGACCGAATAATACAGAGCGCTGGGCACGGGACCGAATAATACAGAGCGCTGGGCACCGGACTGAATAATACAGAGCGCTGGGCATGGGACCGAAAGATACAGAGCGCTGGGCATGGAACCAAATACAGAGCGCTGGGCATGGGACTGAATAATACAAAGCGTTGGGCATGGGACCAAATAATACAGAGCGCTGGGCATGGGACCGAATAATACAGAGTGCTGGGCACGGGACCGCATAATACACAGAGCACTGGGCACGGGACCGCATAATACACAGAGCACTGGGCACACTACCTCTTAGCCCTTCCCCCACAACAGCTAAACTCTCCATCGCTTCATGCAGGTGCATCAGCTCTGACCCCTGCTCCCCCACTGCCCTCACCTGTGTACAAACAGACTCCCCCCACCATCTGCTCACCTCCTGGTTTCAGCCCTCCACACAGTAAATTTTTGGCTCCACTATAGAGCAGCAGGAGCAGAGGTGAAATTGTCCAGCAAGGTGCATCCAAACCACAAGGCCACAAGGCTGTTTCTCAGCCAGCATGGGATGCCCTGTCTACGTTATAATCCAGCCCTGAATCTGGGGACAAAACCAGGGACAGACTTGGTCCGGGGACAGTGTCCTCAGTCTGGGGACTGTCCCCGGAAAACAGGGATGTCTGGTCACCCTAGCTTACAATGCAGAATACATGTGCCTTGCTACATGTGGCTTGTTGCTGCATCCATGACACAGGAAGTACAATAACAAGAATAAGGGTGGAGCATTACATATAAAGGAAGTATGTCATAACATCAGGGAAAAAGAACATAAGAAACAAGTGTATTACCAAAAAAGGTCACTAGATGTCAGCATGTGAACTAAATATAAAACGTCCATAGAAAATGGTTATTAAAACAATCTATATAAATTCTATGCCCCTGTTGGGGTGGCACAAACTCGGCTTTAAGGCCTCTTTCACACTAACGTCCCGTTCAGGCCCGCCTGTCAGTTTTTCAGGCGGACCTGAACGGGTGCTTCATAGAGCTCTATGGAGCGTCGGATGTCAGCGGTGACATGTCCGCTGACATCCGACCCGCTCCGATCTGAAAAAGTGTAACGGAGGAAAAAGCTATTTTTCCATCCGTCTGCGGATCGGATCGGATGACGACGGGCACTGCGGTCCGTCGTCATCCGATCTCCCATAGGGGAGAGCGGCGCTGTGACAGGTCCGTCCCTGCGCAGTGTGCAGAGACGGAGCTGTCATCTCCCTGCTCAGCGGGGATCGACGGAGTGATCCCCGCTGAGCAAACGGACATCCACGGGGCGGATCAGAACTGATCCGCCCCGTGTGAAAGGACCCTTACTGTGCATTCTATCTCCTGCTATAAGATCCAGTGGAATATACTAATAAACAAAACAAATGAAAAAGACAGGCTGCTATGGCAGCACATAACGCCTGGAACTTTCCTAATATTCACTTAACCTACAGCCCCAATTCAATTCCAATTCTATGGGTTTTTTTTGCTGCTATAAATGTCAAAACAAACAATAAATGTGCAAAATATTTGAAATGAAGGTGCAAATTCTCAAATTTTTGTATACCTACAAGGCAGTGGCATTCCTAGGGGGTGGCTTTTTTGGGGCCCATAGCCCAGAGTCTCTGTAGGGGTCCCCAAGGGGAGGAGAGGCTCTCTGGGGACCCTGATGTTTAGTGGGGGGCTCTCTGGGGACCCTGATGCAAGAGGGGGGCTCTCTGGGCACCCTGATTTTAAGGGGGAGGCTCTCTGGGGACCCTGATTTAAGGGGGAGGCACTCTGCAGACCATAATATAAGGGGGCTGTCTGGGAACCCTTTATATTAATTTGGTGGACCTTTATGTGAATCCCTCCTTGTTATAGGTAAGGGGCCACTGCCCACTAAAGTGTGATCACAGCGGGATTAAGCACTGGGAGATTCACACCTCAGTTGAATTTGCACAAGTTTACACAAAGCACTTGCACTTAAAGGAGACCATTGTTTATTTATGGACTTGAATATTTATATCTTTTTCTTTTTTTCTTTTTGATGGATTTCAATATGAATATTTAATCTATAGAGGCCGGATTCATTCTGATATAACGTATGTTACAGCCGGCTCTGTAGTGTGTTTACTACTATATATATTTTTTGTTTAATTCTAAAGTTTATTTCGATGTGATCAGGAGAGGGAACCCTCTTTTTGGTCTAGATATACTCTTTCTTATTTTCTTGTATATCATTTGTGTAAGGTGTTCGTCTTCTAGATTCCCCTGGATAGCCTAGGCTGGAGTGGCTTAATGGAGGTCCCATACGCCGGCGGTTAATCAATACACATACACTCCATTTGTACGTGGTGAAGATTACAGGGTTTAATGGGAAGTGGACCTTCTTTTATATGGTATTTACAAAGCCCTGCCCAGTGAGTTTCACATACATCAACAATTTAACTCATGACATTAGCTCTTTCCTGAAATGTAAGTTAAAGGTTATCTCCTGACAGTTATTTTCAACATCTACTGACTGACCATATTCTTGCGTAACCAGTCCTTATCTTAGCTTTGTGTCTCTCAGCAATGTATAGAAACGAAACTACAGGCAGATGTTCTGGAGAGACATGCAGATATCTGTCATCTAGTCACGTTATTTTGTACATAGTATGTTACGTACGCAATTCTGATACCTATTGAAATGCAAGCCTAAGCATATTGGTACTTGACTTAGTATTTCAATAGGTATCCCCTTATAATCCTCCCTTTGATCATTCTGTGATTTACATAATGATCATTCCTTTTCTAATTTAATAGCACAGGCTTCATACTCCGAACCCTCGTGCTCTTGGTTTTTATACCATACCGTTGGACCTTTAACAATGGAAGTGAGTTTCAGATCCTCCGGAGCGGCCGTGTTTCCCTTTTTACATAAACATTTGATTATCTTATAACAGGCATATAAAAATAGAATGAAGAGAATCACAGTGACAATTGTCATGGCAGCATTTCGGAGCCAAGATATTAATCCCCCAAAACTAAAACTGCTCGAGAAGGGATCCCAGTTTTTTCCTATGTTCCTTGCCTCTTTCTGTAGTTTATTTACCTCTTCCCTGTGTTGGGCAATAACGTCATAGTAGTCTGGGACTTCGATGCTGGTATTATGAATCCAGGTACAGCACTCATAATCCTCAGTAGTCTCACAGAGGCCAGTAAGGGCTGCACTCATACTTTCTATAGCCAACTCATGTAGTTCTAGTTGCTTCCTAATTGCCCTAGTTTCTAGATTTAGTTTGGTTATATCATCAGAATTTTCCTCCAGAATCTCATCAATTATGCCAGTGTAATTATTTAATCTTTTCATTAGGTCAATTCCCCATCCTGTCCAGGAAGGGAACCATGCCCAGGCCATATCTTTTTCTAAAAACAATTCTCGTTTATTACGGTGTCTAAGGGGATATCTAGGATGCATGCTAGCTTCAAGGAGGTGACTTCCCTTGTTATCCCCTAATACCCCCATGATAGGAACCAGGGCTGCAAGGTAACACCACCCCTGGGGTTTGGTTGACTATGGTAAAGCTTTTCAACTATACTGTGTAGTCTCGGGGACCTCTTTTGCCGCGGTTTTGACACAACAGCATGGAACAGGCTACCGCCCTGTCTCCTACCTATCTAAAAAACTCCCCCTTCAGGTTCAAGGCATGCCATCATGCCTTCAGAATTTAGCCGCTTGTGCTATGGCCGTACAAGATGCCAACAAGATGGTCTTGGGACATCCGATGACGCTTTACACCACACATTCTGTCACCCACCTCATACAGAACATGAACACCCAACACATGACCTCACAAAGACTCAGTGGATATGAGATTTCCCTCATGAACACAGACAATCTGTCTCTCAAATATGTTCCCGCCAACAACCCTGCCGTCCGTCTCTTGCACTCCATGTTACGCCTACCACGAGACCCAGACCAGTTTCATGACTGTATAACACGAGTGGAGTCTATCACATCACCAAGACCAGACCTCACCGACGTACCGATTACCAATGCAGACGATGTTTTTGTGGATTTGGCATATTTTACTTACTTCCTGCCAGTCTTCCTCAGTACAAGGACCATATGGCCCTGGGTCATGTATCCCCAATTGCTGACACCTTTCTCGGACTTGTGTCCAAAATGGTTCTACCTGGGGGCCAGGGATCATATTACTGACAAATTCATAGGGTGATGGGGTGGCCATGGCTTGGGTTGCTGCAGAATTCCCCATCTAGTAGTCTGGGCAGTGTGTCTAGTGGCAGGACACAGGTGATAACACCCGGTTTGTTCAACAATCCGGTCTCTGGTCTGGGAGTAGGATCCCTGATCTTTTTTGGGGCAGATGGACTTATATAAAACTATAAAGATTTACCCTTAATATATGATGAAGGGTAAATCTTTCCTGGTGGCGGGATATACCCCTCTTATACCAAGTCTGCAAGAGAAGCCTGTAGGTCTAGTGGTCAAAAGAATCTACCTTTCATAAATGCTAAGAAAAAAAGAAACCTAGCGTGCAGTGTGAACAGGCGGGTGCTACCTCACTACAATCTGGTTCTTAATACTCTGTATTCATTTAACAACATTTGGGTTTATTCAAACAGATATCCACTCTATATAATTATATCTTATACAACGTTAATACTCTATATACTTACGCTTGCACCTAAAGAGAAACAGACATATTTTTATGGTTTAAGATTTCAGCTTTAAAACTTTACATGTACATTTATCAAGTAATCACATCATGATGCATTTCATTATATATATATAGTGCACTTTAAAAGTTCTCAAAGTGGGCGTCCATTTAGCCAATCCTTATGTCACGGGCGTATATGATACCTCCCGTGTTAGAATATAATCATGAATCTCTCTCTCTTAGTTTATAGTCGGACCAACCTAGTCAGACTCCTCAATACCTGCGAACCCTTTTCACCCCCCAAGGGACCAGCCTAGTCCGTTGCGAAGGCACAGTTTATATATATATATATACAATTAAATTTCTTATAATGGTTGTTTGGACAGGTCAAGCATAAACGCCAATTACCATAAAAAGAGGTAAAGGTGTAAATGACTTACCTGTGCAAACACACCCCACTTCCTGGTACCAAAAACTGTAAGGCGTTCGTCTTCTAGATTCCCCTGGATAGCCTAGGCTGGAGTGGCTTAATGGAGGTCCCATACGCCGGCGGTTAATCAATACACATACACTCCATTTGTACGTGGTGAAGATTACAGGGTTTAATGGGAAGTGGACCTTCTTTTATATGGTATTTACAAAGCCCTGCCCAGTGAGTTTCACATACATCAACAATTTAACTCATGACATTAGCTCTTTCCTGAAATGTAAGTTAAAGGTTATCTCCTGACAGTTATTTTCAACATCTACTGACTGACCATATTCTTGCGTAACCAGTCCTTATCTTAGCTTGGTGTCTCTCAGCAATGTATAGAAACGAAACTACAGGCAGATGTTCTGGAGAGACATGCAGATATCTGTCATCTAGTCACGTTATTTTGTACATAGTATGTTACGTACACAATTCTGATACCTATTGAAATGCAAGCCTAAGCATATTGGTACTTGACTTAGTATTTCAATAGGTATCCCCTTATAATTTGTTTATTATTAGGGTGTTTCACTTATATCACCTCTGGAGAGTGTTTACTTATTTGCACATTTATAAGATGCACTTTATGATCAATTCACAGTTTTTTGGCTTTGCACTCAATTGAAGCAGTTGTGTTTCCGTGGAGGTTTTCAATTGACTCTGTAGTGCGTTTACTTTTTTTTTTTTTCTGCATTTTCTATGCACTTTACCAAAATAGTAATTTTTTAAGAGACTGTTTTTAGTTACTTACCTTTGTTCACTTGATTTTCATTTATTTGGATTCTATCACCTCTGTGGTGTGTTTATTTTATTTTATTTAATGTAGCACTTTGCACTTTTTGATATTATTTAGTAGACATTTATATATATATTTTTATATTACACTATTGATTTGTGTAACTAGGCATTATACTTATCACCCTCGGAGGGTTATTTAATATAGGGGCAGCGCAATACCAACATATCTTTAGTGTCTGGGAACCCTGATGTAAGTGGGGGGCTCTCTGATGACCCTGGTGCAAGGGGGAGGCTCTCTGGGGACTCTGATGTAAGGAGGAGGCTCTCTGGGGACCCCGATGTAAGGGGGGGGCTCTCTGGGGACTCTGATGTAAGGGGGATCTCTGGGGACCCTGATGTAAGTGGGGGGCTCTCTGGGGATATATACACACACGTATATTACTGTGTATATATGTGTATGCCCGCCTAAGCGTATGACTTTCTTTGCTATGCTGCTATGGGCTCTAGCCCAAGATCTTTTGTAGACCTAGCAACACCCCTTCTACAAGGTGACTTCTTTTGTTAAGAGTAGAAAACTATATGGCATGCTAAATGCCAGCAACTCCCTTTCCAAAGCAAACCTGTACTGAGAGAATACAGGCAGCCATTGCTAAGCTTCTCAGAATAATAGCTGCCTGGCCATTTCTGGCTTCAATATTCTCAATATTTTCTCAGTCACTGTCCTAGAATGAGCATGTAGAAAGTCAGAAAGCAGTCAGAACTCTTGATACTCGTTACCGGTTAGTGCCCAAGAAAATATGAAAGCCATTGGATTGGCATGTCAGTCAGGTAAATGGTATTCTCATATGGAGAAATCATCAGCGATAGGTTCCATAATCTCCAAAGCAGATTTCCAGGTACAGCTTAAACAATCAAATGTCCTCTCCCAACCCCAGTTTATAAAGAATATAATACAAAGAGTGTTTATTATCTTAAAGTATCTTGCTCTATTCTACAGTTATACACAAGCTGGTGTTCTAATCCTCTTCTCTCCAGTGCCAGAATTTCGGAAGACCCTCTCTGTCATCTTGTACAATACAGGACCAGCAGTGACCACTGGCCATGCATTATACTTTATGACACCAATAGAGAGGGGCAGCGACAATACTGGTAAGATGAGTGGCTTCAGGCAGAACCAATAAGAGAGAAGACTCTGGAGTAAGGTACTTTATCCTCTAGTAAAATTACATTCCTATTCTGCTGGGGAAGTGGATATTTTTTAAAATCAGCACGGTGTTAGGCTTTAGGTAAAGTTTTCCTGTGGTATAATCGTTTTCTAACAAGAAAAAAAAACACTACACACCAAAATCTATTTTTCAGTAAACAGCCAAAATTGCTCAACACTCAGTCGCTCTATACAATATAGGGAGAAAATAAATTATCAGTCAAGTGTTTAAACATGGGAGTACGTGAGATTTCAAGTATGATGGATAGTGGCTGTTAACTTCCACAAGATAAATTGTGATTAAACCAAAGTACAGGCAGTTCCAGTCTTTTGTAAGAGTTATAATCCATGTGCCTTTATGTACACTTACTCTAATGATTGCATTTAATTGAAGAAAGCATTTACTTAGTAACAGTTTAGCAAGCTAAGATAAGCTTTGCACACTTGCGGCACAGTTCTAGATCTGTTTGTATTACTCACAAGGAACTTTGTGTGCCAGTGGACCACAAAAAAAAGAGAAATCATAAGTACTGGAAACAGCTACATGTTACTTATCCAACACAGTGATATATTATTACATAATCTTAAAAATATGTGGGTTGGTACAGAGTGGTGTGACGGCAATAAACACTCGGAGTCTAGTTGAGGGAACAGAACTTTTATTAATGTAGAATCCATTAATTCACAACATCCAGACAGGAAGGCACCAAACTGGGAACACTCACAGAATGTAACAGCATAATGTAGCAGAGTAGGTCTCAGATGTGCCAACAAGTGTCTGTCTTGACGGGTGGAATGTGGCCTGGCCAGTTTGTACCCAAATGGGGAGATTTCCAGGAAGGGTTATATGTCCCTACCCTTTCCCTACTCATCTGGAACCTCTCCCTGCTGCTAATTACTGTCCCTGTCAGATGGGTGACCTGTCCCTACACTATTCACTCGCAAGTCTGGGAGCCAGGTTGAAGACATATACTCTGCCTGACCCAGGATGGCCATTAGAGTCACATGGGGCAGCAGTATCCAAATGGATAGCACCCCCTTTCAACCAGGAAACCAGAGAGGAATTATGTTCCTCCTGACTTCCTCTCCCCCTGCAATGCTGCTGCAGTTGAGCGTTACCTGCAGTGGAGAAAGTAGACTGTACTTGCCTACAAATATCTACAGGCACATTACTAGAAACTTAAAGCAGAGTTCCACTCATTTTTAAGTTTATTAAAAGTCAGCAGCGACAAAAGTGTAGCCTCTAACTTTTAATAAACAGACACTCACCTGTCCTGTGATTAACATAACCATTGCATGCTTATCTAAAGCTGTATTAAGTGATTGTAAAGGTTAGTTTTTGTTTTGTTTTTTGTTTTGTTTTTAAATAACAAACATGTTAAAGTTACCTCCTCTTTGCAGTGGTTTTGCACAGAGCAATCCGCATCCTCCTCTTCTTGGGTCCCTCTTTTGCTCTCCTGGCCCCTCCCTCTGGTGAGTGCCCCCTCAGCCAGCAGCTTGCTATAGGGGTCACCCAAGCTGAGTCAGAGTTCCGTGCATCCATTCAGACACGGGTGTTCGGCGGGGCAAACACCTTGCAAATTTGGGTGTTCGGCAAACAGCTAAATGGGCAAATGCTCAGCCCGAACTTCCCTACTTCCTGCTCTATGCTCTGGAAACTTCTTTCAGAGGCAGGCACGAGGAATCAAACTTCAAACAGGCAAACCAAAATAAAATCAATCACCGCTCTATTCACTACAATTAAGTCAACATTTACCAAGCAGCCTAACTAGAGAAAGGTGCTACATCCATACAAAAAATGCCTTTAGTTAGCTATGCGGTGGAATTCAAAATGAGAAAAAATAGCTGATGATCCTGCCAGTAATCCATTGTGCTCTTCTTATTTTTTTTGGGCTTTTTACACATTCAGAACTAGTGGCTAGTGCTGAGAGAATGAGTTACATTTTTTTGTTTATTATGCATAGATCAGACTCACTAGATATAATGATGTTTGTCATAGGTAGTTTACATTTCTTTATCATCTATTGATGGACACAGGAATGTAATAATTCATAGACAATTACCGTATTTATCAGCGTATAACATGCGCCCCAATTTAAGAGGGAAGTTTCAGGAAAAAAAATAAACCACTTTGAAGCAAAATAATGGTCAGTGAGAATAAATGCAGCCTCATTGGTGCCCATATACAGCCTCAATGCAGCCTGATCTGTGCCCATCTGCAGCTTCAGTGCAGCCTGATCTGTTCCCATCTACAGCTTCAGTGCAGCCTGTTCTGTCCTATCTGCAGCCTGTTCTGTGCCCATCTGCAGCCTATTTTTTGCCCATCTGCAGCCTGATCTGCGCCCATCTCCCCCATCAATGCAGCTCACCATCTCTCTTATGAAATCACCGAGCCATCATCTGTTTCCTCGGCTCTCAGTCGGCAGTCACATACACAGTCCCGCCTCCGCCATCGGCATTGGACCATCTCCTGTGATAGACAGAACACTGGTCCAATGCCGGTGGTGGAGGCGGGACTTTGCAGGCCGTATTAGAGCCAAGAGGAGAACCGAGCAGAGAGCCGAGTGGAGAGGAGATGGCGGCTCTGTGATTTCTGGCGGCACTCATCCCCCTCCTTCCCCTCCGAGGTACGCTGTCGGCGTATAACACACACCCACGAATTTCCCCCTATTTTCAGGGGGAAAAAGGGTGTGTTATACGCCAATAAATACGGTAGTTTATCCTGCCACTTTCAGGAGGTGTGGACACTGGCAAAGAAAATTGTGGTTAATCTAGCCTCTCTATAACCCTTCCTCCAACTGGCCTACCTCAGTTGTTATTGTTTCCTTGATTTATATGTTCTCTTGAAAACTTCTCCTTCAGTGGTAATGCTTAGGCTTCAGCCTGTTGCTTCTGCACTGCATCCTGCAACCAAAACTCTGGTTCTTTTATTTTTTCGCAGGGCTTTTTTTCAACTGGAACTTGGCAAAACTCAGTTCCACCACCTCTGGCTCAGGCCCTCTGCTCCCTGCTCACTACTATCACTTGTAAACAAAGTTCTGTTTATGTGTTTACCACACATCTGATCTCCTGAGCGGCTCCCACTTAGTGCAGGATGGGGACAAGGGAGATGCAGGTGCCCGGGGTACAGTGCTGATGCCAACACCCCCACTGGATGATCTCCCTGCAAGTGAGAGGGGCAGAGGCACCTACAGTGTGCGGGAAGGTACTAGAGAAGGGGGAAAGTGAGTTGCGGATGGGTGATGCAGAGGTAAGCAGCTGTGGAAGAAGACTGAACTCTGCACTCTGTGTGTAACTCACCCCTAAATTCGGCACTCTGTATGTGTCACGTACCTACTAGTAGCGAGCCCGGATTGCGGAAAGAGGCCTCCCTTACGACTCCCACTACCAGTTTCCTGACAATGTAACAGGGAACACAGGAGTAAGGAGGGGTACAGGTGCCTGGCAGGATCAACAGATGGGTAGGATGGGTAGGTGAAGTTCAGTGGAGCAGGTAATCACAGTGAATGGATCAGCAGGTAGTTTATAGCAGATAACACAGTTCAATGGAGCAGGTAACTTGATGATAAGCAGTGCAGGAAAGTAGGCAACTTGTAGCAGATGTACAGTGCAATATACACAAGTACTTGCAGCAGATAAACAGTTCAATATGAGCAGGCACTTGCAGCAGGTGAACCGTTCAATAAGACAGGTGACTTGAAGCAGATGAACAGCGCAATATCACAAGTGGCTTGAAGCAGATAAACAGAGCAATATAAGCAGGTACTTGCAGCAGATAAACAGTTCAATATGAGCAGGCACTTGCAGCAGGTGAACAGTTCAATACAAGCAGGTTACTTGCAGCAGATGACACAGTTCAATATAAGCAGGTTCACCTTTAGCAGACGGATGGTCAAAGCAAGCCGGGTCGGATATCAGACAGGAAACAAAGTACAAGGGAACAGGCAGGAGAATCGTCACAACAAGCCGGGGTCGGGTGCAGGCGGATAGCAGATGGGTCACAGGCAGGCCGGGTCAAACAGGGACAAACACTACGGATCAGGTCTCACAGGTATAACGCTGTAGAGCAGACAGCAGAGACCATTAGCCAGAGGCTAGTTTAAATAGGCCGTTTAGCGCCAACACGGACGCACGCACGCGACCGCGCACGTGCCCGCGCACCTGCGTACGAACGCATGCGCGTTCGTACGATCGTGCGTACCTGCGACGATCGTAAATCAGAAGACCTGGAGGTCAGTCTCTTCATGCGATTTTCATGACATTGCCCCCTCCCAAGGGGCAGCCTCTGGATGCCCTTTCGGGCAAATTTTTCCGGATGAGCCCTTTTAAAAGATTGAATTAAGTTTTTTGCATGAATGTTGTCCTCGGGCTCCCAGGAGTTCTCTTCGGGACCATATCCTTTCCATTTGATTAAAAACTGGTTCTGGTTTCCTCTTCTTCTGAAATTTAGGATGGCTTCTATTTCAAATTCTTCTTCACCATCAACCAGGATCGGATCAGGAGGAGCAGTCTTTCGGTTAGGAAATGGATTGGGAGTGAAAGGTTTCAATAAGGACACATGGAATACCGGATGGACCCTTAGTGAGTCTGGAAGTTCTAGTTCGAAAGCAACTTCGTTAATCTTCCTTTTGACTGCGAAAGGTCCTAAAAACTTGGGACCTAGTTTCCTTGAAGGGCACGCCATTTTCAAGTTTACCGTGGATAGCCACACCAAATCACCAGGTACCAGTACTAACTCCCCTCGTCTCTTCTTGTCAAAGGTTGCCTTGTTGTGCTCTTGAGTTCTAGTCATTGTTTCTTGCAGAAGTTTGTTGTTGGTTGAGAAAAAGTTCATCTTATGCTGGACTGCTGGTACTGAGCATTCAGGAAAGGAGTTGGGTAGAAACGAAGGGTGGAAGCCATAATTGGCAAAAAAGGGTGTCTGTTTGGTGGCGGAATGGAGAGAATTATTATATGCAAACTCAGCTACTGGAAGCAGGGAGATCCAATCATCTTGTGCAAAAGAGGAAAAACAGCGTAAATATTGTTCGAGAGTTTGGTTCCTCCTCTCAGTCTGCCCATTGGACTGAGGATGATAGGCGGATGAGAAAGACAGTTCAATATTCAAGGCCTTGCAGAGGGACTTCCAGAATCGAGAGGTGAACTGTACCCCTCGATCCGACACTATATTGGCTGGTACCCCATGGAGCCTAATGATTTCCTTGATGAACACTTGTGCAGTTTCAGAGGCTGAGGGGGTACCCTTCATGGGAATAAAATGTGCCATCTTTGACAGACGATCAACCACCACAAAGATAGTGGTATGATCGTCTGCCGGAGGCAATTCAACAATGAAGTCTAGAGACAGCATTTTCCATGGCCTGTCCGGAACAGACAATGGTTTAAGGAGGCCCCAGGCCTTAGTTTTACAGTTCTTACTTCTAATGCACGTAGTGCAGGTGTTCACGTATTTCTTGCAATCCTGCCGTAACTGAGGCCACCAAAAAGTACGCTGTACCAAATCAATAGTTCTAGTGATACCAAAATGTCCGGCGAGTGCGTGGTCGTGACACAGCTCAAGGATAGATACCCGCAGAGTTTCGGGGATGTAGATCTTGTCTTTATACCACAGTAACCCACCTCTGGTTTGTAGTTCTGGTTCTGAAAAAGGTCTTCATCCCATGGAGGCTTGTCTAAGCCGGGAGAGAAGATCTTCCTGAAGCAGAAGGAAATTCCCAGGAGCGAGAATGGTATCTGGAGGAGAAATTTCCTGGGACTTGTGGAACATCCGTGATAAGGCATCTGGTTTTATATTCTTAGACCCTGGGCGATACGTCACATGAAAAGAGAACCGGGAGAAAAAGAGTGCCCACCTGGCTTGTCTTGGTTTTAGTCTTTTTGCAGATCTTAAGTACTCCAGGTTTTTGTGATCGGTAAATATTAAAATTGGATGAGAAGCTCCTTCCAACAAATAGCGCCATTCCTCGAATGCAGATTTAATTGCCAATAGCTGCCGGTCTCCAACATCGTAATTTTTCTCGGCTGCTGATAGTTTACGCGAAAAGAAAGCCACAGGATGGAGCAGGGCCTTAGTTCCTTGTCTTTGGGATAATATAGCTCCTACGGCGATTTCGGATGCATCCACTTCTAAAACAAATGGCAGGGAGGAATCTGGATGTCTTAAAATAGGAGCGGAGGTGAAAAGTCCCTTGCGAGTCTCGAATGCTTCTTGAGCTTCAGAGGTCCAATGAAAACGGGTTCCTTGTCTGGTTAGTTGTGTGATGGGTGCAACAATAGCCGAGAACCCCTTAATAAATTTGCGATAGAAGTTGGCGAATCCAATAAAACGTTGGATTCCTTTCCTGTCTACAGGAGTTGGCCAGTCCAAAATCACAGCGATCTTCTGGGGGTCCATTTTTATACCCTTACTAGAAATGATCAGCCCCAAGAAACGTATACTTTCCTGTTCAAACAAACACTTGTCTGCTTTTGCATATAGTCCGTGTTGGCGGAGCCGACCCAACACGCTTTTGACGTGCTTGCGATGGGCTTCAAGGGAGGAAGAAAAAATTAAAATATCATCTAAGTAAACGACAGCGAATAAGTCCAGAAAGTCCCGGAGCACATCATTGATAAAGTATTGGAAGGTAGCGGGGGCATTACACAAACCGAAGGGCATCACCAAATACTCAAAGTGTCTGAATCGGGTACAGAAAGCGGTCTTCCACTCATCTCCGGCCTTGATACGGATCAAGTTGTAAGCCCCGCGGAGATCGAGTTTAGTGAAAACCGTAGCAGTGCCCAGTCTTTGGAATAACTCTGGAAATAGAGGAAGAGGGTACCGGTTCTTTATAGTGATGTTGTTTAATTCACGGTAGTCCATGCAGGGTCGGAGAGTGTGGTCCTTCTTCTCAACAAAAAAAATACCCGCACCTGCTGGGGACGTAGACGGGCGAATGAACCCCTTCTTTAAATTTTCTTCGAGGTATTCTTTGAGTTTCTCCTGCTCTACCTCTGTTAAGGGGAAAACCCTTCCAAACAGAATTTTGGCTCCAGGAAGTAACTCAATGGGGCAGTCATAAGCTCGGTGGGGCGGGAGCACCTCTGCCTTTTGTTTACTGAATACGTCCAGGAATTCATGGTAGACTTCGGGAATGGCCTGACGTAAATCGATCTCTGAGTCAATAGATAATAAGGTTGCTGGTCTCAGGAAACTGGAGGAACCACAGAACTTCTGGCAATAGGGTGAAGAAAAAGTAATTTCTCCTGTAGCCCAATTTATGGTTGGATTGTGGGCCTGCAGCCAGGGCATCCCAAGTATTACAGGAAAAAGTGAGGAGGTGATAATGTCCATCCGGAGAAGTTCTCGATGCGAACCAGAGATAACAGTAGATAGAGGTGCAGTTTCTTGAGTTACAGGACCAGATTTAATAGCGGAGCCATCGGCCAAATGGATAGAGAGTCCACGGGTCTTAGGTAGGAGAGGAATTTGATGTTGGGCAGCAAAGGATGAATCCATAAAACAGATGCATGCCCCGGAATCAATAATGGCGGGCGTCTGTAAAGTCTTTCCTGGGAACTGGAAGGAGACAGAAATGATAAGGTGAGACTAAAACTTTATTAAAGAGTCTGGGAGATCAGGAGGCATAGATGGACGCTTACGGAGCTTAATAGGACAGTTCCTGACGTAATGTCCAGATTCCCCGCAATAGAGACATAAATTGTTATTCTGCCGACGTTGACATTCTTCGGGAGTAAGAGATGGTCGCAAGACCCCAAGTTGCATAGGCTCAGGTGTGTCAGACGTGGCCCCGGGTCGGGCGGCAGGTACTGGATGTAAATGGCTTGGGGCCTTTGGAAGCATCCAGGTTGGGCGAGAGAAACCTGTGGCCCTCTCGGCTCTCCTCTCTCTCAGACGACGATCGATCTGTATCGCCAAGTCAATTAGTGCGTTTAAGGTCTGTGGAACACCGACTCTAGCAAGCTCATCTTTCAAAGAATCAGAGAGTCCCATGCGGAACTGATGACGAAGGGCAGCATCATTCCAGTTCGTATCCGTGCCCCATCGCCTGAACTCGGCCACATAATCTTCTACCGCCCTTCGTCCCTGCTGGAGGGTCCGCAAGGCGGTTTCTGCAGTCGCTGAAAGTTGGGCATCTTCGTATATTTGAGCCATTGCATCAAAAAAAGTGGTAAGATTAGCCAACGCTGCGTCCTTCTGTTCTAATAGGCGGTGGGCCCAGGTCTGGGGGTCTCCAGAGAGTAAAGATACCACAAAACCCACCTTGGTAGCCTCTAGAGAAAAGGTTTGTGGTTGAAGGGCGAAATATAATTCGCAGGAGTTGCGGAAGGCCCTGAAGCCACTGCGATTCCCAGAAAATCGCTTGGGTGTGGGAACTTTAGGTTCTGGTGGTAACATCACAACTGTAGGTGCTGGTCCTGCTCCAGCTGAAGAAACTAATGGTTGAGCGGCCCCCAAGGATCCGGAGGGGTTGGAAAGAGCAATCACCCATTCTTCCAGCCGGGTGTAGCCTTGCTGGAGGCCCTTAACTGCCTCAGAAAGTCCTGCCAGGTGCTGACAAAGTTCTTCCATGGCGGAGGCTCCCCGCTCGGGCTCAGACATTGGCTGTCTGCTACTGTCACGTACCTTCTAGTAGCGAGCCCGGATTGCGGAGAGAGGCCTCCCTTACGACTCCCACTACCAGTTTCCTGACAATGTAACAGGGAACACAGGAGTAAGGAGGGGTACAGGTGCCTGGCAGGATCAACAGATGGGTAGGATGGGTAGGTGAAGTTCAGTGGAGCAGGTAATCACAGTGAATGGATCAGCAGGTAGTTTATAGCAGATAACACAGTTCAATGGAGCAGGTAACTTGATGATAAGCAGTGCAGGAAAGTAGGCAACTTGTAGCAGATGAACAGTGCAATATACACAAGTACTTGCAGCAGATAAACAGTTCAATATGAGCAGGCACTTGCAGCAGGTGAACCGTTCAATAAGACAGGTGACTTGAAGCAGATGAACAGCGCAATATGACAAGTGGCTTGAAGCAGATAAACAGCGCAATATAAGCAGGTACTTGCAGCAGATAAACAGTTCAATATGAGCAGGCACTTGCAGCAGGTGAACAGTTCAATACAAGCAGGTTACTTGCAGCAGATGACACAGTTCAATATAAGCAGGTTCACCTTTAGCAGACGGATGGTCAAAGCAAGCCGGGTCGGATATCAGACAGGAAACAAAGTACAAGGGAACAGGCAGGAGAATCGTCACAACAAGCCGGGGTCGGGTGCAGGCGGATAGCAGATGGGTCACAGGCAGGCCGGGTCAAACAGGGACAAACACTACGGATCAGGTCTCACAGGTATAACGCTGTAGAGCAGACAGCAGAGACCATTAGCCAGAGGCTAGTTTAAATAGGCCGTTTGGCGCCAACACGGACGCATGCACGCGACCGCGCACGTGCCCGCGCACGCGCACCTGCGTACGAACGCATGCGCGTTCGTACGATCGTGCGTACCTGCGACGATCGTAAATCAGAAGACCTGGAGGTCAGTCTCTTCATGCGATTTTCATGACAGTATGCAGCACATTCCTTAACTCTGCACTACATATGTAACGCATCTCCAAACTCTGAATGTAGAGCAACTCTGAACTCTGCACTTTGCACTTTTTGTGTAACCCTCCCCAAGCTCCATCGAGCCCCTTAGCATTTATGAGAGATGTGTTTCAGCTATGAAAAGCTCTCAGGGAGATGCTGGCAACTGTCACAAAGTTTTTTTTTAAGAAGGCCTGATTGGGCTGCAGGCAATAAGCTTGGCCTTTGGATTTCCTCTTTAAATTGACAATGTGCAATAGTGATTGTAAATACAGTCATTAGTATTGTAAGTGAGCAGTTCAATACTGGTTGGGGGAATTAGGTTCCAGGATACTGTCAGGACAGCTGTCAACAGATGGCAACTCTCCTAAGGCACAGTGATCCAACCACTCCATGGTCCAATTTTTTCTAAAACCATTTTTTTGAGTCACTTAGTATTATATGTTATTTTTTTCAGACTCCTCCATGAAGTAGCATAGAGATCTATATTTCCTATATATTGCTTTAAGACATATTCCACCTTGGAACTACTTAAAATTGAAGTTTGTGTAGGGATTATCCAGATAACCTTCTTTTACCCAATAACCTATTCCTGTAAACACTCTTGATTACAATTTAAAGTGGCTGTAAACCTCAGACATTAAATATGAACAAAGCATATCCCTCTATAGTGTGTACTTATCTCAATTAAGAGCACTAAGTGTCACTTTTGTCTGTTGCTTTGTTCCTCTGCTATCAGAACAAATCACTTCTGACAAGTTTTCCTGAAACCAAGGGAAACATGGTGACAGGGGAGGGACGCCAAGCTAATTGACAGCCTCATTGGTGTTTCTGTGTGCTGTGTGAAGGGAGGGTCTCTCTTCCCTCTAATCAGCTCTCATACAACTCCTCACTGAGCTCTGTAGAGTGTAGAGTCAGCTCTCTGCCCCCTTTTTCTGAACTCTGAGAAAAGCTAATAAATTCAGCACTTAGAAAGGATGTAGAGCAGAAAAGACTGTAGATAGACACGTACAACTCACAAAGGAGTATTTGTTTCATCTCTGTGTATCACCCGAGGCCAGTCACTTCACTGAGTATATGTAAGGGTTTACAACTACTTTAACGCCTGTACCTGAGCCTGTTAAGAGGCCTGTCTCAAAGGGGCATTGTGTAAGAGAGAATACGTAAACCAAATACTAACATATATTTTTCTATGTAACATTCTAATAATTAAAAACATGTTTACAATGTTCAATATCATCTTTAAAATAATAAAGAGACAATATTTTTTATTTTTTTTACCAAAAGGTGGTGACGTATTGTATATTTTTAAATTGCAAAACACCTTAAAGCTGAACTAGAAAAAAAACTGCTAAATATACAGTTAGAAATAAGTGATCCATTCATCCAGTCTGTTCAGCTAGTCATTTAATTCATACATCTCTGATAGATATTAGACGCGAGTCCTTGACCTCTGCTTCATTCCTAGACCTCGACTTGATGCAATAGATTCAGTGAAGGAGCACCATCACTCTTGAGTAATCTTCTGTTCACTTTGGTTTCTCCTCAACTTAGCATGTTGCCTGTCCTAGACTAATCCTACTGTATGATTCATTGGACGTTGATGGACTTCTAGTAGTGGCCATTGTTCTCCAAGCGCCCTTCTATCCACATGATTAATGAAATGTTATATGAAGACAAAATTATGTACTTGCCATGGATGTGTTTTTAGTGCTACTCCTGCAGGGGCTGCTTGGTAGATTGAGTATTCTGTTCTTCTGCCTCGACTCTGAGAACAACCTAAGCCCCACTGACACACCAGGTTAAGCAAATGGTTACTGCACTGGTACTGGGAGCATAAATGTAGATACCCTGCACACAACTAAGGGTTAGTATCAAAAAGCAAACATCAGACTACCGTAGTTAGTGGTAAATAAACCCAATATATTGTCACGAGTTGCAGTATATGGCAGTATGCACATAAATGAGTAAGTAAAAGAAATAGGTCAATCACTGTTCACTAGACAATGTGGGAGGATTTACTAAAACTAGAGCATACAAAATCTGGTACAGCTCCACATTGAACCCAATCAGCTTCCAGGTTTTAGTGTCAAGGCTTAATTGAACAAGCTGAAATTAGAAGCTGACTGGCTACCATGGACATCTGCACCAGATTCTGAGTGCTCCAGTTTTAATAAATCCCTCTCAATAGGTTCACTAGGCTATAGAGGCATAAAATGGGATTCTATACAGCTAAAATAGAGTAAATCTGGCAATCCACAAAATCAGCAACAAGTAATGATATTAGAAAACAGTAACAGCAAAGATAACTAATACTGCAATTATTCCGCTGTAAACAATAGGTTTTATCCAATTTAGAATGCACTCTATATGAATGGCAGTGAGCAAATGTAATACTCCCTAAAGAGGTACCTGCTACCTCACACAATAGGCAAAGTTCTTGTGAAGCTATCTGAGTGAGCGGTCTTTAGCCCTAGTTTTTCAGCCAGCTAGTGTTGGGACTTAGTCTTTACAGTGGTGCACATGAGTACAGTATTAATAAATTCTGTAAATAATGCTGCAAGTTTGATGGTCAGTCCTTGTGTGCTCAGTTTCTGCTAGCAGTAACAGGTTAATGGCAGCAGTGTCCTCTCACCAGTCCTAGGGATACAGCAACAAAGGCCTTGCTGTTCAGATGTCAGCTCACTTCTGGATCTGTCTGGAATGACACTGGTCCTAAGCACATGGCTGCAGGCTTGTTGCAGGTTGATGTGCACAGAGGAGCAGTGCTGTATAAAATGCAAAAAGTAGGCATTAAGGGTTAATCAAGCAGTGTGGTATGCAAAAAAAATTATGAAAATTCTTTAAAAGTTATGTGGAATAACATCCACATAAAGAAATTCCACATCTTCCAAACAAATTAAACAATAACAAAAACATGCAAACAACAAAATTAAAAACAATCTGGATTGTTACACAGTGTAATGAAGGAAACCAATTAACCTGATTGGAAAGCTAACAGCTTAGTGTGTGGATCCAAGCATGTATCCAGTGAAGCTAGTATTACCGTACATTCTGAAATAAAACAGCAACCTAACTTGATAGGACCCTATAAAGTCACAGCTTGACACTGAATACACAATTAGGTCATTAATAGATAAAGTATTCACATTAATTAACCTTACATAGAAGAACTCCTTAATATGATAGATAGCTGGAACTCTGAATATTTGATGTGCATAAGTTTAGAACAGATCTATGCTGTTTGTAGTATACACTCTTACAATGTGAGGAAGCATGCTGCAAATACATGCATAGAGTATTAATGTTCCAATAGAATTGAGCACAAATCAAGCTCAACACATTGAACATTATTATAATGTATAGCAAACAAGCACAAGCAGCTAATGCAAAGTGTAAAACAGGCAAAGATATCACGTAATGACAGCAAACAACATGTAGTTAAAGCGGGAGTCCACCGGGACTCCAAGTTTTTTTTTTTTTAAAAGCCAGCAGCTACAAATACTGCAGCTGCTGACTTTTAAAATAGTGACACTTACCTGTCCAGCGCGCCCGCGATGTCGGCACCCGAAGCCGATCTGTAGATCGTTTCTCGGGTCCTGCCGCCGCCATCTTGGGTATGGGAATCAGGAAATGGAGCCTTTCGGCTTCATTTCCCGGTTCCCTACTGCGCATGCGCGAATCGCGCTGCGCAATAAGGACGCTCCCCGCTGCCTCTGGGATCTGTGTGTTTCCCAGCAGGCAGCGGGGCACTTGCGAGAAGGGGCGGGCACTTGCGGAAAGGGGCGTAAGTTACGCCCCTTTCCGCAGAGAGCTATCCCGGAAGTGGGTGCAGTTACCTGGATTATCCAGGTAACTGCACCCCCCTCCCCCCTGAAAGGTGCCGATTGTGGCACCGGAGGGGGGGAGGGTTCCGATGAGCGGAAGGTCCACTTTAGGGTGGACCTCCGCTTTAAGAAAGATATTGTATGAAGCTGTAGTTACATCATATATAGTCAGTCATTTCTGTGCTTACTGTTTTGTTGCAGGAGTCCGTTTGGGTGGACTTTTAAAGCATGAGGCGGCATGCTCCAAATGGTATGCATAGAGTATTAATGTTCCAATATACAGTAAATGAGCACGAACCAGGCTCAACAAATTGGCAGTTCTTATAGTGAGCAGCAGATAGCCTCTCAGGCAAAGTGCAAAACAGCCAAGGATATCATATAGATACAGTTAGCAGCAGTTATTTAGAAGAGATGTTGTGTAAAGCTGTAATAACAGCATAAATGTTCGTTCATTTCTGTGCTTACTGTTTATTAGCAGAAGTTCTTTTATATGCTATTTTTCAAACATGTAGTTTTCATTGGTGTTTAGTAGAGATTTCTCATTAGCCTTCTAGTAATCAGCGTTAGCATGCTGGCGATACACTATTCTATGTTTATGGAGTGAGAGGCATAGATTTTTTTCTTTTTTTTCTTACAGTATCCTTTTTAGGCATTTACTACACCTAAATGGTGAGTCAGTGAGTAGTCCCATTCCTCATCCGCCAAGTGAAAATTACCCCTCTTTTTTTTATTAGGCAGTACTGTACACACCTTGGTCTCCTTGAAGCAAAGAGGAAATTTCTCAGGATTCAGCCTGTGAAAATACAGCTGTCTCTCTCATTATACGTGGGGCACATTTGGCATTGTAGTCCAATAGTCCATTAACTGCCATAGTAAAGTTTATTTCCCAAACTTCATCTACCATGATTCAATGTAGCCAACCATCAAGTCTCTTGAGCTTCTTCTGCTTGTCAGCTCCCCCTGGTGGTTGGAGGTATGGTTAATTCATTCAGCTGAAGTCTATTGGGAGCACAGAGAGCACTGTAGCACAATTCCCTAAATTGGTCTCTGTCTCTAGCTAAGCACCCGGCTACATGTTTAAAATACATTTAATGATTTTTTATAATGAATGCCTTACTTTAATATATTGATTTGTAATATCTGCCTGGAGATTAGCTTAAAATATTTTCTTAAAGCCCTATTACATTTTTTATAGGATTATATAGTTTGAATACATCTAATTTTAAACTGACATTATCTAAACAGCTTATAACATTCTTTTGTGACTTAATAACTTTTGCATTAAAACCTAAGTTGATTTTGTAAAAAATAAATAATCCATAATAGATTAGAAAACAGTTTGGGTGCTAATTAGGTTTCCTTATCCACTCTGTACAGCCAAGCCAGGTGTTTATCAACTATATTAACCACTTGAAGACATTCTATGCTGTACAGACACCCTGGAGGACTTTGCTGACATTTTATTTCCAAATTGGTGGTGCTAGCTCAGTAATTCCCATCTGAACTGTGTATCATTTAATAAAACCTGCTGATTATCCTTGTCATATCTTATCATTCTCTGCACATGGTATCCAAACAGATACCATAGGCATGCCTTGTATTTTTATATAACTAAAATTTTTAATATAATGGTTTTCAGGAAATATTATTTTGCTAAAACTTTAACCGTTTCATTTTAGTGGAGATTCTCGGAGCATAGCCTTCACATATTGGGAATGTTTACCCAGTGAATTTTGCCTACTCTGAATCTAAGTTCCTATGTATATTGATAAGTGTGTTAAGAAGGACCATACGCTATGCCACTTCAGCTCCAATTAACCTTTCGTGGAAATTGCTACAGTAAGTTTAGTTTAATTGCACAAAACATTTCTGAACTATATATACATAGTATAAGTGCTTAGAAAATATCTTCTTGTCAACATCCTAATTTACTTATAATACATTCCCGTTTTGTCAAGATTACATTATAAGGTTATGAAATTCAGGCTGATTGAAAACAGTTGACCCTGTCTTCAAAATAATGTGTGCCTAGCTTAGATCATTAAACATAAACTTACTGTCAGAGGGCAGCAGCTTCTTGGAATTTATTCTTATTTTTCCACCAGTAAAACCGCATACCTTCCAATTATCTTTGAAGGGGTTCAGCCAGGGTTACTTGGAAAAACATGTAAAAGTTCAAGAAGGATGTTTACTGGAAATGCTTACAGGTTTCTAGCAATTTGGCCTTCCCCAACAACCACAAAGAAAAGCCTTTATTATAGGAGAGTATAGTGGATTAGTTCATTATTTAAAAGTTATTGTTTAATATTTTTTTATTTATTGAATGCATTTTCGCCAAAGATATAATTGAGTTTTCAATTATCTGTTGTACATATTGTCTTTCCTTGAAACCTTACTCTAGTAGTACTACAGTGCCTTGCAAAAGTATTCAGCCCCCCCCCCCCCCCCCTTGGCTTTTTACAAATTTTGTTACATTACAGCCTTTAGTTCAATGTTTTTTTTTAATCTGAATTATATGTGATAGATCAGAACACAGTAATCTAAGTTGGTGAAGTAAAATTAGAAAAATATATACATAAAAAACTGATAATTGGCATGTGCGTATGTATTAACCCCCTTTGTTATGCCCATAAAAAGGTGCAACCAATTAACTTCAGAAGTCACATAATTAGTGAAATAATGTCCAACTGTGTGCAATCTAAGTGTCACATGGTTTGTCATTACATATACACTCCTTTTTGAAAGGCCTCAGAGGCTGCAACACCTAAGCAAGCACCACTGACCAAACACTGCCATGAAGACCAAGGAACTCTCCGAACAAGCAAGGGACAATGTGTCAGGGTTGGCTTAGCCCTTCCTCCTCTGGGCTGGCCGCTCAGCTGCTAATTGCCAGCTCTCTTCTCTCTCCACTGTTACCAGCTGTTTCCGATGATGCTCGTCTGGCCAGCCTATTTAAAGTCTCCAGCTCATTTCTCCATTGCCTTCACGTTTGGTCACATCACTAGAAACCATCTCCTGCTGTTGTTTCAAGACTGGCTTGCCGACATCCCTCCTGGCTTCCATCCTGCTTGCAGTTGCTCACCTTGGATCCCTGACGTCTGGACTGGCTGATTACCCGATCTGGTTTATGAACTTTGGACTGGCTGACTACCCGATCAAGTGTGTTTTGATTGTACTTTCTCTGTCTGTTTCATGATTCCTGACACAATGTTGTTGAGAAGTACAAGTCAGGGTTAGGTTATAAAAAAAATATCCAAATCTTTGATGATCCCTAGGAGCACCATCAAAACTATCATAACCAAATGGAAAGAACACAGCTGTCAGGAATCCGCCCGTTCTGCACGATCGGGTGTCCGTTCGCGCACGCGCGTTCGTCCCGCGGGTCGTCGTGGGCACGCGCGTCTCCAAGCACGAGCGGGTGCACGTCGTTCGGATGTGCGCGCGGCATACGCACGCACGAGTGCGCGTTAGCGCTATTGGCGCCAGTGGCCCTTTTTAAAGGAGCAGCTGCAGTCATTCTGTGCTGTTCGTCTGCAGCTTGTGCCTGAAGAAACCTGTTGATTCATCTGCTACCTACCTGATACCTGACCTGGCTCCGTCTGACTCTGCTGACCTCTCCTGCTCTGACCCCGGCTTGTTTGACCTCTCTTGGACTGTCTACCTGTTGCCGAACCCCTGCTTGCACCTGACACCTCTGCCAGTTCCTGCTTGCTCCTGCATCTGTACCTTCCATCCTGAAGAGCCCGCCATCCTGCCTGCAGTCTTCTCCCAGCTGCCTGCCTGCCACTGCGAGTTCCTGCTCCTGAGGATCCTCTCCTATCCGGTACCTGCTGCTGCACCTGGCTGGACTCTCCTACCCCGCTGTGCTCCGGTCTCCCTGTTCCCATTTCAGAGAGACCAGAACCAGAGCCGTAAGAGCGGTCCCCTTCCACTAAGTCAGACTCACCACCTGAGGATCTTAACAACAGCACAACAGCAAACCTGCCAAGAGACAGCTGCACACCGAAACTCATGGACCAGCCAAGGAGGGCATTAATCAGAGAGGCAGCATGGAGACTTAAGGTAACCCTGGAGGAGCTGCAGAGTTCCACAGCAGAGACTGGAGTATCTGTACATAAGACTATAATAAGCCGTAGGCTCCATAGCGTTGGGCTTTATGTCAGAGTGGCCAGAAGAAAACCATTACTTTCAGCAATAAACAAAATGGCACATTTTGAGTTTGCGAAAAAGGCTGTGGAAGACTCACAAAATGTATGGAGGAAGGTGCTCTGGTCTGATGAGACTAAAATTGAACTTTTTGGCCATCAAAGAAAGCACTATGTCTGGCGCAAACCCAACACATCACATCACCCAAAGAACACCATCCCCACAGTGAAACATGGTGGTGGCAGCATCATGCTGTGGGGATGTTTTTCAACAGTTGGGACAGGGAAACTGGTCAGAGTTGGGGGAAAGATGGATGGTGCTAAATACAGGGATATTCTTGAGCAAAACCTGTACCACTCTGTGTGTGATTTGAAGCTAAGATGGAGGTTCACCTTCCAGCAGGACAATGACCCCAAACACACTGCTAAAGCAACACTTGAGTGGTTTAAGGGGAAACATGTAAATGTGTTGGAATGGCCTAGTCAAAGCCCAGACCTCAATCCAATAGACAATTTGTGGTCAGACTTAAAGATTGCTGTTCACAAGTGCAAACCATCCAACTTGAAGGAGCTGGAGCAGTTTTTTAAGGTGGAATGGGCAAAAATCCCAGTGGTAAAATGTGGCAAGCTCATAGAGACTTATCCAAATCGACTTGGAGCTGTGATAGCCACAAAAGGTGGCTCTAAAATGTATTGACTTTAGGGGGTTATGCACATTTACTTTTTTCTGTTATTTTGTCCTCTGTTGTTTGCTTCACAATAAAAAAAAATCTTCATATAAATGTGCAAAAGTCAACTGAATGACTCCACTGGAACCACACTGGAAAGACGGTAAAAAAATGTATATATTGCAGACAACCACCACCACCGACTGTGCAGAGGCTTATGAGAGATTTCTTTAGAGGAAGTAAGTCAGCCACCATTTTAAGAATCTTCAGCAAGACAGTAAGGCTGTTTCTTCAATCTTTCGATCCTTGACCCACCCCTAGCCTGTGATGGGACAGTGAAAGAAGAAGCAGCACAGTGCCCTACTGTACAGGGAATGCAAGTGGCTGATACCAGTTCAAATTCAGGCACTAACACTAATCTACTTCCTCTGAGCCCAGGTTGTCCTGGACCCACCACTAACCTGTAATGGGACAGTGAAAGGAGGAGCAGCACAATGGTTACACCATGTGAATGCTGAGATTTGTTTTGGTCTTCTCTCCATCCATGGAATATACTTCTGCACATCATACTGGAAACCTGTTGATGAGGAGTTTCGGTCTTGATCTGGGATAGTGATCGTTGATGCCATATCTCCACATACAAGGTGTTTAACACCACAAGCCTTTATGACTTAGGAGGTGTATACCCCTTTAATTCCACACATTCCAGTAAGCCTCTGCACAGTCAGTGGTGGTGGTTGTCTGCAATATATATATTTTTTCACCGTCTTTCCAGTGTGGTTCCGATGGAGTCATTCAGTTGATTTTTGCACATTTTTTATGAAGATTTTTTTTTTAATTTTGTTTCTTTTTATCACATGAGTTTTTCGTTTATCATATGATTATATTTTCTTCTGCTCTGTATTCACTTATAACACTTTGTATTTCCACATTGGTGATATTATCACTGCAGGGTTTAATCAACCCTTTTATTTGTGTTTCATATCTGGTCACTCAGTTTTGTATCATTTTTTTTGATTGTATGTTTGAGCGCTGCATATTATTTGATGTTCTGTAAATTAAATGATGCAAATCCTCAAACAATCCATGTTAATTCCAGGTTTTGAGGCAACAAAACATGAAAAATGCCAAGGGGGGGTGAATATTTTTGTAATGTTTTTCACAATTTTGTACCATGGAATGCTTTTTTGTACATTGTAATAGTTTTAATATTTTAAGTAAATAACTCAAGCTCTGTCAGATTGGATGGAGAGTGTCTGTGAACAGCAATTTCAAAGTCTTGCCACAGATTCTATATGTATTTAGGTCTGGATCATTCTAACACATGAACATGCTTTGATCTAAGCCATTCCCTTGTAGCTCTGGCTGTATGTTTAAGGTCGTTGTCCTGCTGGAAGGTAAACCTCTGTCTCTCAGGTCTTTTACAAAACCTGACAGGTTTTCTTCTAAAATTGCCCTGTATTTGACTCCATCCATCTTTCCATCAACTCTGACTAGCTTCCCTGTCCCTGCTGAAGAAAAGCATCCCCTCAACATGATGCTGCCACCAACATGTTTCACAGTGGGAATGGTGCATTCAGGGTAATGTGCATTGTTAGTTTTGCTTTTAGGCCAAAAAGTTAAATTTTGGTCTCATCTGACCTTCTTCCACATGTTTTCTGTGTCCCCCACATAGCTGATCGCAAACTGCAATCTGCACTTCTTATGGCTTTCTTTCAGCAATGGCTTTCTTCTTGCCATTCTTCCATAAAGGCCAAATTTGTGGAGTGCACGACTAAGGCCTCGTACACACGATATGAAAATCAGAAGGGAAAACCCGTAAGACGAGCTGTCTGCGGATTTTCGGATCGTTAGTACGGTGCTTTCGACAGCTGTTTTGACTTTTTCGTCAGACAAAAGCTGGATGTGCAGGCTATAAAATTTTGTGAACTCAACGTCTGATTTTCGGATGGTCAGTACATAAATCGCCACACAAAAGTCGAAAGTACAAACACGCATGCTCGGAATCAAGGAATGACTGGGAAGAGTTCCGTCTTGTAAACTACTGTTCGGAATTTAGAATTAACATTCATGATGCGGCAATTGATGAAATGTCGAAATGCAACAAAAACTCTCATCTTCTTTAACCACTTCAGCCCCGGACCAATAAACACCTTAAGGACCAGAGGTCTTTTTGCAATTTCGCACTGCGCTGCTTTAACTGGTAATTGCGCGGTCATGCAATATTGCACCCAAACGAAATTTGCGTCCTTTTCTTCCCACAAATAGAGCTTTCTTTTGATGGTATTTGATTGCCTCTGCGATTTTTTTTTTTGCGATATAAATGGAAAAAGAGCGAAAATTTTGAAAAAAAAAGATATTTTCTTCTTTTTGTTATAAGAAAAATCGAATAAACTAAATTTTAGTCATACATTGAGGGCAAAATTTATTCAGCCACATGTCTTTAGTAAAAAAAATGTCAATAAGCGTATATTTTTTGGTTTGCGCAAAAGTTATAGCGTCTACAAACTAGAGTACATTTTCTGGAATTTACACAGCTTTTAATTTATGACTGCCGATCTCATTTCTTGAGGTGCTAAAATGGCAGGGCAGTACAAATCCCCCCAAATGACCCCATTTTGGAAAGTAGACACCCCAAGGAAATTGCTGATGGGTATGTTGAGCCCATTGAATATTTTTTTTTTTGTCCTAAGGGATTGAATAATGACAAAAAAAAAAAAAAAAAATTTTTTTTTACAAAAAGTTGTCACTAAATGATATATTGCTCACACATGCCATAGTTATATGTGGAATTGCACCCCAAAATATAT
The DNA here is from genome assembly GCF_037356315.1 of Lithobates pipiens. Classification (NCBI taxonomy): domain Eukaryota; kingdom Metazoa; phylum Chordata; class Amphibia; order Anura; family Ranidae; genus Lithobates; species Lithobates pipiens. The sequence goes on along the minus strand of NW_027507758.1, from coordinate 143,637,598 downwards.
TCCGCTACTTCTCCCGAGTATGGGGATACCACATGTGTGGGACTTTTTGGGAGTCTAGTCGCGCACGGCACCCCGAAAACCAATCACCACCTTCAGGATTTCTAAGGGTGCAAATTTTTGATTTAACTCCTCACTACCTATCACAGTTTCGAAGGCCATAAAATGCCAAAATAGCACAAAACCCCCCAAAATGACCCCATTTTGGAAAGTAGACACCCCAAGCTATTTACTGAGAGGCATGTTGAGTCCATGGAATATTTTATATTTTGCCACAAGTTGCGGGAATATTACAAACTTTTTTTTTTTTGCACAAAGTTGTCACTAAATGATATATTGCTCACACATGCTATGGGCATATGTGAAATGACACCCCAAAATACATTCTGCTGCTTCTCCTGAGTACGGGGATACCACATGTGTGGGACTTTTTGGGAGTCTAGTCGCGCACGGCACCCCGAAAAACCAATCACCACCTTCAGGATTTCTAAGGGTGCAAATTTTTGATTTAACTCCTCACTACCTATCACAGTTTCGAAGGCCATAAAATGCCAAAATAGCACAAAACCCCCCCAAATGACCCCATTTTGGAAAGTAGACACCCCAAGCTATTTACTGAGAGGCATGTTGAGTCCATGGAATATTTTATATTTTGCCAAAAGTTGCGGGAAGATTACAAACTTTTTTTTTTTTTGCACAAAGTTGTCACTAAATGATATATTGCTCACACATGCTATGGGCAGAAGTCAAATTACACCCCAAAATAAATTCTGCTGCTTCTCCCGAGTACGGGGATACCACATGTGGGGGACTTTTTGGGAGCCTAGCTATGTACGGGACCCCGAAAACCAAGCACTGCCTTCCGGATTTAAATATAAAATGCTACCAAAAAACCTGTTAGCGATGGCAGGGATCAGGCCTGACTCTGCGATCGCTGCAGTTATGTGTTTAGTGTTTTGTAAGTGACAGTGATCGATCGATACTGCACTTGGGTGGGCTGGGCAGAGGGGCAAAACGCAGGTGCTAGCAGGTATCTGGGCTGATCCCGCTAACAATGCGTTTTTTTGGAACCCTAAACTGCTGGGGACGCTAGTATAGATCTGATCAGATCAGATATTGATCTGTTCAGATTCTATAGCACTACGGGAGGTGTATGCTTTGCGTGTGGGTGTTAGCGGTACTGGCACTAACCTAGCGCTGCCTGGGGCGACGCAGACCCTGACCCTAAAACCTAATTGATATCACCCGCCGGGTGATCAGGGGGTTAAACCTTTATTGGGTAATAAATGGTGGGTGCCCTGATGCTATAAAAAACAAACTAACCAGAGTCACCCGTAACACTTATACGGTGATCAGTGGTGAAAGGGTTAACTAGGGGCAATCAGGGGGTTCAAATTTTTATTAGGTAGTATATGGGGGTCCCTGGCGCTATATAAAAACCTGACGGGGAACCTAAATAACTAACTGGCTAACCAGCGTCACCAGTGACACTTATACTGTGATCGCTGGTGAAAGGGGGTGAAAGGGTTAACTAGCAGCAATCAGGGGGTTAAAACCATTATTGGGTAGTATATCGGGGTACCTAGCGCTATAAAAACCTGGCGGTGAACCTAAAAAAATAACTAGCTACCTAGCGACACTAGCGACACTGATGCAGCGATCAGAAAAATGATCGCTTAGTGACACTGGCAAAAGGGGGTGAAAGGGTTAACTAGCGGCAATCAGGGGTTAAAAACATTATTGGGTAGTATATCGGGGTACCTAGCGCTATAAAAACCTGGCGGTGAACCTAAAAAAATAACTAGCTACCTAGCGACACATGCAGCGATCAGAAAAATGATCGCTTAGTGACACTGGCAAAAGGGGGTGAAAGGGTTAACTAGCGGCAATCAGGGGGTTAAAAACATTATTGGGTAGTATATCGGGGTACCTAGCGCTATAAAAACCTGGCGGTGAACCTAAAAAAATAACTAGCTACCTAGCGACACATGCAGCGATCAGAAAAATGATCGCTTAGTGACAATGGCAAAAGGGGGTGAAAGGGTTAACTAGCGGCAATCAGGGGGTTAAAACCATTATTGGGTAGTATATCGGGGTACCTAGCGCTATAAAAACCTGGCGGTGAACCTAAAAAAATAACTAGCTACCTAGCGACACTAGCAAAACTGATGCAGAGATCAGAAAAATGATCGCTTAGTGACACTGGCAAAAGGGGGTGAAAGGGTTAACTAGCTGCAATCAGGGGGTTAAAACCATTATTGGGTAGTATATCGGGGTACCTAGCGCTATAAAAACCTGGCGGTGAACCTAAAAAAATAACTAGCTACCTAGCGACACATGCAGCGATCAGAAAAATGATCGCTTAGTGACACTGGCAAAAGGGGGTGAAAGGGTTAACTAGCGGCAATCAGGGGGTTAAAAACATTATTGGGTAGTATATCGGGGTACCTAGCGATATAAAAACCTGGCGGTGAACCTAAAAAAATAACTAGCTACCTAGCGACACATGCAGCGATCAGAAAAATGATCGCTTAGTGACACTGGCAAAAGGGGGTGAAAGGGTTAACTCTAGGGGCAATCAGGGGGTTAAATCTTTATTGGGGGGTGATAGGGGGCTACCCTGGACCTAACACTAACTGTCCTGACAGTTTTTACTGTCACAACTGACACTGAATGCATTGATCAGTAAAGAAATGATCAATGCAATCAGTGACACTGTGACTGGGGGGGGGGAGGGGGGGGGGGGGGGGGGGATCGGGGGGCGATCGGGGGGGGGGGGTCGGGGGGGGTTTGTGTGCCTGTGTGTACCTACATGTCAGTGTAGTGTTGGTGCACACTTACTATTAGTCTTCTCCTCGTAGTCCGGTCAAAAAGACCGCCCCGAGGAGAATGACATCACTTCCTCCTTCCTGTGTAAACAATACACAGTGGGAGGAAGCTTCTCATTGGCCAGGAGCGATCCAGAGAGGGTGGCCGAAAACGAACGGCCATCCCCTCATCACGGAGCGCTCCTGGAGGGAACCGGACCGTCGTATCCAACGGGAGGGGGTCCGATGGGACCCCCCACCCGCTGGAAGGCAATCACGTACATCTACGTGATTGTGCCTGCCTGTGCCATTGTGCTGACGTACATTGGCAATACGGCGGTCCTGAAGTGGTTAATAGGATAATAATGAAGCTGCTTGTCTGGTGATACTGATGTAGTTATGCCAAACATATTTTAAAAGGCATTTGTTTTGTAATATCTGGAAATCGTGAATCAGGTGGCTCTTGAAAAATTAACTTCCTCTTTATACTCTCATAGTATGTCACTACGTTCGTGTTTGTCAAACGAGAATTTGCAGATAGTATGCTAAACAAAATCCTTCACACATGCTTTTGACAAAAATCAGACGCTCGGTCGTACAACAATCGAACGGTGTGTACGAGGCCTAATAGTTGTCCTCTGGACAGATTCTCCCACCTGAGCTGTGGATCTCTGCAGCTCCTCCAGATTTACCTCTTGGCTGCTGCTCTGATTAATGCTCTCCTTGATTGACCTGTCAGTTTAGGTGGACGGCCACGTCTTGGTTGGGTTGTAGTTGTGCCATACTCTTTCCATTTTCAGATGATGGATTGAACAGTGCTCCGTGAGATGTTCAAAGTTCTCCACAACTTTATCCCTGACCTGTCTGGTGTTTTCCTTGGCCTTCGTGATGCTGTTTGTTCTCTAAGGTTTTCTAACAAACCTCTGAGGGCTTCACAGAACAGCTGCATTTATACTGAGATTCAATTACACACATGTGGACTCTATTAACTAATTAGGTGACTTCCGAAGGCAATTGGTTCCACTAGATTTTAGTTAGGGGTATCAGAGTAAAGGGGGCTGAATACACTTTTCAGATATTAAATTGTAAAAAAACTAAAAACCATATAGCATTTCCCTTCCACTTCACAATTATGTGCCACTTTGTGTTGGTCTATCACATAAAATCCCAATAAAATAAATGTAAGTTTTTGGTTGTAACATGACAAAATGTGGAAAATTTCAAGGGGTATGAATACCTTTTAAAGGCACTGTACTTCCTGCAGGTTGCAAAGAGGAAATATGAAATACTTAAAATAATTAATTATTTTTTTCTTACAAATAAAAAGAAAAAAAGCCAAATGTTTTATTTTTTATGTCTGAACATAAGACGTTTTGGAGTAAACTTTTTTGTTATGTTTCTTGCATCTACTGAAGACAATGTCTTGAGCAGAAGTCATTCCTAATGTTATCCTGCTATCAGCTTGCTGCAGTGACCTCACACATGGCCGCACTTCAAATATCAATGATTACATATTCAGCTGTTGATATAGGTGCCAAATTGTTACCTCATGTTAACCAATAATGTTTGACTGGTGCTAATTGACCGTAGGTTGGTTTTATTTCAGGAATAAGGTTGGGCAAACAGTTCGGACCGAGCATGAGTTCGGGCCAAACATTGGCTGTTCAGAAGTTCTCCGAACAACCAAATTAAAAGGTCATTTGACCTTTTGTTCGGCCCGCCTAATGACCACAATGCACTCCACCGCCGCATTGAAAGCCCTGATTGGCTGAAGCAATAAAAGCTTCGCCCAGTCAGGGCATAGAGCACTGTCAGAGCCATGATTGGATGCTGTCATGATCATGGCTCATTGCTCTTAATCCCACCCACACTATAAAAGTATTCTTTCTATATCGGCCATTTGTAGTGTAATAGTAGCGTGGAGAGAGATAGAACAGGGCTCTGTTCAGTGCTATTAGACAGTTAGTGTGCTATAGTGTGCTATTCTGATTCTATTGTCAGTAAAATATTAGTTTAGTGTGCATCTAGAGATAGTTCAGTGAGAGTGTAGTGCGTCCTTTCATCTTTACATTAGTGTCAATGTAGGGATAGTTCAGTCATTGTGAGTGTATTGCGTCCACCATTCATCTTTATATTAGTGTGACTGTGTGTTTATATTAGTGTGACTGTAGGGATAGCTCAGTCAGTGTGAGTGTAGTGACAAAGTTTAACAAAGATTTTTCTGTGGATTACTGCAAGTTTAATGCTGTATATTTCATTGCGTTACTGCAAATTTAACGCCATATATTTCATTGCGTTACTGCAAGTTTAACGTCATACAGTTCTGTGTGTTACTGCAAGTTTAACGCTGTATATTTCATTGTGTTACTGCAAGTTTTACGCTTTATATTTCATTATGTTACTGCATGTTTAACACCATATATTTAATTACATTACTGCAAGTTTAATGCCATATAGTTCTGTGCATTACTGCAAGTTTTTTCATTGCGTTACGGCACCTACAGAGAAGGGAGAACCCTGGTACACAAATTGGCAGTCATACTCCCCCAGCTGCAGCATATTGCCAAGTTGTCTCCAGTGGTAATGAGGATGGAGGAGATAATGATGATGGGGTCACTGACTCGATTTGGGTGCCAAATAGAGCAGAGGAGGAAAGTGAGGATGGGGCACAACCCCAACAAGGCAGCCATCATGGATGAGTAGAGAGCAGCTTACCTATTCCATCACATTGTGGAGCTGTTATCTCCTAGCCCACTTCCCACAGCTCAGCTGTCTGGGCCTTTTTTAGTACATGTGCAGCTGATCACACTGTTGCTAATTGCAAACTTTGTCTCAAGCGCATCAAGCGCAACAAAAACTCCAACCACTTGGGTACCACGTGCTTGACAAGGCATTTAACCTCCCACCACTCATCCCATTGACAAAAGCACCTAAAAGCCACACAAAAGGGGCACAAATTTGTCCCTCTTCCCTACTCACCTCAGTCTGTCCCTGCTATACCTAATGACCTCTCAGCAGCCTCCACTGACAGGGATGACAGGTGAGCAAAGGGTGTTCCCAGGTATTTGCATCTGGCAAATTTTTCTGCCCCATCTGCTGCAGCAGAAAAAAAATACAGTCCCTGCCACCCACATGCCCAGCATTTACATGCAAGCTTGTCAAAGCTGCTGGCTCTACAACATCTGCCTTTCCACCTGGTGGATTCTGCCCACTTTTGTGAATTTGCAGAATGTGCTGTACCACAATGGCAGGTTCCCAGTCAATAATTCTTTTCATGTAAGGCCATTCCATCTCTCTACCATTACATGGAAGGCAATGTTTTGGCATCGTTGGGCAAGGCAGTCAGACTCAGCCGCAAAGTTCATGTTACTGCTGACACATGGACCAGCAAGCATGGACAGGGATGATATATTTAGTTCACAGCACACTTGGTAACTGGGAAGGATGCAGGACAGGGCTCAGTGCTGCAGCTTATTGTGCACCCACATCTCCATACAGCTGGTAATGATGCCAGATTTGTCAGCTCTACCCCCTCCTCCTCCTCCATGCCTTCCTCTGCTGAATTGTCCTATGAACCTCAAGTACCCCTAAGCATTCAAAGGGCTATTCAATGAGTCAGACTAAAAGGCAAAGGCTTTGAGGAAGAAGGTACTGCTTTTGAAACGCGTCAGTCAGCAGTGGTTCTGATGTCTTCCTCTCTGCTTTCTGGAGGCTGTCGGCTCTATGATTGATTGCCACATCCAAGTGGTCTTCACAAGCTTTTTATTCATCACATGTTTGTGAGTGGTATTTTACTGAATTTTTTTATTAATAAATTATCTTGGGATAATGCACAAGGCTAGTGTGCCCTTTTCTTTTAATCTGTGACTACTAGGATATCCCCTATCCAGGAGGGCAGCAAGGCCAAAGACACTATCCCTTGAGTCAGCAATCACCCGGCCATTACACTAATGTGCAAGAGTGTTTGTTTGCTATTACTAAAAGGTGCAATGCAGTACTTCAGCTGGTGTGTCTAGGGAACAGGAACCACACTAGAGCAGGGATTCAATAGGGTTTGTAATTTGCTTCCGAACTTTCCTGATCTTCGAAAGTTCTGGTGTGAACTGAACAGGGGGTCGTTCTGCCCATCACTATTCAGGAATATGAATAATGGTGTAAACACACATCTTAACCACTTGATGTCTGTCACATAGCAGATTTACTGCTGCAGGGTGGCTCTCTTGTGCAGGATCACACACACATATATATATATATATATATATATATATATATATATATATATATATATATATATATATTGTGATATTTGGGGGTTATTTAGCCTCTGTGTAGAGCACACCAGTGATCAGAGTCCATGCACTCTCCCAGCAGAACTTTGCTGGCTCTCTCCAACATGATATATTGGCGCTTTCTTAAGCCACTTTCCACGATCCTTATTAGACGTAGCCCATGGTACAGAGACAGCCCGACTGGCTTCCTCTGCATTGCTATGGGCAACCACTCTCATCCTCAGCCTTTGATCAGCCTCTCTCCTTGCATATAGCATGGGCTTCTCTCTGCTGGATCCTGTCTCATGCTGTGACACATTCACATCTTTCACAATAGCTACGGTTTTAACTGCAGCAGCGTTGCCAGGGGCAACAACACCCCTCTTCCAGTTATGGACATCCAGCCGCTCTCCCCTTGCACTGAGGATTGGCTTGCTTTCCTCTCTAGCTTGGTTAATTCCTGCCAGGTGCCGCTTGCACCAATCCACTGCAGATTCAAATGCTGGTGGACTCTCCATATTTGATGACACTCCACTACACAGAGCAACAACAGGAGTACTGTCTTTTTAACCACTTGCAGACCGGACCATTTTGCTGGTCAAAGACCAGACCACTTTTTGCGATTCGGCACTGCGTCGCTTTAACTGACAATTGCGCGGTCGTGCGACGTGGCTCCCAAACAAAATTGACGTCCTTTTTTTCCCACAAATAGAGCTTTCTTTTGGTGGTATTTGATCACCTCTGCGATTTTTATTTTTTTGCGCTATAAACAAAAATAGAGCGACAATTTTGAAAAAAACGCATTATTTTTTACTTTTTGTTATAATAAATACCCCCCAAAAATATATAAAAAAACATTTTTTTCCCTCAGTTTAGGCCGATACGTATTCTTCTACATATTTTTGGTAAAAAAAATCGCAATAAGCGATTATTGATTGGTTTGCGCAAAAGTTAAAGCGTTTACAAAATAGGGATAGTTTTATAGCATTTTTATTAATAATTTTTTATTATTTTTTTTTTTTACTAGTAATGGCGGCGATCTGCGATTTTTATTGTGACTGCGACATTGTGGGGGACCCATCGGACATTTTTGACACATTTTTGGGACCATTGTCATTTATACAGTAATCACTGCTATATAAATGCAGTGATTCCTGTGTAAATGACACTGGCAGTGAAAGGGTTAACCAGTGGGTGGCAGTGTAGGGGTTAAGTGTTCCTAGGGGTGTGTTACTAACTGTGGGGGGGTTGGGCTTTCATTTAGTGTACACTGATCTCTGCTCCAATCACATGGAGCAGAGATCAGCGTCACTAGTTGCTAGGCAGAATGGAGAAATGTTGTTTATACAGCATTTCCTCCATTCGGCCGCTCCGTGAGACGATCGCGGGGATGCCCGCGGCGATCGAGTCCGCGGGTCCCGCGACCGAACTCACGGGGGTCCCGACCAGCGCGGGAGCGCGCCGCCGCCGGCGTGCTCCCGATGGCAGGGCGGCATCGAATATTGGACGTACCTGTACGCCAATATGCCTGCCCGTGCCATTCTGTCGACGTACATCGTCGTGCGCTGGTCGGGAAGTGGTTAAGGGGCCTTTTCCTTCCAGGTACACCACCTGCTGCACACACTGCAGAGCACAGGCAGTTTCTGGCAATAGCTCACTGGTATATGCGAGGATCTTCAGTTATGCCCGCATTCTCCACCACTTGTGATATTTGGGGGTTATTTAGCCTCTGTGTAGAGCACACCAGTGATCAGAGTCCATGCCAGTTATGCCATTTAAGGGCTTGTTGGCCCACTTTTTTTAAAAGTAAAACAAAACAAGTCAAATAACAGGAGGGTTTCCTGCACAGGAGTTTCAGTTTTCCACATCAACAGTGTAATAATAAAACGAAAAATACCAAGCCACCTGGCTCTCCTCAGCAATACTGCCGTTCAGGCTTACACTTCAGCCCTCTTATCCCTATAACAGGGATGTCGTACAACTACTGTACCTCTTTTTCTGTTCTTTGCTGCTCAGCCCACAGCTTTGGGCCCTCTGATCATACCATGCAGACATGCATGCTTCTCCCTTGCTTGCCTGGACTCCTCGGGAGGGTGGAGCCCAGAACCATGGTCTTGGCTCTATTATAAGCCCAGGACCCACCTGTGTAATCATGCAGCCAGACTTCTGGCTGTTCCCAAAACCCGGTCCCAGGATTGGAGATTCCGTCATACCCATAACACTATGGAATCTCCGGGCTCCAGGTCCCAAACTGGATTTTTGAAAACAACGAGGAAACCGAAAAGCCAGTTTCCTCACAAACAAACAACTTTCCTGGAGCCCCTCAACCTGCCTGGTTGAGAACCCTGCATTCTTCTGCTGGTGGGGTACCATACTACCACCATATATATATATATATATATATACACATACATACAGTATCTCACAAAAGTGAGTACACCACTCACATTTTTGTAAATATTTTATTATATCTTTTCATGTGACAACACTGAAGAAATTACACTTTGCTACATTGTAAAGTAGTGAGTGAGTGTACAGCTTGTATAACAGTGTAAATTTGCTCTCCCCTTCAAAATAACACAACCCACAGCCATTAATGTCTAAGTGTAAATGTCCAAATTGGGCACAAAGTGTCAATATTTTGTGTGGCCACAATTATTTTCCAGCATTGCCTTAACCCTCTTGGGCATGGAGTTCACCAGAGCTTCACACGTTGCCACTGGAGTCCTCTTCCACTCCTCCATGACAACATCACAGAACTGGTGGATGTTAGAGAACTTGCGCTCCTCCAACTTCCTTTTGAGGATGCCCCACAGATGCTCAATAGGGTTTAGGTCTGGAGACATGCTTGGCCAGTCCATCACTTTTACCTTCAGCTTCTTTAGCAAGGCAGTGGTCATCTTGGAGGTGTGTTTGGGGTCGTGATCATGTTGGAATAATGCCCTGCAGTCCAGTCTCCAAAGAGAGGGAATCATGCTCTGCTCCATATGTCGCAGTATGTGTTGGCATTCATGGTTCCCTCAATAAGCTCCCCAGTGCTGGCAGCACTCATGCAACCCCAGACCATGACACTCCCACCACCATGCTTGTTTGTAGGCAAGACACACTTGTCTTTGTACTCCTCACCTGGTTGCCGCCACACATACTTGACACCATCGTAACCGAATAAGTTTATCTTGGTCTCATTAACCACTTCAATACCAGGCACTTAAACACCTTCCTGCCCAGACCAATTTTGAGATTTCAGCGCTGTTGCACTTTGAATGACAATTGCGCGGTCATGCTACACTGTACCCAAATGAAATTTGTATCATTTTTTTCCCACAAATAGAGCTTTCTTTTGGTGGTATTTGATCACCTCTACGGTTTTTATTTTTTGCTAAACAAATAAAAAAATACCGAAAATTTTGAAAAAAAAAATGTTTTTTTTTTGTTTCAGTTTCAAAACTTTGCAAATAAGTAAGTTTTCTCCTTCACTGATGGGCAGTGATGGGGTTACACTGATGGGCAATGATAAGGCGGCACTGATGGGCACCGATGAGGTGGCACCAATGAAGTGGCACTGATGAGGTGGCATTGATGGTCACCGATATGTGGCACTGATAGGCGGCACTGATGGGTGGCACTGATGGGCGACACGGATGGGCACTGATAGGTGGCACAAATTGGCACGGATTGGCATGGATGGGCATGGATAAGTGGCACAGGTGGGCATGGGTTAGGCGGCACAGGTGGGCATGGGTAGGCGGCACAGGTGGGCATGGGTAGGTGGCACAGGTGGGCATGGGTAGGCGGCACAGGTGGGCATGGGTAGGCGGCACAGGTGGGCATGGGTAGGCACTGATAGGCGGCACAGATGGGAACTGATAGGCGGCATTGCATTATAATATATTGCACTAATGGATGCCAATCAGTGCCAATCAATAATGCATGCCAATCAGTGATGCCCATTGTGGGCACTGATTGGCATCCATTATGGGCACTAATTGGCATCCATTGTGGCACTGACTAGAATCCCTGGTGGTCTAGGGTGGCATACCTTGTCCTTGGCATCCCTGGTGGTCTGGTGGCGTCCCTGGTGGTCCAGTGTGGGCATCCTCGGGGGGCTGTGCTGATAATCGATCAGCACAGACCCCCCCTGTCAGAGGAGCAGCCGATCGGCTCTCCTCTACTCGCGTCTGACAGACGCGAGTGAGGAAAAGCCGATCACCGGCTTTTCCTATTTACACTGTGATCAGCCGTGATTGGACACGGCTGATCACGTGGTAAAGAGTCTCCGTCGGAGACTCTTTACCGAGATCGTAGTTGCCGGGTGTCAGACTGACACCCCGCAACAACGATCGCCACGTTGCGCGCCCCCGGGGGCGCGCAGCGGCTCATAATCCTGATCACGTCATATGACGTCCGGTCAGGATTATGAAACCACTTTGCCGCTGTCCATTTGCTATAGGGCGGGCGGCAAGTGGTTAAACCACAGGATATGGTTCCAGTAATAACAGACTAATGTCCTTTGTTTGTCTTCAGCAAACTGTTTGCGTGCTTTCTTGTGTATCATCTTTAGAAGAGGCTTCCTTCTGGGACAGCCATGCAGACCAGTTTGATACAGCGTGCGGCATATGGTCTGAGCACTGACAGGCTGACCCCCAACTCCTTCAACCCTTGCAACATTGCTGGCAGCACTAATGCATCTATTTCCCAAAGACAACCTATGGATATGATGCTGAGCACATGCACTCAACTTTTTTGGTCAACCATGGCAAGGCCTGTTCTGAGTGGAACCTGTCCTGTTAAATCACTGTATGGCGACCGTGCTGCAGCTCAGTTTCAGGGTCTTGGCAATCTTCTTATAGCCTAGGCCCTTATTTATGTAGAGCAAGTATTCTTTTTTTTCAGATTCTCAGAGAGTTCTTTGCCATGAGGTGCCATGTTGAACTTCCAGTGACCAGTATGAGAGAGTGATAACACCAAATTTAAAACACCCGCTCCCTATTCACACCTGTGACCTTGTAACATGACACTGGGGAGGGAAAATGGCTAATTGGGCCCAATTTCCAAAATGTTCACTTAGGGGTGTACTCACTTCTGTTGCCAGCAGTTTAGACATTAATGGCTGTGTGTTAAGTTATTTTGAGGGGACAGCAAATGTACACTGTTATACAAGCTGTACACTCACTACTTTACATTGTAGCAAAGTGTAATCTCTTCAGTGTTATCACATGAAAAGATATAAGAAAATATTTACAAAAATGTGAGGGGTGACTAAGACAGATATGAATCACAAGAAAGTAATGGGTGATTATGGAGAAAGATGTGCTGACAAGTGCCCTAAAAAATGGAAAGGGAGGGAGGGTATCACGCACTGGAACCGATGTGGAGCATGGGCAAGTGGGCTACTTAAATACCCCCCGGGCTCCTCCCATAAATTCAGGCCACCATACTGACCTTCTTATTTATGGTTGTCTCTCTATGACCAAGACAGATATGGATCACATAAACACGTGACAAGACTTACAACATGAATAGTCCTGAAGTGTGCCTTGGTTGTCAAGAAAGGGGGGCAAAAATACTCAGAGTAACTCTTTATTGGCTCTGTCATTATTGAGCAAGCTTGGTGAAGGCCTGTGCCATCTCCACTTGAGAACTGACCAGGGGCAAGGCCCAAGTTGACTAGAAAGATCCCGATGTGCCTGATAAACTGGCTGCCACTCAGGGGACTGGTTGTAAAAGGCAACAATGGGCTACCATCTGATTGGCTGGGTAGATGGGACTGTAGTCAGTCGAGTACCGTTGCTGGGCACCAAGCGTTGTTAGTCTGAAAGAGGCTGATATCAACCCCAGGACCAGTTTATTGAGTTTTGGAGACTGCAAAATGAAGGATGTAATGCTTTTGAAAGCGAGTCAGGTGATGTCTGTACAGTATCTGATTGCCAGTGCTGTTAAAGGTGAATTCGCAAAGCCACAAAAAAACATATAAGGCCAAGTATATGGCCGCTTTGATGAATAGACTGGGCAAATCCCCAAACGGGGAATGTGTGAGAATTTTAGACATGTACCTAAAAATGGCACTTGTGATAGATAGGTATCTGCCGCTGGCTATGGGCTGGTGCTTCTGGATGCCACAGAGGAGGGATCTGACTGAATGGGCCGTGAACACCAATGGCTTTCCAGGGTCCTGTAAGGACAAAAAAATGCTGGACGCCAGCTAGGTATAGCCTGATGGTATTGTGAGAAAGACCCAGCTGCGTGTAGCTGTATGATGTAAAGGTTAGGACATGTCTAACGTCACCTGTCGCTGCTCCAGGGCAAGAGGCTAAAAACCTGCAGTAAGTGTTCCAAGAAGTGCTCTAGAGCTTCAGTGTGTTGTGGGCCAAGGAGTGTTTAATGGGTTCCATTGGCAAGGTGTGGCTTCAGTCCAACGTTAGGAATGAGAAAGGTGGGACAGGAGTAGTTGTTAGGTCGACTCCAGGTTTATGCTGGAAAAATAAAATAAAACTGAAACGAGACAGCGCATCTGCTGCGATATTACATTTGCGTGGAACATGCTTGCAGTGAACATTAACCACTTAAGGACCGCCGTATTGCCAATGTACGTCATTACAATGGCACAGGCAGGCACAAGCACGTACATGTACGTGCCTGCCTTCCAGCGGGTGGGGGGTCCGATCGGACCCCCTCCTGCTGGATACGGCGGTCCGTTTCCCTCCAGCAGCGATCCGTGATGAGGGGATGGCCGTCGGTTTCTGGCCACCCCCTCTCGATCGCTCCTGGCCAATGACGAACTTCCTCCCACTGTGTATTGTTTACACAGGAAGGAGGAAGTGATGTCATTGTCATCGGGGCGGTCTTTTTGACCGGACTACGAGGAGAAGACTAAAAGTAAGTGCACCAAAACACTACACTGACACATAGGTACACATAGGTACACAAACCCCCCCCCCGATCCCCCCCCCGTTCGCCCCCCGATCCCCCCCGCCCCCCCCCCCCCCAGTCACAGTGTCACTGATTGCATTGATCATTTCTTTATTGATCAATGCATTCAGTGTCAGTTGTAAAAGTAAAAACTGTCAGGGCAGTTAGTGTTAGGTCCAGGGTAGCCCCCTATCACCCCCAATAAAGATTTAACCCCCTGATTGCCCCTAGAGTTAACCCTTTCACCCCCTTTTGCCAGTGTCACTAAGCGATAATTTTTTTGATCGCTGCATCAGTGTCGCTAGTGTCACTAGGTAGCTAGTTATTTTTTTAGGTTCACCGCCAGGTTTTTATTTCGCTAGGTACCCCGATATACTACCCAATAATGGTTTTAACATCCTGATTGCCCCTAGTTAACCCTTTCACCCCCTTTTGCCAGTGTCACTAAGCGATCATTTTTCTGATCGCTGCATCAGTGTCGCTACTGTCGCTAGGTAGCTAGTTATTTTTTTAGGTTCACCGCCAGGTTTTTATAGCGCTAGGTACCCCGATATACTACCCAATAATGGTTTTAACCCCCTGATTGCCCCTAGTTAACCCTTTCACCAGCGATCACAGTATAAGTGTCACTGGTGACGCTGGTTAGCCAGTTAGTTATTTAGGTTCCCCGTCAGGTTTTTATATAGCGCCAGGGACCCCCATATACTACCTAATAAAAATTTGAACCCCCTGATTGCCCCTAGTTAACCCTTTCACCACTGATCACCGTATAAGTGTTATGGGTGACTCTGGTTAGTTTGCTTTTTATAGCATCAGGGCACCCACCATTTATTACCCAATAAAGGTTTAACCCCCTGATCACCCGGCGGGTGATATCAATTAGGTTTTAGGGTCAGGGTCTGCGTCGCCCCAGACAGCGCTAGGTGAGTGCCAGTACCGCTAACACCCACGCACAAAGCATACACCTCCCGTAGTATTATAGAATCTGAACAGATCAATATCTGATCTGATCAGATCTATACTAGCGTCCCCAGCAGTTCAGGGTTCCAAAAAAACGCATTGTTAGCGGGATCAGCCCAGATACCTGCTAGCACCTGCGTTTTGCCCCTTTGCCCAGCCTACCCAAGTGCAGTATCGATCGATCACTGTCACTTACAAAACACTAAACACATAACTGCAGCGATCGCAGAGTCAGGCCTGATCCCTGCGATCGCTAACAGTTTTTTTGGTAGCATTTTATATTTAAATCCGGAAGGCAGTGCTTGATTTTCGGGGTCCCGTACGTGGCTAGGCTCCCAAAAAGTCCCCCACATGTGGTATCCCCGTACTCGGGAGAAGCAGCAGAATTTATTTTGGGGTGTAATTTGATTTCTGCCCATAGCATGTGTGAGCAATATATCATTTAGTGACAACTTTGTGCAAAAAAAAAAAAGTTTGTAATATTCCCGCAACTTTTGGCAAAATATAAAATATTCCATGGACTCAACATGCCTCTCAGTAAATAGCTTGGGGTGTCTACTTTCCAAAATGGGGTCATTTTGGGGGGTTTTGTGCTATTTTGGCATTTTATGGCCTTCGAAACTGTGATAGGTAGTGAGGAGTTAAATCAAAAATTTGCACCCTTAGAAATCCTGAAGGTGGTGATTGGTTTTCGGGGTGCCGTGCGCGACTAGACTCCCAAAAAGTCCCACACATGTGGTATCCCCATACTCGGGAGAAGTAGCGGAATATATTTTGGGGTGCAATTCCACATATAACCATGGCATGTGTGAGCAATATATCATTTAGTGACAACTTTTTGTAAAAAAAAAAATTATTTTTATTTTTTGTCATTATTCAATCCCTTGGGACAAAAAAAAATATTCAATGGTCTCAACATGGCCCTCAGCAAATAGCTTGGGGTGTCTACTTTCCAAAATGGGGTCATTTGGGGGGGGTTTGTGCCATCTTGGCATTTTATGGCCTTCAAAACTGTGATAGGTAGTGATAGGTAGTGAGGAGTAAAATAAAAAATGTATGCCCTTAGAAATCCTGAAGGCGGTGCTTGGATTTTGGGGTCCCGTACGCGGCTAGGCTCCCAAAAAGTTCCACACATGTGGTATCCCCGTACTCAGAAGAAGCAGCAGAATGTATTTTGGGGTGTCATTTCACATATGCCCATAGCATGTGTGAGCAATATATCATTTAGTGACAACTTTGTGCAAAAAAAAAAAAAAGTTTGTAATATTCCCGCAACTTGTGGCAAAATATAAAATATTCCATGGACTCAACATGCCTCTCAGTAAATAGCTTGGGGTGTCTTCTTTCCAAAATGGGGTCATTTTGGGGGGTTTTGTGCTATTTTGGCATTTTATGGCCTTCGAAACTGTGATAGGTAGTGAGGAGTTAAATCAAAAATTTGCACCCTTAGAAATCCTGAAGGTGGTGATTGGTTTTCGGGGTGCCGTGCGCGACTAGACTCCCAAAAAGTCCCACACATGTGGTATCCCCATACTCGGGAGAAGTAGCGGAATATATTTTGGGGTGCAATTCCACATATAACCATGGCATGTGTGAGCAATATATCATTTAGTGACAACTTTTTGTAAAAAAAAAAAAATTATTTTTATTTTTTGTCATTATTCAATCCCTTGGGACAAAAAAAAATATTCAATGGTCTCAACATGGCCCTCAGCAAATAGCTTGGGGTGTCTACTTTCCAAAATGGTGTCATTTGGGGGGGTTTTGTGCCATCTTGGCATTTTATGGCCTTCAAAACTGTGATAGGTAGTGATAGGTAGTGAGGAGTAAAATAAAAAATGTATGCCCTTAGAAATCCTGAAGGCGGTGCTTGGATTTTGGGGTCCCATACGCGGCTAGGCTCCCAAAAAGTCCCACACATGTGGTATCCCCGTACTCAGAAGAAGCAGCAGAATGTATTTTGGGGTGTCATTTCACATATGCCCATAGCATGTGTGAGCAATATATCATTTAGTGACAACTTTGTGCAAAAAAAAAAAAAGTGTGTAATATTCCTGCAACTTGTGGCAAAATATAAAATATTCCATGGACTCAACATGCCTCTCAGTAAATAGCTTGGGGTGTCTTCTTTCCAAAATGGGGTCATTTTGGGGGGTTTTGTGCTATTTTGGCATTTTATGGCCTTCGAAACTGTGATAGGTAGTGAGGAGTTAAATCAAAAATTTGCACCCTTAGAAATCCTGAAGGTGGTGATTGGTTTTCGGGGTGCCGTGCGCGACTAGACTCCCAAAAAGTCCCACACATGTGGTATCCCCATACTCGGGAGAAGTAGCGGAATATATTTTGGGGTGCAATTCCACATATAACCATGGCATGTGTGAGCAATATATCATTTAGTGACAACTTTTTTTTTTGTCATTATTCAATCCCTTAGGACAAAAAAAATAAATATTCAATGGGCTCAACATACCCATCAGCAATTTCCTTGGGGTGTCTACTTTCCAAAATGGGGTCATTTGGGGGGGGGTTTGTACTGCCCTGCCATTTTAGCACCTCAAGAAATGAGATAGGCAGTCATAAATTAAAAGCTGTGTAAATTCCAGAAAATGTACTCTAGTTTGTAGACGCTATAACTTTTGCGCAAACCAAAAAATATACGCTTATTGACATTTTTTTTACTAAAGACATGTGGCTGAATAAATTTTGCCCTCAATGTATGACTAAAATTTAGTTTATTCGATTTTTCTTATAACAAAAAGAAGAAAATATCTTTTTTTTTCAAAATTTTCGCTCTTTTTCCATTTATATCACAAAAAAAAATAATCGCAAAGGCAATCAAATACCATCATAAGAAAGCTCTATTTGTGGGAAGAAAAGGACGCAAATTTCGTTTGGGTGCAATATTGCATGACCGCGCAATTACCAGTTAAAGCAGCGCAGTGCGAAATTGGAAAAAGACCTCTGGTCCTTAAGGTGTTTATTGGTCCGGGGCTGAAGTGGTTAAACTGATGATGGAGTAACAACTGCACCAGCCTGTGCAGCAAGGACATTATGGGTAGCAATTTGGACCTGCCTTTATTGATGATGTTGGTCGTGGCCAGATTATCTGTAGCGAAGACCACCGTTTGTCCTGACCAGGTGTGGCCCCAGACCTCGGCAGCTGCCACGATGGGATACAGCTTGAACAGTGATGAAGACTGAGTGAAACCAGGGATTAAGAGGATTTCTGGGGGCCAAGGTTTGGCAAACCCCTTCACTCTTCTCACTTTTACTCTCACTGCTTTTTTTGTTTTCACTACTTGATTTCATAACACACCTCAGTTTCCCAGCCCTCCTTCTTTGATTAGACATCTCCTGTGTTACGGGCGGGGTCAGCCGATGCCATTAGTTTCCATGACATCGGCGATCCCAGCAACGTCTTCTGTTTCTCAGCTACCGCCGGTACAATGCGTGTTCGCGATCGGTGGTGGCTGTTGCAAACATAGGTATGTTATGGAACCTTAACGTCCCCAGTTGCCATGGAAACCGCCGCTGCATCGCGCAAGCGCGGTCCATGATTATTGCTGCAATCTGCCCCACAACCTCCGATTCTGCTGATCGATGCGCTGGTGCCGATCCATTGCTGGATCATGCGCTGCATCCTGATGTTTTCCAACAGCTAGTGTGTCCCCACAGCGATTGGGGACCAACGCCTTAATACTGTTAAAAAAGGTACTTCTATGTCACTTTCATTATGTCCTCTCTGTTAACCCTTGCTCTGGTTATATATTTTTTGTGATTTGTGCTTATGTATTTTAAACATTTATCTGTTTTGGCGGGATTTGTGACGTCAAATCAGTCGGGGGGGTGGGAGGAGCTTCGGTTTTTCTCCTTTTTTCCTCTTTTCTGATTGGTTGATGGCTTTTTAAATAATTTTCACTGTCACCCCACACTTACCACATGCTTGACGAAGGGGTCCTGCGTGGCTCAGAAACGTTGCACTATCCTTGTTTTGTGATCATGCAATAAATCATCCATTTGGACGCTATCTATGTC
This sequence comes from Lithobates pipiens, assembly GCF_037356315.1. Classification (NCBI taxonomy): domain Eukaryota; kingdom Metazoa; phylum Chordata; class Amphibia; order Anura; family Ranidae; genus Lithobates; species Lithobates pipiens. Next base: position 143,618,622 of record NW_027507758.1, on the reverse strand, counting down.
GTTCCATGGTGTGCAGGTTGGCCTGCATGGCACGCATGTCTGGAGTGATGCCTAAGAAAGTGATGGAGTGTGCCAGGCCTTCCACTTTATGCTCGGCTATGGGTATGTTGAGGTTGTTACACACCACTCTTAAGTTGTCTAAGTCTACCGGGTGTATGCCTAGTTGTTCGATGAGCAGAAAATCACTGAGGTAGTAGATGACCGTCTCACAATGGGCCTGGTGTGATAGGATCCATGTAAGGGACTGAGCATTGAACAGCCACGGGCTGCTCTTGGACCCGAAGGTCAACTTTGTGGCAAAGTAATAGGAATCCCTCCATTTAATGCCGTGCCACCGCCAGAGGGATGGCTTGATAGGCAGAAGCTTGAATGCATCTGAGATGTCTGCTTTGGACAGCCAGGTGCCAGGACCATCTTAATAATGGCCTGGGTGAGCAAGTCAACTGAAGCATATTTGAGGGAGAATTCCTCAGAAGGAATCAGGGAATTTAGGCTCGGGGTGTGAGAAGAATGAGACGCAGACAAATCGTACACTAAGCGGAGATTATTTGAGAACTTGCCCTTGACAAACCCAATAGAGCTCACTATCCAGGTCAGAAAAGGTGACTGTGGGAAGGGGCCGGTGATGAAATCTCTGTCTAGTTCCGCCTGTAGCAGCGAGTCTATGGTCTTTTCATCGGTAGCCACTGACTGGAGGTTCTAGCATTCCTGAGTGGAGTGGGGTAGAGTCATGAGGCCAGCGTGGAATCCTGCTGTGAAGCCGTGTACCAGGAATACGGCCAGTGAAGTGGTGGGGTGTGTGGAGAGGTAGAATCCCAACCAATTGACCTCTATCCGGCCTCGTCATGACTTGTTCAACTGCTTCAAGTGACACATGACCTTCAGGTGTGCCTTATGGCATGCTGTACAAATATGGTGCACTGGTTATGGAAGCATACGCCATAATTAAAGTTGTTGCATATGGCCACGCCCCCTACTGATAAGATAGGCCATCCTAGTTTGTCCAGCTGCCGCAGTTGTGCGGGGGCTGGCAAGCCCTGAATGGAGCCGGAGGTGGAAGGGGGTAGAAGGGGCGCTTTGTGGCTGCATCGGAGCACCGTTTTGCTGTGTGGGTAGAGGACTGGCAGACAGTACAACTGACTGAGCCTGACTGCTGCTTTGGCCGAGAACGACTGATGATAATCGTAAAAGGCATATCCTCCTTACTTATATCAGTGACTGTGTGCAGATATAAGCCCAGCTCTTCCCTCCTACTGGGGGTGGCTGAGCAAACAACATCTCTAAACTTCCAGAACGAGGGCCAGAACAAACTCAGTGACCATTAGCTTCCAGTTGAGCCTGGTGTCTTTCCACTTGACGACCACTGAAACGTACCCCCAGGTGTACGATTTATTATCAGCCAAGCTGTGCACTGAAATAAGAAGGGACGCCAGATTTATGTCCTTGCCCTCCAAGATGTCATTCCTGATGCCGGCTGGGACAAGGTGAGCAGAGAGGATGTTAGGTGTGGTCCATGGCCTACCTGAAGGAGGAGATGCCAGCACCAGGACTGCGACTGGGTCGGGGGGTCATGGGTGGGCGCACCTCCAGAGGTGTCACTCTGGTCTGAACATCAGAAACTGCTGCAGATAGGGAGGATACCATGGAGTCCAGCTGGGAAATTGCCCCACAGATGGACTGCAGGGATGCCTGTTGGGCACTGGGCCATGCAGTGGCTGGCGGAAGCGAAGAGAAGCCTGAAGAGCTCTTCCTTCCTGGCCTTAGTGAGGTAGGGAATGCCCTTGCCTCTCAGCTCTGCTGTGAGCTTGGGGATGGTCCATCCCCTGAGGTACTGCATGCTGTTGCTCTCTGAGCCCATGGAGGGTGACAGAGGGGTGGGTGTGAAGTCATCACTGCAGGCCTGCGACATGGCTCTGGCTATAAAACAAAACAAGGGGTGTGCATGTGTTAAGAAGAGGCGTAGCAGTAGGATAGTGAGCAGAGTGGAATAACGAAACTCATATAAGAAGGGAAAGGAGAAATACAGGGCAAGAAATGACAGGCACAGGGAGGAGAAGAAAAGAAAAGAAGAACAGAAGGCAGTGACAGAAGACCGGGCCACCGCTTGTAAAAGAGCTAGAAGAAGGCACGGAGGCCCGGCAAGAAGAACCAAAGAGAGGGACAAGACCCCCCCGAAGAGGAGGACAAGACCCCCGAAGTCGGAAGAAAAGAACGGCGACGAATGAAGAAAGCCGCTAGTAAAAGAGCTAGCAAAAGAGCAGAAGATAGCGGAGGAGTCCGGCGAGAAGACCCCCGAAGACGGAAGCAGACCCCAGGAGCTGTGCAATAAACTATTTTAACCCGTGATTTTTTTACATTTTTTTCACAGGTGAATGGGTAGGGGTACATTGTACCCCATACTCATTCACATAGGGTGGGGGGCCTTATTAAAGGGGACTCACGGATTCTGATAAGCCCCCCGCCCACAGACCCCGACAACCAACGGCCAGGGTTGTCGAGAAGAGGCCCTTGTCCTTATCAACATGGGGACAAGGTGCTTTGGGATGGGGGCCAGCGGCGCTTCCTTCGCTAGTCCCGGCTACCTGGAGCCGCGCTCAAAATTAACAGACTTTTCTCCGTGCGGGACAAGTCCGTTCATTTCAAAAGTACGGCGGACTAGCACACACACGGCCGTATTGTCCGCCAGACTGCGAGCCTGGCGGACCTATTTTGGTGCAAAACGACTTTCTTAGTACGCCGGACTTTTTGGTAAAAGAAGACCGTCGGAGCCCACACACGGGGGGATTTTTCTACCGGATTGTTTGATCGTGTGTACGCGGTATTAGAGACCTTTCGCCCTTCGAAAACAGAGTGTATGGCCAAGACACGTGACAGTAACTAATGCCTGATGAGCATGTCAAATTGTGTATGTGAAGTAAACGTATACTGAAAGGGTGCTGTAGAATAATGTGAGAAAGTAACCCATGAACTACACACTTGACAGGCGCCCTAGTAGCAAGGTCCTGGTAAAGATCGAAACTATGTTGTATGGAAAACCTGTAGTGAGGGTGACATAAGTATAACATATATATATTCCTTTTACCTGAAACAAATTGTCCCACCTCTGGTATGCGACTGGCCCTGGTGAAGATGCAATCCCTATGTTTTTTGTTTTTTTACCTGGGGAGATAATGTCCAATTATAGTAATTGTAATTGTAGTTGTGCTTTATGATGTGAGAAAATGAATCAGATATGAATCATAGTACCGCAGTGCAGACTGTAACGGTTAGGGAAAAATTGACCTGATACGAATCAGTTATACTAGGGTAGGACATGAACCGATACGAATCATTGTGTGTAGTGCAAGCAGGGGATGCCCATCCATTAAGGACGCATGGGTGCCGGGGTATTTTTTTTTTTTTTGAAGCACCTGATTAGAGCCATAGGCTCTAATAGGCTTCAAGTAAGGTGGACTCACCCAGGTGTGTTAGAAAAGCAAATGATTATTTGCTTTTCTAACACTAAACCGCCTCTCCGCTACTCAGGAAGCGCGGGTCTAATACCCATTATCTGATTGGCCCAAAGCACAGACAATCCTATTGGACGCCTAGCAGAAGGGAAGAAGAGACACACGGGAATCATGGAGGACACAGGAGCCGTCACCTGACCTACTGCCCGTCCCGCAGATCGCCGCCGTCACCCGCTGCCTGACCCGCCACCAAGATGGGCTGCCAGTCAGACAGCGAGTGAGCAGGTGGGCAGGGCAGGTGGGGGTCACAGTGAGGCTGCATTTGATGGGGCACAGTGGCTGCATATGATGGGTACAGTGGTTGCATTTGATGAGTCACAGTGAGGCTGCATTTGATGGGGCACAGTGGCTGCAATTGATGGCACAGTGGCTGCATTTGATGGGCACAGTGGCTGCATTTGATTGGCACAGTGAGACTGCAATTGATGGGGTTTTTGTTTCAGTATTTTTCAGTTTGTTTGTGCCCCCCCCCCCCCAAAAAAAAATTTTGAGCACCAGCCGCCACTGAGTGCAAGCGATATGAATCGTTGTACCACTGATACTACTAGATTTGAATCGGAATATGGTGTACAAAATGGATCCGATACAAATCGGTTGTGGGGTGGAACAGTAGTTTTGGGTAAATGACCTAGCAGGGTAAATAAGGTAGACCGACGCGAATGGTAGGTAAGAAAAAAGACACAAACTATTGCGAATCGTCTGATGCAAAATCGTTGTGCTGCCAATGCGACTAGGTTCGAATCAGATTGTAGTGGGTGTGTAATGAATCCGAAACAAATCGGGAGAAGCATGGCGGTGCATGACGCACATGGAAATAACTTTGGGTTTGGCATGTAGATGGGATAAGTACAGCGTTCAAACGATTCATAAGTTCTGCTGCAGGAACTGAACATACAAAATGGGGGACACAACGAATGGCTACAATTTCATCATGACACAAAAACATAGTTACGAATCTTACCTGTGGCAGTGAGCAAGACTTGATCAAAAAACATGAATAAAGCAACCGCAACACACTGAAATTCAGGCCACCATACTGATCTTCATATATATACTGTCTCTCACAAAAGATGATTACACCCCTCACATGTTTGTAAATATTTTATTCTATCTTTTCATGTGACAAAGAAATGGCACTTTGCTACAATGTAAAGTAGTGAGTGTACAGCTTGTATAACAGTGTAAATTTGCTGTCCTCTCAAAATAACTCAACACAGCCATTAATGTCTAAACTGCTGGCAACAAAAGTGAGTACACCTCTAAGTGAAAATGTCCAAATTGGGCCCAATTAGCCATTTTCCCTCCCCAGTGTCATGTGACTTTTAATGGCCCTTACACACGATCGGAATTCCCGCCAGCAAAAAATTGAGAGCAGGTTCTCTATTTTTCGGTCAGAAAAAGTTCCTATCCGAAAATGTGTTCGTCTGTATGCAATTCGGACACGCAAAAACTGGCGCATGCTCGGAATCGAGACGGAAGCGCTCAGTCTGGTAAAACTACCGTTCGTAATGGAGATAGCACATTGGTCACGCTGTAATCTTTTTAATAGTTTAATGCAGCGCATTCTCTTCTTCTTTATAATGCTAGAAGAATGAAGTTGTTTTGCTGCTCATATTCACACAGAGTTCTCACAAACTTATTTCTTTATTATTTCTCGTGATCTCCTGAATAATCGTTTTTGTTTTTCAAGCCAGATCTCTATTAGAATTTTTTTTATTGTCATCTTTTTTTTTTTTTTTATCAAGAACTCCTTTTTTTTGATTATGTTTAAATTATTTTCTAGTGATCTCCATCATTTTGTGTGTCAAGTTTCCACAACAACATTATTATCTTGTATTTTCTAACCTCAAGGAGGTTGGTTGGTGTCCTTTGTGAATTAGATACTGTATTTTTGAAATGTACCTGCCTACTCATAAAAAAACTGTCCTATTTGAAGAAAAACACATACCGGTAGCCAAGTATTTTCATATCAAAAAATCTCCATTTATTGTGGCTCATAACAAAATAAAGAGGACGGCAATGCTGGAGAAACTGTTTGAATTTGCAAAGCCTTTGTACCCCAGGGCACACATCAACTCTTTGTAACTAAAAATTGGTAGCCTGAGAAGTCCATAGAATAGGGAGCACAATCTGGTCCAGGACTCCCAGAGATCAGGTACAGCAGCAGATGACATATATGTCCCCAGTCTGTGGTACTATCACAGCCTGTGTCTTCTGTCAGACCAGACTGAACCCAGGCCATCCCTTTCTTGTCTTCCCTGCAGCCTTCCCTCCATGCTTCACTGCAGCCTTCCTTGGAGGCTGTGGCTCTGGAGGTGGGCTTGTGACAGGAGGAGGAGGAGGATGGGCGAGCGCACATAAGTGCATGTTATCACTCATTTGGCCCCTCAACCTCTTCTGAAGGGCCTGAAAAATAATATTCTCACACATGAGTCATTGACCCTCCTTTATTTGCTGCAATTTTGCAGCTACATAGCAGCCATAGGCCTCTTCAGCCTCAGGGGGTGCTTTCAGGGCCACATTGGCGTCCTTAATGAGGCCAAGTGCTGCCTCCTCCACATTACTCCCCTTCCTGGCCCTTTTTGTTGTAAGGCGGAGGGGAGGCACCTGAGATTGGGTGAGGCTACTGGGCCTGGCCACTTCCTGGTTGACACTTACCCCCACCTCCTGTCTGCCATATTTCAGAGCCTCGTCCTGGCCGAGGTCTTCCTGTGTATGAAAAAGGGACATAGTTTTAGTTTTTGGTTCATCAATCACACACAATTTTCAGCTCATGACTGTTGCAAATTGAATGTTAATAAATAGAAAAGACTATCATTCTGACCCCAGCATTTTTCATTCTTGTCACAATCTTTGTTGGCCTACTACTGTCTATCGATATGTAAGACACTTTGTTAAATCATTCATTTATTATCAATAATAACATCTAGTTAACAATAATAATTTTCGGACAATAAATATTTAAAAAAATACTATACTTGGCTCCAGCTGGGCTGCTCAACTTCTTCCAGGATGGAAGGCCCAGGTTGGTGCTCGGAAGCCTCCGCTGGGTTTGAGGGAAAAGGTGGTTGGAAATGTAGAAAGTGATTCCCTGGCTTCAATCTGGTGTTCCAGAATAGAGATGGCCGAACGGTTCGCCCGGCAGTCGTTTCGCGGCAAATTTCAGCTGTTCGCCGTCCGCCCGATCGGCGGGCTATTGCCGCCGTTCGCCTGGCGGACTTCCGTGTTTACTGTGTAAAAGAACTTTGACCTATGATGACACATCCATCATGGGGTACAGGACAGCCAATTGAGACATTACAGCACATGGACACTTGGACATTCCCCCTAACTTATAAATAGACCCGATCCGGCGGACATATTACATTCTTTCTTCTGTCACTATAGGGAGAGGTTGCTGTGTGGAGCAGGGAGAGACTGCAGTGACCCAAATCGCTAGCTATTTGGTCTACAAAAGTTCTTTTCAGGACTGGTTTAGGTGTTAGGTGTAGTTCGGGATATAGGTTTGAGGCACTGCTGTGCTACTGATTTTTGCAGCAGCCTGTCTTTTGTCAGTGTAGAGAGAGGGACAGGACGCTGTGTGCTCCAGGGACAGTCAGGTTAATCATTAGCTGTTACTAGTAGGTCCACAAAAGTGCTATTCAAGTTATTGTTCCAGCAGCCTCTGTTTTGTCAGTTTAAATAGGGACAGGCAGGAAGCTGTGTGTGAGGCAGTGAGGGACAGTCAGTTTAATCAGTAGCTGTTTCTATTAGGTCCACAAAGGTTCTTTTCAGGACTGGTATGGTAATAGGTTTGTACACGTATAATATTCTTTCTTCCAAATATAGAAAGAATAGTATACTTGACTGCTGCCCTTCTGCTGCAGTAGTCCTTTATGAGTATAGGGACTGAGGTACAGTCTGCTAATCATTCACAACCTACTTGTTCCACAAAGGTCCTTATAAGGACTGGTAAGGTATAAGGTACTACAGTACATAGGGTTGGGTGAGGCACAGTCTGCTATTTCTTAAGGACTGGTATAGGTCCACAATACATAGGGTTGAGGTGCACTACTGCTGACTGCTGCCCTTCTGCTGCAGTAGTCCTTTATTAGTATAGGGACTGAGGTACAGTCTGCTAATCATTTACAACCTACTTGTTCCACAAAGGTCCTTATAAGGACTGGTAAGGTATAGGGTACTACAGTACATAGGGTTGGGTGAGGTACAGTCTGCTATTCCTTAAGGACTGGTATAGGTCCACAATACATAGGGTTGAGGTGCACAACTGCTGACTGCTGCCCTTCTGCTGCAGTAGTCCTTTATCAGTATAGGGACTGAGGTACAGTCTTCTAATCAGTCACAACCTACTTGTTCCACAAAGGTCCTTATAAGGACTGGTAAGGTATAGGGTACTACAGTACATAGGGTTGAGTGAGGTACAGTCTGCTATTCCTTAAGGACTGGTATAGGTCCACAATACATAGGGTTGAGGTACACTACTGCTGACTGCTGCCCTATACTGCAGCAGTCCTTTATCAGTATAGGGACTGAGAGTTTTGTCACAGGGTCATTTAAAAAATGACAGGCAGAGGAAGAGGCAGGCCCTTCCGCAGGGGTGGTAGGGGTAGGGCAGGAGCAACAGGCTTGAGCCAAAGTGGGAAGTTGCAGAAGGTGCGTTCAATTTCTTTAAAGGACGCACCAGACTTGGTTGAGTGGCTCACTCAGCCTTACTCTTCTGCACCCTCCTCATCCTCTAGATCTGCACCCTCTTCTTCACTCTCTGCTATGTGCACCCCCAAAGACACTACCACCAACAACACCACCACCACCACATACCTTCCGCTTGAGTCACAGGAATTATTTTCCGATCCATATCAAGACATTTCTGATGCGCAGCCACTCTTGGCATTGGATCAGGAAGAGGAGGCAGCAAGAACCGCCACTCAGCAGTCTGACGACAGTACCCAGATCAGCCCGAGGAGGAGGTTGGTCCCCGGTGTTGCTGCCTACTCCGAGATCTCTACTTAAAGCGGTGGGGAAGGTGACGTCGATGATGACATGTCTAGTGATGTCACGTGGGTGCCCACAAGAGAGGAAGAGGAGGGGATTTCAGAGGGAGCTATGGACCAGCAGATGTGGAGGAGAAGCAGGAATAACTTAGATTGCACAGGAGGGACAAAGCAGACTGCTAATGTATCAGGAGCGAGTCATCGACCATGTACGGTCCCATCTGGCGCTCCCAGGACACCGGCACATGGCTCCGCAGTGTGGGCTTTTTTTAACGTGTCCGCTGCTGACAATAGCGTTGCCATCTACAATCTTTGCAGTCAACGCATTAGTCGCAGTAAGCCCAACACTCACCTAGGGACGACCGCCTTAAGAAGGCACAAGAGCAGCCATCACCGAGCCCAGTGGGAGCAACGGAACACACAAAGCCACACTCCAGGCTCTCACCGTCCAGCCTCGTCTTCTACTTCTCCTTCTCCTCTCTCCTCACAATTGTCCTCCACTCCACCTTCCATCACGCCAAGCTCACGTTTTTCTGTAAAAAGGCAGGCTTCTGTGGGCCTAATGTTCGAGCGTAAAAAAAATGATGACGCCGGATAATCTTCTTGCCAAACGGTTGACGGCTGGCTTGTTAGAACTCATAGCCCGCCAACTACTGCCATACAAACTGGTGGACTTGGAGGCCTTTCGCAAATTTGTGGCCATTGGAACACCACAATGGAAGGTCCTAGGAAGGAAGTATTTCTCAGAGAAGGGCATCCCAGAGCTATATGGCCATGTTCAGCGGCAAGTGAATGTATCTCTGGCACACAGTGTCAGTGCCAAGATACGTCTGACCACAGACACGTGGTCTAGCAAACACGGGCAGGGAAGGTATATCACTTTTACTGCCCACTGGGTGAACCTTCTGACGGCCGTCAAGCATGTAACCCGTGGCACCCGTGTAGATTTGGTTTTACCGCCACGGATTGCATGCAGGCCTGGCTCTTCTTCTCCTCTTCCTCCTCCTACTCCATCCTCCTCCCTCTCCTCCTCGGCTGACTCCTCCTTTTCCGCTGCTAGCGTCTCTTCCGCTGCGCCGCCCAAGCTCCCCAGAACCTATTCGACATGCCAGGTGAGACGTTGCCATGCCGTGCTGCGTCTGTTGTGCCTGGAAGCCAAGAGCCACACTGGCCCGACACTCCTTTCAGCTTTGCGTTCACAGGCAGATCAGTGGCTAACACCGCTCAATTTGACAGTTGGTAAAGTGGTGTGTAACAACGGTGCCAATCTGCTTAGCATTGAAACAGGGCAAAATGACGCGTTGAAACAGGGCAAAATGATGCACGTGCCATGCATGGCACACGTCTTAAACTTGGTCGTGCAGCGATTCGTTGTCAAATATCCTGGGGTCCAGGACATCTTGCGGCAGGCAAGGAAAATCTCGGCCCATTTCAGAAGATCGTACACGGCCATGGCTCGCCTTGCTGACATTCAGCGGCGACACAATCTGCCTGTCAGACATTTTATTTGCGATTGCCCGACGCAATGGAACTCAACCTTCTATATGCTTGATAGGCTGCTCCAGCAGAAACGTGCAGTTAACGTCTACCTGTATGAACGCTGCGGCAGAACAGGTTCTGGGGAGCTGGTTTTTTTTTCACCACGCCAGTGGCTGCTCATGTGCGATGCATGCAGACTTCTGCGCCCATTTGAGGAGATCACCAAACTGGTCAGTCGCAGCCATGGCGCCATCAGTGACATGGTACCTTATGCCTTCTTTATGGAGCGTGCATTGCGTCGTGTCATTGATCAAGCTGTGGAGGAGTAGAAGCGGGAAGATGAGGAAGTCGCAATGCTGGATGAATTCCCAGGGGGGGGCTACTCTATCTGAGACAAGTGAACAACAGGAGTCTGAAGAGGAGTCAGAGGAGAATGGTGCCGGGGCGGATGAGGAGGAGCAAGAAGAGCATGCTTTAAACCTTTCTGGGATCCCTGTTGTTGTGCGTGGATGGGGAGAGGAGAATGAAGAGGACGGCATTATTCTGGATGATGAGCAGGAGCCAATCCACCACACTGCTTCCAGTTTAGTGCAAATGGGGGCCTTCATGCTCCAGTGTTTTATTAGGGACCCCCGTATAAAAAGCATAAGGGTCAAGGACCAGTACTGGGTGGCAACGTACTTAGACCCCCGGTACAAACACAAAATGGTGGAAATGTTACCGCCGTCACAGAGGGCTGTCAGAATGGAGCACTTCCAGGCCTTGCTTCGAGAAATGCTGCATTCTGCTTTTGCGTGCGCTAGCAGAGGAGCAATTCCCACTCCCAGAGAAGGAGTTGCGGGTACCAATCCAACAGCGCCTGCAAGAAGAGGCCGGTTTGAAGATGTGTTGGTGACTTCTGATATGAGGTCATTCTTTCAGCCGACCCATCAACAGGTGTCATCCGGATCCAGCATCAGGGACCGCCTAGACCGCCAGGTGTCCGACTACATCGGGTTAACGGCCGATGTGGACGCTCTGAGGAGTGATGAACCCCTGGACTACTGGGTGGGCAGGCTTGACCTCTGGCCAGAGCTTGCCCAATTTGCAATCGAACTGTTGGCTTGCCCCTCGTCCAGTGTCCTGTCCGAAAGGACGTTCAGTGCAGCAGGGGGGATCGTGACCGATAAGCGTACTCGCCTAGCTCACGACAGTGTTAACTACCTCACATTTCTAAAAATGAATGAGGCATGGATCTCGGAGGCCAGTAGACCATGTATATGTCTATAAACGATGTAGACCAGTAGACCATGTATATGTCTATAAACGATTTTTTTAATGGAGCACACAGACCTTCTTTCTTCATTTGGCTCACTTCTTTGTCCAAAAAAAGCACACCGTAATTTATGCCCGTACCCTCCTGTTTGAAGAGGTTGAGCGGTGTCATATTTCTACTGGGGCTGCTTATTATGAGGGGCTCCCACCATCCCTGTGCTGTGCTGACTTCCTCCTGGCGCTGCTTATTATGAGGGGCTCCCACCATCCCTGTGCTGTGCTGACTTCCTCCTGGGGCTGTACCTCTGCTGTGCATATTATGAGGGGCTCCCACCATCCCTGTGCTATGCTCATTATGAGGGGCTCCCACCATCCCTGTGCTATGCTCATTATGAGGGACTCCCACCATCCCTGTGCTATGCTCATTATGAGGGGCTCCCACCATCCCTGGGCTGTGCTAACTTCCTCCTGGGGCTGCTTATTATGAGGGGCTCCCACCATCCCTGTGCTGTGCTGACTTCCTCCTGGGGCTGCTTATTATGAGGGGCTCCCACCATCCCTGTGCTATGCTGACATCCTCCTGGGGCTGCTTATTATGAGGGGCTCCCACCATCCCTGTGCTGTGTTGACTTCCTCCTGGGGCTGTACCTCTGCTGTGCATATTATGAGGGGCTCCCACCATCCCTGTGCTATGCTGACTTCCTCCTGGGGCTGCTTATGGTGCAGGTGTCAGTGCTGTATATCACGGTGCTGGTGTGAGTGCTTTATGTCACGCTGCTGATGTCAGTGCTCTCTATCACGGTGCTGTGTCAGTGCTGTATATCACGGTGCTGGTGTCAGTGCTTTATGTCACGCTGCTGATGTCAGTGCTCTCTATCACAGTGCTGGTGTCAGATAACTCTATCATGGTGCAGGTGTATTTGCTGTATGTCACGCTGCTGATGTCAGTGCTCTCTATCACGGTGCTGGTGTCAGTGCTGTATATCACGGTGCTGGTGTGAGTGCTTTATGTCACGCTGCTGATGTCAGTGCTCTCTATCATGGTGCTGTGTCAGTGTTGTATATCACGGTGCTTGTGTGAGTGCTTTATGTCACGCTGCTGATGTCAGTGCTCTCTCTCACAGTGCTGGTGTCAGATAACTCTATCACGGTGCAGGTGTCATTGCTGTATGTCACGCTGCTGATGTCAGTGCTCTCTATCACGGTGCTGGTGTCAGTGCTGTATATCATGGTGCTGGTGTGAGTGCTTTATGTCACGCTGCTGATGTCAGTGCTCTCTATCACGGTGCTGGTGTCAGATCACTCTATCACGGTGCAGATGTCATTGCTGTATGTCACGCTGCTGATGTCAGTGCTCTCTATCACGGTGCTGGTGTCAGTGCTGTATATCACGGTGCTGGTGTCAGTGCTTTATGTCACTCTGCTGATGTCAGTGCTCTCTATCATGGTGCTGGTGTCAGATCACTCTATCATGGTGCAGGTGTCATTACTGTATGTCACGCTGCTGATGTCAGTGCTCTCTATCAGGGTGCTGGTGTCAGATGACTCTATCACGGTGCAGGTGTCATTGCTGTATGTCATGCTGCTGGTGATCATCTCCAGCACCCTCTTCTTTGCCTACCTTGACCTTCCCTCTCCTCCATTGCCTTCATGCGCTCCACAGTCCTGAATTGTCACAACAATTTCACATATAAAAAAAGAATGCTTGTAGTTGTCAATCCCAGATTCACCTCATACATGTGTTATGTCATTGGCCATGTGGTGGGACTATGTTTGCACAGCTAGTAATTATTTTGTGGCTGCAAATTTGACCTGTAGGTTTGCAAAGTTTGCCTCCCATTGAAGTCAATGGGGCCCGCCGCGAACGTTACGGTTCGTGAACTATCGGCCGCGTTCGCGGTCCGCGTTCGCGAAAACGTCCCGTCAGAATTTCGTCCATCACTATTCCAGAAACCGCATCCTGTTGTGGTACCACAGACTGGGTACATACACATCCTTTGCTGCTGCTCCTGATTTCATGGAAGCCTGGGCCTTTTTAAGCTCCTTCCTATATGTGCTTCTCAAGCTACCAATTTTCTTATCCACAAACTCGATGTCTGCGTTGGGGACCTGCGTCTTCACAAATTGCAGTTGTTTCTCCAGCGATGCCTTCCTAGCTGGTTTATTTTGATATAAGCAGTTTTTAACTTCCCACAGCTTTCTCATATCCCTGTATCTGTCTATGAATTCCATGAATTCAGGGTCTTTGAATTGTTTCATCTTTTCTGCAAGACAAAAACACTAATATCAGGCTAAACTCTCCTAATTGTATCCCAATATAGGCCTCAATCACGTATCAGTATAGGCCACTGATGTCCCTAGTTAAAATGTTACCTTCATTAGAACGTACCTCCCTCCTCCACACACAGAACGTACGTACGACACACGCGTGTTAACTTTATATACACTGCACATGTGTGAAACTCTGCCCGCATTGCCCGCCCCTGACGTTCTTTCTTGATTATTCCCCATCCCGTTTCTTTTGTCGCATTGGGAGAGAAACATGGCGGAGACACAGCTGGTGCGTAATAGCAGTAACGAGGAGGAGGAGGAAAGCCCAGAGCAAGAAGAAATATCCTGATCCAGGAGGAGATTTAAGGTGTCAAATATGTCGGTTGGTAAGATGGTGGACATCTTGAAGAGAGCCGGCTATGATGGGAAGCATGGACCGTACCCAAACCCAAATGTGAGAAAGGCCAAGATCATGACTAAAGTTGTGAAGAGTCTGCGCCGGAATTTTGGGGTACGATGTTTCAAGGAGCAATTGAGAAAAAGCTGGTCAGACCTGAAATTGAGGGAGCAGGATCAGTACAGAAGGATCAAGAAAGTGCTTCTAAAAAGTAAGTATTTGTCGTGTGTTCCTATTATTATTATTACTTGCATGCTTCTCCATGTGCTTTTCTTTACTGTTGCACAGTTTTAAATGGCTACTTTCATGTTCGTGGGCACAGTAATCGGTCGTAGGAAGCATTAATCGTTTGCCAACTAAATATGAGGTTTTTGGCAGATACAGGGTTAACTACATTTGGTCATGCTAATTTTTATGAACAGATGTTTAGGACATTGTTGTCTAGATGTCTTTGAAACTAGAATGAATTGAAAACTTGATTCAGTGTAATGTAAGGAGAGAACACTAGTGTGGGACACAAGAGCAAAATGTTTAGGGTGACCCACACAGGTGGTCCAGTGGATACTTGGGGTATCTCTATGTGTGAAACTTGTCCAAAAAAGGTAAGTATTCCAGCTTTGCTAAAGGAAAAAATCATGTCTTTAGCTTGGAACTCTGCCAAAACAGACAATTGTACCCCACTTCCAAGCAATGTTTCATATTCCTACTTCTGGCCTCAAATATCTGTTTGCTAAGTATACCTTTTGTTCCATTCTCATAGCGAAGAAAAGACTAGAGACTTCGGAGATCAACAGGAACCACCCCAACTCTGAAAGAAGGGGGACAGAGGACACCACAACCTCAGGATGTGGAGGAAGGAGAGGTGGAAGAAGTGGTTCAAATTGGCACCACAACAGGTCAGTGTCAGACACCACAGATTCAGGTAATAGAGGTATGCCTGCATATTTATAATACATGGTGTGTGTTTTTTATTTTAGGTGATGTGCGGGTTGTGGAAGAACAATCTCCTAATTTCACCAGGGACAGTGAACAAAGACTAATCCAGGACATAATGTGGTGTAGTTGGGATTTAGACATCATAAAGCAAAAAACAAATGAGATTGAACAAAAACTGAAGAACATGATTGATGTATTAGGTAGAATCTAAATAACCACAAAATGCCACCATTTTTTTTGTAACATTTGTAAAACATTTTTCTCACATTTTAAAAGCCAAATTTTGAAGATACACACAGTGGGGGTTATTTACTAAAGGAAAATCCTATTTGCACTGTAGATCTGAGGGGGATACGCAAAGAAAATAAAAAAAACAGCATTTTAGCTTGCACCTGATTGGATGATAAAATCAGAAGAGCTTCCCCTCATTTCAGATCTACCCCTTAGATTTAGAGTGACTACACTTGCAAGTGCACTTGCAGTGCAAAGTGGATTTGCCTTTCGTAAATAACCCCCAGAGTGTCAACATGTGCTATCTGCCATCAGGGGATTTCAATATATGCATTTTGTGGGTGCAACCCCTTCCTCACAACTCTAGTAGGTGTGAGGAAGTGGTTGTATCCCCAAAACATGTCCATTGATCCCCCATGATGGGCAGGGCCGTCTTTAATACTGATTGGACCCTGGGCAAAAATTTTCTTGCCCCCCCCCATGCACTTTTGCTCTCCATCTGCTCTGAGACATACAATAAATAGCAGCTAGACTTAAAATCAGTTTACTGTATCAGATCAGGCAGCAATTGCGATTGGTTACCAGCGGCTACAGCATATCATTACTGTGTAATGACTGGTTCCTAGAGGTAACAGCACACATTATGGCTCACTGATTAGTTGCTTGAGGTTACAGCAAATGATTTCTGCTTGTTAATTGGTTACTAGAGATTACTGTAAAGTAATACTGCTCAGTGAATGGTTGCTGGAGGTTACAGCCCATCATCTCCTCACTGCAGGGGAGCATGATACACATATGAATGCCACCTTTATTTACATATCAATGCTGCAGACCGCATCTATTTACTTAGTAATGCCGCCACTATTTACATATGAATGCCAGTTATTTACATGTAAACACAGGGTCTGCAGGTGAGTTACCTGTACACAACAATAGGGCAGAGCTAGGAATTTACACTGGGATAGTTGGCAAGTATGAGGCAGCTGCTTTGGGCCCCACAACAATGACAGGGCCCAGGGTAGCTGCCCCTTTTGCCCTGCCTTAAAGACGGCCCTGATGATGGGAGATAGCACATGTTGACATTAGGCATGGGATCAGGGGGGAAATCCCCAGTCTGACTCCCTATTTGTGTGCATCTTCAAAATTTGGCTTTTACAGGGGTGACATCACCCCATCTGATGAAGGCAAGTTCAACACATTTTTGACACTATAATGTGTGATATTGCCTTCAGCTTTTCAATTTTGAACTTTGTAAGTTTCTGAGTTGTGTATGTTATGTTTTGAAACATGCCTGTTTATGTACTTAAAAAACTATTTCAAGGTAAAAACCAAGATGGTGTTTTTTTTACCAAAATGTTTTCTAACACATGTGCACCGAGTAAAAAGGTTTTATACTCAACAATGTGTGGCTTCTTCTTTCAATGATCAATACCAGTTTTTTGTATTAAGTTGGTGTTTACAGTGACAATGGGGGTTAGTTAATAATGTAAAAACCACTTGCCACTACAAGTGCACTAGGAGAACCTAGGAGACAGCTAAAAGAAACACAAGCAGTAAATCAAAATCAAGATTTTATCAGATAATTTTTTTTTTTTAAATAGAAATTATTTACAAATCTGCTGGCATAGCAATGGCCCCCCTACCTGTAAAATAAAACACATATTTGTATGCAGCATGCTAGAACAATGTGGTTCAGTTTGCACTCCTCCATATTTATTGCCGTAAGAAATAGGCCAAATATCCCAAAGGCATTCTCCACGACTCTTCAGGCTCTGGCCAGCCAGTCATTAAAAACCCTCTTCTCCAGGGTGAGGGTCCTCAGGGCCCTTATCAGGTGATCACCTAGACCAAATGCTTTATCTGCGACAAACACAAATGGGAGTCCTTCCACGTTCTCTTCCACAGGTGACAATCCCAAGCCACCATTCTAAGGACGTCGGTAGATCTAGGTCTGGGCAAAGACAACTCCATCCGAATTCTGGCCATTCTTCCTCACGTCCACATAACAGTATAAAAATTCATATGTCGCCAACACTGCTGCCACCAACACAATACTATTAAACCCCTTATAATTAAAATAGTATGACCATTAATATGACAAAGTGTTTCCCTGTTATCAGTCCAGCTACCATCTTTTCCCCTTGTTTTTCTTTACAGGGGCCCCTCAGGGAAGTGTATCTGGGATTTTCTGTCCTGGCAATCATTAATGTGGAATATTAATGATACACCTTTGCTCCATTACATCCCCTGTCTTCCCCTCTTTGGGAAGCCCTGAACACTGGAAAAACCTGTTATCCATCTGATATTGCTCACTGCTCTTTTTAAAAAAAACTGCGGGATACATCCAATTGTTGTCGCAAGCTTTGTGAGTACCATTTGCATTCCGTCTTGTTTTCAACCCTCCATGTTATATCATCTGCCTGTTCGATTATTTGCCTGCTCTAATATTCTGTTATCTGTTATTCAATAGAGTCCTTTTGTTTATGTTGCATTTACACCCCTGAAGAAGGAGACTACCTACAGCTCCGAAAGGTGTAGGGTGATCGCATCTACATTTGACTATGTATAGTCTTGTATTTTGTTACCCACTGTTATAAATTTCCATGATATGTATCCATTTTTTATCGTTATGTGATTTTATATATATTTAATAAAGTAAATGAAATTGTTTTTGATTTTAGTTTGTACGTGCCAGTAAAATCCACTATTAGGGGGTCCTCTCTATGTAACTGCCTAAATTTAAGGACAACAATAACATTTGTACACATTTTTCGAGGTGTTTAGGGTAAAGCACTACAATGGAGTTAACAAAATACATTGTTAAGTGACTAGGCTAGGCTATCATGCTGGGGAGTAGGGATGAGCTTCGTGTTCGAGTCGAACGTACGTTCGACTCGAACATTGGCTGTTCGTCCGTTCGGCGAAGTCCGAACATTTTGGTCCGTTCGCGTCAAATTCGTGTGGCGCTCACGGCCCACTATGCACTGTGATGGCGCAGTGCATTGCTGGCTCATGATTGGCCAAGCATGCACTGTGACCCCCGCATGCTTGGCCAATCGCAGCGCCAGCAGCGAGGAGAGCCATGATTGGCCACAGGCAGGATGCCTGTGGCCAATCATAGCTCAGGCTGTGTAGTGCACGCCCCACACTATATAAGGCCGCCATCGCGGCGGCCTCGTGTAGTGTGTTGGCGTCTGAAGCAGTGGGTGTTCTGTGTACCTTCAACACAGTACACACCGATCGTTTTCGGCCGATTTTCTATCTTGCTGTTGTGTAGTGGTTATTGTCTGCGTGCCCTGACCGCAGTATACACCGCTATATTCACCTCACCTATATAGCTAGTGATCTATCTTTTATAATAGAGCTTGCAGTCAGTAGTGTTAGGAGATAGTGCGTGCTGTCTGCGTGCTCTGTACCCAGTAGTCTTAGGAGATAGTGCTCTGTACCCAGTACATACCGCTATATCCACCTACATAGCTGTTTTCTATTTGAGCCCACTTGCCATCTGCAGGAGTTATTGGAAGTTGTGTGTGCCTCCAGCACAGCACAGTATACATCTGTATATACCCCTTTATCTCTGGTGTTCTATAATAAAGGCATCTGCAGGAGTTAGTGGGTGTTGTGTGCCTCCAGCACAATATACACTACCCAACTGCTGTTTTACCCAACTCCCTTCAGGCCATTACCATGTCTGGAAGGCCAGCAAGGAGAGGCAGACAGGCGCGAGCCGATAAAAGAGGGCAAGCAGGCTCTGTGTCTAGAGACAACAGTGCTGGTCGTGGACGCGGTGCATTGTCATCAGCACGTGGCCATGGGACATGCTTGTCCTTCTTTTCGGCAGCTGGACATGTTGAACCGCAACATGCCAACGACTTGGTAGAGTGGATGACCAAGCCCTCTTCATCCTCCTCATCCTCTCTCACCCAGTCTCAGGGTAGTAGCAAAGCAGCTGCCAACGCATCGTCTTCCCTCCTCTCAATGTCATCATCAGTGACTCCTTCCCTAGACCCACCACGTCCTCCTGAGGAGTCTCCTGAACTCTTTGAGCACAGTGTTGGGTACATGCTCCAGGAGGATGCCCAGTGTTTTGTGGGCTCTGATGATGACACTCAGCTAGAGGAAGGCAGTAGCGTGAGCGCAGAGAGAGGGGATGCTCAAGAAGGACAGCAATCTGGCAGTCATGTTCCACAAGCTGCAGCATACTACCAGGTTTGCTACAGCGATGAAGAGGGAGGGGATGATGAGGGCACTGACTCCACGTGGGTGCCTGGAAGGAGGGAGGAGGAGGAGGAGGAGGAGGCACATGTCCAACGAGGCAGGATGCCCTCCGAGGGCCAGCTTAGGGGCAGCACACCGACTGAATCACACTGCAGAGCTCCGCCTGTGCAGAGTGCTGCCTCTGCGCGTTATTCTAAAAGTTCTTTGGTGTGGGCCTTTTTTGAGACGAGTGCATCAGATCGCACCGCTGCTATTTGCAACATATGTCTCAAGCGTATCTCACGTGTCCAAAACATCAGCCGCTTGGGCACCACATGCTTGACCAGACATATGTTAACCTGCCATGCAGCTCGTTGGCAAGCGTACCTCAAAGACCCACACCAAAGAACAAAGCGGACCTCTCCTTGCTCCTCATCAGCTGGCATCTCCAACCCCACTAGACCTTCAGTCCTCTCTGAAACCTGCTCTGAGAGGAATGAAGGTGTAGAATTAGGTATGTCACAGCCAAGTGCTTCCGGGAACTCTGCTAGCGGTACACCCACGTCCGATTATAGCAGGCAAATGTCCCTGCCCCAGCTGCTGGACCGGCGGAAGAAGTTCACTCCCAGCCATCCACATGCCCAGCAGTTGAATGCTAGCTTGGCTAAATTGCTAGCACTTCAACTGCTGCCTTTTCAGTTGGTAGACTCGGCCCCCTTCCGTGAGTTTGTACAATGTGCGGTTCCTCAGTGGCAGGTCCCCAAACGCCACTTTTTCTCGCGGAAGGTGATTCCGGCTCTCTACCGGCATGTGGAAGGCAATGTCTTTGCCTCGCAGGACAGGGCAGTCAGCGGTAAGGTGCATATTACCACTGACTCATGGTCCAGCAGACATGGACAGGGACATTACCTGTCTTTCACGGCCCATTGGGTCACTCTTCTGGCAGCTGGGAAGGATGCAGGACAAGGTGCAGTAGTGTTGGAGGTTGTTCCGCCACCACGCCTCCAAAATGCTACTATTGGTTGTGACACACCTCTCTCCTCCACCCCCTCCTCTTCTTCTTCCTCCATGGCCTCTTCCAGTGCTCTGTCCTCAGAACCAGCGGTGCTCCGTAGGCGTTCCAGGGGCTACGCAAGTACGCAGGCAAAACGATGCCATGCCGTGCTTGCGCTGGTTTGTTTGGGGGACAGGAGCCACACTGGGGCGGATGTTTTGTCAGCTCTGCAGGGGCAGGCCGAGAGGTGGTTGACGCCACGCCAGCTTAAGCCAGGAATGGTGGTTTGCGACAATGGCACCAACCTCCTCTCCGCCCTCCGACAGGGACAACTGACCCATGTGCCCTGTGTAGCTCATGTCCTTAACCTGGTGGTGCAGCGGTTCTTGGGCAGGTACCCCGGCTTACAGGATGTCCTGAAGCAGGCCAGGAAAGTCTGTGTGCATCTCCGCCGATCATTTAATGCCTGTGCTCGGCTGGCTGAGCTCCAAAAGGAGTTGAACCTGCCCAAGAACCGCCTTATATGTGACAAGGCCACCAGATGGAACTCAACATTGGCCATGCTGCAGCGGCTGCACACGCAGCAGAGGGCCATCAATGAGTACCTGTGCGACTACGGCACCAGGACAGGGTCAGGGGAGCTCGGTTTTTTCTCACCACGCCAGTGGGGCATGATCAGGGATGCATGCACTGTCCTGTCACCGTTTGAGGAGGCCACAAGGATGGTGAGCAGTGACAGTGCATGCATCAGTGACACTGTACCTCTTGTCCACCTCTTGGAGCATACGCTGCGTGGAATAATGGACAGGGCACTTGAGGCAGAACAGAGGCAGGAAGAGGAGGACTTCCTTGCCTCTCAAGGCCCCCTTTATCCAGACAGTGTTCCTGCTGTGCCACCCATCACACAGGAAGAGGATGAGGAGGAGGAAGAGGAGGAGGAGGATGATTGTGTCAGCATGGAGGTGGAGGCTGGCACTCAGCATCAGCAGCAGCAGCAGCAGCAGCAGTCTTGTAGGGATGATTTACATTCCCAAGAAACACGTGGACTTGTACGTGGCTGGGAGGAGGTAGCTGCGGATCATGTTGCCCTTAGTGACCCAGAGGACTCCGGACTGAATGCCTCAGCTAACCTACGCTGCATGGCCTCCCTGATCCTGCAAAGCCTGCAGAAGGATCCTCGTATTCTTTGGATCAAGGAGAGGGACCATTACTGGCTGGCCACTCTCCTTGATCCACGGTACAAGGGTAAGGTTGCCGACCTTATCTTGCCATCGCAGAGGGAGTAGAGGATGAGACATCTCTGGGAGGCCTTGCAGAAAGGTCTGTGCAACGCGTTCCCAGAGACTGGGAGGTTACAAACTCCTGGTCCTGGACAACGTGTTGCTGAGGCATCGGTCAGAAGGAGCGGTGGAGAAGGTGGCCGTCTGACTGATGCTTTCAGACAATTTTTTAGTCCGCAGCCCCAAGGTATGATCGTTTCCAGCACCCATCGCCAGCGTCTGATTTACATGGTGCAGGAATACCTAGGGACAAGGTCAGACTTGGACACCTTTCCCACCGAAAATCCTCTGGCTTACTGGGTCTTGAGGATGGATCACTGGCCAGAGCTTGCACAGTATGCAATTGAGCTACTGGCCTGTCCTGCATCCAGCGTTCTTTCGGAACGCACCTTCAGTGCTGCTGGTGGCTTTGTTACCGATCACATGGTGCGCCTGTCCACCGAATCAGTTGATCGACTGACCTTCATCAAGATGAGTCTTGGATCACCCACAGCTACCAAGCACCTGAAGCTGATGTAACCGAATAATTTTTTTTGAAATACCACATCCCTTCAAGACTGCCTATGCTGATGCTGAGTGACTGTCCTGTTATGTTGATTGTCTATCCTCTTCCTCCTCCGCTGATATGTTGGAAGAACATTTCTGGTTCTGGTTGATGCCATCAGCCCAATTTTTCTGCCCCTGTTTAACAGGGGCGTTTAAGTACAATTTTTGATGCAATGCTTTGCAGCAGGGCTAATTCCTGCAATAAAACTAGAGTATATGGCAGAGGTTGCAGTGTGGTGGCACCAGCACCAGTGCCTAAGGCCCAATTTTTCTGCCCCTGTTTAACAGGGGCGTTTAAGTACAATTTTTGATGCAATGCTTTGCAGCAGGGCTAATTCCTGCAATAAAACTAGAGTATATGGCAGAGGTTGCAGTGTGGTGGCACCAGCACCAGTGCCTAAGGCCAAATTTTTCTGCCCCTGTTTAACAGGGGCGTTTAAGTACAATTTTTGATGCAATGCTTTGCAGCAGGGCTAATTCCTGCAATAAAACTAGAGTATATGGCAGAGGTTGCAGTGTGGTGGCACCAGCACCAGTGCCTAAGGCCCAATTTTTCTGCCCCTGTTTAACAGGGGTGTTTAAGTACAATTTTTGATGCAATGCTTTGCTGCAGGGCTAATTCCTGCAATAAAACTAGAGTATATGGCAGAGGTTGCAGTGTGGTGGCACCAGCACCAGTGCCTAAGGCCCAATTTTTCTGCCCCTGTTTAACAGGGGCGTTTAAGTACAATTTTTGATGCAATGCTTTGCAGCAGGGCTAATTCCTGCAATAAAACTAGAGTATATGGCAGAGGTTGCAGTGTGGTGGCACCAGCACCAGTGCTAAGGCCCAATTTTTCTGCCCCTGTTTAACAGGGGCGTTTAAGTACAATTTTTGATGCAATGGTTTGCAGCAGGGCTAATTCCTGCAATCAAACAAGAGTATATGGGAGAGGTTGCAGTGTGGTGGCACCAGCACCAGTGCCTAAGGCCCAATTTTTCTGCCCCTGTTTAACAGGGGCGTTTAATTACAATTTTTGATGCAATGCTTTGCAGCAGGGCTAATTCCTGCAATAAAACTAGAGTTTATGGCAGAGGTTGCAGTGTGGTGGCACTAGCACCAGTGCCTAAGGCCCAATTTTTCTGCCCCTGTTTAACAGGGGCGTTTAAGTACAATTTTTGATGCAATGCTTTGCAGCAGGGCTAATTCCTGCAATAAAACTAGAGTATATGGCAGAGGTTGCAGTGTGGTGGCACCAGCACCAGTGCCTAAGGTCCAATTTTTCTGCCCCTGTTTAACAGGGACATGTAATTACAATTCTTGATATAATATTTCACAGGAGGGACCCTTCCTGTGCCCACCCAGAGTAACGGTGAGGACTTATAGTGTTGTGGCACCAGCACCACAACCACCAAAGGTCAATCTTTCTACCACTGTTCAACAATGGCATGTAATTACAATTCTTGATATAATCGTTCACAGCAGGGCGCTCCAGCGCCCACCAAGAGTCACTTTCAGGGCTTACAATGTTGTGGCAAAACCAACACCTTGTTCCGCCATTTCTGCAGAGCATATAGGGCAGGCCCCTACTTTCAAACATCCAACTTACAAACAAGACAACAGCAAGTGAGATGAAAAAAGTTGGACGACAAAACAAATTATACAGGGGTGATAACCCTTCCCTATGTTTTCCAAAAAGCTTAAAAATTGTTTTTTTGACTGGAGCTACACTTTAAAAATGTACCAGTTGAAAATTACAAACAGATTCAACTTAACACAACAAACCTACACAGTCCCTGTCTTGTTTGCACCGCCTGTATACTGCTGTTCTTAATATATAGGGCCTGGGGGGCCACACGCATTTCCTTTTTTTAATATGGGTACAGGGTTCCCCTTAATATGCATACAAGACCCAAATAGGCTGGTAATGGGCAGGTAGGGCTACCCATGCCATTTTTCTCAATGATTTTCAACCATATTGCAGGAACCAGATATAACATTAAAACCGCAAGCAGTTTTAAATGGTGTTATTTCCGTTTAATGTCATTTTGTGCAGGGACTGTTCTAAACACGGGAAACACGTGGCACTTCACAGGCATACTACAGACACCCCCCAGGCACGATATTTAAAGGAATATTTCACTTTTTTTTCACTTTAATCGTCATTAAAATCAGTGCTCCCTCCAAAACGGCCATTTTTAAAAACATTTTAGGCATTGACCCATGTCCCCTGGGGCAGGAGCCAGGTCCCCAAACCCTTTTTAGGACAGTATCTTGCATATTAGCCGTTAAAATTAGCACTTTTCATTTCGAACGTTCGAGTCCCATAGACTTCAATGGGGTTCTAACGTTCATTCGAATTTGGGGTCCGTTCGAAAGTTCTGGTGCGAGGTTAGTGAAGGCAAATATAGCATGTAGGCCAAAAAAGGAGCATTAAAAGCTTAAAGCATGCATGGGGATAAAGAGGACATTCACAGCCTATTCCAATCATGGTAATTAGGGAATGATGAAAGAAATACAAAACATTAACATACATGAAATACATAGAATGTGATGGTAAAGGAGAAAACTTACCCTAATATAGTCCTTCTGCAGGACCTGAATGATGGCAGAACAGGTCTCGGGAATAATGATTCCGAGAGCCTGGGGGGAGATGCCTGTCAAGAACTTGAGGTCCTGCAGACTTTTCCCTGTTGCCAAGTACTACAAGGTGGCGACTAGCCTCTGCTTTGGAGTGATGACTTGCCGCATGTAGGTGTCCTGCTTCATAATATAAGGGTACAGCAAAGCCAGCAGACGGTGAAAAACGGGATCCGACATCCAGAGAAAATTCCTGAAATCATCGTCAGGATCTCCTGCAGAAAAGGCATATGAGAGAATTAACAGAACTAACAGAACGCACTGAAAAACAGCAAGGCCTGTGAAGAGTGAGCTGAAAATCAGAAATGAGCAGAGAAGAACACACTGAAAAACAGATACAATCTGACTACACACAGTGAAAACCAGATACAAACCCACAGACACAAACTGAAGAGCAGTAACAATCGGAAAAGCACAAGTCTGAAAAGCGCAAATCGTCTCTCACCAAACTTCTACTAAACAAGATAAACATGAGATTAGCAGGAGCCCAAAGGGTGGCGCACTGTGTATTGAACTTCCATCTTATAGCCCCAGTCGTACGTGTTGTATGTCACCGTGCTCTTGACGGTCGGAATTTGGTGTGACCGTGTATGCAAGACAAGCTTGAGCGGAATCCCGTTGGTTAAACCATCCAAGGCTTTCCCGATGAGAATTACGATCATGTGTATGCGGCATTAGTGTGGAGCAGGTGTGTTAAATTTGGTGTTATCGCTCTCACTCTCTCATACTGGTCACTTAAAGTTCAACAAGGCACCTCATGGCAAAGAACTCTCTGAGGATATGAAAAAAAGAATTGTTGCTCTACATAAATATAGCCTAGGCTATAAGAAGATTGCCAAGATCCTGAAACTGAGCTTCAGTGCGGTGGCCAAGACCATAAAGCTGTTTAACAGGACAGGTTCCACTCAGAACAGGCCTCACCATGGTCGACCAATGAAGTTGAGTGCACATGCTCAGCATCATATCCAGAGGCTGTCTTTGGAAAATAGATGTATGAGTGCTGCCAGCATTGCTGCAGAGGTTGAAGGGGTGGGCACACTGCATCAAATTGGTCTGCATGGCTGTTATCCTAGAAGGAAGCCTCTTCTAAAGATGATGCACAAGAAAGCCCACAGTTTGCTGAAGACAAGCAGACTAATGACATGGATTACTGGAACCATGTCCTGTGGTCTGATGAGACCAAGATAAACTTATTTGGTTCAGATGGTGTCAAGCGTGTGTGGCGGCAACCAGGTGAGGGGTACAAAGACAAGTGTGTCTTGCCTACAGTCAAGCATTGTGGTGGGAGTGTCATGGTCTGGGTCTGTATGAGTGCTGAGGGCACTGGGAATCTACAGTTCATTGAGGGAACCATGAAGGCCAACATGTACTGTGACATACTGGAGCAGAACATGATCCCCCTCCCTTCGGAGACTGGGCCACAGGGCAGTATTCCAACACGATAATTACCCAAAACACACCTCCAAGATGACTACTGCCTTGCTAAAGAAGCTGAGGGTAAAGGTGATGGACTGGCCAAGCATGTCTCCAGACCTAAATCCTATTGAGCATCTGTGGGGCATCCTCAATCGGAAGGTAGAGGAGTTTAAGGTCTCTAACATTCACCAGCTCTGTGATCAGGGCCGCTGATAGAAATCATGGGGCCCCGTACAGCCTACCCGACGGGGCCCCCTTCAGGTCCACTCTGGTCCCTCCCCCAGTCCCTCCTCCAGCCCCACTCCTCGCCCCTCCCTAGATGGTCAGAGACTGCAGATATTCCACAGGAGATGGTCAGAGACTGTAGACATAGTACAGGAGACGGTTAGGGATAGTAGAGGAGATGGTCAGAGACTGGATACATAGTACAGGAGATGTTTAGTGATCGCAGACATGATTGATTCAGGAGATGGTCAGAGACT
Organism: Lithobates pipiens; assembly: GCF_037356315.1. Taxonomy (NCBI): domain Eukaryota; kingdom Metazoa; phylum Chordata; class Amphibia; order Anura; family Ranidae; genus Lithobates; species Lithobates pipiens. The sequence goes on along the minus strand of NW_027507758.1, from coordinate 143,592,019 downwards.
GCAGACATAGTATGGTAGATGGTCAGTGACTGCAGACATACAGTGGTGTGAAAAAGTGTTTGCCCCCTTCCTCATTTCCTGTTCCTTTGCATGTTTGTCACACTTAAGTGTTTCGGAACATCAAACCAATTTAAACAATAGTCAAGGACAACACAAGTAAACACAAAATGCAATTTGTAAATGAAGGTGTTTATTATTAAAGGTGAAAAAAAATCCAAACCATCATGGCCCTGTGTGAAAAAGTGATTGCCCCCTAAACCTAATAACTGGTTGGGCCACCCTTAGCAGCAACAACTGCAACCAAGCGTTTGCGATAACGTGCAATGAGGCTTTTACAGCGTCCTGGAGGAATTTTGGCCCACTCATCTTTGCAGAATTGTCCTAATTCAGTTACATTAGAGGGTTTTCGAGCATGAGCGGCCTTTTTAAGGTCATACCACAACATCTCAATAGGATTCAGGTCAGGACTTTGGCTAGGCCACTCCAAAGTCTTCATTTTGTTTTTCTTCAGCCATTCGGTGGTGGACTTGCTGGTGTGTTTTGGATCATTGTCCTGCTGCAGAACCCAAGTTCGTTTCAGCTTGAGTACACGAACAGATGGTCGGACATTCTCCTTCAGGATCTCTTGGTAGACAGCAGAATTCATAGTTCCTTTTATCACGGCAAGTCTTCCAGGTCCTGAAGCAGCAAAACAGCCCCAGACCATCACACTACCACCTCCATATTTTACTGTTGGTATAATGTTCTTTTTATGAAATGCAGTGTTCCTTCTACGCCAGATATACTTGGACACACACCTTCCAAAGAGTTCCACTTTTGTCTCATCGGTCCACAGAATGTTGTCCCAAAAGTCTTGGGGATCATCAAGATGTGTTGTGGAGAAATTGAGACGAGCTTTGATGTTCTTTTTGCTCAGCAGTGGTTTTCTCCTTGGAACTCTGCCATGCAGGCCATTTTTGCCCAGTCTTTTCCTGATGGTGGAGGCATGAACGCTGACCTTAACTGAGGCAAGTGAGGCCTGCAGTTCCTTGGACGTTGTTGTGGGGTCTTTTGTGACCTCTTGGATGAGTCGTCGCTGCGCTCTTGGGGTAATTTTGGGCGGCCGGCCACTCCTGGGAAGGTTCACCACTGTTCCATGTCTTCGCCATTTGTGGATAATGACTCTCACTGTGGTTCGCTGGATTCCCAAAGCTTTGGAAATGGCTTTATAACCCTTTCCAGACTGATAGATCTCAATTACTTTCTTTCTCAATTGTTCCTGAATTTCTTTGGGTCTCGGCATGATGTGTAGCTTTTAAGGATCTTCTGGTGGACCTTACTGTGTCAAGCAGCTCCTATTTAAGTGATGCCTTGATTGTGAACAGGTGTGGCAATAATCAGGCCTGGGTGTGGCTAGAGAAATTGAACTCAGGTGTGGACAACCACAGTTATAGTATGTTTTAACAAGGGGGGGGCAATCACTTTTTCACACAGGGCCATGATGGTTTGGATTTTTTTTCACCTTTAATAATAAACACCTTCATTTACAAATTGCATTTTGTGTTTACTTGTGTTGTCCTTGACTATTGTTTAAATTGGTTTGATGTTCCGAAACACTTAAGTGTGACAAACATGCAAAGGAACAGGAAATGAGGAAGGGGGCAAACACTTTTTCACACCACTGTACTACAAGAGATGATCAGAGACTGCAGACATACTACAGGAGATGGTCAGAGACTGCAGACATACTACAGGAGATGACCAAAGACTGCAGACATACTACAGGAGATGGTCAGAGACTGCAGACATACTACAGGAGATGGTCAGAGACTGCAGACATACTACAGGAGATGGTCAGAGACTGCAGACATACTACAGGAGATGATCAGAGACTGCAGACATACTACAGGAGATGGTCAGAGACTGCAGACATAGTACGGTAGATGGTCAGTGACTGCAGACATACTACAGGAGATGATCAGAGACTGCAGACATACTACAGGAGATGGTCAGAGACTGCAGACATACTACAGGAGATGGTCAGAGACTGCAGACATACTACAGGAGATGGTCAGAGACTGGATACATAGTAGCGGAGATGGTCAGAGACTGCAGACATAGTACAAGAGATGGTCAGAGACTGGATACATAGTAACGGAGATGACCAGAGACTGCATACATAGTACAGGAGATGGTCAGAGACTGGGTACATAGTACAGGAGATGGTTAGGGATCGCAGACATGATTGATTCAGGAGATGGTCAGAGACTCTGTTTATGGCTGAACCCAGTGTACAAGTATATTGTTATGTCTCTGGATGGTGAGTCTGACTTGGTGGAAGGAGACCTCTCTTACGGCTCTGGTTCGAGTCTCTCTGAAGTGGGGAACAGAGGGACAAGAGCACAGCGGGGTAGGAGCGTCTGGCCAGATGCAGCAGCGGACGCTGATGAGATGGAGATCTTCCAGATGCAGGAACTCTCCGCAGCAGATGGCAGCCGAAGATGGTTGGCAAGCTGGCTGTGAGATGGACAGTCCACGGACCTGGAGAGGTAGTAGCAGGCTCGGAAGGGTCTCTGAGCAGGAGGACAAGCAGGACCAGCAGCAAGCAGGAACCAGCAGGGGAGAGGCAGAAGAATAGTCAACAAGCAGAGGTTCAGCAACAGGTATCAGTCCGAGAAAGGTCAAGCAAGCCGGGGTCAGAGCAGGAGAAGGCAGCGGAGTCAAACAGAAGCTGAGTCGGGTATCAGGTAAACTTTCAGGCAGAATAACAGGTTGCTTCAGGTACTAGCTGCAGACGAACAGCACAGAACATCTGCAGCTGTACCTTTAAAAAGGGCCACTGGCGTCAATCGCGCTAACGCGCACACGCGCCGCGCGAGCATGCGAACGGCGTGCACCCGCACGCACCTGGGGCGCCCGGCGGCGCGCGTGCACGCGCCGACCCACGGCGCGAGTGCGCAGGCGCAAGCAGCGATCCGCTCGCACAGAACGGACGGATCCCTGACATTGCCCCCCCACAAGGGGCAACCTCCGGGTGCCCCTAGCGACTCTCTTTTCCGGATGTGCAGAAAAGAAGGCCTGAATTAATCTATCAGCATGCAGGTTAACAGCAGGTTCCCATGAATTATTCTCCGGGCCATAGCCCTTCCATTTGATCAAGAACTGACCTTGTCCCTGTCGTCTTCTGAAGTCCAAAATGGCCTCCACCTCATACTCTTCATTGCCATTAATCAACACAGGCTCAGGCGGTCTCATTCCTCTACCGGGAAAGGGATCAGGTACAGCAGGTTTGAGCAAAGATACATGGAAAACTGGGTGTATTTTCATGGAGTCAGGTAAGGACAGTTCATATGACACTTCATTAATCCTCCTCTTAACTGGAAATGGCCCCAAAAATTTGGGTGCCAGTTTCTTGGAGGGACAAGCTAATTTCAAGTTAGAAGTGGAAAGCTATACCTGATCCCCGACTTGAAGAATCAATTCTCCTCTTCTTCTTTGATCGAAGTTCCTCTTACTGTCCGCCTGAGCCTTAGCTATGGCTTCCTGTAGGATCCGGTTGTTATGATGGAGAAAGGACACCGTGTCCTGGACTGCTGGAACATGAGATTCTGAAAGGATATCAGGAAGAAAAGACAGATGAAAACCATAGTTAGCAAAAAACGGGGACTGTCCTGTGGTAGCATGACTGGCGTTGTTATAGGCGAATTCCGCCAGGGGTAAAAGGGAAACCCAATCGTCCTGGACAAAGGACTTAAAGCATTGAATGTACTGTTCGAGGGTTTGGTTGGTACGCTCAATCTGCCCATTGGTCTGGGGGTGATAGGCGGAGGACAAGGCCAGTTCTATTTTCAAGGTCTCACATAGGGCTCTCCAAAAACGAGAAGTGAACTGGACCCCCCTATCTGATACGATATTAGCGGGTACCCCGTGAAGTCTGATTATCTCCCTAATGAAGATGTGGGCCGTCTCAGATGCGGAGGGGGTTCCCTTCAAGGGTAGGAAATGGGCCATTTTGGACAAGCGGTCACAAACCACAAAGATGGCTGTACAGTTTTCAGAGGAAGGAAGTTCTACAATAAAATCCATTGTAATCATCCGCCAGGGTCGATCAGGTGCGGGAAGTGGTTTAAGCAGACCCCAGGCCCGGTTTCTGGGAACCTTACTTCGATTACACACGGGGCAAGAGTCTACATATTGTTTGCAGAATTCCCTCATGCCTGGCCACCAGAAGGTACGCTGTACAAGCTCCAGTGTTTTGCGGAAACCAAAGTGCCCTGCGAGAGGGTGATCATGAAGGAAACCCAGGATCCTCATTCGGACGTCTTCAGGAACAAAGATTAAATTGTCTTTCCAAAGCAGCCCCTCTCTGGATACCAGCGTAATTCCTGGGGGACAGGAGGATATGAGGGAAGCTCCTCTTAACTGGGACAACAGGTCTGGCTGGACGAGCAAAAAGGTGTTGGCAGGAAGGATGGTGTCTGGAGGTGCGATGTCCTTGGAACTATCAAACATGCGAGAAAGCGCATCCGGCTTCACATTTCTTGAACCAGGACGATAGGTAATGTGAAAGCAGAACCGGGAGAAGAAGACGGCCCAGCGGGCCTGCCGAGGCTTCAGGCGTTTAGCGGTACGGAGGTACTCAAGGTTCTTATGATCAGTGTAAATGAGTACGGGGTGAACCGCCCCCTCCAGTAAATATCTCCACTCCTCCAAAGCAGACTTGATGGCTAGTAACTCTCGGTCCCCCACGTCATAGTTCCTCTCCGCAGGAGAAAGTTTTCGAGAAAAGAACCCTACGGGGGGCATCAGATCATTTTTACCTTGACGCTGGGAAACCACCGCCCCCACTGCTACCTTAGAAGCATCGACCTCCAAGATATAGGGTCGAGACGGGTCCGGATGGCTGAGGATGGGAGCAGAAGTAAACAAGTTCTTGAGTCTCTCAAAGGCAGCCTGTGCTTCAGGGCCCCAATAGAAACGTACGTTTTGCTTAGTGAGCTGGGTGATGGGGGAGATGATGTCCGAGAACCCCTTAATGAATTTTCTCTAAAAATTGGCAAAGCCCACAAAGCGCTGAATCCCCTTTTTATCGGTGGGGGCTGGCCACTCAAGAACAGCGGAAACCTTCTGCGGGTCCGTTTTGATGCCTGCTGGAGAAATTTCAAGGCCAAGAAATTGAATGTTCTGCTGCTCGAACTTGCATTTTTCGGCTTTGGCTTATAACCCGTGTTGTCGGAGCCGAAGCAGCACCCTGCCAACGTGCTCACGATGCTGTTCCAGAGATCCGGAGAAAATCAGAATGTCATCTAAGTATACAATGACGAAAATGTCCAGAAAGTCCCGGAAAACATCATTTATCAGATGCTGGAAAGTGGCTGGGGCGTTACAGAGCCCGAAAGGCATAACCAGGTACTCGTAGTGCCCAAAACGAGTTCGGAAAGCAGTTTTCCACTCGTCGCCAGCCCGTATACGGACCAGATTATAAGCTCCCCTCAAGTCCAACTTGGTGAAGAAGGTAGCCGACCTCAGCTTTTGAAAAAGTTCAGGAATCAAACGGTAGAGGATAACGGTTTTTAACCGTAATTCTGTTCAGCTCCCGGTAATCCACACAGGGCCGAAGTGTCTGATCCTTCTTCGTGACGAAAAATATTCCGGCGCCAGCAGGAGATGTGGAATGGCGGATGAACCCCTTCTTGAGGTTTTCGGAAATGTAGACCTTCAGGGCTTCTTGTTCTTTCTCAGACAGGGGGAAGACACGTCCGAACGGAATCTCTGCTCCTGGAAGAAGCTCAATGGGGCAATCATAAGGGTGGTGCGGAGGAAGGGAATCAGCCCGCCGCTTACTGAAAATGTCCAGAAACTTATGATAGGGTGCAGGAACTGACTGACACAAGTCCAGGTCTGGGTCCAGACAGAGAAGCGTTCTGGGCTGAGCAGGAACCCCAGGAAGGCAGTGATCCAGGCAATAGGGGGATAGAAACCTCACTTCCCCGGAGGACCAGTCAATGGAGGGATTATGTGCCTGAAGCCACGATATGCCTAGGATCACTGGAAACAGTGGTGAAGAGATAACATCGAGTGTTAGCAGTTCCGTGTGCTGGCAGGAGGTGGTAGCTAGTAGTGGAAAGGTCTCCTGGGTGACTTGACCGGATTTAATTTGAGAATCGTCGGCCAAGAAGATGGAAAGTCCATGAGATTTTTTCCGAAGAGGTATGGAATGTAAGTCGGTGAAGGCAGAGTCAATGAAACAACCGCAGGCCCCGGAGTCAAGGATAGCATTGACGCGGACTGTTCTTTCCTGAAGCTGAAAAGAAAGTAGAAGGGCAATATGGGAAGTGTTGGCAGGCAAGTTTACGGAACTGTTGGACACAGAAGAAAGGCACTTGCGTGTCTTAACAGGGCAATTGGTCACGTAATGTCCGGATCCGCCACAATACAGGCATAAGTTCATGTGCCGGCGTCGGGCTCGCTCTTCAGGTGACAGGGTAGGCCGCAGTAGTCGGAGCTGCATAGGCTCCTCAGAAGTTTGAGCAACACTGGCAGGCCCCCCTTGAGGGGAAGGGGTGAAGAAAGGTGCCGGAGTAGGGGTTCTAGCGGTCATCCAGGCTGGTCTTTAGGGTTGAGAGGAGCGTTCAGCCCTACGCTCACGAAGTCTCCGGTCAATCTGAATGGCCAAAGCAATTAGGCCTTCCAAGGAGTCTGGGGTACCAACACGGGCCAGTTCATCCTTAAGACCCTCAGACAGGCCCATACGGAATTGATGTCTCAGGGCCGACTCGTTCCACTGGGTGTCTGCGCTCCAGCGTCTAAAGTCCGAAACATAGTCCTCAGCCATCCTACGGCCTTGCTGGAGCGCAGATAATGCAGATTCCGCGGTGGCAGTCCGTTGGGGATCGTCATAGAGCTGAGCCATTCCCTCGAAGAAAGAAGAGAGGGTCTGGGTAAGAGAGTTGTCGTTTTCCAGAAGGTGATGGGCCCAGGACTGGGGTTCTCCTTGCAGAAGGGAAATAATGAATCTCACTTTAGTTGCTTCCAGGGAAAAGGTCCTGGGCTGAAGGGCGAAATACAACTGACAGGCGTTGCGGAAAGCCCGAAATTTGGAACGGTCCCCTGCAAATCTCTCCGGGATGGGGACCCTTGGTTCAGGTGGAAGCATCATAACGGCAGAGTGGGTAGCAGGCTGAGCAGGAGGAGGCTGAGGTGCTGTGACTGCTGGACCGGAAGCAGATAGATGCTGAACCTGCTCTTCCAACCTGGTGTAACCTTCCTGAAGGGATTTCACGGCCTGGGTGAGAGCCGCAAGGTGCGAACAGATCTCCTTCATGGCGGAGGCCCCTTCCGCAGACTCAGTCATGGCTGTTCGTACTGTTATGTCTCTGGATGGTGAGTCTGACTTGGTGGAAGGGGACCTCTCTTACGGCTCTGGTTCGATTCTCTCTGAAGTGGGGAACAGAGGGACAAGAGCACAGCGGGGTAGGAGCGTCTGGCCAGATGCAGCAGCGGACACTGATGAGATGGAGATCTTCCAGATGCAGGAACTCTCAGCAGCAGATGGCAGCCGAAGATGGTTGGCAAGCTGGCTGTGAGATGGACAGTCCACGGACCTGGAGAGGTAGTAGCAGGCTCGGAAGGGTCTCTGAGCAGGAGGACAAGTAGGACCAGCAGCAAGCAGGAACCAGCAGGGGAGAGGCAGAAGAATAGTCAACAAGCAGAGGTTCAGCAACAGGTATCAGTCCGAGAAAGGTCAAGCAAGCCGGGGTCAGAGCAGGAGAAGGCAGCGGAGTCAAACAGAAGCCGGGTCGGGTATCAGGTAAACTTTCAGGCAGAGTAACAGGTTGCTTCAGGTACTAGCTGCAGACGAACAGCACAGAACATCTGCAGCTGTACCTTTAAAAAGGGCCACTGGCGCCAATCGCGCTAACGCGCTAACGTGCACCCGCGCGCGCCTGGGGCGCCCGGCGGCGTGCGTGCACGCGCCGACCCGCGGCGCGAGTGCGCATGCGCGAGCGGCGATCCGCTCGCACAGAACGGACGGATCCCTGACACATATAGTATCACAGGGCTGATCCACTCTATTTAAACCACCTCTGCAAGATCAAGTCAGTGATTTTCCTTTGAAAGTACAACCAAGTGACAGAACACAGCATCACATCCAATTTCCAAAATACAAATTTTCTTACAAACAGTGAAGTGGTCAGGATTACTGAGGACAGTAACCAGTTAATGGGGCTGTGAAGCTTCTGCCTGATTCAGTAAGTAAATCCTTCTCCAAAAAAAAAAATCAAACAATCTGTGCAGCACACACAAAGCTCTGGCCAAATAGTTGATTATAAGCTGAAATGGTTAAAAGCTGCTGCAGAGTCTTCCAGAAATCGTATCAGTGTGATCAGGCAATGTGCAGGTCAGGTTAGGCAGATAAAAAAAAAGTAACCAGCAAGACGAGAGGTAGGGGAGGTTGATCGATAACCTGTACACTGGCTGATCACATAGATATCTGGAAGACACTGCAGCCGGCCAGCTACATGTAACTGTGCTCCAGACGATCCTGTTTCCTGCAGAACTTGTATTGCTGTAGTCATACGTGTCTCCCTCCTGGCTCCCCCACTCCAGAATTGTTTACAGTTAAAGGTGAGTTGGCTGAAGAAGGGGAGGGCTACACTTTTTTTTTTTTTAATTAGTTAATATGCATTCTTTCATTCCGTGTTTATATTGCCTGCCCCCCCCCCCCCTGCTGGCCGGGCCCGGTACAACAGGGCCAGTTGTACCGGCTTATCAGCGGCCCTGTCTGTGATGTCCTCATGGAGAAGTTGGAAGAGGACTCCAGTGGCAGCCTGTGAAGCTCTGGTGAACTCCATGCCCAGGAGGGTTAAGGCAGTGCTGGAAAATAATGGTGGCCACACAAAATATTGACACTTTGGGCCCAATTTGGACCTTTTCACCTAAGGGTGTATTCACTTTTGTTGCCAACGGTTTAGACATTAATGGCTGTGTGTTGAGTTATTTTGAGAGGACAGCAAATTTACACTGTTATACAAGCTGTACACTCACTACTTTACATTGTAGCAAAGTGTAATTTCTACAGTGTTGTCACATGAAAAGATATAATAAAATATTTACAAAAATGTGAGGGGTGTACTCACTTTTGTGAGATACTGTATATGTATGTATAATGTGCAATTCTGCACTGCTGCCTGCAGGGGGTGTGTGCGCTGCCACCGGCTGGCCTCTTTTGCTGTTATTATTCACAGCAGAAGATGTTTTGCAGGTGCCGGTCACTGGATGTCCTCTGGCACCCGCCGATGGCCAGTAAAACACACAGAACTGAGGTCTGCCTATGTAAACAAGGTACAGTAGATCTCCGTTCTGACAGGGGGAGGTGGTATTTTGAAATCCATCATATTCCTTAGTAAAAACACCTAACACAGTACACAAAACTGGCTGGGCACACAGTTAATCCTTTAATTGCCCTTGATGTTTAACTCCTTCCCAGCTAGTGTCATTAGTACAGTGACAGCGCATATTTTTAGCAATGATCATTGTATTAGTGTCCCTGGTTCCCGAAAAGTGTTAAAAGTGTCCAATTGTCCACCACAATATCTCGGTCCCGCTATAAGTTGCTGATTGCCACCATTATTTAAAAAAAATAAATATATATATATATATACCCTTCCTGCATTACACATCTCTAAATGAGAGCAGAAGAGGGAGGGGTGGGAATCTACACAGCCAATAGAAGCTCCTCCTGATACCCGCACTGTATGGACATGCTTTTAAAGTGGTTGTAAACCCTTACAAACCACTTTGACCTACAGGTAAGTCTAGATTAAGGCTTACCTGTAGGTCCAAGAAATATCTCCTAAACCGTGTAGGTTTAGGAGATATTTGCCGAAAGACAGGCACCGCTGTCTATGGCGCAGGCGCCGTAGACAGCGGCGCGCAGGCGCACTGAGCGCGCCGCAGTTAACGGCGATATGCTGCGAGTGGCGGCTCCCGTGCACATGCGCGGGAGTGACGTAATTACGGCTCCAACGAATGACAGCTCCGAAGCAGCAAGACCCACCAAGAAGATGGAGGCTCCGGACTACAGGGGACAGCGGTGACTTCGCTTGGTTCCTGTGTCAGGTAAGTGACACATAATGGACTACTATACGATGCATAGTAGTCCATTATGCTTTACCTTTGCAGGGAATAAAAGAGAAAGTAAACCGGTTTACTTCCTCTTTAAGTTGTAGCTTTCCTGTGCTTTCTATGTGGTGGGGCAGGATTTGTGGAGGATGGATAGTTCTGATCTTGAATCGGGAGGGGGGAAGGGGGATGGTCTCTGTATTGGAATCTGAGGAGAGAACTATACTTGGGGGTATACAGCACATCCCTCAACCCAGCAACCTATACATAGTACACCCCTCAACTCTCCACCCTGTACACAGCGCACCCCTCAACCCTGCTCTCTGTACACAGTGCACCTCTCAACCCTGGACTCTGCACTCAGTGCACCCCTCAACCCTGCACTCTGTACGTAGTGCACCGCTCAATCCTGCACTCTTTATGTGGTGCTCCCCTCAACACTGCATTATGAATAAGGCACACTGCTAAACCCTGCACTCCATACAATGCGCACTCTTCAACCATGCACCCTGTACATAGTGGCACCCCTCAACCCTGCACTCTGTACACAGCACCCCGCTTTAACCCTGCACTCTGTACATAGCACACCCCTCAGCCATGAACTCTGTGCACAGTACACCCCACAAACATGCACTCTGAACACAGTGCACCCCTCAGCCCTGCACCCTGTATGTAGCGCATCCCTTAACTCTGCACTTTGTATGTAGTGCACCCCTCAACCATGCACTCTGTATGTAGTGCACTCCTGAGATCTATACTCTTGAATGTAGAGCACAGCGCAACCCTGCACTCTGTAGTGCAATTCTTAACCCTGCACTCTGTATGTAGCACACTCCTTAACACTGCACTCTATACACAGAGCACCCCCCAACAATGCACTATGTATGTAGTACATTCCTCAACACTCCAATCTGCACGTAGCGCACTCTTTAACCCTGCACTTTCTACATAGCATGCTCTTTAATCTTGTACTGTACACAGCTCACTGATGAACTCTAAGTTCTGTATGTAGCCCACTCTTCAACCCTGCACTCTGTATGTAATGCCCTCTTCAACCCTACACTCTATATGTAGCACAATCCTCAACCTTGCACTCAGTACGCAGCAAACTCTTCAACACTGCACTTTGTATGTAAAACACCCTTAACTCTGCACTCTGTATGTAGGGCACTCCTGAACTCTAAGCTCTGTATTTTGCACAATCATCAACCCTGCACTCTGTAAGCAGCACACTCTTTAACCCTGTACTTTGTATGTAGCACACCACTCAACCATACACTGTGTAAATAGAAGGCCTAACTGGCAAAAAATGCTGAGGTAAGGGAATGGTGCCAGAATGTCATATGTGCAATAAAAGCACTAATCCTTAACCTCTACTGTAATTTGCTAAATAAAAATTATATCCAAGAGGTTGTTCAACAAGGCTGTTGTGTACTTAAATTACATAATGTTGAATTTCTTAAATTACTGTATTTATTCTGAATTGTAGATAAGAACTGTAATGTGTGCTTGCGATAAAAGGCATATTTTTTCCTGTTATGTGCTGCCAATAATGTCAGAATATATGTTATCGATGAAGTAATATTCAGACATATCTCAACTACGCAGAAAGGAAAACACATTAGTCTTATCAAATCTTAGATGTCTTGTGTATGCAGGTTTGTGTCTGGCTATAAGAGTGTCTCTAGGTCTCTGTTCTGTCTTCTTTTTCCGTACTCCCAAAGGAAGCATCATGGCCACAGGATTGTTTCTCGTAGTAGTCTTGTCTCTATTTTCTCTTTTTGCAGCTAACGATGAGTTTGTAGGAGGTCCAGAAAACATTGATCCCAACAACCAGGATGTTCTGAAAGCTGCCACATTTGCTGTTAATTCATTCAACCAACAATCAAAGAAGGACTACGAATACAAGCTTGTGAAGGTTGTGTCAGCGAAATCCCAGGTACAATCCCAAATATGCCCAACCTGCTGTTAAAGTAACATAGTCATTAAATGAACCAGCAAAGCTCTTAAGTATTTTGCTTAAGTGTTGTTATACTGTAGTTGCTACATTGTTTCAGTAGTAGTAGTTAATTGGACCCTGTCATTATATATAAAACTTCCCAAATATGTATTTGTAAAAGATAAAAAACATTTTTTACATTTACCTTTCCAGCTGCTTGAGCTATCAAACACCTCTTTATTCAGTAGTAATCTTTGGAAGCGTCAAACTCTGGACCCCAACAGCTCTTACTGTTTTTTCCTGCTGACCTCTACATCATTACTATATCATTTAATGAGCAGAGGTCAGCCAGAACCAGTGGGAGCTGAGGAGGACTAAAAAATTAATGTCGCTTACACACGACCGGTTTTCCCGTCTGAATAAACTCCAAAGGTTTTTCCGATGGAATTCCGCTGGAGTTACACTGAAACTGTCTTGCGTACACACGATCACACCAAAGTCCGATCGCTAAGAATGCGGTGACATACAACACGTACGACGGGACTAGAAAAAGGAAGTTCAATAGCCAGTAGCCAATATCCTCTGTCTCGTACTCGCTTCAGAGCATGCGTCGTTTGTGGTCCTTCGGAACAGCATACAGACGAGCGGTTTTCCCGATACGAATTGGTTCCGTTGGAAATATTTAAAACATCTTCTATTTCTAGGTCCGTCAGAATTTTCATTAAAAAAAGTCAGATGAGGCATACACACGATCGGAATATACGATGAAAAGCTTCCGTATGACTTTTTCTGTTTGGCCATACACTAGTACATTTTCGTACAAATATTCATCCAAACATTCTCAATACGACCGATAAATTAACGAAAGCCATTCTAAATGTATTCAAAAATTTGGTTTGCGTTTAACATTCCATTTTGGAGTGAATGGACCTTCCCAAAAATTTGTTTCTTCAAAAGAGAACATTTCCATCCATATTCTTTGAATTTTCTCATCACTGTGGTTGAGAACAAACATTGATTTTACTCCACTAATTATTAAAAAAATTAATGAATGTTCTTAAAATGAAAAAAAAAATGAACACAATTCTACTAGTGTATTGCCAGTTTAAACATATACAGGTATGTGTTTAGGAAGATTCAAATTTAATGAAAGGGTTTCTCTTAAAGACTATAGCAAAGTCATTAGGAATATTGTATCACAAGATATTTACCAGGGTTTCTCAACTTTATTCCCATATCGATTGCTTATTACTGTACATAAAGTATATCTAAAAACAAACTTTTTCCTTTTGGATAGTGTGAAAGGCTTAGTAACATGCTGGGGAGTTACCATGTATGTTTGCCCTTGCGACTATTGTGCTAGAGAAAATATTTACAGTTGTCAGTGCATTTTCGGAGCCCTACCATAGACTTGAATGGGAGTTGTTCAAGGGCTTCACATTCCTCCAGGCACGAAATGAGGCTTTGAAGTGAAGTGATGCGATGCGACATGACGCAAATGCTTCATGTTTTGATAATGTGAACAGGACCAAATTTTGGACTTTTATTTAGGACCATTTTTCTTTTGCTGATTTTTTCATGTATCAATTTATTATCGTATATGCACTGGTTGTTACAATGTAACATTTATACTATTGTAGCAACATTGTTTTGCTATATCACCTTTAGGCCTCTTTCACACAGACGTCCCGTTCAGGCCCGCCTGTCAGTTTTTCAGGCGGACCTGAACGGGTGCTCCATAGAGGTCTATGGAGCGTCGGATGTCAGCGGTGACATGTCCGCTGACATCCGACCCGCTCCGATCCGAAAAAGTGTAACGGAGGAAAAAGCTATTTTTCCATCCGTCTGCGGATCGGATCGGGTGACGACGGGCACTGCGGTCCGTCGTCATCCGATCTCCCATAGGGGAGAGCGGCGCTGTGACAGGTCCATCCCTGCGCAGTGTGCAGAGACGGAGCTGTCATCTCCCTGCTCAGCGGGGATCGGCGGAGTGATCCCCGCTGAGCAAACGGACATCCACGGGGCGGATCAGAACTGATCCGCCCCGTGTGAAAGGACCCTTACTTTAATGTTGGGGTTGAACAGCAGGCAGCTCAGTCTTTTATATCTTTTTAGTTTTCATTTGTTTCTTTATTCAGAAATTTAGAATTGCAGCAGTCTTCTTTATAATTATAATTTCATTCACTAAAATCTTTGAGCGAGAGGTTTAGGCCCCTTTCACACATGCTGTCCGATCAGGTCCACCTGTCTGTTTTTCAGGCAGACCTGATCGGATGCTCCATTCATCTCTATGGAGCGACGGATGTCAGCTGCGACATGTCCTCTAACATCCGCCTCTATCCGATCCGGGCAGCCAAATCCAGACAGGTGGAATCCCTATTTTCCATCTGTCTGACGGATTGGATGGAATCGGATGAAAATGGACAGTCTCACATAAAGGAAAGCAGGGCTCTGACAGGTCCGTCTCTGCACAGTGAGCGGAGATGGACCTGTCAACCACCTGCTCAGCAGAGGTCGACGGATTGATCCCCGATGAGCAAGCGGAGTCTGTCAAAACAGAAATTCCCTGTGTGAAAGGGGCCTTACTTGTTTAAATTATAATAAAAACACACCAGAAAATTATGCAAAGGAAAAAAGTTCATGTGCCTGGATCCTGACAGACTACCAGAAATGTTTTGTTCACTACGTTCATTACCTATATTACCTACTGCACTGTGCACAGGATGGAATTCTATTCAGTGTTTTATCTGAGGGGAGCAGCAGGCCTATGATTTGCACTTTGGTGGGATGTGTGCATAGTAGAATAGTCTCTACCAGAACCTACAGGAAACAATGTGCAGGTAACTCACTTCTGTTGGCATTGAGTTATGCGGGCATTGCCAAAGGGTGAGTTTATCATAGCAAGGAGAAATTGTTCCTCTGATAAGGATTTTGTTAATGAATGTAACATTGTTTCCAGTAGGTTGAGAGAGCGAAGATATAGCAGACATTTAATAAATAGAGACAAAAGATTGACAGAAAATAGAGAACGTGGTGATCTGATTGGGAATTCCTCTTCTATCAGTAAGAAGGCACGGTCCAGTGGGAGGGGAGGTGTTCACTTTGTGACCACTTACTCACAACAATACAATCAGATTATTTCTATCATAAAACACTGCCCCCCTTTCCTACATGTGGATAAAACTTTGCATCATATTTTAAGCCAGGGGTGCAGTTTTTCCAGTAGAAAAGCTCATACTTTGTGTACTATGCTTTCACCTTCTCTATTTCGTTCCACTTCCCCTTCCATTTCATGGTGGGGGACAGTAGGCTCCTATCTCTATGGTTATAACACCTGTAAGCAAAGAAAAAGCACATCTGTCATTTCTTTTTCAACAGGTAGAACATATCCAGTAAAAAGTTTTCTAAATTGTAACTCAAAGATGATTGTCTACCTAATTGATTGCAGTACTTGTAAAGTACAGTATGTGGGATGCACTATCTACGTATTAGAATATCAGAACACTACAATGACACTCTAAATAGCAAAGCAAAAAATAATTCAAATGTATCTAAACATTTTAGAACAGTTCATGATGGTAATCTGGAGTCTTTTTCATTTTGCGGTCTGGAACAGTCGAAAAGATCTGTTGGGGGGGGGGGGGGGGGGGGAATACACATCACACCCTACTTCAGCGGGACGTGTGGTGGATACACAGATTGAATACTTGATTTCCTAATGTAATGAACAGTAGAGTGAACCTGTTTTCAAAATAATATAACTTGATTCCACAGGAGGTTAATAATTGGTTGGCCTAGAGTTTTCAGTCTGTGTTTTCCTTTCTTTCCCTTCCCCCTTTTCTCTGGTTCTACCAACCTCACGTGATTTTAATTGTTAATTGATTTTAAATTGAATTGTACTGTTCCCTTTTTTCTTTTGGAGGAATGGACACCCTTTCCTATATAAACTTGATTTTATTGTAAATCTGTATACTATGTGGAAGGCTTTTGCCGAAACACGTTAGCGATTTGATGTCGCACTGCTGTTTGTGCTCAAAAAAGATTTAAGAAGAAGCAATCGAGATGCTGGAATTCTTTTTGCAATTTTGATGTATGGGACACAATGGCCCGAGCACTGTCATTCAGCTCAACATCCTATAAACATGTGGTAGAGCTTGGGTGAGTTTTTGTCTACATTACTACGATTTGCTATACTCAATTAAATCCAGCAGATGTCACTGGTGTAAAAAGGGAGCACCCAGGAGTTGTGGCTGTTCTTTAGCATGTCTGCTCTGTATTTCAAGGTACCTAAATAACAAAAGACCAAGAAAAGACTATAATCTTCATATAGGGCAGCGATGATATACTAAAAAAAAATTCCATTATGTCACTTAAAGGAGGCAGTGGGGGTTATTTACTAAAGGAAAATCCACTTTGCATTGCAAGTACACTTGGAAGTAAAGTCGCTGTAGATCCAAGGGGGAAATGCAAGGAAAATAAAAAACAGCATTTTAGCTTGCACATGATTGGATGATAAAATCAGCAGAGCTTACACTCATTTCAGATCTACCCCTTAGATTTAGAGTGACTGTACTTTCAAGTGCACTTGCAGTGCAAAGTGGATTTGCCTTTCATAAACAACCCCCATTGTCCACACATGGTTCCTTTATGGAAACCATGATGTTTACTACAGTAAATTACAATATAAGAAAGAGCACAGGACAAAGACATTGCAAAACAAAGTCCAGATACAAATTGCTGCAGAACAGCACTATGCATTCAATGGCGTGGTGTAATCAGGGGCGGACTGACAACTCATGGGGCCCCCGGGCAATAGGAGATTATGGGGCCCCCAGGCAATCAGAGATTATGGGGCCACACAGTAGACACAAACACAGTATACAATCACACAGTATACACAGACATGTTTCTATTGGCTGGAGAGGTGGGGTAGCTATAATCTCAGGATTTTTAGACCAAAAGGATGTCGGTAAGGGACATTTCAGAGACAGATGTAAAAAAAAAACACATTTTTACATACTGTCCCTGGTTTTACTGAGGCTGTCAACCCTGATGGGGCCCCCTAGTGGCATGGGGCCCTCGGGCAGTCCGTCCCTGGGTGTAATGTGTTATCAGCCCATTCACAAAACTGATACATTGCAGAAACATTTAGGAATTTTAATATTGCTTTTTTATTATTATTAAATTCATGTTCTGATTTAGCTTTAAAATCTGGTATTAATGTAATATTATGTCCAGTATTAAGCAATGTCAATGTTTTTTTCAGATTGTTGCTGGAGTAATCTATACCTTAAATGTAGAAATTGGAAAGACAGACTGCAAGAAAGGCACCACAAATGACATACAATCTTGCAGTTTGATGCAAGATTCACACCTTGCTCAGGTCAGTAACTCTTCCCCCTCTCCATTCATTATTTTTTATTTTAGTGTTGCTAGGAGGACCCTGATTTAACCACTTCCCAACCGCCGGCCGCCATATGACATCCTTGACTTTGAGCGGGTATATCTGAATGGGTACAGCTGCAGACATCATTCAGATTTTGGCTTTTTCAGCCGGCGATTCCCTACACCACAAGAATGATCATAGCGGCTGTTCCACCGCTTGATCCTTATGGGCAGTGAGAGGGGACGTCTCCCCCTCACGCCACCCTCCGCTACTTCTACCGTCTCACCGCTTGCATCGGTGAGTCGCAGAACAGATCCGCCATCCCCAGATGCTTACGGTTGAGATTTATGGTGGACCAGATGGTCCCTGGAATCTCTATGATTGATCAGAGGCCGGGCGCGATGTTATGATGTCACACCCGGCCTCTGCATTCAAAACAAATGGCGCCGCCTCGGCAGCCAAGATCGTTTTTTTTTTTGTATTTCAGGCTTCCCAGCCTAAAAGTGAGATGTGGGGACTTATTGACCCCATATCTCCCTGTAAACAGGGCCAATCATGCCATATTCCTATTAAAAGGGATGTTTACATTCCTTGTAATAGGAATAAAAGTGATCCCAAAAATTTTTTTTTGCAAAATTAACAATAAAGAAAAAGCGTCCCTGTCCCCGTGTACTCGCACACAGAACTGAACTAATACAGTAATCAAACCACACATGTGAGGTATCACTGCGAACGTTAGAGCGGGCGCAATAATTCTAGCCCTAGCCCTTATCTGTAACTCAAAACATGTAACCAGCAAAATATTTTTAAATTGTTACCTATGTGGATTTTTAAGTACCGAAGTTTGGTGCCATTCCATGAGCGTGTGCATTTTGAAGCATGACTTGTTAGGTATCTATTTACTCAGCGTAATTTCATCTTTCACGTTATGCAAAAAAATTGGGCTAAACTTACTTTTTTGTTTTTTCTAAAGCACAAAAAAAAAATTTTTGTCCCAAAAAAAATGCGTTAGAAAAATGCTGCGCAAATACAGTGCAAGATAAAAAGTTGCAATGACCACCATTGTATTCTCTAGGGTCTTTGCTAGAATACATATATAATGTTTGGGGGTTCTATGTAATTTTCTAGCAAAGAAATTATGATTTTTACATGTAGGAGAGAAATGTCAGAATTGGCCTGGGTGGCAAGTGGTTAAAAAGTGTACAGATGGGGGGGCGTGGCTTGCCTTGAAGAGAGATGGCCGCTTAACTTACCACCTCCGTCAGACTGTAGCCTTCTTTTAGCTATCACGGGACACTTACCCTCTCTTCTGAACTTCAGAGTATGGGGACGGCATCCCGCAACAACTCTGCCTCACGATCGAGATCCCCGAGAGGTAATAGAACCCGCAGCGGCCATAACATCCCGGAGCTATTCCAGACTCAGAGAGCCAATATGGCGACCGTCTCCTCAGCTGCCTCACAAGCGCAAGACGGGATCGTTCTAGCGCCGGCTACCGCACATTCGACCGACATAGCAGCGGGTCCCCCTGCTCCCCAACAACCCACTCTGCAGGACCTCCGAGCGGTGGCTTCCGACATCAAAGACACCTTCACCGCCGCGATCACGGACCTCCGCTATGAACTACAGGCAATGGCGGGAAGAGTGCAGGAGGTGGAGAAGAAAACAGCTGTCCATCAGTCTGTGCTGCGGAAGGTCACCACTGTACTGGATTCTCACACAGCCCACTTGAGAGATATGCAAAGGCATATCGAAGATCTTGATAACAGGGGGAGAAGGCACAACGTGAGAGTGAGAGGTCTGCCTGAGAGTGTGGATAACTCTCAATTAACCCCTACAGTGTCAAATCTATTCAATGCCTTATTAGAGAAACCAGCCACAGACATCATTGAAATGGAACGTATCCATAGAGCCCTCAGACCACGCGGTAGGGAATCCGATCCCCCTAGGGATATAATTTGTTATATCAATGATTACAAATTAAAAGAAGATATTTTAAAACAGGCAAGACTCAAAGGACCACTGGAATATGATGGATGCAAGATTACCATTTACCAAGATCTATCAACCATAACTTTGCGGCATAGAAAGGATTTGCGCCCTCTACTGGAAGTACTACAAGCTAAAGGCATACCATACCGATGGAAATTTCCATTTGCGTTATCTGCAACATACCGCGGCCGTACATCAGTGCTTAGGAACCCTGATGAATTAGATTCCTTTTGCCAAGCACTGGATATTCCATTCACTGCGGTACCGAATTGGTATGCAGAATTTCACACCTCCGCTCCGACTTCCAAGGTACTGACTGAGGATTGCATGGAAACACAGGCCTCTCACTTTAGAAGACGCCGCTCTCCATCCATCGCAAGACTGAGTCCTCATGCAACCTCACATCCACCACAACACAGCCCTACGGCTGCCCCGCTACCAAGAAGAGCTCGTAGAGATCGTTAGATCCCTTTCAAGCCATCTCTATATTCCCACCACACTAATGCGGGAAAAAGAACCTCCCCACCCCCCCCCCTTTTTTTTTTTTTTTTTTTTTTTTTTTTTCATACTTTGGGGTCTCCTGCATACTATAGACGCGCTCAACATTGTTTGCTGTCAACAGTGCTTCCGTAGGTACCGAAAACGTATGTACTATATCCAGATCACCTCGACTGCTTTACGGTCTTTATACTTTGCATCTTTTTTTGCTCTTGACCCTCGCATCTGATTTCATCTCCACGGTTGCTAACACCAGTGCCGGTTTAAGGATCCGATTGAGACTAATAAAGGTCATGCAAACTATGAAGTAACCAGCGAATGACCTACTTTACCTTACAAAACTACTTTCAACAAAAGGTAGCTGATACCTGTCTCGCCTAGACTTGCTCAACAAGCTCACTGAACTCTCACGATCTTTACAGTGCTTGTTCCAAAAGGACTTAACCTCTTATGGATGACATGCTAACTTCCTCTTATAAGGTCCCCCGTAGGTATACAGAACATACCAGGTTATCTACTATTGGGAAGCGACCCCGCCCTATCCTCCCTATCCTCTTCCCCTGTGTGCTTTCTTCCCCCCCCCTCTCTTTTTTATGTATGTCTATGTGTATATATATATATATATATATATGTATGTGTGTATGTATATATATATATATATATATATATTTCTTATATTGTTTTTTATATACCAATTTATTTATTTATTTTTATTTTTTATTTCTCGCTCTTCTTTTCTTTTCTTTTTCCCGCACCCTGATTATATTAGAGGAAGAAATATATATCTTGTTCTATATTATACTAACAATGATATAGAACTACCAGTAGAAGTGTTGTACTTAGCTTTATTGCTGGGTTATACCCGAGTTTTTACTGTTATAATCGTTCTATGGTTCTCTTACAGTTTGAAAATCATATGTTTCTATTTCAGACTGATATGCACCTACAGCAGTTCCTCTATGTTACACTGTTAATTATATGCTGGCTAATAAGTTGACCTCCGAGGTTTTACATTATTGTCCTAATATCCGACTTCTGAATGTACAGGCTGTACAGCCACAGACCAAGACATGCAATTCACCCAGTGCCCTTAAATATAACCGCATGGGCATTACGACCCATACATCCCCTTATCTCCCCTCCTCACATGCCAACTTACACCAGACGGTTCTTTCCCCTATACTCTATGTATCACATTTCTCCCCAAAATGCACTAACTTTCATAGCTCTGAGGCTCACACTCTGACGACCATTTTAGGAACACATCTCTTTTCAACCGAACCACCTCCCACGAAGTGGTACACTGTCTTGCTACTTTTTATCTCACCACATTTATTCTAGTCACCACTGATCTATTCCGGCTTTCACCCTTTTCCACTTGTATAGGTGAGCTGGTCCTCACCTATAGCCGGTCTCCCTATTACCTTCCACACTACCCCTATCCATTCTCCACCCCCCTGCCCCACTTACCCCTTCCTAACAAAATACTTAGGAGTGTTCTGGATTCCGATTACTTGACTATCCGCTTTGCCCCAAGTTCGGCCTTGACAATCCGAATCCCGAACTGCCTCCACCCATTTGGCCATTCCAAATAATTTTATTAAGGATACTTTCCACCTTAATTCATAATGACTGCCAAATCGATACAACCTCCTATACCACAATTAAAGATTATCTCCCTGAATGTTAAGGGTTTAAACATACCCGAAAAAAGATCACAACTCCTTCTCAATATGAAACGCAATCGTGCAGATATAATATTTGTACAGGAAACCCACTTCCGCACAAACTCTATTCCAAAACTTCACAACTTTCAGTACCCCACTGTCTTCCACTCAACAAATACAGAATCGAAAACGAAAGGAGTCTCCGTACTCTTAGCCCGACATACCCCCTTCCAAATTACAGATTCATATATCGATGATCAGGGCAGATTTCTCTTCCTTAAGGGTACCTATCACGTTCGGAAACTCACTCTGGTAAATTTGTACGCCCCGAATAGTGGACAAGTGCCCTTCTTTCGCGACTTAACAC
This sequence comes from Lithobates pipiens, assembly GCF_037356315.1. NCBI lineage: Eukaryota > Metazoa > Chordata > Amphibia > Anura > Ranidae > Lithobates > Lithobates pipiens. Next base: position 143,570,066 of record NW_027507758.1, on the reverse strand, counting down.
GACGCCTGGTAGACTTCCAAGAAGGTACACTAATACTAGGTGGTGATTTCAACACCCCACTGAATCCCTTAGTTGACACATCAAATGGTAACTCTTCTCTACCATATACCGCCCTAAAGGCCATTAAATCTGAACTACAATCGCTCCTAATCCATGATACGTGGCGCACACTTTACCCGGATGGCAAAGATTACACCTTCTTCTCTCCACCGCATGCCAAATATTCTAGAATTGATTACCTCTTTATATCCCAATCAGCCCTCCCTTATCTTCAAAAAGCATCTATAGATCCTATGTACTTATCTGACCATCACCCAATCTCGATAAGCCTAACATTTCCTGAAACACATCCCAGGCCCCAATCATGGAAACTAGATCCTTCCCTACTTACCGACATGACTATTGTCGCAGATGTCACAACAGGATTACAACATTTTTTTTCGGAAAATAACACCTCTGACGTCTCACCACAAATTACGTGGGAAGCACATAAATGTGTGATTAGGGGCATACTCATTGCTGCGGCCTCCAAAAGAAGAAAACTCAGGGAGCTACAGCAAAAAACTCTACTCCAAAAAATTAGGTCCTTAGAAAACCTCCATAAAAAGACCCTAGCCCTAGATGCCCTTGACTCATTAATATCTGCCAGGAAGGAATTGTCGCAATTATTAGGAAAACAAATTAGACGCAAATATCTTTTATCCCAAAAACGCTTCTATGAATTTGGCAATAAAGCTAGCAAACTCCTAGCTAGAGCCCTCCATTCCAAAAAAGCCACCACAACCATCCACTCTATCACAGACCCACAGGGACGTAAAGTTACGTCCAATCCAGATATAGCTCAACAATTTCTGTCATATTACTCCAAATTATATAACCTACACTCCGCAGAAAATAGACAAACATCCTCCGACCGAAAAACCATGATAAAAGACTTTCTCGCACAATACGGCCCTACTCCGATCTCGGAAACCCTTTCCCAAGATCTCAACAAACCTATAACTGTAGAAGAGGCGGATCTAGCTCTAAACATGTTAAAAGTTGGTAAAAGTCCGGGGCCCGATGGCCTGACTGTCGGCTACTATAAATCCTTTAAACAATTATTGACACCCTTTTTTACCACCACGTTTGATGCATATGCAACACCTACTACACCCCCTAGAGATTTATTAACAGCACACATTACGGTAATCCCTAAACCTGGCAAAGACCCTCTATTAGTTCACAACTACAGACCGATCTCCCTATTAAATGTGGACCTAAAATGGTACGCTAAAATACTGGCCAACAGATTGCTTCCCCTACTCCCTGACCTTATACACCTCGACCAAGTAGGTTTTATCCCGGGCAGGGAAGCGAGGGATAATACCCTCAAAGCCCTTAACATCCACCATTGGCTTAACAAAGCTGGCCAAAAGGGGTTTTTTTTGTCGTTGGATGCGGAGAAGGCGTTCGACAGAGTGGCCTGGGATTACATGTCAGAGACCTTGAAAGCCATTGGCATTCCTAACCGCATGCTCCAATACATTCTCATGCTTTACTCCAAACCCACTGCAAGAATCCGCATTAATGGCCACCTGTCGGACGCCTTTCCCATATCCAACGGCACGCGACAAGGCTGCCCTCTATCCCCACTTATATTCGTACTCACCTTAGAACCCTTCCTTCGATGTCTCAGAGCGAATCCGGATATCAAAGGAATCACAATACAAAATCACACTTACAAATTAGCTGCTTTTGCGGATGATATTCTCCTATTTCTTACAGAGCCATTGACAACACTCCCAAATCTTCTGAAAACACTGGACCTATTCAATCAAATCTCCCATCTCAAAATTAATTTCACAAAATCTCATGCATTAAACATTACTTTAACCCCTCAACAATGCTCCCAATGTCAACTCAACTTCCCGTTTAAGTGGAACACCCATTCCATCACCTATCTAGGCATCCAACTACCAGCATCTCTAACCAACTTATATGATGTCAATTATCTACCCCTGTTACATAACATCCAAAATGACCTACGGAAATGGTCGTCTGGACTTTTCTCATGGTTCGGTAGAACGGCCATAATTAAGATGAACATCCTCCCGAGGATTTTATACCTTCTCCAGACGATCCCTATTAAATTACCGCCCACGTTTTTCTCAACCTATCGTACATTATGCACTAGATTCATATGGGGACCGATTCGCCCTAGACTAAACTATATCAAACTCACATCCCCTAAACTCAGTGGTGGTCTCGGCCTCCCTGATATTGAAAAATATCATCAGGCAGCACATTTGACAAGAATTCTGGACTGGAACATACACGCTTCCACTAAAGATTGGGTCCAATTAGAAAATTCATTATCCCACATCCCCCTAGCTCAGACACCATGGATACCGAATGAACACACTCCAGCTATCTATAAAACACACCCTTTGATTTACCCTACACTCTCCGTTTTTCAAAAAGCATGCTCAAAATACAAGATATCGTCGATAAACGGACCGATGACACCCCTCGCAATGAATCCAGCTTTTACACCAGGACTACACGCTCCCTTTTTGAAGATTAAATGGCCGCACATACCTGTCCGGGCTACTCACTTCTTCACAGACGACAAAATGCTCTCATACTCTACTCTCTCGAACCAGCTTAGACCAAACACATTTTCATACTGGACCTATATCCAAATTAAACATTACCTTGACACACAAGCTTCAAAATTGGAGTGGTCCCGACCTCTCACCCCATTTGAGGACATGTGCCAACACTCAGAACCCCATAGACACCTTATCTCCTTTACCTACGGATTACTGTTCCCGAACCAACAACAACGAAATTGCTGGACCACGATGAAATGGTCCACTGATTTATCTATCAACCTCACAGATAAGGATTGGGAAACAATACTTACCATCACACACAAAGGATCCTTGAACGTTTCTGCGCAAGAAAATGCATATAAACTGATTTCACGATGGTACCGCACACCTCTTAAACTCCATCACATTTACCCTTCCCTCTCACCGCAATGCTGGCGCTGTGGCACTGAAATCGGCTCACTGTTACATATATGGTGGGCCTGCCCTAAAATCCAACCGTTTTGGAAGAAAGTTCACCATTTGATACAAAAAATCACCACATACAATCTGGAATACACGCCTGCACAATTCCTATTACACTACCCTGCAAAACCACAACGTACCTACCTACGATCCCTCACTATGCACATGATAGCCGCTGCAAACATGTGCATCCCCAGGAAATGGCGATCATCGGCCACTCCAACCATGCGTGATTGGTTTGATAGACTCCACAAAACAGCCGAAATGGAAGACCTGATACATCAAGCCAAAGACACACCTTCCAAATTCATACAGACGTGGTCCTGTTGGCAACATTTCACCACCACACAGGAATATCGAGATCTGCTTACATGATATGAAAACTTAACACAATGTTAATAACGTCTCTCACAAATCAATCTTGAATCACCTCATTTCCGTACCCCCTCTCCTTACTCAACTAGACCCCCCTTTTTTAGATTTTCTTTATCTTTTACTACTGTTTATATACAGGTTTGGTTCACATTCTCAAGAACCATTTGAATTTTCAAACCACTTAGGCCATTGGAAGCATTTTACCCATTCTCCAATATCGGAACAGGCTATATACAGAACACTCCTATCCCATTCAATGTATTTACATTGATATCCTTCCACCGCCCCTACCTTGCCCCATTTTAGAATTTACTACTCAAATACCACTTTAGTGTCGAATGTGCAATTGGAAGGCAGCTTTGACTGCATTTATTTCACACAATGTTCTGGAATATGTTTTTAGTTATTTTTAATTTGTATTTCATTCCCCAACAAATTGTTCTATTCCTTCAGTATTCGTGTAAATTAACTCTAGTCCCTTTTCCACATTGTGACATCAAACTTTTCTGAAGTGACACCAAATCCCTCCACTGAGATCTCGAGATCTAATACTCTTTCCCCTTTTCTTTTTTTTTTTTTTTAGTAGACTAATTAGTTGAATAGACCATGCCTACAGATATTTACCTTAAAGAATGACATCATAGTATTGGTTAGAATTTCTTGCTATATGCCATTCGAGATTGTCGACTCTTATATGTACCGAATAATATTGTCACTTTTTTCACTCATACATATGTTATTGTTTTTGTTTATGATATTGTACATGTACAAATTCTTAATAAAAACTTCTTTAAAAAAAAAAAAGTGTACAGATTATTAATGTCTTTGTAAACAGTATTATTTTATGTGACATATAGGTGGGAAAAAAAACCTTAAAATATGTCCAAGTTGCTTTTCCCAGTAATTGTCCCACAGCCAGGCACACGGTCACAGTCACTCTTTGGCTCAATGACAAGTCCAGGATTGTTATTTTTGGTGTTTTAATTTTTGGGGTAACTTGGATAGGATTGGAGAATTGAGTGGGAAATTCCAAAAAGAACTATGTACAATAAAAAGACAGTAAACTTCAGTGGCAGCCCGTCCATTAGGGGTGCCCAGGCACCAATCCTTCTATCCACGACTGCCACCCTCATTCATGCATCCGGCCCCTTTCAGGACGCTGGGCACATGAATTACAGCGGCATGGATGCTTTTTTTAAGCACCTGATTAGAGCCAGAGGCTCTAATAGGCTTCAAAATAGGGTGGGCCACAGAGCATTGCGCTATGAGCCCACCTAGGTGTTACAATAGTGAGTGAATATTCAATATTAAAACACTGATCCTCAATCAGTCCAACCAGAAGTGGGTCTGAGACCCGTTTTCGGATTGGCCAAAAAGAGAAGAGTCCTGATTGGCCGCTGAGGAGGGAGGAAACAGAAACCGCTGCTGTGATGCCCGTGGAGAGCAGAGGAAGCTGCCGGTAGGGGAAGCCGCCGGTGACGCCCACCATAGATGGGGTAAGTGCTCCAGATCCGACCGATCAACCAACTAACCAACTGGGGGTGGAGGTACTGTTTGCGCTCTCCCCCAAAAAATATTTACACCAGCCGCCACTGGTAAACTTCCTTCTGTAGAACTGAAGCAAAAGTCCTTGCAAAAGCAGACCTCCTTTTTTTAGCAATCAGAGCGGAGTCCCTTCACAGAGAACTAGATAGGCTGAGCTCATCAGGACACCAGCCGGTGTCCCCTTTTTATGAACACACAGCTGACTCTCTAGGACCAGAGGGGATGCAGCGGCCCACAGCCTCTAAGATCTCTCACAGCAGTCTGTACTCACAAAATGTCCTTGAAAAGTTGGTTTCCTACTTCCAACATTCATGCAACACTTTTTCCCTGTGATACCTGAATAGATCTTCAGACAACAGCCCCTTAGTCAGCTCTCAGCAACTTCAGCAAACCAGGCCCACCTGAGGCCTCAGAATCTTGCAAGCACATGGCAGGATAGCACAAGGGGGCGAGCAACCCACATCCCCTCCTTAGGTTGTGTTCCACTCCTACAGGAAAAGACCTGGAAGCTCTGTGTTTTGGAATATTCATACTTACTCACAGCAACCATCTGGGCCACCCTCCCAGGCATTGGCCAGGGCTGTAAAAATATTCATGCTGCCCATTTGCCTTGCTCCACACCTATGTTCTGGAGGGATCCACAGTTCTCCAGAAAGTAGAGCAATCAAACCAGAAGCTGGTGAAACACTGAACAGACCAGAATAATCAACACAGCTACACTGATCACAGTGAGCACAACTTAATATACCTAACAACAAAACAGCAGCTCCACTGGATACAGTGAGCTAGAACTAAATTTACCTAATGCTAGAACTAGGAGGGTGAAAAATCAAGTGCTAAGTCCATAGTACCAAGTTATATACTGTTGATTAAAGAGCACTAGACAGTTCCAGCTGCTGTAGGGGACACTTGGAACAGTGACCATACAGAACAAAAGTACCAGAAATAACAGCGCTTAGGACCCTTGATCAATCCAATGGCAGTTCAAAGTTTGATGGAAGGGTATACTGTGAAAATAGCCTATACGATTCCAGCTGGTCTCGAAGTATGATTTATTAAACACATGCATGCAAAATGAGTCAACACGGCAACCCTGACTAGTGATGGACGAACTTCCGACGGGACGTTTCGCGAACGCGAAATGCGAACGGACCCAAACGTTCGCGAAACCGAACGTTCGCCGCGGGCCCCATTGACTTCAATGGGAGGCGAACTTTGCAAACCTTCATGTCGAATTTGCGGCCACGTGGTAATTATTAGGGGGTAAAACGTAGTCCCACCATCTGGACAATGACATAATACATGTATGAGGTGAATTTGGGATCGATAACTACAAGCATTTTTATTTTATTTGGGAAATTGTTCTAACAATTCAGGACTATGGAGCTAATGAAGGCAATGGAGGAGAGGGAAGGTCAGGGACCAGGGTAGGCAAAGAAGAGGGTGCAGGAGATGATCACCAGCAGCGTGACATACCGGAATGACACATGCACCGTGATAGAGGCATCTGACAGCAGCACCGTAATACAGAGCACTGACAGCAGCACCGTGACATACAGCGCTGACAGCAGCACCGTGACATACAGCGCTGACAGCAGCACCGTGACATACAGCGCTGACAGCAGCACCGTGACATACAGCGCTGACAGCAGCACCGTGACATACAGCGCTGACAGCAGCACCGTGACATACAGCGCTGACAGCAGCACCGTGACATACAGCGCTGACAGCAGCACCGTGACATACAGCGCTGACAGCAGCACCGTGACATACAGCGCTGACAGCAGCACCGTGACATACAGCACTGACAGCAGCACCGTAAGCAGCCCCAGGAGGAAGTCAGCACAGCACAGGGATGGTGTGATCCCCTCATAATAAGAACCCCCAGGAGGAAGTCAGCACAGCACAGGGATAGTGTGATCCCTTCATAATAAGAACCCCCAGGAGGAAGTCAGCACAGCACAGGGATATCATAAGCAGCCCCAGTAGAAATATGACACCGCTCAACCTCTTCAAAGAGGAGGGTAGGGGCATATAGTACGGTGTGCTTTTTTGGGTCAAGGAAGTGAGCCAAATGAATTAAGAAGGTCTGTGTGCTTGATTAAAAAAATAGTTTATAGACATATACATGGTCTACTGGTCACATGTGTTGAATTCCTCCGAGATCCATGCCTCATTCATTTTTAGAAATGTGAGGTAGTTAACACTGTGGTGAGCTAGGCGAGTACGCTTATCGGTCACAATCCCCCCTGCTGCGCTGAACGTCCTTTCGGACAGGACACTGGATGAGGGGCAAGCCAACAGTTCGATTGCAAATTGGGCAAGCTCTGGCCAGAGGTCAAGCCTGCCCACCCAGTAGTCTAGGGGTTCATCACTCCTCAGAGCGTCCACATCGGCCGTTAACCCAATGTAGTCGGACACCTGACGGTCTAGGCGTTCCCTGATGCTGGATCCGGATGACACCTGTCGATGGGTCGGCTGAAAGAATGACCTCATATCCGAAGTCACCAACACATCTTCAAACCGGCCTCTTCTTGCAGGCGCTGTTGGATTGGTACCCGCAAATCCTTCTCTGGGAGTGGGAATTGCTCCTCTGCCAGCGCACGCAAAAGCAGAATGCAGCATTTCTCGAAGCAAGGCCTGGAAGTGCTGCATTCTGACAGCCCTCTGCGACGGCGGTAACATTTCCGCCATTTTGTGTTTGTACCGGGGGTCTAAGTACGTTGCCACCCAGTACTGGTCCTTGACCCTCATGCTTTTTATACGGGGGTCCCTATTAAAACACTGGAGCATGAAGGCCCCCATTTGCACTAAAGTGGAAGCGGTGTGGTGGCCTGGCTCCTGCTCATCATCCAGGATAATGTCGTCCTCTTCATTCTCCTCTCCCCATCCTCGCACAACAGGGATCCCAGAAAGGTTTAAAGCATGCTCTTCTTGCTCCTGCTCATCCGCCCCGGCACCATCCTCCTCTGACTCCTCATCAGACTCCTGTTGTTGACTTGTCTCAGATAGAGTAGCCCCCCCTGGGAATTCATCCAGCATTGCGACTTCCTCATCTTCCCGCTCCTGCTCCTCCACAGCCTGATCAATGACACGACGCAATGCACGCTCCAGAAAGAAGGCATAAGGTACCATGTCACTGATGGCGCCATGGCTGCGACTGACCAGTTTGGTGATCTCCTCAAATGGCCGCAGAAGTCTGCATGTGTCGCGCATGAGCAGCCACTGGCGCGGTGAAAAAAAACCCAGCTCCCCAGAACCGTTTCTTTCGCAGAGTTCATACAGGTAGACGTTAACTGCACGTTTCTGCTGGAGCAGCCTATCAAGCATATAGAAGGTTGAGTTCCATCGCGTCGGGCAATCGCAAATAAGACGTCTGACCGGCAGATGGTGTCGCCGCTGAATGTCAGCAAGGCGAGCCATGGCCGTGTAAGATCTTCTGAAATGGGCCGAGATTTTCCTTGCCTGCCGCAAGATGTCCTGGACCCCAGGGTATTTGACAAGGAATCGCTGCACGACCAAGTTTAAGACGTGTGCCATGCACGGCACGTGCGTGATTTTGCCCTGTTTCAATGCGCTAAGCAGATTGGCACCGTTGTCACACACCACTTTACCAACTGTCAAATTGAGCGGTGTTAGCCACTCATCTGCCTGTGAACGCAAAGCTGAAAGGAGTGCCGGGCCAGTGTGGCTCTTTGCTTCCAGGCACAACAGACGCAGCACGGCATGGCAACGTCTCACCTGGCATGTGGAATAGGTTCTGGGGAGCTTGGGCGGTGCAGTGGAAGAGACGCTAGCAGCGGAAAAGGAGGAGGCAGCTGAGGAGGAGAGGGAGGAGGATGGAGTAGGAGGAGGAGAAGAAGAGTCAGGCCTGCATGCAATCCGTGGCGGTAAAACCAAATCTACACGGGTGCCACGGGTTACATGCTTGACGGCCGTCAGAAGGTTCACCCAGTGGGCAGTAAAACTGATATACCTTCCCTGCCCGTGTTTGCTAGACCACGTGTCTGTGGTCAGATGTATCTTGGCACCGACACTGTGTGCCAGAGATACATTCACTTGCCGCTGAACATGGCCATATAGCTCTGGGATGCCCTTCTCTGAGAAATACTTCCTTCCTGGGACCTTCCATTGTGGTGTTCCAATGGCCACAAATTTGCGAAAGGCCTCCGAGTCCACCAGTTTATATGGCAGTAGTTGGCGGGCTATGAGTTCTGACAAGCCAGCCGCCAACCGTTGGGCAAGAGGGTTATCCGGCATCATCATTTTTTTACGCTCAAACATTAGGCCCACGGAAGCCTGCCTTTTTGCAGAAAAATGTGAGCTTGGCGTGATGGAAGGTGGAGTGGAGGACAATTGTGAGGAGAGAGGAGAAGGAGAAGTAGAAGACGAGGCTGGACGGTGAGAGCCTGCAGTGTGGCTTTGTGTGTTCCGTTGCTCCCACTGGGCTCGGTGATGGCTGCTCATGTGCCTTCTTAAGGCGGTCGTCCCTAGGTGAGTATTGGGCTTACCGCGACTAACGCGTTGACTGCAAAGATTGCAGATGGCAACGCTATTGTCAGCAGCGGACACGTTAAAAAAAGCCCACACTGCGGAGCCATGTGCCGGTGTCCTGGGAGCGCCAGATGTGACCGTACATGGTCGATGACTCGCTCCTGATACATTTGCAGTCTGCTTTGTCCCTGCTGTGCAATGTAAGTCATTGCTGCTTCTCCTCCCTATCTGCTGGTCCATATCTCCCTCTGAACTCCCCTCCTCTTCCTCTCTTGTGGGCACCCACGTGACATCACTAGACACGTCATCATCAACGTCACCTTCCCCACCGCTATAAGTAGAGATCTCGGAGTAGGCAGCAACACCGGGGACCAACCTCCTCCTTGGGCTGATCTGGGTACTGGCGTCAGACTGCTGAGTAGCGCTTGTTGCTACCTCCTCTTCCTGATCCAATACCAAGAGTGGCTGCGCATCAGAAATGTCCTCTTGATATGGATCGGAAAATAATTCCAGTGACTCAAGCGGAAGGTATGTGGTGGTGGTGGTGGTGGTCGTGTTGTTGGTGGTAGTGTCTTTGGGGGTGCACATAGCAGAGAGTGAAGAAGAGGGTGCAGATCGAGAGGATGAGGAGGGTGCAGAAGAGTAAGGCTGAGCGAGCCACTCAACCAAGTCTGGTGCATCCTTTAAAGTAATTGAACGCACCTTCTGCAACTTCCCACTTTGGCTCAAGCCTGTTGCTCCTGCCCTACCCCTACCACCCCTGCGGAAGGGCCTGCCTCTTCCTCTGCATGTCATTTTTTAAATGACCCTGTGACAAAACTCTTAGTCCCTATACCGCTGAAGGACTGCTGCAGTATAGGTGAGCGGTCAGCAGTGGTGCACGTCAACCCTATCTATTGTGGACCTATAGCGGTCCTTACAGAACAGCAGACTGTACCGCACTCAAGCCTATGTACCGTAGCACCCTATACCAAGTTACCAGTCCTTATAAGAACTTTTGTGGACCAAGCAGGTTGTGTATTAGTGTTTAGCAGACTGTACGTCAGTCCCTATACCGCTGAAGGACTGCTGCAGTATAGGGCAGCGGTCAGCAGTGGTGCACGTCAACCCTATCTATTGTGGACCGATAGCGGTCCTTACAGAACAGCAGACTGTACCGCACTCAAGCCTATGTACCGTAGCACCCTATACCAAGTTACCAGTCCTTATAAGAACTTTTGTGGAACAAGCAGGTTGTGTGTTAGTGATTAGCAGACTGTACGTCAGTCCCTATACCGCTGAAGGACTGCTGCAGTATAGGTGAGCGGTCAGCAGTGGTGCACGTCAACCCTATCTATTGTGGACCGATAGCGGTCCTTACAGAACAGCAGACTGTACCGCACTCAAGCCTATGTACCGTAGCACCCTATACCAAGTTACCAGTCCTTATAAGAACTTTTGTGGAACAAGCAGGTTGTGTGTTAGTGATTAGCAGACTGTACGTCAGTCCCTATACCGCTGAAGGACTGCTGCAGTATAGGTGAGCGGTCAGCAGTGGTGCACGTCAACCCTATCTATTGTGGACCGATAGCGGTCCTTACAGAACAGCAGACTGTACCGCACTCAAGCCTATGTACCGTAGCACCCTATACCAAGTTACCAGTCCTTATAAGAACTTTTGTGGACCAAGCAGGTTGTGTATTAGTGTTTAGCAGACTGTACGTCAGTCCCTATACCGCTGAAGGACTGCTGCAGTATAGGGCAGCGGTCAGCAGTGGTGCACGTCAACCCTATCTATTGTGGACCGATAGCGGTCCTTACAGAACAGCAGACTGTACCGCACTCAAGCCTATGTACCGTAGCACCCTATACCAAGTTACCAGTCCTTATAAGAACTTTTGTGGAACAAGCAGGTTGTGTGTTAGTGATTAGCAGACTGTACGTCAGTCCCTATACCGCTGAAGGACTGCTGCAGTATAGGTGAGCGGTCAGCAGTGGTGCACGTCAACCCTATCTATTGTGGACCGATAGCGGTCCTTACAGAACAGCAGACTGTACCGCACTCAAGCCTATGTACCGTAGCACCCTATACCAAGTTACCAGTCCTTATAAGAACTTTTGTGGACCAAGCAGGTTGTGTATTAGTGTTTAGCAGACTGTACGTCAGTCCCTATACCGCTGAAGGACTGCTGCAGTATAGGGCAGCGGTCAGCAGTGGTGCACGTCAACCCTATCTATTGTGGACCGATAGCGGTCCTTACAGAACAGCAGACTGTACCGCACTCAAGCCTATGTACCGTAGCACCCTATACCAAGTTACCAGTCCTTATAAGAACTTTTGTGGAACAAGCAGGTTGTGTGTTAGTGATTAGCAGACTGTACGTCAGTCCCTATACCGCTGAAGGACTGCTGCAGTATAGGTGAGCGGTCAGCAGTGGTGCACGTCAACCCTATCTATTGTGGACCGATAGCGGTCCTTACAGAACAGCAGACTGTACCGCACTCAAGCCTATGTACCGTAGCACCCTATACCAAGTTACCAGTCCTTATAAGAACTTTTGTGGACCAAGCAGGTTGTGTATTAGTGTTTAGCAGACTGTACGTCAGTCCCTATACCGCTGAAGGACTGCTGCAGTATAGGGCAGCGGTCAGCAGTGGTGCACGTCAACCCTATCTATTGTGGACCGATAGCGGTCCTTACAGAACAGCAGACTGTACCGCACTCAAGCCTATGTACCGTAGCACCCTATACCAAGTTACCAGTCCTTATAAGAACTTTTGTGGAACAAGCAGGTTGTGTGTTAGTGATTAGCAGACTGTACGTCAGTCCCTATACCGCTGAAGGACTGCTGCAGTATAGGGCAGCGGTCAGCAGTGGTGCACGTCAACCCTATCTATTGTGGACCGATAGCGGTCCTTACAGAACAGCAGACTGTACCGCACTCAAGCCTATGTACCGTAGCACCCTATACCAAGTTACCAGTCCTTATAAGAACTTTTGTGGAACAAGCAGGTTGTGTGTTAGTGATTAGCAGACTGTACGTCAGTCCCTATACCGCTGAAGGACTGCTGCAGTATAGGTGAGCGGTCAGCAGTGGTGCACGTCAACCCTATCTATTGTGGACCGATAGCGGTCCTTACAGAACAGCAGACTGTACCGCACTCAAGCCTATGTACCGTAGCACCCTATACCAAGTTACCAGTCCTTATAAGAACTTTTGTGGACCAAGCAGGTTGTGTATTAGTGTTTAGCAGACTGTACGTCAGTCCCTATACCGCTGAAGGACTGCTGCAGTATAGGGCAGCGGTCAGCAGTGGTGCACGTCAACCCTATCTATTGTGGACCGATAGCGGTCCTTACAGAACAGCAGACTGTACCGCACTCAAGCCTATGTACCGTAGCACCCTATACCAAGTTACCAGTCCTTATAAGAACTTTTGTGGACCAAGCAGGTTGTGTATTAGTGTTTAGCAGACTGTACGTCAGTCCCTATACCGCTGAAGGACTGCTGCAGTATAGGGCAGCGGTCAGCAGTGGTGCACGTCAACCCTATCTATTGTGGACCGATAGCGGTCCTTACAGAACAGCAGACTGTACCGCACTCAAGCCTATGTACCGTAGCACCCTATACCAAGTTACCAGTCCTTATAAGAACTTTTGTGGAACAAGTGAGTTGTGAATGTTTAGCAGACTGCAGCAGAAGGGCAGCAGTCAAGTATAATATCCTTTCTATATTTGGAAGAAAGAATATTATACATGTACAAGCCTATTACTGTACCACTGATACCAGTCCTGAAAAGAACCTTTGTGGAACTAATAATAACAGCAAGTCTTTAAAATTACCCTCACTGCCTGACAACACTGCTTCCTTCCTGTCCCTATACAAATTGGCAAAAAAAGAGAACGATTAGTGGTTACTGGAACAGCTCTTTTGTGGACCTTGATAGTAACAGCTAATGATGATGATGATGATGATGATGATGAAAGACTAATCTGGCTGTCCCTGTAGCATACACCGTCCTTTCCCTTTCTCTAAACTAACAAAAGACACTCAGGCTGCTGCAAGAATCAGCAGCACAGCAAACCTATCAACACCTAACACCTATACCAGTCCTGAAAAGAACTTTTGTGTACCAAATAGCTAGTGGTTTATCTCTCCCTACTCCACACAGGAACCTGTCCCTATCTTAACAGAAGAAAGAATGTAAAATGGCCACCGGATCGGGTGTATTTATAGGTTAGGGGGAATGTACAAGTGTCCATGTGCTGTCATGTCTCAATTGGCTGTCCTGTATCACATGATAAACGTGTCACCAAAGGTTAAAGTTCTTGTATACATTAAACACGTAAGTCCGCCGCGGCGAACGACGGAAAAAGGCGTTCGAACGTGCGGACCGCGAATGTCGGAAATTCGCCGCGAAACGACCGCCGGGCGAACCGTTCGGCCATCACTAACCCTGACTGCTTGCAGGCCATCTCAGTCTCCCAAGGCTCTATTGTGGCTTCCCTCCCTTTACCAGCCCATGTCACTTCTGGTACGCCTGGTCAGCATGATCAGCTTGATACTGATATCCTCTGGCCCTAGGATATCCCACACACACCAGCACCCTGGGGTTTTCTAGCAAGAAGCTATTGATCTTCCATCACAGCCACTATAATTGGAAATGCTTGCATGTTACACTTTATCGTCTCTCATGACTTTATTACTTTTATGGTTTTATCATTATTTGGCTTTATTAAATGATACTTGAAGACCAGCTGGAAGCTTTTGGGCCTATTTCACAGTATATAATTCAGTGGAACTTTGAACAGCCATTGAATTGATCAGAGGTCCTTATGCAAGAGAACGCATACCCTTATTGCTCTCAAAATTCAGCCTAGGACAGTGGGGGGCCCTGGTTGCTGATGTGACCCTGGCACAAATGAGAAACATAGAACTACATCCTTGTGTCATAATCAGGTGTGTATTTTCTATGGTAAGAATGGTTGTCAGCTTGTCACTATGGCCAACAATTAGGACACGAGGCAACCGACTCATACTAACTTTACCTTTGTTGTTTCAGACCTTATTCTGCACATTTAGAGTACTGGAAGTCCCATGGGAGCATGTGGAAAACCTTCTTTCATTTTCCTGCATGGCCCACTGATGAAACAGTCACTGACAACTGAAATAAGTGTATATTTTATTTTCATGCAGAAACACTTCTAAATGTAATAAACTGCAAGGATCTGTGTTATCAATCTTACTGTGTCAGTGTCATATTGAGAACATGTGTAAACTCATCAGCCATATTCAAATATTAAAATTGAAAGTGTGCTTCTGTTAGAATAAAAACAAAAAACAAAAAAAAAAACTATATATCTAGTATTCAGTTAGAACTGTATTACAAAGAAAAAATCTGCTAAGGATTGCTCTGGGCAACATCAGCATTAGCTTAGAATAAAGAAAAGAAAAATGTCAGACAGGCCTAAAGGGAGCATCAGAAGTGTTCTGCAAAACAAAGACATGGTCAGGTTGCACCATCTAGAGGGAGAGCATGTCCACCTTTTCTATCTCACAGTGGTCATACTATACAGCCACAGCATACACAGGAGGTAGTTGAGTGGCTGACAAAGCCTTCCTCTTATTTCCTTTGCATAGGAGCAGAACAGCCAGTTGTCTGCTAATGAGCCCTCTTCTTCTACTATTACTGATTCCTTGGAATAATTTCATCAAATGATTCCTAACTTGCTGCAGGAGTATGAACCTAATCATGCACAAGTATTCCTTATGCATTCCTCATTTCATATATTGAGGATGAGGATGATAGAACCAGGACCATAAAGGGAGGTGACATCAGGTAGAGAGCAGCAAGAGAGAGCAATGTTCCAGCGACCAAGAGCTAAGTTTCAAGACCATCTGTAGATGCCATTGACAGTAAGAGAAAAGTTCTAAGGGAGAAGCAGAACAGCATTTGCATTTGGGCAGGGGCAGCTTGCAGAGAACTGGAGGGAGCATCCATCCTATTTTATTTTTTGGCACCATCTCACTGGTGTAGAAAAAATTATCCGCACTCTGGTTGTTGCTCTTAAAATTTCTTCATTTTATTGAATAGCCACAGTGAACAAACGCTGATTAAATCAGTTGACACATTTCAGCCTTAGTCATAACCACATTACAGACATAAAACTTTGAAATAAATAGTAGCTCTAAAGACCACAGGCTCCACCCATTGATTGTCTAAATTGACAGCAGGCAATTATCCAAAAAAGAGAATCAGCTGCAATACATATAGGGTAATCCATGTGTATGCCACTAATTTTCCCACACCTTGTAGTGACAATATGCACATGTATGCACACACAGGCATGTACACACACATGCATACATTCATACACGTATAGATATGTGCATTGAATTCAAAAAATATTAAATAAAAGAAAAAGATGAAAATAATAATCCAGGTATGTGAAAAAAAAACAGAAGAGAGAAAGGAAGAGAGAGAGAGGAGGCTCCAGGAGAAGCATTCTTAATATAAGTTCAGGTCCAGATCCCACCTTAGGTTTACCCCCTGAGTCGATCTAGTTTTTAATCTAAAAATCCACCATGCTCCTCTCCCCAGTATCCTTCTCCCTGTCACCTCCTCTGGGTGAGTGAGACAACCGTTCTATTCCTCTGAAGCGAAATGAGGAAAGATCGCCCTAATGACATTCTCTAAAGTGACGTGATGCATTCAAAATATTTCTAGCATTTGAATTGTTTGTGTCACAGTGATGTTCCCCTATATGGGCTCTCAACAACAATGGGTTAGTGATAAAGGAAGCAGATAAGGGAGGAGCAGTGGTGGTGATGACTAGGGAACAATATAGATTCAAAGCTATCAGACAGCGTAGTGACAGTGATACATATCACCCCCTGTCCAACAATCCCACTATACCTTTTCAATCAACTCTTTCTGCTTGGACCTAGAAGAAGGGGACATACCCCCGAAAGCTTGTCCTGAAAAGTTGTATGTTAGTGCAAAGTAAAAAAGTATCACGGACAGTACTCAATTTTCTCGATCAACTCTTTTAAAACGTTTACAGTTGGGCATTAGTATGAACATTTTATCATCCAAAACTGCTGAGTATCTTTATGTGGATAAACCTGTGGTGTGAGTCTTCCATCATCTCCCCAAAATTCACAAATTTACAGGGATGACCAATTGTGGCCAGAATTGGTTCCTTATTGGAGCATTTGGGAGAATGGGTAGACCGGCACCTACAGCCTTTAGTACACAGATTGCCTGGCTACATTAGAGATATGAGCACAGTCCTATCCCATATTACATCTGTCAAATGGACATCTACCTATGTGTGGGCTGCACTGGATGTAAGGGCACTTTATTCGTCGATTCCCCACAGCGCACTGGATTGCAGGCCATCCGATATCATCTTTGACGCTATAGCTCCTACTCTCAGGAGCTACAGGCGTTTATTCTGTTAAGCATTGAGCTCTTGTTAAAGCACAATTCATTTTTATTTGATGACAAGTATTATGTCCAGCGCTGTGGTGCGTCAATGGGTGCTAGATTCTCAATGTCCATGGTGAATCTCTACATGGGTTGGTGGGAGGAACAATTTTTGTTTTCTCCCAGCAACCTTTTTGCCAGGAAGATTGTGGTCGCGATATCGATTACTTTGTGATGGTGTGGAATGGTGGCAGTAAAAGATTGAATTTGAATGAATTTGCATTTTTTTTATTGAGCATGATGCTTTCAGTATCAACTTTTTAGACATCATTCTAATGGGCGATCCAACTACAGGTGATATACAGTAGTTGTGCATGCACTTATAGGAAACCATGCTCTGGTAATACTACACTTTTTGCAGCCAGTTGTCATCCATCTCATACCATCAATGAAAACCCTTATGGGTAGTTTATTCATGCCAAACTAAACTGTTCAACAGACTCAGCTTTTGAGCTGGAATGCAAGGTTATTCATTAGAGCTTATTGGACCAAGGTTATTACAAATCCGTTATACACCAAGGACTGGAAAGGGTTTTGATAATGGTGAGAGTATGAGAATAAAAATACATCTTATAAACCTTACAACTCTAGAAATAGAAGAAGAACAGGGAAGCCTATAAAGTTTTTTCATTTTCCCAAGAATATCATCAAATAGAATAATAAAAAAGAATCTGCCAATACTGTACACAGACAAAGATTTAAATGGGATTTTGCAAGCAGGTTGCCATTTTTCTAGCCGACGCACACCCACATTAGGGACTGCACTACCACCAGCGGTCTTCAAACGACGGCCCTCCAGTTGTTCAGGAACTACAATTCCCATCATGCCTAGTCATGTCTATGCCCTTGTACACACGGTCGGACATTCCGATGGAAGATGTCAGATCGGACCATGTTTTTGGATAATCCGACCATGTGTGGGCTCCATAGGACTGTTTCCGTCGGAATATCCGACGGACAAAGTTTTAGAGCTGGGCTATTAAAATTTCCGACAACATGATCCGATCGGACTTTGTCCGATTGTGTGTAGAGAATTCCGATCGGACAAAGTGCCACGCATGCTCAGATCAAATTCCTAGACCAAAGCTATTGGCTACTAGCCTGAACGTAGTCCCGTCCTAACGAAATAACGTCATCACGTTATGTACAATCGGATTTTCCAACAACTTTGTCTGACCGTGTGTATGCAACACAAGTTTCGAACAAAATCCAACGGATTTTGTTGTCGGAATGTCCGACCGTGTGTACAAGGGCTATAAATGTCAGAGTTTTACAATGCCTTATGTGATGTGTAGTTCCACAACACCAGGAGGGCCGTAGTTTGAAGATTCCTGCTTTAGAGAATGTCATAAGGGCGATCTTTCCTCATTTCACTTCAGAGGAATAGAACGGTTGTCTCACTCACCCAGAGGAGGTGACAGGGAGAGAAGACTACTAAGGAGAGAAGCACTGTGGATTTTTAGATTAGAAACTAGATCGCCTCAGGGGGTAAACCTGAGGTGGGATCTGGCCTCCTCTCCCTCTTTTCCTTTCCTTTTTTTTTTCACATACCTGGATTATTACTTTCATTTTTTTTTATTTAATATTTTTTGAATTTTATGGTGTGTTTCTTTATGCATATGTCTATAAGTGTATAAATGTATGCACGTGTGTCTACATGCGTGTGTATATACATGTGCATATTGTCACTACAAGGTGTGTGAAAATTAGTGGCATATACATGGATCACCCTATATATATTGCAGCTGATTCTCTTTTTTGGATAATTGCCTGAGGTCAAAGCAATCAATGGGTGGAGCTTGTGATCTTTAGAGCTACTATTTATTTCAAAGATTTATGTCTGCAATGTGTTTATGACTAAGGCCTTATAGGCTGAAATGCGTCAACTGATTTAATCACTGTGGCTATTCAATAAAATGAAGAAATTTTAAGAGCAACAATCGGAGGGAGGATCATTTTTTCTACATTACTCTACTCAGCCAGCGACTGTGGATCAAGTACCTGGGAGCTCTGCTATCTATGTGGTGTATGGGTAGTAGCACTGACTTTTCTATTTATACTGTCTCACTGGTACAGGCCACTGCTATACCCAGTTGAGGAAAGTGAAAAAATAGCGCTGGACCCATAGGGTTATCTCACTGATATTGCTCTCTTAAAGTATTGATGTTGATGCAAATCAGCTGGTTTATAGATAGGTAGCTTCTACACCCCAGAGGATCTCCATGGTCTCATTGGCTTGCAATGTATAACAATATTTTAAGCTTCCTTAGGGCTTGACTGACAACAATGTACATAAACTAGAGCTTTAATGTTATTTTTTCCAATTTGATTTGATTGAGCACAGGCCTTGTCTGTAGCTATTTCACACAAGGGAAAAATAATAAGGTCCAGTTCATTATTAGTTTATTCACACTGTTGCAATCAAGCCCTGATGAAGGGGGCACTCCTGGACCCACAAAACACATTTTCTACTCTTGGGATTGCCCCCTTTTATCAGAATAAAGTTGTATCTGAACCTCTTAGCAGTGGTGCGGCACTTCAATTTCAATTTTTGTTCCATTACACTGCTATATCCAGTCTTCTGCAGTGTGAACATTTATTAAAGTATCTGCTGCCAAAGGCACCAGGCATGTACTGGCCATCGGGACTACCGGGAGTTTCCCGGTGGGCCGATGGCTCAGTGGGCCACTCTGATGTAAAGGGGCTGGTGATGGACCACTCTGATGTAAGGGGGCTGCTGATGGGACACTCTGATGTAAGGGGGCTGGTAATGGGACACTCTGATGTAAGGTGGTGCTGATGGGACACTCTGTTGTAAGTGGCTGGTGATGGGACACTCAAAATGTAAGTGGGCCGGTCTGGATGAAGTCCAGGGCCAAATTTCTGTCCCAGTCCAGCCCTGAAAGGCACTATTATGGTCTGTAGCCTCTGCTTGCAGCAAGTCAACCATATTAAAAGTAACAGACATATGGGTACCATATGGATGAGGAAACACAAGACCCTGCACCACAAAGCTTGATGGGAGCAGTACCTCAATGAGAAAAGTTGGCAGCAAAAGGCTCACACTCACTTTTCACATCTCCCCACAAGCCACAAAAATCTCCTGATGCATATGTCATACAATCTGCAGCCACTATTGGCAAGAACGAAGTCTCAGAAGGTTAGGATACATTACATCAAGTGGGGAAGAAGATAATGGGACCATGCTGAGTAGGTTTGAGCAAAGGCTTGAACCTCTGTAGATTTTTCCTACACTGATTGCACGCTAATCTCCAGCAGGATCTTCTCAAAGTAGGTGTCTCTTCCACAACTGCTGTCATGGAAGAAAGAAATGTCCCTAATGCCACATACACACGATCGGACTATCCGGCGGACTTAGTCCGGTGGACAATCTGATGGACTTTGCAGCTGAGGTCCGACTTTCAAGCAAATGGACTCTGCCACACACGATCACTCCAAATTCAGGAGGATTCGAACGTGATGACGTAGAATAAGGAAGTTTATAGCCAGTAGCCAATAGCTGCCCTAGCGTTGGTTTTAGCCAAATTTTGAAGTCTTATTTCTAAGTCCGGACTTTTGGGAAGAAAAAGTCCGCTGGAGCCTACACACGATCGATTTGTCCGGACTAAGTCTGCTGGATAGTCCAATCGTGTGTATGTGGCATAAAAGTGGTTCTAAAGGCTAACGTTTTTTTTTTACCTTCATGCATTCTATGCATGAAGGTAAAAACCTTCAGTATGCAGCTCCCCTTCCCCCAATACTTACCTGAACCCCTTCTTGATCCATTGATGTATATGGTTCCGCTGCTGTCAATTAGAGCCAGGGAGGAGGAAGCAGGGTGCATCTTATGGACACACAGAGCAGGCCCCGGGAGTGAGCACACACAAGTGCACCCATAGCAAGTGGGTTGTTATGGGGGCATTCAGCAGAGGAAGGAGCCAGGAGGGCCAGCTGGCAACCCAAAAAGAGAAGGATCAGGGCTTCTCTGTGCATTTTTTTTGCTTGTTTTGCATATTGACTGACCCTATGGCATCTTTAATAAGGCAAGATTGTGTGTAACGATGGCACTAACCTGTTATCTGCCCTTCACCAGGGAAAATCCACACCCTTTTTCTGGCACTAGTTTTCAACCTGAGGTAAAATCACTTTGTCATTATGTACCTTGACTTCCAGGAGGTCTTTATTCAGGCCAAAAGGGTTTGTGGCCACTTTAGGTGGAAATGTCTAGTCAGTATTCACCTGGCAGAAATGTAGCACCAACACAAGCTGCCTGCCAAACACTTTATCTGTGACACCTTCACATGCTGAAGAGGCTGCACTAGCAGCAGAATGCCATCCACGAGTACCTGTGTGATCAGCGTACACGGACAGGCTCTGGGGAATTTGGATACTGTCAGGGAAGACGCATGCATGTGCGCAGTTGCATGGTTCCTGTAAGCCCTGATTGTGGCCGTTAAGCAGGTGCGTGTGCATGCGCGAGTGCACATTGGAACCGGGCGGGCTATTTAAACTGCACTAATGCTTTGTTTCAGTGCCATTTGGTCTATTACATTACTGAAGCATTCGTTTCTGTATTGCTCACCCATTGCCAACCCTACCTGACTTTGCCTGCATTCTGGCTGCACCGACTTGGCTCATCCCTGGACTATGCTTCTACCTTATCCTTCTGTTCATCTGCCTTGTTATTACCGAACCCCGTCTGACTTCTGACTACTCTTCTGCCTACTGCCTGTGTCTGATCTGCTTGCTAGTTGCTGACTTGGACTGTCTGACTTTGCCTTGGATCTTCTCTCTGCATCTGACCCATCCATAGCTGTACTCATCAGTTCCTGCTTTTATGCCAGGGTGCTACCATCCAGATGCTACTGCTCACCCAGACGCACACCAGCACTCTCCAGCAATAGCATAAGTCTTATCAGGCACTCGTGCCACTCTGTGCTACGGCATACTCTGTAATCCCTTGTACACTCGGTCGGACATTCCGATGGAAAATGTCCGATCGGACCGTGTTGTCGAATAATCCGACAGTGTGGTGGCTCCATCGGACTGTTTCCGATCATGTGTAGAGAATTCCGATCGGACAAAGTGCCACGCATGCTCAGATCAAATTCCTAGACCAAAGCTATTGGCTACTAGCCTGAATATAGTCCCGTCGTAATGAAATAACGTCATCAAGTTCTGAACGATCAGATTTTCCGACAACTTTGTCCGACCGCGTGTATGCAACACCAGTTTCAGACAAAATCTGACGGATTTTGTTGTCGGAATGTCCGAACGTGTGCACGGGGGCTTACTCTACCAGGGCTCCTGAACCACAGCTGTAAAAAAGGTTATAGATACTCTTTACAGTATCAGTTGTTCATCATTCAGGATATGTGTAGAATTTTGGCACATTTTCTAGAGGTGGCCAGAATGGTAAGTCACAATACAATCCCACTCATGTTCCTCCTGGAGTAAACACTCACCACACACCAGGCATTGGAGATGCATCAGTAGGAGGAAGATGAGAACTTGCTTGACATGTGAAGGACCTAATCCACAGTCGGTTAAGCCACCCGTTACACATAATATCCAAACCCTCCAAACCCCCTCACAAATGACATGACAAGATTTTTGGAGTAAATGGCCTTGACGGCCTTTTATTAACAATTACTTTAAACTTAAACAAATAACATTTTTTTAAAATAAATCTTAACCCAACTTATGTCCTCTTGGGGTATTCGAGGGTAACACACATCACTGGTCACTGCGACAAACTTCTTTTAACTTTAGGCCTCCAGTCGCAAGCCCCCTGACCCGGAGACGGTACTCAACTTTCGCAGTGACCTACCTTTTACCCCTTCCAGGTTAACCCCTCATTAACCGGAAGGTACCTGATAACCCCATCCACAGATGGGTACCACCATGTTAATCCCATACCACAAATGGGTACCAACCATGTTAACCCCATACCACAGATGGGTACCAACCATGTTAACCCCATACTACAAGATGGGTACCAACCATGTTAACCCCATACTACAAGATGGGTACCAACCATGTTAACCCCATACTACAAGATGGGTACCAACCATGTTAACCCCATACCACATATGGGTACCAACCATGTTAACCCCATCCACAGATGGGTACCAACCATGTTAACCCCATGCCACAGATGGGTACCAACCATGTTAACCCCATACCACAGATGGGTACCAACCATGTTATATATGCATATAACATCCATATTCTCATCCTCCGAAGACCCAACCACTGCCACAGGCTTTCCTTACCGCCCCTACTATAATGAACCATACTCGGGAGGGTGGGTGGGAATCTTCTCCACCGTCGCTCAGTGCTGATGTCACTCCCCCTCCTTCCTGCTAGCTTCCTAACCCAAGTGCCTCCCCTGCTCCGGCCACTCCCCTTTACTTAAAGGGGACAACATTTTTCTTTCCCAATAGCCTGACTGTGCTGTCCACACCTGTCATGCCGTCCCTGCGCTAATTCTTTTCTCTCCTTCTGCTCCGGGACTCTCTTTCTCAAGTTTAGCAGGATGCTACTACCTTCTTCCTTCAAAAAGAAAAGTAGTAAGAGGCAGAGAATGAATACACAGAGGGGGAAAGAGATGGGGTGCCGGAGGCGAGCAGTTTTCAAGAGGGAAATGCTACCACTCCCAAGCTCCAGGATTTGTCTATGGGTGAGGTAAGATTGTTAAGGACAGTGTTGTCCTCAGCAGCACTGAGATTTAAGGTCCTCTGCTGCAGGAAATATGGGCAAAAAGTTTTTTTTTTTTTATTGCCCAGATGCCTGACAGCGTGGCCCAGGTCACTTTTGTTATAATGAACCAGTGTTAAATTACCAATGACTACAAAAATCATACTGCTGATGCTACAGTACATAGTAAAATTGTAGTTTCATCCAAACACCCAAAAGAGCTTGACCTCAGCTTTGGAATGTCAAATATTTGCTGCAAGGAAAATCCAGCAATGCGAACTCTGCCTCCTTGAGGAAAATTTGCTGCAGAACCTTTAGCATTTAGACCTGGTTCACACCTATGTAGGTTGAGGTTGCGTTTTACAGGTGCGTTTTTTTTTCACATGTGTTTTTAATATATTTTTAGTGCATTTTTGATGTGTTTTGTATTTTTGGGAGGTGTCTGTTATTCCGGAGAAACCAGCAAAGACGTAGCAGAAAGGGATAAAAAAAAATGCAAGCACTACGTTTTTGTTGCACTTCCATTGAAAATGCAACCTGCTGCAGGCAAGAAAAAAAAATCACTGACCCTTTCCAAAAAACACACCAGTGGAAAATGCAGAGATGTAACTGTGACCCATAGGAAACCATGTTAAATAGACTGTAGTGCATTTCTGCAAAACTGAAAACCCACTGAAAAATGCATAGCTATGAACCAGGCCTTAGGACTGCCACCACCTGCATTTTACAGGCTAGGTCAGTAATTTCCAATCAGAGTATTTCCAATAAGCATCTGATTATTTGGGTTGAAGTGGGAGCTCCCTGAGAGGCTGGCATTCTTGGTGCTCTGTGATTAATTGTATATGTTGTCAACAGTGGCGGCTGGTGCTCAAAATTTTTTGGAGGGGTGCAAACAAACTGAAAAATTCTGAAAAAACCCCACTGATTGCAGCTTCACTGTGCCCATCAAACGCAGCCACTGTGCCCATCAAATGCTGCCACTGTGCCCATCAAAGGATGCCACTGTGCCCAAATGCCACTGTGCCCATCAAATGCTGCCACTGTGCCATAAAATGCTGCCACTGTGCCATAAAATGCAGTTACTCTGCCCATCAAACGCTGCCACTGTGCCATCAAATGCTGCCACTGTGCCCCCCCACCCACTTGCTATGCATGAATCTATCCATTCAACATAGAGCGGATGGCTGGAGAGAGGGCGTGGCGCTCATGTGCCCTAATAGATGCACCGCCACTGGCTGTTCATTGGATTGAGGTAGCCTATAGCAGTGCATGCATATAGGCACTCAGGCTTAGCTCACTGTGGATGAACTCTACTCTTCCTCCTCCTAAATTAGACTTGATGGCCACAGCAAATGCATTGTGTAATGTTTGCACAGCAAGGGCCAACCTTGGCGCCCTAAGGGAGCAGCTCTCTAATGTCAGAGTGCTGCACGTAAAATAAAAAAACCTTCTATAGTCAGCTCCCCCCTAAATACCTACCTGAGCCCGATCTCGGTCCAGCGTTATGCCCTAAAGTAAAGTAATGGTGATGCTCTCTCTCTCCCTTCCTCACTGGACTCTGTGAGAGCATTGGGAGCAATTGGCTTCTGCTGTTGTCAATCAAATTCACTGAGGTGGGACTGTGTGTGTGTGTGGGGGGGGTGTGTTCGAGCCTGCAAGTGTGCCACCATAGTGACCGTCTTTCTATGGTGGCACACGGAGAGGAGGAGTAGACGAGAGCGCGAGCAGGAGACCTGAGAAGTCGAAGATCAGGGCTGCTCCATGCAAAACCATTGCACAGAGCAGGCAAGTATGTCATGTTTATTATTTTTACAAAATCTACTTAGAATCACTTAACCACTTGCAGCCCACCATATAGCAGAATGACGGCGGCAAAGTGGTTTCAATATCCTGACTGGGCGTCTTATGGCGTCCTCAGGATATTCAGCCGCTGCATGCCACCGTGGGCATGTATCGCGGTGATCATTGTTGCGGGATGTCAGTCTGACACCCGGCAACACTGATCTAGGTAAAGAGTCTCTGACGGAGACTGTTTACCACGTCAGCCATCAGCCATGTCCAATCACAACTGATCATGCTGTAAATAGGAAGCGGGGAGCTCCTCACATTAGCCTTAAGTGAAAGCACTGTGTTGTGCTCTTTATCTCTCCCTACAGTGCAGTACCCGGCAGGAAGAGCCAAGGTAAAGGACTGCCTTTTTCTTTATAAGACTATCTACTGTATGTGTGTTTATATGTGTGTGCATGCATGCGTGTGTGTGCGCATGCATGTGTGTGCGTGTATGTGTGTGTGTATGTGTGTGTGCATGCATGTGTGTGTGGGGGTTTGTATGTATGTGTGTGTGTGTGTGCATGCGTGTGTGTGTGGGTGTGCATGTGTGTGTATGTGTGTGTGTGCATGCATGTATGTGTGTGTGCAGGGGTGTGCATGTATGTGTGTGTGCATGCATGTGTGTGTGGGTGTGCATGTATGTGTGTATGCATGCATGTGTGTGTGTGTGCATGCATGTGTGTGGGTGTTAATGTATGTGTGTTTGGATGTATGTATGTCATTGTGTGTGTGTGTTCATATATGTATGCATATGTATGTATGTGAATGTGCATGTGTTTATCAGTGGTGGTGCGTCCAAAAGGGTGCACAGATGCCGCTCCCTCTCTATTTAGGTGACCGATTTTTGGGGCGCCGGGCGCCTGAATTGCAGCGGCGAGGGGGTTTGAAGCACCTTATTCTCAAATAGGCTTCAAAATAGATGAACTGCGAGAGCCATGCTTGACGCTCACAGTCCACCCAGGTGTGTTAGGAAAGTGAATTAATATTCACTTTCCTAACCAATCAGGTGTGCGGGTCTGTTACCTGTCACCTGATTGGCTGAAACGATAGGCGCAGCTATTGGACGCCTATCAGGAGGAGAGGATGGCAGGAGTAGCATGGATGACCCCGCTCGTGGCAGTCACCCACTGCCCCACCAAGACAGGGTAAGTGTTGGGCAGACGGCGAGCGGGCGGTGGGGATTCACAGTGGCAGCATTTGATGCCACACTGGCAGCATTTAATGGGCACACCAGCAGCATTTATTGGGCACAGTGGTG
The DNA here is from genome assembly GCF_037356315.1 of Lithobates pipiens. Classification (NCBI taxonomy): domain Eukaryota; kingdom Metazoa; phylum Chordata; class Amphibia; order Anura; family Ranidae; genus Lithobates; species Lithobates pipiens. The sequence goes on along the minus strand of NW_027507758.1, from coordinate 143,543,336 downwards.
GCATTTGATGGCACAGGGGCAGCGTTTGATCGTACACTGACAGCATTTGATGGCACAGTGGCTGTAATTGATGTTTTTTTTCAGAATTTTTCAGTTTGCTTGCACCCCCCTTAAAAATTTTGAGACCAGCTGTCACTGGTTTATATGTGCATGCATATGTGAATTTATATATATATATATATATATATATATATATATATATATATATATATATATATATATATATATATATATATTTGTAGTCAGAGTCTGGATACTAAAAGGACATGAAACCCCCCCAACCCTGGCGACCTGAGGTGTGCCATGGTCGCCCGTGAGAGTATACTTAAAAGAGGGCATACCCTAAGAGTAAATAAATGAAAAAATGGGAACGGGTGGGAGGGAACCCGGAAATGCAGCCGACAAGATCATAGGGGGAGAGGAGGGGATTAAGAAGCCCCACACTCCTCCTACAAATGCAGGCTAACCAATGGCCAGCCTTCTAACTTGTAGTCAGAGTCTGGATACTAAAAGGACATGAAACCCCCCAACCCTGGTGACCTGAGGTGTGCCATGGTCGCCCGTGAGAGTATACTTAAAAGAGGGCAAAAAGACACAAACTAGGTATGAAAAGTGATTTAATAAAACCAACAAGAAATGATCAACCTAACAACATGGTAAAAGCTCGTCTGACCTCAGCATGTGGATCCGGAATGTACCTAGTATAGCATGACGATTGCCAACGTCCCATGAACTTAATGACATGGGAAGGGACCCCCTGTTTGGAAGCTGCGGAAGCTGCGCCAATCCTGAATGATTGTCCTGAGAACTGTTTCGGGTTGAGCCCCAACCTACCAAGCAAAATTCTAACATGGGAAATTAACTGACTGGAGGAGAGGCCCTGAGAAGGAAAGGGTAGTAAAGAAAAGCCTGGCGCCGCAAGGGTTAACAAAACCCCGTAGGCAGAGGGCTGGCATGACTGTGTGAACAGTGCATATCAGCCCTGCATGATAGGGGGTGGGGGATTGGCCGAGGGGAGTAGGGTGGGAGTTACTCAGTGCAGAGAAATTGATCCCGCCCCCTCCACGAGGCAGCATCCAAGAAAAAAGTTTGTACAGGACAGCAGCATGGCAGCCATAGAGGAGCTGATTGCAAAGGTTAGAGAGGAGGCAGCCACTCGGGGGGAGGCATGGGTGCAGGAGACTCTGGGGGTTTTGCTGGGGCAGCCGGGGGGGACATCCACGGATGGAGGGGGTGCGGGGGGGCGTCCACGGAGGTCACGGCCCCCATCCAGGTTTTCACCTGAACCCCCCAGGAGAGGGAGGGCTGATGCCAGCAGTCCGGGGAGGGCTCCATCGGGCCCCCCGGCGAAGAGAGCCACCAGGACTGGTGGGGGGAGACTGAGGAGCCCATCCCCAAGGAGGCTGGGACAGAGGAGCAGGCCGGAAGGGGGATCTACAGGAGCTTCTGGGCCCCATAGGAGAGCAGTAGGAGCAGATGCAGCCCCCCCACCCAGCGGGGAACACGCAGGGTTAGGACCTCAGCGGGGGAGATCTCAGGCCGCGGGGGTGGGTCCACCCCCCCCCAGGGCTAGCATCACCAGGTCGGGTGAGAAGGGACGGAGACTGGCGTTGGCGATTGGTGGTCGATCGGACGGGGCTGAGGTGGTCCGCACCGGCCCTAAAAAGGCAGCGCAAAAATCCACTGGCGGGTACGCAGCACGGCGGCAGGCCAGGTCGGCTGTTTTACACTTGGCAGCCAGGGCCGTGTCCCCTGGTGGGCTGTCTGGAGAGGATGCGCTGATGTCCGGTCACAGGTCGGAGGGTGAGGTGTCCGGATCGGAGGAGGAGGTTCCGAGAAGTCCAATCCCTGCTAGGGTGTCCGAGAGATCGGCTGGTGGGATCGCTCCTGTGCAGCCCGGTGAGTACCCTTTAAGTTTACCTATTGGTGGGGGGGTTGTTTCGGCGGGTGCCGGTGGTGCTGTGAGTGCGGGTACACAGGAGGTGGTGGAGCAGGGGGGTTTGGGGACAGGTGGGGCTGTCAGGGCAGAGAGTGGGCTGTTGGGTTTTCTGGCTGGGATCAAGGAGCTGGTGGGCAGGTTTGAGCACCAGGAGAGGGCTGCTGCTGGCCCAGCGGTGGCGTGGGTCCCTTCTGGCGGGGTGTCCGAGGGTGTCGCAAAAGGCATGGGAGCGGTGGTCGGTGCCCAAGGGGTGGTTGTCCCGGCAGTGGCTGTGCCCGCGGGGCAGGAGCCGCCGGTGCCCATTAAGGCATCGAGCGGGAGCGAGTCCTCTACTAGACAAGACATTGTGCGTTTGGCGGACTCTTCGAAATGCGAGGTGTATTTCTGCTTTGAAGGGCCGTTGGGGGCTCATTTGAAACCGGAGGTACGGGAGAAAATATGGAAGGGTGAGTATGTGGAGATATTTTCACTACTACCACTAGAGAAGTTCAACCTGGACAGGGTCAAGCCGGATGATACTAAAAAAGACGACGAGGAGAAGCGGCAGTACAGACTGATACCGAGGACCTTTGCGAATTGGCTGCAGGCATTCGCCATCATGGCGAGTGTGATTGGTGAAAAGAACGCTGAGCATTGCTCGGCTCTTTTCTGTTACATGGACTCGGTTGGGGAAGCTTACCGAGTGTACGGGGGAACCGCGTGGCTGAGATACGATGAACAGTTTCGCCAGCGGAGAGCGGTGCGGCCGTCGCTGAGATGGGACCACAAGGACATTAGTCTGTGGATGCGCCTGATGACGTCGGCGAGGGCACCGGGCCAGTTTTTTCAGGGGGGGGGGGGGGGGGCGGGGGACAATCGGCCAGTAGTAAGAAGGGAACGTGTTGGCAGTTCAACGAGGGATCCTGTAAGTTCGGCAGATCCTGTCGGTACAAGCACGAGTGTTCCGGATGCGGGGGAACACACCCTTTGTCACGCTGCTTTAAACAGGGCAGGAACGGAGCTGAAGATGCTGCGCAAAAGAGGGAGGACGCCAGTGATGGTGGAAAGGATGCGACCGTTTCTCGGTAGGTATCCGGATAGGGAGGCAGCACGCCGATTGGAGGAGGGTTTCACAGAGGGGTTTCGGATACCGGGTAGGTTAGAGGTGGTCCCGCCGGTACCGCGGAACCTGAAGTCGGCCTTGCTGCATCCTGACGTGGTTTCTATGAAGCTGCGTAGGGAGGTAGAGTTGGGACGGATGGGAGGCCCTTTTCGGGTGGCACCTTTCCATGATCTTGTGGTTTCTCCTTTGGGGGTGGTTCCAAAGAAGGAACCGCAGAAATTTTGGCTAATTCACCACTTGTCTTTTCCGAAAGGGGGGTCGGTCAATGATGCCATTGATCCTGAGGAGTGTACAGTTAGCTACATGTCCTTTGATGCGGCGGTGAGTTGGGTCCGCCGATATGGGCGGGGGGCGCTGATGGCGAAAACAGACATTGAGTCGGCTTTTCGGTTGCTCCCCGTCCATCCCGAAAGTTTTCGGTTGTTGGGGTGTCATTGGGACATGTTTTATGTTGACCATTGCCTCACCATGGGGTGCTCCATTTCGTGCGCGGTGTTTGAAACATTTAGCTCATTTGTGGAATGGGTGGTGCGGGATGTTGCAGGGCTGAACTCTGTTATCCATTATTTGGATGACTTTCTCTGCGTGGGTCCGCCAGATTCCAGAGTGTGCGGGGTGTTGCTGCCGACGCCGGAACACGTAGCGGAACGGTTCGGCATCCCGTTGGCACCCGACAAGACGGAAGGGCCCAGGAAGGTCATCACTTTTCTGGGTATTGTGTTGGATTCTGAAGCGATGGAATGCAGGTTGCCGGAGGACAAGCTTGGGGATCTGAAGACCGTCATTCAGGGACTGTTGGACAAGCGCAAGGTGCAGCTTAAGGTTCTACAATCACTGTTGGGGAAACTCAACTTTGCTTGTAGAATTCTTCCAATGGGTAGGGTGTTTTGTCTGCGGCTGTCGGCGAGCACGGCAGGTGTGCGGTCACCTGTGCACTATGTGCGGCTGCTTAAAGTGCATAGGGATGATCTGCGGATTTGGCACCGTTTCCAGGAGGCCTTTAATGGAAGGGCTTTGTGGATGTCTGGACCGGTGAGTAATTTTGATATGGAATTATTCACTGATGCGGCGGGGGCATCAGGTTTCGGAGCTTTTTTCCAGGGCTGTTGGAGTGCGGGTCCCTGGCCGACGTCGTGGGTGGAGGCTGGGTTCACCAAAAATCTGGTGCTGCTGGAATTGTTTCCGGTGGTGCTGGCGGTGGAGCTCTGGGGGGCATCGTTCCGGGACAGGAAGGTTCGGTTCCATGGTGATAACCTGGGGGTGGTGCAGGTGATTAACAGAGTATCTGCATCGTCCCCTCCGGTCATCAAGCTACTGCAACACCTGGTTTTACGGTGTTTGCAGCTGAATATCTTCATTTATGCGGTGCACTTGCCAGGTGTGGAGAACGTGATTGCTGATGCGTTGTCTCGCTTTCAGTGGGACAGGTTCCGGGAGTTGGCGCCGGCCGCGGAGCAACATGGAGTGCCCTGTCCCGACTGGTTGTGGACGATTGCATTGGGCGACTGACAGGATGGATTAGGAAGTCGGTGAGCGAACCCACATGGAGAGCATATGGTAAGGTATGGGAGGAATGGGGGGTTTTCGTTCAGGGTTTGGGTGAGGATCCCACGGGCCCGGTAGTTCACTGGATGGTGCTGTATTACCTATCTAGACAGTTGGAGGAGGGAGCCTCAGGGGCTGCAGTGAGCAAGAAAATGGCAGGTTTGGCATTTCTGTTCAAATGGCAGGGGCTTCCGGATTTTACGAAGGATTTTTGGGTGCGCCAGGCGATAAAAGGCTACAAGAATTCGGTTGGGCGAAAGGATGCTAGGAGACCTGTGTCTTTTGCGATCCTGGGGGGCATTCTGCAGCAGTTGGTGGGGGTTTGCGCCTCGACCTATGAGCTGGGTTTATTCAGGGCGGCTTTTCTGTTGGCGTTTTTTGGGGCGTTTAGAATTGGGGAATTGGTTAGCCCGTCTAAGAAAGTCCAAGGGGGCATTGAGTTTCAGGACGTCCAGTGCGCTGCAGACGGGGTTTCGGTGCGACTACGGAGATCAAAAACGGATCAAGCTGGCAGGGGTAAGATGGTGTACGTCTACCCCTTGCCAGGATCGGATTTATGTCCAGTGGTGGCGGTTAGGGGGTTTTCGGATCACAGACCGGGGTTTACAGGTTCATTATTACTGCATGTGGATGGGTCCCCGCTGTCCAAATTTCAGTTTGTCGCTGTTTTCCGGAAGTGTTTACGGGGTATGGGTTTGGAGGACAAAGGTTTCTCTTCTCATTCGTTCAGGATAGGGGCAGCGACTGAAGCGGCTAGGTCCGGTTTGGACGAGGAAGCAGTAAAACGCATTGGGCGGTGGGAATCCAGGAGGTTTAGACTGTATGTCCACCCTCACCTGTTGTGATGGCAGTTTGGTTTTGGGGGGCTCAGGATATGTTGAGTTGGGGTTAAGGTTGTTTTGGATGGTCATGTTGGCACGTTTGTCTTTCTTTTATTCCAGATGCGGTGCAGTGCCTGATCTGGATTTTGGGCCACTCATATGTTTGCTGGGGGCCAGAAGGGCAGATGTCCAGCCTAACGGGCGGCAGCTGGGGTTTTCCATCCGAGAAGCCTGTGTTCGTTGGTTGGGGTTTCCAGGTATGTTATGGAGCAGAATGGTATCGGAGGTTCACCGTTTTGCACGGCGGGACCAGCCTCCAGATGTTTTGATTTTACATGTGGGGGGCAACGACTTAGGAGTCAGGTCCATGTTGGATATCACACGGGACATGAAGTTCGACATACTGCAGCTGCGTACGTCTTATCCGGACACTATCATCGTGTGGTCCGACATGGTGGCTCGTCAGTCTTGGAGGATGGCCAGGTCGGTGGAGGGTGTGAACAGGGCCAGACGCAAAATAAACAGGGGTATCAGCAGGTTTGTGATACAGCATGGAGGTTTGGGGATCAGACATCTGGAGCTGGAATTTGAAACTTGGCGGTACTGGAAGAAGGATGGAGTGCACCTTAATGATGTGGGGACTGATCTGTGGGCACTGGGGATACAGGATGGAGCTCAGCGCGCGTTGCGTGTGTGGCGGGGCTCCCAAGGGTAAGGGGGTTACCCTTGTTAGCTGTGGCTGGTGTTTGGTCTTTGTGGGTGAGGAAGAGAGTTCTGAATGAAGAGTCAGGATCTGTCGGTGGTACGGGTCCTGTGGGTGGTACTCCAGTTAACAGAGGTTATCTGGTAATTGGTTATGGGGGCATTGCGGTAGGTGGGTGTCTCTGAGTCAGCCTGTCGGCTTGAGGCCCAATAACCCACGTCAGAGGGACCGCAGTGTCATAATTTTTGGATATAACCTGAGGGTTATTGGTGTACCTGCAAAGACCAACACTAGGGGGAGCTGATGTTTTCGTCATAACTGATGTTATTGTTTTGTTACTGTTTTTATTATGGTTTATGTTATTTAAAGAGTTATATATTTTTGGATATTTTATACAGTTTAATAAATTAATGGCTGCTATGGCCTATTTTACTCCAAAAGTGGTATGGTCTTATTTATTATATAATGGGGAGGTAAGTGGAGTATAGGTTGGTAGCAAAATGCATATATGTTATACACTAGTCAAGAAAAGCCCAGCGCCGCAGGGGTTAACAAAACCCCGTAGGCAGAGGGCTGGCATGACTGTGTGAACAGTGCATGTCAGCCCTGCATGATAGGGGGCGGGGGATTGGCCGAGGGGAGTAGGGTGGGAGTTACTCAGTGCAGAGAAATTGATCCCGCCCCCTCCACGAGGCAGCATCCAAGAAAAAAAAGTTTCCCACCCCCCCTCCCTAACCTTGGGTTGTATATGTCGAGGTGTGTTTTTTCTGTGTTGTGTGTTGTGTTTTTCTCTTTCAGGACTAGAACGTGGACTGTTGTGGCAGTGGCTGGTGTTTGGTCTTTGTGGGTGAGGAAGAGAGTTCTGAATGAAGAGTCAGGATCTGTCGGTGGTACGGGTCCTGTGGGTGGTACTCCAGTTAACGGAGGTTATCTGGTAATTGGTTATGGGGGCATTGCGGTAGGTGGGTGTCTCTGAGTCAGCCTGTCGGCTTGAGGCCCAATAACCCACGTCAGAGGGACCGCAGTGTCATAATTTTTGGATATAACCTGAGGGTTATTTGTGTACCTGCAAAGACCAACACTAGGGGGAGCTGATGTTTTCGTCATAACTGATGTTATTGTTTTGTTACTGTTTTTATTATGTTTTATGTTATATAAAGAGTTATATATTTTTGGATATTTTATACAGTTTAATAAATTAATGGCTGCTACGGCCTATTTTACTCCAAAAGTGGTATGGTCTTATTTATTATATAATGGAGAGGTAAGTGGAGTATAGGTTGGTAGCAAAATGCATATATGTTATACACTAGTCATGGGCTGTCGGGAGGTGCTGCAGTGAACAACTCCCATGAGCTGATATAACACCTCCACTGGAAACCAGTCAGAGTGAGATCTGTAAAACTTAATGACAAACCCCTGCCCCACCTGGCGGTTCTTATTGTTGGGAAGCCGAAGTGAATAATGATCCGGCCACCTGGTGAGACTATTCTACAGGAGAACTGGAGCGTGACGCCCAGCACGAGACACCTCCCCTGGCCTCAGGAACCCAAAAAAACAAAGGTATATCGCTGCTTTCAGAACCACACTAGGACCCAACCCGAAGGGAGAGAGGGAAAGTAAATCTGCTAACCCCCGGAACACCTGCCCTGAAATAGGCAAACGTGTGACAGCTGGCCTCCCCTGCGTCTTCTGAATACCTTTAAGCATGGCTCTAATAGGATGAGCCGCAAAAAATTACGGAAACTCAGGATGAAGCAGGGAAAAGAAATGTTGGACCCCAGCGAGGTATAATTTGATGGTGCTGAAGGAAAGAGACAATTTATCATGGCAATAAGTCATGAAAGCCAGAATGTAACTGACATCACCCACCCTATTGGAGGGGAAGAGGGACCTGAAACCATTGAAACACCTCCAAGCCGTTCTGTAAGCCCTGAGCGTGTTCCTGGATAATGATGCATTGATTAAGCCGGCCGCTTGAACACCTAGGGCATCTAATCCAACCTCAGCAGGGCAAATGGCGGAACTGGCATGCCCCTCCGATATGCCTCTGGATGCTGTGAAAAGAAACGCTGAAAATCAGCCCTAGATAACGCATCAGCCGCCCCGTTAAAAACCCCGCTAATAAACTCCCCCTGGAAATGAAAACTAAATTTAAGGCCCAACCACGTCAATCTGCGCATAAATGCCATGATCACGAGAGAACCTGACCTCCCCTTGTTGATGATCTCCGCCGTGGCCATGTTGTCAGTGAAGAAAATAACCGTCTGCCCAGACCAAGAGGGACCCCAAGTGCAGGCAGCAGCCACAGCGGGGAAAATCTCAAATAGAGCGGACGTCCATGAGAAACCTGGAATGTCTGCCACCTCCGGCGCCCAGGGGCCCGCAAGCCACTGGTCCCCGAACGAAGCGGCGGCATCCGAAAAAACCCTGGGGGAAACTGACGTAAGGGCATGAATGAACAAAGAAATCCCATTCCAACCACACAAGAACCGATCCCACATGAGAAGATCGGCCCTAGCGTCAGCCCTCAACCGCACTACCGAATCTGCTTCTCGGAAGAGCGGGAGGAGGGCCAGGAGTCTGGACACAAACGACCTGCCCAGAGGAATGATCCTCATGGCAAAATTGAGCATACCCAAAAGCGACTGCAGCTCTTTTTTTGAGCACATCCCTTAGACCTGACCAACTTGTGAATGAACTCGCGGATCCTCACCAGCTTGTCCTGCGGTAAGCTAGCCATCATATGGACAGTGTCCAAAGTGATCCCCAAAAAGAGAATCACCGTGGACGGTTCCTCGACCTTGTGGGTAGCCAAGGGGACATTCAGATCACTGAATAACTCGGTGAGAACCGCGAGCTCCTTGGGTGGCTGAGCCGGGAACTCCAGCAGCAAGAAATCATACAGGTAATGAATAACCTTGCCACACCCCAACTGCGTAGACAAAATCCAATTGAGTGCAGAAGCAAAATTGTTGAAAATCCAAGGGCTACTCTTAGAGCCAAATGTAAGCTTGGTAGCGAAGTAAAACTGCCCCCGCCATTTGAAACCATGGCACTGCCAGAGCGATGGTCTGATCGGTAGGAGCTTGAAAGCGTCAGAGGTGTCTGCTTTCGACAACCATGTCCCCCTGCCTGACTGCAAGATATGTTGAATGGCAGAATCCACTGATGCGTACGGCAAGGAAAACTCCTCAGATGGGATAAGAGAATTTAAACTAGGAATATGAGAAGAATGAGGAGCCGACAGATCGTAAATCAAACGAAATTTATTTGAAAATTTCCCTTTTACAACGCCAATGGGGCTGACCCTCCGCATACTGAAAGGCGGGGACAAAAAAGGCCCAATCACAAACCCCTTAGACAGCTCATCCTGCAACAGCCGGTCCACCACACCGGCATTGTCGGCAGCAGAGACCAAATTGGCACATTCGTGAGACTGCAACGGGAGGGTGATTAAACCAGTGTGAATCCCCTCTGGAAACCCATCCACCAAGAACCGCCTGAAACCCGGGGAAGGATGATGGCACAACCAGAAATCCAACCTGGGAATATTGACCCGGCTCAGTCAAGACGCCCCGGATGGCTTGATCGGACAAGCGGTTTTAGGATGAGCCGTAAAGCAGTTGGCACACACATGCAGCAACCTACATTGATTGTAATTACAGGTTTTGTAATTGAAATTGTTACAAAGCTGAGCCTTACCCAGCAAATGAATGGGCCTGCCAAGCTTATCAAAGTGCCCCGAAGGCCCAGAGCAAGGACCACTAAAACCTGACCTGTGAGCCCCAGAAACCCCTGGGTGGTCCAGATTGGGACACCAATTGGCGGTGTGGGCCGCTGATTGACAGTTAGCACAAGTGGGAGATTTCTGACTAGCAAAGTGTCTACAGAATAACTCTGTGTCAATGTTACTCCAACATGTGACCAACTGGAACTGAGCCCACATTGCTGCCACTTTGGAAGAGAAAGACCTATGATAATCATAGAACGTGGAACCGCCATATTTGTGGGCCAAATCAACCACCTTGTGTAGGTAGAGGTCCAGCTCCTCCCTCCTGCCGGGACTAACCGTGCAGATGACATCCCTAAAAATACCGAAAGCCAGTACAAATTCAGCAATGCTTAGCTTGCGGTTAAGCCTGGGATCACGGGTCCTGAGGACCACCGAAACTTCCCCGCAAGCATAAGCTTTGTTCTCTACCACATCCTGCGATGCAATGAGTAGAGACGCCAGATTGACATCTTTCCCCTCCAAGATGTCCTTCTTCAGATTGGCCGGAATGAAATGAGCGGGAGAAACTGAAGGCAATAAGGCAGAAGCTGAAGGAATTATCAAAGGTACGGGCCCACTGCTGTTACCTGCAGACGGCACTGACAGCACCAGACCAGGGGACGCCACTGGCAACACCGCACTGGCTGGACGGGCCTCCAATACATCCAACCTGTCCTGCAACAGCTGAACAGAAGTGGACAAGGTATTCAATACCGCATGGATCTGCGTCAGTGACGTGACCAGGGATGCCTGATCCACGCTGGCGGCGGGCTGTGGCTGGGAAGGAACTGGAAAGAGGAGTCTAAATAATTCCGCTTTCCTGGCTGAGGCTGGGAAAGGAATGCCTCTTCCACAGAGTTCAGCCATGAGCCTAGGAACAGTCCAACTCCTCAAAGATGGTGTACTGCCGTGCTCCGAAGCCCTAGCCGGAGTGGATGGGATGAACGCAAATTCGGCACTTTCAGACACGTGTGACATGATCCAATCTGTAGAAAAACCAACCAAAACATCAAGCACAACCTGACATGCCCAAACCTACCTAACCTAACCGAAATGGTGAGTGGTGCTGAGAACACAGAACATAGCGCATGAGATGCTAGTGACCGTGACCCCCTGTGTGAGTGTAGCACGAGCCCGAGCAACCTGTGGCGCTAGAACAGGAAATTAAAAACGAAAAAACTCAGAGCTTAGTACCCACAGACCGTGGTAGGTACCAAATAAGAATGTAAGTGACGTGCAACATATGACGTATGAAAGTACAGGCGAGAAGATTGCAAATACAACCAATTAAAAACGAAACCTCAGCCTGTACGTATCTGAAGACGTGACAGATCAAATTATGTAAACGCCTAACTAACCCCTGGGCAAGAAACAAGCGAACACACCGGACGTTCCTGAAAGAACCGAAGAATCCACCTGCGACACTGCAATGAAAAGACCTGAAAACAATAACGAAATGCAAACGACATTACCCTAACCAAACAGAACCGAACCCCAAGGAAAAAACCCCACCCGAACAGAGAGAACGTGCTCTGTGGTGGGAAAATCCCTGGGTAAGAACAGTGGTAACAGTGACCCTGAGCCCCTGAAAAAAGAGGCCGAGAGCCCACCCAAACCTACCAGGCTGGAATAACCCCCAGCCCCCCCACACCTGCAGCCACCGTGACTCCCAGAGCCGTGGTCCTCCCATGAGAGCTAAGTGGCAGCCCGAATGAGGGGCTAACCGTGGCCACATAGCTGAGGAAAGCCCAAACCCCATAGGAGAAACCTGTGCGCCCCAGTCCATGTGCATTTAAAACCGACAGAACTGACCCCAGCACCGATTGGACCCAGAGCAACAAAAACCACGATGCCCCCCCCCCCCGGTCAACCCATACACCTACTAACAACAACACCAGAAACCCTGAACCCCCAAAGGGATAGGTACATGAACTCAGCTACTTACCCCCCCCTCCCTTTTTTTTTTTTCCTTTCTCACTTACCTTGACCAACAAACCGTATACCAACTGATCCTCCTGTGAAGAAAGAAAAACACCCTGTGCGTGGGGTGGAAACACCAGTGAACCCCTGCAGCAGCTTGACAAACACAAAATGAATATGACAGACATGATTGACCTAACCTGTAAAAAATTGACAGAAACCCAGACCAACAAATGCAAACACCCCCCCCCCCCTCCTCACTACGGCCACCTGCACACCCAGCAAGCTGCAACCCCTGCCCATAGGCGACCCCCCCCCCAGCCACCTGCCCAACCAGTATGCTGCAACCCCTGCCCAGAGGCGACCCCCCCCCAGCCACCTGCCCAACCAGCATGCTGCAACCCCTGCCCAGAGGCGACACCCCCCCTACCCTAACCCCCTGGCCCCAGACCTACCTGCACCGTCAGCAGAGTCACTACCCACCGCAGCTGAACTGCAACCACTGGCGCCGACCAGAAGACTGGAGCGACCTGCCGCTGATCCCTGGAACGAGCCTGCATGAGGGGAGATAGGAGAGTGAGCATCTCCCCCGACTGACCGATGCAGCAAGGACGACTGCAGACACCCACCGACCCCCCAGGAGGACAGCGCCGAATGTCCACGCTGTACAGCCGACTACCGCACGGAGCTGATCCAGAACCGGAAATGACGCTGCGCTCGTCGACGACCCGGAAATGCAGCCAACGAGATCATAGGGGGAGAGGAGGGGATTAAGAAGCCCCACACTCCTCCTACAAATGCAGGCTAACTAATGGCCAGCCTTCTAACTATATATATATATATATATATATTATATACAGTAGATGTGTGTGTGTGTTTTTATGTATGTGTGTGTGCATGTATGTATGTATGTATGTATGTATATATATATATATATATATATATATATATATATATATATATATATATATATATATATATATATATATATATATATATATATATATATATATATATATATATATATATATATATATATATATATATATTGTGAGGGGTTAGCTCGGCAGCGGGTGTGTGTGACCCCCTGGATGGGTTCACAACACAAAATCAGGCACAGCAGACAGCGTTGTAGGTGCAAAAAAAACAAAAAATGTGGTTTATTTCTGCTACATGCAGTGATACATATAACAGCCAAACAAAATAAAACATGAAAATAAATCCTGGTCAGCTTGACCTCTAACTACACACTTAGATTTCCCTGTCTAACAACTGAGAGCAGCCTTGTGCTGCCCCAGTCCCTGTCGTAGAGGTTTGCCACACAGGCGTTAACTCACCACACAGAACAGGTGTCACACTCCCCAGTCTATACAACACAAAAACTGGTTCCAGGATGGAGCATCTCCCTAAGCATGCTGGGGTTTTTTGTAGAGGTCTTAATGAGCCCACTTACTTCAGCTGGGCTCATTAACTCTTCCCCTCTAATTGTAAAGGTCTGCATAAAGCCTGAATCTAGGGCACACATATTTCCCATCCTGGATACAACCAGGTGATTTTACCTGCCTGCTGCCACATACCCCCCCCCCTCTTGTTTCAACCTTGGGGTTGTAACACAAGCAGTCAGACACGCATGTATCCGAGACAAAGCATCCACATTCCCCATTTTAACACCAGGGCGATGCTTAACTGTAAAGTTAAATTCCTGTAGGGCTAGGAACCACCTATTTACTCTTCTATTGGTCTCCTTGTTTTGAGCCATCCACTTTAAAGGAGCGTGATCAGTCACCAGGTCAAAGTGCCTACCTAGCAGATAGTACCGAAGGGAATCTAGAGCCCACTTCACTGCTAAACATTCCTTCTCAATCGTGGAGTAATTTACTTCATGGGACTTCAACTTCCTGCTGAGGTAAATGACTGGGTGCTCTTCCCCGTTCCAGACCTGGGATAACACTGCTCCTAACCCAACGTCTGACGCATCAGTTTGTACCACGAAGTCCTTAGAGAAGTCTGGTGAGTACAACACTGGCTGGCTACATAAGGCTGTTTTTAAGGACTGAAATGCTTCTTCAGCCTCTGGGGACCATTTAACCATGACAGACTCTTTCCCTTTTGTCAGGTTGGTGAGGGGCACAGCCTGAGAAGCAAAATGGGGAATGAATCGTCGATAATAGCCAGCGATTCCCAGAAAGGCTCGTACCTGTTTCTTGCTGTTGGGACGTGGCCAACTCTGTATGGCCTCGACTTTATTGACTTGGGGTTTTATGACCCCCCTCCCAATAGTGTACCCAAGATATTTGGCCTCCTCCTGTCCAATGGTACACTTCTTTGGATTGGCCGTAAACCCAGCTTCCCTGATAGAGTCTAGGACTGCTTGCACTTTCGGCAAATGTGAGACCCAGTCTGTGCTATGGATAATCACATCATCCAGGTAAGCTGCAGCATATTTCTGATGGGGCCTCAGAATCTTATCCATTTTCCGCTGGAATGTTGCCGGTGCATTCTGTAACCCAAACGGCATTCTCTTATATTGGAATGCCCCATCTGGGGTTACAAACGCAGTTTTCTCCTTGGCCGACTCGGCCAGGGGAATTTGCCAATACCCTTTGGTGAGATCAAGAGTTGTCATATATCGGGCTGTTCCCAGCCGGTCAATCAACTCATCTATACGCGGCATGGGGTAGGTGTCAAATTTTGTAACTTTATTTAATTGTCGAAAATCGTTACAAAACCGCCAGCTCCCATCAGGTTTGGGCACTAGTACGATAGGACTGGACCAGTCACTCTGGGACTCCTCTATCACACCCAATTCCAACATCCTTTGAACCTCCCCACGTATTGCCTCCCGTCGGGCCTCTGGTATTCTATAAGGTTTTAGTTTTACCCTTTCTCCTGGCGGGGTGATAATGTCATGCTCTACGCCAGATGTTTGTCCCAGAAGCTCCGAGAAAATCTCTTTGTTACGAAGTACAAACTCTTTAACCTCCTGTTGTTGGGGTTTCGATAAGGTGACCGCTATTCCAACCTCAGGAACTAAGCAATCAGGCTGTACTTGTGACAAAGTCTCTGCGACTAGGGATTCCCTATCCCTCCAGGCTTTCAGCAGATTGACGTGATAGATCTGCTCCGGCTTTCGCCTTCCTGGCTGTCTAACCCTGTAGTTCACCTCACTAATTTTTTCAATTACTTCATATGGACCTTGCCATTTGGCCAGAAATTTGCTTTCAACCGTAGGGACTAGCACCAAGACCCTATCCCCCGGGGAAAAAGTACGGGTCTTGGCCCCACGGTTGTACACTCTCTGCTGTGCTAACTGCGCTTGGGTTAAATGTTCCTTTACAATTGGCATTACCTGTGCAATTCTATCTTGCATCAGGGCGACATGCTCAATCACACTCCTGTGAGGAGAACTCTAATTTTCCCAAGTTTCCTTGGCGATATCCAGCAGCCCTCTTGGGTGTCTCCCATAGAGCAACTCGAAGGGTGAGAAACCCGTAGAGGATTGGGGTACCTCCCTAATGGCAAACATCAGATAGGGTATTAGACAGTCCCAATTCTTTCCATCTCTATCCACCACCTTCTTTAACATTTGTTTTAGGGTTTTGTTGAATCTTTCAACCAACCCATCTGTTTGGGGGTGATACACAGATGTACGCAATTGCTTCACTTTGTACAACTTGCATAATTCTTTCATAACCCGGGACATAAAGGGTGTACCTTGGTCCGTAAGCAGTTCCTTACAAATACCCACGCGGCTAAAAACAAGAGATAGCTCTTTGGCTATGGTTTTGGCCGAGGTATTTCGGAGAGGAATTGCTTCCGGATAACGGGTGGCATAGTCCAATATAACCAAAATGTACTGATGGCCCCTGGCGGACTTCATTATCGGACCTAAGAAATCCATTGCGATCCTTTCAAAGGGGACCTCAATGATAGGAAGAGGTACCAGCGGGTTACGGAAATGTGGCATAGGTGCCGACTTCTGACACACAGGGCAGGAGGAACAATAATTTTCTATTTCCTTCATGACCCCAGGCCAATAGAATCTCTGCAATACCCTCTCTCTGGTTTTCTCTGTCCTCAGATGACCTCCCAGAATGTGCCCATGAGCCAATTCTAACACCAACTTCCTGTAAGGTTTGGGCACTACAAGTTGCTCAATGAGTTCTTCTGCCCTTTGAGCCACTCGATACAGCAGGTCCCTTTCCATAGTGAAGTAAGGATAAGGGCAAGTCTTATCTGGGTTCACTAACTCGCCATCTATTTTCACCACATTTTCCCGTGCCTTTATTAGGGTGGGGTCTTTTAACTGTTCTGTGGCAAAATTTTCCCTGTGAACCTCAAGATCCGAAAACTCCACAGACGGCATGTTTTCATCTGAGGATGTTGGCTCCTCCCCAGTTTCTCGAGTTTCCCCCGCCAATACCGACAAGGGAAATTCAGGAGAGTCCTCACCACTCCCAGAGGAATTCTGGTCATCTTCCTGGTTTATAGGGGCACCAGTGGGGGGCTCAGGACAATCCCAGAGTTCCCAGAATTTTGGAAAATCCCTTCCCACAATAGCATCATGTGGTAAGTGAGACACTAACCCCACCTGATGAGAGAGGTTACCTTTGGGGGTCTCAAAAAACACTGAAGTTACAGGATACTCTCGGGTGTCCCCATGCACACAAATAACAGCCACCCTGTTCTTCCCAGAGACCTCCGTAGTAACTAATTCAGCTTTTATCAATGTTACCAGGCTACCTGAATCCAGCAACACATCAACATTTCTACCATTAATACACATTTTACATAAATGTTTCTCAGGTCCCCGAATGGCAGTGCATGCAACTGTCGCAAACAGCGACTGACGTCTCTCCCTTATAAAGTCACATTGCATAGGCTCATCCACAACGGGGCAATTGGCTGCAATATGTCCCTCTTGCCGGCAGCGGTAGCAAATAATCTTTTTCACTGTCTCTTGCAGCATGGGCTCCCTGGGCTGCTCCCGCCAGACCTTAGGTAGAACCCCCACCCTCTCACTCTCTCCACCCTCACCCCTTGGAGTCATCTTACCCGCCACTGGGGATGATCTGGTCTTAGGATGGAAAGTCCGTGAGTCCCTGGAAGAGGTGGTCAAGTTCTCTGTAGCCAAGTACCTCTCAACCAGATCCACAAGTTTATCTGCATTTTCTGGGTCTCCATGGCTTACCCATTTTTGGATGGCAGTAGGAAGAGCTCTCAGGAAACGATCCATAACAACACGTTCCACAATGTTTGGTGCAGTCAAAGTCTCTGGCTGCACCCACTTCCTGCTCAGGTGAATGAGATCATACATTTGAGACCTGGGAGGTTTTCCAACCTGAAAAGTCCAATTATGCACACGCTGAGCCCGGACGGCCAGGGTAACACCCAGCCGTGCCAATATTTCTGTTTTTAGCACCACATAGTCTTTTGCTTGGTCAGGCTCTAGGTCATAATAAGCTTTCTGCGATTCCCCAGTTAACAGAGGGGCCACCAGTCCAGCCCATTGCTCCTTAGGCCACTTTTCCCTTTCAGCAGTCCTTTCAAATGTGGTCAAAAACACCTCCGGATCATCCTCTCCAGTCATTTTTGTCAATAAACGGCTCACACCAAAGGATGCGGTATTATTGTAACCACTTGCTTCATGGGTCTGCGGACGTTGCTGTATTAATGTCTCTATTTTCTGTTGAAAACTCTGCTCTTGCTTCTGCAACAGGTCTATAAAGCGGGCTTCAGATCGCTGCTGGGCTTGTTGCTGAGCTTCCAAACTTTGCTGCAAAGTTGCATTTGTCTGCTGCTGATTTGCATTTGTCTGCTGCTGGGCTTGTTGCTGAGCTTCCAAACTCTGCTGGTGAGCCTTCTGCTGATTTTCCAGACTCTGCTGCAAAGTTGCATTTGTCTGCTGCTGGGCTGCAAGGCCCTGTTGTTGAGCTGCAAGGCTCCTTTGTAAACCCGCATTTGTTTGCTGCTGATTTGCATTTGCTAGAGCCAGCTGTCTCAGTATCTCCTCCATGCTGTCCTTTAAAAAAAAAAACTGCCAAAATTCTCCACCAACTGTGAGGGGTTAGCTCGGCAGCGGGTGTGTGTGACCCCCTGGATGGGTTCACAACACAAAATCAGGCACAGCAGACAGCGTTGTAGGTGCAAAAAAAACAAAAAATGCGGTTTATTTCTGCTACATGCAGTGATACATATAACAGCCAAACAAAATAAAACATGAAAATAAATCCTGGTCAGCTTGACCTCTAACTACACACTTAGATTTCCCTGTCTAACAACTGAGAGCAGCCTTGTGCTGCCCCAGTCCCTGTCGTAGAGGTTTGCCACACAGGCGTTAACTCACCGCACAGAACAGGTGTCACACTCCCCAGTCTATACAACACAAAAACTGGTTCCAGGATGGAGCATCTCCCTAAGCATGCTGGGGTTTTTTGTAGAGGTCTTAATGAGCCCACTTACTTCAGCTGGGCTCATTAACTCTTCCCCTCTAATTGTAAAGGTCTGCATAAAGCCTGAATCTAGGGCACACATATTTCCCATCCTGGATACAACCAGGTGATTTTACCTGCCTGCTGCCACAATATATATATATATATATATATATATATATATATATATATATATATATATATATATATATATATATATATATATATATATATATATATATATATTATGTGTGTGCGTGTTTGTGTGTTTACATGTATGTATGCACATTTTATGTAAAATGCTGTTCCTCCGAAAAGCGATCCATACTCAGATCGCTTTTCAGAGGCATTTGACAGCCAGTAGAGAGGCAATATGTTGCCTACTGACCACCTGTTTTAAAACCTTAAATGCATCATCACTATGCTGCAACTGCATGCAATGCACACAGTTGTACAGTGGTCACCTAGGAGTATACTTCAAGGCTGCCCTGACTGGAAAAAGATTGTGAAACACTGACATAGAGGAACCGGTCTCTCCATTTTCCTCCTGCAGCCGCTGAGTGCCTGTGGGTGGGAGAGGAGGAGAAGTGGGGGGGGGGGGGGGGGTGGAGAAATCAGTTCCTTTATATGCAGCCACCCACTTGTGACTGGGTCCAGGCTCGGAGTAAACAGCTTTGTCCGGAGGCCCAGAGGGTTCTAGTTACGCCACTGCCCAGGCAGCTGCCAATCAGTGCCCACTGACAATGCCTACCACTGCCAGTGCCACCAGGGATGTCCATCAGTTCCTCATATCAGTGCCGTGTATCAGTGCCCATCAGTGCCACGTATCAATGCCCATCAGTGCCCAGCAGTGCCGCCTATCAGTGCCACCCATAAGTATCCATCTTTTCATCCTTTCAGTGCCCACCAGTACCCACCTGTGCCACCCATGAGTGCCCATCAGAGCTGCATATCAGTGCCCATCGTTGTTGCCCGCTCATTGGTGCCACCTTATCAGTGTTTGTCAGTGCCGCCTTATCAGTGCCCAGCAGTGAAAGAGAAAACGTACTTATTTTAAAAACTTTATAACAGAAACAGAACCAAAACTTTTATTTTTTTCTAAATTTTTGGTCATTTTTTATTTGTTTAGCAAAAAAATAAAAACCGCAGAGGTGATCAAATAAGACCAAAAGAAAGCTCTGTTTGTGGGAACAAAATTATAAAAATTGAGTTTGGGTACAGTGTAGCATGGCCGCGCAATTGTCATTCAAAGTGTGACAGCGCTGAAAGCTCAAAATTGTCCCGGGCAGGAAGGTGTATAATGCCCTGTATTGAAGTAGTAACTAGTATTTTAATGCAGGTTGCAAAGTAAAATAACGCACGTCTCTCTTTGGCCCTCAGTCAATCATATATAAGTCAAACACAAGGGAAATCCTAAGATGCAAACACAAAGGTAAACAGGCGATGCATGGTAAATAAGGCCTAAATGATAAGGATACAGAAATGATACGTAATGACACTTCAGTTCCACCATGGATTTTCCCTTCCTGTATCCTCAGTGTGAAGGTGGAGTTAGTTAGAAACAGCTGATGGTTCCGGAAAAACCTGTTCTGTGTCGACATTAGCACAGTCCTGTTTATCTCTGTGGTGTCAGCATACGCAGCGTGTGAAACAAAAGGTCGTTGTTTTGAACAGTAAGTAGAAAAATTAATTAGAATGCTTTACTTTACAAGATGTGACATGATAGCAAAAAAGACAAACTAAACACAACTAAAGGTTTTTTTGGCTAATTAAAAGGCAGGCCTTAGATGAAAGTTTCTAAAACTCTCCTAAGCCTAGGTTTACACTGACTGCGGGAATGAAAGTGTACGAGTTCATCTGAACTCACCCACTTTCATTCCCGTATGTCAGTCCCGACTTGGGTGGAGGGGGGGGGGGGGCAATTTCAAAAACATCTGTGCGGGTTCCTCACAGATGTCAATGGAAATCACACCCCAAAAACGGCAAAAGCAAAAATGCGGCATCGCACCGATACGGACACTGCCATTGCTGCCGAATCGCATGCCAAATCGCATCAATGTGAACCAGGGCGAAAAGGAAACATAGGCAACAGATCCTTCTGAACTATAGTTGGACAGGATGAACGTTAGCTTTTTGGCATCCATGACCGTTCAGTTTGTGTCTGCATTTACACAGTGGACAGGGGCAGACCCATGATGGGTCTATAGGCGGCTGGATGTAAACAGACTTGTGTCTGTTTAGATCAGGCTACCTCTGATCCATCACATTTAGATGTAGACCTGGACAAACTTGGAGGTAGGCAGGTGAAAATGGACACAGTTTCATAGTTAGTAACGTTGAATAAAGACACCAGACCATCCAATTCAACCTGAGTGAGTGTCTACAATTGTCCCTATCCCTGTACATTGCACACTCACATCAGTCCCTACCCTCAAGGAGCACACAATCCAAGGTCCCTATTCATATACTACTACTTCATATACACACAGGCACAGGGAGAACATGCAAACTCCAGGCAGGTAGTGTCATGGTTGGGATTTGAACCAGCGACCCTTTTTACTGCTAGATGAGAGTGCTAACCACTACACCGCTGTGCCGACACAAGTCTGTTTATATCAGCCTGCCAATACACCTAAGGTTCCATGCACACTGAAGCTCAAAAAAGCTTTTTCTGGACGCCAGATTGCTGGCAGAAAACGCTGGTTGAAAAACTTGCTTTTAACAGCGTTTTGTACTAGCGTTTATGAGTGTTTATTATCGTTTATTAGCGTTAGCGTTTATGGGCATTTTCAATAAAAATACACAGAGGACACTCCAAAAATCCCACAGTGCATTCCAAAATCCCACAATGCATTGAAAAAATAGAATTCCGAACACTAATTAATGTTTTTTTCTAAGCGTTTGTCGTTTTTTGGCGGTGAAAAACGGCACTTTGAACGCGAATTTCTGGCGTTCAGAAAAAAGCCCATAAACTCCACTGCTCATTAAAGCTGAAAAACTTCCATGTGTGCATGGACACATAGGCTAACATAGAGTGGAGTTTATGGGCTTTTAAAAAAAATGCCCAAACTCCAATAAACTGCAGTTTATGAGCTCCAGTGTGCATGGAGTCTAAATGAAGCCTCCGATCAGGGCCATCTGAAAAACCAACAGACAGACCTGATTGGAAAGTGCCCCTCAGAGTGTAGACCGAGTTAGAATCAGCTGATGATGCCTTGCTTGCTCCATAAACCCTGGTTCACACGGAATGCAACGTTAAAGTGGTCAGATTTGGTGAGCATGACTTCAATGCGATTTCAATGCAATTTCTGACGATTTCAATTAGGGGTGCGCATCTTCACTGGTTTCACGATTCAATTCGATTATGATTATCATGTCAACGATTCGATTCAATTCCGCGATGCATCACGATTACTGCCCAAGTGCCCATTTTTTTTTTTTATCCAAAAATCCAAGCAGTCAGTAATTTAAGAACTATTTTTTTATTTCAGCCTCGGAAGGATTTGCCATCCTTAATGACCAGACCATTTTTTGTGATACGGCACTCCATTGCTTTAACTGACAATTGCGCGGTCGTACGACGTTGTACCCAAACAAAATGGATGCCATTTTTTTCCCTACAAATAGAGATTTTTTTGATCACCTCTGCAATTTTTACTTTTTGTGCTATAAACAAAAAAATGTGCGTAAATTTTTAAAAAAAAGCTATATTTTTTACTTTTTGCTATAATAAATACCCCCCCAAAAAATATAAAAAAACAAATATGTATTCTTCTACATGGAACAGTTTTAGTGGTTCAACATCATAAAACACCTAATAGATAAGGCACCACATCCCTGAGAATTGAAACATGAATCAAAAGCAAGAGAGGGAATTAGCGATTTTAACGGTGCAAATAATGACTAGATAGTAAACATTATTGAATAGGATACAGAATTATGATACAAATATTTATTAAATTCAAAGTTAAAATCATTAACAAATTATGTTTGAAATATAAAAACACAGGACAATGCAGTGTAGTGGTTGTTTTTATTAAACACACATAATCCCGACATGTTTCGCAATAGGTTGCTTCTTCAGGGGATGTGTGAATATTTCAACGAAATCTTAAACCACTACGTAGATGATAAAGTAGGGAATTTGTCCACCTCAGGAGTTAACCACAACCATGCTGGGTCGCAGGGGGCTAAAAAACCGGCCAAAAATTGATCAATTAAATGACTGTAGAAATATGGACGAGCGTTGATAATTTAATACTCAAGAAGACAAACTACCGAAAGAGTACCAGTGGTAAGTACAAGCTAGCTGCAGCCAAGGGTGACGCTTTATTCTCAAGACCTTGTACTTACCACTGGTACTCTTTCGGTAGTTTGTCTTCTTGAGTATTAAATTATCAACGCTCGCCCATATTTCTACAGTCATTTAATTGATCAATTTTTGGCCGGTTTTTTAGCCCCCTGCGACCCAGCATGGTTGTGGTTAACTCCTGAGGTGAACAAATTCCCTACTTTATCATCTACGTAGTGGTTTAAGACTTCATTGAAATATTCACACAACCCCTGAAGAAGCAACCTATTGCGAAACATGTTGGGATTATGTGTGTTTAATGAGAACAACCACTACACTGCATTGTCCTGTGTTTTTATATTTCAAGCATAATTTGTTAATGATTTTAACTTTTAATTTAATAAATATTTGTATCATTATTCTGTATCCTATTCAATAATGTTTACTATCTAGTCACTATTTGCACCGTTAAAATCCCTAATTCCCTCTCTTGCTTTTGATTCATATTCTTCTACATATTTTTGGTAAAAAAAAAATGCAATAGGCATATATTGATTGGTTTGCATAAAATTTATAGAGTCGATAAAATAGTGGATGTATTTATGGCATTTTTATTATTATTTTCTTTTTTTTTACAAGTAATGGCAGGATTGCGACATTGCTGCGGACAGATCTGACACTTTTGACACTTTTTTGGGACCATTGACATTTATACAGCGATCAGAGCTAAAAAATAGCCAATGATTAATGTGTAAATGTCACTGGCAGGCAAGGGGTTAACATTAGGGGGCGATCAAGGGGTATATGTGTCCTAGGGAGTCTTTCTAACTGTGGGGGTATGGGACTGCCTGGAGGAGGAGACATATCGCTGTTCATAACTAGGATGAACAGCAGATCTGTCTCCTCTCCCCTAACAGAATGGAGATCTGTCTGTTCACATTGACAGATCTCCATTCTGTCTCTCTCAGGAGCGATTGCGCGCCTCTGGCGGCATGCGCTCACCCCGTAGTAGTTTCAAAGCGGCCGACGTATACCTACGGTGATTTGCCCGGGAGAGCCAACCTGCCGCAGTAGAAGGACGTGGGCTGGTCGCCTACTGGTAAAAAAAAAGGACACTTCCCTGCATATAGTAAAGTCTGAACAGTGAACACAGCAGACAACAACAGTATTTATTTAGAACAGTAAATACTATGGCATCAAACTGTTGTAGTAGTACAGTTAACTTCTTCATAAAAGAAAATATTAATTAGAGGCAAAACATTTTTTTTTTGTTTTTGGATAGAGTGGAAATTGAGTAGAACATCTGTCAGTGTTTTTTGCTGTCTGTGTGCCCATAAGAGAGATTCACCCCCTCTATTTTTCCTGTTTACCAATATCATTAAAAGTAAAAAAAAATGTATATCTCCAGAAAAGTCATAGAGGGGAAATATTCCAATTGATACAGTAGTTGTGATGAACTGGGAACCCCCCAAGAGATTCCTTTAATCCTTTAATTTGCAGGGATTTCTTCTCACTTCCTGTTTTGGCCATGGGACAGGAAGTGGAAAAGAAACCCACTATTCACAGAAAAAAGCTGTTAGCAGTCACCACATCCTGGTTATATAGAAAGAAGAAAAAGCCCCCATGGGAATGGGATTTTGAAAGTGACTGGAAACATGAGAGTGTGTAAAAAATATAAAAAGTTTATTTTGTATAATACAAACATTCATGAGTTAAAAATAAATCATGTGGAATATACAAATCCAATTTGAATGTAGATTTTATACATATAAAAAGTGGCTCTATGTAAGACCCAACGACCGTTTCCGGCTTGATGCCCTTCTTCAGGGGTTTACAAACGTATAGAGCCAAAATGTCTAATGAAAGAACATATTGCATTAGTATATCAAATAAAACATATATATATATCCTGTTCAGCGAAAGCAGTGTACAGGGGCAATTAAATGAGGACAGAAAGATCTTACATCAATGAAGATTCTCCATGGTATCCCACATGACAAGAAAAAAGTGTTAAAAAGTTCTCTCCAGATCCAAAGAGTCAGTAAGTCCCAGCAAGGGTCCCCGCACAGTCTCCAAGGAAGGAACAACTCGCAGACTAAAGATCTAAAAATAGTGGCAAATAGGTTATGTATTTTTAAAAAACAGCTAAAAAAAAATGTCTTTCAAGATTAATTGAAAACTAAGGTAAACAAAAACCTGACCAAATTTGAGAATCAAAAAGATAATTAGCAACCCAAAAGGCCCAGCTATATAACAAAATAAAAAATATGGAAAGAGTATCCAAGTCCTACTATAATCCATAGGGTATGCCTATGGATGCAAGTAAATAGCTATCATTAATGCCCAGGAGTAAATACTAAAGTGACAACATGGGGGTGAATGGATAGCAAAACAGCTTGTTTACCTGATTATTTGTATAGCGAGGAATGAGTGGATATATATCAGTGGTATGATATAGCATACACATAGCACCGAGAGGCAGGGCTCCTTGTTCACAGTGGCAGCGCCCAACTAGGAGGGGGCATTTTCTCCAGCCCCTGCTCCAAGCCACCAATCACCACTACTGTTCTTTTACCCAAGAGAGGCAGGGCGTGGCGGGGTAGGGTGGGATGACATAATTGCTAATCAATTGCAGCTGTTCTCCACATCGAAATACAATAAAGAAACCACACGGTTAATTAATTATTAAGCAATGACTGATTCACCCATCAGACGGGATACCTCTTCAAAAACTAACAGTTTACTATAAAAATAAAATATTGGGACAACGATGTCACCAGAGAGGTAATTAAAAGGAGGGTCAACTACAGTATATTTGCAAAAATTATAAGACTTTATTGATGAAACATTTAACACAGGTGTTAAGTTCACCAGAGGTGGTATGGAAAAAGCCCCCTCTAGTGGACCACGCTCTCATAATGTACCATTATTAGTTAAAAATAAAAAATATAGCACATTTGACAGGACTGTCATTAGAAAACACTAAGCTCAAATAGCCCCCCATACACTCCATACCTGAAATCCCGCCTCCAGGTAGGGAATGAACAAATGGCGTTTATGACTTGTAAAGGTCACACAAAAAGCCACGTTCTCATCCAGTAGATTTATACAGCAATTTATTGTTGGCAACCGATGTCCACAAGGACTATTTATCAATTACCATCAACAATAGCAGATATCCAGTGGAAAGATGGTGGATAATGGAATATTGTATTTAGCTCCTGATACTTGATCCTAAGGTAAGTTAATCCTGCAATTATACCTGTATATTGCAGACCATTCTGTAACTCAAGCTTAGCATTGCAGATAACATCACATTGCTACGCTATATACTGTGCAAAGTCTTGTTAACAACAGGCCATGTAGGAGTTTAATATTTCCGATTTCATAATTCCACTGAAACAAAAGAAAAGTTTGAAGTTCAAAGCTCCAACAGACTGATTTACGGCAGACAATATTTGCATATAGGTGAGAATATATTCAGAGTCTCTCAATAAGCTGGCAATATTCCTCCGCGTGATTCCATTCTTTAGTATAACAAGCGGGATGCAGCACTTGAGTGTTTTTAGGCAATCAATACAGTGTTCAGAGCAGGCCTTCCAATACTGCTAGTAACATATGCAGAGTTCACCCTGAATGGCCGCTTTTGCCATTTCAGGTATGGCGGCGATAGTGGTATCTTGCTTTATTCTGACCGTTTACCGGGAACTCTCTGTATTGCCTTGCTTCTCATGACTCATTCAAATGCTGTTTGTTTGTCTGCTCAAAACAAGGTTTGTTTTCCTCACGTAGGGTGTGTCGTAGTAAGGGCAAAAAAACACCAAAGGAGCTCACAGTTAGTTTTCAGGGAAGTTCTTCCAAAATATTTCTGGTTCAGTGGCTGGAACACATGTCTACAGTGGCCAAGTTGGATCAAACAAACAGTGGAAGTAAAACACCATGGTGTCCCTGGATGTTTAAAATGCAAGGGAACACCTTACATTCCTGGGGCAGGGACTGGAGAGGAGGATGAAGGTGAGCTGGTGTCAGCTACGTTGACGCATGCGTTTCATGCACTTTACTGTGCACTTCATCTGAACGTTGAACATAGGTTGCTCTAAACTATTTATAAAGGAACTATGTCCAATCAGAACTCACCTACGTAATTACTATTTTATACTGCCATCTTGTGGTGACTTAAAAATGCCACAGTTCAAAAATTAAAGAAAATAGACAGATGGGATACCAATCAAAGGGACATAGCATAAGGTCCTATGTTAGAGATAGCCTTGAATTAAAAGTAGTCATCACAGCTTCTCACATGGTCCTAAACTATAAATTTCAGACAAAGTCACAGCAAGGGTAATGGAGCAGGCCGGATGATTTTAACCACTTGCTTACTGGGCACTTAAACCCCCCTCAGTCCCAGACCAATTTTCAGCTTTCAGCGCTGATGCACTTTGAATGACAATTGCGCGGGCATACAACACTGTACCCAAATGAAATTTTTATCATTTTTTTCCCACAAATAGAGCTTTCTTTTGGTGGTATTTAATTACAGCTCCGAGTTTTCTTTTTTGCTAAACAAACAAAAAAAGATGCAAAAAAAATCATGTTTAATAGTTTGTTATAAAATTTTGCAAACGGGTCATTTTTCTCCTTCATTGAAGTGCGCTGATGAGGCGGCACTGATAGGCTGCACTGGTGGGCACTGATGGGCTGCATTTGTGGGCACTGATAGGCTGCATTGGTGGGCACTGATAGGCTGCACTGATAGGCATAGTTAAGGCGGCACCGATGGGCACAGATAAGGCGGCACCGATGGGCACAGATAAGGCGGCACCGATGGGCACTGATAGGCACTGATAGGTACCACTGATAGATGGGACTGATGGGCACTGATAGGTGGCACTGATAGGTGGCTCTGATAGGTGGCACTGCTGGGCACTGATGGGCGGCACTGCTGGGCACTGGTAGATGACACTGATGGGCACGGATATGTGGCACTGGGGTGCAGCACCTTTGTTGAGGCAGATTGTGGGCACTGCTGGGTGGCACTGTGGGCACTGCTGGGTGGCACTGTGGGCACTGCTGAGTGGCACTGACAGGGGGCACTTACTTTTTATTAATGTGGCACTGGCAGGGGGCAGGTGGGCACTAGCAGGGCTGGCTGTGATCGGGACTGATGTCCCGATCACGGCCGCCGGTGATCGGCTTTTTTTTTTCTCCTCGCGCTGTCAGCGCGAGGAGGAATAATAGCTGATTACCGGCTCCGTTATATCACATGATCAGCTGTCATTGGCTGACAGCTGATCACGTGATAAGGGGTCGGGATCGACCCCTTGCACGGATCAGTGATCAGGCGAGTCTCATAGACTCGCCGATCACAGAGCGCGCCGCACGCGCCCCTCAGGGGGCGCGCAGGCCGCTCGTGCACGGGACTACATCTATTGACGTCCTCCCGGAAAAGGAGATGCGCGCTGTAGCCGTCATTCGGCTATAGCGCGGGTCTCAAGTGGTTAAGGAAGGTTCAGTCATTCAAATGGTTTTGCTAATATTCCCATTAGTCTAATAATAGATCAGAGGAGTAGAGGCCATATTCCAAAGTGTCATAGTCTAGAGACATTTAATCTGGCATGCACTAACTAGTTCCAAACAGCAGCAATGTTGTAACAGAGTGAAAAGTGAAAAGGTTTATTTTAAATAATTTGTAGTGACCCTAAAGCCTAAATAGAGGGGTGAAGTGACAGAGAGGGGTATGATTTATGTTAGTGTTCAAGAAATATCTTCAGGCTCAGTTCATTATTCAAGCCAGCCGGCTGAAGTGTATTGAGCCTAAAGATCCAGTATTTTTCCTTACGGAGGAGCACGTATCAAAGTCTCCTCTCCGATCACTAAGTTTAAGGGAATAGCCTTTTACTTTCAGCCCTTGTGTTTTTCCCCGGTGGATCTTTACAAGTCATAAACGCCATTTGTTCATTCCCTTTCAGATTTCAGATATGGAGTATATGAGGGGCTATTTGAGCTTAGTGTTTTTAATGACATTCGTATCAAATATGCTATAGTGTTTATTATTATTTTTTTGTTTCAATAGTTTTTTATTAAAGTTTTTCAGAGAAAATACAGAGTCATTGATACATTCTTTTACATAGTGGAATAATAAATCCATAGTAATGCAACGAATAAGAGAACAAATTTCAAATAGATAGATTTAGAAACAACTAGTGTTTATTTTTAATTAATAAACTGGTGCATTGTGATTGTTTCATCAATAAAGTCTTATAATTTTTTCAAATATACTGTAGTTGACCCTCCTTTTAATTACCGTACCTCTCTGGTGAAATCTCTTTGCCCCAATATTTTATTTTTATAGTTCTCCACATCAATGCTGAATCAGGAACGGCTGCATTGAGATGCATTGATTCGCCAATCATATTCAACAGCCCTAATTTTAATATTCTGTGACTTGGCTATGTCCAACTAAAAAAGTAGCGTGTGGCATAAATCCAAAAATTTGAAGAAAAAAAAACAGTGTGGCGTCCCTCCAGTCCATACCAGGCCATACTATACCAGGCCCTTCGGATCTGGTATAGATTTTAAAGGGGATTAATACTTTTTACCGACTTCAGTGTGATTTATCTCTTATTGACTGTAATGTAAATCCCACTAAATTCACGCCTGTGTCCATATCAGTGCGACTTTGGGCCATTTTTCACTTTATTTTTATCCTTTTCCTAAAGAATTGCTGCCAATTATGGAAAAAAACTGCCAAAACCGCCAAAAACAAATAAAAAAAGGATGTGGGCCCCCTCAAAATTCATACCAGGCCCTTGTCCGAGCATAAAGCCCGGCAGACCAGGAAAAGGGGGGGGCAACCCTGGGACAAGCCCGATATGGCTCAGCGGGGGTGTGTTTGCTTGCCCCCCCCCCTTTCTTGGCCTACCAGAGGCATGCCTGGATAAAGGTCTCAGTATCTGCATTGACTCCGTGAGAACAGCAGGAGCCATTGGCTTCTGCTGCTGTTTATCAAATCCAATGCGGAGGGAACCGGGGAGGGGGGAGATCGAACCCGCAAGTGTGCCGCCATAGGGAGGGGATTTCTATGGCGGCAAACAGAGATGAGGAGGAACAGAGTGTGAGTGGAGGACTCGAAAAGTGGAGGATCGGGACTGCTTCATGCAAAAACATTATACAGGGCAGGTGAGTATGCCATGTTTGTTATTTAAAAAAAAAAATATCTTTACAATCACTAGAAGTCCAAGTAACTAGTATTTTAATGCAGTCAGCAATGGATGCTTACACATTTCATTTGTCTCTTTGGCCCCCTGCCAAACACAAGGGAAATCCGCATAAACAAATGAAAACAGACAATATATACTAAATATTACGGCCTAAATAATGTAAAGATAAGGAAATGATGCGCGATACTTTAGCACCGCCATGATTTTCCTTTCCAGTATTCTCAGTGTGTAGAGTGAGTTAGAAACAGACCTAAAAAAAACTTTTCCATTTACACATTTAGAACAATTATGCTGAAACAAAAGCTTTACTAAGAGAATTGTTTTGAACAATAGATAGGAAAATTTACTTTAAAAAATGTAATGTGATAACAAAAACAAAAAAGGCAGGCCTTGGATAAACTGAACAAAGCTTTAAAGGAAATATAAATAAGTTAACACCTTGCCTCAGCTTCTTTATTGCTAAACTCAGGGCTATCGCCTGGTCTGTATTTTACAGGCCAGGCCAGCAAATCCATCCTCAAGTGATAGAGTCCTCCATGGAGGATTTTTGTTGTATGCTTTTAAAATCAAGACAGGATCACTTTAAACTCTGAGGTCTGGCTGTCTTGCATGGATTATATAGCATAGTTTAAAGTGAAAAAAACAATCATAATAAAGAAATGTATCTTTAGCCTATAATTTCCAATTAGAAGTGCTCAACCACTTATGGATGATTATAAAACAAATTATATTAATAAAAATGAATTATTACTAATACTATCACATAGAATAAACAATGAAAATGATAATGACCAAAATGGGGGGGGGGGGGGGGGGGGCTAATGAGCAGGGAGCCCTTGTAACTAGACAAAGGAAACCGACAAACTAGGGGTGCCGCTGTCAGCAAGGAGGAAGGACTCCAACAACAATAAAGGGGGCAGGAATGTCTCCCCCTAACCCCCCCTCTCTTTACTGAGAAAGTTTGTACTTATTTTCCTAAGACTTTTCCTAAGAATTTTTGTTTGAATTTTTTTCCATCTATGGCCAGCTTAAGAAAATTCCAATCTTCTAGCATCACAGGTGCCTCTTAGGAGCTTGACATCTTCAGAGGCAAATCTTGCCCACTCTTTCTGATTACTAAATTACACTAATGGTTTCATCAAGGGATCTTAGAACAGTAATACCCCATACACAAGGTCGGAAATTCAGACGGAAAAAGTCTGATCGGATTATGTTGTCGGAAAATCCAATCGTGTGTGGGCTCTATCGGACTTTTTCTGTCTGAATTTCTGACTGAAAATTTTAGAGCTGGATCTAAAATTTTCTGAGAAAATCCGATCGGACTTTTTCCGATCGCGTGTAGAGAATTTCGACACACATGCAAGTGCCGTGCATACTCAGAAAAAATTTGGAGACAAAAGCTATTGGCTACTGGTCTCTACGTAGTCCCGTCGCACGTTTTGTATGTCACCTCGTTTCGAATGATCAGATTTTCCGACAACTTTGTGCAACAGTGTGTATGCAAGACTAGTTTCAGGCAAAATCCGTCAGAAAATATCCGACGAATTTTGTGGTCGGAATGTCTGACCGTGTGTATGGGGCATAAGAGCTGCCATGTGATAGCCAATGGTGGCTGCTTAGCTGTGGTATGGATGAAAAAGAGAACCTAGACAAAAGAGCAGCTGTAGAATGTCTACAGTTAGTACTATATCATTCCCAATTGACTTGTCCTAAACTCATTAAAATATATTGTTTGAGTCTAGGTCAACTTTAGGCTTCAGTAGCTAGCATTTTAATACATACATAGAACCACAAAGCCCTATGTATGGACTCAATATAATGATCAGTCTGTACATCCTACATTATATTGTAGATATCTCTTTTTCGTATATATGATGGGTCACATGATGACCCTACCATGAATCAATTTTATAATGTGAAATGAAGGTGCTCTGAGAAAACCATTAGACTGCCCAAGAGGTTGCTACAGCCCTGTTGGAATATGCTTTTAGTTCAGTTCAGTCCGATACTGGCAGGTTCTGTTTTTGGAATATTTTGACTAACTAGGATGCTAGCATACTAGTTGATGCTTGATGACCATATACAATCACAAAGAGCTTTTCTGAGGTTCTGTAGGGAGTTGTGGCCAAAAGATTTTCTCTTAACATGACAAAAATATCCAATGAATGTGGATATCCTATGGTAGCTGGAAATTAGGGTAGAATGACTTCTTTGTTAAAGTGGAATGATGGTGCCGCTTTTGGGATAAACTGACCATCCTGTCTAGAGAAAACTCAAAATCCAAAATTATTATGGCCGATGTTATAGATACAAGAAACACAATTTTAAAGTGTATCGAAAAGGGACAATTTTTTTCCCTTAATGCAATACCCGCATTAAGGTATGTAGCACTACCCCTGTAGAAGCCACCGATTAGGATGGATCCTTCTTTATCTCAACTTTTTCCAAAAACCTCAGCGTCTTTAACACACCAGGTTGAGTGTACAAACATACAATATCACAGAAAACCACTGAAAGTAATACTTAGTACCCTGTAGTGGGCATACCCAAGGGGAGCGCAGCAGCGCCCACATCACAAGAAAATAGGCACCAAACTAGGTAGTGAAGGCAACCATAATATATTGTCACCCAATATGTTTGTAATTATGCAAGCATAAAATGGACTAAAGATGGTAATAACACAATTTAGCATACTAAGTGATTACCAGTAAGTACTAGGCATAAAATGACATTGGGTACACTTGGTATCTTACTCTTAGTTCCTGCAAGCAGTTTCAGTAATGGGTGAATAGCAGTCTCATCAGTCCTTGGGATGCTGTGGTGACCTTTCACTGTAGAAAGGGGGCCCCCTTGGTCACTACCTGAAAGCCTCTGGTGATCAGCAGTAGGAAGCAGAGGTTGAGTGGACGCTCCAGTCTCCCTACGGCAGCAATGTGCGCGTGCACGTGCTTCTTAGCCCTTGTACACACGGTTGGAGATTCCGTCGGAATGTGTCCGATCGGAGCGTTTTGTCGGATATTCCGACTGTGTGTGGTATGCATCGGACTGTTTCCGTCGGAATATCCGTCGGACCATATTTTCCAACTTGCCGGAAATATTTTCCGACAAACTGCTCCGATCGGACATACTCCAATCATGTGTAGCCTACTCCGACGGACAAAGTGCCACGCATGCTCAGATCAAATTCTTAGACCAAAGCTATTGGCTACTAGCCTGAACATAGTCCAGTCGGAACGAAATAACGTCATCACGTTATCTACAATCGGATTTTCCAACAACTTTGTCCGACCGTGTGTATGCAACAGTTTCGGACAAAATCCGTCGAACAAAATCCAACGGATTTGGTTGTCAGAATGTCCGACCGTGTGTACAAGGGCTTAGAAATTCGGGAGGCATCTCGGAAAAGGTCGCCTAAAGCTCTTAGGGCTGAGGCTGCCCACAGAAGAGAGAGATAGAAAGGCTTGAGAAAGAGGGAAGAACAAAAGCCATGGAACACTTTTTTTTTTTTTTCATTCCAATGGCATAACTCTACCATAAACATTTCTGCATGCCTAAAAAAAAAGACTTTTGGATATCCCAACATTTTACGTCCCACTGACAATGGCTACCAAGTTGCACAGAAAGGTTGAATATGCTTGGTGGGCAAAAATATGACAGGGGTTTTAAAACTTTCCTACTCTACTTAAAACAAAAAAAAAAAGTTTGTAGCCTTGGATTTAATAAAATGCAAACATCATAGCTTTATGCAGTAACAGTATATAATTAAAAGCATTGTGTTTCTAAACACTTTATCGCAGGTCAATACACTAGTGTGGGAATGTTTTAAGGAAATGTGGTGTATATTAGTATTTGGCAGTAAAATGAAATCAGTTTAGTTCCTTCTTATGATAGCATTAGCCCTTGTACACATGGTTGGACATTCCGACGGAAAATGTCCGATCGGACCGTGTTGTCGGATAATCCGACCACGTGTGGGCTCCTTCGGACTGTTTCCGTCGGAATATCCGATGGACAAAGTTTTAGAGCTGGGCTCTAAAACTTTCCGACAACATGATCCGATCAGACCTTGTCCGATTGTGTGTAGAGAATTCTGATCGGACAAAGTGCCACGCATGCTCAAATCAAATTCCTAGACCAAAGCTATTGGCTAGCCTGAACGTAGTACCGTCGTAACAAAATAACGTCGTCACGTATGATCGGATTTTCCGACAACTTTGTCCGACCGTGTGTATGCAACACAAGTTTCGGACAAAATCCGTCGGACAAAATCCGACAGATTTTGTTGTCGGAATGTCCGACCGTGTGTACAAGGGCTCAGATGTTCTTAGTTTCACTCAAATTGTTCCTCAGTCCCTCCCCAATAAACCTGTGCAGAAAGTTGAACCACATGCTATTTTATTTTTTAATGCCATATGGGTATCACATACAGATAGCAATGCAGAATGGGTGGAGTAACAGGTTATACAATGAATCACTTATCTGAAACTATACAACATCATAATATAAAAGGAGAAACTAAACACTAAGGGTGACTGAAAAGATTTGTTTCAAGGCACGAGAAACAAGTAAGTGATGACAGCTTCATATTTGCTAATACACGCTTTTATATTTTTTAACATATAGTTTTTTTAAACAAAAATGTACTATTCCATCACAATAAGACAAATAGATTTGTTACATTATCAGACACAAGACAAGTCTATAAATACACTGACTACACCTCAATTTTGGAACAGTTTTGTTTTTTTCAAAACAGTTTTTCTAGAAAGAACTTAGATAAAAGCAGCATTCTAAGGGTCTTGTGGGTTCTTTGTAAAAAACATATAGTCAGCATTGACCCATTGCTAAAAATTTATTAAAAGTATTCTTTTCATAAGAAGTGCGTACATTCTTGCTTAACTAAACTATCTACCATGTAAGCCTAGAGGAGAACAGACTACCTCTTTGTCCTAGAACTGAGACAAAAGTGATAAGCAGAGGGGCCTAAATGTCTCTGCCTGCCAAACAACTAGGTATCCTTCTGCGCATTCACGAGTCACGCTGCGTGTTCTGAGTGGTCCCTGCTGTCTTCTGGGACCTGTGTGTCTCCCAGGAGACAGCGAGGGGGACGGAGGAGGACCTGTGTCTCCCAGAAGACAGCAAGGGGAACAGATGAGGGGCCGGACATGGCGTAGATCGCCGTAGATACTGCGGCAATCTTATACCGGAAGTGGGAGCAAATACCTGTATTAGATCCCTTCCCCCTGAAAGGTGCCAAATGTGACATGGGGGAGGGGGGGGGGGAGAATCCAGACAGCGGAAGTTCCATTTTTGGGTGGAACTCCTCTTTAAAACAAGTCACATGTTCCATAAACATTTTTGTTTTTACAGCACTTTTAAAATGTAGCCCTCCTTTGAAGGGGGATTATGACAAATGGCCCTC
The DNA here is from genome assembly GCF_037356315.1 of Lithobates pipiens. Lineage (NCBI taxonomy): Eukaryota > Metazoa > Chordata > Amphibia > Anura > Ranidae > Lithobates > Lithobates pipiens. The sequence goes on along the minus strand of NW_027507758.1, from coordinate 143,508,167 downwards.
CCTAAATGGGCTATTGTGTTTAACCTGTAGGTAGCTAAGAGAAGCAAAACCTTCACTGAGGCCGCGTACACACGCGGGGACTGTTCGCCCAACTTTGTCCGTCAAACAGTTTCGGCAAACAGTCCGCTCAAAATTAGCATGGACGGACATGGCCACACACGACGGACGAACAGTTTGCTGAAACCGTGCGCGATGACGTGAACGGCACGTACGACGGGACGAAAAATACGACGTCCTATACACTGCATTATAACTTTCGGCGTGAAAATCCTTTCTGAGCATGCGCGGAACTTTGTTTGACGAACAAGCCTACACACGAGCGGACTGTTCGCTGAAACAAGGTTTCAGCGGACAGTTTTTCGGAAATTCCGAAAAACCTTGTCCGTCAAACTGTCCGCTGAAACTGTCCGCTGAAAGCCCACACACGAGCGGACTGTCCGCCCAAACACTGTTCAGCGGACAAAGTTGGGCGAACAGTCCGCCCGTGTGTACGCGGCCTAAGTGGAGGAGTGGGTTTGATAATAAAGTTGGTAGTGCCTCCACCTAGGACAGGGCTTCTGTGAACAGAGGGGATTTCCTTCAAGGGAAATTAACCAGTAATCTAAAAAAAGTAATTGGAAGCAGAATAACTACTGCGACTTGCATATAACATTAACCACTTGCTTACCACAGTAACAAAAAACTTGTATTTATTTTAAAAACAATATACATTTTTATGTAGAAAAATTACAAAAACAATAATTAAACACACAATCAAATACAGTCATGGAATTCCTACCAAAGGATGTTACTGCTATTATATTAAATTAATAGTGTACTTAGTGAATAAAAATATATCTGATGGACATAACACTCCCAAATATAATGTACAAAACAGAATCTCGAAACCTCCAAAATAGGTTGGATGATGATACTATGCTCGACATGTTTAGCGTGTGTTCGCGCTTCTTCCGGAGCCAATCATGACTGACTACCAAAATAGAAAAAAATATATGATAGTAGAGATAACAAAAACATTTTTCAATATAAATTATTAAACTCAAAAAATAACAAGATATGAGCCATACAGCCTGATAACCAATAAAGACATTGGTACAGAAAGAGGGGGACAGCCTTTTGAAGGACACCATGGGGGCGTGTGCAACATAATAAAAAAGGGTAAAACAAGAAGGGAAGGGGGGAGAGAGAGGGAGGAGAAAAAAAAAGCCAGTTTTTCTATTTTTGTTTTCAAATTTCAGGACGGGGCACGCTTCAGTAATATACTTGTAACCACCATACCACTTGGTGATCTGATACATTTAATTTTTTATTAACCACTTGCTTACTGCACACTTTCACTCCCTTCCTGCCCAGGCCAATTTGTTGCTGTCGCACTTTGAATGACAATGACAATGACCAAAAATTCTGGAAAGAGAAAACTAAAATTTAGCAAATAAGTAATTTTTCTTCTTCATTGATGTGCGTGATGAGGCTGCACTGATGGGCACTAATAGGCTGCACTGATGGCCACTGATAGGCTGCTCTTAAGGCCACTGATGAGGCGGCATTGATGGCCACTGATGAAGAGGCACTGATGAGGCTGCACTGATAAGGCAGCACTGATGGGCACTGATATGCTGCACTGATATGTTGCACTGATGGACACTGAACTAATAATCATTGGCTCTATACCCTAATCAGTGATGCGCTGTGTCTCAGGGACACACGTCACCACCAATCGCCTGCCCCCCGGCGGCGTGCATACGCAGCTTTGCTGGGAGGGCATCATATGATGTCCACCAGGAAGCAGGAGAGTCAGGTTAACCATAAGTATATAGATGCACACCATTATAAAAAAATACAAGCGTTATATTAGAGGAGATTAATAACAGTATATGCATCCAACGTATAAACAGGTATTATCAGCAATGGGCCCGATAGGAGTCCTGGTGGAATTGTGCACATAAACCTGGGTATAATGTATATGTATATATATATATATATATATATATATATATATAGTTATAGTTATAGATGTTGCAGTAAAGTCTATTTGCACGGGCCCCTGAGGATAATGCAGCATCTGTATTTGTGTTGGAGATCTGAAGATAACATCTGCAAACATGGGGAGATCATTCAACTGTTGTCTAACCAGCCTAGAATATAGCTTGTTACCAGCAGGAACTGTGGTGTGGCACTGGAATTCAGAGTCAGCCTACTACTACTGTACTCTGTGCTTTAGTCTCTTCCTAGTAGACATGTGCAGAGTAAAATATTTCGTTTCGGAATTTCGTTTTCGTCCGAAAACTTAATTTATTTAGTTACTCCCGAAATTCTTTTTTATTTATTTAGTTTTTCGTTCAAAAATTGCATTCGTCCGAAAATCCACATGAATTACGGTCGAATCTGTCTTTGAAAGCTTATGGTGTCTGTCGAATGTATAAAGAAGATTCGACGGAGCTAATATATAGCATACTTTAGAACCCCTATTAAAGTCTATGGGACTCCGACGTTCAAAATCTAAAGTGCTAATTTTAAAGACTAATTTGCAAGTTACTGTCCTAAAAAGTGTTTGGGGACCCGGGTCCTGCCCCAGGGGACATGGATCAATGCAAAAAAAAGTTTTAAAAACGGCCGTTTTTTCAGAAGCAGTGATTTTAATAATGATTAAAGTGAAACAATAAAAGTGTAATATTCCTTTAAATTTCGTAGTGGGGGTTGTCTATAGTATGCCTGTGAAGGGGCGCATGTTTCTGGTGCTTAGAACTGTCCCTGCACAAAGTGTCATTTATGCAGGAAAAAAAGTCCTTTAAATTCACTCGCAGCTATTATGAATTGTCGGCTCCGTAATACAGAGAACACTCATTGAAAGTCATTGATAAAAAAAAAAAAAAAATTTTTAAAAAAAAGCGTGGGGGTCCCCCAAATTCAATTACCAGGCCCTTCAGGTCTGGTATGGATATTAAGGGGAACCCTGCCTCAAATTTAAGAAAAAATTTGACATGGGGTTCCCCCTAAATATCCATAACCAGACCCTTCAGGTCTGGTATGGATATTAAGGGGAACCCCAAGTCAAATTTTAAAAAAAAATTGACGTGGGGTTCCCCCTAAAAATCCATACCAGACCCTTTATCCGAGCACGCAACCTGGCAGGCCGCAGGAAAAGAGGGGGGGACGAGAGAGCGGCCCCCCCTCCCTCCTGAACCGTACCAGGCCACATGCCCTCAACATTGGGAGGATGCTTTGGGGGTCTGTGACCCCTCAAAGCACCTTGTCCCCATGTTGATGAGGACAAGGGCCTCATCCCCACAACCGTGGCCGGTGGTTGTGGGGGTCTGCGGGCGGGGGGCTTATCAGAATCTGGAAGCCCCCTTTAACAAGGGGACCCCCAGATCCCGGCCCCCCCCTGTTTGAAATGGTAAGGGGGTACAAAAGTACCCCTACCATTTCACAAAGAGAGTGTAAAAAATAGTTAAATAAGACAAACACACTTTTGAAAAATTCCTTTATTAAAAATAAAAAATAAAATAAAAAAAAGATTCCAGCGGTGGTAATCCACTCTTGCTATCCAGCGACGGACGGTCATCTCTCCAGCGATGTCTCATTTCATCCAGCGCAGCGAATACATCCTTCTTCTGTCTCCACGGAGGAGACACTGCAAGGATTCCGGAGCCTGACATTTCTTATATATGGAGGGCGGGGCCACCCGTCACCTGACCCCGCCCCCCTCTGACGCAAGGGGAAACCCGGGGTTCCCTGTGACGTATGGGTGACCCCGCCCCCCTCTGATGTAACGGAAACCTGCCTGTGTTACATCAGAGGGGTGCGGGGTCACCTATACGTCACAGGGAACTCCGGGTTTCCCCTTGCGTCAGAGGGGGGCGGGGTCAGGTGACGGGTGGCCCTGCCCTCCGTATATAAGAAATGTCAGGCTCCGGAATCCTTGCAGTGTCTCCTCCGTGGAGACAGAAGAAGGATGGATTCGCTGCGCTGGATGAGATGAGACATCGCTGGAGAGATGACCGTCCGTCGCTGGATAGCAAGAGTGGATTACCACCGCTGGAATCTTTTTTTTATTTATTTTTTATTTTTAATAAAGCAATTTTTCAAAAGTGTGTTTGTCTTATTTAACAATTTTTTACACTCTCTTTGTGAAATGGTAGGGGTACTTTTGTACCCCCTTACCATTTCAAACAGGGGGGGACGGGATCTGGGGGTCCCCTTGTTAAAGGGGGCTTCCAGATTCTGATAAGCCCCCCGCCCGCAGACCCCCACAACCACCGGCCACGGTTGTGGGGATGAGGCCCTTGTCCTCATCAACATGGGGACAAGGTGCTTTGAGGGGTCACAGACCCCCAAAGCATCCTCCCAATGTTGAGGGCATGTGGCCTGGTACGGTTCAGGAGAGAGGGGGGCCGCTCTCTCGTCCCCCCCTCTTTTCCTGCGGCCTGCCAGGTTGCGTGCTCGGATAAAGGGTCTGGTATGGATTTTTAGGGGGAACCCCACGTCAATTTTTTTTTTAAATTTGACTTGGGGTTCCCCTTAATATCCATATCAGACCTGAAGGGTCTGGTTATGGATATTTAGGGGGAACCCCACGTCAAATTTTTTCTTAAATTTGAGGCAGGGTTCCCCTTAATATCCATACCAGACCTGAAGGGCCTGGTAATTGAATTTGGGGGACCCCCACGCTTTTTTTTTAAATTTATTATTATTTTTTTTTTATCAATGACTTTCAATGAGTGTTCTCTGTATTACGGAGCCGACAATTCATAATAGCTGCGAGTGAATTTAAAGGACTTTTTTTCCTGCATAAATGACACTTTGTGCAGGGACAGTTCTAAGCACCAGAAACATGCGCCCCTTCACAGGCATACTATAGACAACCCCCACTACGAAATTTAAAGGAATATTACACTTTTATTGTTTCACTTTAATCATTATTAAAATCACTGCTCCTGAAAAAACGGCCGTTTTTAAAACTTTTTTTTGCATTGATCCATGTCCCCTGGGGCAGGACCCAGGTCCCCAAACACTTTTTAGGACAGTAACTTGCAGAATCTTTTCTCTCTGTCAAATCTTTTTTCTCTGTCGAATATTTTCTCTAGATAATCTTGGACTAATAGAGGTAAGGTTAGGCACATTCGACCACAGGTTCTATAGACACAGATTGTTATTGTCAGAGTCATGTCGAATCTCCTATTCTATATCGAACTGTTGTAACAATGAAAACTAAAATAAAGCATTTATTTATGTCGGATCTTTCGTTTTTCAGATTCTGTGCTTTCGTTATCGTTTGTCAAAACGAAAACGAAAATAGCTGAAATTCGGACAAAAATGCATTCGGACGAAAATGAATGCACATGTCTACTTCCTAGTAGTTTCTAGTCTGACACCAGAAGTGGCCATAAGTTGCCTAACTTGACTCTAGCCTATGCTGGTTATTGAGGCATAAGCTAAAACTAAATAAAATAACCTTAGACCAGAAGAGGCAGAGTTAGCTAGAAAGACAAGATATGTGTCTTTGTACAGCAGGGTCACTTGTGCACCTTAATCAAGGAGGGCCCTCATGTAGATGCCTTCCACTAGAACAGGCACAAAAGTCAAGCCTCGAGTAGCATATTCAATGCAGCTAGAGGTGCAGACCCAGAGGTCCGAGCCTGCGCTATTCTCTTTTTCTGAGGATGCTTCAGCCTGTCAGAATGCCAATTCTTTGGTTGGTGTTCATTTTTCTCCTATGATAGAAAAATAAAGATAGGCTCTATTTAAGGATTTAGGTCTCCCTCTTCTCTTCTTTTTAGATTTGGAGCAAAAGAATGTAATTGGGCAGTCGGTTGGCTCATTCACAACTCTACTCTTTGCTACATGATGAACAGACTTCCATTAGTGTCTGTGATTGTGAATTACATATGAAAAATCAGGTGGAGTTCTTAGCTTATTAGACCAGTAAATCACACTATACCCCCCTTTCCTCCCATGTCAAATCAGCATCAACTGAACCACAACCAAGCGAGAAGCATGCATTTAACTTTGGTAGATTGCTAACGTTTGTGTCACTCAGTCCAAAAAATCCAAGTGTAACCCAAAATAAATGATCTAATTCCCGAACAATTCTGTTGAGTTATGCCCTGTCCAAACGGCCAGTTTTCCCGTCGGAATAAACGCTGAAGGTTTTTATGCCGGAGTTCTGATGGAATTCCGCTGAAACTGTGTTGCGTACACATGATCACACCAAAGTCCGATCGTCAAGAAAGCGGTGACATACAACATGTACGACGGGACTAGAAAAAGGATGTACAATAGCCAGTAGCCAATAGCTTCCTTCTTGTACTTGCTTCAGAGCATGCGTTGTTCTTGGTCCGTTGGAACAGCATACAGACGAGCGGTTTTCCCGATAGGAATTGGTTCCATCGGAAATATTTAGAACATGTTCTATTTCTAGGTCCGTCAGAATTTTAGAAAAAAAAAAAGGCAGATGAGGCATACACATGATTGGAATATACGATGAAAAGCTTCCGTCTGACTTTTTCTGTTGGCATTAGGTTTAACCACTTGAGGACCGCCGTATTGCCATTGTACGTCAGCACAATGGCACAGGCAGGCATAATCACGTACATCTACGTGATTGCCTTCCAGCGGGTGGGGGGTCCGATCGGACCCCCTCCCGCTGATTACGGCGGTCCGATTCGGTCCAGGAGCGCTCCGTGATGAGGGGATGGCCGTTGGTTTTCGGCCACCCCCTCTGGATCGCTCCTGGCCAATGAGAAGCTTCCTCCCCTGTGTATTGTTTACACAGGAAGGAGGAAGTGATGTCATTCTCCTCGGGGCGGTCTTTTTGACCGGACTACGAGGAGAACAGTAAAAGTAAGTGTGCACCAACACTACACTGACATGTAGGTACACACAGGCACACAAACCCCCCCCGATCCCCCCCCCGCCCCCCCTCCCCCCCCAGTCACAGTGTCACTGATTGCATTGATCATTTCTTTACTGATCAATGCATTCAGTGTCAGTTGTGACAGTAAAAACTGTCAGGACAGTTAGTGTTAGGTCCAGGGTAGCCCCCTATCACCCCCCAATAAAGATTTAACCCCCTGATTGCCCCTAGAGTTAACCCTTTCACCCCCTTTTGCCAGTGTCACTAAGCGATCATTTTTCTGATCGCTGCATGTGTCGCTAGTGTCGCTAGGTAGCTAGTTATTTTTTTAGGTTCACCGCCAGGTTTTTATAGCGCTAGGTACCCCGATATACTACCCAATAATGTTTTTAACCCCCTGATTGCCGCTAGTTAACCCTTTCACCCCCTTTTGCCAGTGTCACTAAGCGATCGTTTTTCTGATCGCTGCATTAGTGTCGCTACAGTCGCTAGGTAGCTAGTTATTTTTTTAGGTTCACCGCCAGGTTTTTATAGCGCTAGGTACCCCGATATACTACCCAATAATGTTTTTAACCCCCTGATTGCCGCTAGTTAACCCTTTCACCCCCTTTTGCCAGTGTCACTAAGCGATCATTTTTCTGATCGCTGCATGTGTCGCTAGGTAGCTAGTTATTTTTTTAGGTTCACCGCCAGGTTTTTATATCGCTAGGTACCCCGATATACTACCCAATAATGGTTTTAACCCCCTGATTGCCGCTAGTTAACCCTTTCACCCCCTTTTGCCAGTGTCACTAAGCGATCGTTTTTCTGATCGCTGCATTAGTGTCGCTACAGTCGCTAGGTAGCTAGTTATTTTTTTAGGTTCACCGCCAGGTTTTTATAGCGCTAGGTACCCCGATATACTACCCAATAATGGTTTTAACCCCCTGATTTCCGCTAGTTAACCCTTTCACCCCCTTTTGCCAGTGTCACTAAGCGATAATTTTTCTGAACGCTGCATCAGTGTCGCTAGTGTCGCTAGGTAGCTAGTTATTTTTTTAGGTTCACCGCCAGGTTTTTATAGCGCTAGGTACCCCGATATACTACCCAATAATGGTTTTAACCCCCTGATTGCTGCTAGTTAACCCTTTCATCCCCTTTCACCAGCGATCACAGTATAAGTGTCACTGGTGACGCTGGTTAGCCAGTTAGTTATTTAGGTTCCCCGTCAGGTTTTTATATAGCGCCAGGGACCCCCATATACTACCTAATAAAAATTTGAACCCCCTGATTGCCCCTAGTTAACCCTTTCACCACTGATCACCGTATAAGTGTTACGGGTGACTCTGGTTAGTTTGTTTTTTATAGCATTTTATATTCAAATCCGGAAGGCAGTGCTTGGTTTTCGGGGTCCCGTACGTGGCTAGGCTTTGGGGGGTTTTGTGCTATTTTGGCATTTTATGGCCTTCGAAACTGTGATAGGTAGTGAGGAGTTAAATCAAAAATTTGCACCCTTAGAAATCCTGAAGGTGGTGATTGGTTTTCGGGGTGCCGTGCGCGACTAGACTCCCAAAAAGTCCCACACATGTGGTATCCCCGTACTCGGGAGAAGCAGCAGAATGTATTTTGGGGTGTCATTTCACATATGCCCATAGCATGTGTGAGCAATATATCATTTAGTGACAACTTGGTGCAAAAAAAAAAAAGTTTGTAATATTCCCGCAACTTGTGGCAAAATATAAAATATTCCATGGACTCAACATGCCTCTCAGTAAATAGCTTGGGGTGTCTACTTTCCAAAATGGGGTCATTTTGGGGGGTTTTGTGCTATTTTGGCATTTTATGGCCTTCGAAACTGTGATAGGTAGTGAGGAGTTAAATCAAAAATTTGCACCCTTAGAAATCCTGAAGGTGGTGATTGGTTTTCGGGGTGCCGTGCGCGACTAGACTCCCAAAAAGTCCCACACACGTGGTATCGCCATACTCGGGAGAAGTAGCGGAATATATTTTGGGGTGCAATTCCACATATAACCATGGCATGTGTGAGCAATATATCATTTAGTGACAACTTTTTGTAAAAAAAAATTTTTTTTTTTTTTTTGTCATTATTCAATCCCTTAGGACAAAAAAAATAAATATTCAATGGGCTCAACATACCCATCAGCAATTTCCTTGGGGTGTCTACTTTCCAAAATGGGGTCATTTGGGGGGGATTTGTACTGCCCTGCCATTTTAGCACCTCAAGAAATGAGATCGGCAGTCATAAATTAAAAGCTGTGTAAATTCCAGAAAATGTACTCTAGTTTGTAGACGCTATAACTTTTGCGCAAACCAAAAAATATACGCTTATTGACATTTTTTTTACTAAAGACATGTGGCTAAATAAATTTTGCCCTCAATGTATGACTAAAATTTAGTTTATTCGATTTTTCTTATAACAAAAAGAAGAAAATATCTTTTTTTTTCAAAATTTTCGCTCTTTTTCCATTTATATCGCAAAAAAAAAAAATCGCAGAGGCAATCAAATACCATCAAAAGAAAGCTCTATTTGTGGGAAGAAAAGGACGCAAATTTCGTTTGGGTGCAATATTGCATGACCGCGCAATTACCAGTTAAAGCAGCGCAGTGCGAAATTGCAAAAAGACCTCTGGTCCTTAAGGTGTTTATTGGTCCGGAGCTGAAGTGGTTAAGCAGTAATTAACATAAGGTAAGGTAACATGCTCTTTCACTAGATTTCAATATTTTTTAATTTCTGTCCTTGTCACCTGATTCCACAAATCCCAATGAGTGGCACTATGACTCCAAATAAGAGATCCTATTCTCAGAGTGCCTTTAGCAGAGTTTTTTGTCAGTAAACGAGAGAAGGATAGGGTGAGTCATTTTTAGGTGCTGTTGAAAGGAGGAAGTACTGGGATAACATCATGACATTGTTAAGCAAATAGACAGGCTGTCAATAACAGCCCATACTCAAGTGTTTTGGAATGTTTTTTGCTTCACAAGCTTGGGGCCCAGTGGAGAATCCCCCAGCTCGTCTATAGGCCAGTCATAGGCGTGTGCAGCCTTATGCATTAGGGTGTGCACCCCAAAGCTCACACGTGTGTGTGTGTGTATATATGTATGTATATATATATATATATATTTACCCTATATTACTAAAAGTATCGGGATGCCTGCCTTAACACGCACATGAACTTTAATGGTAGGCTGTCAGGTGTAAGGGTAAGGGTAAGGGTAAGCCGATACACCGACAATGTTCATAAGACCTGCATGGCATCAATGATCTGCTGATCGCTGGTGCAATGCTTTCCAGGCTTCTGCAACAAAAAATAATAAATGCACATTTTTCTTTTTTATTGATGGGCACACTGGCAGCAATTGATGGGCACACTGACAGCAATTGATGGGCACAGTAGTGGCAATTGATGGGCACACTAGCAGCAATTGATGGGTACAGTAGTTGTGTTTGATGGCACAGTGGCGGCAATTTATGGGTACAGTGGCTGCTTTGATGGGCACAGTGGCTGCAATTGATGGGCACAGTGGCTGCAATTGATGTTTTTTTTTCCAGTTTATTTGCGCCCACCCCCCCCCCCCCCCAAAAAAAATTTGAGTTCTAACCGCCACTGCTCCAATTTGGGCTGACGTACAGGTATGTTAACCCACATTTGTCACTGCTTACCGCCCGCCATATATTGGAGCGGTGGGCATGTGGGAAGTGGTTAATATACACTTGGGATTTTTTTTTATACCAAAGACGTGTTGTGTGTGTGTGTATATACAGTATATATATGTATATATATATATATATAGTTTATTGTGTAAAAACATATATTAGTTATATATATGTATGTAATATATATATATATACAGTGGTGTGAAAAAGTGTTTGCCCCCTTCCTCATTTCCTGTTCCTTTGCATGTTTGTCACACTTAAGTGTTTCGGAACATCAAACCAATTTAAACAATAGTCAAGGACAACACAAGTAAACACAAAATGCAATTTGTAAATGAAGGTGTTTATTATTAAAGGTGAAAAAAAATCCAAACCATCATGGCCCTGTGTGAAAAAGTGATTGCCCCCCTTGTTAAAACATACTATAACTGTGGTTGTCCACACCTGAGTTCAATTTCTCTAGCCACACCCAGGCCTGATTATTGCCACACCTGTTTACAATCAAGGCATCACTTAAATAGGAGCTGCTTGACACAGTAAGGTCCACCAGAAGATCCTTAAAAGCTACACATCATGCCGAGACCCAAAGAAATTCAGGAACAATTGAGAAAGAAAGTAATTGAGATCTATCAGTCTGGAAAGGGTTATAAAGCCATTTCCAAAGCTTTGGGAATCCAGCGAACCACAGTGAGAGCCATTATCCACAAATGGCGAAGACATGGAACAGTGGTGAACCTTCCCAGGAGTGGCCGGCCGCCCAAAATTACCCCAAGAGCGCAGCGACGACTCATCCAAGAGGTCACAAAAGACCCCACAACAACGTCCAAGGAACTGCAGGCCTCACTTGCCTCAGTTAAGGTCAGCGTTCATGCCTCCACCATCAGGAAAAGACTGGGCAAAAATGGCCTGCATGGCAGAGTTCCAAGGAGAAAACCACTGCTGAGCAAAAAGAACATCAAAGCTCGTCTCCATTTCTCCACAACACATCTTGATGATCCCCAAGACTTTTGGGACAACATTCTGTGGACCGATGAGACAAAAGTGGAACTCTTTGGAAGGTGTGTGTCCAAGTATATCTGGCGTAGAAGGAACACTGCATTTCATAAAAAGAACATTATACCAACAGTAAAATATGGTGGTGGTAGTGTGATGGTCTGGGGCTGTTTTGCTGCTGCAGGACCTGGAAGACTTGCCGTGATAAAAGGAACTATGAATTCTGCTGTCTACCAAGAGATCCTGAAGGAGAATGTCCGACCATCTGTTCGTGTACTCAAGCTGAAACGAACTTGGGTTCTGCAGCAGGACAATGATCCTAAACACACCAGCAAGTCCACCATCGAATGGCTGAAGAAAAACAAAATGAAGACTTTGGAGTGGTCTAGCCAAAGTCCTGACCTGAATCCTATTGAGATGTTGTGGTATGACCTTAAAAAGGCCGTTCATGCTCGAAAACCCTCTAATGTAACTGAATTAGGACAATTCTGCAAAGATGAGTGGGCCAAAATTCCTCCAGGACGCTGTAAAAGCCTCATTGCACGTTATCGCAAACGCTTGGTTGCAGTTGTTGCTGCTAAGGGTGGCCCAACCAGTTATTAGGTTTAGGGGGCAATCACTTTTTCACACAGGGCCATGATGGTTTGGATTTTTTTTCACCTTTAATAATAAACACCTTCATTTACAAATTGCATTTTGTGTTTACTTGTGTTGTCCTTGACTATTGTTTAAATTGGTTTGATGTTCCGAAACACTTAAGTGTGACAAACATGCAAAGGAACAGGAAATGAGGAAGGGGGCAAACACTTTTTCACACCACTGTATATATACATTTTTAGCAAGAAAAAAACTTGCGCTGGACAAAAAAAATTAAACTAAATAGCAGCAACACCACGTCAGATACAAACAAATAAGTGTCCAAAATCTGTGAATATTATAGTGACAGCTTGTGACGATTTCCACAATTGAGTGATATTGCTGGATAAATCCCACCACTGAGTGAAGTTTGCACTTACCAGGCTAGGGACACATGTCCCAGTGACAGCTGCCCAAAAGAGACTTTGGTGAGATTTCCTCTCATTCCATTTTCCACTCTCATATTTAAGGAAAAGAAAAAGGAGTGGGATTTAAAGAAAACCTTTAATAGGGGATTAGACTTATTTCTATTTACAATGGTACCTTTGACTATGAGCATAATTTGTTCCAGAAGAATGCTTGCAATCCAAAGCACTCGTAGATCAAAGCGAGTTTCCCCATATAAGTCAATGAAAACACAGATAATTAGTTCCACAGTGACTTCTATTGTATGCAGTACCACATGTGATTAGAGGTGTGTGGGCGCCAGAGACACTCGTAAACACTCAGAAACTGCTCTGAGCCGCTCGGATGCACTTGGAAACACTTGAGAACGAAGTGTTTTTGATCGGCTCCGAGTGTAACCACACCTCTGGTCAAATGCGATACTGCACACCGCAGAGGCTAGAATCCTGCTCGCTTTGCGACACAACACAACACAAACCAAGTCAGGATTTTTAAACAATAATAATAGCTCTTAATGCGAAACGTTTGTTAACCGTGTTACTCACAATCTGAGGAATTACTGTATTAGGAAAGTCTTCAAACCTTTGCTGTCTGGGGAAACTTTTGTTACAACTGTGTACTCTAGACACAATTGTCAAAAGTGGCATTGGCACTCCCTTTGGGGGGGATTTCCTTACATGTCCTGTCATTGTACCAGTATAGTCAGGAGAGACAGACAGCAATATAAACCTAAGGACTTTTTTACATGGGCAATCTGATCAGTTTTTCAGGCATGCCTGAAAGGAAGGGTCATGCATTCCTATGGACCAATGTCTGATTAGGCCCGCTTAAAGACATGGAGGAGTGTCCTTTTCCATTAAGGTAGACTGAAATGGAGGCAGCCGGGTGTAAACAAACAGAATCCATTTACTCCTGGCCACCCATAGAGCAGAGCAGGGTCTGTCCTTGGTCTGTCTGCTCCAAACAGCAGGGGATCAGCGGACCAATCCCCTGCTGTTTGGAACAGAAGGCGCCCGTGTGAAAGGACTCCAAGAGTTCTATTCCCACCACATTATCCAATGTTTACGCAAACAAGTTTTGGCCAGAATCACTCTTTAGGCTGGGTTCACACCAATGCGAATTGGACACAGATTTCTCTGCATCCAATTTGCAGGACAGAAGATTGTGATCAGATCCCTATGGAGCCGATTCACATATTTCCATTGCGGCTGCAGAGTGGCTTGCACAGGATTGCTGTGCGTCTTTGGCTCGGTTTCCAGGCTGAATTCAGGCAAAAATTCAGCCCTGATTCGCCCCTGAAACAGAAAACAGGGACGCTTTGGACCCCTGCTGTGAGCCACATCAGTCGGAGGTGTGAACCCAGCATTAATGACTACCATGTAATGCTAGTCTAAATGCTACATTTTATAATTTAATATGAATATGGTTTCTAACAGCAAACTTTTAGACAAAGATGACCGAGTTCTTACATAAGAGAAAGCCATTGTTTTTACTGTCTATGTACACTATCTTCTGTTAAATATGTGGTCTGTGAAAGGATATCATTTTAGATGCAGCAAGGACCCGTTCCCACTGCCCACACACGGAGACATTAAAGTGTTACTAAACCCACAACAGTAAAAATCAGTCTGTATATGCAGTAAAGCATGCGTGTTATATTCCCTGTGGAACCCAAGGGGTTAATCCTCTGCATTGTGTAAAAAGCCTGTTTGATCCTGCCTTTTGTGATCCTCCCCTTCTTGCACAGTCCCAATTACATCTCTTGATAAGACAGAGCCTGTGGAGTCACTCTGCACATGCTCAGTTTGGTGTGTATTGCTAGACAGTTTTTTTTTCTTGTGAGCGTGAATGTGATCACCACAGGGCCAATGAGCACTCTTCAGATAGAGAGTCAGGGGTCCTACAGTCTCATAGGACAGTCAGACACTCCTACAAGCTTTAACCAGACTGCTATATAGTGCTGAGGAGTAAAGGTATTTAGCAGTTTATATTTACTGAAATAATTGCATTTCCATGTTTCAATGGGTGGTGTGATGAGCATTTTACCGCATCAACACAGTTCTTTTTTTATTTTGGCAACTTTATTTAAAGTGCACAAAGTGACACTTTGTTCATTTCACTGCACAGCAGAGTGGTGTGTTGCACTGCTGTGCAGTGACATACAGAAGTGGTCATCAACCCTGTCCTCAGGGCCCACTAACAGGCCAGGTTTTATGTATTACCTTGGGGAGATGCAAACTAGAATCTGCAATCACTGAGCAGCAAATGATATCACCTGTGATGTATTTCGGTTATCCTGCAAACCTGGCCTGTTAGTGGGCCCTGAGGACAGGGTTGATGATTACTGAGTCATACAGTGCTTCTTGTGCACTGCAATAAAGTGCAGTATGTACTGTACATTATAGTGAGAATATGGCACATTGAAAAAATATTGTTTTTTCATGTGCCTGATTGGCGTTCTTCCAGTTCAGTGTGAATGAGCCCTTAAAGCGGAGGTCCACCCTAAAGTGGAGCTTCCGCTCATTGGAACCCTCCGGCGCCACAATTGGCACCTTTCAGGGGGGAGGGGGGTGCAGGTACCTGTACAGTACAGGTATCTGCACCCACTTCCGGCGTAGATTCTGCAGAAACTACGCCCCTTTCCGCAGAATCTATGCCCCTTTCCGAAGGTCCCCCGCTGTCTGCTGGGAAACACACGGATCCCAGAGACAGCGGGGACCATCCTTATTGCGCAGCGCGACTCGTGCATGCGCAGTAGGGAACCAGGAAATTAAGCTACAAGGCTCCACTTCCTGATTCCCATACCCAAGATGGCGGCAGCAGCACCCGAGAGACGATCGAGAGATCGGCTTCGGGTGCCGACATCGCGGGCGCGCTGGGTGGGTAAGTGTCATTATTTTAAAAGTCAGCAGCTGCAGTATTTGTAGCTGCCGGCTTTAAAAAAAAAAAAAAAAAAAAAAAACGGCGGACTCCCGCTTTAAGCTGGCCATACAATTTTCTTATTCAATTTTCTTTAGATTTACCTTCAACTATGTAGTAGAAGGGCCTGCCTGATTGTATACAAATTAAAAGCGTTTAGGTTTGACCACCTATTATATGATTTGGGTAAATCTAAAGGAAATTTGCACAAGAAAATTGTATAATTTATGGCCAGCATTAAGCCTGATTCACATCTATGCATTTTTAGTGTGTTTTGCAGATTTTCACTACAAACCATGTTAAATGGACTGTAGTGCAAATCTGCAAAATGCAAAAAGCACTAAAAATGCATAGGTGTGAATCAGGACTTAAGCCCCATACACACTATTAGATTTTATGCAGATTTGTTTTTAGATTTACCAAAACACGTAGTGCAAGGGCCTGCCTGATTGCATACAAATTAAAACTCTTAAGGTTTGACAGCATATTATATGTTTTTTGTAAATCTGAAGACAAAAATCTGCAGAAAATCTAATAGTGTTACCTTAAGTCTAGGTTTTCACTAGTGCAACTTTTCATGCAATTCGGGACTGAAAAGTTGCATGACAAGTCGTACCCCATGATTTCCAATGAGTACCCAGGGGCAGACTGACCATTGGGCCACTCGGGCACTGCCCGAGGGCCCCATCAGGATTGCCAGCCTCAGTAAAAGCAGGGACAGTATGTAAAAATTTGTGTTTCTTTTTTACACCTGTCTCTGAAATGTCCCTTAGCAACATCCTTTTGGTCTAAAAATCCTGAGATTATAGCTGCCCCACCTCTCCAGTACCTTCTCAGCCAATACAAACATGTCTGTGTATACTGTGTGGCCCCATAATCTCTGATTGCCCGGGGGCCCCATGAGTTGTCAGTCCACCCCTGCGAGTACCATTCATATTTGTGCAACTTCAAGACGCGGTGACTTCAAAGTAGTCCCTGCACTACTTTGGTCAAACTTTGATGCGACTTGAGGTCCATAGACCTCAAAAATACACAGGCATTGCTTCAAGTCACGGCAAAATTGCACAAATTTGGGCACGCAATAGTGGAAACATATCCTTAGGGAACTTGCTTTACTAGAATTGTTTAATACAATGCCAACTGACACAAGACATGCCAGGGTTGGCATACTTCATAATACAGGCTGCATGTGGTTTAATGGCCTTTGCATTGTATATGACTGATTAATCAGTGTAGCGCTTTCAATCCAAATATACAAAAAATAAACAATTATACATACAAACGTGCAAACAATATATCCAGTGTGAAAAGAAAAGTCCAAAATCACAGTGTAATAATAATAATCATAAAAATATGAGCCCCAATGTAAACACACAATCACAGTGTAATAATAATCATAAAAATATGAGCCCCAATGTAAACACACAATAAACTCCTCTGTGTATTTCATGTGACCATGCAACAAAATCACTGGACAATCCATGTACTCCAATGAGCAATTCATGCAGACCTCTGTGTAACTTTGAGGTCAATACCAGAAGGTGAGCAGTTTGGAATGATAGGGGAGAGGAGTGCACTAGTGATGGACGAACTTCCGACGGGACGTTTCGCGAACGCGAAACGCGAACGGGCACAAACGTTCGCGAAAACGACCGTTCGCCGCGGGCTCCATTGACTTCAATGGGAGGCGAATTTCGCAAACCTTTAGGTCGAATTTGCGGCCACGGGGTAATTATTAGGGGGTAGCACGTAGTCCCACCACCTGGACAATAGCATAATACATGTATGAGGTGAATTTGGGATCGATAACTACAAGCATTTTTTTTTTATTTGGGAAATTGTTCTGACAATTCAGGACTATGGAGCTAATGAAGGCAATGGAGGAGAGGGAAGGTCAGGGACCAGGGTAGGCAAACAAGAGGGTGCAGGAGATACAGAGCACTGACAGCAGCACCGTAATACAGAGCACTGACATCAGCACCGTGACATACAGCGCTGACAGCAGCTCCGTGACATACAGCGCTGACAGCAGCTCCGTGACATACAGCGCTGACAGCAGCTCCGTGACATACAGCGCTGACAGCAGCTCCGTGACATACAGCGCTGACAGCAGCTCCGTGACATACAGCGCTGACAGCAGCACCGTGACATACAGCGCTGACAGCAGCTCCGTGACATACAGCGCTGACAGCAGCTCCGTGACATACAGCGCTGACAGCAGCTCCGTGACATACAGCACTGACAGCAGCTCCGTGACATACAGCGCTGACAGCAGCTCCGTGACATACAGCGCTGACAGCAGCACCGTGACATACAGCGCTGACAGCAGCTCCGTGACATACAGCGCTGACAGCAGCTCCGTGACATACAGCGCTGACAGCAGCTCCGTGACATACAGCACTGACAGCAGCTCCGTGACATACAGCGCTGACAGCAGCTCCGTGACATACAGCGCTGACAGCAGCACCGTGACATACAGCGCTGACAGCAGCTCCGTGACATACAGCGCTGACAGCAGCTCCGTGACATACAGCGCTGACAGCAGCTCCGTGACATACAGCGCTGACAGCAGCTCCGTGACATACAGCGCTGACAGCAGCTCCGTGACATACAGCGCTGACAGCAGCTCCGTGACATACAGCGCTGACAGCAGCTCCGTGACATACAGCGCTGACAGCAGCACCGTAAGCAGCCCCAGGAGGAAGTCAGCACAGCACAGGGATGGTGTGATCCCCTCATAATAAGAACCCCCAGGAGGAAGTCAGCACAGCACAGGGATGGTGGGAGCCCCTCATAATAAGAACCCCCAGGAGGAAGTCAGCACAGCACAGGGATGGTGGGAGCCCCTCATAATAAGAACACCCAGGAGGAAGTCAGCACAGCACAGGGATGGTGGGAACCCCTCATAATAAGCAGCCCCAGTAGAAATATGACACCGCTCAACCTCTTCAAAGAGGAGGGTAGGGGCATATAGTACGGTGTGCTTTTTTGGGTCAGGGAAGTGAGCCAAATGAATTAAGAAGGTCTGTGTGCTTGATTCCAAAAATTGTTTATAGACATATACATGGTCTACTGATCACATGTGTTGAATTCCTCCGAGATCCATGCCTCATTCATTTTTAGAAATGTGAGGTAGTTAACACTGTCGTGAGCTAGGCGAGTACGCTTATCGGTCACAATCCCCCCTGCTGCGCTGAACGTCCTTTCGGACAGGACACTGGATGAGGGGCAAGCCAACAGTTCGATTGCAAATTGGGCAAGCTCTGGCCAGAGGTCAAGCCTGCCCACCCAGTAGTCTAGGGGTTCATCACTCCTCAGAGCGTCCACATCGGCCGTTAACCCAATGTAGTCGGACACCTGACGGTCTAGGCGTTCCCTGATGCTGGATCCGGATGACACCTGTCGATGGGTCGGCTGAAAGAATGACCTCATATCCGAAGTCACCAACACATCTTCAAACCGGCCTCTTCTTGCAGGCGCTGTTGGATTGGTACCCGCAAATCCTTCTCTGGGAGTGGGAATTGCTCCTCTGCCAGCGCACGCAAAAGCAGAATGCAGCATTTCTCGAAGCAAGGCCTGGAAGTGCTGCATTCTGACAGCCCTCTGCGACGGCGGTAACATTTCCGCCATTTTGTGTTTGTACCGGGGATCTAAGTACGTTGCCACCCAGTACTGGTCCTTGACCCTCATGCTTTTTATACGGGGGTCCCTATTAAAACACTGGAGCATGAAGGCCCCCATTTGCACTCAAGCGGAAGGTATGTGGTGGTGGTGGTGTTGTTGGTGGTAGTGTCTTTGGGGGTGCACATAGCAGAGAGTGAAGAAGAGGGTGCAGATCGAGAGGATGAGGAGGGTGCAGAAGAATAAGGCTGAGTGAGCCACTCAACCAAGTCTGGTGCGTCCTTTAAAGTAATTGAACGCACCTTCTGCAACTTCCCACTTTGGCTCAAGGCTGTTGCTCCTGCCCTACCCCTACCACCCCTGCGGAAGGGCCTGCCTCTTCCTCTGCCTGTCATTTTTTAAATCACCCTGTGACAAAACTCTTAGTCCCTATACCGCTGAAGGACTGCTGCAGTATAGGGCAGCGGTCAGCAGTAGTGCACGTCAACCCTATGTATTGTGGACCGATAGCGGTCCTTACAGAACAGCAGACTGTACTGCACTCAGGCCTATGTACCGTAGCACCCTATACCAAGTTACCAGTCCTTATAAAAACTTTTGTGGACCAAGCAGGTTGTGTGTTAGTGATTAGCAGACTGTACGTCAGTCCCTATACCAATGAAGGACTGCTGCAGTATAGGGCAGCGGTCAGCAGTAGTGCACGGCAACCCTATGTATTGTGGACCGATAGCGGTCCTTACAGAACAGCAGACTGTACTGCACTCAGGCCTATGTACCGTAGCACCCTATACCAAGTTACCAGTCCTTATAAGAACTTTTGTGGACCAAGCAGGTTGTGTGTTAGTGATTAGCAGACTGTACGTCAGTCCCTATACCAATGAAGGACTGCTGCAGTATAGGGCAGCGGTCAGCAGTAGTGCACGTCAACCCTATGTATTGTGGACCGATAGCGGTCCTTACAGAACAGCAGACTGTACTGCACTCAGGCCTATGTACCGTAGCACCCTATACCAAGTTACCAGTCCTTATAAAAACTTTTGTGGACCAAGCAGGTTGTGTGTTAGTGATTAGCAGACTGTACGTCAGTCCCTATACCAATGAAGGACTGCTGCAGTATAGGGCAGCGGTCAGCAGTAGTGCACGGCAACCCTATGTATTGTGGACCGATAGCGGTCCTTACAGAACAGCAGACTGTAACGCACTCAGGCCTATGTACCGTAGCACCCTATACCAAGTTACCAGTCCTTATAAGAACTTTTGTGGACCAAGCAGGTTGTGTGTTAGTGATTAGCAGACTGTACGTCAGTCCCTATACCAATGAAGGACTGCTGCAGTATAGGGCAGCGGTCAGCAGTAGTGCACGGCAACCCTATGTATTGTGGACCGATAGCGGTCCTTACAGAACAGCAGACTGTACTGCACTCAGGCCTATGTACCGTAGCACCCTATACCAAGTTACCAGTCCTTATAAGAACTTTTGTGGACCAAGCAGGTTGTGTGTTAGTGTTTAGCAGACTGTGCGTCAGTCCCTATACCGCTGAAGGACTGCTGCAGTATAGGGCAGCGGTCAGCAGTAGTGCACGGCAACCCTATGTATTGTGGACCGATAGCGGTCCTTACAGAACAGCAGACTGTAACGCACTCAGGCCTATGTACCGTAGCACCCTATACCAAGTTACCAGTCCTTATAAGAACTTTTGTGGACCAAGCAGGTTGTGTGTTAGTGATTAGCAGACTGTACGTCAGTCCCTATACCAATGAAGGACTGCTGCAGTATAGGGCAGCGGTCAGCAGTAGTGCACGGCAACCCTATGTATTGTGGACCGATAGCGGTCCTTACAGAACAGCAGACTGTAACGCACTCAGGCCTATGTACCGTAGCACCCTATACCAAGTTACCAGTCCTTATAAGAACTTTTGTGGACCAAGCAGGTTGTGTGTTAGTGATTAGCAGACTGTACGTCAGTCCCTATACCAATGAAGGACTGCTGCAGTATAGGGCAGCGGTCAGCAGTAGTGCACGGCAACCCTATGTATTGTGGACCGATAGCGGTCCTTACAGAACAGCAGACTGTACTGCACTCAGGCCTATGTACCGTAGCACCCTATACCAAGTTACCAGTCCTTATAAGAACTTTTGTGGACCAAGCAGGTTGTGTGTTAGTGTTTAGCAGACTGTGCGTCAGTCCCTATACCGCTGAAGGACTGCTGCAGTATAGGGCAGCGGTCAGCAGTAGTGCACGGCAACCCTATGTATTGTGGACCGATAGCGGTCCTTACAGAACAGCAGACTGTAACGCACTCAGGCCTATGTACCGTAGCACCCTATACCAAGTTACCAGTCCTTATAAGAACTTTTGTGGACCAAGCAGGTTGTGTGTTAGTGATTAGCAGACTGTACGTCAGTCCCTATACCAATGAAGGACTGCTGCAGTATAGGGCAGCGGTCAGCAGTAGTGCACGGCAACCCTATGTATTGTGGACCGATAGCGGTCCTTACAGAACAGCAGACTGTAACGCACTCAGGCCTATGTACCGTAGCACCCTATACCAAGTTACCAGTCCTTATAAGAACTTTTGTGGACCAAGCAGGTTGTGTGTTAGTGATTAGCAGACTGTACGTCAGTCCCTATACCAATGAAGGACTGCTGCAGTATAGGGCAGCGGTCAGCAGTAGTGCACGGCAACCCTATGTATTGTGGACCGATAGCGGTCCTTACAGAACAGCAGACTGTAACGCACTCAGGCCTATGTACCGTAGCACCCTATACCAAGTTACCAGTCCTTATAAGAACTTTTGTGGACCAAGCAGGTTGTGTGTTAGTGTTTAGCAGACTGTGCGTCAGTCCCTATACCGCTGAAGGACTGCTGCAGTATAGGGCAGCGGTCAGCAGTAGTGCACGTCAACCCTATGTATTGTGGACCGATAGCGGTCCTTACAGAACAGCAGACTGTAACGCACTCAGGCCTATGTACCGTAGCACCCTATACCAAGTTACCAGTCCTTATAAGAACTTTTGTGGACCAAGCAGGTTGTGTATTAGTGTTTAGCAGACTGTGCGTCAGTCCCTATACCGCTGAAGGACTGCTGCAGTATAGGGCAGCGGTCAGCAGTAGTGCACGGCAACCCTATCTATTGTGGACCGATAGCGGTCCTTACAGAACAGCAGACTGTACCGCACCCAAGCCTATGTACCGTAGCACCCTAGACAGACCAAGTTACCAGTCCTGATAAAGAGCTTTGTGGAACAAGTGAGTTGTGAATGATTAGCAGACTGCAGCAGAAGGGCAGCAGTCAAGTATAATATTCTTTCTATATTTGGAAGAAAGAATATTATACGTGTACAAGCCTATTACCGTACCACTGATACCAGTCCTGAAAAGAACCTTTGTGGAACTAATAGTAACAGCAAGTCTTTAAAATTATCCTCACTGCCTGACACACTGCTTCCTGCCTGTCCCTATACAAATTGGCAAAAAAGAGTAGGCTGGAACGATTAGCTGGAACAGCTCTTTTGTGGACCTGATAGTAACAGCTAATGATGATGATGATGATGATGATGAAGAAAGACTAATCTGGCTGAGCTGTCCCTAAAATAGCAGCATACAGCGCTCTGTCCCTTTATCTAAACTGACAAAAGAAACTCAGGCTGCTGACCTAACACCTATACCAGTCCTGAAAAGAACTTTTGTGTACCAAATAGCTAGCGTTTTCTCTGTCCCTACTCCACACAGGATCCTTTCCCTACAGTGACAGAAGAAAGAATGTAAAATGGCCACCGGATCGGGTGTATTTATAGGTTAGGGGGAATGTCCAAGTGTCCATGAGCTGTCATGTCTCAATTGGTTGTCCTGTAACACATGATAAACGTGTCACGAAAGGTTAAAGTTCTTGTATACATTAAACACGTAAGTCCGCCGGGGCGAACGACGGAAAAAGGCGTTCGAACCCGCGGACGGCGAAAGTCGGAAATTCGCCGCGAAACGACCGCCGGGCGAACCGTTCGGCCATCACTAGAGTGCACCACCTGAGGACTGCTTTCTTGATGAAGAGGGTGTGTCTGCATGAATTGCATATTGGATTTTATTGAGCGCTTACACAGATTGCCCAGTAAATTTGCTGTATGGTCACACGGAATACACAGAGGACTTTAGTGTTTGTGAGTTATGATTGCTCATAGGGTAGGTGATATTACTAGTGGTGTTAGTGAGCTGTCACTGGTTGTATTGAGCAACACATTTTTCATAGTATTTTCTTTAATTCGTGGTTCCGCAGGTTGATTTTTATTTTATTTTTTATTTTATTTTTATTTTTTTATTTTTTTTTGTTATTTTATCATTTGCTTTGTATATGTTTCAGTGGTAGAGGAAGGATACTGGGAAATAATAGGTTGCTGCAGATTGAAATTTAAAGATAAGTTTTATTGACATTGGAGTGCAAAATTAATTATAAATTAATAGTAAAAAAAAAAATATATATATATATATATATATATATATATATATATATATATATATATATATAATTTTTTATTTTTTTTAACTAGTAATGGCGGTGATCAGCAACTTATAGTGGGGCTACAATATTGTTGCGGACATTCAGACACTAACTGACACCTTTTGGGAACCAGTGACAGTGATAAGTGCTAAAAATATGCACTGTCACTGTACTAATGACACTACCTGGGAAGGGGTTAAACATCTAGGACGATCAAAGGGTTAAATGTGTGCCTAGTCTATGTTTTGGTGTACTGTGTGCTTTTCTTACTAAAGGAAGTAATGGATTTTATTCCCTGCTTTGTGGAGAAGCAAAATCCATTACTTCCCTGCTGACAGGACAGGGTTCTGACTTGCTTTTATAGTCCTGTGTGAATTCCCGATGATGCTGATTGACACGTGCTGCTTTGCTGACGGCACGTGCGTGTGCCCCCTTCCCGGAAGTTCCGAATCACTTACCTAGCAGGTAGGGTTGCCACCTTTTCTTCAAGTCAAACCTGAACACTTTAGCGGCGCACAGCAACTGCACTCGCAATCCTGCTGGGAAGCCATAGTCAAGTCTGAATAATGTGTCCGGGTTTCAGGCAGTCTGAAACCCAGATGCATGATTCCAAACTCGAACTGTCCGGGTGAATCCCAGACAGGTGGTAACCCTACTAGTAGGTGATCTGGCGCTGAGAGATGCTTTGCTGTCACATATGTATGTTATATGGTCGGCAAACGCTTAAGGGCCAAGAAGAAGGGGGTCATTTCAAGGCCACCTGAATTCTCACAGTTGGATATTCTAGGATCCCGGTATCCAACCTGCAGCCCGGGGGCATATACCAAAGGGCCTCAGCAGTCTGTAGCTGGAACACTGATTAGGGCAGTGATGGCGAACCTTGGCACCTCAGATGTTTTGGAACTACATTTCCCATGATGCTCAACGACACTGCAGAGTGCATGAGCATCATGGGAAATGTAGTTCAAAAACATCTGGAGTGCCAAGGTTCGCCATCACTGGATTAGGGTAATAGCAGTGATCTCTACTAACCTCATGTAAACTGTTCCCAGTTTCATATTGTCTTCTGCAGCATCTCCCATGCCAACAATGTATCCTGGTCACACTCTGACCCTCTTTTCTTCGATTCGAGTCTGTAGTTTGACAGTCCTCTCAAGCATTACATATAGTGAACATTATGTGCGGCCCTTTGGTGATGTCAGGGACCACATCTGAGGCCCCCTTTAGCTCCTAATTTGACAACCACTGATCTGTGAAGTTCTGATTTGCTTGCTAAATAGTGGGCATGACTAATCACAAGTCTCAGTTTGTCGCAGCAGGTAAGGCTTTTTTTTTTATTTTAGCAACCGTGTCGCTTAAGGGCCAATTTACACTGATCCCTTTTGGCGCATTGCAGTAATTTCCACGGCACCACAGGTTGCGTACATAGCTAATTGCAATGGCATATTTGGATAACACCCCAATTCACTAACCCAACAGATCTCTGATGCATATGCGTTGTAATGCACTGCACCAGAAAAAATTATACATGCCTTTTTTTTGCCTCTGATGTATTGGCAACCAATTTATTTAAATCAACTGACTTAAGACAATTTACGTTAACGCAACACGCCAAAACTTATACATGTAATCAGGCCCTTGATCTACCTATATGCAGCTGTTAATATCCACCTGATGATGAATATGCAAATTTGGTAGTTCTGCGTCAGTCAAAAGTGTAAATAAGAGGGTTATACTTTTTCATAATGAGCTATAAGTGAAAAATATCTGTCTCTTCAGCCAAAAATGTATTTTTTATTTTATTTTTTGCATTTATGTGTATCTGTTCACTGTCTTTGGCAGGGCATACTCTTGAGGGTCTATTTACAGGACATTTATTAAGCAAATGTCTTACAGGCTGCACGGATTTAGCAGCAATATTGGTTACTTTCTAGAATGGTCAGCGCCATCTAGTGGTCAATATACAATGTAGTATTTGAAAAAAATTTAAGAAAATACACCACATTGTGTATAGGAATTTATCAATTACAAAAATTACAGCCATAATTCCTGCATTCCGTAAAAATGTGCCAACCGGCCCACACATTTTTATAAATAGACCTCTAGGTCCTATGGTCATCATCTGTCATA
This sequence comes from Lithobates pipiens, assembly GCF_037356315.1. Lineage (NCBI taxonomy): Eukaryota > Metazoa > Chordata > Amphibia > Anura > Ranidae > Lithobates > Lithobates pipiens. Next base: position 143,482,457 of record NW_027507758.1, on the reverse strand, counting down.
TGATCTGTTAAAGTTACATGACCAGCCCCTCCACCAATCAGTTTTCTCTGCAACTGTATTCTGAGAACACACTGTAGAACAGCACATTCTTTACACTGTCATTAATTGGTATGTTTATGCAATCTTCGTTTTATGTATTGCATACAGGTGACAACATGGCAACTACCTTCTACTTATGCCTCATTACTGCACTTTGTTTCCTATCTGTATTTGATACAATGATGACTGGAGGATGGATAAAACGCAAATCTGAGGATCCAAAAATTCTAGAGATTGCCAATTATGCAGTTGAGGAATACAACAAGCGATCAAACTATATCTATGCATTCACACTGTGTAATGTCATCTCTGCTGAATCTCAGGTAATGCATCATTAATGCCTTAAAAAAACAAATGTGAAGGTTCACTAAAGGGCCATACACATGGGTAGGATATAAGGTGGCGTTGGGATGTTCAATAGAAACTGGCCAACATTAGGTCCCTGTGTATGGAAGCCGGTCCTAAGGAGCATGACCGAAAGGTCTGCTGATCAGCGCTCTCAGCCAATGGCTGACCAGTGTGTTTCGGCGGGGGGGGGGGGGGGGGCATCACCATCAGAACACAATAGCTCAGTGGGGGAAATCGCTTTACTAACATTGCATAGTTAATACAGTGGCTCCTCCCGAGCTCTTTTTTTTATTTTTTTCTCTGTTCAGCCTGCTGGGTTGAACAAAAAAAGGCGAATGGTGTGTACTAGGCTTAATTATGGCATATTTAATTCACATTACAAGTTACAATTGGGTAATGCATATAATATTAAATAAAAGAGAGGCCTGTGATATATATATATTTTTTTCTCTTTTATACATATTTGGTTTTCATTTTTAAGTGTACCTTTCATGCTAGAAGTAAAGGAACTTCCATAGCTGACCTCCTTCTGAATACGTTGTCATGCTGAGCCTTTTGCTTTAATTACTCAACAATCTGACCTAAAACAAGTATAAATATCAGAAAAGTCAAAACTTTAAAAACCGTCCTTCCCTCCTCATCTCTCACTTTCCACAAATGAATATTATTTTTGAGGGGGGTTTGGCAGGGGAGGTACCTTTTTTCCAATAGATGCCCACTTTCCAATTTGATGACCTCAGGAATGAATATGGCGGTGCAGGGGGTGGCTTACACCAAACAGCCCTGCATTTGATCGGCAAATGAGTATGTGTTTTTTTTTTTTTTTTTTTGTTATTTTTTTTTTTTTTTTTGGACAACCCAGCTGTCAAAGGGGAGAAAAAAATAGAGAGGTGAAGTTCCTTTTTAACTTGTTAAGGATACTGAAGCAATGTCAGCATGACAGCTAGGCAGGATATTTTCAAAATTAAATCTCAACATTAGTATTCTCAATGATTCTACTGTAGCAAACTGTCTTTCATTTATTTTTAAGCAGTATGTATTGCATGGGCTTTTGTTCGCAGGATGTAGAAAATGACATACTTTACTATTTGCTGCTCAGGATATAAGTATACATTTTCATACAAAAAAAAATAAAAAATCTGCCATATGAGTAGCTCCAAAAACATGAAAATAAATACATCAAAATACAAATACAGAGAGTACTGCAAGTACATCTCCCGTTTTATAAAGAAGTTACTTTATGATGTTTACCTGTACAGAAATGAAGGATATGTGCACAATTTTATGATCGCATGTTAGTTTACCTTAACTACGGTAGTTTAGATTGCCTAAAGCAATTGCATACATTTCCTGTACTTTTCCTATGTGATTCAGTTACACTTGAAGATGGGGTACAGCAGGATGTGGCAATAGCACGCACAGTCCAAGTGTGATGAAAGAACTTGTATTGAAAGTATGCAAAAACAGTTCACAATAAACTCAGAGGGAAGTCAGTCCCACTAGGAACACTTGCGGTTCCAACAGTGTGTACAGCGCAGCTTTCAGCCGAGCTGACAGTGCCTGTTAGGAGGAGGAAAAAAATGTGGCCTGGCCATCTTGTGCCTGAGTGGGAGATGTCCAGAGAAGTTGCAAGTTCTACGCTTTCCCTCATCTGGAACCTTTCTCTGCCACTAGTTCTGTTCCTACCAGGCAGAGTACCTGTCCCTACACTACCCACTCTCAATATGCATGCCAAACCTGGGAGACAGGGCCTTAAATGGGCTCTACCTGGCCCAAGATGGCTGCTAGTCACATGGTGTGGCAATTGGATAGCTTCCGCAGTGACCCAGAAAGCCATAGAGGAACCATGTTCCTCTTGACTTCCTCTCCAACTGTGTTGCAGCATTGTCTAAATAAGTTTTCTTAAAGCAGTTCTTTGCTGCATATGAGCACCAAAAACACTGTTTAACCACTTCAGATCCGCGCTATTGCCAAATGACGGCATTAGCGCGGACCTACATTTTCAGGACTACGTCTATTGACGTCGTCCTGGTTACGAGCGGCCTGCGCGCCCCCTGAGGGGCGCGCGCGGCGCGCTCTGTGATCGGCGAGTCCGTGAGACTTGCCTGATCACCGATCCGTGTAAGGGGTCGATCCCGACCCCTTATCACGTGATCAGCTGTCAGCCAATGACAGCTGATCATGTGATAGAACGGAGCCGGTAATCGGCTATTATTCCTCCTCGCGCTGACAGCGCGAGGAGAGAAAAAAAAAGCCGATCACCGGCGGCCGTGATCGGGACATCAGTCCCGATCACGGCCATCAATACAAGGGACCACCTGCCACCTGCCTGTGCCCACCTGCCTCCCGCAGTGCCATCCTGAAGTAAAATAAAAGAAAAAGTAAGTGCCCCCCGTCAGTGCCCCCTGTCAGTGCCCACAGTGCCGCCCACAGTGCCGCCCACAGTGCCACCCACAGTGCCACCCACAGTGCCACCCCACAGTGCCACCCAATCTGCCTCAAAGGTGCTGCACCCCAGTGCCGCCCATCAGTGCCCAGCAGTGCCGCCCATCAGTGCCCAGCAGTGCCACCTATCAGAGCCACCTATCAGTGCCACCTATCAGTGCCCATCAGTCCCATCTATCTGTGGTACCTATCAGTGCCCATCCGTGCCACCCATCCGTGCCACTTATCCGTGCCACCCATCCGTGCCATCTTATCTGTGCCCATCTTTGCCCATCAGTGCCGCCTTATCTGTGCCCATCGGTGCCGCCTTATCTGTGCCTATTAGTGCCGCCTTAACTATGCCTATCAGTGCCCACCAGTGCAGCCCATCAGTGCCCACCAATGCAGCCCATCAGTGCCCACCAATGCAGCCCATCAGTGCCCACCAATGCAGCCTATCAGTGCCGCCTAATCAGCGCACTTCAATGAAGGAGAAAAATGACCCGTTTGCAAAATTTTATAACAAACTATTAAAACATGATTTTTTTTTTTTTTTTTTTTTGCATCTTTTTTTGTTTGTTTAGCAAAAAATAAAACTCCGAGCTGTAACTATATACCACCAAAAGAAAGCTCTATTTGTGGGAAAAAAATGATAAAAATTTCATTTGGGTACAGTGTTGTATGCCCGCGTAATTGTCACTCAAAGTGCATCAGCGCTGAAAGCTGAAAATTGGTCTGGGACTGAGGGGGGTTTAAGTGCCCAGTAAGCAAGTGGTTAATTATTTTTTTTAATATTCAAAGCAAACTCCCATATCCATCCATCCATGTGTCCATGCTTCATTATTTTATTTTTATTTTTTTTAACATTACAGTTACATAATTAGTCAGGTTGAAAAAAGACACAAGCCTATCTAGTTCAACCAAGAGAAAAAACAAACCAAAAAAAAACCTACAATCCCATACCCACAGTTGATACAGAAGAAGGCAAAAAACCCCAGCAACACATGATCCAATTTGCTACTGCAGGGGAAACTATTCCTTCCTGATCTCCCGAGAGGCAATCCAATATTGCCTGGATGAACTTTACCTATAAATGTTAATACCCAGTTATATTCTGTATATTTAGGAAAGAATCCAGGCCTTTTTTTTTTTTTTTTAAAGCAATCTACTGAGCTGGACAGAACCACCTCCAGAGGGAATCTATTCCACATTTTCACAGCTCTTACTGTGAAGAAACCTTTCTGTATTTTAAGATGAAATCTCTTTTCTTCTAGTTGTAAAGGGTGTCCCCTTGTCCTCTGTGATGTTGATCATATCCTCCCCTTAATCCCCTCTTCTAAAGAGAGAATAAATTCTTTCCTCATAGCTGAGCTTCTCCATGCCTCTTATCAGTTTGGTTGCCATTCTCTGTACTTTCTCCAGTTCCCCGATATTATTTTTGAGAACTGGTGCCCAAAACTGAACTGCATATTCCAGATGAGGTCTTACTAATGATTTGTACAGGGGCAAAATGATATCTCTCCATGGAGTCAATACCTCTCTTAATACAAGAGGATTTTGCACGCTTTGAAAATCGCAACCTGGCGTTGCATGCTATTATGAAGTTAATTAATAAGAAGGGAGGACTGCCAACATCCATAATTGCATAAAAAGGCTTTAAGAAGTAAAAACTTGCTCAAAGAAAAAGGACTTTATGGGCACAACATGAGGCAGAACGGCTATATATTCTCTGTTCTGCCTCATGTTGTGCCCATAAAGTCCTTTTTCTTTGAGCAAGTTTTGACTTTCTCAATTCTTTTTATATTAGGCTTATGATCCACCAAAAACCCCCAGTTCATTCTCCACCATTGATTCCCCCAGTTATACGCCCCCTAGTGTGTAGGATGCATGCATATTCTTAGCCCCAAGTTCATTTTGTTGAGAAGTCACTTTGAAAAAAGCCACCCTAGCATTCCTGGCCATGGCTATCTTGAGTAAAGGCAAAAGATTCATGTAGAATTTACTTTCCTAGAATTCATCTGCCCTTAGCTCAAGCTTGCATGCACGAGGGTATGCTTAGCTGAAAAAAAACTTCCTGAAGACTTCCTGGGATGTATGACAGCCTAGACAAGAAACCAGGAAGTAACTGAAGAAATGTAAAAAAAAAAAAAAAAAAAAAAAAAAAAGTTTTAAAGCAAGTAAATATGATAGAAAAGTATGTCAATTTACTAATGTTGGCAGCAATATTAAAAATCACTTTTTATTGGAAGAGTGATGTTCCACTATAGGAACATAAAGTATAAGGCTCTTAGTTGGTAGCAAAAACCTTATTTTATAACCTTTATTATAGATTGAAAAATGGGGAAATGTTAAAAAAAACTTTGAGGTGCTATGGTTTGCCCCAACCCCTTTTATGGGCAGCTTGGTTTGTATGTAAAATATGGGGGGAAAAACATACTGAATAATATCATAGGTATTAACCTTTTTAGGAAACAAAAATGTTCACTATGGTAAACCATTGGCTGGCTACTTTAAAACTCCACGCCATAAAGAATATAAGAACCTCTTATTGATAGAAATTTGGGGATAATGCTAGAAATGCTAGTTGCCTGGTGATTTCTGGCTTCGATACTTTGTCACTGAACCAGAACAAACATGAAGCAAGTGAAGTTGGGACACCTGACCTGCATATTTGTATATAAGTCAGTAGCTTAAAGAATAGAGCAAGGGGTAGGCAACCTTTTAAGCACAGTGTGGTGAAAAATGTTTTCAAAGACATTGAGCATGCTGACTTTATAACAAATTTACACTCTCAATCACGAAAAGGATTTTTTTTTATAAAGTAAATGCTGTAAACTACTTGCATAGTAGAGACAAACCTAACATCCTGCACTCACGTCTCAGATCAGCTCCAATTCCTGCACCTTCATACTTCAAATCACTGCCCCCCTGCAGATCTGTTTCACCACTGTAACCCCCTGATCATCTGTCACAACTCGGGAACCCCCTGTACATTTGCCCCACCACTGTACCACTCTGCTCTTCTGCCCCACCACTGTACCTCCCTGCAGGTCTGCTCCACCGCCGTACCCCCATGCTCTTCTGGCTCACCACTGAATCTTCTCATTTGTCCTAACACTGAAGTTATCTGCACATCTGCCCTACCACTGTCCCTGCTGCTCATCTGCCCCACCACTGTAACCCCCTGCTCATCTGTCCCAACTATGCACCTTCTTTCTTCTCTGCCTTGCCCTGCTCTTCTGTCCAACCGTTGTAACCCCCTGCTCATCTGTCCCACCAATGCACTTCCTTTCAGATCTGCCCCACCACTTTACCCCCCTGCTCTTCTAACCCCCCTGCTGAACCCCTTTCTCATCTGCCCCAACACTGAACCCCCCCTGCTCATCTGCCCATCACTGTACCCCCTGCTCTTGTCCCTTTGCTGAACCCCCTTCTCATCTCTTCCACCACTGTACCTTCATGCACCTCTGCCCCACTATTGTACCCTCCTGCTCTTCTGTCTGACCTCTGAACCCCCCCCCCACTCATTTTCCCCACCGCTGTGCCCTCATGCTCATCTGCTCCACCGTTGTACCCTCTTCTCCTCTGATATGCGTGATATGCAGAGTGGTGAAAGGAAGCAGAGATGAGACACATCTACCTGTCCTGGCACACTCATCCTGCTGATCCACCTCTCGTATCCAGCCCATATACTTGTGTGTGATGTATGGGATGTCACATACAAACATCTGGAATGTATGTGCAATGATGAGTTCAGGTCAGGGGGGCATTTTCTGAAAGCAGTGGGCCTGTGTGCAGAATCATAAGTTGGGCCCGGCAGCTGAGAAAAAGTGCGGCCCTCTGCATCGCAGCAAAAGTTGGGTGTGATTTTATTTATTTATTTTTCATTGCGCTAAATACTGGCTGTGGCTTAAAGGGACACAGAGTGCAGGAGTTCAGTATTAAGTGAGACAAAGGTTCACGAATAATTTCAACAAAGTTCCCAGAAGTAATTCCACAAACTGTCCCCAATTGTGGTTTTCTTAATCACAGTGAAATCCTTTCTTTCTGAGATTGGTAGTGACAACCAAGCGAGTCATCTTCCTCCAGATGATGGGCGTGGCCAGCAGGACTGTGATTGGCTTTAGCAGTGACCAATGACAGTCCTCCTGGGAACGGGGACCGCCCCACCCCCAGCAGAATTGCACCCAATCTTTTCCCTATCACAAGAGCTGACGATCGCAGCTACAGCAAAGTTAGTGAACCAAACAATGTTTCCCATGTTGTACAATGTGTGGGGGCACAGTGCCTCCCCCCTCAGTGCAGGTGCGGTGTGGGAAACTCTGAAACTGGAATACATTAGTGTGTCGCTGACACTTCCCTGCACTGCTCTGCTGATGGGGAGGGAAATGAGGTTTTGCGTGCCGCTTCCGGCACCCTTGCTGAGGGTTACCTACCACAGCTATAAGGCTCCATGCACACTGAAGCTCAAAAAAGCCATTTCTGGACGCCAGATTTCTGGCAGAAAACGCTGGTTGAAAAACCTGCTTTTAACAGCGTTTTATACTAGCATTAATGAGCGTTAATGAGCGTTTTACAGCGTTAGCGTTAATGGGCGTTTTTTATAAAAATACAGAGGACACTCCAAAAATCCCACAATGCATTGAAAAATAGAATGCCGAACACTAATGAACGAGCGTTAATGAGCGTTAATGAGCGTTAATGAGCGTTTGTCGTTTTTTGCCGCTGAAAAACGGCACTTTGAACGCGAATTTCTGGCGTTCAGAAAAAAGCCCATAAACTCCACTGCTCATTAAAGCTGAAAAACGTCCATGTGTGCATGGACACATAGGCTAACATAGAGTGGAGTTTATGGGCTTTTACAAAAAACGCCCAAACTCCAATAAACTGCAGTTTATCAGCTTCAGTGTGCATGGAGCCTAAGGGAAAAACTTTTTAGCCACCTTACTACCACCATATTTTAATTTAATATACAATTTTTTTTGTTTGTTTATATAGTTAAAAAAAATAAAACAGTTCAAATGCCACCAAATGAGCACTCGAAAAAAATGTATAGACATTTCATTTGGATACAGCATTGCATGACCGCGCAATTGCCGGTTAAAGTAGCGCAGTGCAAAATGGCCATGAAGGGGATAAAACCTTCCGGAGCTGAAGTCATTAAACAGTGGGCTCCTGCATGAGTGAGCGCTACAATAATGATCCAAAATACTGGTTTATGGCTTATGGAATCCAGTCAGGTACATAAACAGCAGCTGATGGAATAAAATTTACAATCTCAGTTTTCTCTTTTCAGAACACCTTTTATTGCTTTCTTTGTATGCTTGAGGCATAAATGCAAAGGAAATTCAAACTCCTACTATTACAGTCATAGGCTGCCATCTAGTGGCTAATATGAATTACTATAGTAATGTGCATCTAAACCCAAAAAAACTGAAATGTACCAAATGGCAGCTGAACCTAGGTCAGGATGTGTGTTGTTGGCAAAATCGCAAGATAAGAAAAAAAAAAGGGATGAACAAATGAAACCAATACAGCCATCACATCTAAGGGCTGGTAAACTGTAATATATTACATTTTTTGAGGTTTAGATACACTTAAATATGCACATCAATCCCACCCCATGGTCTCTGGTATCAGCTGCAAATGTTGGCCAGTTGGTAATTGTGTGAGTGTGTTATTATTTACAATATTTACAGAAAAGGTGTATGTTTGTAGCTCATCCTCTTCATTCATGTGTTGTCTTACTGTCCTTTTTATAGTGTGTAAGTACTATGTACTTATCTTATTTTGCCATAGGTTGTTGCAGGAGAAAAATTCAACGTGAAAGTGAATATTGGGGAAACTGATTGCAGAAAAAATTATTCCGAAAATGGGAATGCCCGAGCCTGTAATCCGAACAAGCCAAAAGGAAACAAGGTACTTTCACATTCTTCCCCAGTCACCGAAAGGGTAATGAATAGGCACTTTTAATGTATTTATGCAAAAGCATGAGCTGCCCACCTCTTGTATAATACTAGCCTCCTGTTCCTGTAGTGACAGGGCTATATGTCTGCCCATAACATATGTGCCTGAATGCCAGTAACACATTCTCATGTATAATATTGGGCTATAGACTGGTGCCCTGTCTGTCATTGCCATCTGATTGGACTCTCCTGGTTTCTGCTCCAACACAGTTTGTAAATTTTTGCCTGCAGAATAGCATTGCTTCCAACATTCTCAAAACATTTGTAAGGACACTTTTTTTTATCTGTAGGCTGGGTCTTATTATAATTAGGGGGTCGGGCATTCATTTGTAGGTGTGGTGTAGCGAGGTGGAAAAATGTGGCACCCATTAAAAGGGGGCATGGTCTAAACTAAATATCGAGCATGGCTTAACCACTAGAGATCCGCGCTATAGCCAAATGACGGCTACAGCACGGACCCCCTTTGCCGGGACGACGTTTATTGACGTCGTCCCGTGCACGAGCGGCCTGCACGCCCCCTGAGGGGCGCGCGCGGCGCGCTCTGTGATCGGCGAGTCTATGAGACTCGCCTGATCACAGATCTGAGCAAGGGGTCGATCCCGACCCCTTACCACGTGATCAGCTGTCAGCCAATGACAGCTGATCATGTGATGCAACGGAGCCGGTAATCGGCTATTATTCCTCCTCGCGCTGACAGCACGAGGAGAAAAAAAAAGAGCCAATCACCAGCCCTGCCAGTGCCCACCTGCCAGTGCCACCTCATTAATAAATAAGTGCCACCCATCAGTGCCCACAGTGCCACCCATCAGTGCCCACAATCTGCCTCAACAACGGTGCTGCACCCCAGTGCCACATATCCGTGCCCATCAGTGTCATCTACCAGTGCCCATCAGTGCCCAGCAGTGCCACCTATCAGAGCCACCTATCAGTGCCCATCAGTCCCATCTATCAGTGGTACCCATCCATGCCACCCATCCGTGCCATCTTATCTGTGCCCATCTTTGCCCATCAGTGCTGCCTTATCTGTGCCTATCGGTGCCACCTTATCTGTGCCTATTAGTGCCGCCTTAACTATGCCTATCAGTGCCCACCAGTGCAGCCTATCAGTGCCGCCTCATCAGCGCACTTCAATGAAGGAGAAAAATGACCTGTTTGCAAAATTTTATAACAAACTATTAAACATGATTTTTTAATTTTTTTTTTTATTTTGCATCTTTTTTTGTTTGTTTAACAAAAAATGAAACCCCCAGCTGTAATTAAATACCACCAAAAGAAAGCTCTATTTGTGGGAAAAAAATTATAAAAATGTCATTTGGGTACAGTGTTGTATGCCCGCGCAATTGTCATTCAAAGTGCATCAGCGCTGAAAGCTGAAAATTAGTCTGGGCAGGAGGGGGGTTTAAGTGCCCAGTAAGCAAGTGGTTAAAGGGGTGTGGTTAGAGTCTGAGATGGAAGATAGGTATGTAGAAAGAAAGCGAGAGACATACGAAGAGAAGGAAAGAAAGGGGGATGGAGGGACAGCAGGCCCAGGTCATACACCACAATAGAAATGTGTGTATTACAGAAAGTGTAACAATCAGCAGATAAAGATACTCCAAACACCTGGTGTTGGCACTTAAATCATCACAGCACCATGGTTGTTATGGTATCAGGATGATAGAAGCGCATTATTTCTTATATAATATTGTAATATAAAATAGTTCAGCTCACCATAATGCTGAATCAGTGGGAGCCCTGAGCGCGTCACTTGCCACCGTTGCCTACCACCAGATGCAGAATTTCACTTTCCACGTCGCCTGGTACCAGATGCAGTTTATGCCACTTGTTACCACAGATGTGCTTGTTACTTGTCACTACAGATGCAGTGCTCACTTGTCACCACAGATGCAGCTAGTCCATGCTGCTCTGTATCTGTGATTTGGTTTCCGCAACATTTACAGAAGATCAGCTTTCGTGGAGGCCAAAGAGAATAAAAGAGGTTGAGCCTGGGTCGCAATGAAAGCAGCTGTCAATATTGGCAGCCGCTTTCATTGCCAACCAGCTCCACCTCTTGTTTCTTCCTCACAAGAGTCAGTCTTCTGTAAAATGGCAGTGGAGACAATTCACTAGTGTTGGCTCTGGTGAAAAATCTGGGAAATGCCAATTTCCTGTAAAATTTCCCAGGACACGGTAAGACTGGGACAAGGGTCTAAATACTGGGAATGTCCTGGGAAATTTGGGACTGTTGCCAACTATGGAATAGTATTCTGTGTATCCTGTATGATGCCTGAATGTTGTTGTGATTCGAAGTGTATTCAGTTGACTTGAGTAGGGAGAAGTCACAGATCAGTTGGTCTTGGGAGGAAGAAATCATTAATCAACCCTGTTCACTGACCAGTAAAGAGGTGGCAGGTCACATTTGACATTGATAGGAAAGGTGAAGATTTGCATGTAAACTATACAGGAAACCCTCTAATTCTTCAAATGAGATTTGGATCCTGCACAGCTCACGCTTTCACAGTTCACTCTCCCTCCTGCAGCACTGCTTAGTTCCCCTGGGATGTGGAGTCCTTCTGTTTAGGTTGCCTTCCTGGGGACTACATTCCCCAGCTTCAATGCTCCTTTTCTCCTTGCAATTGCTGGATTGGGCTGACCAATCATATTTCTTCTCCTCTTCGGTGGTGGGCAGGGCTTCCTGGGGTGGAGGCTGCAACCATTGTCCAATGTCCTTCTCCACCACTCACTGGACAGCCACAGTCCCATCATGGCAGGGGAGAAGGGAGACCGCAGCACTGTTGGTTAGATACATGTGGTTTGTTTTGTTCCAAATTGGAATTCGGGCCAATTTTTTTGTTATTTGAAAATAGAATAAAGTAAAGCCAAACAGAATAGAAAATAAAAATAAAATGGAATGATATTGAAAGATTATAACCATCTTCCGAATTTCAAATAGAATAGATTTGAATAGAATAGAAAATAATAGAATAAAAACAGTAGAATATAACCATCTTCTGAAATTTGAATTAGATAGATGAGAATAGAAAAAGGGATAGAAAAGAATAGCATATAAAAAAAAAAAAAAATAGGTGAGAATAGAACCATCTTCTGAAATTAGACTTTCAAATAGAATTTTTTTTTTTTTATTCGAATTGTCCTAATTCAGTCAAATTAAATTTGTTAAAAAAACAAATAAACAAAACTAAACGTATTCTGAAAACAAATTAAACATCTTTTAACAAGTTTAACTAAATCATTTAAATTATGAAAATGAAAACAAAATGCATTTATAAAACTCTTGCTTCACTGAAATTCTAATGAAGCCCAAACAGACACACGCTATTGACAGTCCATGTACTGAAGGTAACGTTTACAGGGTAATGTCAAGCCTTTCAACACCTGACAGGGGAAAAAGTTTTTGTGCAACAAAGTATATATGTGGTGATGTGTTCCAATCCCAACAAGTCTAATGTGATGACATTCAAGCCACTACAACATCACGATCCACCTTGTGAACACCCCATGGGGATCTACTCACCAGAGTTAAGTATTTCAAAGCCTGTAAAATCCTCACAGCATGAAGCAATAGCCCCTCTCTGGGCATTCCGAGACCCTTAGCAGTTACTGTTCACTCACCATGTAAAAATACAAAAGGATGCCTTCCATAGTGTAAAACGTTTTTAAAAAAACCTCACAAATCCCCCTGCTTACAAGTTATGCTTACAAGAATAAAAGAATAGCTCAGCATGTCTGTTACAGCCTAGCATCAAGCTCACCAACTGCCCAGGGTTCAAACGAACTGCCTGCCGCAATGAGTCCCGGGGGTGATGTTGGCTGTGATTGACAGGTAAGTCGCGTGGTCACGCACTGATGCGTTTCATCATTCCGTCTTCAGAGGGTGGTTGGTGATCTTGATTTTAGGCTGTAACAGACATGCTGAGCTATTCTTTTATTATTGTAAGCATAACTTGTAAGCAGGCGTATTTTTAATCTTTTTAAAAATAAAACGTTTTACACTATGGAAGGCATCCTTTTGTATTTTTACATGGTGGGAGCTGACACATTGAACCGTTCCTGCCAAGGATAGCTGAATGGAACTATTGCTTCATCCTGTGAGGATTTTACAGGCTTTGAAATACTTACCTCTGGTGAGTAGATCCCCCATAGGGGTGTTCACGAGGTGGATCAGTGACGGTGTAGTGGCCTGAATGTAATCACATTAGACTTGTTGGGATTGGAACACAACACCAGGTCTATACTCACACAAACTTTTATTTTTTATTTTTTCCTCTGTCAGGTGTTAAGAGGCTTGATGTTACTCTGTAAATGTTACCTTCAGCACATGAAAGATCAATAACGTGTGTCTGTTTGGGCTTCATTAGAATTTCAGTGAAGCAAGAGTTTGTTTTATAAATTTTAATTTTGTTTTCGTTTTCATGTTTTATTACTCTATACTGCAATGTATGACATATCATAGCATAGAATATTTTCAGATCTAAGCGCTGTCAATGCTCTGATTCTTATCTTAGCATACTTTAACATTTTGGTTACCTTTTTGTAATAGCGACTAGAGTGCAGTTGACCCATTTTTCATTGAGCGCTGGGATCAGAGTCACTTTTGTGTCCTTGATATTTCACTACAAAAATTATTTAAATAACGACAAATGTTTTAGTTCTGCACATGTCTACTGCTGGTAGCCTGTGTGGCTGCAATGACAGCGGGGTTTGTTATTACAAAGTTTATGGTTTGAAATGTGTCCCTGGAAAAGTCATTTTTTTTTTTGTTTTGATTTTTGTTTGTTTTTTAAGTAGCTGCACATCATTTTCACGTTTTTGCGAGAAAAAAAAAGGAAATTTTTTTTTTTTAGATGTACACATAAATTAGCTTGTGCAAATATATTCTTAGCAATGTTTGTTTAATCTTTTTTGTAATAACACTGTTTCTATGCATAATTCTATATTTTTTGCCCCAAGTGGTAGACATATTTGTTACATTTTGTAGACTCTGAATTCCACCTTGCTGTACTGCACAGTGGTTGGGTTTTACTGGCCCTTCCTACAATGTATGTTGATCAGTTAGCTAACTCACTGGAAAAACAATTGGCCCCCTGTATCTTATTTTATCATTTAGGCAGCGTCCAAAGTCTTTATTTAATTGAAAAAACACAAACGGGAAACAGAAGATTATAAAAATGACAAAGGGGTCAATTCTTTAAAAGTTAAATAACGGCTCATAAAAAAGGTGTATAAAACAGAGTTAAAAATACAGAATGCGGTACTTCTTCAATTTAGTGGTAATTACCGCATTAGATAATGCCGTAATTTACCGCATTGAGTGGGCTGGGAAGCCGTCAGTGGGTGACTCGTCAGCTGTCAGTGGAATCCCTGCTGACAGATGAATGTTAAAAAATAAAATAAAAAGCGAAAATTTAAAAATGATGAGATAAAAACTGCACCGAAACGATGCTGCAGCCACCTTGGTGAGCATTTTGTTTTTTGTTTTTTAATTCCCACACTTTTCTTTTAAGAGTGTAGTGAACAAGAGTATGTCCTATAAAGCCACATAGTATCTATAGTGCAGGGCTTAGGAGTGTGTAATGCACAGATTACAAGTTTAAAAAAAAAAAAAAAAAAAACCTTCTCCGGGTAAAACTTCCCAGTACCATATTCCCAGAGTACAGATTGCCCCCCCCCCCATAAGTACAGCCTTGTCTGGGGTCTGTGCTACATGTGGTTTTGTTTTTTTGTTTATTTTAAAGCTTTTTCTCTTTCTTGCAGATCCTCACATGTGATTTTACAATCTTTGAACAACAATGGAACAATTTGAGAGAGTTGACAAAGCATTCTTGCTCTTCTTGAGTTTTGTGGAATCGCTGATTTTTTTCCTGCAGCATTGTATTAAACCTTAAAAGGCTTTTACCTGGTCTGGTGTTAAATATTTTTTTTTTTTCAAACATAATGTTCTTTTATAAAACTTTACAATGTCCCATCCCTTCTGCAATGAATAATAAGAAACTGTGGGGGCAGGGGTGTATATGGGGGGGGCAGGGGTGTTGAAACCCCCCCAGGGCCAAAATTAAATTCATAGTGTCCCTGCTCTGCAGCCGTGCATGGCACCAGTGACAGACAGCACTGCACACAGAGTGTAATAATGCCACTGCAGCAAGTGTAATGGATCGTTGGGCATACCTGCATGCATGTTGTGGTACACCGCCAGGCCGGTCAATCGGGCTGAAGGCTGACAGATCTATCAGCAGGCAGCACAGTGGGAGCCGGCGGTGCGTGTAGTCTTGCCCACTGCCCTGGGCCCTGGAGCGCAGAGTGCTTGTAAAGTACTGTGTAACCACCGCCCCACCCCACATGGATGAACTGCTGCTGTCCTGTCCAGGTATGTCCCGCTTTCCCTTCTGCCCTAGTCTCAGAGAGTGTCCTCAGACTTGCTACTGCTCAGACTGCTGTGCAGCTGCTGGCATTCTGCTGTTCATACTAGGTAATTGTGAGTCAGTGAGAGACAGCCTGTGATTTTGTGTGGCAACTGTCAAAGTATGTGATTGAGGCCGGCTGGGCTAAATTTTGCATTGCTTGTGTTACTGACAGTTGACTGAGGCTAAGCTGAGTTTTCTATTGCTTGTGTTACTGACAGGCCAACCTTGCACTGTCAAGCTTGTTGTGGTGCTCACCAGTTTACTGATTCAGCAGTTGAAACCACAACATGTCTGTCGATGCCAGAGCCAGGCTGGACTTTCTACTGCCCCCAGTGGCATGCCTTGGCCCTGTTTTACCCCTGGTTCATACATATGTGATACAAGAAATTATGCAATCCCTGTACGTTTCCCGCACCGCATTGCAATTGCACTGTTTTTGATCTGCTGCAGGTGTCAATTCAAAGTTAACAACTCCCCAAAAGAAGGTCATAAATGCAGCGGTTTTTATCTGAACCAGATCGCATGGTTCTGTTTTCAAAAGGTGCCTGCACTTCTTTGGTGCAATTCAGACCATTCAAAATGGGCTCAGATCACACCACACAGAATCGCATTTGAATTGCACAGGAATGTGGTGCATTTCTTGTGCAATTTACATGCAAACTATAGTTTACTAAAATTGGTGCATTAAGAATCTGGTGCAGCTGTGCATGGTAGACAATCGGCTTCTAACTTCAGCTTGTTCAATTAAGCTTTGGAAATAAAACCTGGAAGCCGATTGGTTTCTATGCAAAGCTGAACCAGATTTTGCGTTCTCCAGTTTTAGTAAATACCCCCCGTGTTAGCTTTTTAGCCTCAATCACATAATAAAAGGTAATGCACCATGTTTCATAGTGGAATTGGGCTTCCTTTTGGACACAAATAACAATAAATAAAATTTATTTTGACACACATATTTTTGCCATCATAGTATTTTATATACATTTAGAATTTTTTATACATATCCATTTTGCCTCAGTCTAAAATGCTGTCCTTACATGACGCTAATTGTCTACACAGTTATAGACGCTAATTGTCTACACAGTTATAGACGCTAATTGTCTACACAGTTATAGATCCATGTCACTGCGATACAGTAACCACTTCAGTCCCATCATCTTGAGGGGAACCAATCATAACTGGGCCTATGCAGTAATTTCCTTTTTTAAAGGAAATCTTTACTGAGATAAAGATGTATATTATATTTATTATTTCTATTAATATTTATTTACAATATTGTGTAATGATGCAGCACCAGTGAATATAACAAGTGTACAAAAAATAAACAAATGAGCAGTGTTCAATGTACCAAACATGAAGTCTCTCTTAAAGTGATACTAAAGTATTTTTTTTTTAAGTTAACAATAACAAACATGTTATGTTATACTTGCCTGCTCTGTGTAGTGGTTTTACACAGAGCAGCCTGGATCCTCCTCTTCTTGGGTCCCTCTTTGTCTCTCCTGGCCCCTCCCTCCTGTTGAGTGCCCCCACAGCAAGCAGCTTGCTATGGGGGCACCCAAGCAGAGCCACAACTCCCTGTGTCCATTCAGACATGGAGCTGCAGCTTGACTGCGCCCCCTTTCTCACTTCATTGGCTGACTGACTTTGACAGCAGCAGGAGCCAATGAGGAGGGGAGCCCCAGGCAGCTGAGAAACTCCTGCAACATGGGGCTCAGGTAAGTATGCTGCACACAGAAGGCCTTTTATCCTAATGCATAGAATGCATTAAGATAAAAAAAACTTTCTGACTTTACAACCACTATATAATATAATTTTATATTATATTCAAATAAAGAAGATCTTCCACCATTGATAAGATTTGTTACAGAACTGTGTAACAAACACAGAGTGCCACTACCTTAATCAAATGCCCCTTGAAAATGTCAGTTTGGATGAAACTAGTCTGTGTAGAGTCTCAGTACTCGCATCATACTGCTGTATGCTTTCAGGTCATCAGAAGCTTTTTCAGCCAGTTTTTACTGTTTGTTGTGTGTTTTTTTTTATTTCCATATTATTTTATCTGGATAACTGGCTTTGTTTTACAATAAACCTTTTATTTAACCTACTACCCTAGCAGTGGCTTTCTGTTGGCTCCTTTTGTGAGCTCTTATCTTTTCCAGTTGGGAGTTGTCTTTAGCTGCTGCCTAAGGCCATGCACACACGACTGGACTTTTCGTCAGCAAAGGTCCGACGGAACGAATCCACCGGACAATTTGATCGTGTGCGGGCTTCATCGGACCTTTGCTGTCTAAAAATCAGACGGACTTTAGATTTAGAACATGTTTCAAATCTTTCCGACGGACTTGAGTCCGGTCGAAAAATCAGTTCGTCTGTATGCTAGTCCGACGGATAAAAACCGACGCTAGGGCAGCTATTGGCTACTGGCTAAGAACGTCCTTATTTTAGTCTGGTCGTACGTCATCACATTCAAATCCATCAGACTTTGCAGTGATTGTGTATGGCCAAGTCCGTTCGTTTGGAAAGTCAGTCGGAACTCTGCTGAAAAGCCAGTCGGGAAGACCGTCGGAACTAGTCTGCCGGAAAGTCCGGTCGTGTGTACACGGCATTAGAGGAGCTATTCCTGACTGTAAGTGCATACACCTGGGGAGGACTTGTGTCTGAGAAACATGCTGTGCTGGCTGTACTTGTTACAGCTTATTGTTTGGTGAGAGGTGGTGATTTTGTTACACTGCAAGGATATGATGGATAGTGGAAGAGCTTCTTTATTTGAATATATATGGATTTTGATTTAAGAGAGACTTCATGTTTGGCTCATTGAACACTGCTTATTTATTGATACGTTGTGAGTTTTTGTTATATTCACTGCCGCAGCATCATTATACCCAAATGTAAAAACATAAGGTTTATAAAAATTTGTTTGCCAAGGGCAACACGTGTTATTCACCATGCAGATTCATTACAATATGTTTTATTTATATTTTCATTCTTGACATACTTTCATGATGTGATTATTACTACAGGAGTAACTTGGTTTGAGAGTGCTTTGCAAGACCAGCAGCATTTTTAACCATATTGCTACACTTAGAGGCGCCTTGCTTCACTTTTATACTCTGTAGCTCCCACTGGATGTTGCTTCTAATCCCCTTGTGGAGGTTGCCATTTGGGGATAGACATTTTATGGTTGTGGCTATAGCATTGCTATAATCTTTTGTAGTAGTGTAGTTGCCTCTAGTAACAAGCATCCACCACATCACCCTGCTGCCAGACCTCCATATATCACACTGAGACAATGAAAAGTTATTTGCTTTGTTTTGTTTATGGGGGGGGGGGGGGGGTATAACTTGGTTGGGGTAAGGGGTATATGGGATGCCCATAGATCAGATCACTTTGCCATTATATTTTAAATTAGAACTTGGTTTGAGCCTGAAGAAATGATGAGCATGTATAACATCTACAGTCTCTTCCCTACATCTCCATGCAGATTATTGCGCCTCCTCTGCACTTCTCCTGCAGACTATTGCGCCCAAAAATCTTTCCCTCCTGCACAAACTTACAGTGGTGTGAAAAAGTGTTTGCCCCCTTCCTCATTTCCTGTTCCTTTGCATGTTTGTCACACTTAAGTGTTTCGGAACATCAAACCAATTTAAACAATAGTCAAGGACAACACAAGTAAACACAAAATGCAATTTGTAAATGAAGGTGTTTATTATTAAAGGTGAAAAAAAAATCCAAACCATCATGGCCCTGTGTGAAAAAGTGATTGCCCCCCTTGTTAAAACATACTATAACTGTGGTTGTCCACACCTGAGTTCAATTTCTCTAGCCACACCCAGGCCTGATTATTGCCACACCTGTTCACAATCAAGGCATCAATTAAATAGGAGCTGCTTGACACAGTAAGGTCCACCAGAAGATCCTTAAAAGCTACACATCATGCCGAGACCCAAAGAAATTTAGGAACAATTGAGAAAGAAAGTAATTGAGATCTATCAGTCTGGAAAGGGTTATAAAGCCATTTCCAAAGCTTTGGGAATCCAGCGAACCAATTTAAACAATAGTCAAGGACAACACAAGTAAACACAAAATGCAATTTGTAAATGAAGGTGTTTATTATTAAAGGTGAAAAAAAATCCAAACTATCATGGCCCTGTGTGAAAAAGTGATTGCCCCCTAAACCTAATAACTGGTTGGGCCACCCTTAGCAGCAACAACTGCAACCAAGCGTTTGCGAAAACGTGCAATGAGGCTTTTACAGCGTCCTGGAGGAATTTTGGCCCACTCATCTTTGCAGAATTGTCCTAATTCAGTTACATTAGAGGGTTTTCGAGCATGAACGGCCTTTTTAAGGTCATACCACAACATCTCAATATGATTCAGGTCAGGACTTTGGCTAGGCCACTCCAAAGTCTTCATTTTGTTTTTCTTCAGCCATTCGGTGGTGGACTTGCTGGTGTGTTTAGGATCATTGTCCTGCTGCAGAACCCAAGTTCGTTTCAGCTTGAGTACACGAACAGATGGTCGGACATTCTCCTTCAGGATCTCTTGGTAGACAGCAGAATTCATAGTTCCTTTTATCGCGGCAAGTCTTCCAGGTCCTGAAGCAGCAAAACAGCCCCAGACCATCACACTACCACCACCATATTTTACTGTTGGTATAATGTTCTTTTATGAAATGCAGTGTTCCTTCTACGCCAGATATACTTGGACACACACCTTCCAAAGAGTTCCACTTTTGTCTCATCGGTCCACAGAATGTTGTCCCAAAAGTCTTGGGGATCATCAAGATGTGTTGTGGAGAAATTGAGACGAGCTTTGATGTTCTTTTTGCTCAGCAGTGGTTTTCTCCTTGGAACTCTGCCATGCAGGCCATTTTTGCCCAGTCTTTTCCTGATGGTGGAGGCATGAACGCTGACCTTAACTGAGGCAAGTGAGGCCTGCAGTTCCTTGGACGTTGTTGTGGGGTCTTTTGTGACCTCTTGGATGAGTCGTCGCTGCGCTCTTGGGGTAATTTTGGGCGGCCGGCCACTCCTGGGAAGGTTCACCACTATTCCATGTCTTCGCCATTTGTGGATAATGGCTCTCACTGTGGTTCGCTGGATTCCCAAAGCTTTGGAAATGGCTTTATAACCCTTTCCAGACTGATAGATCTCAATTACTTTCTTTCTCAATTGTTCCTAAATTTCTTTGGGTCTCGGCATGATGTGTAGCTTTTAAGGATCTTCTGGTGGACCTTACTGTGTCAAGCAGCTCCTATTTAATTGATGCCTTGATTGTGAACAGGTGTGGCAATAATCAGGCCTGGGTGTGGCTAGAGAAATTGAACTCAGGTGTGGACAACCACAGTTATAGTATGTTTTAACAAGGGGGGCAATCACTTTTTCACACAGGGCCATGATGGTTTGGATTTTTTTTTCACCTTTAATAATAAACACCTTCATTTACAAATTGCATTTTGTGTTTACTTGTGTTGTCCTTGACTATTGTTTAAATTGGTTTGATGTTCCGAAGCACTTAAGTGTGACAAACATGCAAAGGAACAGGAAATGAGGAAGGGGCAAACACTTTTTCACACCACTGTATGATGTAGCACATTCATTTCTTGACACATCCTCTTCTGTATGCAAAAGAACCCACTCTGGGGGGCGTGGCCTGGCAATGGAGGAAGATGGCAGCTTAGGACGAGAGCTCCGCCGCCCAGACCTCCTATTTTGCTACCATTAGCGGGAAGAACCTTCCTTTCTACCGGAGAAGATGACTGGGAGAAGCTCCTCTATCTCCCGGTCGGCGCAGGATTCGTCCACGCAGCTTAGCCGCAACATTCCAGCGATGTTCCGCTCACAAGCGGCGGACGTGCAGGCCGCATCTCAGACCCCGGACCGCAGTATGTCTGTAACCCCGCCGGATCTCCGGGGAGCCTCCGCGGCGACAGGTACGCACCACCCGCACGTCCCTCCCCCTCTGAATCTGGCGGATTTACACTCAGTGGCCACAGACATTAAAAACACTCTATTTGCAGCCATATCGGACCTCAGATCGGATATCAGGGCAGTTGCTTCCAGGGTGGAGCGGGTGGAGGCCGCAGCCATGACACATGGAGCAGCCATACAACAAGTACAGCAGGTCTCTAGTGTGCACAGCCAGCATCTCCTGGACATGCATAGGCACATGGAGGACCTGGATAACAGGGGATGAAGGCGCAACCTTCGTGTGCGAGGCATCCCAGAAACGGTGGAAGGTCCCCAATTACAGGCTGCAATCTGGGCTATTTTCAACACGCTGCTGGGTAGGCCTCCGGATGCCCCAGTGGAGATGGAGCGATGCCACAGAGCTCTGAGGCCCAGGGGCAGGGATACAGATCCCCCCAGAGATGCGGTGTGCTGCCTGGTAAGCTTTACTCAAAAAGAAGACATTCTGAGGCTCGCACGCAATCATGACCGCCTGGAGTACGAAGGTGCGCGCATTCAACTGTTCCAAGACTTATCTGCCATAACGCTGCAGCACAGATGTGACCTCAGACCACTGTTACAAGTTTTGCGAGACCGCCGTATCCCCTACAGATGGAAGTTTCCATTCTGCCTGCAGGCCTCAGCTGGAAATCGTACGGCACACCTGAGAGTCCCAGCCGACTTGAGACCTTTCTGCGATACCCTGGGCATCCCATTTGTGGAGGTGCCTGACTGGTACAGTGCCTTCTTGCAACCGGATCCCTGGATTCCTACCCAGCCTGACTCTACGCCGCGATCACACAGACACCGGCCAAGGAGAAGGAGGAATTCTACTGCCTCTCCTCATAGGAGTCGAGGTGACATGGAAACGGAAGACAGCCCACGGGATTCCCCCTCATCTGTCCGTCGCAGAACCGACCAGTGATTAGCTACTTGGGTGGGTGAGTAGTTCCATACCACCCCTTTTGTTTTTTATCCTGATCAGTGAACTTGCACTTATACCTAGCCATTCCAGAGGGCCCTCTGGATTGTATCCTCTCAAGCGGCCTATCCTGGCAGCGAACTGGCAAGGAGGCGTAAATTTCATAGACTGCGGCCACAGCAGAAGTATTTTTCCCCAGGCTTGGGGTTGAGAACTGCCACATTACATTCTGTTTACCAGGGCAACTAAGGGACTTTATGCATATCATAGACAGGCAGGGCCCCTGACTTTTGGATTTGCTTTTAAGGAAGCTAAGGGGAGCAACCTCTCTCTGGTTGGGGACCAAGTTTATTCCGCACATAGACTGAACACTGTTGATATTGAACGCTCATCCTACATGTCAGTGTGTGCCTTCCCTGCCTGATGGGGGGTCCTGGCCCTGCTCCCCCAGCTGAGTCCATGGGCTAACCTGCCTACAAAGAGAAGTATGCCCTATTTCTTTCTCCCTACAGTCTGGCCCTTGGCTTCTGCTGTTGGGACTGATGCTTCTGATCGCTATTCTCTGCAAGGAACATGAGCAGACTTCACCCTCAGTGACTACCATCGCCCTTCCATGCCTGCTGATTGGGATAGTTGCAATGGTTCGCTAATTGACCTGGTGCTCTTTTTCAACATGTTGATGTTCCCCGCTAGGGGCTGGTTAATGTTTGGTTTACAAATGTAATGTTTGTTGGTCATTTTCACATGTTTACTGTTGGGGACCGGAATTTCTTGGGTAATGCTGCTTGAGCTTTTGCCCGTGCAATCTCGGTAATCACCTAGCTGTTCTTGGTCATGCAGAAGCATCGCTGCAGAATGAGGTGTCTCGCACTTCCGACCTGCCCCTTCCAGTGACTGGCAACAGGTCTGGCGACTTCGCAGTCTCTACTGGGGCTGGTGCCGCGGAAGGTTCTGCTTCGCTGCTCTTTATCGGCCGAGGACACCGGGTTTGGGACCTTATAACTTGGTCCCTCTATCATAAGGCTTACTGTTTGCTTAATTCTGGGTACAAGTTACAGGTTAGTTTTGGATGTAGAATATTATATTATTTTTGCTGCCGGAAGTACTCTCTCTCGCTTTATATTAGGGATACGGGCCGGAACACGGTCCTTTTGGAGCTTGGTGGAGGGGCTATATGGGGTTGACAGTTTTCCAACAGACCTAACCCTCCAGAAGGGAGGTTCTTCCCATATTATATGAGCCAGACAGGGAGTCACCTGGGTGGGGATAGCTGTGTGACTCTCTCTATTGTTCGGCTTCGTTCTCACATCAAGGAGGCAGGTTCTCCTCTTGAACATATCCGGAAATAGTTACTCTGCTTTCTTTTTTGTTACTACAGGGCAATTAGGTGGGGTAGCAGGCCTATACCCACCTCTGGTTGTTTTATCCCCTGGGATAACTTCAGGGTACACGCAGTGCGTTCGGCGGTGACCCCAGTAACAGCTGGGACCACCACTGGTGATTATTAGATAGCGGTTCCCCCCCCCCCCCCCTTTTTTTTTTTTTTTTTTTTTTTTTTTTTTCTCTCCCTCTCCTCCTCGCCCTCTCTTTCTTTTTCGCTCCTCCTCTTTCCTTTTTCTCCAGATTCACCCTCTCCGTCTCGCTGTTGCGGGGCTTGGACAAAGACGTATACTGAGTTAGTGTTGTGACCATTGTATTCTGCTCACACCTCTCCTCTGCCTCCGACTATGTCGTCCGTAAAGCATATCTCAGCTCCTCTTTCGCTTAAAGTTCTCTCCCTGAATACTAAAGGACTCAATGTACCGGAAAAACGGAGCAGTGTCCTAGCAGAGGCCCATAGACATAGGGCGCAAATCCTTTTTTTTCAAGAAACACATTTCAAAACTGGTTCAATTCCCCGCTTGTCGGACAAGCATTTCCCGACGGTATTCCATGCAACCTCCCCTGACTCCAAAGCTAAGGGTGTTTCCATCTTAATAGCCAAATCTCTTCCGTTTATTCTGACTGATCAACTAGTTGACCCGGAGGGCAGGTACCTTTTTTTGAAAGGGACCTGGAAGGACAAACATGTAACTCTGGCGAATGTGTACTGTCCCAATACTAATAGAATCCCATTTTTGAAAACCACTCTATTGAAACTCACTACTTTCCAAGCTGGCCTCCTTATTTTAGGGGGGGATTTCAACCTAGCGCTAGATCCCTTGCTAGATACCTCGTCGGGGACGTCTTCGCTTCCTTACTCGGCGCTGCGGCAAGTCAAACTTCAACTTGCATCTCTCGCGCTCCACGACACCTGGCGTACGCTCCACCCTAGTGAGAAGGACTACACCTTCTTTTCACACCCACACAATCGCTATTCGAGGCTGGATTACCTTTTCATACGGCAGACAGATTTGTCCCACCTAGCTAACGCATCCATAGAAGCTATGACACTCTCCGACCATCATCCCATCACGCTGACTTTGCAATTCCCACAGAGGGAGAGACTGACAAGAATGTGGAGGCTGGATGCGTCCACCTTGTCAGACTCCGCGGATTCAGCCCGCATTGAACAGGCCATACGGGACTACTTTGCCACGAATGATACGCCGGATGTGTCTCCTATGGTGCAATGGGAGGCACATAAGTGCGTGATTCGGGGACACCTTCTGGCGATTGCAGCTAGGAAGAAGAGGGAACATCAGGAGCTGATAAAGACCCTTACCCAGGAGATTACTAAATTAGAATTGCAGCACAAACGTACTAAGGCCACTCAAGTGGCGCAGCAATTGGCAGATGCACGGGCTCAATTGGTGGAGGAACTGTTTCGGCGGGCGCATAAACGCCATATGCTATCGCAAAAGTTGTTCTACGAACAGGGCAACAAACCTGGGAAGTTATTGGCACGTTGTTTACAGAAGCGCACCCTTGCCACTACGGTGCACCATTTGTCAGATAGTGCGGGACGCTCCTTCTCAAAAAACGAGGATATCGCTCAGCAATTTCTTCATTACTATAGTAAGTTATATCATTTAGAAGAAGGCATTCGTGACCCCGTGGAGGATAGGGCGCGCTCGCGGTTGATTGGGGAATTTCTGGACAAATATAGCCCTAAAGCGTTGTCAGTTGACGATCGCGTTGGCCTGGAAGCTCCCTTGTCCTCTGAGGAATGGGAGACTGCCTTGAAGTCGATGAAGCCGGGTAAAAGCCCAGGTCCGGACGGCTTCACGGTACCATACTACAAAAACTATACGGCTCTACTGGTGCCACGATTTCTCAAAGCCTTTAACTCACTAGCTAAGACCCCCCAACCCCCGGATACGCTTCTAGAAGCGTACAGTGGTGTGAAAAAGTGTTTGCCCCCTTCCTCATTTCCTGTTCCTTTGCATGTTTGTCACACTTAAGTGTTTCAGAACATCAAACCAATTTAAACAATAGTCAAGAACACCACAAGTAAACACAAAATGCAATTTGTAAATTAAGGTGTTTATTATTAAAGGTGAAAAAAAATCCAAACCATCATGGCCCTGTGTGAAAAAGTGATTGCCCCCTAAACCTAATAACTGGTTGGGCCACCCTTAGCAGCAACAACTGCAACCAAGCGTTTGCGATAACGTGCAATGAGGCTTTTACAGCGTCCTGGAGGAATTTTGGCCCACTCATCTTTGCAGAATTGTCCTAATTCAGTTACATTAGAGGGTTTTCGAGCATGAACGGCCTTTTTAAGGTCATACCACAACATCTCAATAGGATTCAGGTCAAGACTTTGGCTAGGCCACTCCAAAGTCTTCATTTTGTTTTTCTTCAGCCATTCGGTGGTGGACTTGCTGGTGTGTTTAGGATCATTGTCCTGCTGCAGAACCCAAGTTCGTTTCAGCTTGAGTACACGAACAGATGGTCGGACATTCTCCTTCAGGATCTCTTGGTAGACAGCAGAATTCATAGTTCCTTTTATCACGGCAAGTCTTCCAGGTCCTGAAGCAGCAAAACAGCCCCAGACCATCACACTACCACCACCATATTTTACTGTTGGTATAATGTTCTTTTTATGAAATGCAGTGTTCCTTCTACGCCAGATATACTTGGACACACACCTTCCAAAGAGTTCCACTTTTGTCTCATCGGTCCACAGAATGTTGTCCCAAAAGTCTTGGGGATCATCAAGATGTGTTGTGGAGAAATTGAGACGAGCTTTGATGTTCTTTTTGCTCAGCAGTGGTTTTCTCCTTGGAACTCTGCCATGCAGGCCATTTTTGCCCAGTCTTTTCCTGATGGTGGAGGCATGAACGCTGACCTTAACTGAGGCAAGTGAGGCCTGCAGTTCCTTGGACGTTGTTGTGGGGTCTTTTGTGACGTCTTGGATGAGTCGTCGCTGCGCTCTTGGGGTAATTTTGGGCGGCCGGCCACTCCTGGGAAGGTTCACCACTGTTCCATGTCTTCGCCATTTGTGGATAATGGCTCTCACTGTGGTTCGCTGGATTCCCAAAGCTTTGGAAATGGCTTTATAACCCTTTCCAGACTGATAGATCTCAATTACTTTCTTTCTCAATTGTTCCTGAATTTCTTTGGGTCTCGGCATGATGTGTAGCTTTTAAGGATCTTCTGGTGGACCTTACTGTGTCAAGCAGCTCCTATTTAAGTGATGCCTTGATTGTGAACAGGTGTGGCAATAATCAGGCCTGGGTGTGGCTAGAGAAATTGAACTCAGGTGTGGACAACCACAGTTATAGTATGTTTTAACAAGGGGGGCAATCACTTTTTCACACAGGGCCATGATGGTTTGGATTTTTTTTTCACCTTTAATAATAAACACCTTCATTTACAAATTGCATTTTGTGTTTACTTGTGTTGTCCTTGACTATTGTTTAAATTGGTTTGATGTTCCGAAACACTTAAGTGTGACAAACATGCAAAGGAACAGGAAATGAGGAAGGGGGCAAACACTTTTTCACACCACTGTATATCACGGTGTTACCCAAAGACGGCAGGGATCCCACAGACGTTAAGAATTATCGCCCAATTTCACTTTTGAACGTGGATTTGAAGCTGTTTGCGAAGATTATTGCAAACCGTCTGGCGTTTTACATTCCTGCCTGGGTGGGGAAGGATCAAGTGGGCTTCGTACAGGGGAGGGAAGCAAGAGACAATACGATTATACGATTAAGGCCTTAAATCTCCATCATTGGCTGACTTCCACCCAACAGGAGGGCTTCTTTCTAGCAATGGATGCGGAGAAGGCGTTCGACAGGGTGGCCTGGGACTACCTGCAAGCGGTGCTTCGGGCCCTGGGCCTGGGCAGCACCATGTGTACCTTTTATTGGGGCTTTATATTCTAACCCCAGGGCCAGGGTCAAGGTTAATGGCCACCTGTCGGACGCCTTCCCCATCCGAAATGGCACTAGACAAGGGTGCCCTCTTTCTCCCCTTCTGTACGTCCTCACCCTGGAACCCCTTTTGCGCTGCATTAGGCTTCTCCCGGACATCAAGGGCATCAGGGTACGTCATAAGGAATACAAAATCGCGGCTTTTGCGGACGATATCATACTTTTCCTCACATCCCCATTAACGTCTCTACCAAATCTAATGCCACTCCTGGAGCAATTCAAACGCATAGCCAATCTAAAACTTAATTACTCCAAATCGTTTGCGCTGAACGTTTCCCTGCCACATGGTCTTGCCCAGCAATGTCAAGCCAACTTTCCTTTTAAATGGAACTCAGATGCTATCACA
Source organism: Lithobates pipiens (assembly GCF_037356315.1). NCBI lineage: Eukaryota > Metazoa > Chordata > Amphibia > Anura > Ranidae > Lithobates > Lithobates pipiens. The sequence continues at coordinate 143,454,706 of NW_027507758.1, read as the reverse complement.
TACCTTGGCATACAATTGCCTGGCAAGCTAAGTTCCCTTTATGAAAGGAACTTTCTCCCCGAACTAAAAACTATACAACAGGAACTGCAGAGGTGGGATGTCCCGACTCTGTCGTGGTTTGGGCGAGCTGCTGCTCTCAAAATGACTGTGCTTCCACGACTTCTCTATAAAATGCAAACAATCCCCATACGTCTACCACCGGCCTTTTTCACAGCCTTTAAAAGAATTTGTAGATCTTTCCTCTGGGGCTCCAAATCACCTCGCATCGGGTGGGCAACCCTGGTTTTACCCAAAGCTAAGGGAGGGATTGGCCTGCCCAACCTTAAACGTTATTATTGGGCAGTACACATGGCCAGGGTAGTCGACTGGAAGATTCACTTGCGCTGCAAGGACTGGACAGAACTTGAAAAGCTCATTGTCGGCCAAGACTTGCAAGCGCTTCCTTGGAGTAATAAGCGACCCACGGGGCATCAGCTCTCTGCACACCCTCTTGTCGGGGCGACTCTGCAAGAATTCACCAGGGCTTGCAAGGCGATGGCGCTTTCCCACACAGAGAGTCCGATCACTCCTATTAGGGGAAACCCTGACTTCCCCCCGGGCTTGTCTGCCAGTTTCTTGGCTCATGAATGGCCATTTACAGAGATGGTGGCGAAACAATTCTTTAGGAGGGGCAGGTTCTTGAGTCATCAGGACTTGGCCAAGCTATCCAACACCAAGACGTTCCCGTATTGGCCCTATATACAGTTGAAACATTTCTTAGATGACCCAGGGAGGAGACCGGGATACTTGAAAGAGCCTACTGTATTTGAGGCTCTGTGCTCCAGCACGACTCCCCAGAATCACGTGATCTCGGCTTTGTATGCTTCTATGTTTAAGACTCAGCACCCTGGCAGGAGCCCGGATCGGGTCTTCTGGGGGTCAGTGCTGGACCAGGAGATTACGGATAAAGAGTGGGACCGTATACATCTATATATTCATAAGGGGTCCCTAAATGTAAACACACAGGAAAATGGTTACAAATCAAAGATGAGATGGTACAAAACTCCGGATTTGCTCCATAGAATCTTTCCGATGGTCCCTGATCAATGTTGGAGATGCGGACAAGGGTCAGGTACCCTTCTTCACATTTGGTGGGGTTGCCCTCTGATTTAGCCCTATTGAAGGGAGGTTCATAAGGTAATTTCTGAGGTTTCACCCTTGGCTTTGGAGTTCACCCCTGCACAATATTTATTACACTTATCGAACATTCCTCAGAAGAAATATTGTAAATCTTTGGCGATGCATATGACCAATGCTGCTAGGCTTTGTATTCCAGTACTTTGGAGATCTGTGTCCCCTCCCTCGATTAAAAGCTGGTTTCTTCGCATTAATCGTATAGAAGCTTTTCCGCAGTCTGGGGAGCGTGGCGGACTTTTAAATCTTCCCATAGATACCTTGCGTTGATGCAAACTTAGGAGACAGTGATACCCTGAAAGTGGAAATTTTCCCAACTGGCATTCCCCATGTGGGCAGTGATTGCAGCACTGTCTATCTGGACATAGCTGCAGCCCTGGAGTATAGTGGTGCCTCCCCCTTTGTTGGCTTCACCAGGACGGAGAGGGTAGCTGGTGGTTGACCCACCCCCAACCCGTTCGAGGGCTTATCCAAGCTTTCTCCCCTCCCCTCTACCTCAGTATCTTTCCCCTCTAAGTCCTAGCTGGTTCCTCCCCCCCATTTTTTTTTTTCTTTTTCTTTCTTCTCTTCTTTTTTCTTTTTTTTCCTTTCTCTTTCTCTGGAGTTCCCAGATCCCACCCCCCCCCCCCTCAGTTCTCGCTATTTTATAGGAATTACTAGCACACAGGCGCGGCATGGCTATCAGGGGCGCAACAGTTAATGGTGACCATGGGGCGCAAGGCCATTTTGAGCAAGCTTGACTACAGGCGTGTACCTAAACGCTACGGCTTCATCTCTGGCAACTTAGTGTCTGAAAATTGCTTTGCTTAATTACTACAACTGCTGCTTACAGACGACTATATGTAAGGTTATGTTGATGGATCAAGAGGCGCTGTACAGATTAATGTTTTTTCTGTAATCTTGTATTCGCTTACTGTTACTTTGGAAACATAATAAAATTCTTTGTGGAAAAAAAAAAAAAAAGAACCCACTCTGAATATATTCTAGTGCTGGCTCTGATTAGTTGCTGCTACTAGGCCAGGGGCCTGCAGTACCTCTCCCTGGAGGCCTAGTAGTTTAAAATCATGTGCTAAAAGGTGGACTACTGTTCCCAGCTAACCCAGCTTACAAATCCTGTGCCCTCAGGCCACATTGATTTGACACTATTCCCCACAGTCTCTCCTCTGATCCAGGACTCCTCATCAATGACCGTGTAAAGGTGAAGTTTCCTCACAGACTTCCTGGCATGTCTCCACATCCAGCCCTCCCCTGTGGTACGCTACAGACCTTTCTCTGCCCAGAGTCTTTGATGGAGAACCTAACCGGACCATACATTTCGTCAGCTTCACCTGCCCCTCTGCTCCAGGAATTCCTCATCAATGACCATGTAATGATGAAGACTTCACCCATGACCATGTAAGGGTGAAGTTCCCTCAGTTTTTCCTGGGCCTCCTCCTGCGATTGGTGCACCCCCCCCCCCCTCCAGATGTGGGTGCCCTCCTGTTGCTGTCTGATACAACATTCTCCACTTCACCCGGCTGACAACTCCTCCCACTGCCCTGTTACGGCAGCTTATATAGGAAGCCCGCCCCCTGCCAATTCCAGTTGGGGATTGGTCAGGGCTCCCACATGAGCTGCCTGCCACTCCAATTCTAGGCCCTGCCCCTCTCTCTTGCAGAACATTCTCCCTGGAAGCAGGGGAGATGCCTTAGCATTGAAGCACAGGTGGTCATGCCCACGGCTACACTAACCACTCCCTGCCCCCAGATCAAAACAGACAGGCCTAGCTCAAAGCATAGGCCTGCCTAAATTTACCTGTGCTGGCAATTTCCCTAGCAAAAAACCCTATGCTAGCACCTACCTATGGTAGAAGGTGTTACATTTTTCTATGGACTATAAAGTGAAGGACTTATGATTAAATGGTTGTGCAACAAATTATTTTAGTTTCCATTCTTTATGGGGAAATTTGCTTTGATATAAGAGTGCTTTGGATTACAAACATGTTTCTGGAATGAATTATGTTGGCAATCCAAAATTTTACTGTACTTTTAAGCAACTGACCTAGAACAGTTTAAGTTTGGGACCCAAGTATTTCTGACTTCACTGGCTGCTGGCTTAGAATGTCTTGCCAATAATTTGTTGTAATACTTTGTTTTTAAAGAGGAGCTGCACCTAAAAAAAAAAATATTAAAAGCCAGCAGCTACTAATATTGCAGCTGCTGACTTTTAATAATATCACACTTACCTGTCCCAGGTTCCAGCGATGTCGGCGGCAGATGACGAGCGATCGCTCGTCTCGCTGCAGCCACCGCCGCCATCCTCTGTCAGGGAATCGGGAAGTGAAGCATGAGGGCTTCACTGCCCGGTTCCCTACTGCGCATGCGCGAGTCGCGCTGCGCTTCTCTTATGGTCCCCCGCTGTGTCTCTGGGAACTGTGTGTTTCCCAGAACACAACGGGGGGGCGGAGCGATGCGGGGGTCTGCGGCGGTCTGGCCGGAAGTGGGTGCAGTTACCTGGATTATTCAGGTAACTGCACCCCCCCTCCCCCCTGAAAGGTGCCGATTGTGGCACCGGAGGGGGGGAGGGATAATACTAGCGGAACTTCCCCTTTAGGGTGAAGAACCGCTTTAAAGCTCAAACTGTGAAAAAAATAATTCAATAAACGGAGGGCCCACATTAAAGTGAAACTAAAGGGAAGAATAGATTACTCACCTTTATGCTGTAAGCTGAGGTGCGCATGTGCAGCTCAGTTTACATGCCAGGCAATGCTGAGAGCAGGCCAGTAGTAAAAGCCTGCCAATGAATAACAGTGGAATGTGAGTTCTGCTTTAAGATTTCTGGTGTCTGTGTGGGAGCAGTCTCTTTACAGCATTTTGACTTCTTCAGCCTTGTCACCATATACAATTACAGTGCTTTGAAAAAGTAATCATACCCCTTGATATTTTCCACATTTTATTATGTTGCAACCAAAAGCGTGAATGTATTTTATGTGACAGACCAACTCAAATTGGCACATAATTGTGAAGTAGAAGGAAAATGATAAATGGTTTTAATTTTTTTTTTTTTTTTAAGATATGTGAAAAGTGTGGCATGTATTTGTATTCAGCTCCCTCCTCCTACCAGGAACCGCCTTTCGCTGCAATTACAGCTGCACCTGCATCTTTTTGGGAATGTCTCTAACAGCTTCGCACATCTAGAGAGTGAACTTTTTTCCCATTCTTTGCAAAATAGCTCAAGCTGGGTCAGATTGGATGGGGAGCGTATGTGAACAGCAATTTTTAAGTCTTGCCACAGATCCTCAATTGGATTGAGATCTGGACTTTGACTGGGCCATCCTAACACATGAATATGCTTTGATCTAAACCATTCCATTGTAGCTCTTGCTGTATGCTTAGGGTCCTTGTCCTACTGGAAGGTAAACCTCGGCCCCAGTCTTAAGTCTTTTGCAGACTTCTAACAGGTTTTATCCTAAATTGCCCTGTATTTGGCACCATCCATCTTCCCATCAACTCTGACCAGCTTTCCTGTCCCTGCTGAAGTGGTGTGTTCAGGGTGATGATGAGTGTTAGTTTTCTGCCACACATAGCTTTTTGCTTTTAGGCCGAAAAATTAAATTTTGGTCTCATCTGACCAGAGCACCTTCTTCTACATGTTTTCTGTGTTCCCCACATGGCTTCTTGTAGTCTACAAACGGGACTTCTTATGGCTTATTTTCAACAATGGCTTTCTTCTTGCCACTCTTTCATAAAGGCCAGATTTGTGGAGTGCATGACTAATAGTTGTCCTGTGGACAGATTCTCCCACCTGAGCCTTTTGGCTGCTTCTCTGATTAATGCTCTCCTTGCCTGGACTGTCAGTTTAGGTGGACAGCCATGTCTTGGTAGTTTTGCAGTTGTGCCATACGCTTTCCATTTTCGGATGATGGATTGAACAGTGCTCCATGAGATATTTAAGCTTAACCTTTCTTTAAACTTTTTTACAAGCTTATCCCTGACCTGTCTGGTGTGTTCCTTGGTCTTCATGATGCTGTTTGTTCACTAAGGCTCCCTAACAGAACAGCTGTATTTATACTGAGATTAAATTACACACAGGTGGATTCTATTTACTAATTAGGTGACTTCTGAAGGTTGTTGGTTCCACTAGATATTAGTTAGGGGCATCAGAGTAAAGGGAGCTGAATACAAATGCATGCCACACTTTTCAGATATTTATTTGTAAAAAAATTGAAAACCATTGATTATTTTTCTTCCACTTGCCACTTTGTGTTGGTCTATCACATAAAATCCCAATAAAATACAAAAGTAAAGGACTAGGGCTTGGGTTTAGTTCTATTTAATGTTAACTGATAGGTCTAGTGTTAGGTTCAGTGCTGGGACAAGGTCATCTAGAGCCCAGATTGAACATGCCAAACTGCAACACCCCCCACCATGTATGAACATTTTGTGTCAGCAAAAATCCCCCCACAAAAACACTGAGCACTAATCTGCATGCTTGCCCCCATAAGCATAAATGCCCCCTCCTCCCAGTACAAATCCACCCCCTGCTGAAATCCCCCCTTCTCAGCACAAATCTTTGTCCCATCCCCCAAATCCCCCCCCCTAAAATGTCACCCCTCCTAGCACAAATCCTCTACCCCTAAAATGACCCCTCCTAGTACACATTCTGCCACACTTCCTAGCACAAATCCCCAAAAATCACCTCTCTTAGCACCCCCCCCCCCCATTCCCCCTCCTAGAATAATACCCTCTGCCGCACCACAAATTCCCCCTTTCAACACACCCAACCTCAATTCCGTCTTCCCAGCCTCAGTATTACTAAAGTATTCATTCACATTGATCTTTGCCCGATTTTGGAATTAATATGTATTTAAAGAAATCCTGTGACCACGTCAATTTTTTTTAATTAAAAATTTTGCAGCAGTAGAGCAAAAATAATAGCAACACTATTGCTCTTTATTTTTTATTTATTCTTAATTAAGTTTTAATGATAGGAATCAGATACTTCCCAGAATGGCGTATCCCCACTTCTAGGAGCTCTCATTGTTGGTTTATTGCTATTGGCTGAGCTTACAGCTGCAACAAGCACACAGTAGCCAACCACTGCTGTTTGTACACTGACACTAACAACTCTCATATCATGGGGGCCTTTTACATTCATCTGGCTTCTTGTGAAGAATTGGATTTCCATAAAACTTTGATTCAAATTATAGGCTTTTTGTTTTTGATAAATTGAAGAGGGATTAGGCCTCCTGCCAGGCTTTTATTACTGCCTGTGCCCCTGTTGGGGAAATGCATGCTCTCTATTTGTCATGTTTACCATGATTGCTAAAAGTTAGCAAAAATCCCAAATCTGGGGTTGTCCTGAGAACAGTATCAGAGGGGAAATTTTCCAAAGGGGACACTAGTTCTGATGACCTTGGTGAAAACAAAGTATTTAAATTTGCTTCTTGACTTGACTATGGGACAGGAAGTTAGTGTTACTAAACCCACTAATAGGAAAATAGCTCATCCTCCCATCCACACAGCTTATAAATCTTCTTTTGACATTACAATATTGCCACTATATACCTTTTTAGCTGATCTGTATACCACAGTCACATGATAAACTGCAGAGTTTCTCCAGGGCTGAGAGTTCAGATAGGAGGAGATTTCCACTTCAGCCTGTATACACGCCCACATGTGTGATGTCAATATCATGTGACCTGGCTATCTCTGAGAACAAGTAATTATTCTCTCAAGCATGAAAGACACAAAAGAGCATGTGCAGGTCGGCTACTCTGCCTGTGTTAGCTGGCCTTCCCCAGATAGACAGTGCAGGAGGGAAGGATCTGTGCACACAGGATAAAACAGCCTTTTTACACAATGCAAATGATTAAACCCTTAAGTTCCACAGTGAGTATAACAAGCATGCTATGCTGCATATACAGCCTGATTTTACTGCTGTGGGTTTATTTAGCCAATGTGACACAATGGTTGAAAAAAACTAACAAGGGTTATAATCAGAGCAGTGTACTGTGCAGCAGCTGTATGTTTTCTGGCTGCAGTGAGCCAGCTGCAATAAAAATAAAATATAAGATAAAAATGAATAATATACATATCATTTTGTCCAAATGATAGGTGTTCAAACAAAAGTGAGTAAAAACTGAGATCACATAAAACAATAAGCACAGACCAAGATAAAGATTGTCACACATTTTTTATCCATTTCCCGACTGCCTCATGTATGAGTACGACGGCAGAGTGGCTCTCTGGTGCAGGATCACATTCCTAGAATGTGATCCAGCACTTCAGGGTAGGGAGTGTGCCAGCTGTGCTGTGATTAGTGACAGCAAAAGTCGATCAGCGGGTGCCAGCCAATGGATGACCGCCAGCACCCTCTGATCGGCGAAGAGGAAGACAGGATAGGGCTCTATGTATGTAAACAATACAGAGCTCTTTCCTGTCAGCGGGGATGTGCTGGTTTTTGTTTCCCTGAAAAGCGGGGAATAAAAAACAGTACATCCCTTAGTAAAAGCATCTCACAGTAAACACACCAAGCACTGTTAGGCACACGTTTAACCCTTTGATCACACTAGATGTTAACCCCTTCCCAGGCAGTGTCATTAGTACAGTGACAGCTCATATTTTTTGCACTGATCACTATATGGATGTCATTGGTTCCCACAATGTGTCAGTAAGTGTCAGACTGCCCGTTTTGCTATCACAGTCCCGCTATAAATTGCTAATCGCCGCCATCACTAGCATAAAAATAATAAACAAATACAAATTCCATAGTTTGTAGATGCTATAACGTTAGAATAAACAAATCAATATACACCTGTTAGGATTTAGTTATATATATATATATATATATATATAGCAGAATACAATTTTTTTTTACAATTTTTTTATTGGATATGTTTTATAGCAGAAAGTAAAAAAACATGATTTTTTTATTTTACTTTTTTTCAAAATTTTTGTCTTCTTTCGTTTAAAAACAGTGGTGATCAAGTACCATCAAAAGAAAGCTCTATTTGTGGGGGGAAAAATGATATAAATTTCATTTGTTTGCATGGCAATTGTCAGTGCCACAAAGCCAAAAATGGCCTGATCATGAAGGGGGAGGGGGTAAATCTTCCAGAGGGCATGTGGTTAAATGTGTACTGGAAAAATACACAAAACAAATTAAAACCAGATGTTAATGTAGTACTTAACAATAGCCACAAGATGGCACACAATGGCCTTAGAGCAGGGGTAGGGAACCTTTTTGGCTGAGAGAGCCATGAGCGCCACATATTTTAAAATGCAATTCTGCGAGAGCCATACAATATGTTTAAAACTAAATACAAGTGAATGTGTGCATTTTATGTAAGACCAACACTTTTAAAGTACAATAAGTCTCTGAATTAAACAATCAGGTGTTCTTTATTAAAGCGGTTCTTTACTCACTTTCAAAAGTTAGGCTTATTCGTTAGGAAACGCAGCAAAGAGTGCACAATAGTCGTACCTGTTCATGTAATGTAATCTTTTTTTCCATTCCCTGCGGCTGTGGGCGGTGTTTGTGCAGGTATCCGCAACGGTGAACGCCGCAGTGTCTCCTGGGATCATTTATCATTTATGCCGCTGTAGTGTCATATTTTGCTCCCCATCGTAGAATGCTCCAGAAGTGACATTGCGGGCAGAAATTTCGCACTGCGCATGCGTGATGTGTTCCAAACCCTTGCGCCATGCGTTCCAAAGGATTTGCGGCAATGTAATGCATTGAAACAGTCAGATAATGTCACGGAAGGGAAGTTAAACTTTAGACGGAGTGGAGAGCGGCAGAGAGAGAGCTGGTAATCGTGGCTTGGGGCTTACCTCCCCTATGTGGATTCGGGAGGGAATTATCTGACTGTTTCAGTGGTCTGCATTGCCGCAAATCCTTTGGAACGCATGGCGCAAGTGTTTGGAATGCATCGCGCATGCGCAGTGCGAAATTTCTGTCCCACGTCGCTTCCGGAGCATTCTACGATGGGGAGCAAAATATGACACTACACCGCTCATAGCAGTAGCCACTGAGCATGCGCGGGAACCAGCAAGGAATGCTGGGACTTCAAATGCGACGAAACACGGAAGTGATTGCTTGTGGGCTTCAAATGCCCACAAGCAAGATGACATCTGCTGTGTTCGATTTTATGAAGTCTCGATTATACCAAAAAAATGGACCTGGATACTGGGCATCAGCAGTACAAGTGAGTCTGACATTAGAATGAAATGCTTTTTAAACAGTACAAAAAAAAAACACGTCAGTGCAGAACCACTTAAAGGGATAAATCACAGAACAAAGAAATACAGCAAAGTTGCCGAACATGACATGACTTCTGAATTCTTTTGAATAATGTTGTTATGCTGTTGCAAACCAATGATGAGTACTTCTTACCATTAATGCGACTTCTGGTGCTGCATGGTTTTGCTGATGGCTTTGTAGTCTGGTTGATACGTGCTGAGGTTAAGCTTCATGCAGGTGTTGAGACTTCCATCCCTTAAACGTAATCATAATTTTGATTAATTATAACTGTAATGTCATGCGTCATCTCCCCCACTGTAATATCCAAGTCATCTCCCCCACTGTAATGTCCACATCTCCCCACTGTAATGCCTAAATCTCCCCCCACTGTAATGTCTACATCTCCCCACTGTAATATCCACATCTCCCCCACTGAAAATATCCCCTACGACTGTCTACTTGCTTACCACTACACAAGCAGGCAGATCCACAAGCAGTTGAGGCGGGTGATGATGACGTCAGAGCACCGCTCGCCTAGGCTGCCGCCGGGTGTACCAAGATGGCCGCCGCTCCAGAGATAGGCTGAAGCCGTGGCCTTACCTATGGGCTCAATGCGCGGATCGGCACACCAAGCGATCCGCGGATTGAGAGGCGAGAGCCAGATGTTGTCATCAAAAGAGCCGCATCTGGCTCATGAGCCATAGGTTCCCAACCCCTGCCTTAATGGTAAGTTTTACAAACTATAAAAGTGGGTACTCCTGCGCTAAAATGGATTTGTGAATAAAAATAGCAAAGAAACAAGTGCTGCATACACCGTATGGACCAAACTCACGTCCAAATTAATGTGAAATGAAAAAAGGGGGGGGGGGGGGGGTGGTGTTGCGCTCCTATTTGAAATATTTAGTGCAATATTAGCAAAATTGTGTAATTGGCTACCTAATATATATCGCAATAATAGGTAAAGTGCAAAACAAATTACATTAATAAATGAATATATAAAAAAACTATAATAGTTATGATACTTGTGCAGAAATAAATAAAACAATTATTAAGTGATATAAAAAATCACATTAAAGGTGCAACTATAGGTGATTATATCACTGTGCAAAATATATGACGCATACGTGAATCATTCATATGGTGACTAATATAGAGAGATATAAAGCAAATAAAACTAAAAAGCAACAGAAAAATAATAATTTAAATCATCTAGCTAAACAAAATAGCCAGTGCGGTTTTGGACTTTTAAAATCCTTAGTCCAATGTGCAAAAAGTGCAAACGTGCAGAGTGTTGCGCTGGAACACTGTGTATTGCTGTCTTTGACTTCAAAGTGACACTGTGCCTTTTAAGTGCAAATACAACAGAGCGTCACTGACACCCGTGGAAAAAATGAATGGTTACCTTACTACTGTAAGGTAAACAGCGTATAGCAGATAAAGGAGGAGGGGAGCGTTCCCTTCAGCTTGATCCTTTCCTGGATGTCCGTTTCAACTTTTAAGTGCAGACAGGGGAGGTGGGGGAGGGGGTAAGGGTAATCCTTATCTTCCTCTCTTTCCACTGAGTACTTCAGATGGTGTAGTTCTCAATAAACATTAAAGAGATAAAGGAGGTCCACCATAGTGTAGTATTTTTTTCCACAATATTTTTTATTGAAAATAATTTTAGTTAACAGAGCAAGAATAGTACATACATCAGAATGAAAAGGAAAAATATACAACATGTAGCATTCGACTGCGGAATTGGACAAGTAACTCAGCATCATTATTGTTAACAGTAGTATTAAAGTAGAATAGAACATTATCTAATGTAGATACACTACAACATTATATACTCAGGAGCGTGGAGATTCCAACATATGCAAAGAGGGGAGAGAGGGAGGACAGGAAGAGGGGAAACAGTAGGAGGAGAAGAAGGGTAAGCAAAGGAGGATGGAGAAGATTGGTAGATAGTTGTTTGAATAAGTATCGGATGGACCCTTTTTCTAAACAGGCATGTCAGTAACATACATTGCATCGAAAGGGAAAATTATTAAATTATAATAAATAATCTTCAAATTAGTTATGCAGGGAGCTTCAGGTAGGGAGCTGTTCCAACCAAGTTTTCCAAAGCCGTGTGGCCTTTCCCTCCGACCCCCGCTTCCGGGCGAGGAGGATCTCATATGTGGAAGTAGTTTGAAGGACATGGTATAAATCGGATATATTTGGCGATACAGCGCTTTTCCATTGTTTTGTTATAAGTGATTTAGCAGCCAGGAGTATATGGATAACCACGGTGCGGAGATCGGGAGGGAAAAGCTCTATACCCAAGTTTAGAAGAGCAAGACTTATATTAGGGGGGGTGAGAATCCCAGTGGTTGAGGAGATCAAACGAAACACTGAATTCCAGTAACTATTCAGATTTTTGCAAGACCATAAGATGTGCTTAAGGTTACCTATTTCGCCACAACCTCTCCAACAATGTTGTGAGTGATCGTGGGAGAACTTGCTCAAGCGGTAAGGTGTCAGATACCATCTCAGGGCAATTTTCTGGTGGAGCTCCCAGTGAGTGATACATTTAGTAGCTTTATACAGTGTTCTAAATGCGGACTGCCACTGTTGATTAGTATAAGTGGTTGCCAGGTCTCTCTCCCATTTAATATGAGATGTTGTTTTAGCAAATACTGTTTTTTGTTGAAGAAGCAAGTAAAATATAGATATTCCCTTCCTTTGAGTCTGTGTTGACGTAAGGTAATTCCACGCTGGTTCGTGGATATATAGTTTGTGGGATGGGAGCGACCTAAAGAAGTGGGAAACCTGACTATAAGGATAGTTGTCTTGGATTTGGAATTCATATTGTTTGACGAGATCATCGAAATATTTTATAGAGTTGACATGGAATAAGTCAGCAACCGTCTCAATCCCCTTATCCCTCCATCTTTTAGTGGTTATGTTAGGAATAATATCTGCCAGTATATCTATGGGGACGGGGATATTAATGAATTTATCGCCTGATGAAGGGGCCGCACAGAGAGCTCGCCAAGCTAGCAAAGAGGCCTGTATAGTCAGAGGGAGCTTCTTAAGTGGAAATGGTTTCCACATGTCTATCAAGAGCATAGCTGTCAGCGTACTAGTAGGGCTTATCGTTTGTTCGATAGATCCCCATGGCGAGGACTTTGTATCCCGAAACCAGTGTCTAAGTTGGACAAGTAATGAAGCCCTATAGTAATCTAGGAGTATTGGATAACCTACCCCACCTGCATTCCTATGTTTCAATAGGTGAGCTTTCGAGCATCGGGGTCTCTTGGATTGCCAGACATATTTGGTAATTATGGCGTCTAGTCTCTTTAAGTGTGTAGGAGAAAGAGGTACAGGTAATGTACGAAAAACATACAGGATTTGCGGTAGGAGGAGCATTTTGAAGGATGCCAGTCTCCCCGACCAGGAGAGTTCCACTTTGGATATTCGGGTAGTCTCTGTAAGCAAATGGACAGAGAGCTGGCGGTAATTGATATCAGCCAACTCAGTTGGGTCAGCAACTATCCGGAGACCCAAGTAAGTTATGCCTACCTCACTCCAGGTGTAGGGGAACAAGGCTTGTAAGGTATCTCTGAGATTGGTAGGGACATTGATTGGTAAAATTAGGGACTTGGAAAAATTTATTTTATAATATGAAATTTGGCTAAAATTTTGTAAAATAGAGTGAGCAGAGGGTAAAGACCTTGCGGGGGCATTTAAAAATAAGATGACATGGTCTGCAAACAGGTTGATCTTGTGGGAAGTGTTTTGAAAGGTGAAACCAACTATGTCCGGGTGTGCTCTGATTTTTTCCGCGAGGGGTTCAATAAGTAAATTAAAGATGGAAGGAGAGAGGGGGCACCCCTGTCTCGTGCCATTCGTGATTGTAAAAATCTGGGACAATGTGTTTGAAGTATATACCTGAGCAGATGGTGATGAGTAAAGGGCGAGAATAGCTGATAATATGGGACCAGTGAACCCAAATTTTTTAAGGACCTGGACCATATACCCCCAGTGTATCCTGTCGAACGCCTTCTCCGCATCCAAAGAGAGGAGCAGAGAAGGCGTCCGACAGGATTTCGCGTGTTGGAGCAAGTCGATAACTCTTCGGGTCGCCTCCGAGGGTTGTCTACCAGTTGTGAATCCCGACTGGTCAGGGTTGATCAGGGAAGGCAGAGTGTCCAAAAGCCTTAAGGCTAGTATTTTTGCATACAGTTTGACATCAGTATTTAGGAGAGATATAGGGCAGAAATTTGAAGGGGCATCTGGAGTTTTACCAGGCTTGGGGATAGTAACTACATAAGCTCTAAGCATTTCTGGAGGGAAAGAGGCGTTCAAAATTGCTTTGGAAAAAACGTCTTGTAATGTCGGAGATAGCACTGTTTTGAATACTTTATAATAGTCATTCGGGAGGCCGTCAGGGCCAGGTGACTTGCCTAGGGGTAACGTATGTATGGCTGTTTGTATTCCTTTCACAGATATAGGGGCGTTAAGAGATGTTAACTGTGAATGGGACAAGGTTGGGAGATTAAGGGTCTGCAAGAAGGCTTGAATATCATCTTCCAAGGGTTGAACTGTGTCAGGGTCTTTGTCTATATTGTAGAGAGAGGAGTAATACTCGGCAAAAGCATCTGCTATACCTCTAGGGTCTGAAATTTTAGTGCCGTCAGAAGCACGCCTGATAAAGGGGATTCTACTACGAGTTTTATGGTCTTTTAATTTGTTAGCGAGTAGTTTCCCAGCCCTGTTACCATAAGCGTAATGATTAAGCTGCAGAGCTTTGATATACTTGTCATGAGAATTCAAAAGTAAACCCCTCAGTTCATAACGGAGGGCTGTCAACTTGTCCGCCAGGGGGAGCCCCAGGAGTGACCTTATTTTGAGCCTCAATGGTTTTAATTTCTTGAAGCAGAGAATCTAATTTGCTCGATCTCTGTTTTTTAAGCTTGGAGCTGAGTTGTAACAAAATACCCCTCATGTACGCCTTGTGGGCGCACCACAGGGTCATAGGATCAGAGACAGAATTTTTGTTGATGTCAAAGTATTCCTGTAGTGTATTTGTTAAGGAGGTCACATATCTGGGTATCCGAAGCAGACTCGAGTCAGCCCTCCACACAAAATCTCCCAATGGGACATCCCTCTCCGCCACCACCACCGAGACCGGCGCATGGTCCGACCAAGATATGTCATGGATAGCGGAGGAGGATGTTGCCCGTAATAAGCCTCTATCTCCAACAATCATATCTATACGGGAATAAGTATTATGCCTGGCTGAATGAAATGAAAAGTCTTTTTCACCAGGGTGTTGGCATCTCCAGATGTCATATAGTTCTTCGGAGTGCAGAGTGGATTGGAGTGTAGGCAAAGGCCTTTTGGATTTAGATGTAGTGTCAATAGTATAGTCCGTGGTGATGTTGAAATCGCCCCCAATTAGTAAAGTACCTTGTTTTACTTCATTAAGTTTTTTCAATAGCCGTTTCAGAAATCTCAGCTGATGAGAATTTGGAGCGTATAGGCTGACTATTGTATAGAGTTTGTTGTTAATGTCTCCAATGACAATGACATAGCAACCTCCCGGATCAGTGATAAAGGATTTGAGAGTGAAGGTTACAGAAGCACCGATGACAATAGCAACTCCTTTATGTTTGTGTGACACCGAAGCCTGGAAAATATGGGGGAATCTTTTGTGATTAAGTCTATGCTGGTCCTGTAGTGTGAGATGCGATTCTTGTATACATAGGACGTCGGCCTTCAGTTTACCGGCCTCCTTCCAGAGGGCAGCTCTTTTAGCCGGGTGGTTAAGCCCATGTGCATTAAAGGAAACAATTTTTACCATTGGCAACAATTATAGGGAAGAGATAATAGTAAGCATACCAAAGCATTCCTGGGCAGACAGATGTCATCGAATGTCCTGTTGTAGAAGCGGTCTTCATCAATACGACGGGGAATCCGAGAAGTAGGGCGAGTCCATCCTGTGAAGAAGTGGGGGAGGGAGTAGAACGGAAAAGGGGAAAAACAGCAAACAAGGGGAAACAAAACCAACATAACTGCATGTAGAAAAAAGAGAAAAAATAAAGGGAGGGAACTCGGAGCTGTATTATGCTCCAGATTAAGAAAAGGGCCTTTTTCAGGAGCCCGTGGCAGAAATTCTGTTCCAAACGTCATGGGGTGTAGAGACACTCAGTGGCGTACGTGCTAGGAGAGCCGGGTATTCACAGTTGAGTTGGTAGCATAAAATGGAGAGATCAAGTGTGTCTCCTAGAGGAGGCATTTTTGTGTTTCCTGGATACAACCTGCCAGGTGTTACCGACATCCATGGAAGCTGGTGGAGAAGGATGAGGTTCCGACTGAGCTGGAAGGATGTCCCAGGCGCGGAGAAGCTTTAGTCCTTCTTCCAGCGAATTTACCACAGACACCTGCTCATCTTTAGTGATGTGTAGTTTAGCCGGGTATCCCCAGCGGTACAAGATGGCATGGTTACGCAGGGCTTTAGTAATGGATAGCAGGGCTTTACGTTTCTGCATGGTGTACTGGGACAAATCCGCAAAAAGCTGGATGTGTGCATAGCATTCAGGTGGTTGCTTATTTTTGCGGTGAGCGGACATGAAATTTTCCTTAATGTGGTAAAAATGTACCCGCATAAGAACATCCCTAGGAATGTTGTCTGGTAGATGGGACGGTTTAGGGATCCGATGGATCCTATCGATCACTAAATCAGAGTCAGTGGCGTCCGGCAAAAAGGATCTCATCATAGCTTGAGCATATTGCAATAATTGACCTGGGGCGATCACTTCAGGGACCCCCCTAATTTTGAGGTTGTTGCGGCGGGATCTATCCTCGAGGTCAGCGACCTTTGACCTAAGCCAGGACACTTCGTCAGCCTGTTCATTATGGGCATCGACCAGTGAGTTATACGAGGTAGCATAATCACCCATTTTCTCCTCCACGTGTGACACTCTGTCGCCTAGCTCCCCCATGTCAGCCTTAAAACTCCGCATGCAGTCCATTAGGTCCGCGTGGAGGGTGCTGCGAAGGGACACTAACATGTCTTTCAGCGTGGTGTCAGACACCGGCTGGTTAGTAGTGGGGAAGGATTGGAGTGTTTCAGCCAGTTCCCTGGTGTCATCCAGGCCTTCATGGTCCCCGCTCACCTTGTCGGCGGTCGTGTCCTCTGTCAGACGGGGTTTAGATTTCGCCGGGCTCCGGGATAGCGGAGAGGAGACATCCGGAGGGTCTCGGCATGCGTATGCGCTGGGTCTCGGGCTCGGCGAGGATGTTGAAGACCCGCTGGAGGCAGGCGGCGAGGCGTCTCCGGCGCCATCTTGGATTAGGCCGCGGTCTTTTTGCGGGAAGAAATGTTGGAGTTTATGGAGCTGTGAGACTCCTTTCCTCTTTTTGGCCATGTCGAGGGAGTGAGGGATGATTCCCACGCAGGCAGTGTTAAATTGGAGTTAAAATGCTCTCCGTAAAGTGTCGTTTCCCGGTCTCCAGCACGGAGCTAACTGCTAACACGTCCATGCAGTAGCTCGGTAGCCACGCCCCCCCATAGTGTAGTATTTTTAAAATGGGAACAAAACCTTTTATTTACATTTATAAAAACACTCACATTTTTCAAGGGGTACAGGAGTTTTGTAAAAACGAGCGCCGAGCTCGTATCACAGTCTGAGCGTCTGTTCCGTTATCTGAAAAGCCTCGGGTCCTACGCGTTACGTCACCACGTGACTTCAACTCAATCACAGTCTGAGCGTCTGTTCCGTTATCTGAAAAGCCTCGGGTCCTACGCGTTACATCACCACGTGACTTCACAGCGATTTTCTTGTAGGCTCTTGTATATTAACGTTGAGTATAAAAAGAAATTAAAAGTATAGCTATAGCCAAAACTTTTTTTTGTTAGGACAACTGTCAAAATATCTGTCCCAGAAAGACAACAAGGAGTAACTAGAAATATTACTAGTTATTATTACTAGTTACTGAGGAGAATACCCCTTGCACCCTGTTGTCATTGGAACTGGTATGCACATTATTATTATTTAGGGGGTACTTATATATAGCACTGTCAATTTACATTGTACATTCACATCAGTCCCTGTCCTCAAGAAGCTTACAATCTAAGGTTCCTAACTGACATTAATACATACACATATTAGGGCCAATTTAGACAGGATCGAATTAACCTACCAGCATGTCTTTGGAGTGTGGGAGGAAACCAAGGATCCTTAAAGATCATAAAGACTGTCCTTATCACCTTTGGGAGCATATTCATATGGTGTGAACTAGCAGAGGATACCTATTTTGAAGTGAAGACCAATTGCAGTGAAGATCATAGTCTGGTTGATGTGGGTTGGTGAAGAAAGGGTTAAGTGCTGGCATGAGACAAATGGCACCAGGAGACCCTAAAGGGAAGGGAGGAGCAGCGGAGTTTGTTCAGGAAAAGACGTACACACTGTACCTGGTTGGAAGTGCTAAGATGACAGACAGAGCTCCTGTTCAGTACACAAGTTTGCCTGGTGAAAGTTCTGCTGGAACAAGGCAGAGGATAAACACTGCATAACTGACAGAGGTGTAAGGCTGGTAGAATGGGGCAGCATAGCCCTGAGTACCAATCGGGGAGCCATGTGCTATATGTGGGTGACCGATAGCAGGGATCTGAGTGTAGAGCCAGTGTGGGCACAGTTCCAGTTGGGTGCCAAACAACTTACCATTTGTCACCTATCGAGTTGAGAGGGGCACTGGCTTCTGTGTTGAGGCCACCAAACCAGAGTGGACTGGACTACAAGTAAATGATGTCTCCTGTATTATGTCCCCTGTCAGGCTGACCAAGGAGGTCGGGGTAACAAGCAAGGGGGTACATTATAGCCACAGGCAGGGACCCATCTCTGATATTACAAAGGGAGTAAAGCTGGGCAAGGAGAGTACAGCAGGGGACACAGCTGAGAGGCCTGCTGCTTTAGTGGCAGCTGTGGCTGATCCAACAAAGATGTTTGCAGAGAAGGAAAGCAGCTTAGAGACTGATCCAGGGTCCTCTAAATTCAGCCAGGGGATTAGTGAGGAAGGCCTGCGTGACTTGGAGATTTTAGAAGGGTCCTTATCAGAGTTGTCATGGGGAGATCATGATACACAGAAAGACACAGTACAGAAGACAACCTGTACAGCAGAGCCTACATCAGAAGGTAAAGGGCCATCACCTTTGCAGGCGCCTGAACCTGAATCAGAAAAGAGAGAGCACATTATTCAGCAGACGCAATGTGCCTGTAACTTACAGCTGAGCAAAGAAATTTAAGAACAGTGTTTTGATCTGTCTCCCCCACGCTCTTGGGCGGGGGCCCAAGCTTAAAATGGAGGCCCATCATGAATTGATTAAGAGGGCTGTCAGCCCATTTATCCTACAAGGCAGAGGAGTAGAGGAGGCGATAACCCATAATACCAAGACGCAGTGTATTGTGCAAAGGAGAATGGCCCTGCAATATGGATATGAGTATCCATAGGTACCCCAGGGGGTCATGGAAGTGGTGGAGGCTCTCAGAGAGGGGTGGTGTGCAGATGAAATCTGGATGTTCCTCCACGTGCCAAAGCCTCATTTTCATCCAGGAACAGGGGAGTTCTGGGACAAATTCCTCGGAATTAAAAAAGTTCTTGCTGGGGTTGTTTGTTTTGTTTTTTTCAAAGACCAGGCAGTGATCAAGAAAGTTGGTAAGCTGGACCAGGAGTGGTCCATAAACATTTGGGGACCAGAAGGGAAGATAGTCAAGGTCCCCGATCCTGCTTTCTTTTGATAAGTTTTGAATTAATCTCACCAGAACATTTAAACCAAGAACAACGTGCCTGTTTCTATAGAAGCTCTGGGACTGTTCTAAGTGTGCTGCCCAGTGAAGGCCCCTTGTTCCAGAATGAGCTGTTCACCACCAGAGGAGGTTCTAGGTTGAAGAGGCTTTGGGGGGGCACTTTTTTGCACTTCTCCCACTTTTTGCACAATTTGCTGAGATGGGCCACTGTTTGCCATAGGAGTGGTCTCCTCCCTTTAAATAAAGTTGCTTAGTTCTGGGTCCTATGGACTTTGAGGACTCTCAGAGCCAGGGCCTGGCTGCTGACATAGATTGTTGTTGTAGACATTTCTTAAGGAAAGAAACTGTTCCTACATGTTGTAGTAGTTAGGGTTAGATGCCTTTCTCTATGTTTCATTCCAGGGTCCTAAATGGATGGCAAGTCAAGAACCTCTTGTCCATTAGGGGCGGCTGCTAAATAGATGTCTAGTGACATGGTTTGGGTTGCCATTCGTGGCCTCTCAGAGGGCTGCTTAGCTAGTATAAAATAGGTTTTTAGGCCGTGCAGTGGGTTACCTTCTTGGAGGTAATGCTCCAGGGGATGGGTGTAAAATGTAGTGTGCTACTAACCTGATTGTTTTTGCAGGTATTGAGTAGGGATGAGCCGAACACCCCCCGGTTCGGTTCCCACCAGAACTTTCGAACGGACCCCAAATTCGTACGAACTTTAGAACCCCACTGAAGTCTATGGGACTCGAACGTTCGAAATTAAAAGTGCTAATTTTAACGGCTCATATGCAAGATACTGTCCTAAAAAGGGTTTGGGGACCTGGCTCCTGCCCCAGGGGACATGGGTCAATGCCTAAAATGTTTTTAAAAATGGCCGTTTTGGCGGGAGCACTGATTTTAATGACGATTAAAGTGAAAAAAAAAAGTGAAATATTCCTTTAAATATGGTGCCTGGGGGGTGACTGTAGTATGCCTGTGATGTGCCACGTGTTTCCCGTGTTTAGAACAGTCCCTGCGCAAAATGACATTAAACGGAAATAACACCATTTAAAACTGCTTGCGGTTTTAATGTTATATCTGGTTCCTGCAATATGGTTGAAAATCATTGAGAAAAATGGCATGGGTAGCCCTCCCTGCCCATTACCAGCCCCTTTGGGTCTTGTACGCATATTAAGGGTAACCCAGTACCCATATTAAAAAAAGGAAATGCGTGTGGCCCCCAGGCCCTATATACTCAGAACAGCAGTATACAGGC
Source organism: Lithobates pipiens (assembly GCF_037356315.1). NCBI lineage: Eukaryota > Metazoa > Chordata > Amphibia > Anura > Ranidae > Lithobates > Lithobates pipiens. The sequence goes on along the minus strand of NW_027507758.1, from coordinate 143,434,291 downwards.
GGTGCAAACAAGACAGGGACTGTGTAGGTTTGTTGTGTTAAGTAGAATCTGTTTGTAATTTTCAACTGGTACATTTTTAAAGTGTAGCTCCAGTCAAAAAAACTATTTTTAAGCTTTTTGGAAAACATAGGGAAGGGTTATTACCCCTGTATAATTTGTTTTGTCGTCCATCTTTTTTCATCTCACTTGCTGTTGTCTCCTTCCGTTTGCAAGTAGGAGATGTTTGTAAGTTGGATGTTTGAAAGTAGGGGCCTGCCCTATATGCTCTGCAGAAATGGCGGAAAAAGGTGTTGGTTTTGCCACAACATTGTAAGCCCTCAAAGTGACTCTTGGTGGGCGCTGGAGCGGCCTGCTGTGAACGATTATATCAAGAATTGTATTTACATGCCATTGTTGAACAGTGGTAGAAAAATTGACCTTTGGTGGTTGTGGTGCTGGTGCCACAACACTATAAGTCCTCACAGTTACTCTGGGTGGGCACAGGAACGGGCCCTCCTGTGAAATATTATATCAAGAATTGTAATTACATGTCCCTGTTAAACAGGGGCATAAAAATTGGGCCTTAGGCACTGGTGCTGGTGCCACCACACGGCAACCTCTCCCATATACTCTTGTTTTATTGCAGGAATTAGCCCTGCTGCAAAGAATTGCATCAAAAATTGTAATTAAACGCCCCTGTTAAACAGGGGCAGAAAAATTGGGCCTTAGGCACTGGTGCTGGTGACACCACACTGCAACCTCTCCCATATACTCTAGTTTTATTGCAGGAATTAGCCCTGCTGCAAAGCATTGCATCAAAAATTGTAATTAAACGCCCCTGTTAAACGGGCAGAAAAATTGGGCTGATGGCATCACCCAGAGCCAGAAATGTTCTTCCAACATATCAGCGGAGGAGGAAGAGGATAGACAATCAACATAACAGGACAGTCACTCAGCATCAGCATAGGCAGTCTTGAAGGGATGTGATATTTCAAAAAAAATTATTCGGTTACATCAGCTTCAGGTGCTTGGTAGCTGTGGGTGATCCAAGACTGGTTCATCTTGATGAAGGTCAGTCAATCAACTGATTCGGTGGACAGGCGCACCCTGTGATCGGTAACAAAGCCACCAGCAGCACTGAAGGTGCGTTCCAAAAGAACGCTGGATGCAGGACAGGCCAGTAGCTCAATTGCATACTGTGCAAGCTCTGGCCAGTGATCCATCCTCAAGACCCAGTAAGCCAGAGGATTTTCGGTGGGAAAGGTGTCCAAGTCTGACCTTGCCCCTAGGTATTCTTGCACCATGTAAATCAGACGCTGGCGATGGTTGCTGGAACCGATCATACCTTGGGGCTGCGGACTAAAAAATTGTCTGAAAGCATCAGTCAGATGGCCACCTTCTCCACCGCTCCTTCTGACCGATGCCTCAGCAACACGTTGTCCAGGACCAGGAGTTTGTAACCTCCCAGTCTCTGGGAACGCGTTGCACAGACCTTTCTGCAAGGCCTCCCGGAGATGTCTCATCCTCTGTTCCCTCTGCGATGGCAAGATAAGGTCGGCAACCTTACCCTTGTACCGTGGATCAAGGAGAGTGGCCAGCCAGTAATGGTCCCTCTCCTTGATCCGAAGAATACGAGGATCCTTCCGCAGGCTTTGCAGGATCAGGGAGGCCATGCAGCGTAGGTTAGCTGAGGCATTCGGTCCAGAGTCCTCTGGGTCACTAAGGACAACATGATCCGCAGCTACCTCCTCCCAGCCACGTACAAGTCCACGTGTTTCTTGGGACTGTAAATCATCCCTACAAGACTGCTGCTGCTGCTGCTGATGCTGAGTGCCAGCCTCCACCTCCATGCTGACACAATCATCCTCCTCCTCCTCTTCCTCCTCCTCATCCTCTTCCTGTGTGATGGGTGGCACAGCAGGAACACTGTCTGGATAAAGGGGGCCTTGAGAGGCAAGGAAGTCCTCCTCTTCCTGCCTCTGTTCTGCCTCAAGTGCCCTGTACATTATTCCACGCAGCGTATGCTCCAAGAGGTGGACAAGAGGTACAGTGTCACTGATGCATGCACTGTCACTGCTCACCATCCTTGTGGCCTCCTCAAACGGTGACAGGACAGTGCATGCATCCCTGATCATGCCCCACTGGCGTGGTGAGAAAAAACCGAGCTCCCCTGACCCTGTCCTGGTGCCGTAGTCGTACAGATACTCATTGATGGCCCTCTGCTGCGTGTGCAGCCGCTGCAGCATGGCCAACGTTGAGTTCCACCTGGTGGGCATGTCACATATAAGGCGGTTCTTGGGCAGGTTCAACTCCTTTTGGAGCTCAGCCAGCCGAGCACAGGCATTAAATGATCGGCGGAAATGCACACAGACTTTACTGGCCTGCTTCAGGACATCCTGTAAGCCGGGGTACGTGCCCAAGAAACGCTGCACCACCAGGTTAAGGACGTGAGCTACACAGGGCACATGGGTCAGTTGTCCCTGTAGGAGGGCGGAGAGGAGGTTGGTGCCATTGTCGCAAACCACCATTCCTTGCTTAAGCTGGCGTGGCGTCAACCACCTCTCGGCCTGCCCCTGCAGAGCTGACAAAACATCCGCCCCAGTGTGGCTCCTGTCCCCCAAACAAACCAGCGCAAGCACGGCATGGCATAGTTTTGCCTGCGTACTTGCGTAGCCCCTGGAACGCCTACGGAGCACCGCTGGTTCTGAGGACAGAGCACTGGAAGAGGCCATGGAGGAAGAAGAAGAGGAGGGGGTGGAGGAGAGAGGTGTGTCACAACCAATAGTAGCATTTTGGAGGCGTGGTGGCGGAACAACCTCCAACACTACTGCACCTTGTCCTGTATCCTTCCCAGCTGCCAGAAGAGTGACCCAATGGGCCGTGAAAGACAGGTAACGTCCCTGTCCATGCCTGCTGGACCATGAGTCAGCGGTAATATGCACCTTACCGCTGACCACCCTGTCCAGCGAGGCAAGGACATTGCCTTCCACATGCCGGTAGAGAGCCGGAATCGCCTTCCTTGAGAAAAAGTGGCGTTTGGGGACCTGCCACTGAGGAACCGCACATTGTACAAACTCACGGAAGGGGACCGAGTCTACCACCTGAAAAGGCAGCAGTTGAAGTGCTAGCAATTTAGCCAAGCTAGCATTCAACCGCTGGGCATGTGGATGGCTGGGAGTGAACTTCTTTCCCCGGTGCAGCAGCTGGGGCAGGGACATTTGCCTGCTATAATCGGACGTGGGTGTACCGCTAGCAGAGTGCCCCGAAGCACTTGCCTATGACACATCTAATTCTACACCTTCATTCCTCTCAGAGCAGATTTCAGAGAGGACTGAAGGTCTAGTGGGGTTGGAGATGTAAGCTGATGAGGAGCAAGGAGAGGTCCGCTTTGTTCTTTGGTGTGGGTCTTTGAGGTACGCTTGCCAACGAGCTGCATGGCAGGTCAACATATGTCTGGTCAAGCATGTGGTGCCCAAGCGGCTGATGTTTTGGCCACGCGAGATACGCTTGAGACATATGTTGCAAAAAGCAGCGGTGCGATCTGATGCACTCGTCTCAAAAAAGGCCCACACCAAAGAACTTTTAGAATAACGCGCAGAGGCAGCGCCCTGCACAGGCGGGGCTCTGCGGTGTGATTCAGTCGGTGTGCTGCCCCTAAGCTGGCCCCCAGAGGGCATCCTGCCTCGTTGGACATGTGCCTCCTCCTCCTCCTTCTCTCCTACCAGGCACCCACGTGGAGTCAGTGCCCTCATCATCCCCTCCCTCTTCATCGCTGTAGCAAACCTGGCAATATGCTGCAGCTTGTGGAACATGACTGCCAGATTGCTGTCCTTCTTGAGCATCCCCTCTCTCTGCATTCACGCTACTGCCTTCCTCTAGCTGAGTGTCATCATCAGAGGCTACAAAACACTGGGCATCCTCCTGGAGCATGTACCCAACACTGTGCTCAAAGAGTTCAGGAGACTCCTCAGGAGTACGTGGTGGGTCTAGGGAAGGAGTCACTGATGATGACATTGAGACGAGGGAAGACGATGCGTTGGCAGCTGCTTTGCTAGTACCCTGAGACTGGGTGAGAGAGGATGAGGAGGATGAAGAGGGCTTGGTCATCCACTCTACCAAGTCATTGGCATGTTGCGGTTCAACATGTCCAGCTGCCGAAAAGAAGGACAAGCGTGTCCCATGGCCACGTGCTGATGACAATGCACCGCGTCCACGACCAGCACTGTTGTCTCTAGACACAGAGCCTGCTTGCCCTCTTTTATCGGCTCGCGCCTGTCTGCCTCTCCTTGCTGGCCTTCCAGACATGGTAATGGCCTGAAGGGAGTTGGGTAAAACAGCAGTTGGGTAGTGTATATTGTGCTGGAGGCACACAACACCCACTAACTCCTGCAGATGCCTTTATTATAGAACACCAGAGATAAAGGGGTATACTGTAATGGAGTCACACAACACCCACTAAGCCCTGCAGATGCCTTTATTATAGAACACCAGAGATAAAGGGGTATACTGTAATGGAGTCACACAACACCCACTAAGCCCTGCAGATGGCTCTATTAGAGAACAGCAATAAAGGGTAGATACAGGTGTATATTGTGCTGGAGGCACAAAACACCCACTAACTCCTGCAGATGCCTTTTTTATAGAACACCAGAGATAAAGGGGTATATACAGATGTATACTGTGCTGTGCTGGAGGCACACACAACTTCCAATAACTCCTGCAGATGGCAAGTGGGCTCAAATAGAGAAGAGCTATGTAGGTGGATATAGCGGTGTGTACAGGGTACAGAGCATGCAGACAGCACGCACAAGCTCCTAACACTACTGACTACAAGCTCTATTATAAAAGATAGATCACTAGCTATATAGGTGAGGTGAATATAGCGGTGTATACTGTGGTCAGAGCACACAGACAACAACCACTACAGAAGAGCAAGATCGAAAATCGGCCGATAACGATCGGTGTATACTGTGTTGAAGGTACACAGAACACCCACTAACTGCTTCAGACGCCAACACACTACACAAGGCAGCCGCGCTGGTGGCCTTATATAGTGTGGGGCTTGTACTACACAGCCTGAGCTATGATCGGCCACAGGCATCCTGCCTGTTAACAATCATGCCCCCCCTGCTGCTGGCGCTGTGATTGGCCAAGCATGCGGGGTCACAGTGCATGCTTGGCCAATCATGAGCCAGCAATGCACTGCGATGATGCAGTGCATTGTGGGCCGTGAGCGCCACACGAATTTGGCGCGAACGGCCCATAATGTTCGGAATTCGCCGAACGGAGAAGCTCATCCCTAGTATTGAGAATACATCACTTTGGAGGAATAGTGAATAGTGAATAATAGGAATAGTCAGTATAGTTAGGAGTAGGGTGTTAAATAGCTCACTAGGATTGTATATATGGAAATTTGCTGATGCTCTATAGAAGTTCTGACACCATATGGCCACCTACTCAGCCAGGCAGCAGTCTCCCCTCCCACTTGTAAATTTTTTTTTTTTAAGTTTATTTTTCTATTATTTTTCAATGTAAATACAAAAAGATTGTTATGCAGAATAATACCGTATAGAAATTGTTATTTACCCTTTCCCTTCCCTTTGTTGCCGCAGGACCCTCTGGTCTTGGGAACAAGAGCTTTTTGTAGACGGCCCATGAGCACAGGCACTATTTTTTGGCAGGGTGTTTAGGCTCCTATCTAGGTTGCTATAGTTGGGGCAAATTTAGTTGTTGCCTCCCCTGTAGCAGAGGTCAGTGCTCATTTACTTTAGGCTGTTCTGGGTGCTGCTGGTGCAGGTTCAACTACTACATCTGCATTCTGATTTCTGGAATATAGTGGGTGGGAGAGGCAGACCCTGGCCCAAATATTCACACAGCCTTAGCCCATCCCTGGTCAGAAGAGTACCCAGCAGGGGGCTGGGGTGTGTAGAAACAGTATAGGGCCTAGAACAGCAGGCTTTGGGTTCTTTGGGGGAGAAGACCTAGCTTGAGACCCCCCCTCCCTTGGGGCTATCAGCTACAGGAAAGAATAAATTCTTTTTTGGTGTCCCAGCTCCAACTAGAGCTTGGAAACCCATGTCCAGAGCCCCCTGATGCAGTGCAGGAAGTTTTGCAGGGGATCCAAGCTGGAGGCATCCAGTACAGGGGCTGACTGGTACTATAAGAAGCACGGATGTGCCCAGGGCACAGTGAGTACTAGCCTTAAGGATAATAAAGACTATCCTTACTACCTTTGGGAAAGCTCACTACAGGTTATACATCTGCCAAGATCAATAGCCATTTAGATCTGACTGTAGGAGAAGTCCAGTTAACAAACGTGCATTGGCACGCAGGCATGGACATACCAGGGTGTGCACAAGGAGAAACATGTATTGGCGTGTGCATGAGCGCATGTGGGCGCGAGCTGGTGTGCGCACACACACACGTGCACACACTGGCACCAGACAGACTATTTAAACCGAGCAGTGACACATACACATTGCTGAATGGTCTTTCAGCTTGTTCCTGTTAACCAGTGCCTTGATCTGTTCCAGTTACCTGTGATTTACCCAGCTTCACCTGTACCTTCCTTTGGACTTCCGCCTGCCTACCTGTGGCTTGTGTTTGACTCTGCTCCTGTCTCATGCTTCAGTACCTCGTTGCCCGATTGTGTACCGAACCCAACCTGTATCCTGTCTTAGCTTCAGTCTCATGTTCCTGTACATGCTCTGCCTGGCTGTTGATGAACCCCTGGCTTATGTTCCGGCAACGCTTCTGCCTAGTGATCCAGTGACATCGAGTGCCAGTTCCCAGTGCCTGCCTGGTGATCTACAGCCATCGGGTCCCTGCCCAGGCTCAGCTGGTGCTACCTGCTATACTGGCCCTCGTGCCACTCTGTGTCTTTCACTCCCTGTCATTTCTATCAGGGGCGTTGGACAGGAGGTGCAAGAGAAGCCCTCTCTACAGCTTGAGATCAAGCTGTATTGCCACTTTTTCTACATCTCTAGAGATGTGACCAAGGCAAAGGCAGAGATCATCTGGGCTGGACAGCTTAAGTAGGCAGGATATCATCAACAGGTGAGTCACTGTGGAGAGAACGGAGCTGGCAATTAGCCGACAGCTGAGCGGCCAGCTTTGAGAAGGAAGGGCTGAGCCCAGCCCTGACAGTACCCCCTCCTCAAAGACCCCTCCCCCTCAGACGACCACCAGGCTTGAGGGAAAAATGTCTATGGAAATCACGGAGGAGGACAGGGACATGTACGTCCGAGGATGAGATTCAAGAGCGCTTCTCCGGACCGTACCCTTTCCAGTGCACCAGGTACTGTATGTACCCACAGAACCTATAGGAGTCAACAATGGACTCTACTTCATACTCCTTATGGTTCTCAACCTGTATAGGCACAGAGGTGGTAAAGCGGTTGCAGAAAAAAGGTTTTAATAAGGAGACGTGAAATACATTTGAGAAATGTATATTAGAAGGAAGATCTAATGAGTAAGTCACTGGGTTAATCCCGCATAGAATACGGAAAGGCCTAATAAACCGAGGTGCGAAGTTTAGAGAGGGAACACGAAGTCGGAGGTTGTGAGATGACAACCAGACCCTGTCCCTAACCTGGTAGGAAGGCGCAGGCAGGCGTCTGCGGTCAGCATGGAGTCTGTACCTATCATTAGCATGTCGCAAAGCCTCCTGGACTTGTGCCCAAGTGGAACGAATACAACAGATATACTCCTCTAACGCAGGAATACTCTGCGGAACAAACGAGTCAGGCAACATGGAAGATTGGAAACCATAGTTCGCCATAAGCGGGGACAATCAGGAAGGCACTATTGTGAGCAAACTCCGCCCACGGTAAGAGGTCTGACCAGTTGTTATGATGGCCAGAAATATAGCAATGTAGGAATTGCTCCAAGGACTGATTGGCTCATTCTGTGACCCCATTAGACTGCGAGTGATACGCAGAGGAGAAAGCAAGCTGAATTCCCAACTGTGCACAAAAGACTTGCCAGAACTGGGACACAAACTGACTATCCCTGTCTGAGACAATAACCTTGGGTATCCCATGTAAGCGAAAGATCTCCTAAGCAAAATTAGAAACCAGTTCCTTAGAAGTGGGCAACTTCTTAAGTGGAAGACAATGGGACATTTTCGAGAATTGGTCAACCACCATAAGGATAACCGTGTTGCCCTGGGAGTTGGGTAACTCCACAATGAAATTCATAGGCAGGTGTGTCCAAAGCCTCTCTCCATTGCATATGGGTTGTAGGAGGCCCACTGGAAGGGGTCGTAGAGTCTTACTCTGAGCACACATGGAACAGGCAGCTACGAAGGCGGTTACATCAGCACATAGACTAGGCCACCAGAATTGTTGGGAAATGGCCCGAAAGAGTTGATTCTTCCCAGGCGGCCAGCAGCCTTGGGAGAATGGTAAGTCTGGAGCATGGCTCTATCCACCTATATAGCTAGCTATATTGCTCTTCTGTAATAGAGCTTTCGGTCAGTTGTAGGAGATTGTGCGTGTTGTCTGCGTGCCCTGACCGCAGTATACACCATTATATCCACCTATATAGCTAGCTATATTTCTCTTCTGTGCTAGAGCTTTCAGTCAGTTGTAGGAGATTGTGTGTGTTGTCTGCGTGCCCTGACTGCTCTATACACCATTATATCCACCTATATAGCTAGCTATATTGCTCTTCTGTGCTAGAGCTTTCAGTCAGTTGTAGGAGATTGTGGGTGTTGTCTGCGTGCCCTGACCGCAGTATACACCATTATATCCACCTATATAGCTATCTATATTGCTCTTCCGTAATATAGCTTTCAGTCAGTTGTAGGAGATTGTGGGTGTTGTCTGCATGCCCTGACTGCTCTATACACCATTATATCCACCTATATAGCTAGCTATATTGCTCTTCTGTAATAGAGCTTTCAGTCAGCTGTAGGAGATTGTGGGTGTTGTCTGCGTGCCCTGACCGCACTATACACCATTATATCAACCTATATAGCTAGCTATATTGCTCTTCTTTAATAGAGCTTTCAGTCAGCTGTAGGAGATTGTGGGTGTTGTCTGCGTGCCCTGACCGCATTATACACCATTATATCCACCTATATAGCTAGCTATATTTCTCTTCTTTAATAGAGCTTTCAGTCAGCTGTAGGAGATTGTGGGTGTTGTCTGCGTGCCCTGACCGCAATTTTTAAGCCCCTGTTAAACAGGGGCGTTTAATTACAATTTTTGATGCAATGCTTTGCAGCAGGGCTCATTCCTGCACTACAACTAGAGTATATGGGAGAAGTTGCAATGTCGTAGCACCAGCACCAGTGCCACCAGCCCAATTTTTAAGCCCCTGTTTAACAGGGGCGTTTAATTACAATTTTTTATGCAATGCTTTGCAGCAGGGCTCATTCCTGCACTACAACTAGAGTATATGGGAGAGGTTGCAGTGTCGTGGCACCAGCACCAGTGCCTAAGGCCCAATTTTTCAGCCCCTGTTTAACAGGGGCATGTAATTACAATTCTTGTTATAATATTTCACAGCAGGGCCCGTTCCTGTTCCCACCGAGAGTAACTGTGAGGACTTATAGTGTTGTGGCACCAGCACCACAACCACCAAAGGCCCAATTTTTCTACCACTGTTCAACAATGGCATGTAATTACAATTCTTGATATAATCGTTCACAGCAGGGCGCTCCATTGCCCACCAAGAGTCACTTTGAGGGCTTACAATGTTGTGGCAACACCAACACCTTGTTCTGCCATTTCTGCAGAGCATATAGGGCAGGCCCCTACTTTCAAACATCCAACTTACAAACGTCTGCTACTTGCAAACGGAAGGAGACAACAGGAAGTGAGATGAAAAAAGACGGACGGCAAAACAAATTATACAGGGGTGATAACCCTTCCCTATGTTTTCCAAAAAGCTTAAAAATAGATTTTTTGACAAAAATATTACCAACAACGGGATTGACTGCATCTTCTGAATTTATGGCCTTCGCCTACTGTCAGAAACCATGAATCAGACTGAGACATAAGTATAGTTAAATTACACTTGTATAATAATAATAATAATAATAAAAAGGTAAACACAGTAAACGTAGTCAAAACATATAAAGTGATGGTAGTGCTGCGCTATGAACCTAAATACTGTGCGTAATAAAGTGCAAAGGTGCTCAATGAAAGATATGGTTGAAAGAGGCAATGTCCAAAGGTCAATATATATCCAGTCCTAGGCAGTATAAAAACATGTCGCATGCCCTGTGATTTCTTTGGGTAAAACAATAAAAGTGTATCAATAAGACAATAAAAGTAGATCAAACACTCAAATGATTATAAGACAAAATAGTCAAACGATGTTCAAATATTTCTCCCTTAGCGCTCACGGAAAAAATTGTTTGCTAATACAAACACTCAATGCAGCTACTATCATAGAACTAAGCAATCAAAATGATGTCAAAGAAAAAAATATGTTTCTAAAACATTAGCATTGCTATAAAAAAAAACACTCAGCAGATGTGTAAAAATAACATAGATTGATTTTAACATAAAATCCACTATATGCAGGTGCAATGGAAATAAAACACTCAATCAAAGTCCATTATTGTGCAGAAAATGTAAGTAGGTAAATATCCGCGCTCAGTTAAACTTAAACAACTAACAGCAGCTGAACACCATAACCCAGATACTGGGCACAGAAATGCAAAGAAAAAAAATAAAGTGCAGTGCTTGTTCAATAAATAATGATTAAATAGTTGCACAAGTGAAACATGCAAAAATGGTGACAATCCAAAACCAAAATAAAGTGGCATTCAAACTAAATCAATATTAACATGTAAATGTGCAATAAAAAATTAATAAAAAATAATTCATATGTGAGTCCATAAATCATAAATAAACGTCCATAGAAATATCAAAAACATCCAACAGATAGTGTGACTTGATTGAATAAAAATAATATACTTGACCACGTGGGACCAGTCACCTTTAATCACCACTAATAAGATGGGGGCTTACCAGATCATCAGCGACCCCCTGTTTAAGGGAGGTCAGTCAGCGCGTATGATGTCACAAATTCTGGCTCCAGACGACCAGATGTGAAAAAACACGTGCCTCCGATCTGCAGACTCCTCAGCTCAGGTGATCAGTCACTGCAAACTTCCAAAATATTTGCCATTGTGAAGGCTCATGCAAAATAAAAAAGTGCTCCGAATCGTGTACACTCATTATGTTTTTACCTATTGCAATACTCAAATTGTTATAGAATTATAACATAAAGTATAGCCCCTAGTTCAATAATCACTAAATAAAACCCATGGGTAGATTGACACTCAGTCTGCTTTACTAATAATAATTATCATGCGACTTTACCCAACTTTATACAGTCGCTCATCCAATATCACATATTATTGTATTAACACAACTAATCTCCTAATAATCAAATGCTAAATGTAATTTATCAATACAAAACCGATGATATTTATCGTATGACTATTATGCAATTTACCAATCATTGATCTTATATCGCATACCCATGTGATTTTCAATATATTAAAGTGCATATGCACTCATAAAATCTACCAAATTATCTTTCTATAATTATAATCTATATTTCAAGAACTCAAACTTTAAAAGGGGGGGTAGGAATCGATTAATCATGTTATTGATTAAAAAAACGGTTACAAATCGCTGATAAAACAGCTTAAATCTAATTCCACATTCATACCCCTTGGACTTAATGTGTCAGTTAAATATATCCATTTAGTCTCACACTTGGACAATTCCCTGACCTTATTGCTTCCTCGCCAGTCTGGGTGCAGTTTCTCTATACCCCAGAACCTCAATCCCGAAGGATATGTTTTAAAATGCATTGAGATACTGTGGTCTTTATACCCTATTTTGATGTTGTTAATGTATTCGGAAACTCGTTTACTTAGGGTTTGTTTTGTAAGTCTAATATACACTTTCAGACCGGACCATTTTGCTGGTAAATGACCAGAGGTCTTTTTACACTTTGGCACTGCGCTGCTTTAACTGGTAATTGCGCAGTCATGCAATGTTGTACCCAAACAAAATTTGCGTCCTTTTCTTCCCACAAATAGAGCTTTCTTTTGATGGTATTTGATTGCCTCTGCGATTTTTATTTTTTGCGATATAAACGTAAAAAGACCGCAAATTTTGAAAAAAAATGATATTTTCTACTTTTTGTTATTAGAAAAATCCAATAAACTCAATTTTAGTCATACATTTAGGCCAAAATGTATTCAGCCACATGTCTTTGGTAAAAAAAAAGTCAATAATTGTATATTTATTGGTTTGCGCAAAAGTTGTCACATCTACAAACTAAGGTACGTTTTCTGCAATTTACGCAGCTTTTAGTTTACGACTGCCTATCTCATTTCTTGAGGTGCTAAAATGGCAGGGCAGTACAAAACCCCCCCAAATGACCCCATTTTGGAAAGTAGACCCCCTAAGGAAATTGATAAGAGGCATGTTGAGCCCATTGAATATTTAATTTTTTTGCCTCAAGCGATTGAATAATGACAAAAAAAAAAATTTTTTTTTTTTTTTACACAAAGTTGTCACTAAATGATATATTGCTCACACATGCTATGGGCGTATGTGAAATAACACCCCAAAATAAATTCTGCTGCTTCTCCTGAGTACGGGGATACCACATATGTGGGACTTTTTGGGAGCCTAGCCGCGTACGGGGCCCCGAAAACCAAGCACCGCCTTCAGGCTTTCTAAGGGCGTACATTTTTGAGTTCACTTCTCACTACCTATTACAGTTTTGAAGGCCATAAAATGCCAAGATGGCACAAAACCCCCACAAATGACCCCATTTTAGAAAGTAGACACCCCAAGCTATTTGCTGAGAGGCATGTTGAGTTCATGGAATATTTTATATTTTGCCACAAGTTGCGGGAAAATTACAAACTTTTTTTTTTTTTTTTTTTTTTTAACAAAGTTGTCACTAAATGATATATTGCTCATGCATGCCATGGGCATATGTGAAATGACACCCCAAAATAAATTCTGCTGCTTCTCCTGAGTACGGGGATACCACATATGTGGGACTTTTTGGGAGCCTAGCCGCGTACGGGGCCCCGAAAACCAAGCACCGCCTTCAGGCTTTCTAAGGGCGTAAATTTTTGAGTTCACTTCTCACTACCTATTACAGTTTTGAAGGCCATAAAATGCCAAGATGGCACAAAACCCCCACAAATGACCCCATTTTAGAAAGTAGACACCCCAAGCTATTTGCTGAGAGGCATGTTGAGTCCATGGAATATTTTATATTTTGCCACAAGTTGCGGGAAAATTACAAACTTTTTTTTTTTTTTTTTTTTTTTCACAAAGTTGTCACTAAATGATATATTGCTCACGCATGCCATGGGCATATGTGAAATGACACCCCAAAATAAATTCTGCTGCTTCTCCTGAGTACGGGGATACCACATATGTGTGACTTTTTGGGAGCCTAGCCGCGTACGGGGCCCCGAAAACCAAGCACCGCCTTCAGGCTTTCTAAGGGCGTTACAGTTTTGAAGGCCATAAAATGCCAAGATGGCACAAACCCCCCCCAAATGACCCCATTTTGGAAAGTAGACACCCCTAAATTTAGGGGTACACTAGTGAGACTAGGTAATAAATGGCGGGTGCCCTGAAACTATAAAAAAATAACTAACCAACCAGCGTCACCTGTAACAGTTATATGGTGATCACTGGTGAAAGGGTTAACTAGGGGGCAATCAGGGGGCTTTATGCGGTAGTATATGGGGGTCCCTGGCGCTATAAAAAGCTGCGGCGAACCTAAATACCTACCTGCCTAACTAGCGTCACCTGTGACACTAATACAGCGATCAGAAAAACGATCGCTTATTAGGCTGGGTTCACACTGGAGCGATGCGGGAACGCCACGAATGCGCGGCGGGTTCCCGCATCGCATGCCTCCCGGCGGCAGTTCACACTGCCCTATGCGAACTGCTGGGAGTGTCAGTGAAATGTTAATGACACCCCCAGATCAGTTCGCATATCGCAGTGCGATCTGCAAACTCGGATCGCATGGTGTGAACACCCATGCGATCCGATTCTGCTGCGGGCCAAAAAAAGGGTCCCGTGCGAATTTGCGGCGGGTGCGGCGGGTGTGGCGGGTGCGGCGGGTGCGGCGAATGGCTGAACTCGAATCGCACAGAGATCGGATGTGATTTGCACTGCAGTGCGGTGCGAATCACATCCGTTCTCATAAACCGCTGCAATGTGAACCCAGCCTTAGTGACACTGGCGACGGGGGGTGATCACGGGGTTAAACCTTTATTGGGGGGGTTAGGGGGGTACCTTAGAACTAAAGGGGGCTAACCCTAACTGCCCTAACAGTTATTAGTCACAAATGACACCCGCCGGGTGATCAGGGGGTTAAACCTTTATTAGGTAATAAATGGCGGGTGCCCTGAAACTATAAAAAATAACTAACCAACCAGCGTCACCTGTAACAGTTATATGGTGATCACTGGTGAAAGGGTTAACTAGGGGGCAATCAGGGGGCTTTATGCGGTAGTATATGGGGGTCCCTGGCGCTATAAAAAGCTGCGGCGAACCTAAATACCTACCTGCCTAACTAGCGTCACCTGTGACACTAATACGGCGATCAGAAAAATGATCGCTTATTAGGCTGGGTTCACACTGGAGCGATGCGGAAACGCCGCAAATCCGCGGCGGGTTCCCGCATCGCATGCCTCCCGGCGGCAGTTCACACTGCCCTATGCGAACTGCTGGGAGTGTCAGTGAAATGTTACTGACACCCCCAGATCAGTTCGCATATCGCAGTGCGATCTGCAAACTCGGATCGCATGGTGTGAACACCCATGCGATCCGATTCTGCTGCGGGCCAAAAAAAGGGTCCCGTGCGAATTTGCGGTGGGTGCGGCGGGTGTGGCGGGTGCGGCGGGTGCGGCGAATGGCTGAACTCGAATCGCACAGAGATCGGATGTGATTTGCACTGCAGTGCGGTGCGAATCACATTCGTTCTCATAAACCGCTGCAATGTGAACCCAGCCTTAGTGACACTGGCGACGGGGGGTGATCACGGGGTTAAACCTTTATTGGGGGGGTTAGGGGGGTACATTAGAACTAAAGGGGGCTAACTCTAACTGCCCTAACAGTTATTACAGTCACAAATGACACCAATGCAAAAAAAAAAAAAAAAAAAAAAAAAATGACATTGGTGTCACTGTGACTGGGGGGCAGGGGTAATTGGGGGGGTGATCGGGGGGTAAAGGGGGGGTGTGAGTGTGCCTGGCATGTTCTACTGTGTGTGGGATGTGTTGGTGCAACTCACTGATCCGCTCTCCTCCGTGTCGGAACGAAAAATACCGACACGGAGGAGAGAATACATCACTTCCTCTCCTGTGTTTACATTACAGGAGAGGAAGTGATGTCACGGGGGATTCCTATTCGTCGGGAGCGATCGCGAGGGGGTGGCCATGAACGAATGGCCGTCCCCTCGTCCGGGATCGCTCCCGCACGAATACCGACCGCCGCAGGCACCGGGCGGGGGCCCGATCGGGCCCCCGACCCGCGGGAGGCAAGGGACGTACATGTACGCCAATATGCCTGCCCGTGCCATGCTATCGACGTACATCGTCGTGCGGCGGTCGGCAACTGGTTAAATTACACGGGCACTGAAGTGCATAGACAGCATGTGTAGTCATGCTTGAAATAAAATCTTTAATTTTAAACAATTTAGAGTTTGATGTGGATTGGAATTCTGTAATATCTCTTAATTTAGTGTGAACTTGTCTACATGATATACATCTTTGACAAGCAAAGAAGCCAGGGTTATCCCAAAACATAGTTGGCATAGAGGGGGAATCTAAGATTTTTTCATGATTTTATTACCAAAAGAACGTCCCTTCCTATAAATAAAAACTGGGTCCTCTTGGAATTGCTTTAGCTAAAATTTTATCGGAGGTTAATAATGGCCAGTATTTTTTAAAAATTCCTTCCGCTTCTTTATATTGGACGTGGTATCCACTAATGAACCCCCATTCATGTTTAGTATTAGTTTGTTTCGGTTTATCAGTCAAACAATTGATCTGTAACATATCATATACTTCATTTACCACTTTATCCAAAATATCAATCCTATACCCTTTTTCTACAAAATGTTCTTTTAAGACATGCACCTGTTCCAAATAATCATTAGTTTGTGTACAATTATGTCGCACTCTCATAAACTGTCTCTTTGGGATGTTTTTTAACCATGTGGGATGGTGCCCACTATGAATTGATAAATAGCTATTCCGGTTTAAAGAAACATTTGGTAGTCACCTGATGGTTAGTTAACATCACTGTTATGTCCAAATAATTTATTGATTCGTGACTCCATTTACATTCAAGCTTAATATTATTCATGTTGTTATTAAGACCAGCAATAAAGGAATCTAGGGAGGATTCTGTGCCGTCCCATATAAAAAACAGGTCATCTATATACCTTTTATAAAAAAGCAACTCTTTCCTTTGCTGTCTATATATGGATTTGTTTTCCCAGGCGCTCATGAACAAGTTAGCTAGTGTAGCGCCGGTACTCCTGAAGAGTATGCGATATGTTTGTAAATTTTGTTTTTTCCTAAGATCATAGTTGGGTCTTAGGGTTAATTTCACTAAATTGTGATTCTGGCATCAGTTTGGCTGGACTGTACTATGTTCTGCCTGGTCATAGGTGCATGTATCATCTCTGACAGGCATTGGAACGCAGTCTAGTTGGACGCATTGGGTACCAATCTCTCTCTCTGAGCCAATCAGTGGGTGCGTTGTCTCGCTGTGTATTCCGGGAGAGGGTGCTTAAGGTGCTAAGGTCACGTGGGTTTTGGGTTCCAGTCCGCATTCAAGTGTCGGTTTGCAGTTATTGGGCCATCAACCTCGGGAACCCCTAGACAAGAACAACGAGGTGGAGAAGGTAAACGGTAAGTCCAGCAAAATCAGCCGCTCCTTCGGGGGTCAGTGCTACACTAGCGATGGTGCGAACTTAGCGCCCATTGCTACACCTTTGTTTTGCATGTAATATTTACAGCATACCAAAAATAATTGTGACTCAAACAATAATCTAAAACAATTCCTAAAAATTTACTTTGTGTGAACGGTAAGTCATCTCTTTTACTTAGAGCCCAATTTAGGGATAATAAGGCATCATCGTGGTTTATCACTGTATATAGCGATGCTACGTCAGCAGTAACTAAAAACACATCATTGACCCTTGGAATATTTAAACTATTCAAGAGCTGTAAAAATTGTCATGTATCTTTCAAATATGCTTTCGTGTTAACTAGACTCAGTTAGATAAAATTATTACAGAATTAATACTATTCACTATCGGCCTCGCCGGTGGATTACAAGGGTCTTTGTGCAGCTTATGCCTCATACACACGATCAAACAATCCGGTGGAAAAGTCCGGCAAACTCAAGTCCGCCGGACAATCCGCCCGTGTGGAGCCTCAGGCGGACTTTTTTTACCCAAAAGTCCGGCGGACTAAGAAAGTATTTTTGCACTCCAATCTGTCCGCCGGACTCGCTTTTTGGCGGACAGTACGGGCGTGTATGTGCCAGTCCGCCGTACTTTTGAAATGAGCGGACTTTTTCCGCGCGAAGAAAAGTCCGCTCATTTTGAGCGCGGCTCCAGGTAGCCGGGGCCAGCGAAGGAGGCGTCGCTGGCCCGTCACCTGGTATGGACTTAAAGGGGAACCCCTATGCCTCTGGGACTGTGACATCATAATGGGCGGGGACATCATCCGGTGATGTCCCTATATAAGTCGCTGCACGCCGCGTCCCTGTCATTGTGAGCGGAGGCAGCGACGAGGCAACATCTGAAGAGAAGAAGAGAAGAACAGAATAACAGAAGACGGAGACAGCGGCGACAGAAGACCAGGCCACCACTTGTAAAAGAGCTAGAAGAAGGCAAGGTGGCCCGGCAAGAAGAACCGAAGAGGGGGACAAGACCCCCGAAGAGAGGGACAAGACCCCCAAAGTCAGAAGAAGAGGGCGGCGGCGAAGAAGAAAGCCAGGCTCCTCCGCTAGTGAAAGAGCTAGCAAAAGAGCAGAAGATAGCGGAGGAGTCCGGCGAGAAGACCCCCAAAGACGGAAGAAGACCCCCGGAGCTGTGCAAAAAAATATTTTAACCCTTGTGTACTTTTTTTTTTTACAGGTGAATGGGTAGGGGTACATTGTACCTCATACTCATTCACATAGGGTGGGGGGCTGGTATCCGGGGCCCCCTTATTAAAGGGGGCTCCCGGATTCCGATAAGCACCACGTCCGCAGACCCCTACAACCAACGGCCAGGGTTGTCTGGAAAAGGCCCTTGTCCTTATCAACATGGGGACAAGGTGCTTTGGGGTGGGGGGGCCGTGCGGCCCCCCTTCCCCAATGCACCCCCCATGTTAAGGGCACGTGGCCTGTCACGGCTGAGGAGGGGGGGCGCTCGCTCGTACCCACCTCCTTTCCTGGCCGGCCAGGTAGCGTGCTCGGACAAGGGTCTGATATGGACCTGGGGGGACCTCCATGCCGATTTTTCAGCGTAGGGGCTCCCCTTTAAGTCCATACCAAGTGACGGGGCCAGCGACGCCTCCTTCGCTGGTCCCGGCTACCTGGAGCTGCGCTCAAAATGAGCGGCCTTTCCTCCGCGTGTGTGGGCGAGTCCGTTCATTTCAAAAGTACGGCGGATAGTCTGGCAGACTTAGTACGCCGTATTAGTCCGCTGAAAAAGTGCCGTGTGTGGGCAAGTAGCTCGTTCGGAAAGTCCGGCGGACATTCCGGCGGAAAGTCCGCCAGACTAAGTCCGCCGGATAGTCTGCTACGTGTGTATGCGGCATTAGTTAGTGTGTACACAGTTGGTACACGCTTGAAGCTTGGAAGTAAATTTGCCTTTTCCTGACATTTTTCACAACTAAACTAATTTTATTCCATTATACTCCATAGATATTTTCGAGCATCCGCCCCTGAAGAGTGTTTTTACACGAAACGCATCAGGCCTATATATGATGCTGTTACATGTCTGCAACAGACTTATCAATTCTGATTTTATTTATCTACTAAATATGGTTCTAATGTCCTTTATATTCTCGTTTTGTTGCTAGTGCTGCTTATATTTGTATGTACCTTTATGAACTCATGCAATTGTTCTGGAGTTGCCAGATACTTATGTATTTTTTCGTCCACTCCACATGAGTACTCAGATGTGTGGGTGGATCAAAGATGAATGTATATACCTACTGTGAATGGGGTTTCTAACCTTGTCATGCTTCTGTATATATAATATTTATGACCAATAAATTTATACTTTTTCAACATACCTCCACAATGTCGACAACCTCATTTAAAGTCCCACACACCCTTGCTTTTTTGCATGACGCTTGGAACGAAATACCTTTTTTATTTTTTATTTAATATTCTCGTATTATATCCGTATTCAACCAAATTCATCAAATCTTTTCGATAATTATTAGTAAGATCTTTGGTTAGTTGTGTATAAGTGCTTTCATTAGATAACATATCCATCAATTGAGAGTGGTAATACGTGCTATCCAAAATAACCACACCCCCTCCCTTGTCAGCTGGTCTTATGATCACTTCTTTCCTTGCTTCAAGGGATCTTCAATATAATTCGGGTTTATTTGCTTTTTGGGAACACATTTTTCTACATCTTTTAAAACCATTTCCTTAAACACATCAACATGCTTGTTTGACAGTTGAGGTGGATTAAATAAAGATTTGTTTTTTAGACCACTGTCCACACCCAAAGTTGTATAATCTTTTTTCTTACCAGTGTCTGTATTGATGACCAAAAAGTACCTTTTCATGTTTATTTTTCTTATGTACTTTTGAACATCAATGTAGACATTGAATTTATTAAATGATGTGTTAGCCACACATTTAAGCCCAGCATTTAATATATTTACTTCTTTATTATTAAATTGTATTTGTGGTTATATATTCCTTCTAATCTGTTTCCCGTCTTCTTTTTCTGGACTCTAAATCCACCTCTCTGACTTCCGTGTCCTGTGCTTTTCTTAGTAATGGTGGATTGGGTAGTTGTTCCCTTTGTGAAGGGTTCCACCATCCTTGTTCTTTGGGAAATAATCTGTCCCCTGGGGGCTTCTTGTGCCCTCGATTCCCTCTCGTTCCTCTTTGTACTCCCCTCCCTCCTCGCCCTAAAAAAGACTTGCTTTGCTTTGGAGTATCACCATTATAATGGTTTAACCCTTCATATCTATTGTATGTGGGTATCGGGTATGGGCTCCAATAGCCTCTATCTTCATATTGTCGTTGTTGATTGGGACGAGGACTAGCATGATGGTAATCCCTATCTTGCTGATATTTATCTTTCGGCCACAGATTATTCCAATGTTGATCCTTAATAGGATAAGGACTATAATAACCCCTATTATCACTGGAGTACTTTTGCACTAGCGGTCGTCCTTGATAATTCACACTAGTTTGTGTGTACTGATATTGTGAATTAACATTTGATTCATATTTCTTCTTAGAACAGTGATAGGAAATATATCCATAGGAAATCGCATGCCCTGCGACTTGTTCAGATAAAACAATAAAAGTGTATCAATAAGACAATAAAAGTATATCAAACACTCAAAAGATTCTTCGTAGAACAGTGATAGGAAATATATCCATATGGTCTGCACATGAAGTGAAAAAACGGTGCTCAAAAAGAAGGTGCACTACTATTGCAATAAATCCTGAAGGAATAGGTAAAATCCTAAAAGGCATATAAAAGCATACAAAAAAGTTTCCTCCATACAGGTATATGCTGCAAATGTTCTTATAGGTGAAAGCAAAAAAGATAAATAGTGTCCATATAAGGTGCAAGGTAGATAAGTGGCCGTATATTAGCAGTGTCAGCGTAAAATGACAAAGTGCTGGTGCTGGTGACAATCCTCTGGCATAAAGTACTGATGATAGGTGACTTCCTGGTTCCTGTTCAGACTAATGTATAGATGTACCCTTACCTTACCGTTGTAAGGTAATAGCATGTGGGTATATCTCAATGTATTTCTTGGCAGCCTCCCAGTATGGCATATCAGGCTCCACTGATGTGTGTCTCTAGTCTGGAATCAGAGTCCCCCTATTGTATTGTGTGTCCGCATCCAATGAACCTCACAATGGGGCATGGGGGGATGTAAAGAGGGATGCACAATAGTGTAGTATTTCCAAATGTTTATTGACAAAAGAATAAAAGTAAAATCAAGGTACTCACAATGAGAAGTATCAAACAGGCATATAACAAACGAGCTGCGAGCTCGCCCACGTCACTTACGGTGCCTGTTTGATACTTCTCATTGTGAGTACCTTGATTTTACTTTTACAGAGGTTGCACATTGGGGGGAAAAGTAATCGAAGTCCAGTTAACAAATGCGCATTGGCGCGCAGGCGTGGGCATACCAGTTTGTGCACAAGGAGAAACATGTATTAGCGCATTGGGTGAGCGCAAACTGATGCACGCACACACACGTGCACACACTGGCACCAGACAGACTATTTAAACCGAGCAATGACATATACACATTGCTGAATGGTCTTTCAGCTTGTACCTGTTAACCTGTGCCTTGATCTGTTCCAGTTACCTGTGTTTGACCTAGCTCTCCCTGTACCTTTCTTTGGACTTCCGCCTGCCTACCTGTGACCTTGGCTTGTGTTTGGCTCTGCTCCTGTCTCAGGCTCCAGTACCTGGCTGCCCGATTGTGTACCGAACCCGGCCTGTATCCTGTCTTAGCTTCAGTCTCACATTCCTGTACCTGCTCTGCCCAGCTGTTGATAACCCCTTGGCTCCTACTGATCCAGCGACACAGAGTACCAGTTCCCAGTGCCTTTCCGGTGATCTACGTCCATCAGGGTCATGCCAAGGCTCAGCTGGTGCCACCTGTTATACAGCTCGATCTCCACCAGGTACGTGACACTGACGAAGAAGCGGATGCTTTGAAACTTTATCTTCAGGTTCTGATGTTACTTCTGATGTGACTCTGAGTGCGTTCCAGGCTGGTTCCAAGATGATGGGACGGATGTCTGGCCAGTTGTTCCTCTCCTCTTGTGTCAACTTCAACATACCACCATCCACCAGGGACCCGTTGAGTGACCACAGTATTATACTGTTATATGCCTAATGATCTTTATAAAAATGTGAGTGGATTTCAATTAAATATACCATTCGTTAAATCCTCTGCTGCACTTAGTTTGTGGCACACCTTGCTTTTCTCCTATTTGTTCTTCCAGAGCCTGCTTTGCTCTCAAGGGAGCTGCCACTAATGCTGCATATGTATATTTCCTGGACTTTATAGACTTTTGGTTGTTTTAAGTGTGTTTCGGTACCCTCTCTTGCACCATTCTATTTTGTCTTGTTGTTCCCCTGTGTTGCAGTTCTCTGATTCTAAATTCAAGAGGGTGGTTGCATCCTGAAGAGTCAGAACAGTTGTACATACTTGCCAACAGTCCAGATTTTCCCAGGACAATCGCGATTTTTGACCCTCATCCCAATCTGAGTCCGTTCCAATGAAAATCTTGTGATTTTGCTTTTGTCCCAGGAATCGGGACTGTTTTTGGCAAAGACTGCAGCTCTGTCTGTAAGTATGGCTGCCACCGCAAATTATCTTTCCAGCTAGCAGGTCTCTTTCCCCTTGTGCTCAGCAGAGAGGAGAGGGGCCTCTGATCCATGCACCCAATCGGCTTGACTCTTCAATGTACAAGTAGACTATTATCTTGTACACTGAATCCGGTTAGCTGCACCAATCAGAGGCCCCTCCCCTCTCCACTGAACACATGGGAAAGAGACCTAAATTGAGCTGCCACCAACCCTCAGCCCTGTGGCCTGCTGCTGACAAGAGCCAGAGCCAAGGCACTCCACTGGGGACACTGATGCAAGGAGAGACTCCACTGCCTTGGGACACCTGGTTTAAGCACAAGAGACTTCATTTTGTTCTCACTGTTGAAATGTGTTCTGTAACCTTCACCTAACACACAGACACATCTTCTACTAGAAGCTCTCTACTCCCCCCTCCCCTCTCAAGGTTTTACTTTTGCAATTGTTCTATTCGCTAGCCTTTAATAATATATTTCTATTTGTTAACTTTTTTTTTTTTTTTTTTTGACAATTCGTTTTTATTGAAAAATTTGTATAAAACATATACAAGAAGAAATGAAAAAAAAGAGGATAACAAGTAACAGGGATAACAAAGGAAATGTACATTTCACTAAAGTAGAAAATATGAGATATATTTCACATTAAGTTCCATCCGGAAAGCGTAGGTTAATAATTCAAACTGTATATTATTCATACCAAATTTTATCAATGGTAAGCATTATTCTCTCAGCTCTGATATAGGACAGTAGGTAGTCATAGGGGAAAAGAGGGAAGGGGAGGGAGAAGGGGAGGGAGGGGGTATAAGGGGAGGGGGAGAAAACGGGGGTTAGTGGGTCATTGGTCCAGTGGTCATCTCCATCCGTCATTCCTGCATCAGTATAATACACGCATAGTAGAGTCAAGCAGGTTTGTACCATTTTGTCCACACTTGCCATTTTCCAACTGTCTTCATTCTATTACCTTGTCTTATTTGTTAACTTTTAATAACATATTTCTATTTGTTAGTTTTTAATAACATCTCACACCACCCCTTTCTTATCTGTGTATAAAATAACATGTAATAATACATTTTGACACTCCACAGACATTTTAAACATAGTCATTGTGCCCTGTGAATCTGTTCCTGCAGCTGCAGTATTAACTTTGTTTAGAGTCCCAATCAGAAATAATTCCATAGGAGTTTTGGCGAGTCAGATATCAGGAGTTTGGCAGAGTCTCCAGAAGGAACCGCGCTTTGATTGGGATCATGGGGAACGCAGACCTCTAAATGCCAGCTAGGTAAGCTGTGCTTAAACTTGCTATATTTCTGCCTTTCCTATGTATCCTATCTGTCAGTTCTCAAGGAAACCAGACCACTCTCGGGTCTTTCTGGTTGGTTAACGTGTGTGTGTGAATGTGTTTGTGTTCCCCTTCACGGGTTAGACTGTGTGTGGATAGAAAGAATCCTCTGCAGTTCCCTCCGTTGACTCCTTGTGGGTGACCTGGGTCAGCTTGTGGGTGACCTGGGTCAGAGGCGCATGGAAGGGTCAGATAAAGCTCACAGAGAAGAAACGAGGAGGGTCTCTTAATAAGTGTTTTGTCTATTGAATAAACCCATTCTATCCACGTAGATAAGTGGAGACTAGTGATGGACGAATTTCCGACGGGACGTTTCGCGAACGTGGACCGCGAACGCGGCCGATAGTTCGCGAACCGCAACGTTCGCGGCGGGCCCCATTGACTTCAATGGGAAGTGAACTTTGCAAACCTACAGGTCAAATTTGCAGCCACAAAATAAATACTAGCTGTGCAAACATAGTCCCACCACATGGCCAATGTCATAACACATGTATAAGGTGAATCTGGGATCGACAACTACAAGCATTTTTTTGTTATATGTGAAATTGTTGTGACAATTCAGGACTGTGGAACGCATGAAGGCAATGGAGGAGAGGGAAGGTCAGTGTAGGCAAAGAAGAGGGTGCAGGAGATGATCACCAGCAGCGTGACATACAGCAATGACACCTGCACCGTGATAGAGTCATCTGACACCACCACTGTGATAGAGAGCACTGACATCAGCAGCCTGACATACAGCAATGACACCTGCACCGTGATAGAGTGATCTGACACCAGCACCGTGATAAAGAGCACTGACATCAGCAGCGTGACATAAAGCACTGACACCAGCACCGTGATATACAGCACTGACACCAGCACCGTGATATACAGCACTGACATCAGCAGCGTGACATACAGCAATGACACCTGCACCGTGATAGAGTGATCTGACACCAGCACCGTGATAAAGAGCACTGACATCAGCAGCGTGACATAAAGCACTGACACCAGCACCGTGATATACAGCACTGACACCAGCACCGTGATATACAGCACTGACATCAGCAGCGTGACATACAGCAATGACACCTGCACCGTGATAGAGTGATCTGACACCAGCACCGTGATAGAGAGCACTGACATCAGCAGCGTGACATAAAGCACTGACACCAGCACCATGATATACAGCACTGACACCAGCACCGTGATAGAGAGCACTGACATCAGCAGCATGACATAAAGCACTCACACCAGCACCGTGATATACAGCACTGACACCAGCACCGTGATATACAGCACTGACACCTGCACCGTAAGCAGCCCCAGGAGGAAGTCAGCATAGCACAGGGATGGTGGGAGCCCCTCATAATGAGCATAGCACAGGGATGGTGGGAGCCCCTCATAATATGCACAGCAGAGGTACAGCCCCAGGAGGAAGTCAGCACAGCACAGGGATGGTGGGAGCCCCTCATAATGAGCATAGCACAGGGGTGGTGGGAGCCCCTCATAATATGCACAGCAGAGGTACAGCCCCAGGAGGAAGTCAGCACAGCACAGGGATGGTGGGAGCCCCTCATAATAAGCAGCCCCAGGAGGAAGTCAGCACAGCACAGGGATGGTGGGAGCCCCTCATAATAAGCAGCCCCAGTAGAAATATGACACCGCTCAACCTCTTCAAACAGGAGGGTACGGGCATATAGTACGGTGTGCTTTTTTTGGACAAGGAAGTGAGCCAAATGAAGAAAGAAGGTCTGTGTGCTCGATTTAAAAAATCGTTTATAGACATATACATGGTCTACTGGTCACATGTGTTGAATTCCTCCGAGATCCATGCCTCATTCATTTTTAGAAATGTGAGGTAGTTAACACTGTCGTGAGCTAGGCGAGTACGCTTATCGGTCACGATCCCCCCTGCTGCCTGCTGCGCTGAACGTCCTTTCAGACAGGACACTGGACGAGGGGCAAGCCAACAGTTCGATTGCAAATTGGGCAAGCTCTGGCCAGAGGTCAAGCCTGCCCACCCAGTAGTCCAGGGGTTCATCACTCCTCAGAGCGTCCACATCGGCCGTTAACCCGATGTAGTCGGACACCTGGCGGTCTAGGCGTTCCCTGATGCTGGATCCGGATGACACCTGTCGATGGGTCGGCTGAAAGAATGACCTCATATCCGAAGTCACCAACACATCTTCAAACCGGCCTCTTCTTGCAGGCGCTGTTGGATTGGTATCCGCAACTCCTTCTCTGGGAGTGGGAATTGCTCCTCTGCCAGCGCACGCAAAAGCAGAATGCAGCATTTCTCGAAGCAAGGCCTGGAAGTGCTCCATTCTGACAGCCCTCTGTGACAGCGGTAACTTTTCCACCATTTTGTGTTTGTACCGGGGGTCTAAGTACGTTGCCACCCAGTACTGGTCCTTGACCCTTATGCTTTTTATACGGGGGTCCCTATTAAAACACTGGAGCATGAAGGCCCCCATTTGCACTAAACTGGAAGCGGTGTGGTGGCCTGGCTCTGGCTCATCATCCAGGATAATGTCTTCCTCTTCATTCTCCTCTCCCCATCCATGCACAACAACAGGGATCCCAGAAAGGTTTAAAGCATGCTCTTCTTGCTCCTCCTCATCCGCCCCGGCACCATCCACCTCTGACTCCTCTTCAGTCTCCTGTTGTTCACTTGTCTCAGATAGAGTAGCCCCCCCTGGGAATTCATCCAGCATTGCGACTTCCTCATCTTCCCACTCCTGCTCATCCACAGCTTGATCAATGACACGACGCAATGCACGCTCCATAAAGAAGGCATAAGGTACCATGTCACTGATGGCGCCATGGCTGCGACTGGCCAGTTTGGTGATCTCCTCAAATGGCCGCAGAAGTCTGCATGCGTCGCGCATGAGCAGCCACTGGCGCGGTGAAAAAAAACCCAGCTCCCCAGAACCTGTTCTGCCGCAGAGTTCATACAGGTAGACGTTAACTGCACGTTTCTGCTGGAGCAGCCTATCAAGCATATAGAAGGTTGAGTTCCATCGCATCGGGCAATCGCAAATAAGACGTCTGACTGGCAGATTGTGTCGCCGCTGAATGTCAGCAAGGCGAGCCATGGCCGTGTAAGATCTTCTGAAATGGGCCGAGATTTTCCTTGCCTGCCGCAAGATGTCCTGGACCCCAGGGTATTTGACAATGAATCGCTGCACGACCAAGTTTAAGACGTGTGCCATGCATGGCACGTGCGTCATTTTGCCCTGTTTCAATACACTAAGCAGATTGGCACCGTTGTCACACACCACTTTACCAACTGTCAAATTGAGCGGTGTTAGCCACTGATCTGCCTGTGAACGCAAAGCTGAAAGGAGTGCCGGGCCAGTGTGGCTCTTGGCTTCCAGGCACAACAGACGCAGCATGGCACGGCAACGTCTCACCTGGCATGTCGAATAGGTTCTGGGGAGCTTGGGTGGCGCAGCGGAAGAGGAGGTGAAAAGGAGGAGTCAGCCGAGGAGGAGAGGGAGGAGGATGGAGTAGGAGGAGAAGGAGAAGAAGAGCCAGGCCTGCATGCAATCCGTGGTGGTAAAACCAAATCTACACGGGTGCCACGGGTTACATGCTTGACGGCCGTCAGAAGGTTCACCCAGTGGGCAGTAAAAGTGATATACCTTCCCTGCCCGTGTTTGCTAGACAACGTGTCTGTGGTCAGATGTATCTTGGCACCGACACTGTGTGCCAGAGATACATTCACTTGCCGCTGAACATGGCCATATAGCTCTGGGATGCCCTTCTCTGAGAAATACTTCCTTCCTGGGACCTTCCATTGTGGTGTTCCAAAGGCCACAAATTTTCGAAAGGCCTCCGAGTCCACCAGTTTATATGGCAGTAGTTGGCGGGCTATCAGTTCTGACAAGCCAGCCGTCAACCGCTGGGCAAGAGGGTTATCCGGCGTCATAATTTTTTTATGCTCGAACATTAGGCCCACGGAAGCCTGCCTTTTTGAAGAAAAACATGAGCTTGGCGTGATGGAAGGTGGAGTGGAGGACAATTGTGAGGAGAGAGGAGAAGGAGAAGTAGAAGACGAGGCTGGACGGTGAGAGCCTGGAGTGTGGCTTTGTGTGTTCCGTTGCTCCCACTGGGCTCGGTGATGGCTGCTCATGTGCCTTCTTAAGGCGGTCGTCCCTAGGTGAGTGTTGGGTTTACCGCGACTAATGCGTTGACTGCTAAGATTGCAGATGGTAACGCTATTGTCAGCAGCGGACACGTTAAAAAAAGCCCACACTGCGGAGCCATGTGCCGGTGTCCTGGGAGCGCCAGATGTGACCGTACATGGTCGATGACTCGCTCCTGATACATTAGCAGTCTGCTTTGTCCCTCCTGTGCAATGTAAGTTATTCCTGCTTCTCCTCCCTATCTGCTAGTCCATATCTCCCTCTGAACTCCCCTCCTCTTCCTCTCTTGTGGGCACCCACGTGACATCACTAGACACGTCATCATCGACGTCACCTTCCCCACCGCTATGAGTAGAGATCTCGGAGTAGGCAGCAACACAGGGGACCAACCTCCTCCTTGGGCTGATCTGGTTACTGTCGTCAGACTGCTGAGTGGCGGTTCTTGCTACCTCCTCATCCTGATCCAATGCCAAGAGTGGCTGCGCATCAGAAATGTCTTGATATGGATCGGAAAATAATTCCTGTGACTCAAACGGAAGGTATGTGGTGGTGGTGGTGGTGTTGTTGGTGGTAGTGTCTTTGGGAGTGCACATAGCAGAGAGTGAAGAAGAGGGTGCAGATCGAGAGGATGAGGAGGGTGCAGAAGACTAAGGCTGAGTGAGCCACTCAACCAAGTCTGGTGCGTCCTGTAAAGTAATTGAACGCACCTTCTGAAACTTCCCACTTTGGCTCAAGCCTGTTGCTCCTGCCCTACCCCTACCACCCCTGCGGAAGGGCCTGCCTCTTCCTCTGCCTGTCATTTTTTAAATGACCCTGTGACAAAACTCTCAGTCCCTATACTGATAAAGGACTACTGCAGAATAGGGCAGCAGTCAGCAGTAGTGCACCTCAACCCTATATATTGTGGACCTATACCAGTCCTTAAGAAATAGCAGACTGTACCTCACTCAACGATATGTACTGTAGTACCCTATACCTTACCAGTCCTTATAAGGACCTTTGTGGAACTAGTAGGTTGTGAATGATTAGCAGACTGTACCTCAGTCCCTATACTGATAAAGGACTGCTGCAGTATAGGGCAGCAGTCAGCAGTAGTGCACCTCAACCCTATATATTGTGGACCTATACCAGTCCTTAAGGAATAGCAGACTGTACCTCACTCAACCCTATGTACTGTAGTACCCTATACCTTACCAGTCCTTATAAGGACCTTTGTGGAACTAGTAGGTTGTGAATGATTAGCAGACTGTACCTCAGTCCCTAGACTGATAAAGGACTACTGCAGCAGAAGGGCAGCAGTCAGCAGTAGTGCACCTCAACCCTATATATTGTGGACCTATACCAGTCCTTAAGGAATAGCAGACTGTACCTCACTCAACCCTATGTACTGTAGTACCCTAGACCTTACCAGTCCTTATAGGGACCTTTGTGGAACTAGTAGGTTGTGAATGATTAGCAGACTGTACCTCAGTCCCTATACTCATAAAAGACTGCTGCAGTATAGGGCAGCAGTCAGCAGTAGTGCACCTCAACCCTATGTATTGTGGACCTATACCAGTCCTTAAGGAATAGCAGACTGTACCTCACCCAACCCTATGTACTGTAGTACCCTATACCTTACCAGTCCTTATAAGGACCTTTGTGGAACAAGTAGGTTGTGAATGATTAGCAGACTGTACCTCAGTCCCTATACTGATAAAGGACTGCTGCAGCAGAAGGGCAGCAGTCAAGCATAATATTCTTTCTATATTTGGAAGAAAGAATATTATACGTGTACAAGCCTATTACCATACCAGTCCTGAAAAGAACCTTTGTGGACCTAATAGTAACAGCTACTGATTAAACTGACTGTCCCTCACTGCCTCACACACGGCTTCGTGCCTGTCCCTATTTAAACTGATAAAACAGAGGCTGATGGAACAATAACTTGAATAGCACTTTTGTGGACCTAATAGTTACAGCTAATGATTAAACTGACTGTCCCTGCAGCACACAGCGTCCTGTCCCTCTCTCTACACTGACAAAAGACAGGCTGCTGCAAAAATCAGTAGCACAGCAGTACCTCAAACCTATATCCTTTACTATACCTAACACCTATACCAGTCCTGAAAATAACTTTTGTGGACCAAATAGCTAGCGATTTGGGTCACTGCAGTCTCTCCCTGCTCCACACAGCAACCTCTCCCTATAGTGACAGAAGAAAGAATGTAAAATGGCCGCCGGATCGGGTCTATTTATAAGTTAGGGGGAATGTCCAAGTGTCCATGTGCTGTAATGTCTCAATTGGCTGTCCTGTACCCCATGATTGATGTGTCATCATAGGTCAAAGTTCTTTTACATAGTAAACACGGAAGTCCGCCGGGCGAACGGCAGCAATAGTCTGCCGATCGGGCGGACGGCGAACAGCCGAAATTCGCAGCGAAACGCCCGCTGGGCGAACCGTTCGGCCATCCCTAGTGGAGACTATTCTTGTAAATATTCAGATTTGCTATACTATTTGTTTTAGAGGCAAGAGGGTATAGGCACAAGTAGAGAAGACTGGCCAGTCATTATGGGCATTAAATTAATTAAGGGAAGGAAGGGATGAGAAGCCTTCAGAAAATGCCCAGCGCAAGATGAGCGCTGTTCAATATATAAACCAAAGGTATGGTTCCGCCTATACTGAGCCCCTAGATAAATGGGTAGAATGGACAAAGGGAACAGCTAAACCTTTAAAATCTGAAGGGACTTTTGATTTACAAGTATGGCAAACTTTTCTACACGATTATGGCCCTCTACTGTGCAGTGAAGGGACGTAGAGAATAGCTTGCACATGGGAGGCAGAAGTTAAAGTAGCAAATCAAATAGGCTTGACTGAGACGTTTAATAAAAGTACTGCCCAAATTTACTACGTTTGGCCAGTTGACTCTGTAGAGGAGGACCCCCCACCTTATCTGGCTGTCAGTTTGGCTTTAAGGGGTCCACGCACAAAAGCCCAAGCATTAGATTACATGGAACAGACAACAGATGAGCTGGGCAATAGGGGTGAGCTTCGAGTTCGAGTCAAACTCATGTTCGACTCGAACATTGCCTATTCACCTGTTCGGCGAACAGTGAACAATTTGGGGTGTTCGTGGCAAATTCGAAAAGCCGCAGAACACCCTGTACAAGTCTATGGGAGAAATTCAAAGTGCTAATTTTAAAGGCTAATATGCAAGTTACTGTCCTAAAAAGTGTTTCGGGACCTGGGTCCTGCCCCAGGGGACATGTATCAATGCAAAAAAAGTTTTAAAAACTGACGTTTTTTCAGGAGCAGTGATTTAATAATGATTAAAGTGAAACAATAAAAGTGTAATATTCCTTTAAATTTCGTACCTGGGGGGTGTCTATAGTATGCCTGTAAAGGGGCGCAAAAAATGACGTGGGGTTCCCCCTAAAAATCCATACCAGACCCTTTATCCTAGCACGCAACCTGGCAGGCCGTGGGAAAAGAGGGGGGGAACGAGGGAGTGACCCCCCTCCTGAACTGTACCAGGCCACATGCCCTCAACATTGGAAGGATGCTTTGGGGTCCCCCCCAAAGCACCATGTCCCCATGTTGATGAGGACAAGGGCCTCATCCCCACAACCCTGGCCGGTGGTTGTGGGGGTCTGCGGGCAGGGGGCTTATCAGAATCTGGAAGCCCCCTTTAACAAGGGGACCTCCAGATCCCGCCCCCCCCCTGTTTGAAATGGTAAGGGGTACAAAAGTACCCCTACCATTTCACAAAGAAAGTGTAAAAAATTGTTAAATAAGACAAACACGGGAAACATGCACCCCTTTACAGGCATACTATAGACACCCCCAGGTACAAAATTTAAAGGAATATTACACTTTTATTGTTTCACTTTAATAATTATTAAAATTACTGCTCCCAAAAAAAAACAAACGTTTTTAAAACTTTTTTTGCATTGATACATGATACAGGACCCAGGTCCCCAAACACTTTTTAGGACAGTAAGGCCGCGTACACACGCGGGGACTGTTCGCCCAACTTTGTCCGCTGAACAGTGTTTCGGCAAACAGTCCGCTCGTGTGCGGGCTTTCAGCGGACAGTTTCAGCAAACAGTCCGCTGAACAAGGTTTTTCGGAAATTCCGAAAAACTGTCCGCTGAAACTTTGTTTCAGCGAACAGTCCCCTCGTGTGTAGGCTTGTTCGTCAAACTAAGTTCCGCGCATGCTCAGAAAGGATTTACACGCCGAAAGTTATAATGCAGTGTATAGGACGTCGTATTTTTCGTCCCGCCGTATGTGCCGTTCACGTCATCGCGCACGGTTTCAGCAAACTGTTCGTTCGTCGTGTGTGGCCATGTCCGTCCATGCTAATTTTGAGCGGACTGTTTGCCGAAACTGTTTGGCGGACAAAGTTGGGCGAACAGTCCCCGCGTGTGTACGCGGCCTGACTTGCATATTAGCCTTTAAAATTAGCACTTTAGATTTTGAACGTTCGAGTCCCATAGACTTTATTAGGGTTCTAAAGTTCACACGAAGTTTAGGTCTGTTCGCAGGTTCTGGTGCGAACCGAATCGGGGGGTGTTTGGCTCATCCTTACTGGGCAATATAGTAGAGAGCAGAGGTTTAACAGCCCCAGATCAACCTACAAAGAGGGATTTGGCTCGTATCCTAGAAACAAATGATTGGCATAAATCAAAAATCCACATATGCAAAACTAGATATCTCTGAACTTAAGACTTTGGCCGGAGAAAGAGAGATAGAGTCTGAACTTTAGGAGCAAACCCTAATTTCCAAATTGTGGCAGTAAGATGAAGAGAGAAGGAAGGGAGAGGCCAACCCTTCTTCCCCTGGCACAAAGCAATCTGTTGCAGTATATCCTGTCAGAACCCAATTCGTTTTTGAAGGTAATGCTGTTGACAGTAAGTCTCAAATTAAATGGCATGTACCTTTTAGTACCCAAGAAATGAGAGCTGAACTGGGTGCCATCTCTCTTTCTCTGGCCAAAGCCCTAAGTTCAGAGAGATCTAGTTTTGCTGATCAGAGCCATACAATTATGAGAAAAACTCTCAGCTTCTTCATTAGTACCATTTGTTGCATCTTCCTCATCAATTATAGGAAGAAGAGTAGTCGGATTTAAAGTAGCACATTGTTTGATTGTTAAATTCGATGTAGCAAAAAGAGCAGACTGGTACTTGTCCAATCTACTGGCAGACGCATGTTTGGTATTTACTTGATTCATGATTTCCTGTACTGCATGTGGTATATACAGGATCAGAGCAGAATCTAGTACAAGCTCCGTTACTTTGTCTAGCAGCAAAATGCAGGCTGCTATGGCTCACATACAACTGGGGGAGCATTTAAAGACAGCGTCTCACGGGAGTGATACATATATCACAGGCCTCTGTTTGTCTCCATGTAGCTGGGTGAGTACACCTGCAGCAAATCCATTGACTTCATGACAAAACAATGAGAAAATCTTCGTATAGTCAGGAAGTTCAATGGTGGGAGCTTCAGACAACATTTTAATAAGCTCCTTCATCTGCAATTCATTGTCCCATGTGAGTTTGAAAGGGTTTCTAGTGGTAGCCTCATATAGAGGAGCCATAAGTTCAGATGCATTTGGAATCCAGTCCCTACAGTATCCCACTAACTCCAGCAAGGCATGTAGTTGCCATACATTTCTTGGCTTTTTTAATTTTTATAGAGTCTTAACGCGATCTGGGGTTAGGTGATGAATTCCATGTGAAATGCTGTAGCCCAGGAAGAGCAATATCTCTGGCCTTATTCTGTAGTTCTCTTATCTTAGCTGTCTGATCTGTAGTTCTCGGATCTTTAATTCAGTGGCAGAACCAAGCCCCTGATGAAGAGAAGAATAAATGGATCGAATGTAATGCTACTCAAAATCAGCAGGGCCGGTGGAGTGCTGACAACAGGTGGTGTCTACTCAGGAGTTTGTACCTAGTTTTAGCACAATTGGCACATGGCGTCAGTCATCTTGCTAAGGGCACGATGGTGGCACTTACTGACTGCTATTGGATAGCACCTGGATTTAGTGCATTTGCAGCCAGGTTTTGTGCTTCATGTCTCACTTGAGCTCTGTACAATGCAGGGTGGCCTGACCATGTTCCCCAAAAGCATTCTCCTAAGCCAGATTTCCTTTTCCAAATAATTAAAATAGACTACATTCAGATTCCCAGAAAAGCCACCTATGAGTACGCTTTTGTGTGTGTTGGCATGTTCTCAGGTTGGCCTGAGTGCTGGCCGGTAGCTAAAGCAAATGCAAAAACAACAGCAAAGAAAATTTTGAATTAAATAGTTTGTAGATATGGAGTTCCTGAAACTATTGAGAGTGACAGAGGAATCCATTTCACTGGGGAAGTAATCAAAGAGGTAATGGAAGCCCTTCACATGCAGCAAGCTTTCCATACACCTTATCATCCACAAAGTAGTGTTAAAGTTGAAGACTTAATGGAATTTGGAAAAACAGATGTGCAAAAATGAAAGCAGATACAAGAAAAGGATGGATGGAAACTTTGCCATTAGCCCTATATTCTGTACAAACTACCCCTAAATAACCACATGGGCTGTCCCCCTATGATATTTTATTTGGAGGGACACCCAAACCAGGACTATATTTTTCCCAACATTTGCAGGTTTCTCACTCTAGTCTGTTAGAATATGTTCAGATTTTGCAAAGAACATTGAATAAAATACATGAAGGTGTTTATAAATCTATCCCTGGCCCAGATTCTCTTTCGAGTATTCACACGGTGACTGGGTAGTGGTCAAGTGAAACATCATAAAGCTGCTAGAACCAAAATTTGATGGACCACATTTGCTGCTTTTGACAACCGGTTCTGCTGTCAAGTTGGAAGGAAAGCCCACCTGAATTCACGCCAGTCACTGCAAGAAAATCCTGAAGTGATGATATCCTTTGAAAAAATTCTGATGATGTTTCTTTTCTTTTTGTTGTTTGTGAGAACTGAGACATGGAAAAATAATCCTTTCATCCAAATGTTAAAATTGTATGCAACACATAGCAACGCTAGTAACTGCTGGGTGTGTTCTCACTTACATCCCCAAACAGGAACAATACCTATGATAGCAATGCCTCTCAACTTCACTGATCTAAACAGGACCAGAATAAATGGCTCATACATAGTCTCCACAGCTAATGAGCACAGATTGGTAACTTTGATGGTCTCAAAACAGATAGACACTCCACAGATTTGTTTAAACATTACATGGCCATTTAACACTAAATGTACACGGTTGGGCAATTCAGATTGCATTGGAGCAAATATTACAGTTTATGGAGGAAACTATAGTCAATATTATTATATCCCAGATCCAGAACTAAACAGAAACCCTTTATAGTACAAATTACTCACAGTTCCAAATATGTGAAAATATTGATTACCTGAGATTCCATGTTATTGCTTCCAGTTTTTTTTAGGAGCAGGTATACCACCCATACGTAGAGGGTTTGTCACGTACCTAGTGCTGAGCCCGGAATGCAGAAGGAGACCTCTCTTGCATCCCCGACTCACGGCCCCTGATGATGGTGACAGGAGGCACGGGAGTCAAAGGTAGCACGAGTGCCTGGCAGGATCAACAGCCGGTGGATGGATCAGGCTGACTTCAGGAACTGTAGCTGGACAAGCAGGCCCCAGTGGCAGCGGACAGGAACCAGTAGACAGCAGGAGACCAACAGGAACAGGTGGGTCACTCAGGGGCAGGCACGCAGAAGAGTCAGGCAAGCCGGGTCAAACCAAACAGTCAGTACAGGAACAGATGCAACAGGCAGAGACAGGAACGTGGAACAGGCCGGGTCGGTAACGGATGAGCACGGATGGACCAGAGGATGAGACAG
The DNA here is from genome assembly GCF_037356315.1 of Lithobates pipiens. Taxonomy (NCBI): domain Eukaryota; kingdom Metazoa; phylum Chordata; class Amphibia; order Anura; family Ranidae; genus Lithobates; species Lithobates pipiens. The sequence goes on along the minus strand of NW_027507758.1, from coordinate 143,398,380 downwards.
GTTCAGAGTCGTAGACAAGCCGGAGGTCAGAGGCAGGCAGAAGGCAGGGAAGGTCACAGGTCAGGCCAGGTCAAATACACAACAGATCAGATTCGGGTAGTAGTCTCAGGAACGCTGTAGATCAAGCAGCAAGATCTGAAGGGAGAACTGGGTTTAAATAGCCCGCCTGGCGCCGGTAACCGCGCACCCGCAAGACCGCAACGCGCACAGCCGCGCGGCCGCGATCGCGCGCAACTGCGAAACCGCGAACACGCACACCAGGCACCCGCAGCCGCGCACAGACAGGTGACGGACCACTGTCCCCAGCCAGCCTTTCCTGACAGGGTTATATTATATATGTGGAAATAAAGCTTACGTCTCGCTTCCTACTAATGTTACAGGTACATGTTATATTGGGAAGTTAGCACCTGCTTTGGCTGTTCGCAAAGATACAGTGCGAGCAGATCAAAGTCCGGAATACCCTTTAGTGTTCAGAAGAGAGCTGCTCACTGAAGGTGACATGGCATGGTCATGGTTACCTTCCTGGACAGGATGGGGAATTGAAGCAATGAAAAAAAAAATTACACTAGAATTGTAGATGTGATTATTAATCTTACTACCACTGATATTGGTTTATTAAGTGAAGAAATGGCTCACCTTAAAAAAGTAGTATTAGAGCACAGATTAATGCTAAATTATCTCACTGCAGCTCAAGGTGGGATGTGTAAGGCATTTCACACTGACTGCTGTATATACATTTCTGATAATGAGGACATTATTAACCGCTTAACAACCGAATAACAGCTACAGGGCGTTTGCTTAACCCTGGGAGGATGTACTATGACGTCCTCCCAGAATTCCGATCTCGCGCGCCCCCTGGGGTGCGCACTCGAGAACATCCGTGACCACCGAGCCCCTGTCCCCGTGTGCTCACATGCAGAAGCGAATGCATACATAAGTCCCGCCCACATATGAAACCGGTGTTCAAAGCACACACGTGAGGTATCGCTGCAAACGTTAGAGCGAGAGCCATAATTTTGGCCCTACACCTCCTCTGTAACTCAAAACATGTAACCAGTAAAAAAATTGAAAGCGTCGCCTATGGGGATTTTTAAGTAGCGAAGTTTGTCACCATTCCACGAGTGTGTGCAATTTTGAAGGGTGACATGTTAGGTATCTATTTACTTGGCGTAACTTCATCTTTCACATTATGCAAAAACATTGGGCTAACTTTGCTGTTTTGTTTTTTTAAAACACAAAACAGTTTTGTTCTTTTTTTTAAAGGCGTTCGAAAAATTGCTGCGCAAATACCGTGCAAGATAAAAAGTTGTAATGACTGCCATTGTATTCTCTAGGGTCTTTGCTAAAAACACTTATATAATGTTTTGGGGTGCTATGTAATTTTCTAGTAAATAAATTATGATATTTACATGTAGGAGAGAAATATCAGAATTGGCCTGGGTGCTCCAGATCGCCTGATGGTGCTCCCTGCTAAGGATGAGCCGAACACCCCCCTGTTCGGTTCGCACCAGAACCTGTGAACAGACCTATACTTCGTGTGAACTTTAGAACCCTATTAAAGTCTATGGGACTCGAATGTTCAAAATCTAAAGTGCTAATTTTAAAGGCTAATATGCAAGTTACTGTCCTAAAAAGTGTTTGGGGACCTGGGTCCTGCCCCAGGGGACATGGATCAATGCAAAAAAAAGTTTTAAAAACTGTCGTGACGGGTGGCGGGGCCACCCGTCACCTGACCCCGCCCCCTCTGACACTAGTGAGGGAAGCCAGGGGTATGACGTATGGGTGACCCGCCCCCACCCCCGATGTAACGGAATTGAGTGTTCTCTGTATTACGGGAGCCGACAATTCACTATAGCCGCAAGTGATTTTAACCACTTCCCGACCAGCGCACGACGATGTACGTCGACAGAATGGCACGGGCAGGCATATTGGCGTACAGGTACGTCCAATATTCAATGCCGCCCTGCCATCGGGAGCGCGCTGGCGGCGGCGCGCTCCCGCGCTGGTCGGGACCCCCGTGAGTCCGGTCGCGGGACCTGCGGACTCGATCGCCGCGGGCATCCCTGCGATCGTCTCACGGAGCGGCCGAATGGAGGAAATACCGTGTAAACAGCATTTCTCCATTCTGCCTAGCAACTAGTGACGCTGATCTCTGCTCCATGTGATTGGAGCAGAGATCAGTGTTCACTAAATGAAAGCCCAACCCCCCCACAGTTAGTAACACACCCCTAGGAACACTTAACCCCTACACTGCCACCCACTGGTTAACCCCTTCACTGTCAGTGTCATTTACACAGGAATCACTGCATTTATATAGCAGTGATTACTGTATAAATGACAAAGGTCCCAAAAATGTCCGATGGGTCCCCCACAATGTCGCAGTCACAATAAAAATCTCTGATCGCCGCCATTACAAGTAAAAAAAAAAATAATAAAAAATTATTAATAAAAATGCTATAAAACTATCCCTATTTTGTAAACGCTATAACTTTTGCGCAAACCAATCAATACTCGCTTATTGCGATTTTTTTACCAAAAATATGTAGAAGAATACGCATCGGCCTAAACTGAGGGAAAAAAATGTTTTTTTATATATTTTTGGGGGATATTTATTATAACAAAAAGTAAAAAATAATGCGTTTTTTTTTTTTAAATTGTCACTCTATTTTTGTTTATAGCGCAAAAAATAAAAACCGCAGGGGTGATCGAATACCACCAAAAGAAAGCTCTATATTTTGGAAAAAAAGGACGTCAATTTTGTTTGGGAGCCACGTCGCACGACCGCGCAATTGTCAGTTAAAGTGACGCAGTGCCGAATCGCAAAAAGTGGTCTCGTCTTTGACCAGCAAAATGGTCCGGTCTGCAAGTGGTTAAAAGACTTTTTTTCCTGCAGAAATGACACGTTGTGCAGGGACAGTTCTAAGCAGGGGAAACATGCTCCCCTTCACAGGCATACTATAGACACCCCCCAGGTACGAAATTTAAAGGAATATTACACTTTTATTGTTTCACTTTAATCATTATTAATATCACTGCTCCTGAAAAAACTGCAGTTTTTAAAACTTTTTTTTTGCATTGATCCATGTCCCCTGGGGCAGGACCCAGGTCCCCAAACACTTTTTAGGACAGTAACTTGCATATTAGCCTTTAAAATTAGCGCTTTAGATTTCTCCCATAGACTTGTACATGGTGTTCCGGCTTTTCGAATTTGCCACAAACAGCCCAAATTGTTCACTGTTCGCTGAACAGGCGAACAGGCAATGTTCGAGTCAAACATGAGTTTGACTCGAGCTCGAAGCTCATCCCTACTCCCTGCATGTTGGGCCTCTGTATGTGGCCACGCTGTGTAAAAGTCTCACACATGTGGTATCGCATTACTCAGGAGTAATAGCAGAATGTGTTTTGGGGTGTAATTTGTGTTATGCATATGCAATGTAATGCACTGCTATAAGCAAACATAATGTGTAAAAAAAAATCCTGATCACTTCCCCAGAGCAGTACAGTGTTACTACGGTAATATTCATAGTTTCATAGTTAGGTTGAATAAAGACACCAGTCCATCCAGTTCAACCTGAGTGAGTGTCTACAATTGTCCCTATCCTTGTACACTCACATCGGTCCCTACCCTCAAGGAGCCCACAATCCAAGGTCCCCATTCATATACTAGGGCCAATTTTGGACAGAAGCCAATTAACCTACCTGCATGTCTTATATTATATTGCTTGGTAACAGTGTGTTTAAAAAAGTAAAAAATGTAATAAAAAAAAACCAAAAAATGTCATACTGTCAACCGGTCAGTGTCCCTGATCAATGCCACATCAGTTATATGATGACGCTGTACTGCACTGGTGACAGTATGTAAAAAAAAAAACTGTGCGAAATATATTTTCTTTAATTCTTAATTTTCCAAAGAATTATGACTAAAAAATTAAAAGTTCAAAAAACCTGTCACGCCTCCTACTAAATGCCTTGGACTGTATTTTCCAAAAAGGGGTCATTTGCATTGTTCCAGAGCTTAAATGAGCAGAAGCTCTGCTGACATCTATCATCTAATGTGCAAGCAAAAATTAATTTTTTTTTTTCATTTTCCTTGCACGTGGTTGCGTTTTTCACCAAAGAAATGTAGCAGAAAACATTTTGAACTAAATTTATGAAGAACCATTGTTTATTTGCAAAATTTTATAACAGAAATTAAGAAAAATGTTAGATTCTTTCAAAAATGTTTGTCTTTTTTTTGTTTAACAAAAAACCCCAGTGGTGATTAAATACCACCAAAAAAAAAGCTCTATTTGTGTGAACAAAGTGATAAAACTGTAGATTGGGTACAGAGTTGCATAACCGCGCAATTGTCATTCGCAGTGTAACAGTGATGAAAGCTGCAAATTGGCCAGGGCAGGAAGTGGGTAAAAGTGCCTGGTATTGAAGTGATTAATAACCATAATCCAAATGTCTAAAATGGATAACCAAACACCAAAAGCTCAGTAACCAAAATTCGAACTAAGCATAACCAGTCTGTTAATGTATTTTATCACACTGTCCTCATACAAATGTGGGTAACGACAGTGGCGGCTGGTGAAGTTTTTGGATGGGGGGGCCTGCCCATAATTTCTGGCCACTCCCACTTCTCATAAACCACACCCCTTATGTAATCCACCTAATCCGTCCCCTGTATTCCACTTCCTTCCACCCATAGTGTCACGAGTATGCAGCTCAGATCACAGGACAGAGTATACAGCCCCAGAATCACAGGACAGATTATATATCTGGATAAAATATTGAAAATGTCAATGTTTAAACCAACTGTTAAAGAATGCAATAAAAGTACCACGAATCAGTGATTTTTTTTTTTTTACAACAGCAAACAAACTTTATTGTACAACAAACAACAAAAAGGCTCGGTTCACACAGGGGCGACTCAGATCCGACTTCAGGTCGCCCCTAGTCGCCTTAGGTCGGACAACATTTAAAAATCAATGTAAGTGAATGAGAGCCGTCTTAATGCACGCTACTGAAGTCGCTCCGACTTCAGAAAAAGTTCCTGTACTACTTCAATCCGACTTGTAGGCGACTGGTACCCATTGATTTCAATGGAGGTTGCCTCCAAGTCGGATCTCCATCTATACGGAGGCGACTCTGACAGAATTATCAGCTCTCAAGAGGGAACTCCACGCCAAATTTATGAAAAAAAATTGGCGTGGGTTCCCCCTCCTAGAGCATACCAGGCCCTTAGGTCTGGTATGGATTCTAAGGGGAACCCCCTACACCGGAAAAACGGCGTGGGGTCCCCCCCAGATCCATACCAGACCCTTATTCGAGCACGCTACCCGGCCGGCCAGGAAAGGGGTGGGGGACGAGCGAGCGCACCTCCCCTCCTGAGCCGTACCAGGCCGCGTGCCCTCAACATGGGGGGATGCCTTGGGGAAGGGGGGGCCACACGGCCCCCCCACCCCAAAGCACCTTGTCCCCATGTTGATGAGTACAAGGGCCTCTTCCCGGTCTGCAGGTGGGGGGCTTATCGGAATCCGGGAGCCCCCTTTAATAAGGGGGCCCCCGGATACCGGCCCCCCACCCTATGTGAATGAGTATGGGGTACAATGTACCCCTACCCATTCACCTGTGGAAAAAAGTTAAAATAAAACACAACACAGGGTTAAAATAGTTTATTGCACAGCTCCGGGGGTCTTCTCGCCGGACTCCTCCGCTATCTTCTGCTCTTTTGCTAGCTCTTTTGCTAGCGGAGGAGCCCGACTTTCTTCTTCACCACCGGCCCTCTTCTTCCGACTTCGGGGGTCTTGTCCCCCTCTTCGGTTCTTCTTGCCAGGCCACCGCTTCTTCTTCCAGCTCTTTTACTAGCGGTGGCCCGGTCTTCTGTCACCGCCGTCGCCGCTGCCGCCTTCCGTTCTTCTTCTTCTTCTTCTGGAGATGTTGACTCAACGCTCTCTCTGGCCGCAATGCCAGGGACGCGGTGCGCAGCGACTTATATAGGGACAAGGGGCGGAGTCACCGGTTGATGTCACATGGTGACCCCACCCCCTTATGATGTCACAGTCCCGGAGGATGCTGGGACTGTGACATCGTAAGGGGGCGGGGTCACCATGTGACATCAACCGGTGACCACGCCCCCTGTCCCTATATAAGTCTCCGCGCACCGCGTCCCTGGCATTGCGGCCGGAGAGAACGTCGAGTCAACATCTCCAGAAGAAGAACGGAAGGCGGCAGCGGCGACGGCGGCGACAGAAGACCGGGCCACCGCTAGTAAAAGAGCTCGAAGAAGAAGCGGTGGCCCGGCAAGAAGAACCGAAGAGGGGGACAAGACCCCCGAAGTCGGAAGAAGAGGGCGGCAGCGAAGAAGAAAGTCGGGCTCCTCCGCTAGCAAAAGAGCTAGCAAAAGAGCAGAAGATAGCGGAGGAGTCCGGCGAGAAGACCCCCGAAGACGGAAGACCCCCGGAGTTGTGCAATAAACTATTTTAACCCTGTGTTGTGTTTTATTTTTACTTTTTTCCCACAGGTGAATGGGTAGGGGTACATTGTACCCCATACTCATTCACATAGGGTGGGGGGGCGGTATCCGGGGGTCCCCTTATTAAAGGGGGCTCCCGGATTCCGATAAGCCCCCCGCCCGCAGACCCCGACAACCAACGGCCAGGGTTGTCGAGAAGAGGCCCTTGTCCTCATCAACATGGGGACAAGGTGCTTTGGGGTGGTACGGCTCAGGAGGGGGGGTGTGCTCGCTCGCCCCCACCCCTTTCCTGGCCGGCCAGGTAGCGTGCTCGGATAAGGGTCTGGTATGGACGTTTTTTCGGCGTAGGGGGTTCCCCTTAGAATCCATACCAGACCTAAGGGCCTGGTATGCTCTCGGAGGGAGAACCCACGCAAATTTTTTTTCATAAATATGGCATGGAGTTCCCTCTTGAGAGCTCATTCTCTGATTGGCCACGGCAAAAGTCGCCTGGCCTGGGGTGACTTCAAAGTCGTGTTGTAAGTCGCCCCAGGTCGTGTCTAAGTCGTGTTCAAGTTGTCTCCAAGTTGCCTCACAAAGTCGTCCTGTGTGAACCGAGCCTTAGGCCGGCCGGGGTGCATTTGGTAATTAATTATTATTTACTTCATTATTTAATTTTTTCCACAGAGTCAATTATGCCACTCACCGTTCTTGCAGCTCCGCTCAGGCTGAGGAACAGAGCTGCCGACGTCACTTCCGGGTTTCGTGAAGCAGCCGAAAGTGACCTGCCTGTCTATGAATGACAATGCTCCTGCCCGTAGAATCACAGTGATTTTACGGGCGGAAGCTAGTCGGCGTTCTACAGTGCGCCGCAAGGCGGGTTTTTAACCCGCAAATGAAGCACCATGGATGCAATCTTGTGATTGCATTGACGTGGCGCTTCTCATAGTGTACTGCGACCGGTGCCACAGTACACTATGTTAAATTGTTAAATGACATTTTTTTTAATGTCTTAAAGGGCCCGTTTTTTTTTTTTTTTTTTTTTAACTTATTTATTTATTTATTTATTTTTACACTGGGGGGGGGGGGGGGGGCTTTGCCCGGGCGCCCCCTATGGACGGGCCGCCACTGTACAGAAAGCAAAACGGATGGAAACCACTGGAGATTTCAGTACCATGTGTGTCCAGAATCCATACGTTCTGAGAACCATCATCACAGTGGATGAGACCAGGTCAGTGGCGACTGGTGCTCCATTTTTTTAGGGGGGCGCAAAAAACCCAAAACCAACCCCCCCCCCCCCCAACGTCACTTGCCGTGATGGGGCCTATAGACAGAAAGACAGAGGGATAGATTGGATAGGACAGACAGATAGACAAATAGACAGATATACATAAGATAGACATACAGACAGGTAGATATGCAGTTAAACCGATAAATAGATATGCATAGATAGATATACAGACAGACGGACGGATGGATAGATAGATAAATATACATAGAGATAGATAGATATACAGATAGATAGGTAGATAGAGAGATAGATAGAGAGATAGATAGAGAGATAGATAGAGAGATAGATAGAGAGATAGATAGATAGATAGACAGATAGATAGACAGATAGATAGACAGATAGATATACATACAGATAGATAGATAGACATACAGATATACAAATAGACAGATATACATATAGACAGACAGATAGAGATAGATAGATAGATAGATAGATAGATAGATAGATAGATAGATAGATAGATAGATAGATAGATATACAGATAGATAGATTTACATACAGATAGATAGATAGATAGATAGATAGATAGATAGATAGATAGATAGATAGATAGATAGATAGATATACATACAGATAGATAGATAGATATACATACAGATAGATAGATTTACATACAGATAGATAGATTTACATACAGATAGATAGATTTACATACAGATAGATAGATTTACATACAGATAGATAGATAGACATATAGATATACATAGAGATAGATAGATAGATAGATAGATAGATAGATAGATAGATAGATAGATAGATAGATAGACATACAGATAGAAAAGATAGATATACATACAGATAGATAGATAGATATACATACAGATAGATAGATAGATATACATACAGATAGATAGATAGATAGATAGATAGATAGATAGATAGATAGATAGATAGATATACAGATAGATAGATATACATACAGATAGATAGATTTACATACAGATAGATAGATTTACATACAGATAGATAGATTTACATACAGATAGATAGATAGACATATAGATATAGATAGATAGATAGATAGATAGATAGATAGATATGCAGTTAAACCGATAAATAGATATGCATAGATAGATATACAGACAGACGGACGGATGGATAGATAGATAAATATACATAGAGATAGATAGATATACAGATAGATAGGTAGATAGAGAGATAGATAGAGAGATAGATAGACAGATAGATAGATAGACAGATAGATAGACAGATAGATATACATACAGATAGATAGATAGACATACAGATATACAAATAGACAGATATACATATAGACAGACAGATAGAGATAGATAGATAGATAGATAGATAGATAGATAGATAGATAGATAGATAGATAGATAGATAGATAGATAGATAGATATACAGATAGATAAACAGATAGATATACAGACAGACAGATAGATATACAGACAGACAGACAGACAGATAGATAGATAGATAGATAGATAGATAGATAGATAGATAGATAGATAGATAGATAGATAGATAGACATACAGATAGAAAAGATAGATATACATACAGATAGATAGATAGATATACATACAGATAGATAGATAGATATACATACAGATAGATAGATTTACATACAGATAGATAGATTTACATACAGATAGATAGATTTACATACAGATAGATAGATTTACATACAGATAGATAGATAGACATATAGATATACATAGAGATAGATAGATAGATAGATAGATAGATAGATAGATAGATAGATAGATAGATAGATAGATAGATAGATAGATAGACATACAGATAGAAAAGATAGATATACATACAGATAGATAGATAGATATACATACAGATAGATAGATAGATAGATATACATACAGATAGATAGATAGATAGATAGATAGATAGATAGATAGATAGATAGATAGATATACATACATACAGATAGATAGATTTACATACAGATAGATAGATTTACATACAGATAGATAGATTTACATACAGATAGATAGATAGACATATAGATATAGATAGATAGATAGATAGATAGATATGCAGTTAAACCGATAAATAGATATGCATAGATAGATATACAGACAGACGGACGGATGGATAGATAGATAAATATACATAGAGATAGATAGATATACAGATAGATAGGTAGATAGAGAGATAGATAGAGAGATAGATAGACAGATAGATAGATAGACAGATAGATAGACAGATAGATATACATACAGATAGATAGATAGACATACAGATATACAAATAGACAGATATACATATAGACAGACAGATAGAGATAGATAGATAGATAGATAGATAGATAGATAGATAGATAGATAGATAGATAGATAGATATACAGATAGATAAACAGATAGATATACAGACAGACAGATAGATATACAGACAGACAGACAGATAGATAGATAGATAGATAGATAGATAGATAGATAGATAGATAGATAGATAGATAGATAGATAGATAGACATACAGATAGAAAAGATAGATATACATACAGATAGATAGATAGATATACATACAGATAGATAGATAGATAGATATACATACAGATAGATAGATAGATATACATACAGATAGATAGATAGATATACATACAGATAGATAGATAGATATACATACAGATAGATAGATAGATAGATAGATAGATAGATATACATACAGATAGATAGATTTACATACAGATAGATAGATTTACATACAGATAGATAGATAGACATATAGATATAGATAGATAGATAGATAGATAGATAGATAGATAGATAGATAGATAGATAGACATACAGATAGATAGATAGATATACATACAGATAGATAGATAGATATACATACAGATAGATAGATATACATACAGATAGATAGATAGATAGATAGATAGGTAGATAGATAGATAGATAGATAGATATACACACAGATAGATAGATAGATAGATAGATAGATAGATAGATATATAGATATAGATATAGATATAGATATAGATATAGATAGATATAGATAGATAGATAGATATAGATAGATAGATAGATAGATATACATACAGATAGATAGATAGATAGATATACATACAGATAGATAGATAGATAGATAGATAGATAAACAGACAGACAGATAGACAGATAGACAGATAGATATACAGACAGATAGATAGATAGATATACAGATAGATAGATAGATATACAGATAGATAGATAATTAGACAGACAGACAGATAGATATACATATAGATAGATAGACAGACAGATAGATAAATATACAGATAGATAGATAGACAGACAGATATACATATAGATAGCTAGATAGATATACATACATACAGATAGATAGATAGATAGAGAGAGAGTGAGGGAGAGAGGGTGAGAGGGAGAGAGAGAGAACACTGACACTTCCACCTAAACTGTCCCCCTCCACCGCCCTTCTCCATGGGAGCACAGCATCAGCACTTACCTTGATGACTGTGTGCTCCTCTCCGGTGTTCTCCGCTCCTCTCCTGCGGTGTGCTCTACTCCTCTTACTTCCTGTTTCCTCTCTCAGGTGCAATGGGAGAGAGAAGACAGGAACTGACATCTGAGTCAGATGTCAATCAAACTGCCCGGCCGTAGTAATACATACTACAGCGCCGGGCGGAAACTACTCAGCGCTTCAGAAAGCGCCCCAAGGCGGGCTAAACGCCCGCAAATGAAGCGCCATGTCTGCAATCTCATGATTGCATTGACGTGGCGGTTCCCATAGTGCACTGTGTCTGGCGCTCGAACACAGTGCACTTCCTTAAAGAACTTTTTTTTTTTTTTTACTTTTTTTTTGTGACTACACAGAAGGGGGGGCGGTGCCCGGGGCCCCCTATGGACGGGAGCTGCCACTGGGTAACGATACCCAACAAAGGATAGCCACCACTATGAGAGGAAGGGTGGGGCTGTTCAGCTTGATTGAAGACCCATCTGTTGATAGGGGTCTCAGAATCAAGAATATTTAAAGGTGAGGCGGATTCATGACTGGTTACCAGGTTTTCCCTCTGGAAGTCCAGGGCCAATCCGAAATGATAAAAGACTGACAGATCTACCCAGTGGCTGCAGTTTAGACACTTCTGCCTTGGGACAGGTAACAAGGGGTGACCTGAAACAGACGAAAGAGTCAGAATCTTCCAAATACAATTAGAGCCAGAAACTGCCAAATGCAAGGAAATTTCCTAGAAACAGCCTAAACTTAATATAGGCTAAACTAAAAGGGAATGGCAAGGGATCACAATCCCACGATGCCACCTTGGAATTTTTGTGGCCCTAACATAGGATTTCAGACCCCATAAGGCACTCAAAAAACAGCAGCAACTACAACTCCCTGTTGGAGTTAAAGTGAAGCTCCAGCCATAAAGGACTTGTTGGCACCCCCCCCCCCCCTCCACTGCCATATTTGGCACTTTTTTGGGGGGAGGGGGTACCTGTTTTTGACAGGTACCTGCTCCCACTTCCTGGTAAGATTGCCGCACAACCCTGTTTGTGTCTCAGAAGACAGCGGGACCATTCAGAAAGTGCAGCGCAACTCGCGCATGCACAGTAGGAAACTGGCTGCAAGTTTCTGTTATTTGCAATGCAAGTAAGTTTGGGCCTGGGGTGCTGACATTGCAGGATCCCTAGTGACAACAACAGCAAAGGGGCAACTATCATGACTGCTGAGGCGCAATGGGCCTAGGTACAAATGAAATGTAACACAATGAGATCAAAACCCCCACCACCCTTGCCCTTTCACCCCATTAAATAAAACACTTACAACCATTAGGTTGGGAAGGGCAAGGCCACAGCTTTATTAAATTCCAACATATAACATGTCAACACATTTAACCAGTGCCAGTCACAGTCGTACTGTGAGCACTCAATTCCAAAAGGGGGGGTGGGGTGGGGCCTGTCCTTACCATAAGTGCTGGACAGACAGCCTACTTCCAATTTTTCACCAAGGGCATAGCCCATTACATGAACTTTAAATTCCATGGGGCACACGTTATCTGAGCTCAGGCCCATCCCATCCCCCATGTTTCCCCCAATCATCTGTGACCATCAACCCCCTTGTCTGGCACCTGGCCATGCCCCCATCAACCAAAACTCTCTTTCCCTATGGGGGCTTAAGAGGCCTTCAGTTGCAATAATAACAATTTACTAACAGAGTATCATTAAAGTATAACTAAAGACAAAACTTTTTTTTTAGTTTTGGATAGGGTGGAGAGGGATTAGAACCCCCTGTCAGTTTTTATTACTGTCTGTGCTCCTGTTAAGGAGATTCACCCACTCTATGTGTCCTGTTTACCATTATTATTGAAAGTGAAAGTAAAAGAAAATGCAAAATTTTGGGTTGTCCCCAGAAAAGTAATAGAGGGGAAATCTTCCAATGGGGACACTAATTCTGGTGACCTGGGAGAGCCCAAGTAATTCCCTTAATTTTCAGGGATTTCCTTTAACTTCCTGTTTGGCTATGGAACAGGAAGTAAATGGAAATCTCCAGCAATTGGACAAAGATGGCGAAAAAATCTGACAGGTTTTGTAATCCTCTCTTGCTCTATCCATGAAAAAAAGGTTTTGCCTTTAGTGCTATTTAAACACAATTTCACAAGGTACCCAAAACCTGGCTTAAAGGAGGTAAAATCCTTGCGTACCTGTGTAATAGGGGAGCCATGAATACAGGATATACTCACACATAACGTGACGATGGCCTGCATTGGAGCACTCCTAGAGTTTTTGTAATCCCAATGGAAATAAGGGAATACTCCTCAAACTAAATTCCAGGGGGTCCCACATTGAAGGGGTACTGTCTCTTTAACCACTTAACGACCAGCGCACACCGAGGTACATCCTATTTTTGAAGAGGGATACCTCGATAATGGCAGCAGCTGCTGCCACAACCGAGATATCCATCTCTTCAGGTGCCGGTCGTGTGTGTGCGATAACGGTGGTCTCCGCGGCGGGTTCACCGTGAGATCCCCGTTATCGGCGGCGGGAGAGGTGCCACCCCCCCTCCTGCCACTCTCCCGCGGCCTCCACCACTTACCGAAGCCTTCGTAACAGCGGAGGCGATCAGGTCCTACCGATGGCTGGGTATGGAGACGAGAGAGGCTAAGATGGCCCCCACTCGTCTCTATACCATAGGAGGGCGGAAGCGATGTCAAAACGTCACTTTTGCCCATACCTCTTAAAGGTATATTTTTTCAATGTCATTTTTTAAAATTACATTTTTTTTTTATTGCATTTAAGTGCAAATATGAGATCTGAGGACTTTTTGACCCCAGATCTGATATTTAAGAGGACCTGTCATGCTTTTTTCTATTACAAGGGATGTTTACATTCCTTGTAATAGGAATAAAAGTGATCCACTCATTTATTTATTTTTAAAGTGTAAAAAAAACTAAAATCAAGCAAAATAAATAAGAAAAAATAAATACATTTATTTTAAACCCCCCCCCCCCCCGTCCCGACGAGCTCGCGCACAGAAGCGAACGCATACTGAGTAGCGCCCGTATATGAAAACGGCAGTCAAACCACACATGTGAGGTATCGCCATGATCGGTAGAGCGAGAGCGATAATTCTAGCCCTAGACCTCCTCTGTATGCAAAACATGCAACCTGCAGAATTTTTAAAATGTCGCTTATGGAGATTTTTGAGGGTAAAAGTTTGACGCCATTCCACAAGTGGGCGCAATTTTGATGCATCACATGTTGGGTAACATTATCTTTCACAATATAAAAAAAATGGGCTAATTTTACTGTTGTCTTTTTTTTTTATTCAAAAAACTGATTTTTTTTTCCAAAAAAAAGTGTGCTTGTAAGACCACTGCTCAAATACGGTGTGAAAAAAAAGTATTGCAATGACCGCCATTTTATTCTCTAGGGTGTTAGAAAAAAAACTAAATATAATGTTTGGGGGTTCTAAGTAATTTTCTAGCAAAAAAAACTGTTTTAAACATATAAACACCAAATCTGAAAAAGAGGCCTGGTCCTTAAGTGGTTAAGGGAAGAGTTACAAAGATGGTGGCCAGCCACCTCTCACTACTCAACAGTTCCCCATGAAGTCTCCTCCTTCTTGTAGGCTTTTGGAACTCTGAACACATGATAGTCTGATTCCTGTGGTCTCCAAGGGTAATGGTGGCAACTCTGGATACTGTAGCAATGATCCCAGGTGAAGCTGCAGGCACTCCAGGTGCAACAGTCCTATCCTGCAGCCCATTGGATTCTTCAGCAACAGCAATGATCTCTAGCTGTTGCAACAGTTCACTCTTGATTCAGCAAAACATAGGGTAGCATTGGCATTACGCTGCACCACAGCCTCAGCAGAGTCAGAAGGGTCAGAAGCCTACCAGCAGCTCCACGCAAGACCACTGATTCACTTTCACTTCTTCAGATCAGACAAAGTTCTTCCTGGACAGGGGATGCTTTCAGGGTACTACACCTCCCAGTAGTCCTTTCTCAAATGAAGGCAGCCTATCACTGCCCCCCTGTTTATATTCCAGCTGCCCCTTCTCCTCTTTCCCTGTGAAGTCACACCACACAATCAAGAAAGGGAAGAGGGAGAAAAGTCATTGCAGTAGGGATGGCTGTGTGACAGTCCGGGCCATGTGGCTGCCTTGACAGTGGTATTGCAAGCAGGCTACAAATACTTTAGCTAAGTGATGGCATGATGGCATACCTGGAATCCAAATTGTAATTTTTTGGAACTATCGTACTTAGTCTGTTTGCATTTACTTTTGTAGGAAAAAAATATAATGAAGTATGTACGAATATTAGCCATAGATAGATTGGCGCTGTTCTTTTTTGGTGTATTCACCTTGTATAGCTTAATGAGCAACTGTAGTGATTGTTACATTACGGTTTTATGTTTTTTTTTTATATTCTTACATTCTCATAGTTTGAACTGCCATCATCATGTTATTTTTTTTTACAGAATTATTAGCAAAAATGTTTAAGGTGAAAAAGAAGAGTGGTAGAAGAAGAAAAATGGAGGTAAGGAATAGAACATGGTGAAACACTGGGGGTGTGGATAAAGGGAGCAGTTCAGGAGGAGCATGGAACAAGGAGGAGAGGCTCAGTACAGAGGGCGCTAAAAGAGGAGCAGTAGAGAGCAGACACTAGTGGTGGAACATAGAAGGGACACTGGAGGCAGATAAAAGTAGCGGTATGGGGGATAGCAATGGAGATTGATAAGAGGAGCAGCACAGGAGAAAAGAAATGGGAAGGGGGTGGTGGGGCAGATAAGAGAAGGTAAAACAGGGACAATAGCAGTGAAGGAGAAGAGAAGCACAGGGAAGTGCGGGAGTAGGAAGAGGAGCAGCACAGCAGTGACTCTAGAAGTAGAAGTGAAGAGCAGTAGGAGGCAGAGGAAAGGGGCAGTGCAAGGGGGTGCTGTAGGTGAAGAAGAGGACCAGTACAAGGGGGATTTTGTAGGTGGAACAGAGAATTAGTACGAGTCCTCGAGCACACTGGATGTTTTTACTACTGCTTCTAGGTGGGTTTTTTTTCCTGCTTCTAAACGCCCCTCCACATAAGCTTTTAACAGCATTTAGTGGCAGGAGCTTTTAGAGGCAGGGAAAAAAACACCGCCAGTGCATCCAGGAACAGCAGAGATTGGGCCGATAAAACACTCAACGCTACTAAAAGCTACTAGAAGCTGCTAAACGCTAGTGCTTGAGCATGAATTAATTTCAATGGCCAGAAAACATGATTTATTCTGGCCAATTAAATAGATTAATGCCCAAGAGCATACCCTGTGTGCATGAGGCCTGATACCGTAGATAGAGAGGTGAATCTGCTTGGGTTGGAATCTCCAAGAGTTCAGAAAAATTTTATTCAAAATTTAGCAAACCTAAGCAGAAAGACAAATCTGATTGAAATCTATGAGGGGAGAGTCTTGGTGTTAAATTCTGGCAATTTAGGGATAATATGCAATATGCCTGTGCCAATGAAAAATATACCCTAAAGTAGGAAGAGGGTCTTTTCATGCAGCTTCAAGGGCAACACTGAAAATGCTCAAATATTGTAAATTACATGCTTGGGGATGCTTTAAAGCTGTATCTGGTGTTACAGAATAGTACAATCCCAGCACCATCTTACACTGGCAGCATATATTTGGCTCTGGTATTAAGTTGTTTCTGTTAAAATTAGCTTGGCTTTATATACAACAGCAGCATTCCAATCTGATTCTTTTCAGTTAGGGGTTAGAAAAAAGCTTTTTTTCGGGTAGCTTTAGCAGTAACATATACCGTTTCATTAAACAGTCATAGACCAGCTTTGACAAGGACTGCCCCTGTTCTCAGTGGATCAAAACTGTCCTGCTGCTGGAGAATTGCCACTCGATACACCAGTGTAAAACTGTCCAGAAACCTGATATTTTGAATAAAGGAGGATTGGCTGATATGTTCTGGAGCAAAAAAATGTAAAAAATTTACAGGTAGGTATTTCATTGCAAGAATTAAAGGAAAGGTTTAACTTTAAAAAAATAATAAATGCACATCTTTTTGCAGGTAAAAAAAAATGAAATTTTTTTTTTTTTTTTTTTTACTTGGAGCCATTCACAGGTGCCATTCAGGACTACAAGAGATCTATCAGTGTATCTGTCTGCTCGTACCTCATACAGGAAGGCAGATACACATTGACAGGAAGAGACAATGCACTGCTAGAGCACTCAACAGTGGCATGGTAATTCACTGAGAACTACAAGTTGACCGCGGCAAAGACTGTCGTTTCTTGTATTCACAGAACTCTGTGAATGAATGAAGCAGCCCAGCGGGCAGAGAATTTTTTTTTAAAACAGGGACAGCGGGGTGGGGGTGAAGATCCCTCGCTGGCTGCCACTAGAGGCAGTTACATGTTCCACCCTAAAAACGAGGGGAACGTGTAACATTTTTCCAAAGGTGAACTTATCCTTTAAGACCCCTTTCACACCACACCGCCGATAGCGTGGGCGGTAAAACGCTGCTATTTTTAGCGGCGTTTTACCGCCGAATTTGCTGCGCATTTCGGCCACTAGCGGGGTGCTTTTACCCCCGCTAGCGGCCGCGAAAGGTAGGGTTGCCACCTTTTCTTCAAGTCAAACCCGAACACATATATTTTGCTACTAAATAACATTTCTAATCATATGAAGTTAATAACAAGAGTCCCCCTTTACATCAGAGTCCACATAGTTCCCCTTTTACTTTTGAACTTGCAGAGTTCCCTTTCACTGTAAGGGGGGACTCTGCAGACTCTGATGTAAAGAAGAACTCAGGGGACTCTGACATAAGGGATGCTCTGGGAATACTGAGGGTGTACACTGAGAACTCTGATGTACGGAGAAGATTCTGATATAAGGGGAAACACTGTGGCCTCTGGTGTAAAGGGGAACTCTGATGTAAGGGGTGCTCTGAGAACCCTGATTTTCCTTAGTGTACTGTAACGGCTCCCCTAATATAAAGGGGGTTAACGCCGTTTGCGATGTTCCCTCTCCGAGACACACATCCAATCGGTACCAATATCCACAGTTAAACGACCCTTTCCTATAGGAGCTGATCCCTCTGGCAAAAAGACGAGACGCACTCTGACTCTGCTGAAGTAGGAATGACTTTATTAAAAACCAACATTGTATTTTTATACACAATTCTAAGGCACATGCTTTAACATGAACAAGAGCCCAGCATCCCAAGATGTCTGCTATGCTTCAAACGATCCCACCCAATACACATCTTTTCACAAAGGGTTAGCAGCCAGTCTGTCTGGCACTTTACACTACACACAAGGATAGACTTAAATGAACAATAGAAATGCAAAACAACTTAATTCCTCACAACAATGACACTTAACCCCCACATACAGTATACAATGTATTATACAGCCTTGAATATGGCTATCACAGACCATATCGGGGGTTTCTTTTATTCACCCTGTGTCCCAAAGTGACCCCACTGTCACACATCTCCCCTTTCGGCAGGAGACTAACAGAGGAGGGGACCCCAGACGGGTTGACTCCGCAGTTAGTCCATGGGTCCATTCTTCCAATACTGGATAACCCATCAACATTGCACTAGGAGCCCGGGAGGGCGTCGGTTTGCCGGGACAACCCATCAGCATTGCCATTTTGCTTACCGGGTCGGTAGCTGATGGTGAAGTTGTAAGGTTGTAGGGCTAAGCTCCACCGCAACAACCTGCCATTATCTCCGGAGACCCGGTTAAGCCAGACCAATGGGTTGTGGTCGGTGACCAGTGAAAATTCCTGTCCGTATAAGTAAGGGTTCAGCTTTTTAAGGGCCCAGACCAGGGCCAAACACTCCTTCTCCACTGCCGCATAGCTCACTTCCCGGGGTAATAGTTTTCTACTCAGGTATGCGACAGGGTGTTCTCCTCCATCCTCCCCAACTTGGCTCAGCACCGCCCCCAGTCCAAACATGGAAGCATCCGTGTGGACAAGAAAACGTTTGTTAGGTACTGGGGCAGCCAAGACAGGGGCATTTACAAGTGCTTGCTTGAGGGCTAGAAACGCGGATTCACAAGCTGGAGACCAGAGGACTTGCCTAGGTAAATTATTTTTCGTCAGGTCAGTCAGGGGTTTGGCGATAGCACTATAATTAGGGACAAAACGTCGGTAGTACCCTGCAGTTCCCAAGAAGGCCAATACCTGGGTCTTAGTACGGGGCGTGGGCCAGTTAGCTACTGCCTCTACCTTGGCTGGCTCGGGTCGCTGGTTCCCACACCCCACTCGGTGTTCCAGGTACTGCACCTCCGCCATCCCTAGATGGCACTTGTCTGGTTTCAAGGTCAGGCCTGCGGCCCGAATTTTGTCCAGAACCACTCCTACGTGAACCAGGTGCTCCTCCCAAGACCCACTGTAGATCGCAATGTCATCCAGATATGCACATGCAAAATCCTGGATGCCATCGAGGAGCCTATCTACCATACGTTGGAAGGTCGCCGGGGCATTTTTCATTCCAAATGGCATGACCTTAGACTGGTACAGGCCAAATGGGGTAACAAATGCCGACTTGGGGATAGCATCCTCGGCCAGGGGAATCTGCCAATAACCTTTACACAGGTCTATTGTAGTTAAATAACGTCCCCTGGCTATACGATCTAGTAGTTCGTCTACCCTGGGCATCGGGTAGGCATCGGTGGTGGTCTTCTCGTTGAGTCGCCTGTAGTCCACGCAGAACCGGGGAGTCCCGTCTTTCTTAGGCACCAGGACTACAGGCGAGGCCCAAGGGCTGTCAGAAGGCTCAATGACTCCTAACTGAATCATCTCCTGTATCTCCTTCCGCATTTCCACTCGGACTGCTTCAGGGATACGGTAGGGGGACTGGCGGAGGGGTGCTTGTCCAGGGGTCTCTACCTTATGTACAGCCAAGGTCGTATAGCCCGGTCTTTGGGAGAACGTCGCCTGTTTCTCCCACAGAAGCCGCTTAGCCTGTTCCTTCTTTGTGGGGCTTAACCGGTCTCCTAGCTGTACAAGGCTAATGAGGTCGGTCTGGGGCTCTCTCTCTAGTAAGTCAGGGAGGGGTAAACCTTCTGAGTCGTCCGCAGCAGGGGCACATACTGCCGCAACATCCTCCTGCCGTTCCTGATACTCCTTCAGCATGTTCACATGAAAGGTTCGCTGGATTCTTTCATCTGCACAGCTGGCAATGACATAGGTAGTATCACATACCTGGGCTACTACTTTATACGGGCCCTGCCAAGATGCCTGCATCTTGTCAGTCTTCACAGGCTTGAGCACTAAGACCTTCTGCCCAACCTGGAAGACCCGCTGTCGGGCCCCCCGGTCGTACCATCTCTTCTGTCTTCCCTGGGCCGCCTGGAGATTCTCTCTTACCATCAGAGACAGTTGCTCCATGTGGTCCCTGAGTTCCAGAACATAGGGTACTATGGGGGTCCCTTCTTGCTCTGTCTCTCCCTCCCAGTGTCCTCTGATGAGATCGAGGGGTCCACGGACCCTTCTCCCATAGAGTAACTCGAAGGGCGAGAACCCAGTAGATTCCTGGGGTACCTCTCTGTACGCAAATAACAGGTGAGGCAGGAATCTCTCCCAGTCTCTGCAAGAGTCCGAAAAGGTCCTCAGCATTTGCTTGAGGGTCCCGTTAAAGCGTTCGCAGAGACCATTAGTCTGGGGGTGGTAGGGGGAGCTCAGTAAGGGCTTAATATTGCACACCTTCCACAACTGCCGGGTGAGTACCGCGGTAAACTGGGTTCCCTGGTCAGAGAGAATCTCTTTAGGGAACCCCACTCTGGTAAAAATCTTAACCAGGGCATCAGCTACTGTCTCTGCTTCAATGTTGGACATAGCTACTGCCTCTGGGTAACGGGTGGCGTAGTCCACCACGGTGAGAATATACTTCTTTCCGGATGGACTAGGCCGGGCAAGGGGACCCACAATGTCAACGGCTATGCGGTAAAAGGGCTCCCCAATAATAGGCATGGACGTGAGTTTAGCCTTAGGGTGGTCCCCCCTCTTCCCTATCCGTTGACATGTGTCACACGTTTTGCAGTATTGTCGCACATCCTGGCTAAAATTGGGCCAGAAGAAATTCTGTGTGATCCTATGGGCCGTGCGACGGAACCCTAGATGTCCCGCTAGCGGCACATCATGCCCGATTCGCAGAATCTCCAGCTGGTATTTCTTAGGTACCACCAGCTGTCGTTTCTGCGAAGGGGCCTTACTTCTCTGAGATGGCTTAGGGATCCTATACAGTCTATCCCCATCCCATTCAAACAGCTCCCCATCTATTCCCCTTTCCTGAGTATCTGCCTTAGCCCTATACTTGTGTAAGGTCGGGTCCTCCCGAGTTTCCCTCCCGAATGCTTCTGGGGTATCCCAGCCTAGGCGCGCCTGATCTAAGGTACGTGTCGGGGAGGATAGTCTCACCTGGGTCTCTGCAGCAAGTGGGCCGGTTCCAGCAGTACGTGTCTGTGCACGGGTAGTCACAGGGTTGACTTCATCGGGGCCCATCGGGGTGTAAGCAGAAAACATGGGGGCCAAATCATTCCCCAGTAGTACATCCGCAGGCAAGTCCTTCATCACCCCCACATTCACGTGTCCCGAACCAACCCCCCAATCCAGGTGAACACGGGCCACGGGTAGCCGGAAGATGGTACCTCCCGCTACTCTTACGGCTACAGTGTCTCCGGTGTGTTGGCTCTCTGGGATGAGGTTCTTCCGTAGTAGGGTCATGGTAGCGCCGCTATCACGTAAGCCATTGGCTACCGTTCCATTAACCCGGACCGTCTGCCTGTGTTGTTGCCTGTTGTCCCGGTTAGCTGCTTGTATTGGATCAGCCTCGTGCAGGACGCCCCAATGTTCTTCCCCCTCAACGCAGTGGGCCGCAGGCATGGGTGTGCGGGGGCTCCCCCTTGCTGGTTGTCTCCATGACTGGGACTGGATGGCTGGATTTAATGGACAGTCTGGCTTTTTGTGCCCTAGCTGTTTACATCCGAAACACCTGATGGGTTGTGCATAGTCCTGGGCGTTGAACCTGGGCTGCTGAGGATAAGTGGCCGCTGGGGTTGGTGCTGAAGCTGTGTTAGAGGCTGATAAACTGGGCCGAGATGGTGGATAGCGCTCGCTTCCGCCTGACCTTCGAGAGTCCAGATATTCATCGGCCAAAGTAGCCGCTTGCTGTACAGTCCGTGGTTGCTTATCTCGTACCCAATCCCGTAGTACCGGAGGGGTGTGGTTAAAGAACTGTTCTAAGAGTACTAGTTGGGTGATGTCCTCTATGGTATGAGCGTGGCTTCCCTGGATCCAGCCCTTAAGGTCTCGCTGCAGACGATGTGCCCAATCCACGTATGTTATGTGGGTTTGTTTCTGAGATTCTCTAAACTTAATCCGGCTGGCTTCGGGTGTAATGGCAAATCGGGCTAGCAGAGCTTCTTTTACCCGATCATAGTCTTTAGCGTCCTCATCCTCCAGGGCCCGATACGCATCCGCCGCTCTGCCAGTTAAATTACTTGCCAGTAAGACGACCCAATCTTTGGGCAGTACTTCATGTATCTGGCATAGTCTCTCAAAGTCCTGCAGGAATGCTTCAATTTCCTCCTCTCCCTCCTTAAATAGTTTGAACGCCCGAAAGGGCAACTTACAGACAGGCGCTGCATTTTTAAGTGTTGTCTCCGATTGCCGTATTTCTGCCATTCTCTGTTCATGTTGCCGCTCTAGTTCTCTCTCCTGTCGCTCATCCTGCAGCTGGATGTCTCTAATGGCATTCTGTATGGCGGTTTCTGATGGGTTAGCACCATATAATGCCAGCCGCTGTCGAACTCGTTGCTGAAACAAGTCTTCAACTGACCGGGGTCCTGCATCACCATCCCTCTGATCCATCACGGTTAGTTCCCTGATCAAGGTGGCCTTGTTCTTTGTCCCACTGGTCCCTCCACGGCTCTCAAGTAAGTCTTTCAGTGCGGCTTTCCTGCAGGCTGCATAGCTGGTCATTTACTGTGGTGGTTTGAAGTGTCCCAGTAACTGGAGGGAAGATCCCGCTGCTGCCACCAATGTAACGGCTCCCCTAATATAAAGGGGGTTAACGCCGTTTGCGATGTTCCCTCTCCGAGACACACATCCAATCGGTACCAATATCCACAGTTAAACGACCCTTTCCTATAGGAGCTGATCCCTCTGGCAAAAAGACGAGACGCACTCTGACTCTGCTGAAGTAGGAATGACTTTATTAAAAACCAACATTGTATTTTTATACACAATTCTAAGGCACATGCTTTAACATGAACAAGAGCCCAGCATCCCAAGACGTCTGCTATGCTTCAAACGATCCCACCCAATACACATCTTTTCACAAAGGGTTAGCAGCCAGTCTGTCTGGCACTTTACACTACACACAAGGATAGACTTAAATGAACAATAGAAATGCAAAACAACTTAATTCCTCACAACAATGACACTTAACCCCCACATACAGTATACAATGTATTATACAGCCTTGAATATGGCTATCACAGACCATATCGGGGGTTTCTTTTATTCACCCTGTGTCCCAAAGTGACCCCACTGTCACATGTACTTACTCAGAGGCAAGAGAAAGAAGGGGAAGACTTCAGTCACAGACGGATGGATGGATGGTGAGTTCACTCACCCCTTGGCAGTCAACACCTCTCATCCAGATGGATCTGAGGCTGCTGGACTTTAAATTTCCGGCCCCCACTTTCCTTTTCCGAGGCACAGTGCCAGGGATTGGAGTGTGGGCAGACAAAAAAAGGTGGGGGGAAGCCCCAAGAATAGATGGTAAATATCAAGTGAATGCTCCCCATTGAGTACAAAAAACATAAAAACGACCCTACTAACATAAAATAAAGATTAAAAAAAAAAACACAAAAAAAGGATAACGCCAAAATACCATCCCTGAAACATATACCCACTTTATTAAGGGGAACCTTCCAGCAAATCAACATAAATACAGACCAAATACCCTAATAAATATATGAAAACCCCAAAACAAGAGATTGCACTAAACTTGTAGGTAAATAAGAGAACTAGAACCTTTTTTAAATGGAAGAGTGGGTTTCATATAATTATGGCAGTGCCTCCACCCAGGACAGGTCCTCTGTGAACAGGTAAAAGAAGATAGATACCTCCAGATGAATTTTGCAAGTCTAGTTGCAGGGTCCCTGAAGATTATGCTGTGTCTGTCTTTGTGTCAGAGACCTGAAGACAAGATCACCAGTCACAAAGGTATCCTCCAACTGTTGTCTGACCAGCCCAGAATGTTTTTTTTTTAACTGTAAGAACTGTAGTAGGGCATTGGAACTCAGAGTCAGCCTATCTACTCTGCTATTGAGTCCCTCCCTAGTAGTTTCAAACGTAACAAGAGTGGATTATAAACTCTTTTGCAATAAAGAGGCCCACTTACTAATATGCAGCAAGGTGACCACAACATTCATACAGTAGCACAGACCTAGCTATCTGGCACTCTGCATGTGAAATAATAACAAAGACAGGGCAGAGATATTCTGTCTGTCACAAACAGTTAGATATACACTCCAGTTTCTGGCCTTGGTGAAAATACAACAGCAGCAACTCAATGGATAGGGCATGTGGCTCTGTTCTCTCTCAATTTAATTCCTGGAAACTCCCCTTTATAAAGATATCAAAGTCCTCCAATCTGGGGTTTCTGACCAAGCTAGCAGGGACAGGAAGTGATGTACATGTATATAACGCAATGACTGTAATGCCACGTAGACACACGATCGGACTATCCGGTGGTCTTAGTCCGGCGGACAAACCTCCAGACTTTGAACCTTAGGTCCGCCGGACTTTCGCGCGGACCTGCCGAACTAGCGGACCTGCCCACACATGACCGTTCATTTTCAAATGAACAGACTTGCCCACACACGGAGGAAAGTCTGTTCATTTTGTACGCGGCTCCAGGTAGACGGGACTAGTGAAGGAAATCAATGTCGCCGCCTTCGGCGGCGAGATTGGCATGTCGCTGGCCCTGTCACCTGGTATGGACTTAAAGGGGAAGCCCTACGCCGAAAAAACAGCGTGGGGGTCCCCCCCAAGTCCATATCAGACCCTTATCCGAGCACACAGCCCGGCCGGTCAGGAAAGGGGGTGGGGACGAGCGAGCGCCCCCCCTCCTGAGCCGAACCAGGCCGTGTGCCCTCAACATGGGGGGGTGCTTTGAGGAAGGGGGGCGTAACGCCTCCCCACCCCAAAGCACCTTGTCCCCATGTTGATGAAGACAAGGGCCTCATCCCGACAACCAACGGCCAGGGTGGGGGGCTCATCGGAATCCGGGAGCCCCCTTTAATAATAACCCTATGTGAATGAGTATTGGGGTACAATGTATCCCTACCAAAAATATAAATAAAACAAATAAAGCATCCTCTGGGACTGTGGCATCATAAGGGGCGGGACATCACCCGGTGACCCCGCCCATTGTCCCTATATAAGTCACCGCACACCGCGTCCCTGTCATTGCGGCCAGAGAGAACGTCGAGTCAACATCTCGAAGAAGAAGAACAAGATGAAGAACAAGAAGAAGAGAAGGCAGCGGCTGCAGCAACAGAAGACCAGGCCACCGCTAGTAAAAGAGCTGGAAGACGGAGTGGAGGCCCGGCAAGAAGAACCGAAGAGGGGGACAAGACCCCCGAAGTCAGAAGAAGAGGCGGCAGCGACAGAAGACCGGGCCACCGCTAGTAAAAGAGCTAAAGGAAGAAAGCGGAGGCCCGGCAAGAAGAACCCAAGAGGGGGACAAGACCCCAAAGAGGGGGACAAGACCCCCAAAGTCAGAAGAAGACCGCCGGGTGGCGATGAAGAAGAAAGCTGTGCTCCTCCGCTAGTAAAAGAGCTAGCAGAAGATAGAAGTCCGGCGGGAAGACCCCCAAGATGGAAGAAGACCCCCGGAGCTGTGCAATAAATTATTTTGAAACCTTGTGTTGTGTTTTATTTACATTTTTTTCACCAGGTGAATGGGTAGGGGTACATTGTACCCCAATACTCATTCACATAGGGTGGGGGCCCCCTTATTAAAGGGGGCTCCCGGATTCCAATGAGCCCCCTGCAGACCCCGACAACCAATGGCCAGGGTTGTCTGGAAGAGGCCCTTGTCCTCATCAACAAGGGGACAAGGTACTTTGGGGTGGGGGGCCGCACGGCCCCCCTTCCCCAAAGCACCCCCCATGTTGAGGGCATGCGGCCTGGTATGGCTCAGGAGGGAGGGGCGCTCGCTCGTCCCCACCTCCTTTCCTGACCAGCCGGGCTGCATGCTCGGATAAGGGTCTGATATGGATGGGATATACAGTATTAGGCAGCAATTGAACATGTTGTCTCTGACACTCATGTGCTGAAAGCAAAAAAAAAAATGGTCAAGTGTAAGGATTTGAGCGAGTTTGACAAGCACAAATTGTAATGGCTAGATAACTGGGTGAGAGTATCTCCAAAACTGCAGCTCTTGTTGGATGTTCCCAGTCTACCGTGTTCAAGAATTACCAAAAGTAGTCTGAAATAGAAACTCCAGTGACAGGGTCATGGATGCCCAGGGCTGATTGATTGTGAAGAATAAAGGCTGGCCCATGTGGTCTGATCTAATAGAAAACCTACTGTAGCTGAAATTGCTGAAAAAGCCAATGCTAGTTCCAATATAAAGGTATCAGATCATACAGCGAATTGCAATTTGTTATGTATGAAGCTGTGGAGCTGCAGTCTGGTCAGAGTTCCCATGTTGACCCATGTTCACAGCTAAAAGCGCCTACAATGGGCACATGGGCATCAGATCTGGACCACAGAGCAATGAAAGAAGTTGGCCTGGTCTGATTAATTTAAGAGTGTTTTGAGGAACACAGCCAAGTGTTCAAAGTGCTGCCTCCAAATTTTTCAATACTCAGTTCAATTAGGATGTGCTGGAAAAACAAGTCCAATCCATAGAGGCTCCACCTCATAACTTATTTAAAGACTTAAAGGAGTTGTAAAGCCTCAAGGTTTTTCACCTTAATGCATTCTATGCATTAAAGTGAAAAACCTTTTGTGGTGCAGCTGCCCCCCAGAGCCCCCCTTTTACTTACCTGAACCAGGTCTTTCCAGTGACGAAAAGGAGCCCAGCAGCTCCAGCCACTGTCTTGGGTCCTCGTTGCATAGACTGATATCAGCAGGAGCCATTGGCTCCCGCTGCTGTCAATCAAATCCAGTGACACAGGAGCCAAGGGGTGGGGCCGAGTCCTGCTTTCTGTGTCAATGGACGCAGCAGTAGGACTCGAGGGCACGCCCGCCGAGTAGCCCCAGGGAAAGTGGCTCACCATGAGGGCTCTCAATGCGGTGGAGGAGCGCCACCGGGGGACCCCAGAAAAGGAGGATCGGGACGCTCTGTGCAAAACCCTTGCACAGAGCAGGTAAGTATGGGCATATTGGTTATTTAAAAAAAAAAAAAACCTTTACAATCACTTTAAGGACCTAAAGCAGGGCTCAAGTCCTGCGGGAACGCATGAGAACTGAGTTCCTGTACTTTTTCCACAACAGGAACCCAGTTCCCGTTAGCAGCCATGTCCTGCAAGACTTTGAAGTATGCGAGCTGTGTGGCAGGTGCTACAACAGCAGCTGCCGACACAGCTCGCAATAGTAAGTGCCGCACACCTGACCATTCAGGCTTTGCCAGTAGGTGGCCCCATGACAGTTTCCGCTTCAATCTACCTGTCAATCACAGCTAGCTGATGGGTAGATCAGGTCTAGGTCTAGCTGATGGGTAGATCAGCCATTCTGCTCACAGGACATGCAGGGAGAGAGGTGAGCTGAGGGAGGAACATCAGTTTGGGGTGGTAAGCTGAGCACAATACCTGGCAAAGTTTAATGCCAGAAGGGAAGTTTATGTGGAAATATGTGAAGGGTTGGAATAGCAGCGAGTGTGTGTTGGACCCCTGCAGAGTTTGCAGCCCCCCAAGCTAACATACATCTCCTAAGCAGGAACACATCACCATCTCCCCAAGCATTCTGTCCAGATAATGTTCAGTTCATTTATGATCTTTCCGTTTAACCCTGTGTTATCCAAACTCTGTTCAATGAAAAGTGTAAACTCACCACATAAACACTCTATATACAAAATAAAATTCCCCAATAAAGATCAGAACTTGATGTTCACATTTGCATGGAAGCACAATTGAATGAATGCTGATTATTCAGAGAATTGCCATATTTATGTTTCTTGAGGATTGTTTTTTTTTTATGTACTAACAGTTAAGCTTCATATAAACAATACAAAAAATGGATGAAAAATACCACTTTTGAAGCGTTCGTGCATATGAGCGTATCATTTTTTTTTTTTTTTGGTGGGGGTGTGGATCTTGGGTGGGAGTTCCCACACTTTTTTCCCCAGGACTTGCCCCCTGACCTAAAGTATCTGCTACTGAATGCTTGGTGGCAGATACCACAATATACTTTCAGAGGGCTAGTGGAGTCCATGCTACGATGGGTTGTGATGGTCATAATGTTATCATTGATCGGTGTACGATCTTGGTTTCTATTGTAACTGCATGTATACTCTTTTATTCCACAAAAGTATTCTGCTATAAATTAGTAACAGTTTGTTCTGTATATGCAAAAAATGTGTATTTTAAACCTATTGTAAAATGTATAATTGTACCATTTACCTTTAATTTTGTCTTTTACAATTAGAAGTAGGATCATACCTAAATATAAAGGATAAGGATGACATCTGCATTGTAGTTTTCTGTTGCAATTACATGAACAAAAGGCTTCAAAGTGAATAAATAATTCAGCTGTGAGACAGTTGGAATCCGCAACATGAAGTAAGCACCAGGTGTAATAGTAGAAGCTGGAAGTCGACATGTTAGCCAGCTCTCAGTGCAGGTGTGTCTGATGAACTGGAGAAAACAATAATTTAGAGTAGCTTACTAGAAATGGCACTTATCCTATTCACCATAGAAACAGACTCAGCTGTTATGCATACATAATTATACATAATTATATGACAGCAGGTTTCACTGAAAGCATCCTAAATGAAAACCATGTAACAAATTGAAGTTTCTATAATAACCCTTTTTGTAATTTTTTTTTATATGTATTATGTAACAAGGCCGGAAGCTTTGGGCTCACCCGCACTTCTCTGTAATATTGCATCGAATTTCTAGTGCACAGTAGATGAAATAAGAGAGCAAATAGATGTCTATATCATACTTTTTTAGGAAACATTTGTTCTTTTATGGCTTATACTTTTTTTTGTTCTCAATAAAAACATTTTGGTTTGGTTTACCAGGGGAACTTGTCAGATTGTGATATACTATTTTTTTTGCAACAGGCAATATCTTTAATTAACTTATAAAGCCTTTGAGAACAAAAGGTGTGCATGGTATGACACACCCAAAAAATTCATTTCTTACTAAAGGTCTCTGTAGTCTGTGCTGTATACATTTGGCACATTTATTTTTATTCAGAGAGAAAGAAATCCAATGGTTGAAGATAGAAAATTGCATTACTTAGTTAAAAGATTCTGGGTTGCCTACATTTACATTTCTCTGCCCGGAATAAAATGCCTGCTGTAAACTAGAACTAGTTGCTTTTAAAGTGTATGTCAGGGCAAAATTTAAGTACATCTTGGCATTACATGGGAGCAATGCTGTAAAAATACCTAGTAAAATCAGGGCAAAAACACACTCAACTCATCACTGCCTACCGTAAGAGTGCTGCCAAGTTCTTATATGCTGGACTATAGAACACCCTCTCCTCTCATCATCTCTATAACATGGGAGGATGGAAGAATTCTATAGTCGTTCAGGAAAGAATTGGGCAGAGTTGATAATACTTACAGAGATTATCTAATTTTGCCCATAGATACTCTTTCATGTGGAATTCCTGGCTATCATTAAATAATCTTAAAACGGCTCTGAAAAAACCCCTTTCTAACACATATACTAAAGCTGGGTACACACAATTTGTTTTTTGTTTTTTTCGTGCAACCCAGCTGGTTGCATGGGAAAAAAGCTGTCAGCTTTGGTTGAAGACACTCTACTAACTATGCAAGCCTAGTGCCGAGATCTCCCCTGCTGAGCTGTTGTGTTCTGACAGGGGGATGGCACCACACAGAACACTCCGATCAGCATTCTCTGCCATTGGCTGAGAGTGCTGATTGGGAGCCAGTCAGCTGCTCATTTTCCAGCATGCACGTCTGACAGCAGACGGTCAAACGGCTGGTTTCTGTCAGACAGACAGACATATACATGGGCAGAATTTTGGCCGGTATTTTTTGTATCAGCAATTGTTTCCCGACATTCTGTCTGTGTGTATGGGGCTTAACTCACCTGTAGGAGAAAAATGCATATCCTTATCTATTTTCATGCTCCGGCCCACTGACGTGATATCTTCTGTGCCAGCCAGCGCCAGCTACAGGGGAGGAGAGAGAGCAATCTGACATTGACTTGAAAGCCTGATGGGTGACATCACCCCTAGGCTTACTATTGGCCATCTGTTGTTGCTGCTCCCTTCTTTCCCCTGAAGCTGGCCACTGGATGACACAGGGGACCCATCATGTGACCTGACTGGAGCGGTGTGATAATAGGTAAGTATATGCATTTTTCTTCTACAGGTTAGTTAGTATAGGTTTTAGAAGGGGGTGGGAGCAATTTTAAGCTTAGTTAGTGATAGCCCGGACATCTACACAATTTAATTCTTTAACTGAGAGACGGACATTTATTGACCATTGCGTTGGTTTCACGTTTATAAAAAAATAAAGAATATATTGAAAATATTGTAAACTTAAAACCACGCTAGGAATCCAAAATATGTAATAATTAATAGCAGCTAGCACAATACCCTAATACATGGTATACACAAACTATAGAAAACAGAAGTGCAGCACTATAGAAAACATATTAGTGCTCCATTCAAATAATAAAAATGTACATACAATAAAATAATTAGATAAAAGTGCATAAAAGTGATAAACCAAAAGTCCCAATGAAAAGCCAGATGGTAGGTTAAGCAATCTTCTCTGTGTGACAAGAGGAGAGCAGATGTGAATCCCAACAGCCTCTAAGCTTCCCAGGAATAAGACCGCAACCCACCTCAGTGTTTGAAAAGCTGGGGCCTTACCGAAAATCAGATGACCCCCCAATAAAGACTTAGTTTACACTGCACAAGACCTCCATCTTCTCTCAGGCACCTTACCACCATGTTTCCCAGAGATCAATGCACAACCAAACTCAATATAGGAATGATGTCTTGTCGAGCCATCGAGCTGGTGTCAGCTGATTGCATGTGCAGCATCATGACAACTGTAGATCAGATGGCAGCTTCCTTGGATCTGACTGACCAACTTCTGCCTGAAGCTTTAACAGCACCAGTCACTGTACAGCCAGTCCAAAATATTATTTGGAAATAGATGAGTATGTACAAAATGTAATGTAGCTCGTGGGGTAAGGTTCTTATATTGTTAGGTTTCATTGGTCTCTCAGTTCTTGTAATTAGATATCCAAATGAGCTTTTACATGACATATGTATGCACCTCTCTATCAATATATAAACTTCGCTTTAGCACTCAATGTAGCTTATTCGCAATTACAGTGATTAGTAAAATATTATGGTTTTATATTTGTATCTAGAGTAACTTACAGTACAATGTAAAGAAAAGCATTGAAAGATACATGTTCTATACAGAATGGATTTTTTTTTAATAGGACCTTATGTGTCAGTGGTCCTTATTTCTAGAGATGCGTTATATAGATGATATCTAAAAATCAAGCTTAAAGGGATTGTAAAGTGAATTTTTTTTTTTTAAATAACAAACATGTTATACTTACCTCCACTGTGCAGCTCGTTTTGCACAGAGTGGCCCCAAACCTGGTCTTCTGGGGTCCCTCGGCGGCTGTCTCGGCTTCCTCCTGCAGGTGCTTCTCACGTTCATATGAGCTCCCTCGCATGGTGAGAAGCATCTGCGGGCGCGCTCCCGTGATACAGCCGGCGGCTATAGCCGCTTGCTGTATCACACAGCCCCGCCCCCCGGCGCTCTGCATCAGTGGATGTGATTGACCGCAGCGCGAGCCAATGGCTGTGCTGTTTTCCATCCATCCACTCCAGCCAATCAGCGGCCAGGCTGAATGGTGGAAAGGGCGTTGGGGGATGAGCGCAGGACTTTCGAGGGGTGAGGTAAGTAAAACGGGGGGGCTGGGGGCGCCAGGACTGTCAGATGTTTTTCACCTTAATGCAAAGAATGCATTAAGGTGAAAAAACATTTACCTTTACAACCCCTTTAAGCTAGAAAATTCTCTTTTGTGTGCAGCATTGATACCAGTTTTATTTTGTTGCCCACACACCCACTGCTACTCTGACCACTCCCAGACCCCAGATCAAAACAGACAGGCCTAGCTTGCAGCATAGGCCTGCCTAAATGTGCCTATGCTGACTGTCCTTAGTAAAAAACCCTTACTAGCACCTACTTGTTGGTAAAGGGTGCTACATACATGTTCATTGATCGTTTTGAGTCGTTTATACAATCTGAATAACTATTTAATTTGTAGATTCATTAGTTACTTTTAGAAACGCTCGTTTCTCACATGATTGAGCAAACATGTAAACAAATTTGTGATAAGTGGGCAGTGAAGAGCATGGAGCCAAGTTGACATTGTGTACTTTCCAAAAGAAGTTCCTAAAGCATCTTCTTTGTATGCATTGTGCCTCATAATGTTCTCTTGTGTCTAGACCCCTTAGTCATTCATTGTGCCAGCCAGAATGAATTCAGTATTGCTCTTCAAATATTAATCATATGTGCGTAGTTAGTGAAGTCATCCCTAGAGACACAGGAGACAAATAGATCTGTAGCTTAAGCAACACAGTGAACACAGTCTAATCATGTCATGTCATAGGTAGACAGGAAGATAGGTAATACCAGCTTTTCTGGGTTATTATTTCCCTTACTGTCTATAAACGCATATTGAAGGGTGTATCTATGTCCACAGAGTTTGACTGCTCTTGCATTCTCATTGTTTTCTTATAGAAGTATTAAAAAGATAAAAAATAAAAATAAATGTATTTTTCAGGACATTTTTTTCACTAAGCATCTCTGAATAAACAACTAATTTATCTAAATCACACACGAGACAATCCTTGACTTTAAACCAGCAGTTACAGTATATAAAGCATGTAAGATTTTCATATTAGATGACATCTTTAGTAGAGATGGCCTTGCGGTTTGCCCGGCGGTCGGTTTCGCGGCGAACTTTGCTCGTTCGTGATTCGCCAAACCGGTGGACTTCTGTCGCTGTTCGCGGCGGATATATTCCTTTACATTGTGAAGAACACATGACACATCCATCATGGGGTACAAGCCAGCCAATTGAGACATTTCAGAACATGGACATACCCCCTACCTTTTAAATAGACCTGATCTGGCGGCTATTTTACATTCTGTTTTTTGTCAGTGTAGGGAAAGGATGCTGTGTGGAGCCTCTTCTACTTCTCCTTCTCCTCTCTCCTCAGAATTGTCCTCCACTCCACCTTCCATCATGCCGTCCTCAAGTTTTTCTGGAAAAAGGCAGGCTTCCGTGGGCCAAATGTTCGAGCGTAAAAAAATAATGACGCCGGATAACCGTCTTGCCCAACAGTTGACCGCTGGCTTGTCAGAACTATTAGCCCGCCAACTACTGCCATAAAAACTGGTGGACTCGGAGGCCTTTCGAAAATTTGTGACCATTGGAACACCACAATGGAAGGTCCCAGGAAGGAAGTATTTCTCACAGAAGGGCATCCCAGAGCTATATGGCCATGTTCAGCGGCAAGTGAATGTATCTCTGGCACACAGTGTCGGTGCCAAGATACATCTGGCCACAGACACGTGGTCTAGCAAACATGGGCAGGGAAGGTATATAACTTTTACTGCCCACTGGGTGAACCTTCTGACAGCCGTCAAGCATGTAACCCGTGGCACCTGTGTAGATTTGGTTTTACCGCCACGGATTGCATGCAGGCCTGCCTCTTCTTGTCCTCCTCCTACTCCATCCTCCTCCCTCTCCTCCTCGGCTGACTCCTCCTTTTCCGCTGCTAGCATCTCTTCCGTTGTGCCACCCAAGCTCCCCAGAACCTATTCGACATGCCAGGTGAGATGTTGCCATGCTGTGCTGCGTCTGTTGTGCCTGGAAGCCAAGAGCCACACTGGCCCTGCACTCCTTTCAGCTTTGCTTTCACAGGCAGATCAGTGGCTAACACCACTCAATTTGACAGTTGGTAAAGTGGTGTGTGAGAACGGTGCCAATCTGCTTAGCGCATTGAAACAGGGCAAAATTACACACGTGCCATGCATGGCACACGTCTTAAACTTGGTTGTGCAGCGATTCGTTGTCAAATACCCTGGGGTCCGGGACATCTTGCAGCAGGCAAGGAAAATAGCGGCCCATTTCAGAAGATCTTACACGGCCATGGCTCGCCTTGCTGACATTCACAATCTGCCGGTCAGACGTCTTACTTGCGATGAATGAATGAATGAAATACTTGTATAGCGCACAATGTGAACTGAATTGCCTCTAGGCGCTGTGGCAAGCTTTGATCATCTGCTAAAAGAGGAAGGTCTTGAGTTTTTTTCCTAAAAGCCAGGTGATTTTCTTCCAGGCGGATGTCGACTGGTAGAGCATTCCATAACCTTGGACAGCAAATCTCCGATCCCCCTTAGATTTGTACCGGGCTTTGGGCATGAGGAGAAGGTTTTTGTTGGCTGATCGAAGACTGCGGTTTGGTGTGTAATGATTTATTTTCTCCATTAGGTATTGCGGAGCTTCTCTATGCACGCATTTGTGGGTGAGGCAAAGGGTCTTGAACATGATCAGATTTTTTACGGTTAGCCAATGTAGGCTCCTCAGCGAAGGAGAGATGGCTTCCCAGGGTTTTTTTCCTGTTATCAGCCTTGCCGCCGTGTTTTGGATCAGTTGTAATCACGCAAGTTGATATTGTGGTAATCCTATGTAAAGCGAGTTTGCGTAGTCCAGTCGTGAATTAATGATTGTTCCAACTACCACTGCTTTGTCATTCTTTGGGATAAAAGGGATGAGTCTGCGAAGCATGCGCAGCAGATGGTGAGATCCACTAACTACAGATCCTATTTGCGCATCCATTGACATTTGTGCATCTAAAATAACCCCGAGACTCTTCGCTTTGGTCTTTGGGGAGATAGTCTGCCCAAAGACGGTTGGTGGAGACCAGGAGGTTTTGGTTGCGGGCTTATGATTTGGGTGTAAGATAAGAAGCTCTGTCTTTGATTCGTTCAGCTGGAGGGAGTTAGTGGTCATCCAGTCCTCTATTGATTTGAGGCAGTTTTCAAGTTGTTGTTGGTGATCTTTTTTTCCATTGATCCGGAAATAAAGTTGCGTGTCGTCAGCGTAAGAGTGGAAGCAAAGATCTGAGCATCTGATGATTTGAAGGAGTGGGCGAATGTAAATGTTGAAGAGAAGGAGAGCCTTGAGGGACTCCGCAGGTGACTGCCCGAGTTTCGGAGAGGAATTTTCCTAGTTTCACTGTCTGTGATTGATTTCCTAGGAAGGACGCGAACCATTGGAGATCTATGTCTTGGACTCCGGATACTTCTGTGAGGGGGACGAGTAGAGTATTGTGATCTACTGTATCAAACACTGCACTTAGGTCTAGCAGTACGAGAAGACACGGCTCTCCGTCATCTGCTGCTTCGAGGGCATCATCCCAAATCTTGAGGAGAGCTGTATCTGTTCCATGACCTGGGCGGAAGCCTGATTGCAGCGGGTCCAGGAGTTTGTGTGTATCCAGGTGAAGTTGTAGCTGATGTACTACAGCTTTCTCCATGATCTTAGAAATGGTGTTGAGGCTCGTAATTGGCCTACGGTTGTTTGGATCCTGAGGGTCCAGGTTTGGTTTCTTGAGTAGAGGTTTGATGATGCCTTGTTTGAGGATGCTGGGAACAATCCCTTCGTGGAATGATCGGTTTATGAGGTGGGTTATGGTTGGAGCCACGATGTCGGAGCATTCTTTCAGTAGTTTTGTGGGGATGATGTCAATAGGTGAGGTACTGTCATACAGTTTATTAATGATGTTTTTTGCGGTGTCTACGGTAATTGGGGATAGTGAAAATTTCGGCGGCTGCGGTATGTTGGTGCAGACATCTTCTTTATGTATTTTCTGGCTGAGGTTGGATGTTTTCTTCTGACAAATTGTTTCCCTGATGGTTTTGACTTTATCGATGAAAAAATCCGACAGTTTGTCACAGTAATCCTGGGATTCACTTTCTGGGGGTTCTAGGCACACTGGATTCATTGATTGATTAACCAGTTTAAACAGTTACCGTGGATGGTTTGCGGCCGTTGAGATTGTATATGAGAAGTGGTCCTTTTTGGCTTTGAAGATTGCTTTCCGATAATTCTCTGTGAGACCTTTGTAGTTAAAGTGGTTTTCCTCTGTGGTATTTCTTCTCCATGTTCTTTCCGCTCTTCTGCGTTCTTGCTTTAGTACGGCGAGGAAGCTATTAAACCATCCAGAGTTTTTCTTCCTGATGAGAGCCCTGCGTTTTGGTGCTACTGAGTCTGCTGATTGCAGCAATGCCCTGTTCAGGGAGTTGAGTGTTTCCGCCGTAGAGTGGTTTAAGGTTATTGTAGTTATCTTGTTGGACAGAGTGGATTTGAAGGATTCGGAGTACAGTTTTTTATGCAATCTGGTCCAGTGCGTTGTTGTTACAGGATTCCGTTTTTCGTTGGTGATGTTGGTAGCTATTTTGAATTTGATGGCGTGGTGATCCGTCCATGGCAATGTTATGTTGTCGAGTATGTTGACATCAATGTTCTGTTTGAAAATGAGGTCCAGGGTGTGCCTGACCCATGCGTGGGAGTCTTTATCAGTTGCTGAAGACCCAGTTCTTCTAGTTGATTGATGCAGGCAGTCGCAATGGGGTCTTTGGGCTCGTTTGCCTAAAGGTTGAAATCTCAGAGTGCCAGGAAATTTTTGAATTTTAGGGTGTGCATTGCAAAGGATTCCGTGAGGGGTGAAAGATGATTGGACTTTGGTCCCGGTGGTCTGTAGCACAGTAGAATATGAGTGGTGTCATGGGGTGTTTGTTGAAGATGTAGTGTCAGGGTTTCCATAAAAGGCACTGGGTTCTGAGATGATGGTTTAGTGAGATCCAGGTGAACTTTAAAGATCACTGCTAGGCCTCCTCCTTTTTTCCCTATCCGGTGTTCGGTTAGGATCCTGTAGTTTTCCGGCACCAATTCGGTGAGGATGGTGTTGCAGTCAGAGGTTAACCAGCTTTTGGTGATGAAGAGGCAGTCTACATTGTTCTCGATGATGAAGTCGTGTACTTCCAGTCTATGTTTGACTGCAGACCTGGCGTTAATCAAGGCACAATCTAATTGTAGTGGTCGAATAGATGTCTTCCTGTGGTTGGGAGCTGCTTGTCGTCTGGTTTTTAATAGTTGTTCTCTTTAAAGTATTTTTTGTATGGAAGATGGCAATGTGGTGTTGATGTTCCTTCCTACTATGGGCCTAAGATGATGATCCTGATCAGGGTATTGATCCTGAGGAGGGGCTAGGTATCAGACTTGCCGCCGTGCTTGAGGCTATTAGCGCGCAAGTTGATCAGGGGATGCCTATATGGATGCGGAAGGAGTTGTTGTATTCGGTTGCTGGCTGTTCCGGCTACCTTTACTTGAGGTGAAGGTCTCCGCTCAGAAAAGAAGCCTGGCTGTGATCTGGAGTAGTCGTCCTAGGATAGCGTTAAAAATGGAATGGAGGCCGGAGGTAGGGGTATGCTAACCTATGGTTGTTCCTGATTGTTCCAGAGGAAGGCAAAAAAAAACCCCTGGCAGTAGCAGCCAAACACACCAGTGGGGCAAAAATTCCTTCCTGACCCCCGTAGGCGGTCGGACGGAGTCCCTGGAACAATCACTAAGGGGGGGGGAGTGGAGGTGCGAGCTTACCTGGCTGCGGTGGTCCCCGTTAAACACTCTGGTTCCACTGAATCTGGCTTGCTGTCAGCCTGATGTTTCTGGAGAGCTGTCTGGTTGCCCCTTGCAGTGGGATCTTTAAAATGGAGGGGAGGATGGAGGTAGGATAGAGGTTAGAGACTCCTGTCTTAACTCCTGTTTTCAACTCCTGGTTATTAACTCTGCACTTTAGTTCAAAAAATCCACTTATGTTCACAAAATCCACATGCAAGCCACCATCATGGAGCAAGCGATTGCCCGATGCGATGGAACTCAACCTTCTATATGCTTGATAGGCTGCTCCAGCAGAAACATACAGTTAACGACTACCTGTACGAACTCTGCGGCAGAACAGGTTCTGGGGAGCTTGGATTTCTTTCCCCGCGCCAGTAGCTACTCATGCGCGACTCATGCAGACTTCAGAGGCCATTTAATGAGATCACCAAACTGGTCAGTCGCAGCCATGGCGCCATCAGTGACATCGTACCTTATGCCTTCTTTATGGAGCGTGAATTGCGTTGTGTCATTGATAAAGCCATGGAGGAGCAGGAGCAGGAAGATGAGGAAGTCGCAATGCTGGATGAATTCCCAGGGGGGGCTACTCTATCTGAGACATGTCAACAACAGGAGTCTGAAGAGGAGTCAGAGGAGGATGGTGCCGGGGCGGATGAGGAGGAACAAGAAGAGCATGCTTTAAAACTTTCTGGGATCCCTGTTGTTGTCCGTGGATGGGGAGAGTAGAACGAGGAGGACGACATTATCCTGGATGATGAGCAGGAGCCAGGCCACCACACCACTTCCAGTTTAGTGCAAATGGGGGCCTTCATGATCCAGTGTTTTAACAGGGACCCCCGTATAAAAAGCATAAAGGTCAAGGACCAGTACTGGGTGTCAACGTACTTAGACCCCCGGTACAAACATAAAATGGCAGAAATGTTACCACCATCACAGAGGGCTGTCAGAATGGAGCACTTTCAGGCCTTGCTTAGAGAAATGCTACATTCTGCTTTTGTGTGCGCTGGCAGAGGAATTCCCACTCCCAGAGAAAGAGCTGCAGGTACCAATCCAACAGTGCCTGCAAGAAGAGGGCAGTTTGAAGATGTGTTGGTTACTTCTGATATGAGATCATTCTTTCAGCCGACCCATCGACGGGTGTCATCCAGATCCAGCATCAGGGAACGCCTAGACCGACAGGTGTCCAACTACATGGGGTTAACAGCTGATGTGGACGCTCTGAGAAGTGATGAACCCCTGGACTACTGGGTGGGCAGGCTTGACCTCTGGCCACAGCTTGCACAATTTGCAATGGAACTGTTGGCTTGCCCCTCATCCAGTGTCCTTTCCGAAAGGACGTTCAGCACAGCAGGGGGGGTCGTGACCAATAAGCGTAGTCGCCTAACTCACGACAATGTTGACTACCTCACATTTATAAAAATTAATGAGGAATGGATCTCAGAGGAATTCAATACATGTGACCGGTAGACCATGTATATGCATAACTCTATAAACGATTTATATAATCTAGCACACTGACCTTTTTTCTACCTTTTTCTCACTTGTACAAAAAAAGCACACCGTACTATATGCCCGTACCCTCCTGTTTGAAGAGGTTGAGCAGTGTCATATTTTTGGGTCCCGTAGCGAGTTGCTGGTATCAGTGCTGGTGTCAGTGCTCTCTATCTCGGTGCTGGTGTGGTATCAGTGCTCTTTATCTTGGTGCTGGTGTCAGTGTTCTCTATCACGGTGCTGGTGTGGTGTCAGTGCTCTCTATCACGGTGCTGCTATCAGTGCCCTCTATCACGGTGCTGGTGTCAGTGCTCTCTATCTCGGTGCTGGTGTCAGTGCTCTCTATCACGGTGCTGGTGTCAGTGCTCTCTATCACGGTGCTGGTGTCAGTGCTCTCTATCACGATGCTGGTGTCAGTGGTTTTTATCTCGGTGCTGGTGTGGTGTCAGTGCTCTCTATCTCGGTGCTGGTGTGGTGTCAGTGCTCTCTATCTCGGTGCTGGTGTCAGTGCTCTCTATCA
Source organism: Lithobates pipiens (assembly GCF_037356315.1). Taxonomy (NCBI): domain Eukaryota; kingdom Metazoa; phylum Chordata; class Amphibia; order Anura; family Ranidae; genus Lithobates; species Lithobates pipiens. The sequence goes on along the minus strand of NW_027507758.1, from coordinate 143,358,262 downwards.
TGGTGCTGGTGTCAGTGCTCAGTCTCTATCGCGGTGCTGGTTTCAGACAGAGAGGGAGATAGCAGCGGAGAAGCCAATCGCAAGCAGTACCAGCACCATGGCTGAGGATCAGCACTGGACTGGCACCTCCGGACCACCGCAGTGGAGCCCTGCATAGGTGGGGGTAAGGGCCGGGCAGAGGGAGGAGCTCAAGCACAGGTTGGCACACTGGGACACTGGCACAGGACTGCGCTGCCCTGACTGTGGCACTGATCATTTCCTGCACCCCCTTCATAGCCTGGTCTGACCTTCCCTCTCCTCCATGGCCTTCATGCGCCCCTGAATTGACAAAATTTCACAGATAAAAAAAGAATGCTTGTCATTGTCGATCCCAGATTCACTTAATACTTTTGTTATGTCAGTGTCCATGTTGTGGGACTATGTGTGCACAGCTAGTAAGTATTTTGTTGCTGAAAATATGGCCTTGCAGGTTTTTAAGGTTCGCCTGCCATTAAAGTGAATGAGGTTCGCTGCGAACCTTGCGGTTCGCGAACATTTGGGCACGTTCGTGGATCGCATTCGCGAAACGTCCCGTCGGAAGTTCGTCCATCACTAATCTTTAGGATCAATAAGTGTTGAAAAGTATTTTGTTTTAATCCATAGTAAATGTCAAATATATTACTTTATTCTGCAATTGCTAATTTAAAGTCCAGGCGGACTGCTATGCTCAGACTCCCGTCTTTGGAGTAGGGGAGGCGCAGGGCGCCCCTGCCCCAAAGCACCCACTCCCCCATGTTGAGGGCTTGCGGCCTGATACAGTTCAGGAGGAGGGCGCTCAATCGTCCCCAGCCCTTTTCCTGACCCGCCAGGCTGTGTGCTCGGATAAGGGTTTGGTATGGATTTTAGGGGGTTCCCCTTAAAATCCATGCCAGACCAAAGGGCCTGGTATGTTCTTGGAGGGGAAACCCATGCCGTTTTTTTTGTTTGTTTTTCAATTTGGCGTGGAGTTCCCCTTCAAGATAATCTGAGCACATGTCGCATGCCAAAGTCGGATCAGTCAAGACAGCGATCAGACTTTGATCCGACTTCAGTGATATTCAATGACTGAAGTTGGATCAAAGTCAAGCCAAAGTAGTGCAGGGAGGATTTTCAAAGTCGGACTGACATGTGTCGGACCAGTTAAGATGGCTCCCACAGGGAAACATTGATTTTCACACATCATGCGACATGAGCTCCCGATGTCGGAGCATTTGTCGTACCAGTGTGAACCCAGGCTGATTTCACAAGGGACATATTGAATTGACTGTAAGTAATTCTGATTGTGTTAATCTTTTTTTGACTAAACTTAAGCTTTAAAGCTGAACTACAGGGAAGAGACAAACTTTACCCTTGCAGTGGCACCCCCTCACCCTGCAAGGGCTAAATACTTGTTTAGTCTAGTCTAGCCTCTTCCTCGCTCCAGCATGCTTCTGTGCTGTTCTCAATCTCTAGGTTGTGGGCGGTCTCTTTGCATCATCACAAATAGTGTAGGACTATTATCCCTGCATTATATGTAAGGAGGTAAGCATGCAACTGCAGCTCGAGGCTAAAGTTAAGATTAAATCAGGGACTTTCAAGCAGAGTCCCTGCTTTAGGCCACACCCCTCAAACGCATTTCACCCTGAATGGGCTTTTTCGTAGACTCTGCAAATAAGCTCAAACAGGGTGAAACATGTCAGTGGGCATGGCCTAAGGCAGGAACTGTGCATGGAAGCCAGGTTTACTGAATACAATTTAAGGTATGTGTAGCGCCACCCCCGCAAGGGCCACTGTAATATACGGGTCTTCTGTCCCACACCAGTGATGACTCACCCTCCCCAGGATCTCAGTAACACCAAAACACAGTTTAAACTTTTAGCTGGGCTTTATTAGAACTAGCAAAAAGCCCTGAAAAGAGATAAACTGATTAACAGAATAAAAATATTAAGTGCAATAATATACTACAACTTCTCAGTAAAGGAAAACAGGATTTGTGTTCATTCACTTTAACCGCCAGTGGGAGGCCTTGCCTGAAATGCACTGAACAAGTGGTGAACAAAACTGTACAATACAATACAAAGAATAATGTTCAACAATTTCCCAAAAGTGATATTACTGACTATGAGATCCTACTTAGATCTTGTAGGTTCTAGCTAACCACTGGCCAGTGGGAATTCTATTCACACAAACACACACAGAATCTGCCAGCGTTGGGGCCCTTTAAATCCTGTGTTTGAGTACTCAGACTTTTGTGAAGTAATATTTGTAATCCACAGAATGGAAAGGGGTATCTTCACAAAGTGTCAAAATGATTAACAGATGTGGAGATCCACCTTCAGATAAAGCTGCATTAACAGTAAATAGGACCTAGCAGCTAGATCCACATACACAAGGATGACAGAAGATCTCTCACCATTAGATGCACTTGATATATCTTCCTTCCAGCAATTGGTAGATTGATCGCTGTCTCAGTTGACTGGATGGTGATGGGAGCAACACATGCCACAGAAACCTCCAAAAAGGATAATGATCATGATTGCTGCAGCACTGAAATTGGTCTCTAGATTTCTCTGCACTGTTAGCACATCTTCAGTAATCAGGCAGAATAACACACTGCAAACTCCCCTCTCAAGTGTGCACCTTCCTTAGGAGAGTCACAGGCTCTGGAAGTGCTCAAGAGATAAACACATGGGATACTTTTTTCTATCTGCCTGCCACAATGCCAGTCTGTCTCTCCTCCTGTGTCCTTCTCTCTCTCCCCCAATCACAGTTCTTCTGGGCAGCTATCCAATCCTGTCTTTCATTGTTTTTGTTGTTAGGGGTGGGCTTCTTTCTTAGCTACAGCAGGACCCAATCTGCCGTCAATCCTGCAGCTATCAGTTTAGCCAGAAAATGCAATGCAATGTTTCAGAGAGAAATATTCTGCATATATTACAGAGGCAATACTAAGCCTGTGCTACATCCACTCCCTTCTAAAAAAATCTTTGGTACCCCAAAGAGAGAGATGAGTGCATTTAATAATAACATAGCATTTGTACAGTAACCTTACACATGGACCAACAAATTAGGCCTATGATCTTAGGCTGATTTTATGACATTTCCTAACAAATGCATTAGGTAATGGGACCTGCCACCAAAGTGTGTTAGGTGATGGATTGGGGACATCGGTCACTGGTACCACCATAGAATGTGCCTGAGAATCAGGAAGTCTGTGAACTGTGGGAATAGCTTCTTCTGAGCTTGTTCCAGGGGTGTCATATGTTAATCTAAGTGGGGGTCTCACTGTTCTCTTAGCTCTCTGTTCTTTGGGCTGAAGACACAAGATTCTCCATCCGGTTCAAGGTGGCTTTCCTCAAACAGTTCTTCTTCAAGTTCAGAGGAACTCCCATCCGGAAACCCTTCATCAGGTTCATGGACTAACTGGTAAGCTTGCTCTACTAGCTCTGAATTTCCTTGCACCTGGGGCACAAATTCTGATGCATCAGGCCGGAGCACACTTGAGGGCTGATTAGCAGTTGATGTGGAGGGAGTGGCATCCATGGGCTCAGATGACCACAACCATCCTACCTCAAGCTCATCATCACTGTCATCTTCTATTGTTGTGGCCTCATCTGGCAGTAGAGGTTGAGACCTAGTAACTGGAACTTGCCTGAAAGAAGATGGTTTGGGTAATGAAGTGTCAGTTCTCACAGGTACCCTGATGGTTTCACTCAGAGGCAGTAAATTATTTCGATGCCAGGTCTTCAGGGGACCCGTTTTTCCATCAGGCCGAATTTGGTATACAGGAAGACCAGGCAGTTGCTTACAGAAAACATATTGTTGAGAACTTCAACGGTCATTTAACTTATGCTTTCCAGAAAGACCTAGATTCCTCAGCAACACCTTGTCACCCTGCTGTAAATCATGAATCCTAACTTTCAAATCATAATTCTTACTGTTCCGCTGACCTCTAACACCAGAAGCTTCTTGTGCCTTCTCATAGGCTTTCTTTAGGTTCTTTCTGAGCCTATCCACATAGCCCCTGTAAGATGTAGTGGAAGTTCTGTCTATTGAGACACCGAAGGCCAAGTCCACTGGCAGACGAGCTTCTCTTCCAAACATCAGTCTATATGGTGAGTAACCCGTTGCGTCATTTTCAGTACTGTTATAGGCATGAACCACAGTGGAAATGTGCCTGCTCCAATGCTGCTTTCTGTCAGATGGAAGGGTTCCAAGCATGTCAAGGAGGGTACGATTAAACCTCTCTGGTTGAGGATCCCCTTGAGGGTGGTAAGGTGTCGTTCTTGATTTTTTGATACTCAGAAGATCCAAAAGCTGTTTAATGAGCCTGCTTTCAAAGTCCCTTTCTTGGTCAGAGTGAATTCTCTGAGGTAATCCATAATGAACAAAGAATTTCTCCACTAACACTTCGGCAACTGTGACAGCTCGTTGATCTCTTGTTGAATAAGCCTGGGCATAACGGGTGAAATGATCAGTCACTACCAACACATTCCCTTGACCACTCGTGTCGGGTTCCAGACACAGGAAATCGATGCACACCAGATCCATAGGACTTTGACTCTGTAGATGACCCATTGGGGCAGCTCTGGAAGGCAAAGTCTTTCTCTGGATGCAGCGAAGGCAGGAGTGATAGTAACTTTCAATTTCAGTTCGCATACACGGCCAGTAGAAACGATCCCTAACTAACTTAAATGCTCTATCGGGTCCCAAGTGTCCATGTTGATCATGTAATGCATTCAGCACTGTCCCCCTATGCTTCTCCAGGAGGAACAGCTGCCAACTCTCCTCTGGATCATCCGAGGGGCCCCTTCAGTAGACCACCCCATCTGAGAGCTGCAGTCGATTCCACTCCTTGTGAACCAATCGAGCCTCCTTTGGGGAGTCTGTGTTGAGTAGAAGTTCTGGGCAACCACTCTCCAAGGCTTTCAAAGTCAGAGAACAAAGGGGATCTTCTGTTTGATCCTTCCTCAAGTCTTTCTTGGAAAGGGTAGGCAGTCCCTTATCCCTCACTTGGGTCAAGTCACAATAGAGCTTTGGGAACCCAACAGTGGTGACTCCAATGGCTTCGGCCCCTGTCGCTCCTCTGGCTCGGTACTCAATCCCTTGACATAAAGCCTGAATGCCTTCTGTCGTCAGTTGAGTCCACCCTTCTGTATGAGTTAGGGGATCATAGGGTCTCCTTGACAGAGCATCGGCATCCCTATTAACAACTCCAGGTCGGTACTTCAAGCTAAAACGGAAACTAGAAAGTGCTGCCAACCATCGATGTCCCGTGGAATCCAGCTTGGCCGTGGTAAGGACATATGTGAGTGGGTTGTTATCTGTTTTGATTTCAAATTCTGCACCATACAGGTATTCTTTAAGCTTGTCCACAACAGCCCATTTTAACGCCAAAAATTCCAACTTGTGGGTAAGGTCATTTCTCTCAGATAGAGTAAGGCTTCGACTCACATAAGCAACAGGTCTCAGACGTCCATCATGTTCTTGGTACAACACACCACCTAGTCCTTCTCTGCTGGCATCAACATGGAGCTCATAGGGCTTGCGATTGTCAGCGTAAGCTAAAACTGGTGCATTGGTCAAGCTCTGTTTCAACTGAATTAAAGCTTGTTCGCACTGATCAGACCACTCTCCCTTTATGGACTCCCAAGACTTTCTCGCTGCACTAATTTGCCGGACTACTTCTGGGACCTCTTGCTCTCCATCATCTCCAGCCCGCAAAAGCTCAGTGAGAGGTCTGGCTATTTTGGCAAATCCCTCCACAAACCTCCTGTAGTAGGAGCAGAACCCAAGAAAAGATCTCAGCTCTTGCTCATTTCTGGGCCTGGGCCAAGTGGTAACGGCTTCCAACTTCTTGGGGTCAGTGGCCACTCCCTCCGCTGAGACAACATGCCCAAGGTAGGTGACTGTTGACTGGTAGAACTGGCACTTCTCAAGGGACACTGGGCAGATGAAAGCGGTTTTCTCCCGGTCATCTGGATGCATCGGGATCTGATGGTACCCACTTCTCAGATCTAACACGCTGAACCATTTGGCTCCTGAAAGGCATTGCAGGGCATCTTCTATTCATGGAGTGGTGTACTGGTCTGGAATGGTTCTTTTGTTAAGAGTGCGATAATCAATACAGAGCTGTAATGACCCATTTTTCTTCCTCACCACCACAATGGGAGAAGCATAGGGACTTCGGGACTCCCGAATAATTCCCGTCCTCTTCAACTCTGCAATATGTTCTCTAAGGTCATCTAAATCAGCTAATGGGATTCGTCGAGACCTTTCCCGAAATGGCCTATCCTCTTGTAGACGAATATGATGCTGTGTACTCTCTGCGCATCCCACGTCAAACTCATTTTTAGAGAAAATTTTCCTCCAATTTAAGAGTTGTGTTTTTGCCCATTCTTTCCATTCAGATGTCATAGGAGAGCCTTTTGGATAGAAATACTCCTCTGGTAACTCTTCCTTGGCTTCCCCCACTACACTGTGTTGTGTGATGGGTGTGGCTGGATTTACCTGCCCTATCATAATTCGGGTCCGAAGCTTCACTGGAGAATCAGTAACATTACGAACACTGACAAGAACTTTTCCATGGGTTCTCTGTAAGGCCTTCATAGAGATTACTTCCGGAATCAGTTCCAAACCTGAATTTGTCTTCTGTGGGTCACCTTCAAGGATAACATAAGGACCAGGTTGGTCCCAATTCAGTTTGACTGAAGCCCGCAAACATGTTACTTCACCTGGCTGCAAGACCTTTTCCATCTTGTCCAACTTCCACAATTTTCCCACTCCTTCTGTTGGGGCCTTTTGTTCATGGACCAGTCGCTGGTACACTGAGCGCAACATCGGATGTACACTTTTAGCTGCATCTTCACCCTCTGAGACCTGAGGAGTAAGTAACCAACGAACCAAGTCTGTGTTCGTCCCCACAATCAAGGAACTCCGATTAGCCCCCGGGGGGCGGGGACATACAATGGCCAATGTGTCGGAAGTCTCTTTCTGCCCTACAACAGATGGGCCAAATTCAAGCTTGACTGGAAGATATCCGTCATAGGGGAGCTTCTTAGTTCCTATACCCAAGATCTCTAGACTTTCTAACTTCTGCAAGGGCAGGTGTTTCAGGTGTTTATCATAGAAATCACGGTAAATTAGAGTCACTTGGGTACCAGAGTCTAGAAGGGCTTTTGTGTATACACCTTCCACCTGAACTGGCACTATAGGAGGAGGACCCACCAGCTTGTCAGGCAACTTGCTTGGTTGTTTTGATGCAGCTTGCTTGGCTGTTTGGGGTTGAATCCCTCTTTTGGCCTGGGCCCGTTTCCGTTGTCGTCTGGACTGACAGTTTTGGTTGTGGTGTGCACCGATCTCTCGTGATCCGGGACCCAACTCTGAGCTGAGCTTGGGCAGCCTAACTGAGGCTTTGGGTGAGGATTGGTACAAAGGTTTAGGCCTTACCCGCCCTTCATTTAAGACTTGTGAACTGGAGCGAGTTGACTTAGATGGGCACCCGGCTGGCTCCCTCACCAGGGCCCTCTGGAGTTTCCCGCCGGCTTATGATGTACTCTTCGTGGCTTTGGTGAGCTGGGACAGTCACGTTGATAGTGACCAATACCCCCACAGTTATAGCAGACCACTGAACTAAAGGGCTCTCCAGCAGGAACATTCTGTATTGCCTCTGCCCTGGTTGGTTTCAATGTCTTTCCCCCGTCTGGTATGGCAATTCTGGCAGACAGAGATGTCATCAACTCCATCATCTGTGATATCTGAGTTTTCAAAGCCATTACTTCGGACTGGACTTCTACTATGCCCATGCCCCCCCACCCCAAAGCACCTTGTCCCCATGTTGATGAGGACAAGGGCCTCTTCCCGACAACCCTGGCCGTTGGTTGTCGGGGTCTGCGGGCGGGGGGCTTATCGGAATCCGGGAGCCCCCTTTAAGAAGGGGGCCCCCGGATACCGGCCCCCCACCCTATGTGAATGAGTATGGGGTACAATGTACCCCTACCCATTCACCTGTGAACTAAAGTACAATAAAAAACACAACACAGAGAAAAAATATTTTATTGCACAGCTCCGGGGGTCTTCTCGCCGGACTCCTCCGCTATGTGTGTGTAGCTCTTTTGCTAGCGGAGGAGTCCGGCTTTCTTCCTCCCCGCCGCCGGCCTCTTCTCCCGACTTCGGGGGTCTTGTCCCCCTCTTCGGTTCTTCTGCCGGGCCACCGCGCCTGGTCCGGTGGCCCGGTCTTCTGTCGCCGTCTTCCGTTCTTCTGTCGCCGCCTTCGGTTCTTCTGCCGGGCCACCGCGCCTTCTTGTAGCTCTTTTACAGGCGGTGGCCCGGTCTTCTGTCGCCGCTGTCGTCGCCGCCGCCGCCGCCTTCCGTTCTTGTTCTTCTTCTTGTTCTTCTTCTTCTTCTCCTGGAGATGTTGACTCGACGATCTCTCCGGCCGGAATGCCAGGGACACGCTCCGCTGCCACTTATATAGTGACAATGGGGCGGTGTCACATGGTATATGTCACATGGGTTGGTCACATGGGTTGATGTCACATGGGGACTATGACATCGTAAGGGGGCGGGGTCACCATGTGACCAACCCATGTGACATATACCATGTGACACCGCCCCATTGTCACTATATAAGTGGCAGCGGAGCGTGTCCCTGGCATTCCGGCCGGAGAGATCGTCGAGTCAACATCTCCAGGAGAAGAAGAAGAAGAACAAGAAGAAGAACAAGAACGGAAGGCGGCGGCGGCGGCGACGACAGCGGCGACAGAAGACCGGGCCACCGCCTGTAAAAGAGCTACAAGAAGGCGCGGTGGCCCGGCAGAAGAACCGAAGGCGGCGACAGAAGAACGGAAGACGGCGACAGAAGACCGGGCCACCGGACCAGGCGCGGTGGCCCGGCAGAAGAACCGAAGAGGGGGACAAGACCCCCGAAGTCGGGAGAAGAGGCCGGCGGCGGGGAGGAAGAAAGCCGGACTCCTCCGCTAGCAAAAGAGCTACACACACATAGCGGAGGAGTCCGGCGAGAAGACCCCCGAAGACCCCCGGAGCTGTGCAATAAAATATTTTTTCTCTGTGTTGTGTTTTTTATTGTACTTTAGTTCACAGGTGAATGGGTAGGGGTACATTGTACCCCATACTCATTCACATAGGGTGGGGGGCCGGTATCCGGGGGCCCCCTTCTTAAAGGGGGCTCCCGGATTCCGATAAGCCCCCCGCCCGCAGACCCCGACAACCAACGGCCAGGGTTGTCGGGAAGAGGCCCTTGTCCTCATCAACATGGGGACAAGGTGCTTTGGGGTGGGGGGGCCGCGCGGCCCCCCCTTCCCCAAGGCACCCCCCATGTTGAGGGCACGCGGCCTGGTACGGCTCAGGAGGGGGGGCGCGCTCGCTCGCCCCCCTTTCCTGGCCGGCCGGGTAGCGTGCTCGGACAAGGGTCTGGTGTGGACTTGGGGGGAACCCCCACGCCGATTTTTTTCGGCGTTGGGGTTCCCCTTTAAGCCCATTCCAGGCGGCGGAGCCCGGGACGTCTCCTTCGCGGGCCCCGCCTACCTGTACACGCGCTCGAAATGGGCGGATTTGCCTCCGCCTTACGTGGGCGAGTCCGTTCATTTCAAAAGTTGAGCGAACTGTTTGCCCAACCTTGTTCGTCAAACAGTCCGCTCGTGTGTGGGCAAGTCCGCTCATGCAAATTTTGAGCGGACTGTTTGATGAAACTGTTTGACGAACAAGGTTGGGCGAACAGTCCGCCCGTGTGTACGCGGCCTAAATTTTGATTCAGTCCAGAGCACCTGCTGCCATTTTTCTGCACCCCAGTTTCTATGTTTTAATACATTTAATGATGCTCCACATCAGCAGTATGATTAGTTTGGCTGGATTCTTTCCATAAAGACCACTTCTGGCCAGACTTCTGTGGTTAGTAGATGGGTACACCTGGGTCCCACTGGCTTCTGCCAGTTCTGTGCGATGGCACTACTGGACATCTTCCAATGTCAAAGTGAAGTAAGCATGATGTGTCTTTCATCTGCTGCATTAGGTTTCTTTAGTCAACCACTGTGTCTTAGTCCTCAGCATTACACATTTCTTTGTGCTTCTTCAAAAGGGCTTGAACAGACCCAGTCTGCTTTGAAATCTTGGCTGGGTGATACTTTGTTGATGTATTATAAGTACCTTATTTCTTGTTGCTGTGCTCAGTCTTGCCATGGTGTATGACCTGTGACATGAAATGGTCTTATAACACCTGTCTTCCACAAACTGTCTTCCACAACCTCACCTTATTAGCAGAGTTTGACTGTTCCTCAACCAGTTTTACAGCCTCCTACACAGCTGTTTTTGTTTCAGTTAATGACTGTGTTTCAACCTGATTCATGTGTTTCAAACTAAATTGATGATCATTAGGGCCTGCTTGGTATAATTTGTAAATCATACACCTGACTCTAATCCTACAAAATCCTCAAGTGTGCAAAATATAAGAATTGCTACTCGTTTGAAGTCAAGGGGTACTGACACCAAATATTGAATTGATTTAGATTTTTCTTCTTGTTGCTCACTTTGCATTTTGTAAATTGATAAATATAAACAATTTATTTTGAAAGCATTCTTACTTTATAGCATTTCTGTACACCTGCCTAATGTATTTGCACAGTACCTCGTGTGTATACACCGACATGTCACTGCTGACATCCGATGCTCCATAGACCTCTGGAGTATCCGTTCAGGTCTGCCTGAAAAACTGACAGGCAGACCTGAATGGATCAGTAGTGTGATAGAGGCCTAAGGCTGCTGCTCCCTTCCCCCAGCGCGTCACTATCCTGTCGTTTGCCCCCCTGCTACGAGAACCTTGTGCTTCCTGTATCCTGATCAATCCTCACCCCTCTGCCTTGCTCCTGCTCCTGTACCCAGTCATGTTTCCCTTCCTTGCATCCCTGTTACCTTTGTCCCTTTATTGTAGATATTGCATATAGATAGTAGTTAGGTTCATTTGTTAATTGGTCTTTTGTGGTTTGCTTATGTTCACTGCTTGCTGATGTGTATTTGGCCCCTTTCACACATATATGTCTGTTTTGACAGACTCTGCTTGCTCAGCAGGGATCGATCCAGCGACAGGTCTGTCTCTCCACACTGTGCAGGGACGGACCTGTCAGAGCCCCGCTCTCCTCTATGGGGGATCGGATGAAAACGGACCGCTTGTTCATTTTTCTCTGATCCGCAAGACGGATGGAAAATAGGGTTTCCATCTGTCTGCATTTAGCGGATCACCGCTGACATCCGTCGCTCCATAGCGGTGAATGAAGCATCCTTTCAGGTCCGCCTAAAAAACTGGCAGGAAGACCTGAATGGACCATATACGTGAAAGGGGCCTTTCACTGTAAATAAATATCACTTTAATGATCTATAATTTGTTTGGCCTCAGTTCTCTTGTGTAGCTACAGTATGTGTCTGGTCTCCTTGCCACTGATCCCTGACAGAAGCTCTCTGTCCAATCTAACAGAGCTTGAGCTATTTTGCAAAGAAGAATGGGCAAAAATGTCACTCTCTAGATGTGCAAAGCTGGTAGAGACATCCCCAAAAAGACTAAGCCCTTGTACACATGGTCGGACATTCTGACAACCAAATCCGTCGGATTTTGTCAGACGGATTTTGTCCGACGGATTTTGTCCGAAACTGTTGCATACACACAGTCGGACAAAGTTGTCGGAAAATTTGATTGTACATAACGTGATGGCGTTATTTCGTTACGACGGGACTACATTCAGGCAAGTAGCCAATAGCTTTGGTCTAGGAATTTGATCTGAGCATGCATGGCACTTTGTCCGTCGGAGTAGGCTACACATGATCGGAGTATGTCCAATTTTGTCAGAAAATTTTACCGTCAAGTTGGTCCGTCGGATTTTCCGACGGAAACAGTCAGATGGAGACCACACAGTCGGAAAATATACGACAAAACGGTCCGATAGGACACATTCCGTCGGAATCTCTGACCGTGTGTACAAGGGCTTACAGCTCTAATTGCAGCGAAAGGTGGTTCTACAAAGTACTAACTCAGGGGTTTCTGAATACAAATGCTTGTATGGTTGACAAAACATGACACATGACAAAATGTGAAAAATTTCAAGGGGTGTGAATACTTTTTCAAGGCACTGTACAATATATCTTTCTGCCTTTTTTTTTTTTACTCTGCCCCACCTCTTCTTTTTTTGACTAGCCTATAAGGCAGTGCCACTGCTGCATGACTACCAGCTAACACAAGGATAGGCTGTCATCATTGCTATTCTCTGCCCTTGCAAAGCACCTCACCTGTAGGAGTGTGAGACATATTACACAGCAGAGCTCAGCTCCAGCAGGTGCACACACAAAGGACGGCCCCGCTTCTCCAGTTACTGATATCTCCATCCAGCTTATCCTGAGCTACAGCCAAGCACTCTACCAAGATGGTAAGTTATTATATATCTCAAAACACGATTGCATACTTCTTTGTTGAATGCCTATAGCTAATTTCCTATTTATTAACCAGCTATATTGTATTAAGTCAGTGACAGGCTTTTACTGAAAATAATCTAAAATAGCAGAATAAAACAAAACAAAAAATAAATAATTAAAGGATCTACATACAACAAATGTCTTTCTAATACAAATAAGTAGATTTTGTTTCTTTTGAATGCGTGTATGGTATGCAGTTATGTAAATAAATCATTCAATGTAAGCAGACGTCTACCTGACAATTTACTTTGTTTTAATAATTTGTCCTTAATTATAGGATATTATAGAAAAAGCAGATTGGAATTTAAAAAAAAAAAATAAAATCACAAGATATTTTTCTATACTATACTGTCCATCGTAACTTTGAATGTTGTGTTTATCATAAGAGTTTTCTTTTCTTCTTTATTTTTTTATTTTTTTAGCCTGATGTTTTTAATTTGCTTTATAGTTCTTAGAGCTTTAAACACTTGCGTTACTTACTGTATATTTAGCAGTAGTATTAAGAAATGACATGGATTATGTAGTTGAAACGCACAAATGATTAAAGAAAAAGAGAATGACTCAGTACAGCTGTATTATAGAATGACAAAGCTAAGTGGAATAGTCAGCTTTTTCTATAGAAGGCATCGAGTGTACTTACATCATTAATAAATGATGTGCACCCTCATTCTTGGGATCATCTCAAAGCTCCAGTCATCTGCTTTCATCTAGGAAATATATGTTCTTCTTAAAGTATAATCTCAAGCTTCAATCCTCCTAAACGTATTTGGTTCTTATGTGGAATCCTGTAGAACTGAGATCTCCACTGGCTCTTTATATTGTATTTTCCTAGAGCTGAAATCTCCCCACCATACTTCCTAGCTCTGCTCCGGTCTCATGTCCGTATGCCCCACCGACCCAACACACACTGATTAAAAAAAGGTATTTCAATATAACAGGGTAAGTAAGGAAGAGAGTAATTGTAATCTGCTGTTTGCTAAACAGGTGCAAATTTAGAAGCAATAATGCAAAGCAGGTTCAGGATAGCAAAGAGCATGCTTACAATTCAGAATAATACAAACATGTTACGAAAGCTGCACAAATATAGACTGTGGTCTAAGGGGCTGAGCCATATGCAAACACCCACAAATTACATTGCTGATAATAACACATTCATATATATTATAAACGGTTTTAGACTACTGACTACAACAGCACTCCAGTTAAGTCTTCGCTCCTGTCCCTGTATAGTTTTTGGATGTGCGTTGATGGCATAGTAGTATAGTGGTGGTAAATAACTTTGGCCCACTTTGGCTACATATACCTAGAACCCAATTAATAGAATAGGTATTTTCCTGCTCTTCTAGACATCTGGGTATAGTGATGCAGAAGGGGCAAACTGTCCCTTTCACACTCTCCACATCTAGCCCGAAACGAGGCATGTGTGGTGTTGATATCTGGTTCGGCTGCATCGCAATGCAAATCCTGGCAGGAAGGAACAATCAGCAAGCCTAGGTAGGCAGGTAGAATAAAGCTGAACCTGACTGTTGCTTGAAATTCCCTAGAAAACAACAAAATAACACATCCAGTTTCACTTAAATACCCTCCAACAAATGTAAACATTTAACCCCAAGATCTACATGCTGGCATGTAAACTGATGGCAAACAGAAAGGGCTGAGTGTATGCATAAAGTACAATCCCCTATTACCACTACCAATTCATGCATAAAAAAGTGTTTAAAAACAAGATTGTTTTTTGTACAATTTCACAGTACTTCCCAACAGTTTAAGATGTGAAAAAGGGACACGTTTTAGCACATACAAATATCTAGGAAAAGGATACACCACTGCCACACCCCCAGGTATACGGAGCATGGAAATGATATCCAAAAAAAATAATGACTAATACCGAACTCTGGGTGTAATCTTAATTAAATATTTACATGTAAGTACTGTATGTACATATATCTATCACTGCTTAGACTAATGCCAACTGGTGATACATGAGAACTTTATTAGCTACAGTAGCTATAGAGGAAAGCAGAAAAGAAAAAATGTTTGAGGTGGTGATGAAATAACACTTCAAAGTAGAGATAAGCTTAGGTTATGTTTGGATGCTCTTCCAAACCCACGTGGCTAAGGCCACTAGGAAGCTATCAAGGGTCTTGATAGAAGTGTGGTTGTGGAGCAGGCAAGGCCTTGTTTACAGATAATTGGGCTATTACAGGTGACAGCTTCCTATCGGTCTTGGCCACGTGGGTTTGGTAGAGCATCCAAATACTCCCAAACTCATCTCTATTCATAAACTAAAATAACTATTTATGAGCAAATAAGTGATAAGTGTTCATTCCCTGTGGAAAATAAAGTGTACTCGTCTTAGTGATATTTTTATTTTTTTATTTTTTTAGGCAAAACTTATTGATAACTTATCCATTTTAGTGAACCTTGTATATCATAAAATATTATTTTATTTAATTTTTTTTGCATCTCAACATGCAACATCCAACAACTGCAGCACATCATTTCTCAGTGGGTTTTCTGATAGTGACAACAGTGGATCATAACTGTGCAATGTGCAATGCAGGAGCACAAATGGCAGACAGAAACAGAGCATTGTCACCAAGGGCAAGAACAAGGACTTTCATAATAGAATCACCAAGTATTATGCTAATAAATTTAAGAATACTGAAAACATTAAACATTATAATGACTGGGTTTACTTATAAATGGATGTACACAAATTATGCAATTTCTGTACACTATAGAAGTTTCTGGTCTACACTAGGCATCAGCAACTTCTTTCATGATTGCTCAGGTGGGCACATGAATGCTAAACTCCTGCATTCTAAAGGGGTAGGGTTTGGGGCTCATCTAGGGTCTAAAAGTGAAGGGTTTGGGGCTGATCTGAGGTCTGAAAGTGCATACATTGGGACTAATCTGAAGCCTAAAGGTGCAGAAATTGGATTTTTTTGTGGTCAAAAGATGCATTAACTTAGGCCATTGTGAGGTCTAAGGGTGCATGTACTGAGGCTGATCCGGGGTCTGAAGGTGTATTCTTCGAGGATGATCTGAGGTCTAAAGATCCATGCATTGATGTTGATCTGAGGTCTGAAGGTGTATTCTTCAAGGATAATCTGAAGTCTAAAGATCCATGCATTGAGGTTGATGTGAGGTCTGAAGGTGTATTCTTTGAGGATAATCTGAGGTCTAAAGATCCATGCATTGTGGTTGATGTGAGGTCTGAAGGTGTATTCTTCGAGGATAATCTGAGATCTAAAGATCCATGCATTGAGGTTGATGTGAGGTCTGAATGTGTATTCTTCGGGGATAATCGGAGGTCTAAAGATCCATGCATTGAGATTGATCTGAGGTCTGAAGGTGTATTCTTCGGGGATAATCGGAGGTCTAAAGATCCATGCATTGAGGTTGATCTGAGGTCTGAAGGTGGATGCATTGGGGCTATTATTATATAATATTGATTCCGTTTACCTTGCCATTAGCAGAACAACTATGAGTGTAAATAATCTATGACTACAGGACACTATTTTTACGGGCACACTGGCTGTCTAATGTTTGAAAAAGTGAAACCTAATGTGTTAAAGTTTGCTGACACCTGGTCTATACAGTCACAGTAAAGACATGCTTTAAAATGGTCACAAGAACTGCATGCATCTTTTCCCTTACTCTATGTTATACATTAGTCATAGAGCTTCAACATGGTAAATATCTGTACAAATGGTAATATCTGTACAAACACACAAAAAAAGTTTCTGTATGCAAGGACTATCATGTAATTTTCTTATTGCTATGGTAACGTCTGTTTACCTTTGCATTTTTTGGGGAGTTGGAATATTGGTACTCCTAGTTATTTGAAACCTTCTAGTGAGTAAGAGGTGATGTTATCACTTACTGGATAGCATACCATTACTTGCTCTGCCTCTCCACATACTCCTTTAGGAAGTGTGACACGATGAAATTGCTAATTTTTAGGCCATTTTCATAATATTATGGGACCATTAATCTAAGGAAGCCTATCCGTTTTAATGGGCTGCCTATACCCCAAAAAGGTGCATGTATAATTTTTTGGCAGTGCAGCGCAGTGCACTACAATGCACACCCATCAGGGAGGTGCGTTGGGGTACGCCTCTCCCATAATATAGGAATTAAAGTAATTAAACACTTAAAGTGGTTGTAAACCCTTACAAACCACTTTGACCTACAGGTAAGCCTAGATTAAGGCTTACCTGTAGGTCCAAGAAATATCTCCTAAACCTACACGGTTTAGGAGATATTTGCCCGAAGACAGGCACCGCTGTCTACGGCGCATGCGCCGTAGACAGCGGCGCGCAGGCGCACTGAGCGCGACATTTCCAATAATGGAGCTGTCGCACGTGTCGGCTCCCGTGCACATGCGCGGGAGTGACGTCATCGCGGCTCCGCCGAATAACAGCGGCGGAGCTGCGAGACCCCACCGAGAAGATGGATGCGCCGGACTACAGGGGACAGCGGTGACTTCGCTGGCTCCTGTGTCAGGTAAGTGACACATAATGGGCTACTATGCGATGCATAGTAGTCCATTATGCTTTGCCTTTGCAGGGAATGAAAGAGGAAGTAAACCCATCAGGGTTTACTTCCTCTTTAAGGGCCACCCTATAGTAGTTTTAATGCTATAGGGCGGGACCTCTGAGCTGGATTACGTATATATACGTGATGTGGCTCTTTGATCACCCCTGATGTTAACCCCTTCCCAGCCGCCAGTGTCAGTAGTACAGTGACAGCGTATATTTTTTAGCACTGATCACTGTATTAGTGGCACTGGTCCCCAAAAAGTGTCAAAAGTGTCAGCTAGTTTCCAAATGTCTGCCGCAATATTGCAGTCCTGCTACAGGTTGCTGATCGCCGCCATTACTAGTAAAAAATAAATAAATAAAAATAAACCAAAATATCCCATAGTTTGTAGATGCTATAACTTTTGCACAAACGAATTAATGTACGCCTATTGGGATTTTTTTTTTTTACCAAAGGTATGTAGCAGAATAAATATATATGAGCTCCTGCGCTGTTATGGAAAATTAAAAAAACACGTCTAAATGGATGCTGCACACACCGTATGAGTCAAGCGGCCTCATAAATAAATAAACAATGATAGTAAATGATGGTGTTGCGCTCCCAGCATGAATGTGTCAATATGAAATATAAAGTGATGGATAAATAACAACAAAATAAAAATGTATGTGAAAGAGAAAACAAGTCTCAAATATAAAGTGAATCGTGCTGTCCAAAAAATGTTACTATACTAATAGCCCCAATAGAATAAAGTGCTGATGTGCTAAATCTTCACAGCGATCCACACATAATAATCGCAATTAAAAAAAGAAAAATTACCAGTATAAATAAAGAGTAATAATCACGCTTAAAAATATCTCAGTAAAAAATATTAATAAATAAATATACGTGAAAGACAGATCAAATGGATCAATAAAAAAAAACGGTGGTATACAGATAAGAAATAGCCAATGTCACTCAAAGAGAAAGTCTATATAAAAGGTGAATTAAGTCCTCCAAACGATAGTGAAAGAAGCATCACATATGTGGCAAACAATCTCCAAACAATAGTGGTGATTTTCAGGTGTCCATCGAACCCGTGAATGCACTAGGTAATTACCTTACAGCTGTAAGGTGAACAGCGTAAATGTGAACTCCTGAAAAGAGAGGGGGGGGGGGGGGGGGGCTTCGGTATCTCACTTCTTCTCCTGTCCACACCACTTCTCAATTCAAAATCAATATCGAGGGTGACTTCAAAGAGATGCTCAAAACATAAAAGTGGAGCCTGCCATAGTGTAGCAGTTTGTGTAATATAAAATTTTATTAAAAGTACAGACTACTCACATTATTTCAACGACTACTGCACAGTAAACAAATACGAGAGGCCCGCTCGTGTGCGAACGTCACTTCCGGTGTCCGTCTGCTTTCCTACGCGTTACGTCACTGTCACGTGACTTCGACTGGGATGCGACCTTTTATATAGACTTTCATTTTGAGTGACACTGGCTATTTCTTATCTGTATACCACTGTTTTTTATTGATCCATTTAATCTGTCTTTCACGTATATTTATTTATTAATATTTTTTACTGATTATTACGTGATTATTACTCTTTATTTATACTGATAATTTTTCTTTTTTTAATTGCGATTATAATGTGTGGATCACTGTGAAGATTTAGCACATCAGCACTTTATTCTATTGGGGCTATTATTAGCATAGTAGCATTTTTTGGACAGCACGATTCACTTTATATTTGAGACTTGTTTTCTTTTTCACATTAATTTTTATTTTTTTGTTATTTATCCATCACTTTATATTTAATATTGACACATTCATGCTGGGAGCGCAACACCATAATTTACTATCAATGTAGCAGAATACATATTGACCTAAGTTAATGAAGACATTTGTTTTGTTTTTTTACATTTTTTTATTGGATAGGTTTCATAGCAGAAAGTAAAAAATATTGTTTTTTTTTTCAAAATTGTCAGTCTTTTTTATTGCTGATAGCGCAAAAAATATATAAACGTAGATGTGATAAAATGCCACCAAAAGAAAGCTTTATTTGTGGAGAAAAAAAGGACATAAATATAATTTGGGTACAGCGTCGCATGTCCACGCAATTGTCAGTTAAAATAACACAGTGCTGTATCGCAAAAAATGACCTGGTCATGAAGAGGGGTAAATCTTCTGGAGGTCGAGCGGTTAATAACATTCGGAGTGAATGGCACTGCATCTCACCAGCACATGGGCCCTCAGGATAGGAAACTACTGCTAGACTTTAAATTATTCTTTCAACAGAAATATGTCTATCAGTAGGATAATGAGATACAGTTAAAAAAACAAACAACATTTTAATATTCTTTTGTTTAAATTTGTATTTTTTTTTAAATGGCATGCATTTGTTTGTGTTTCTGTGCACCTATATGCAGGGATAGAATGATGTCTCTTAGAAAGGGCTATTACATAAAAAATCACTAATAGTATATTTCTTCTAAATACGAAAAAAAAAGAAAAACACACAAATACATCCCTACAGATCAGGTAGTATCTATAGATAGATAGAAATACCTAAACTACAATGACAAACATTTAATATAAATATAATGCAGATTACCAGTCCTTAGATGTGGTGGCTGCATTTGTTTTCTTGTTTCAAGTGTATTTGCCTTTATTTTAACCTTGTGATTCTGACAGTAACACACTTATAATCGATCTACGTGTCCTTCCATATTAGGACAACTGAAATAAGTTAGGACCACGGACTCCAGCCTTTCTCTCATTGTTCATAACATAGGGGGATGTGGTTCTGTAGTCCTTCTCAAATAACAATGTCAGCACAGGCAGAGAGCACAGGAATCATCAGCTCACAAGATTTTAAGCAAGAACAATAGAGTGCCATCCTAATGGGCACTGATTGCCACTGATTGGCATCCCTGGTGGGCTCACCTGGTGGTCTTCAGTGGGCATCTCTGGTGGTCTCTAGTGAGCATCCTTCAATGGGTCTGCGCTGATAATCAATGCGCTGATTATCAGCGCAGACTCCCCCTGTCAGGCTGATCTGTTCTCATCTACTCCCGCCTGTCAATGCGACCAATAAACGGCTCTTCCTGGTTACCACGTGAACAGCTGTGATTGGACACAGCTGATCACATGGTAAAGAGCCTACGTCATAGGCTCTTTACCAGGATTGGAGATGCGATGTGTCAGACTGACACACAACACCACCAATTGCCGCGCTTCGCGCCTCCGTGGGCAGGAGATAGTGGCTTGTCCTGCCGGATGTCAAAAGACGCCCAGTCAGGATAATAAAACCACTTTCCGGCCGTCATTCTGCTATATGGTGGGCATGAAGTGGTTAACAGAAATAAAGCGCTTTCAATGGTATAATTCACACACCAAAGGGGACCATACAAGATAAATTCATTGTTAGGCCTCTTGCACACGGTACTCTGGAGGAACTGCAGACATCCATAGCTCAGGTGGAAGAATCTGTCCACAGGACAACTATTAGTCGTGCACTCCACAAATCTGGTCTTTATGGAAGAGTGGCAAGAAGAAAGCCATTGTTGAAAGAAAGCCATAAGAAGTCCAGTTTTCAGTTTGCGCGAAGCCATGTGGGAGGACACAGAAAATCTGTGGAAGAAGGTGCTCTGTTCAGATGAGACCAAAATTTAACTTTTTTGCCTAAAAGCAGAAAGCAATGTGGGGGAAAGCTAACACTGCACATCACTCTGAACACACCATCCCCACTATGAAACATGGGGGTGATAGCATCATGTTGTGGGGATGCTTTTCTTCAACAGGGACAGGGAATCTGGTCAGAGTTGAGGGGAAGATGGATGGAGCCAAGTGCAGGGCAATCTTAGAAGAAAACCTGTTAGAGTCTGCAAAAGACTTGAGACTGGGGCAGAGGTTCGACTTCCAGCAGGAAAACGACCCTAAACATACAGCCAGAGCTATAATGGAATGGTTTACATTAAAGCATATTCATGTGTTAGAATTGCCCAGTCAAAGTACAGACCTAAATTCAATTCAGAATCTGTGGCAAGACTTTAAAATTGTTGTTCACAGACCCTCTCCATCCAATCTGACAGAGCTTGAACTATATTGAAAAGAAGAATGGGCACAAATTTCACTCTCTAGATGGGCAAAGCTGGTAGAGACATACCCAAAAAGACTTGCAGCTGTAATTGCAGCAAAAGATGGTTCTACAAAGGACTGACTCAGGGGGGCTGAATACTAATGCAAACTACATTTATTTATTTGTAAAAATGTTTGAAAACCATTTATCATTTTCCTTCCACTTCACAATTATGTGCCCCTTTGTGTTGGTCTATCACATAAAATCCCAGTAAAATACATTTAAGTATTTGGTTGTAACATGACAAAATGTGGAAAATTTCAAGGGGTATGAATATTTTTAAAGGCACTGTACTAGAAAGATTAGAATAAAGGGGCATCATTTTGTTCACTATTAACAACTAGACTTGTTAATATTTTTGGGAATGTAGAATTGTGTTTATTGTTAAAATGCACTTGATTTTAAAGCCATATAAAGAAAATGGCTTTTAATTGTTATTTTTAGATATACACATAGAATAGATTTGCTTAATGTAACTAGTTTTTTCAATGTGTGTTTAATTATTATAAAAACCTTGTTAATATGTATAATTTGTAATAACCTATATAAGCATGGGAGCAGTCAAATCTACTCACTGCATACTCCAGCTCTGCATCTCCGTTCTCAACAGTGTAGCCCCTTCGGGGGGTAAAATCTCAGCACTTGTTAAGCAGAGAAAATTTGTAAGGTTGGTGTTTCCCAAACTGATGTATGTGTATTTTCTGGTGTATGTGGCAGTACTGTATGAAAAAGACTGTGACAGCAGAGAACGTTGGGACTTCACATTTAGGAGTTGTGAAAATAATTATTTTTTATGTTGGAAAAATGCTGTGGCAGTGGGGAAATATTGACTTTTCTTTCTGTGTTGGTCCACGGACCAATTCGAAACCCCATTTTCAGACACTTCTTTTATATTTTCAGCTGCACCAGTACCAGCTGGTATCATTGACATGTAGTGTCAAAAAGCATTGCTGCAAAAGCTTAATGATATCTACAGTATGTTGATTATTCCTCAGTGGAGTAATATGCATACTGTAGCTCCCAAGTCCAGACTGTCCCTGATTTGGAACCCAGTCCCTCTGTCCCTCTTTCCTCCTCATGTGTCCCTCATTTTGGTCTGATCTGTATAGATGTATATAAAATGCACTTTTTATCTTTCAATAAGTGTTTCCCAGTGCTAAACCTTTAATCCAATTTCTAAATTCTTGCATTTGTAAACTTCAAAAGTCAGTATAATGGAATAGTAGTGGTTTAAAAAAAGCACTCGTGGGTTGAACTAATCATTTTTTTGGTATAATTCTCCTTTAAAGGGGGCATGGCAGGGGGTGTGCCCTACATACTTTTGCTAACCCTCATTCCAATCTCAAAAAGTTGGGAGGTATGGATATGCCCTCCCCCTCTTAGTACAGGCTGCCTTTTTTAATCTGGTGGTAGAGGGACTGTTCTGAGTCCTGAATTTGAATCCTGGACTGGCTGACTGACAGGCCTGCCTTAATGCATGTGTAATATACATAATTAATTATTTTGTGGTATATACGCTCCTAACCTCTGCTATACCAAGTCCTGTGTTCTGAATCTAATGTACTAAGTTTTGTGTCCTGAGTAGAGAGTACTGAGTGTAGTGTCCAGAGTCCAGTGACCCAAATTCAGTGCCCTGTGTCCAGAGTCTAGGGTCCTAAGTCTGGTGTCTTGAGTCTGGGGTGCTCTGTTCTAAGCCCAGAGTCCTGTGTCTCAAGTCCAGAATCGGGTGTCCTTTGCCCAGAGTCCTGTGTTCTAATTCCAGAGTTAAGGGTCCTATATCCAGGGTCCTGTGCAGGGCCATCTTTAAGGCAGGGCAAAAGGGGAAGCTGCCCTGGGCCCTGTCATTGTTGTGGCGCCCAAAGCAGCTGCCTCATACTCGCTAACTATCCCAGTTTAAATTCCCTTGTCCTTTGAAGTTTTAGTCATGTTCTGTGTCCCATTATTTCAATGTGAAGTGCTGCTACTAATGCTGCCCAGCTCTGCCTTATTGTTGTGTACAGGTGACTCACCTGCAGACCCTGTGTTTACATGTAAATAACCGGAATTCATAAGTAAATAGCTGCAGCTGGTGGCATTATTATGTAAATAAAGGTGGCATTCATATGTATATCATGCCCCCCTGCAGTGAGGAGATGATGTGCTGGAACTTCTAGCAACCAACCAGTGAGCAGTAATACTGTACAGTAATCTCTAGCAACCAATCAACAAGCAGAAATCATTTGCTGTAACCTCTAGCAACTAATCAGTGAGCCGTAATGTGTGCTGTAACCTCTAGCAACCAGTCAGTAAGCAGTAATGATATGCTGTAACCACTGGCAACCAATCACAATTGTTGCCTGATCTGATACAGTAAACTGATGTTAAGTCTAGCTGCTATTTATTGTATGTCTCAGAGCAGGTGAAGAGTAAAATTGCATGGGGGGGCCCAATAAAATTTTTGCCCAGGGTCCAATCAATATTAAAGATGGCCCTGGTCCTGTGTTCCAAGTTCAGGGTCCTCTGCTCTATTTCCAGAGTCCTGTGTGCAGAGTCCAGGGACCTGAGTCCAGAACCCATTGTCCAGGGTCCTGAATCCAGAAAAGTGCTGAGGCCTTAGACCCGAGGCTTGAGTCCAGAGTCCTGATGAGTCCTAAGTCTTTGTTGCTGAGCTGCCTGGCAGTTGCAGAGCCTGGAAAGGTGCCAAGACAGACAGAGTGTTCCTGATGGAGTCAATGAGTAACCTTACGCTGTTAATAAGCACTGATTGTAGGAATCAGCACAACATCAAAACTATAATTGTATATCTGTGGTGTGCCACAACCATTGTCATTATTCCAATGCATGTTGCAAACATTAATGTTTCATCATTGTGCACTATGCACGGTGTTGTTAACCCCTACCCAGCCCCTGTACCCCCCCCCCCCCATGCACAAATTAAGGTTAAAAAAAGTTAAAGTCATATCAAATTATCTTAAAGTTAGCAGCACCGGTTTACTAAGAGCACTAAACAACCTAAAACAACTAAACAAAATAATTTAAAAAATAATAAAAATAAAAACAACTGGCACCGCCCACTGCTCAACTGATGCCATCCACTTCCCTACAATATATCTATATTGTACAAGACGCCAAGGTTGGGTCCTGGACGGGTGCTATATAGCACCGATATTTGGGTTATAATCCCTTTAAGGGAAGTGTGGTTGTATTCAAGGAGTCACCAAGGATGGGTGAGGAATTCCCGGGAATAGCCTTAGTCAGGAGAGGACTGACTTTCAGTTCTCTCGGTGTTAATAGAGAGATATTTAGGACCCTGAATTTCGGAGGATCTAAAGGGACATTCGGGTGGGAAAGAGCCTCCACCCCTGACTACAGGGGTTCCAGCACACACAGGTTTAAGAGCCTCGAGGAAGCCGCTCTTAAAAGACAGGGAGTAGCGCTAGGTGTGGTGGTGAGGAGGAGGTGGTGAATGCACCCGTCTCGAAGAGCTGTCCTCCTGCTGGAGGCTGCTAAAAAAAAATCCTGCAAGGACTGTTAAACTCTTGGGGCAAAGACCCATCCATGAACTGTATGTGCCTTTTTACTTTTACTTTGTGCTGAAGATAAGCAGACTTTATTTCATATTTTTGCTTGTGTGCTGCTTGAAGCCTTGTTTTGATTTGCTTGCTAAAAAAAATAAAAGTTTAATGGCTTTGCACTTGGTCCCGTGGATCTACAATCCCCCCAAACTTTACAATAAATATATATACATACACAAACATATGCATGTGTTTGCACTTTGGGATGCACACCCTAATGCAATAGTCTGTACACGCCAGTGCAGATGACAGTGTGTAACCTGTGGCACAAGCACTGGTGATTACACTTTATTGATTTTGACATGTCAGTCAGGCAGTGGCCAATATGATCCCTGTACGCAGCCCGCATGTAAACGCTGACACAAACATTTACATGTCCACAGCAAAAAATACAGCCAAAATTATGACCCCAGATGCAATTGTCCTATTTTTTTGTGCTACTATGTGTTTGTAGTGGAGTATGAAATGGCCCATAGACTAGTATACAGCTGCATATGGCAGATGGAAACATACCTATACAGGGTATGCAGAATGTTAGCCCATACAGTATCTCACATAGGTGAGTACACCCCTCACATTTTTGTAAATATTTGAATTTGTAAATTTTGTAAATATTTTAATATATCATTTCATGTGACAACACTGAAGAAATTACACTTTGCTACAATGTAAAATAGTGAGTGTAGCTTGTATAACAGTGTAAATTTGCTGTCCCCCTCAAAATAACTCAGCACACAGCCATTAATGTCTAAACCACTGGCAACAAAAGTGAGTACACCCCAGTGGCCAAATTGGGGCCAAAGTGTCAATATTTTTTGTGGCCCCCATTATTTTCCAGAACTGCCTTAACTCTCTTGGGCATGGAGTTCACCAGAGCTTCACAGGTTGCCACTGGAGTCCTCTTCCACTCCTCCCTGACAACATCACAGAGCTGGTGGATGTTAGAGACATTGCACTCCTCCACCTTCCATTTGAGGATACCCCACAGATGTTCAATAGGGTTTAGGTCTGGAGACATGCTTGGCCAGTCCATCACCTTTACCCTCAGCTTCTTTATCAAGGCAGTGGTCATCTTGAAGGTGTGTTTGGGGTCGTTATCATGTTGGAATACTGCCCTGCAAAGGGAGGGGATCATGCTCTGCTTCAGTACATGTTGGCATTCATGGTTCCCTCAATGAACTGTAGCTCCCCAGTGCCGGCAGCACTCATTCAGCCACAGATAAGGACACTCCCACCCCCATGCTTGACTGTAGGTAGGACACACTTTTCTTTGTACTTCTCACTTGGTTGCCACCACACACGCCTAACACCATCTGAACCAAATAAGTTTATCTTGCTCTCATCAGACCACAGGACATGGTTCCAGTAATCCATGTCCTTAGTTTGCTTGTCTTCAGCAAACTGTTTGCGGCCTTTCTTGTACATTATCTTTAAAAGAGTCTTCCTTCTGGGACGACAGCCATGCAGACTAATTTGATGCCCTGTGTGCCATATGGTCTAAGCACTGACAGGCTGACCCCGCCACCCCCTCAACCTCTGCAGCAATTCTGGCAGCACTCATATGTCTATTTCCCAAAGACAACCTCTGGATATGACGCTGAGCACTTGTAGTCAACTTCTTTGGTCGACCATGGTGAAGACTGTTCTTAGTGGAACCTGTCCTGTTAAACCGCTGTATGGTCTTGCCCACCGTGCTGCAGCTCAGTTTCAGGGTCTTGGCAATCTTCTTATAACCATAGGCTATCTTTATGTAGATCAACAATTCTTTTTTTTCAGATGCTCAGAGAGTTCTTTGCCATGGGATACCATGTTGCACTTCCAGTGACCAGTATGAGAGAGTGAGAGCGATAACACCAAATTTAACACACCTGCTCCCCATTCACACCTGAGACCTTGTAACATTAACACAGTCACATGACAGGGAAAATGGCTAATTGGGCCCAATTTGGACATTTTTACTTAGGGATGTACTCACTTTTGTTGTCAGCAGTTTAGATATTAATGGCTGTGTGAGTTATTTTGAGGGAAAAGCAAATTTACACTGTTATACAAGCTGTACACTCACTACTTTACATTTTACATTTAATTTCTTCAGTGTTGTCACATGAAAAGATATAATAAAATATTTACAAAAATGTGAGAGGTGTACTCACTTTTGTGAGATAATGTATATCTTAATACAGTTTTAGGCCTCATGCACATCGCTCCCACATCGCCCCAAAGATGGACTTTTTTTCCCACCCTGCAAGCACACCCCCCCCCCCCCCCCAGTGTGAAAGCACTCAGGCTTTCACTCTGGGATGGCTTGAGAGGTGCATTTCAGGCACTTTACTGGCACTTTAATGCCTGAAAAGGCCCCACCCCCAGTGTTAAAGGGGTTATTGCATGTTAGCTGTGCATGTTGTCCATGTACACATAGGGGTTTAAAGGAGTTTAGAGGCAGGTACATGTAGAGGCAAAAAAAAACATTGCTAGTACGTCCAGGAGCAGCATAGTTTGGCAGAAAAAAAAATGCTTGGCACTCCTTAATGCATGTAAACGTGCCTAGGCGCTAGGTGCATTTAACGCTTGAGTGGTAATTCATTTCAATGGTCAAAATAAATGATTACACGAGTTTACAAGTGTCAAGTGTTTTTTCTGCCAAAACTCTGTTCTCTGAGAGCCCTGTTATCTCTGGACTAAGAAGGGCCCTAACTAATGGGATCACTCCACAAAGTCTGACATAGATAATGTCTATCCCTACTCCACTGAGCAGTGGTTCTTAATTTACGTTGGCTGACATCAGAGCTCAGGTCCTGTTTTGGAACACTCCCCCCTTCACATTGGGGAAGGGTTCTTGCAATCCCACAGGCCTGGAACCACAGATCTGGAACTGCAGCTTGTACAGTCCAAGTTTGGGTGGACATGCTGAGCTTTATAGTCCCAAAGCAGCATAGTACATATCACAACAGCTTCAAGGAGTATCCCACACAGACAGGAATGCAAAGGGAAAAGTCCCTCATGATAATCCACAGCAATGTAGGTTGGGGTCAGTCTTTCCGCTGCAATATACAACAGCAATACCTTTCAAGCTACTGTCTTCCCCACAACTTTCTCCTCACCACTGTTATACCCCAGGAACAGTCCTCCCCCTTTCTCTCTCCACTCTACATGTCTTCGTGGGTACAGATCTACTCCTCCCTGGCCTTCTGCCCCGTTCAGGCCAACACAAGCTAATTACATTCATGCTGGTGTGGGGTATTTACTGTAGCTCCAAAGCTCAAAACGAGTTAGAGCTCCTCCTAGCTCCACCCATGACATCACTGCAGGAGGGCTCTAAAAAGGGATCTAAAAGGGGCCTAGCACCTGATGGTACTACTTTCTGTAACCCAATACTATTCTGGAACAGAGCTACCTAGTGGAAAACTAGCTAACTGCACCTGTCTACACAGTCCCTGCTGCCAGATAGAGCAATGCTGTGGACCAGGGGCTACATGTGTGTTTAGGTCTTTAAAGTGACCCTGTTTCTTAAAAAGAAAATCTAATAAAAGCTCCTTGCAATAGAAAACTCTAACTTTCTAACAACAAACTTTGCTGTCTTCAAATGATATAGGCACTAGCAGAGCCAATAGCATTCAACACTTCCAGGAGTGTTGGATAGCTGTCTCCTAAACAACCAGCTCTGTGGTTCCATCTGCCCACCCCACATCACTACAGGACACATTAGTGGCATAGGGACCGACATGAGGAATCACTGAATGCAGAGGAGAAGCAGAATTTGATACACCCCTAAAGAAATGTGTCAGATATGAAGATCCTGCCAGAGGGTGTTGTGTTGTATCCTTATCGCCCCAAAATAATCCATGCACATCCACTACTTAAAGGCCCTAAATTTGTAATTAAATTAAATATTGCTATATTTTTCTGCCTCCTTGTAACATCCTCTGTAAGCTCCTGAACCTCTAATTTTCTTTCTAAGGCCGCGTACACACGGGCGGATTGTCTGCCCAACTAAGTTCGGCAGACAATCCCACAGACAGTCCGTTCAAAATTTGCATGAACGGACTTGACCACACACGATGAGCAGACAGTCCGCTGAAAGCGTGCACGATGACGTCTACAGCACGTACGACGGGACTAGAAAAACGACGTCCTATACACTGCAATGCAACCTTCGGCTGTGTAAATCCTTTCTGAGCATGCGCCATACTTAGTCCGTCCAACTTGCCTACACACGAGCGGACTGTCCGCTGAAACCAAGTTTGAACGGACTGTCTTACGGAAATTCCGTAAGACTTTGTTCGTCAGATTGTCCGCTGAAAAAGTCAGCTGAAGCCCACACACAAACGGATTGTCCGCTGAAACACTGTTCAGCGGACTAAGTTGGACAGACAATCCGCCCGTGTGTACGCGGCCTCAGTGTTATTTGTTTGGAATGAGCAGTGCATGTTAGTTGTGGTCATGTGCACTGCTCAATGCACACTACAAAGCCCATAGTCCCTAGTCCATCTTGGGAGCAACAAGAGAGTGGGGGATATGTTCCTACATACAGTGGAATCATGGAGAACTAATGTAGCCAACCTCTAACACCCTCATACCCATACCTTGGTCTCTTTGGTATATGATGTGCAGCACTCCTACCGCAGAATGTAGTGGGAATATGTAAAAGGGGGGCACTAATTGGGGCCCACCTGTGTCAGATTGTGGCCAGAACACCTATGTTAGGCATATAGTTTAGGTTAAGGTAGTGGTTATGGTTAGGAAAGTTTAGATACTGTCTCTTTAACCACTTAAGCCCCGGACCAATTGTCAGCCTAAGGACCAGAGGTCTTTTTACAATTTCACACTGCACTGCTTTAACTGGTAATTGCGCAGTCATGCAATGTTGTACCCAAACGAAATTTGCGTCCTTTTCTTCCCACAAATAGAGCTTTCTTTTGATGGTATTTGATTGCGATTTTTATTTTTTGCGATATAAATGGAAAAAGACTGAAAATTTCAAGAAAAAAATATATTTTCTACTTTTTGTTATAAGAAAAATCGAATAAACTCAATTTTAGTCATACATTTAGGGCAAAATGTATTCAGCCACATGTCTTTAGTAAAAAAAAATGTCAATAAGCGTATATTTATTGGTTTGCGCAAAAGTTATAGCGTCTACAAACTAGAGTACATTTTCTGGAATTTACACAGCTTTTAATTTATGACTGCCTATCTCATTTCTTGAGGTGCTAAAATGGCTGGGCAGTACAAACCCCCCTGCAAATGACCCCATTTAGGAAAGTAGAAACCCCAAGGAAATTGCTGAGGGGCATGTTGAGCCCATTGAATAATGACAAAAAGTTGTCACTAAATGATATATTGCTCACACATGCCATGGTTATATGTGGAATTGCACCCCTAAATATATTCTGCTACTTCTCCCGAGTACGGGGATACCACATGTGTGGGACTTTTTGGGAGCCTAGCCGCGTACGGCACCCCTAAAACCAATCACCACCTTCAGGATTTCTAAGGGTGAAAATTTTTGATTTCACTCCTCACTACCTATCACAGTTTCGAAGGCCATAAAATGCCAAAATAGCACAAAACCCCCCAAAATGACCCAATTTTGGAAAGTAGACACCCCAAGCTATTTACTGAGAGGCATGTTGAGTCTATGGAATATTTTATATTTTGCCGCAAGTTGGGGGAATATTACAAACTTTTTTTTTTTTTGCTCAAAGTTGTCACTAAATGATATATTGCTCACACATGCTATGGGCATATGTGAAATTACACCCCAAAATACATTCTGCTGCTTCTCACGGGGATACCACATGTGTGGGACTTTTTGGGAGCCTATCCGCGTACGGGACCCCGAAATCCAAGCACCGCCTTCAGGATTTCTAAGGGCATTAATTTTTTTTTTTACTCCTCACTACCTATCACTACCTATCACAGTTTTGAAGGCCATAAAATGCCAAGATGGCAGAAACCCCCCCCCCCCATGTTGGAAAGTAGACACCCCAAGCTATTTTCTGAGGTGCATGTTGAGACCATTGAAAATTTTTTTTTTGTCCCAAGGGATTGAATAATGACAAAAAATAAAAATAATTTTTTTTTACAAAAAGTTGTCACTAAATTATATATTGCTCACACATGCCATGGTTATAAGTGGAATTGCACCCCAAAATACATTTTGCTGCTTCTCCCGAGTGCGGGGATACCCCATGTGTGGGACTTTTTGGGAGCCTAGCTGCGTACGGGGCCCCGAAAACCAATCACCACCTTCAGGATTTCTAAGGGCGCAAGTTTTTGATTTCACTCCTCACTACCTATTACAGTTTCGAAGGCCATAAAATGCCAAAATGGCACAAAACCCCCCCAAATGACCCCATTTTGGAAAGTAGACACCCCAAGCTATTTGCTGAGAGGCATTTTGAGTCCATGGAATATTTTATATTTGGCACAAGTTGTGGGAATATTACAAACTTTTTTTTTTTGCACAAAGTTGTCACTAAATGATATATTGCTCACACATGCCATGGTTATAAGTGGAATTGCACCCCAAAATACATTTTGCTGCTTCTCCCGAGTACGGGGATACCACATGTGTGGGACTTTTTGGGAGCCTAGCCGCGTACGGGACCCCGAAATCCAAGCACCGCCTTCAGGATTTCTAAGGGCGCAAATTTTTGATTTCACTCCTCACTATCTATTACAGTTTTGAAGGCCATAAAATGCCAAAATAGCACAGAACGAAAAAAAAGAGATTGATCGGTGGGTATGCCCACCATTAGAATACCTCCCTTCATCCACCCACTTCTAATGATGGGCATACATGCACCATTTATATATGCCGAAGCATGGGGGCATCCTCCCACAAAAAAGTTATGCCACGTACACTCGGTCAAACTTTTCCACGGGCAAGCCCTCCGTCGGAATTTCGACTGTATATACGCGGCATTAGGAGCAAAATTGCTCCTCCTCCCCTGCTGCCCCCATGGTTCGGCATATATGCTCTTTTTTTTTTTTTTTAACTGTGGTGGTGAAATCACCTCCTACAGCACTGGAGTCACGGCTTTATGTATCGTGGGAGCAAACGCTATTGCTGTCAAGATAAATAAATCCGTGCTGCAGCTGAATGGCGTACCTGAAAACAAAAAAAATGGTTAACAATAAAACACAGTAAACAGTAAAGTATAAAAAAATAGAGAGAAGAGAGAGAGAGAACAATAAAATGACAACTATTTTTGATTTTTATATTTTATATATATATTTTTTTTTATTTTACTTTTTTTTTTTTTTTTTTTACACTTTTTTTTTTAACTGTAAACTGTAACAACTGTAACGGTTCGGGTCTCTCAAAATGCGATGGCATCTTGGGAGACCCTGTGTTAGTGTGCCTAGCCTGTGAAATGCTGTACCCTACGCTAATACTTACACTAGTGAATGGTAGCGTTCAAAACATTCACCAAGGCAAAGACCAGGATTGCCAGGACAACGTGGACAATAACAATGGGTGTCATGCCTATATCCGCGCTTGGTACAGACACGACATCTTCTTTGGGGGGGTTTGTTGGGTAGGGGTACTCGGGAGGGCATTACGGAAAATGCCTCTCATGCAGCCGGCTTACTGCATTTGGTTGGGAATGGTGAGGTGCAGAACCATCTGGATACAGAAGGTCTGTGACAACCTCTCTCTGGAAAAAAGAAAGGTTAAAGTCCCGCCTGAAGCTTTGTATAGCACATAAGCATTCAGCAAAGCCAATTGAAATAAGTAAACAGACACTTTTTTGTACAAGCGTCTGGCCTTACGGGCAACTAGATACGGCGCCAACAACTGGTCATTGAGGTCCACCCCTCCCATATTTTTGTTATATTCGTGGACACAGAGGGGTTTCTCCACAATACCATTCGCCGTATGAATTTGGACCGTCGTGTCTGCATGAAAGGAGGTAAGAACAAAAAAAATTCTTATTATCCCTCCACTTCAGCAAATTATTACACCGCAAGCAGGCTCTCTCCCCCAGCCTAAGACGGGAATCTACAAGCCGCTGGGGAAAGCCCCGGCGATTAGGTCGCACGGTGCCACATGCTCCAATCTGATGATCAAACAAATGACTAAACAGTGGCACGCTCGTGTAATAATTGTCCACGTACAAGTGGTACCCCTTTCCGAACAAGGGTGACACCAAGTTCCACACTATCTTGCCAGCGCTTCCTATGTAGTCAGGGCAGTTCTCCGGCTCTGCGTGACTATCTTTACCCTCATAAACCATAAAGCTCCATGTATAGCCTGTGGCCCTGTCACAGAACTTATAGAGCTTGACCCCGTATCTGGTACGCTTGTTGGGAATGTATTGTTTGAATGACAAGCGCCCAGAAAACTTAATCAGGGACTCATCAACACAGACAACTTGATGGGGAGTAAACAAGTCTGCAAAACGTTGGTTGAAGTGGTTTATGAGGGGCCGAATTTTGTAGAGCCGATCGTATTCAGGGTCTCCACGAGGACGACAAAGTTCATTGTCATTGAAGTGTAAGAACCGCAAGATCTGCTCGTATCATTTCCTGGACATGGAGTTAGAGAACACAGGCATGTGGTCAGTCGGATGTGTGGACCAATGTGCCCGCAACGTCATGAATTTATGTGTGCCCATGTTGAGGGAAAGGCCCAGAAAGGTCTTAAATTCGGGAAACCGTAACTGGTTTCCAATCTCTGGCAAGGGAAGGCAACTGGGGATTAGCGGCGATGTGTTGACCAGCATATAAATTAGTTTGGTCCACAATAGATCTATAGAGATCTTCCGTGAAATACAGCGAATAAAAATCAAGTGGCGTAAAATCAGCTGTATCCACCTGAATACCGGGTTGGCCAGTGAATGGGGGAAGTACTGGTGCTGCAGAAGTGGCGGGCACCCAATAAGGATTGGCGAATTCTGCAGGAAGGGCACTATGGGAACGACGGGCCTGCCTTTGTCTTCTTCTTGGTGGCAGCAGGACACTACTTGTGCTTGCCACCTCGCCAGCTTGAACTGCACTTATGGGACTCGCCACATCACCACGTGATACTGCAGTGCTGGATGTACGTCCAGGGTGTACTAGGCCACTGGTGCTTGCCAGTTCACCAGAAGGATGAGCGGCTCTAGTACTTCTCTGCTCCATACGAGGGACCTGCGATTCTTGCACCTCAACAACATCAGAAGATCGGGGTCTGGTACACCGGACGTTAGCAGGGACCTCATCTTCGTCATCAGAGCTAGCTGTCATGGAGCCGCTGTCCTCTACAGGATCGTATTCTGAGCCTGAATATGACAGATCAGTGACTTCATCTTCACTATCTGTCATGCTCAGAAACGTGTAGGCCTCTTCACTGAGTGAGTGAGTCTCACTAGTGTACTCCTAAATTTAGAGCCCAAAATGGCAAAGCGAAGGTACACTAGTGAGACTCACAGGAAAAAAACACCTAGGCTGTCAGCGACTGTATAAAACGCTACCAAAAAAAAACTGTTAGCGATCGCAGGGATCAGGCCTGACTCTGCGAACGCTGCAGTTATGTGTATTCTGTTTTGTAAGTGACAGTGATCGATCGATACTGCACTTGGGTGGGCTGGGCTGGGCTGGGCGGAGGGGCAAAACGCAGGTGCTAGCAGGTATCTGGATTGATCCCGCTAACAATGCGTTTTTTTGGAACCCTAAACTGCTGGGGACGCTAGTATAGATCTGATCTGATCAGATATTGATCTGTTCAGATTCTATACCACTAAGGGAGGTGTATGCTTTGCGCGTGGGTGTTAGCGGTACTGGCACTCACCTAGTGCTGCCTGGGGCGACGCAGACCCTATCTGACCCTAAAACCTAATTGATATCACCGCCGGTGATCACTGGTGAAAGGGTTAACTAGGGGCAATCAGGGGGTTAAAACCTTTATTAGGTATTATATGGGGGTACCTGACTCTATATAAAAACCTGACGGGGAACCTAAATAACTAAATAACTAACTGGCTAACCAGCATCACCAGTGACACTTATACAGTGATCACTGGTGAAAGGGTTAACTCTAGGGGCAATCAGGGGGTTAAAACCTTTATTAGGTTATATATGGGGGTACCTAACACTATAAAAACCTGGCGGTGAACCTAAAAAATAACTAGCTTCCTAGCCGCACCAGTGACACTAATGCAGCGATCAGAAAAACGATCGCTTAGTGACACTGGTAAAAGGGGGTGAAAGGGTTAACTGGGGGGCAATCAAGGGGTTAAACCTTTATTAGGGTGGTAGGGGGCTACCCTGGACCTAAAGGGGCCTAACACTAACTGCCCTGACACTTTTTACAGTCACAACTGACACTAAATGCAGTGATCAGTAAATAAATGATCACTGCAATCAGTGACACTGTGACTGGGGGGTGATCGGGGGTGACTGGGGTGAAAAGTGTGCCTATGTGTACCTATGTGGCAGTGGACTGTTGGTGCACTTACTTAGATGTCTTCTCTCCTCGCCGTCCGGTCAAAAAGACCGCCACGAGGAGAGTGACATCACTTCCTCCCTGCCTGTGTTTACAATACACAGGCGGGGGAAGCTTCTCATTCGCCAGGAGCGATCGAGAGGGGATGGCTAGAAACCAACGGCCATCCCCTCATCCTGGATCGCTCCTGAAGCGAAACGGACCGCCGCAGCCAGCGGGAGGGGGTACGATTGGACCCCCCACCCGCTGGAAGGCAAGCACGTACCGGTACGTGCTTGTGCCTGTCGGTGCCATTGTGCCAACGTATATTTACATGCGGCGGTCCTTAACTGGTTAAGGGGTTCTGTATTGCAGATTCAGAAGATCCAATGGGATTGCTGGGAAGGTACTGGAAGCCCAGAGCGTCTATAAAGGGCAGCTGCGGTGGGGCTTATTTCCTTTTCCCCCTGGACTGGACCAGCAGCAGAAGTACTCCCTCCCTCCCCCGTGCACCTCTTATGTGGTTTGGTCACCCTGGGTTTCCGGGGGGGAACTGTTTGTTATATAAAGAAGGTTGTTAACTGGCTGCCGAAGGTCTGAAAACTGGGCAGTTTAATAATTTGGTAAAGTTATTATGATAATAAAAGTAAGTGCAATTGGATGTTTTAGATGTTAAACCAATAAAGGTGCCGCGGCCAAATATTTGCCAAAATGTGTGGTTTGGTTATTTAGCAGTAGCCGGGTGGCGGTTATGATGAGAGGGTGTGTGGCCTACAATTTCATTAATTAGGATAGTAGCATTGATCTCTACTAGTCTCATGTAACACGTTCCCAATTTCATACTGTGTTCTGGTGCATATGCCCAGGCCAAAAATGTAGCATGTGTGGGACTCTATGATCTTCATTTTCTCTATTGTGTCTGCAGTTTTTGACAGTCCTCTCAAGCATTGCATACTGTATATTGAACATTTGGTGATGTCATTTGAGGCCCCTTTTAGCTCATAAGTTGACAACCACTGCTCTAATAAGGGGATTTGGACGAGGCTGAGAACAAGTACTTTTTGATTTAATAATACATTATTGAATAGCATTTTATTTTTTTCATACCAGAGTTTAGAGTGACTTTAAACACAGCAGAGTTCAAAATTTGCCTGCTGGAGAGGTAAGTATTTAGCGGTTTCTATTGTACAAAGCTTTTATTACATTAACCAGACATCACTTTAATGAATATACAAGTTTGTAATATGCGTTTCATTAGTGCGTGTGAAAAATATGCACACGTTTAGCAGAACTAATGCTGCGTACACACGAGCGGAATGACCGACAGAAAAAGTCAGACAGAAGCTTTTCATCGTATATTCCAGTCATGTGTATGCCTCATCTGACTTTTTTTTTTTGAAAATTCTGATGGACCTAGAAATAGAACAGATAGAATATTTCTGACGGAACCAATTCCTATCTGGAGAACCATTCGTCTGTATGCTGTTCCGATGGACCAAAAACTATGCATGCTCTGAAACAAGTACGAGATTTAAGATATTATCTACTAGCTATTGAACTTCCTTTTTCTAGTCCCGTCGTACGTGTTGTACGTCACCGCGTTCTTGACGATCGGACTATGGTGTGATAGTGTGTACGCAAGACAGTTTCAGCGGAATTCCGTCAGAAAAACCTTTGGAGTTTATTCCGATGGGAAAAACGGTCGCGTGTACAGGGCATAAGATGTTAATCAACTGTTTATGAATTTAAAGCGTTTGTAAACCCAACATTTCATATTCCTGATATGTGCCTGCTGTACCATGTACTTATATGGGAATGTATCCTGTTCTCTTTGTATTGCGTCCTTTGTGTGAAATCTCTGGTATTCCTGCCAGTCCCTCTAATTTCCTATTAAAAACTGACCACGCTAAGCAAGCGAACACACTGTAGTCAGTTCTCTATCTGTGCTGGGAACTCAGCCTGCTCTCCTCCAATGATTAGACTTGTCCTGACTCCCCACTGCCCCCTGCACAGACTTTTACTGGGAACCTCAGTGTGCTGCTGCTTCTCCTCCCCCCAGTTCTTTTGCAGGTGAGAACAGCATGAATGTGATCATTTATACAAAGGGGGAAAAAGTGTGTATACATTTTTTGTTTTTATATCTATACACAAATGTTTTGCCTTTCATTTCTGTTTTAAACTGAATAGATTGTTTTACAAGGTGAGGGTTTACAATCACTTTAAGGAAAAAAAACAAAGCAACTTTGGGAAAATGTTACCAAAGCGGTGCTGGAGATATAAATACAGTATTTGCAATCCAACTTTCAAAGGTATTCACTGTGATACCATTCAAGGCAAAATAAAACATTGGCCTACAGCCTGGGAAACCATTCAATCTTTTCAGAAAGAATGACCCAGCCAGTTGGTTTTAAATTACTCTTCAATCCTTGTGAAAACGTTTTTCTGTCTCATGTTCTCTGTAGTTATTCTGGCTTTATTAATGACCTTAATCAAATTAACTTTGATGTTAAATAAGCACTAAAATAAAATCCAGTTTACAGGGTTTACTGTGTATTATTTTCTGAAATCAGCACTTATTATGGGAAATTAGATGCAGTGCAAAAACAGCAGATCATAGCTGGTGCCTTTTATCAGTTTGCAGCCATCTGAACAATTAGATATGTTATAGTGTGTTGTTATTGTTTGCACTTGCACTGTGTTTTTGGTTATAAAAAAATATTTCTAAACTGAGTTTCTACAATCTTAGCCCTTGTACACACGGTCGGACATTCCGATGGAAAATGTCCGATCAGACCGTGTTGTCGGATAATCCGACCATGTGTGGGCTCCATCGAACTGTTTCCGTCGGAATATCCGACCGACAAAGTTTTAGAGCTGAGCTATACAATTTTCCGACAACATGATCAGATGGAACTTTGTCCGATCGTTAGTAGAGAATTCCGATCGGACAAAGTGCAACGCATGCTCAGATCAAATTCCTAGACCAAAGCTATTGGCTACTAGCCTGAACGTAGTCCTGTTGTAACTAAATTACGTCATCACGTTACGAACGATTGGATTTTCCGACAACTTTGTCCGACCATGTGTATGCAACACCGGTTTTGGACAAAATCTGCCAGACAAAATCTGATGGATTTTGTTGTCGGAATGTCCGACCGTGTGTACAAGGGCTTATACTATAAGCTTTAACCACTTGCGGATCAGCCGCCACAGTTTTACTGCACAAAGATTTTTTGGGGGGGAAAACGACAAGAGATTATACATGGAACATCATAACCATGATTCACCTACAAGTCACCCAACAGAATGATGGACTGTCTTGATACCAGTTTTATATAAAATACAAATATTTATTATTGATTATAAAAAGTTTTTTTTACCAAAGTACAAAGGTGGGGGGGAAAAAGAAAAAAAGGGGTTTTTTATACATGCATAAATAAATACATATATATTATAGCTATAACATAGACAAGGTTTGTTACAACAGTATTTTGTGTCCAATACGGTCGTTGGTTTCTCTACTAGTTTCGCGACCACTCTGTCGCTTCTTCAGGAGACCTTGTTTGTCTAGAATAGAATTTATCACTAATTATTCAACAATAACATAAATACAACACATATTTTTCAGGGTATTTGATGTATTTTTTACAGGAGGGTAGAGGTTTTTTACAAACACTAAGTGTGCAGCTCACCACCGTATGGATAACTCAGGACATCTGGAATTCGGGTAGTCCATGCCAAGCCAGGCAATGACCACCCTTTGGGGCGGACACGGGAGGTTTTAAAGTCAGCTACAAAACAACAATCAAGAGTGTCTAAGCGTTAGAAGTATATATATATATATATATATATATATGTAAATAGGTTATATTGCTGAGGCATAATTGTTTGTGTCACATTATAAATGTAGAACACTACATACCCGTATAGCCAAATGCCTTAGAGATGATGCAGCATAGGTAAATGTTGCGGTTCTTTCATTAAGTACTAAGGCTCAGGTAGTACGCCAGGAAACGCATTAGGAGAATATACATGTGCTGGATCCAATATGTATGGATATTACACCTCTTTCAGGAGGGGGTCCAAAGATTTTGCCCAGTCAATCCAGAGTGTATATTATTAGCCTAATGAGGAAATTATTACCATCAGCCGGCCATCTATATATATGTATTGCAACTAAAAATGCCCAGAATGTATAAAAGCTCATACCTATTAGTAGCTTTCATCTTGCGTTCCTCAGACCAGGCGATAGATCCGGTCAGAGGCTCTGTGTCCTCCGTTTTGTCCGCTGTAAAGGAGCGCCATGATGGCGCTCTTTTAACCTCCAACCCGGCGGCGTCAGAGATCCGGCGCTGGCGCCGGGCTATGACGTCGCCGGGTCCGCCGCTCCTACTGCGCGTGCGCCAACACCGTGGCGACGCACAACAGCGATGGTCACCAAGGAAATCTCAGTGACTCATCGCTAAAGCGGACCCGATCCCACCCATTGCTATGGGGGCCTATCAGGGCCGCCGGAGAGGCGCGTGCCCGCCCCTGGGAGTCTCCTCCCATCCTCCATATTGTGCCTGGACATCACACGGTTTAGATATTGCCCACCTCGTTTTTAAATGTGGAACAATGCATATGAGCAGATAAATGAGCAGAAAAAAATAACTTTACAACTATAAACATTGGCTACATTTTTACACACATGTCATAATATATGTAAACTCTCACCATTACTTCAACTTATCTGTGGAAAGATACAAACAAGTTTAATAATAATTCAATATATAAATAGATCGCATGAGGTGCTTAAGGCAACAGGGACAATTGGTCCATATAGTATACCGTTAGCCTGCACCAAAAGAATTTTTTTATTATTTATTTTGGGATGTCAAGGACGGAAAGCACCGGGGTAGGCTCAAAGGGTACCTGACAGATTAGAGGACTAGGATGAGCAGTGGAACTTATATATAACTAAAAATGCAAAAGGCAAGTGAAAAAACAGTTTGTTTTCCATTTGTTTATTTTTTGTATATATTTCTTGTTTTTATTATTATTTGAGAAAGTATTTATATGTTTTTGTTTCATTCAATCCTGGCGGGACCAGAGCGTCTAAGCGTTCTATCCATAGGGTTTCTCGTTTTAAAATTTCTCTATCCCAGTCCCCACCTCGGGTGTCCTCATGGATCACTTCAAGTATAAAGAATTTTACCACTTGGGGCTGGTACCTATGGTGAATGCCTATATGGCGACCAACTGCGGTAAGCTTACCGCCCGATGAGTAGTAAAGATGGTCGCCTATACGTTGGCGAAACTCTCTAATGGTTTTGCCTACGTAAAATGCCCCACAAGCGCATATCATTATGTATACAACACCCTTTGTGTCACAGCTGGCGTGAAACATTGGAGTGAAAGCCTCTCCATTTGGGAGACTATATGTAGTAGCCTCTAAGATCCAGGGACATCTAGAACAGTCACCACAGGGATGAGTACCTCGTGGACCCTGCCGGTTTGATACGGAAGTTTGATAGTGGCTTTTAGTAAGTTTGTCCCCAAGAGTGGCTGCTCTTTTAAAAACCAGTTCTGGGGTTTGTCTGATATATTTGTTCAGAGTATGGTGATCTGTTAAAAAGTGCCAATGTTGTGATAGGATGTTTCTAAGGGTATTGTGATGTGCAGAATATTTTGTGATAATCTTAACTGTAGGGGGGTGAGTTGGTCTGGGAGGGCCATAAAGTAGAGACTCCCGTGTGCGCCCATAGGCTTTATTGAATGCTTTTCTCAAAATAGATCGTGAGTAGCCTCTGTTAAGGAGGCGCTCCTGTAGATTCTTTGCTTGAACAAGAAAATTTTGGTCAGTTGTACAATTTCTTCTTGCTCGTAGATATTGAGCGTATGGGATGCTACGTATTAGAGGGCGGGGATGCGAACTTTTAGCGTGTAATAAAGTGTTTCCAGATGATGGCTTGCGATAGAGGTCAGTGATTAATCTTCCAGAGTTGTCTTTAGTGATATTAAGATCCAAAAAGGCAATTCTGGTTAAGTGGTATACATAAGTAAATTTTAAATTGAATGTGTTAACATTCAGTTTTTCCACAAATGTTTCCAAAGTCTGGACAGTACCTGTCCAGACAATTAGAAGATCATCTATAAACCTGTACCAGAGAAGAACACAGTCTAAATAAGTTTGTAGAGATTCATTAGTAAACACTGATTGCTCCCACCCGCCCAGATATAAGTTTGCGTAAGAGGGTGCACAAGCTGTCCCCATGGCCACGCCCTGAGTTTGCAAATAAATTTGATCATTAAATGTAAAGAAATTATGTGAAATTATGTGTTGTATACATAATGATATGCGCTTGTGGGGCATTTTACGTAGGCAAAACCATTAGAGAGTTTCGCCAACGTATAGGCGACCATCTTTACTACTCATCGGGCGGTAAGCTTACCGCAGTTGGTCGCCATATAGGCATTCACCATAGGTACCAGCCCCAAGTGGTAAAATTCTTTATACTTGAAGTGATCCATGAGGACACCCGAGGTGGGGACTGGGATAGAGAAATTTTAAAACGAGAAACCCTATGGATAGAACGCTTAGACGCTCTGGTCCCGCCAGGATTGAATGAAACAAAAACATATAAATACTTTCTCAAATAATAATAAAAACAAGAAATATATACAAAAAATAAACAAATGGAAAACAAACTGTTTTTTCACTTGCCTTTTGCATTTTTAGTTATATATAAGTTCCACTGCTCATCCTAGTCCTCTAATCTGTCAGGTACCCTTTGAGCCTACCCCGGTGCTTTCCGTCCTTGACATCCCAAAATAAATAATAAAAAAATTCTTTTGGTGCAGGCTAACGGTATACTATATGGACCAATTGTCCCTGTTGCCTTAAGCACCTCATGCGATCTATTTATATATTGAATTATTATTAAACTTGTTTGTATCTTTCCACAGATAAGTTGAAGTAATGGTGAGAGTTTACATATATTATGACATGTGTGTAAAAATGTAGCCAATGTTTATAGTTGTAAAGTTATTTTTTTCTGCTCATTTATCTGCTCATATGCATTGTTCCACATTTAAAAACGAGGTGTGCAATATCTAAACCGTGTGATGTCCAGGCACAATATGGAGGATGGGAGGAGACTCCCAGGGG
The DNA here is from genome assembly GCF_037356315.1 of Lithobates pipiens. Lineage (NCBI taxonomy): Eukaryota > Metazoa > Chordata > Amphibia > Anura > Ranidae > Lithobates > Lithobates pipiens. The sequence continues at coordinate 143,316,008 of NW_027507758.1, read as the reverse complement.
CGGGCACGCGCCTCTCCGGCGGCCCTGATAGGCCCCCATAGCAATGGGTGGGATCGGGTCCGCTTTAGCGATGAGTCACTGAGGTTTCCTTGGTGACCATCGCTGTTGTGCGTCGCCACGGTGTTGGCGCACGCGCAGTAGGAGCGGCGGACCCGGCGACGTCATAGCCCGGCGCCAGCGCCGGATCTCTGACGCCGCCGGGTTGGAGGTTAAAAGAGCGCCATCATGGCGCTCCTTTACAGCGGACAAAACGGAGGACACAGAGCCTCTGACCGGATCTATCGCCTGGTCTGAGGAACGCAAGATGAAAGCTACTAATAGGTATGAGCTTTTATACATTCTGGGCATTTTTAGTTGCAATACATATATATAGATGGCCGGCTGATGGTAATAATTTCCTCATTAGGCTAATAATATACACTCTGGATTGACTGGGCAAAATCTTTGGACCCCCTCCTGAAAGAGGTGTAATATCCATACATATTGGATCCAGCACATGTATATTCTCCTAATGCGTTTCCTGGCGTACTACCTGAGCCTTAGTACTTAATGAAAGAACCGCAACATTTACCTATGCTGCATCATCTCTAAGGCATTTGGCTATACGGGTATGTAGTGTTCTACATTTATAATGTGACACAAACAATTATGCCTCAGCAATATAACCTATTTACATATATATATATATATATATATACTTCTAACGCTTAGACACTCTTGATTGTTGTTTTGTAGCTGACTTTAAAACCTCCCGTGTCCGCCCCAAAGGGTGGTCATTGCCTGGCTTGGCATGGACTACCCGAATTCCAGATGTCCTGAGTTATCCATACGGTGGTGAGCTGCACACTTAGTGTTTGTAAAAAACCTCTACCCTCCTGTAAAAAATACATCAAATACCCTGAAAAATATGTGTTGTATTTATGTTATTGTTGAATAATTAGTGATAAATTCTATTCTAGACAAACAAGGTCTCCTGAAGAAGCGACAGAGTGGTCGCGAAACTAGTAGAGAAACCAACGACCGTATTGGACACAAAATACTGTTGTAACAAACCTTGTCTATGTTATAGCTATAATATATATGTATTTATTTATGCATGTATAAAAAACCCCTTTTTTTCTTTTTCCCCCCCACCTTTGTACTTTGGTAAAAAAAACTTTTTATAATCAATAATAAATATTTGTATTTTATATAAAACTGGTATCAAGACAGTCCATCATTCTGTTGGGTGACTTGTAGGTGAATCATGGTTATGATGTTCCATGTATAATCTCTTGTCGTTTTCCCCCCCAAAAAATCTTTCTGTAGTTAATATATTAAGGATGAGGATACCATATACCCCTTTTCTTTTCTTATAAAATAGGCACAATAGTATAACTATACACACAGTTTTACTGCAGCAGGTTGACTCCACTGCGCAAAATCACGTTATTCTATGTGATCTCGCAAGGCTTGGATAGCAGGCACGCGTGTGCCTGCCATGAGCTCCGTGAGTATGACGCAGTTCCCGCGGACTCAATGTCCGTGGGGATGCCCGCGATCATCTCATGGAGAGGAAGAACAGGGAGATGCTAATGTAAACAAGCATTTCCCAGTTCTGCACACATAACCCCTGCAGCGCCCCCCCCCCCTCCTGGTTAACCCCTTCATTGCCTGTCACATTTACTCAGTAATCAGTGCATTTTTAATCGCACTGATCGCTGTATAAATGTGAATGGTCCCAAAATAGCACCAAAAGTGTCCGATGTGTCCACCATAATGTCGCAGTCATGATAAAAATCGCTGATCGCTGCCATTACTAGTAAAAAAAAAAAAATATTAATAAAAATGCCATAAAACTATCCCCTATTTTGTAGACGCTATAACTTTTGCAAAATCCAATCAATAAATGCTTATTGCAATTTTCAATTCAAATCAATGGAGTGCATGTAGTTAAAGTGATTGTAAAGTCTTGTTTAAAAAAAGTAAAAATAAATAACAAACATGTTGTACTTACCTCCTCTGTTACAGTTGGTTTTGCACAGAGCAGCCCTGATCCTCCTCTTCTCGGGTCCCTCTTCCCTGCTCCTGGCCGCTCCCTCCTGTCGAGTACCCCCACAGCAAGCAGCTTGCTATGGGGGCACCCGAGCTGAGTCAAAGCTCCATGTGTCCATTCAGACACGGAGCCCCGACCCGGCCCCACCCCCTCTCTCCGCTGATTGGCTAACTGACTTTGATGGATAGCCGCGGGAGCCAATGGCGCCACTGCTGTATCTCAGCCAATCAGGAGGAGAATCCCGGACAGTAAGACAATCGTGGACATTGCTGGAGAAAGATGGGGCTCAGATAAGTAATTAGGGGGTGCTGGGAGGCTGCCACACACAGGAGTTTTTTTTAATCTTAATGCATAGAAATCATTAAGATAAAAAACATTCTGCCTTTACTATGGAGATCAGCAGAACTGAGATACAGCAAAGGATAAAAAAAGTTTTAATACACAATGCTTTGGAAAACTAAATCTTGTACATATAGTAAAAACCCTCATAATGGGACTTTAACAGCAATAAGTCATTTCTAAGTAGATAAAAAGTATCTTGGGATAGTGTAAAAAGTTTACAAAGTCTTTATTGTCACAGAGAAAGACTTTATTGTTACAGAATATAAAAAAAAATTACAGTACATATTAAAAATGGTTAAATAGAGTTTCTAAATACACAATGTACTTGAAATAGAATCGCCAAAACAGAAAGTGAAGATGATAAACATCCTAAAACTAAACAAAATCTTGTTCATGTAGGGTTTACAACTACTCTAAGAATTATTATGTTTGTTTTTCTTTTCAGAATTTTCATTGTACTTAAGTTGATTTTTTACTACATGTAGAAAAAAAGAAGCTTGAAGCCAATGTTGCGCTCAAAATGAGAAAAGGTTATATATACACAGCTGCCAGCACCTTAAAGTCTAATACCAAAACTCAAACAGATAAAATAGGCAAAATAGATGCAGTGCTAGTGAAAATATTAGTCAATTTATCAAGTGAAAGAAAACTAAAGCAGAGTCCCATTGAGATTCAAGTCCATAAATGACAAGGAGGTAACACCTATTCACTACGACCTGTGTCCATTTACTGTGGTATTTACACTACATTGTTGCCAGGTGTGCCAGTGGGTTTGAGTCTGTTCTTGGGGTTGAAGAGGCAGAGTAAGGAACCAACAATCTTCAAGCGGCTCCTGCGGGGGTAGCACTACACATAAAACTGTGATATTAGCAGCTAACAGTAGATAGCAGTAGATCCCTACATTAGACTGTTATCAATCACATTATATTATATTGTGTTTTGATGTAGCACTGACAAAGGGTTTTTTCTGCCCCCCAAAACTTGTCTGGCTGTTTTTTTGTGTAAACAAATAAATTATTTAGAATTTTGTTATTCTTTGGTCTGGTGCTCCTTCCATTGGTGCATGATTTTTTGCTGGTAACCTCAGCTTGCTGGGTACCCGCAGGAGGGTAGCCCTTTTTGTTGTGAGTAGCTTAACCTGAGTTAGCGAGCTCTCAGAATGTTTTTGTCCTCTCACTACTTTGTATGAACTTACTATATATCAAAGTCCCAGCGCTTTTTTCTTCATTGGAAAGTAATGAGTAATGCTTCTGCCATAAGTGACATATTCATATGGTAAAAACTTGAATTGTTTTTTCTTTCTCAACTTTACCCTCATATAATGTCAAGCAAATAAAACCTAAATTCATGTGAAACTCAAGAGAGGGATATGCCATGGTCTTACCAATGACTGTACACATTGTTCTCTACGCAGGCATCAGGTGTCCAGGTTGACAATTCGGTTACCCTCTTGTTCCAAGAAATGAAGCTGAAGAAGTCTGGAAAGAAAGCCGTTTTCTTTGGCTTCAGCAGCGATGAAAAATACATCATTGTGCAAGAAGGGAAGGAAATCTTGTCAGATGACTGTGCAAATTTTTTCCCGAGGTTGAAAGCACTCTTCCCTGAAAACAAGTGCTGTTACGCCTTGTTGGATATTCATTATGTTACTGGGGAATCAAAGAAACAGGACCTGATATTTGTAATGTGGTAAGTTATTAGAACTAGTATGCATGCAATGTGTGTTCTTTCTTATGATGGGCTAGGTCTGTTTTTGGAGTTCATGCTCTCATAGGTACATATGAATGATGATGTTTTCTTGGCAGACTCAACTTCTTGTTATAATAAGGGCTGCAAGGTTATTATCTGGGAGTGTCCCAGACTGAGGGACTTTTGGACCAAGGTAGAACAATTAAAACATCACAGAAGTGTCTCTTTGGGGAAACCGGGCAGCATTCCTCCTGCATGATACACCACTCTACAACAAAACGTATAAAAACTCACTTATTGAAACAACTCCTTACTGCAGCAAAAGCCTTCTGTTCCACCCAACAAAACACACTGGCTTACCAGAATTGTAGAAATGCAGCAAATGGAGAACCTAACCATGGTCATGAAAGAGCAATAGGAAAAATCTGGACTCTTATTTCTTTTATAAGTAACAAACACTATAAGCTTCCGAAGAATGATCCTTTCACCTTCCAGTTCTCGAGGTGCGTAAAACCACTAGGCATCTGGCCAGGACCCCAAACCCCCCACCCCACCACCACCACCACTCCCCCTCCCATTGTACTGGGGTTCTGTGATGATTCCCTTGAGTCTCTCACAAAATGTGATTTAAAAAAAAACCGAGGTAGATTTATTTTTTAGTAATATGTACTTATTAGATATTCGGTTTACAAACTTCTTGTTTTTGGTTCAGGAACACAGTTGAACTTGTACTGTACTCAGTGTAACCTCTGGGCATGCTGTACCTGTGCAGCAGAATTGTCATGCCGTTTCTTCTAAATAAAAACACAATTAGTAAAAGTGTGTCTTTTACCATGTAATTCCACATAAGCAGTAGCAGTGCACTTCAACAGGTGACAGTGCTTAGATCCATGTTTGCCTAGCCTCACAGATGGCCGTTAGAACTTTGACATATTCAGAGCCATATCCTGTCCACTTCTGCTGTGATTACTGAATTACATTGATGGGGTCATTATGGGGCAGGATCTACTAAAAGCAGCCCAGTGTTAGCTTGTACCTCCACTAATATGGTGGTTTCCACCATACCTCTAGATCCACTTTAAAGTGTTGATAAACCCAGGATCCTGCATTCACTATATCTGGTCTCCCACAGTACACAAAACATGGAAATGCAATCATTTTAGTAAATATAAACTGCTAAATACTCAATTCAGTTTCAATAGCAGTATATAGCAGTCTTGCAACTTCTATCAATGCCTGGTTAAAACTTGTAGGAGTTTTTGCTGTCCTATCAGGATGCAGGACCCCTGACCCTCTGTCTGGACAGTGCTGATCACATGCACTCTCCCAAGAAAGATAAAAACAATCTAGCAAAACACACCAAACTGAGCATGTGCAGCCTGACTTCAGTAACTCTGTCTTATCCAGACCTGTTTTGGTGTCAGTGGAAGAAAAGGAGTATCTGTGCATACAGGATCAAACAGCCTTTTTACACAATGCAGAGGATTAACCCCTTAGGTTCCACAGTGAGTATAACAACCATGCTTCACTGCATATACAGACTGATTTTACTGTTGTGGGTTTAGTAACACTTTACGTTGGCTTGTCAGAGATGTTAAAATAGTTATTGCAAAGCCAAACTTGCGCAGATGCCTCTTCAGTGCTCTCTAAGCCATCTGAGCAAGAGTATCTGCCTCGGCTGTCAAGATATGGTGCCTTCTGTGGTCACCCAGTGTACCCCACTCTGTATATTTACTTCTGTAATATTATAAGAGTACACAGAGAGTATGGACATAACCCCTGTGATTCATCACACAGTTTTCATATTGTAGAATCCACCCGCCTTACTACTTCAATAGTTCAGTTACACCCACAAACCAATCAGTACAGCACACAGTACACACAGTACAACACACACTTCACCCTGGCAACACAGTACACTATTTGTATCGCAAAAAGCACAGCCCTACCCCCATAGGAAGAAAGCCTGAATAAAACCATTGGATAAGTAGTTTATAACGTATACCTCTACTGCTGTGCCAGTGACATCACTGGATGAGATAATGCAGTGGATGACAAATGTGGATGAAATGTCATGCTCTTTTGACAGTTGTATTCTGACATGGAAAGATTAAAGACTAGTCAACAATTAAAGGTTAAAGCGGAGGTCCACCCTAAAGTGGACCTCCGCTCATCGGAACCCTCCCCCCCTCCGGCGCCACAATTGGCACCTTTCAGGGGGGAGGGGGGTGCAGATACCTGTACAGTACAGGTATTCTGCACCCACTTCCGGGATAGCTCTCTGCGGAAAGGGGCGTAGATTACGCTCCTTTCCGCAAGTGCCCGCCCCTTTCCGCAAGTGCCCCGCTGCCTGCTGGGAAACACACAGATCCCAGAGGCAGCGGGGACCGTCCTTACAGCGCGATTCGCACATGCGCAGTAGGGAACCGGGAAATGAAGCCGAAAGGCTCCATTTCCTGATTCCCATACCCAAGATGGCGGCGGCAGCAACTTACAGACGATCTAGAGATCGGCTTCGGGTGCCGACATCGTGGGCGCGCTGGACAGGTAAGTGTCACTATTTTAAAAGTCAGCAGCTGCAGTATTTGTAGCTGCTGGCTTTTAAAAAAAAAAAAAAAACGCGGAGTCCCAGTGGACTCCCGCTTTAAGATGCATAGAGCCACCATAGCCTGTGGGCTAGTAAGGGTTTGGCTTTTCATCCAGGCATTGCAGTACTGCCCCAGTACACCCCACTCTCATTTGCCTGTAATCTGGTGAACATGCAGTGCACCTCCTGGTGATCCTAGAGCAGCCCCTTCCCTCATGTCATTACGCTTGTTACAATCTTTATATCTACCAACAATTATGTAGTGTTAGAGTCTGCCTGATTGGATACTAATTAATTGGTTAGTTTAGGTAAGTTCTAACATTACATTGATTTGGTGAATGTGAAGCAGTTGATACAACTATTGTACAGTAAGATTTTAACATGCATAGTGAGCTTTAGGGACTTGAAAAGATTACCTTTGAAAAATTTTGAAACAAAAAAAAAAGATTACCTTTTGGGTATTGGCCCATTTCCCCCTATCCATGCGCCGGGCCCCCTGACCTACATGCAGGGTGCCGAACGCATGGATTCCATGGAGGATTTTTTTTTTAAGCACATGATTAGAGCCAGAGGCTCTAATATGCTTCAAAAAAGGGCGGGCTCGAAGCACAGAGCATTGCGCCCTGAGCCCACCCAGTTGCCGAGCCCACCCAGTTGTTTGACAATAGCGAATAAATATTCGCTATTGTCATACTGATTCTGCCTGGGTTTTGAGAACCGTTTCCCAATTGGCCAAAAGAAGAAGCCGTGGGAAGAGGAGGGAGGAGACGCACGGCGAGGACACCACCATGATGCCCGAAGAGGAGACGCAATGCAAGAACACCGTCGTGAGGCCAAGGGGGAGACGCACTGCGAGGACACCACCGTGATGCCCAGGAGGAGATGCAGGGGAAGCCGGCTGCCCGTCTCCAGGCGGGAAACGCTGCCCGGGGTAAGTGTTGCGGGTGACCGTTGCGGGTGACGGTCACCCGCAACACTTACCCCAGGCAGCGTTTCCCGCCTGGTTGCACGTGACCCGACCGGGGAGGGGGGGTGGCTGGCTGTGCCCTGTTTGCCGCCCCCCCAACAAAATATACCACCGACCGTCACTGGTAGTGGCCAGTGCTCTTACATGTAATAGAAGCAAGTTGGGGGAAATGCTGTGCTCCTGCCTACCAACCCAGACATTAACATTTGAATAGCCTATAGAGCCTCTTCTCCCGACTTCGGGGGTCTTGTCCCCCTCTTCGGTTCTTCTGCCGGGCCACCGCGCCTTCTTATAGCTCTTTTACAGGCGGTGGCCCGGTCTTCTGTCGTCGCCGCCGCCGCCGCCGCCGCCTTCCGTTCTTCTTCTTCTTCTTCTCCAGGAGATGTTGACACGACGCTCTCTCCGGCCGGAATGCCAGAGCCGCCCTGCGCTGCCACTTATATAGGGACAATGGGGCGGTGTCACATGGGTTGATGTCACATGGGTTGGTCACATGGGTTGATGTCACATGGTGACCCCGCCCGCTCGTCCCCACCCCCTTTCCTGGCCGGCCGGGTAGCGTGCTCGGATAAGGGTCTGGTGTGGATCTGGGGGGGACCCCCACGCCGTTTTTTCGGCGTAGGGGGTTCCCCTTGGAATCCATACCAGACCTAAGGGCCTGGTATGCTCTCGGAGGGGGAACCCACGCCAAATTTTTTTCAGAAATTTGCCGTGGAGTTCCCCCTTGAGCTCATTCTCTGCTTGGCCACGGCAAAAGTCGCCTGGCCTGGGGCGACTTGTAAGTCGTCCCAAGTCGGGCTTGAAGTCATCACAAGTCGTTTTGAAGTCGTCCCAAGTCGCGCTGTGATCTTAACTCAAGTCGTGTCCAAGTTGCCTGACTCAAGTCGCCTACAAGTCGTGTTGCCCCTGTGTGAATGGGCTCTTAGGAGCAGTTGGGCATTTTTTTCAACTGCTCCTGAACTCTCCTCTATGTTATCTTATTAGTACATGTACACGGGGTTGTTTATAGTCGTTTCTAGGCAGTTGAGTTTAGAGTCCTTTTCTGGAAAGCAAAACAATGAGTTTAGATGCTGAGTTTAGAGGCATTTTTCACACGCTAAACTCTTCTAAATGTGGCTAAACGCGGTAACTCGTGTTTAGCCACGTTTCGTTTACAAGTGTTTTTCATTTTTAGCTATTTTAATAATGCTTCTAAAAACAAACACGGCAAATCGTTCAGGAGAGGTTGTAAAAATGTCCCTTGTAAATTAAGCTTAAACGTTAAACTCAAAATATGCCTCTCAACGTCCTAATGTGTATGGACACATAGGATAACATTGAGCTGCTTCTAGAGGCAGAACACAAAACTCCTGTAGAAGCAACGTTTTTTAAGCCAATGGGCATGGAGCCTCAATCTTTAATCTCAATTGATCACTCGGGTGATCCTAAACTTATTTTGATTCTTAAAGTTGTAAAATGTAAATTCAATATAGCAGTTTGGCATGTTTGGATTTGTAGTGAAGAATTTTCACTGCACTAATGTTGGAACTACACTGTATGGTAATCACCAGATGTCATGGTTATGCAATAATCTTCCTCTGTCTGCTTACCTCTCCTCATGTGTTCAGACTAAGAGGCCAGCCACTTCTACCTGGTGGTTTTTATAACCTCTCCTCTAAGCATGGCTCCACCCCAGGCCCTATCAGGGAACCCTATATTAACCTGTGCACTGCAAGCCAGCGGTGCTGATCAACCATTGTGTATTCACTTTGTGTTTGGCTTCCTGTTTCCTGCTTGCCGTGTGCTCTAAGTTTGTCTCTGTTACCGATCTTGGCGTGTTCTCGACTATTCCTGTCTGCTTGTGACCCTGAACTTTTGGCATGTCCCCGACTATCCCTGTCTGCCTGTGACCCTGAAACTTTGGTCTTTACTCTGTTGTTCCTGTCTGCTAGTTGCCCTGACTTCTGCCTTATCCCTTTACTATCCTTGTTGTCCCAGCCTGCTGTGTCCTTCTCCTGTAGTCTACTGTGAGCATGAGCTGTGAGACCCTAGAGGCCACGACCTGGAGCCAGACTGCAGCGCAATCCATCCTCACCACTAGAGGCACTGGTGAACACCTGCTGGCTCTTAGACTCCGCGCCCTAGGGAATCTATGCTCTAGCTCCAACTGGGATCTGTGTTAATGATCCAGTAGACCTGCTTCCTGAACCTTCCTGGGTACAATCCGCAGCAGTCAGTCCTAGGGTCCACTATCGTAGCGGTGCACTTCCGATTCCTACGGAGTGCATCTGTCACCTGGTCTTAGGTGACCTGACACCAGGTCTGAGATGCTTTGTGTCTATACAGACAGTATGCTGAAAGCCAAACTCCAGGCATTTTTTTTTAGTTTTATAGTAGGGAAGAGTAGAAAACTTGTAACAGGGTGTTACAGAAGAAAAAAGGATCTGGTTTTTCTCTGCATGGGAAACCATACATTTTGATGCCAGGTGACACATATGGTTTGAACATTGCTTTTCACCAATGTTTAGATTTTCTGACATTTATGTTATAGGTCATTATTATTAAGTAATATATTTTATATATCTACAGGGCTCCGGAAGATGCACCTATTAAGGAGAAGCTATTATTTGCAAGCTCAAAACCCTACCTAAAACAAGCATTCTCAGGTACAAGGGGAATCGGATTACATTGGATGTCATAATTATACATAAAACCCAACTCAAATTAAAAAATTTTTTGCAAGTGCATTTGGAATTGTTCCTCAGAGCTTAATGAATGGGGTAAAGCTCTTCTGACTTCCATCGTCTAATCATGTGCAAACAAATGCTGTTTTTTTTTCTTGCATGTGATTGGGTACTCCTTGCCACCACATTCATTAAGCTCTGTTGGAAAATTCCCTTGCAGGGTGTATTTGTGTTTACTAAATCATCCTCAGAGTCTAATAAAAACATTTTTTTTAGTGTAGTGAATAATGTTTAAATCCTCTGTCAGGCTTTTATTGTCATCACTGCCTCCATGAGGGAGATTTTCCATCACTTGGGTGTAAGAAATAACAGAATGTGAGGGGAGAACTCACCTAACAAAAATATAAAGGTAGAGTTTAAAGCTGACTAAATATAATAGATATATTGACAAAAAAAAACATCCCCATTCCTTCCTTGTTGTTGGAAGTGGTTTAAGTGGTTTCTTGAACAAGGAAAAGTCGAAAAGTTGAAAGATCCTTACGCTCTCTATAGTTTTGGTATTCACATTGTTCTCAAACATGGTACCATTGGTTCAAATCCCTCATAGTGTCTGATAATCCAAAAAACAAAGTGGAGTCTTGGAGGACAAAAGTAGAGTCTTGATTGTTTGCTATGGACAACTCAAGTTCTTATTTTCTTTCCATGCTTGATGACTCACCTCTGAAATACACTGTATTACCAAAAGTATCGGGATGCCTGCCTTTACACTCACATGAACTTTAATGGCACCCCAGTCTTAGTCCATAGGGTTCAATATTGAGTTGGCCAACTCTTCTGGGAAGGCTGTCCACAAAGTTTAGAAGTGTGGAATGTTTGACCGTTCTTCCAGAGGTGCATTTGTAAGGTCAAGCACTGATACAAGGAGGTTGAGGTCAGGACTCTGTGCAGGCCATTTAAGTTCTTCCACCACAAACTCGCTCATCCATGTCTTTATGAACCTTGCTTTGTGCACTGGTATGCAGTCATGTTGGAGCAGGAGGGGGCCATCCCCAAACTGTTCCCACAAGGTTGGGAGCATGAAATTGTCCAAAATGTCTTGGTATGCTGACGCCTTGAGTTCCCTTCACTGCAACTAAGGGGCCAAGCCCAACCCCTGAAAAACAACTCCACACCATAATCCCCCCCGCCACCAAATAATTTGAACCAGTGCACAAAAGAGGTCCATAAAGACATAGGTGAGCGAATTTGACATGGAGGAACTTCACTGGCCTCACTTCAACCTGATAGAACACCTTTGGGATGAATTAAAGCAGAGACTTGGAGCCAGGCCTTCTCATCCAACATTAGTGCCTGACCTTAGAAATATGCTTCTGAGAGAATGGTCAAACATTCCCATAGACACACTCCTAAACCTTGCGGACAGCCTTCCCAGAAGAGTTGAAGCTGTTATAACTGCAGGATGGGCTAACTGAATATTGAACCCTCCGGACTAAGACTGGGATGCCATTAATGTTTGTGTACATGTAGAGGCAGGCGTACCAATACTTTTGGTAATATAGTGTATCAAGTATTAGACATATACACTATTTCAAGTAGCTAAGATATAGACATATACACTATATCAATGAGTTAAGAGGAAATCTGCAGATAGAAACCTAAGCTTGCACTGGGTTTTTTCTCCTAAATGTACTCAAAATGTTTTGTGCCATATAATTTGATGGGGTTTTCAAATTAAAATAAACAAAGAAACCTCATGTATCTTGGATGTGCTGTCTGCAATTTTCCCCACTACCATGCACAATATAATATACCTAAATTGTAACTCCGACACAATCTTTTTCATACCTTTTGAGGACCTTTGTAGTCTTTCTTTGGTGCAATTAGGTAAATCCTCCTTTTATAGACTTATGAAAACGCCACTCTTTTTTCTTCCTTGGATAGCACAATTCCTGCTGTACTTTCAGCCAATCACCCAAACTAGCAGGTTACCAGACAGACCAATGCTAGTGTTGTGTCAATGCCCCTCTACTTGCTTATGTCATTCACAAAGCTTAGCCTTTTATGATCCTGCTGTTTTTTTGTTTTGTTTTTTAGTACAGCATTAGATGGACATATATTTGACTAAAATTGGCCAATGACAATACACATACATTGACCAATCAACGGATTATAAAGCTAACCAATCAGAAAATGATAATGTACCTATAGCCAAGTCTTGTCATATCTTATGAGACCATTGTCAGGCACACAAAGGGACATTCCAGGGAGTGAGGCCCATCTTGAGTGGAGGACTTCTTTAGTCTTTGACAGAACATTTGCGTATGCTGTTTAAGGAATGATATACTAACACAGAGAAATTCGAATAACAGTCAATGATAAATAAAAAATACCTCTCAGAAAGCAATATGTTCTATTAATTTACCATTATTAAGACAAATGGTTTCCTGGGAGAAGTAATTAAGACTTGTCAGTAATTCAATAAGAGAAAGGTAAAAGAGCAATGGGTAAGTATCACATTCTAGCACGAAGGAAGTCAATTTATTTTCTATGATATGAACTAATTATATGATCTAATATTGTTAAATATTTATGGAAGTACTATTTTACATTGGTAACAATTTGTTTTCTCTGTGTTTAGGAGTGAACAAACAGTGGGAGCTTCATAGCCAAGATGACCTTACAGTCGATCAGCTGGCACAAAAACTAACAAGTGGCAAAATTAAATCCTTGGAAGGTCATCACATGTAGACAGCCATTCAGTGCCAGTAACATAGACAGCTTGCAAATGTAGCAATACTATTTCAGGTGGAACTAAGCCTCAAAATTGAGAATTTTAAATTAAATTACAGTACACATCCAGAAGTACCACAATATGGCAGCAATGCGTTTCTGTTAGGGTAGAATAGGGTATATCTTAAAGTGGAGTTCCACCCAAAAGTGGAACTTCCGCTTATCTGATTCCTTCCCCCCTTCGGTGCCACACTTGGCACCTTTCGGCAGGAGGGGGGAGCGGGTACCTGTTTTTTACAGGTACCCTGTCCCCACCTCTGGGAGACCGGGCCGTTGCGAATTACGTCAGCAGCTCAGCCCCCCTCCTCCTCTTTCCCCTTTTGCCGAGAAAAGCATGCTTTGCACATGCGCAGTAAGGACCCGGCCGTGAAGCCGAAAGGCTACACTGCCGGGTTTCTTTACCTGTAATGGCGGTGGCAGCACTCAACCAGGCTGCGGTGCTGGCATTGCTGGACATCAGGACAGATAAGTGTCCTAATGTTAAAAGTCAGTACAGTATGTGTAGCTGCTGACTTTTCATTTTTAAAGGGGTGGATAAATTAGGAAATGGTTAAACCCATGTAAATTTATGTTGCCATCTGTATCTCAGGGGGAATTTTTGTTCATGTCCTGCCTTGTACACAGGACAGGAATTAAGAGGAATCTTTTCAAAATTAAGGGAATCCCTTTTAGTTACTATTTAAACAAGTGTCCCCACTAAAAAAAAATCTCCTCCATTCTTACTCTAAGCCCTTGTACACACGGTCGGAGATTCCGACAACCATATCCATCTGAGTAATTCCGACGGATTAATTCCGGAAGCGGTCCGGAAGTGATGTTGCATACACACGGTGGGAAAATCCGATTGTACATAACGTGATGACGTTATTTCGTTAGGACGGGACTACGTTGAGGCTAGAAGCCAATAGCTTTGGTCTATGAATTTGATCTGAGCATGCGTGGCACTTTGTCCGTCGGAGTAGGCTACAAATGATCGGAGTATGTCCGATCGGAGCATTTTGTCTGAAAATTTTACCGGCAAGTTGGAAAAGTTGGTCCGTCGGATATTCCAATGGAAACAGTCCGATGGAGACCACACACAGTCGGAATATCCGACAAAACGGTCCGATAGGACACATTCCGTCGGAATCTCTGACCGCGTGTACAAGGGCTAAGGACAATGCAAAATGTTCTTTTTTCCACTAATTTTCTCGTCTGGTGAAAATGAAAACTCAAATAGCATTAAAAAAGTGGTTCCAACCTCTCATCACTCTGTCCAAAACTAAAAAACATTTTAGTTTTAGATACACCCATGTCACCAAGACACTAACCAACAATTTTCAGCTGTGGCCTGAATGGGAGGTAAGGGAAAATCTTCCAATGGGCACAAGCTATGTTGCGAAAAGGATTACCGCTCACACCGAAACACATATTTCCCATGATTCTCACACATGATTCTCGTATGCATTCCTTTGATTGACATTTACAAGTTTATTTTTGGGGTTAAGTTCCACTTAGGATGATATGTATAGTAGCTTGGTTTAAATATTTTACTACAGTACAGTTTTTTTTTATATTTTACAAAACTCTGTCATATGTACTAGGCAAGCTTTTCAAATGCAAAGCTATTTGTAATGTACATTAACTGAAAGTATATTTTGAATGTTACCTTATATGAGGAATAACCTGCTGGCAAGATTCAAAATCAATATATGTCCACCTAGCCTCGTGGTTGAAAAGTTTAGAAAAGTAAATGTCGAAATTAGACATCTGTTATTTATATACCATTTCACCATTGTAGGACATCAAAAGCATTAATAATAACTTAACATTCTTGACAGTTTTTATACTGTTAAATAAGTCAATAAAATCATCAACTCTATAAATAATATATATTACCTGTGTTTTTAGAGGCTTAACCTTTAATTCCTATTAGTGAAGGAATGTTTGAGTAGCTAAAGCATTGCCAATATCCCATTTCTATTCTGAATACTGCCCATCACTGTAGTTGGATATATGCGTTTCCTGCCAGGAATATGTATATCTGCTCAGGAATATATATATTCTACATTTATTCAACACTTTTATTGCGTACAAGCTTGCTGATGTCTCTGAGATCAGTAGAAACCAAAGACTCCTACACCTACACACTCCTACTCTTCCACACGTCCTAACGTGTTCCTTTGCTGTAGTACCTCCTATGTTTGGTTACCACGTTGTAAGGCTGGCTTTGATATGTTCATCTTTCAAGGATATCCACCTGCTGCGATAGTAATACTGTGTGATGTGGGGAATTTTACAATCTGTATTTCTAAATGTATGACATGTACAGAATGGTGATGCAACCTGCTTAATTCAACTAAATTATTTTACATTACTGAAAACTGACAAAATTATAAAATGTTATAAGTAAAATAAAGTCAAGCAAATATGATTTGATTTTGATTCTTTGTGTTTTGCCACTTTGAAAAAAAAATTGTATCTTTTTCAAATATAACATTTTGAAAGATTAAGGTGAAAAAAACATGGAAAATGTGATTTACAGTCATGCTCAAATGTTTGCATACCCTGGCAGAAATTGTGAAATTTTGGCAATAATATTGAAGCTATGACGGATCATGCCAAAAAAAATTTTCTTTTATTTAAGGATAGCAATCACATGAAGCCATTTATTATCACAGTTTGTGGATCCTTTTCAAATCATAATGATAACAGAAATCACCCAAATGGCCCTGATAAAAAGTTAACATACCCTGGAATGTTTGGCCTTGGTACAGACACAGAAGGTGGCACACACCGTTTAAAATGGCGATTAAATCACCCAAATGGCCCTGAAAAAAAGTTAACATACACTGGAATGTTTGGACTTGGTACAGACACAGAAGGTGGAACACACCGTTTAAAATGGCAATTAAAAACCCGCTTATAGGTGGATTGATACATAAAGACCAAGTGGGATTCATCCCCCAGAGGCAAGCTAGTGACAATATCCGTCGTGTGATCCTCATCCAGCATATAGCAAAATCGAGAAACATCCCAATGCATTTGCTTTCGCTTGACATACGCAAAGCATTCGACACAGTATCCTGGCAATACCTTCACTATATTTTACAACGTTGGGGTTTCGGCCCCCATTTTCTAAGTTGGATAAACGCTTTGTATGCCTATCCCCAAGCCTACGTTAGATATGCTGGCTCACGCTCATCGCCCTTTCCCATTCAAAGGGGGACGAGACAGGGATGCCCCCTCTCCCCCATCCTATTCGCGTTAGCAATAGAACCTCTGGCGGCTCTGATTAGAGCTCATCCCGACATACGTGGTCTCGAGCTAGCCTCAATAACACATAAGTTATGCTTGTTTGCCGACGACGCTCTACTTTTCGTCACAACCCCCCACATTACTTTACCAAACTTCTGTAAACTTTTAGATAGCTTTGCTGCAATATCAGGCCTAGAAGTCAATCAAACTAAGTCCAAGGCCCTCAATGTGTCCCTGCCAACAGCTGACCTTAAACGGCTACAAAGTAATTTTCCTTTCTTATGGTCCACATCATCCATCCCTTACCTAGGCATCCAATTGACGAACGACCCGTCCTCCCTCTACCGTACAAATTACCTTCCCTTACTCAAGAGATTTACGAACATCATGGCTTCATGGCAGCCGCTTTGTGTCTCGTGGCTGGGTAGAAATACAGCGGTCAAGATGTCTCTTCTACCTAAATTACTCTACCTCTATAGAGTTCTCCCTATCACGGTTCCCCCATACTTTCATCGTATCATACAAAATAAAACACTTAAATATATTTGGGAACCGACCAGACCGAGAATTGCTAGATCTGTTCTCTTCCGCCACAAGACACAGGGTGGCCTAGGGGTGCCCAATTTTTTACTGTATTATAGAGCTGCTCAGGTAGCTCAACTAGCTCTTTACCACGCTAAGTCGGAAATCCCCCTGTGGGTTAGCCTTGAAGCTGTAGATGTCCACCCCATTGCCATTTCTAACCTACTCTGGTTGCCCCGTTCCAAGAGGGGCTCCCTTACAAACCCAGTCACTACGCATTCCCTGAAAATTTGGGGCACCTCTCGCAAATCCTCCGCACTCATATCCTCGCACACCCCACTATTATCTATTTTTGGTAACCCGCTCTTCCCCCCGGCTCTCACTGAACCAGGCCTCTTTACAACCTGGTTCGGAGCAGGCATAACCAGAGTCCTAGACCTCTTGAGGGGCGGAGTGCCAAAAACATTCCACGAACTCCATGAACAGTATCACCTCCCCCGTGCGGAATACTTCCGTTACCTTCAGGTATTGCATTTCCTACAATCCCTTCCTAAGCCTAGCCCGACCCAACACCACATATCATTCTTTGAAAAAATATGCGACTCAGACCCACATGCCCCAGGTATCATATCGCAACTATATGCTCACCTTAATCTCCCCCCCCCCGTCCCTCCCACCATACGCAACAAGATGGTCGACTGATCTGTCTAAAGACCTAGACGCTGACACCTGGGGCGAGATTTGGACTAATACCAAGAACGCATCTCAAAATGTTGTCGCCTCAGAGGCCAATTTTAAAGTATTAATGCGTTGGTACCTAGTTCCAGCTAGAATCGCCAAATACGTTCCAGGATACTCGGCATTATGTTTTAGGGGCTGTAACACTGTTGGCACCCACCTGCACATTTGGTGGACGTGTCCGGTAGCCCAGCAATTCTGGGTAGCGGTCTTCCACATGGCATCCACTTTATTTAAACTCACTTTACAGCCAGACCCTGTCTTCGCTCTACTTAATAAATCACCCGAATGTTGCACTCGCAATCAACTGAAACTTTTTCTCCAGCTTACCACTGCAGCGAAACAAACCATAGCGCACGCCTGGAAATCCCCAACTTTACCCCTGTCTGCCGTTAAAAATAGGGTAACACAGGCCATGATTCACAGTAGGACTGAAGCCAAACTCTTAGACCGTCTCCCCAAGCACAATAAAATCTGGCAACCATGGGCCGATCACTTTTTGCCTGTTGATGTCCATTTAGATACATCAGACTACTGATATACAGTGGTGTGAAAAAGTGTTTGCCCCCTTCCTCATTTCCTGTTCCTTTGCATGTTTGTCACACTTAAGTGTTTCGGAACATCAAACCAATTTAAACAATAGTCAAGGACAACACAAGTAAACACAAAATGCAATTTGTAAATGAAGGTGTTTATTATTAAAGGTGAAAAAAAATCCAAACCATCATGGCCCTGTGTGAAAAAGTGATTGCCCCCTAAACCTAATAACTGGTTGGGCCACCCTTAGCAGCAACAACTGCAACCAAGCGTTTGTGATAACGTGCAATGAGGCTTTCACATCGTCCTGGAGGAATTTTGGCCCACTCATCTTTGCAGAATTGTCCTAATTCAGTTACATTAGAGGGTTTTCGAGCATGAACGGCCTTTTTAAGGTCATACCACAACATCTCAATAGGATTCAGGTCAGGACTTTGGCTAGGCCACTCCAAAGTCTTCATTTTGTTTTTCTTCAGCCATTCGGTGGTGGACTTGCTGGTGTGTTTAGGATCATTGTCCTGCTGCAGAACCCAAGTTCGTTTCAGTTGAAGTACACGAACAGATGGTCGGACATTCTCCTTCAGGATCTCTTGGTAGACAGCAGAATTCATAGTTCCTTTTATCACGGCAAGTCTTCCAGGTCCTGAAGCAGCAAAACAGCCCCAGACCATCACACTACCACCACCATATTTTACTGTTGGTATAATGTTCTTTTTATGAAATGCAGTGTTCCTTCTACGCCAGATATACTTGGACACACACCTTCCAAAGAGTTCCACTTTTGTCTCATCGGTCCACAGAATGTTGTCCCAAAAGTCTTGGGGATCATCAAGATGTGTTGTGGAGAAATTGAGACGAGCTTTGATGTTCTTTTTGCTCAGCAGTGGTTTTCTCCTTGGAACTCTGCCATGCAGGCCATTTTTGCCCAGTCTTTTCCTGATGGTGGAGACATGAACGCTGACCTTAACTGAGGCAAGTGAGGCCTGCAGTTCCTTGGACGTTGTTGTGGGGTCTTTTGTGACCTCTTGGATGAGTCGTCGCTGCGCTCTTGGGGTAATTTTGGGCGGCCGGCCACTCCTGGGAAGGTTCACCACTGTTCCATGTCTTCGCCATTTGTGGATAATGGCTCTCACTGTGGTTCGCTGGATTCCCAAAGCTTTGGAAATGGCTTTATAACCCTTTCCAGACTGATAGATCTCAATTACTTTCTTTCTCAATTGTTCCTGAATTTCTTTGGGTCTCAGCATGATGTGTAGCTTTTAAGGATCTTCTGGTGGACCTTACTGTGTCAAGCAGCTCCTATTTAAGTGATGCCTTGATTGTGAACAGGTGTGGCAATAATCAGGCCTGGGTGTGGCTAGAGAAATTGAACTCAGGTGGGGACAACCACAGTTATAGTATGTTTTAACAAGGGGGCAATCACTTTTTCACACAGGGCCATGATGGTTTGGATTTTTTTTCACCTTTAATAATAAACACCTTCATTTACAAATTGCATTTTGTGTTTACTTGTGTTGTCCTTGACTATTGTTTAAATTGGTTTGATGTTCCGAAACACTTAAGTGTGACAAACATGCAAAGGAACAGGAAATGAGGAAGGGGGCAAACACTTTTTCACACCACTGTAACATGTTCAATACTGCCCGAACCTTTTTTCTTTATGGACCCCTGTGCCCGGGCGCGCCGGCCAGCCCTACCCCTCCTGCCTCACTCCACTTCCCCATCCCTGTTCCTCCTAGTCTCTCTTTCACACCTCTTTCCTTCCTTCCCCGACCCCTATTATGTCCCCCTCACCGAAAATTGTCTATCACGCAAGCTGACGATCCCTATCCGGGATTGACCCACAAACTTAGGAAGGTTCATTACCTCGTCCTTAAGTGTCTATTACCTTATATTCTTCCAGTTCACACATTTGTTGTGCATTTTTGAATGTATCATTTCATGACCACTCTGCTTTACTGCTCGGATCTTGACACCCGTTGTATATACAAAGTACTTGATACATTGTCACAAAATGTTCTGTAATCCTGCACACCAACTATTGATCCACGCTGTGTAACTGTTATGATGCATGTTAATAAAATATGTTTAAAAAAAAAAAAAAATGGCAATTAAAGGTTAATTTCCCACAATTTGCGCCTTTTTAAATCACAATTAGTGTCTGTGTATAAATAGTCAATGAGTTTGTTAGCTCTCACATGGATGCACTAAGCAGGCTAGACAAGGAGTCGTGAGGAGGTAGAAAAGAATAGTCAAAAGACCTGTGTAACAACGTAATGAAACTTTACAAAGATGCAAAAGGATATAAAAAGATATCAAAAGCCTTGAATTTGTCAGTCAGTACTGTTTAATCACTTATTAGGAAGTGGGAAATTAGGGGCTCTTTTAAAACCAAGCCAAGGTCAGGTAGACCAAGAAAGATAGCAGCCACAACTGGTGGAAGAATTGCTCAGGATACAAAGAAAACCCCACTGGTAACTGCAGGAGAAATACAGGCTCTACAAAAAAGAGCTGCATGGTTGAGCTGCCAGAAGGAAGCCTTTACTGTGCCAATGCCACAAAAAAGCCAATGAGGCATGTCAAGGTGTTGTTGGGCATGTTGTAACCAGGCTTTTTTGTGGAGCTCGTACAGTAAAGGCTTCTTTCTGGCAACTTGACCATGCAGCTCTTTTTGTTCAAGTATCATCGTATTGTGCTCCTTAAAAACAACCACGCCATCTTTTTCCAGAGCAGCCTGTATTTCTCTTGAGCAGCCTTTCTCAAACTTTTTAGCCTAGGGGAACCCTTAAAATTTTTTTCAGGTCTCGGGGAAACCCTGATAAAACACATTCACTCGGGGTAAAGGGGGAACAATGCCCCTTACTTTGGTGGTCCGTGTAAGAATAGCCCCCTTACAGAGTGCTATAAAGATCATTGGTGTCATACCACTGGCTCCTCAAAGTGGCATTGGCTCAGAAATATGTAGGCATCATCAAACAGGAGGTAAATCAGCCACATCTCAAGGAACCCCTAGCCACCTCTGGAGGAACCTGAAGGTTCCACGGAACCCTGGCTGAGAATGGCTGCTCTTGAGGTTACCTGTGGGTTTTTCTTTGTATCCCAAACAGTTCCTGTGGCAGTTGTGGCTGAAATCTTTCTTGATCTACCTGACCTTGGCTTGGTAGCAAGAGATCCCCAAATTTTCCACTTCTTATTAAGTGATTGAACAGTACTGACTGGCATATTCAAGGCTTTGGGTATATTTTTATATCCTTTTCCATCTTTGTAAATTTTTATTACCTTACCTTGTTATGCAGGTTTTTTGACTGTTCTTTTCTACCTCCTCATGGCTTAGTGTATAGCCTGCTTAGTGCATCCATGTGAGAGCTAACAAACTCATTGACTATTTATACACAAACACTAATTATGATTTAAAAAGCCACAGATGTGGGAAATTAACCTTTAATTGCAATTTTAACCTGTGTGTGACAACTTCTGTGTCTGTACCAAGGCCAAACATTCCAGGGTATGTACATTTTTTTATCAGGTCCATTTGGGCGATTTCTGTCACCATTATGATTTAAAAAAGATCCAAAAAAACGATGTGTTAATAAATGGCTTGATGTGATTGCTATCCTTCAATAAAAGACTGTTGTTTTTTTTTTTTGCATGATCAGTCATATTTTCAAAATTTCACAATTTCTGCCAGGTTATGCAAACTTTTGAACACAACTCTATGTGGAGCTGCCACCCGTGCAGGATGGACAAAAGAAGCTTGTGTATTAGGAAAAAATTTTGTAAGCACAAGAATTTTTTCTGCACAGAGGGTGTGCTGCCAGGGCAATACCCACCCGAGCAGACCAAGGAGGGACTGTTGTTTTTTCATACTCCCAAGAATAGAGCAGCTAATTTATCCATACCTATACACATACAGTTTACCAGTCAGTAAACTGTTGTATGTGACAGCTTTTACAGACGAATTCGAATAAAAAAAACAGTATCTTTTTTTTTAAAAGCATCTCAAAACTTTTTCAGTCCCCTTTTAGAAATTTTCCACCCAAACAAATGTCCTTATTGATAGATTTCTCCCTAATCCTGTTCTGGTAATTACATTTTTTTTTATTTTTCCTCATCTACTGTCCCCGTGACAGTAGATGAGGAAAAATCCAAAATGAAAAACCTGAAATGAAATTTATGGCCTACACTCTATCCAAAACTTTAAAAAAAAAGATACATTTAAGAGAGTGAAGTCATACAAACAAAGGAACAACATAACAACTGTAGAAAGTATTGCCTACAAAAGGAACTGAACCAATAATTCTAATAGCACAAACAGCAATGCTAACCAATAAACCATTATACTACACATTGTTGTTCAGTGTTTTCCCATTAGACACAATTCACAAAGCTAACATCATAGGATAAGTATACTTATTTTCTGAAAAGTGAAAGGTATTTTTAGGCCAATGAGATTTGAATGTTAATAGCATGGCTAAATTAGAGACCCTTATCCCTTTGTTAAAGCTTTGTGAATTGAGTGTGGTGTCACTTTTACCCTCACCTATGAAAGATGTTATGCCAACTTACCATCTGAATGAGTGCTAGCTATGTAACAGCTAAAAGGTCAACCCGTATGATCCTATACTGAAGAAACTTAATTTGTGATGATACAAGGGTGTCTTCTGTGAAAACGGTCACAAGATCCCTGTTGTCTGGAAAGAAAAGGTGTTCACATGATACCCACCAGTAATCCACCAATAATCCAGTCTGAGCCTACCTGGCTCCAAAGCTTATCATCTGACCATAGAAACATTCATCTTATGGACACACATACGGTTTTTCCTGTGATCTTGAAAAAAGTCATCAGCTCTTGTCTTCAAAATACACAAGGGATCTGTTCCCTACAAAGCTTATGAGATGGCACAAGGGGGAATCTGATTATAGAACATTCCATCTCCCATGTGTACCTGCTACGCAAGGACATTGCATTAGAGCGACAATTGTTGCTAATCAATTATCCAGCTGTTGCTAATCACTTATCAAGCATATTGCTAAGAGGTTAAACATTTTGCCATCCTTAGGCTTCACACATATAGTATATAGTCTTGGGGTCGGCTGAGGAATGTGCCAGTAATTTAAGAGAAATGTTGTCTAATTTTGAAGGGGTATTAAAGCGACACTAAATTCTGCATTTAAAAAATATATTCTTTTAAATATTTATTCTTACCTCAAAAAGTACCCTCCAAATCTCCAAAAAAAATTTTTATTACTGTAGTGATCTGTTTGTGGAAGGCTACATTCACTCTACATGGTCCCACTGTAAGAAAGGTAGGAAAGATAGACTAGAGGCAGTGGTGGAACTACCAGGGTCACAACATGGCCCTGGTGTTCCGCGGCCCAAGACAGCAGGAAGGGCATACCTCCTAACTGTCAGGGATTTGTTAGGACGATCCTGAAATTTTATGTAAATCCCAGTGTCCCAGCGAGTCAAGACTGAGTCCCACACATAGCAATACTTTCTTTATATGGCAGCCTGCATCTCTCTCCGCTGGCTGCCTGTCATACACTGTACCTTGCTCCCCGACTCCAATGTTTTCCTATACACAGAGAGGGGGAGAAGCCAGGGCAGAGGTACACTGCTCTCCATGCACTGCGCTGATATTGTAGTAATACAATACGTATGGAGACTACAGGGATGGGGGACACAATGACCAGGAAGGGGAGTGATGGGGCAAGTTAACAGATGTATACTTGGAAGAGTGTTTTTGGGGAGTGTGGGGGTAAGAGGATAAGTGCATTTGGAGTGGATAGGACTTGTGCTAGAAGGTGAGGGTGCACCCCCCCCCCCCCTCTAGCAACACCCACCTTAGCACAAGTCCTCTCTGCTCCAAAAGTGCCCCCAGCACTTATCCTCTCACCTCCACACCCCTCCGAGTCAAGGAGATGCCAGCTGCCACAGATCACAGCACCTGGAACCCTGGGCACCCAGCAAGAGATGATTAACCAAGATTAACCATTTCATTGTTAACAAATCACTGGTGGAAATACCATGCATTTCCACAAATTATCTGCCAGCAATGAAATGGTTAATCATACACTTCACTTCCAACTGGGATCTCATTTGCCAGCCATGAAAAGGTTAATCATGTTCAGTCATCAGGGATTTTTTAGCAATGAATGTTTCATTGCTAGAATATCCCTGGTGACTGGATACAATTAACCTTTTCATGGCTGGCAAATGCTTTTTTTGAACTGCTCATTTCCAACAAACAGAAGTAAGGAAGAAAAGAAGAGGTTTTCAAATCCATGGATGATGTTACAAGGAGACAGAAAAACTGAGTATGTAACAATTTCATGAAAAGTTTATTACAGACCTTTTAAGTAGTGGATGTGTACAGATGATTTCTGAAAAATAAGAATATATTGTTTACTGTCACTTTATTAATACTGGTGACTTTGCTTGTAGAAAAAGTCTGAACAAGCCATTTCTATTTTCAGTTCTGCATCAGTATATATTCTCAGTATATACTTGTTTTTGTATTTCAGGAATTGTATTTTTGTGGCAGTGTCCTTTGGGTTTAAAGTGTATTAAAGTCTGTGTCCTACCAAAACATTTTTTTAGTTTTGGATATAAGGATGAAGGGTTAGAAACCCTATTTTTACTGTTATTCTTCATTAGAAAGATTCCACCTTACTTCCTCACCTGTTGACAATGGGGGGTTATTCACTAAAGGCAAATCCACTTTGAACTAGAAGTGCACTGCAAGTAGGGTTCCCACCTGTCCAGGATTCACCCGGACAGTTCGGGTTTGGAACCATGCGTCCGGGGTTTCAGACTGCCTGAAATCCAGACACATTATTTAGACTAGAGAATGGCTTCCCAGCAGTGTTGCTTGCTGCAGTTGTCTAAGCTGAGAGTGTCTGTAACACTCTTTCACACTGCCCAAAGCCTGCACTAACAACCCCCCCCCCCTCCCCAAACGCGCACACAGACGGGAGAGGAGAGATGACATCAACTTTGTTTGGGTATAGCGTTGCACGACCGCGCAATTGTCAGTTAAAGCGACGCAGTGCATAACGCAAAAAATGGCCTGGTCATTAAGGGGGCAAATCCTCCCAGTCCTTGAGTGGTTAGGCAGAATTTGCATTTCTATACATTTGTATGGGGATGCAAAACGACTTAAGCCCTGGTTCACACTGTCATGCGATTTGAGAGTTCAAAGTCGCATGACAAGGCACGCTCAATTAACTGCAATTGAACCTTTCTAATCGGTGTGGCTTAAGTCGCTCCGACTTAGAAAAAGGTTCCTGCACTATTTTTGGTGTGACTTCAATACCACTTGCATTGACTTCTGTTAAAGAAGTCGTATGCAAGCCATGATGAAGTAACGCAGGGACGTCAGATTCAGGGATTTCTTGTGAAAGTAGTGACTTTGAAGTCACGACAGTGTGAACCTGGCCTTAACCACATGCCGACCGGGCCATAGCCCCCCCCCCCCCCCCCGGCAGCCCTCCAGTGTTTCTACCGACTCACCAATATGATATTTCAGGCTTCCCAGCCTAGAGGTGAGATGTGGGGTCTTATTAACCCCATATCTCACTGTAAAGAGGACCTGTCATGCCATATTCCTATTACAAGGGATGTTTACATTCCTTGTAATAGAAATAAAGTGATCAAAAAATGTATTTTTGATGGAAAAAGTGTCAAAATAAAATAAATGAAGTAAAATGAACAATACATTTTTTTTTTTTAAAGCGCCCCGTCCCCATGTACTCGCATGCAGAAGCAAATGCATATGCAAGTCCCGCCCACATATGAAAACAGTGTTCAAACCACACATGTGAGGTATCGCTACAAACATTAGAGCAAGAGCAATAATATTGGCCCTAGACCTCCTCTGTAACTCAAAACATGTAACCAGTAAAACATTTTAAAGCGTCGCCTAGGGGGATTTTTAAGTTGCGAAGTTTGGCACCATTCCACAAGCGTATGCAATTTTGAAGGGTGACATGTTAGGTATCTATTTACTCGGCGTAACTTCATCTTTCACATTATGCAAAAACATTGGGCTAACTTTACTGTTTTGTTTTTTTTAAAGCATAAAACAGTTTTTTTTTCCCAAAAAAATGGGTTCTAAAAATTGATGCACAAATACTGTGCGAGATAAAAAGTTGCCATGACTGCCATTGTATTCTCTAGGGTCTTTGTTAAAAAAAATATAGAATGTTTTGGGGTTCTATGTAATTTTCATGCAAATAAATGATGATTTTTACATGTAGGAGAGACGTGTCAGAATTGGCCTGGGTGCTCCAGAACGCCTGATGGCGCTCCCTGCATGTTGGGCCGCTGTATGTAGCCACACTGTGTAAAAGTCTCACACATCTGGTATCGCCATACTCGGGAGTAATAGCAGAATGTGTTTTGGGGTGTAATTTGTGGTATGCGTATGCTGTGTGTGAGAAATAACCTGATAATATGACAATTTTGTGAAAAAAAAAGAAAAAAAAAATCTTGATTTTGCAAAGAATTGTGGGGAAAAAATGACAACTTCAAAAAACTCATCCTGCCTCTTACTAAATACCTTGGACTGTCTTCTTTCCAAAAAGGGTTTTTTGCCATCAATACTTTAGGTGTGATCAATTTTGAGATAATGGCACCATAGCTTGTGGACTCTATTCACAAAGACCAAATAATATACACAAATTTGTACTTATTTTTACCAAAGATATGTAGTAGTATAAATTTTGGCCAAAATGTATGAAGAAAAATTACTAATTTGCTAAATTTTATAACAAAAACTAAGAAAAATTCATTTTTTTATAGAATTTTCAGTCTTTTTTTTCTTTTATAGCACAAAAAATAAAAAACCCAGCAGTAATTAAATACCACTAAAATTGGTCTGGTTAGGAAGGGGGTTTAAGTGCCCTGTGGTCAAGTGGTTAAGCAAACAAAGGCCGGTCAACACAGGCACTTGCAAAAAACAATGTAGGTGTGTCCTTTTTGAACTATGGTCTCTCATCTAGATCACAGTATTTAATTGGTGGTTTAGTTTTGGAAGGACTTCATCTTCACACTTTATAATAATCGTTTTTGTGGTTTATGTATATGGACTCACTGTTTAAATACTGGATGTTTTTGTTTAATTTTCTTTTATGCTGGTGGTTTAGTTTTGGAAGGACTTCATCTTCACACTTTATAATAATCGTTTTTGTGGTTTATGTATATGGACTCACTGTTTAAATACTGGATGTTTTTGTTTAATTTTCTTTTATGCCGATAGAGGCCCACATAACGGTAATTTATGTTGTAAGGGTTAATTTTTATGTTCAAAGTTCTTTATATGTGCTTTACATTATGCACACATGCTCACTAATTTATATATGGTTATTATATTGTGTTTTCAATTTATAATTTTTTGTGCACAATCAGTTGTCTACACAAGTTAAGCGCGGCTTAGTAGTATATTTTTTCATTTTTTCTGTATTTATGTGACACAGTAAAGCCGCAGCTAAACGTTCATTCCCACAGGTATCACTTTAGAGTACATATAATTTACACTTTTTCTTTTACCTTAGCGCAGTTTTTTCACATTCTTTCACAGTATTTAATTGACTGTCAAAATATCAAGACTAGAAAGCGTGTGGATATTTTACAGTGCAACATGAGCAAGATTTCAATAAGGATTGCATCTGAAAATGACTACAGCATCTGCATTAGAGATTGTTTTTGTATGTACAGAACACGAGAGCACGATTACATCTGACAAATAAACCAAATATGCATGAATTATGATTTGTTCTACATTCTTGTCAAATATACGGAATAGAAATTGGAGAGTCTGGTCCCCAACCAGAGCCTACAAAAAGAGGATGTGGACTATCTCGGTACAGGTAAAGTATGTAAACAAACAAATATATATACAACACATATGTAAAAAAAATATAACAAAGTTTATTGATACAAAAACAACAACTGATATCTAAAATTGCAGATGGTATAGTATTTCAACTAGTTTCGCTGTAAACAGCTTCGTCAGGAAATAGAGTAAATACATCTGAAAAGATATAAATATTACATGATAAGACAAAAACAACTTAATATATTTAAGTAACAATGTAAATTGGGAACAAAGTGACAAAATATTCTTACCACAGTAGGCCGCTTTCCCCCAGTCCAGCATCATCAGGGCCCAAAGGCCATTAGGTAAAGCCTTCTGCGGCGACTGGGGAAGGCAAAAACACAAACACAGGGAGGCTGGTGTCTGGATGGAATAAATAAAATATTCTAAATGGGCAGAAAATTAAAACCAAAACCAATAATCAAAAACAAAAAAACAAAGACCCCCCAGGTAATTGGTGTATACTAAGACAATGAAAAGAGATGATATACATCATATACATGATATACCATTTAATTTGGATGATGGTACACTAGGTATAAATCCTTATTTTATATTCTGTTGTAAAACCACACAATTATCTTGTCAAATATACATTTTAATCACTTTATAGCTGTGAATTTTATTTAATTTTACATTTTATTAGTTTAGTAAAAAAAAAAAAAAAAAAATCAGCACAAGGGTCATTACTTACAAACAATAATAAGCATCCCTTGTGCAACTGACTGAGGTTTTAGTTCTCTAATCCCTCCCTACTGCCGCCCTAAATATCTTCCAGTGCTGCTGGAGTTAATATCAGCCAAGGGACCTGTCATATGCACTTGTCAAGAGTGCCGATTTTCACCCCTTACCTCCCCTTTATTCATAGAAGCTGTCTTAGCCCTTGTACACACGGTCGGAGAATCTGTTGGAATGTGTCCTATCGGACCGTTTTGTCAGATAATCCGACTGTGTGTGGTATGCATCGGACTGTTTCCGTCGGAAATCCGTCGGACCAAATTTTCCAACTTGCTGGAAATATTTTCAGACAAACTGGTCCGATCGGACATACTCCGATCATGTGTAGAGAATTCCGATCGGACCAAGTGCCACGCATGCTCAGATCAAATTCCTACATCAAAGCTATTGGCTACTAGCCTGAACGTAGTCCCATCGTAACGAAATTACGTCATCACGTTCTGAACGATCGGATTTTCCGACAACTTTGTCCGACTGTGTGTATGCAACAGTTTCGGACAAGATCCGTCGGACAAAATCCGACGGATTTGGTTGTCGGAATCTCCGACCGTGTGTACAAGGGCTTTGACTAAACTTAGCCTTTAGAAGTGATTATAAACTCTTACATATACCCAGTGAAGTGACTGGCCTCAGGTGATACACAGAGATGAAACAAATCCTCCTAAATACGTTGTATCGATTTATGTGCAACCCTCTCTTCTCTACAGTTTTCCGAAACACAGATTTTAAACAGCATCTCTCAGCTCTGAAAAGCAAGGGGCAGAAACCTGAAGTCTCACACTGCTAAGCTTAGTGAGGATAGTCCAAATCCTGATTGAAGGGAAGGGACACACACCACCTTCTCACAGTACACAGGAACAAGCAGAGCTGTGGCTGTCAATCGCAGGCTGTGTGCTGTTGCTCCAATTCCTCATCACCAATTATCTTTTGGAGTTGGGAAAAACTGTCAGAAATGACTCACAGATTACAGAAGAATGAGGCAGCAGAGAGAAATCACACTCAGTACTTTGGATGGTGACAAGTACACAGTATAGATGGATGTACTTTGTTCCTTTCATTCATAGTAGGCTGAGAGTGGCGCTGACTTTATCATGTCAGCACAGCTCTCTGCAACAGTAAGGACTAATCAGCACAAAGAAGAGGCAAACATGAAAGGGACATTGTAGTGTCACCTTACTGGCCTGAAGATTTCGGAAAAGGTTAGTATATTAAAAAAAAAACTTAAAATATTCAAGGGGGAAGGGATGACCAAAACAGGAGAAGCTGGTTGTTTGAACCTTAATTCCAGGCACAATCATTTTCATTTAAATATATTCTGCCACATCAACAAAGGATATATTCACTTTATGTGCACCAAACGCCATTGCAAACCCAGATGTTACCTTGTAAAAGTAGCAGTGACCTCATCGTCATGCTGTGCATACAGTAGTCTGTACAGAACTGACGGATGACCCATTAGGCTTCTCCCACTACTGTCTGCCTGCAGAAAACTTCAGAATGGAAACAGATCCAAGACCAGACACCCTGCACAAGGAGAAAGAGCAGTGACTGGTCTTTACTACAGGAAGCTACTGCACAGAGGCAAAGTTTCACACTGAATTACTGCACAGATACGACAGTAAGGCCCCATTCTCACCTGAGCATTTTGTAGCTCGAAGCCTGAAGCTACAAAACGCTTGAGGGGAAAAAATCCATTATTCTCCATTGAGATGGTTCACATCTCCACTCCAAGTCGCCTGAAGACCTACGCCTGAAGCTCAAACAAGTTCTGGACCTTTCTTTGTCGCTCGAATTGGGCAGATTTGGCCATTTTTGGAGCAGGAAGCAGATGGCAAAATCTAAAAACATAGCAACAAATGATGAAACAGATGATCATTTTTCCTATTGGCTAATAAAAAAAACACTAAAGCCCAAAACTCAAAAACAACAGAAACCGCTGTATGCAAACGCGCAAATACATGCAAATATGCTAACACTTTAGCGGTGCATGGCAATTTTTGTTTGTAGTATACACTATAGGATTCCACAGTATCCATGTTTGGCACACTCAGAGGGCCACTGCTGTGTGAGGGAGAGAAACTGAGGAAGAGGAAATGCTGGAACTCTAGTCAGTACCAGTGTGCAAAAGTGTATTTCCTTTAAAAGTAGAAATTACCTCTAATGTTGGGTGTCACACATGTGTGGATGTTGCTGCAATATGTAAAACTATTAGTTTAGTTTTATACATTTTATGTTGCGTACACACGATCGGAATTCTCGTCGGAAGAAGCTCTGATGGTTTTTCCAACGGAATTCTGATCAAGCTGTCTTGCCTACACGCGGTCACACCAAATTCCGATCATTTAGAACGCAGTGACGTACAACACGTACAGACAGGACTAGAAAAAGGAAGTTCAGTAGCCAGTAGCCAATAGCTTCTGTCTCGTAGTTGAATCTGAGAATGACTGATTTTTGGCGTACAAACGATCGGAAGTTTTTCCGTCTGGAAAATTGAGAACATGCTATCAATTTTTGGCTAGCGGAAATTCGGACAGCTAAATTCCGATGGAGCATACACACGGTCGCATTTTCCAATGAAAAGCTCTCATCGGTCTTTTTCTGGCCGGAATTCCGATCGTGTGTACGCGGCATTAGAGGTTTCCTTGAGATTGTCTATCATTTCCAAGGATGTCTTTGCTGGAAAAAGGTTGAGAAACACTGGGTTAGATCATGGTTTCTCAACCAGGGTTCCATGGAACCCTAGTGTTCCTCTAGAGGTTGCTAGGGGTTCCTTGAGAAATTAGCAATTTCTGCCTCTCGGGTTAAGTTCCCACTGACACTAATGATCTTTTTAGCTATCTATAACACGGTAATTCTTCCCAATGACCACAGGTGTAAGTAGCATTCCTCCCACTGACCACCATGCTAATGTCTTATGAGGTAAAAATTATAGTAATTTTTAGCAGGAGTTCCCTGAGACCAGAAAGTTATTTCAAGGGCTTCTCTGTGTTGAAAAGGTTGAGAATGACTGCTTAAGCCCTTGTACACACGGTCGGACATTCCGACGCAAAATGTCCGATCAGACCATGTTGTCAGATAATCTGACTGTGTGTGGGCTCCATCGGACTGTTTCCGTCAGAATATCCGACCGACAAAGTTTTAGAGCTGGGCTATAAAACTTTCCGACAACATGATCCGATCGGACTTTGTCCGATTGTGTGTAGAGAGTTCCGATCGGACAAAGTGCCACGCATGCTCAGATCAAATTCCTAGACCAAAGCTATTGGCTACTAGCCTAAACGTAGTCCAATCGTAACGAAAAAACGTCATCACGTTATATACGATCGGATTTTCCGACAACTTTGTCCGACCATGTGTATGCAACACAAGTTTCGGACAAAATCCGATGGATTTTGTTGTCGGAATGTCCGACCGTGTGTACAAGGGCTTAGCTAGTGCCGTCATTCTGGTGCTATACAAGGAAATATTTAAAAAGAGAAACGAAGGGGGAGGTGACCAACCTCTGTGGGACTTTTAACGGTATCATATATTAACCAGAAAATGAATCAGATAGCGATCAATCAAAAAAAATTTTTTTTGAAAAGAAATAGTTATTTCATATAGAAACAATTTTTATTATACAAAAAATATATCAAATTTTGTTAAAACAACACAATTAATACATGATTATATCCATACAATACATTCGGATCAGGAGAGATCACTAATACATTCAGTCACAGTAGTGAGGTGCTCGACATGTTTCACTCATAAAGCGAGTTTCTTCAGGAGCTTTGGGTATTTTGTTAAGTGTAAAACTGCATGGATAGAAATATACACAGAATAGTGATTAAATAAAACATGTATCGTTATATTACAATAAACTAATAGAGAAACAAAAAACAAACAGTTAAATCTGACTGCTGCAATTGAATAATATATTTATATAGACGGAAGGAGAGTAATTCAATAATATTGTTCAATAGTTTAGGAGACTGAGGGATCATACACTCACCTAATATGTATTCACACATCTCAAAGAAATCAAATATTGTAGTAAAATGTGAAGATCTTCAATAAAAGTGGAAAAATGGGAGAAAAGGCACCCA
Organism: Lithobates pipiens; assembly: GCF_037356315.1. Classification (NCBI taxonomy): domain Eukaryota; kingdom Metazoa; phylum Chordata; class Amphibia; order Anura; family Ranidae; genus Lithobates; species Lithobates pipiens. Next base: position 143,283,200 of record NW_027507758.1, on the reverse strand, counting down.
GTCTATAGAAGCCTGCAAGGAGGTGCTTCGAATAGCAGTTTACCATATATGCTATAGGAGGGAAAGGAAAAGGATTTCCAATATGAATTGGGAAATCAATGCTGAAGCATTACACAAAGTCACTCATATTTTGCAACAATAAGAGCTGCATGAGTTAAAATTAAGTTTCAGTAATGAAATCACAATTAAGATAAGTTACCTGATCAGATCCACAATAGAGAACCTGAACCCATGTCAATGGAGCAGGAACTGCCAGAAATAAATCAAAGGTGTCCAGAATAAGCAATGGGAGATATCATCCTATCCACCTGCATACCAGGTAGGAACGTGCTTGAAATTACCACAAGGCTATCGAATCTGGTGTGCATGTAAGGGAGAAACAAACCAGCAAACAAAGCCAAGGATTAGTTATAGCAAACTGCTAAGTAAAAGTTTAGTATCTGAAATAGGGATTAACCTCAATAACAAGAAGAATCCAGCAACATACCTGATATCACATACAAACTGGTAAGTATCCTGTCCTCCACTGAATACGATAAGGGCAGACAGCTGCTGCCTTTTAAAGCCCTCCTCCCATGTCGGCGGCGTCTGGGAACGCCCAACGCTGGGCGGGCGAAAATAATTTCCGCACTGGGTCTCGGAAGTGGCCGAGGGGTGTACCGCGCATGCGCGACGTGACGTAAACCGTCGTCACTCGCGCACGGCGGCCATTTTGGAAAGTCCAAATCGCCACCCACAGTGCTGGCAAAATGGAAAGTTCCCAAAATGCACCTACCTGCATTCGGTGTAGGAATGAAAATACAAAATATGCCAAATACACTGGGGGAATCTAGGAGAAACTGTGCATAGATTAGAATAGAAGGGCAGTAAGGAGAGAAACCGGTAAAAAGAATGTTACATCCCTAAGCTCTGATACTGACATCAGTGGAGAGGAACAATGCCGGTGTTCAAACAATCTGCTCATTAATATATCACAGTGAAGGATAACAATCCACCTTCATTGAGGAGCAGATAAAGCTGCTTCTGTATGGAGGGGAGGTTATCCTGTAATATAGGGCATATACTGGCCAACCAAGTGCTACTTGGTAACATGGTAATTCTTCCCAATGACCACAGGTGTAAGTAGCATTCCTCCCACTGACCACCATGCTAATGTCTTATGAGGTAAAAATTATAGTAATTTTTAGCAGGAGTTCCCTGAGACCAGAAAGTTATTTCAAGGGCTTCTCTGTGTTGAAAAGGTTGAGAATGACTGCTTAAGCCCTTGTACACACGGTCGGACATTCCGACGCAAAATGTCCGATCAGACCATGTTGTCAGATAATCTGACTGTGTGTGGGCTCCATCGGACTGTTTCCGTCAGAATATCCGACCGACAAAGTTTTAGAGCTGGGCTATAAAACTTTCCGACAACATGATCCGATCGGACTTTGTCCGATTGTGTGTAGAGAGTTCCGATTGGACAAAGTGCCACGCATGCTCAGATCAAATTCCTAGACCAAAGCTATTGGCTACTAGCCTAAACGTAGTCCAATCGTAACGAAATAACGTCATCACGTTATATACGATCGGATTTTCCGACAACTTTGTCCGACCATGTGTATGCAACACAAGTTTCGGACAAAATCCGATGGATTTTGTTGTCGGAATGTCCGACCGTGTGTACAAGGGCTTAGCTAGTGCCGTCATTCTGGTGCTATACAAGGAAATAGTCATACAAGTTACATATTGCTAATAGAGAATATTGCTGGTTCACGCTAATTTCTTTCACTAGGTTTCAGCGCCATCTGGAGTCACTGTAGAGTAGTTACAGTATATCCCCTGATTAAATAAAACCTGTTTGGAGAGACATATGGGGCTGCCCTTTTTCTTGGGCTACAATGATGGTTATCATTATCCTGTGCTGAGTCACAAACTCCATGCAGGATATAAAAGGCACAAATGAAGCCAGCTCTGTATTCATGAATAAATCATTAACTGTATTTTTTTGTAATGTTTAAATATAAATACCCCAATTGGACTTTGTATCAGCTTCTTGCAGTCCCCTATGACGTAATATTCATATTGGGAGGGAGAGGGGCATAACTAACATCCAATCAGGTGTGCTGCATGCAACTCTGCAGACAAGAAACATGCAGATGGGGGAGAGTGAGAAGAAAGATGATCTCATCAGTCTGCTGTTTAACACTCTTCACTGTTTAACAGGCAAGAGTAGTATCAGAAGTATACATCTTAAAGCCCAACTCCAGGAAAATTTCTAAATCCACCCTGGCAGTTGCCCCCCACCCCCTATACTACAATAGTTATTTGTTAGTTAATTGTTTGCTAAATCTAGTACTGTATAGACTCTGTGTTGCATCATCTCAGGACCGTCTTTAATATTTATTGGACCCTGGGCAAAACTTTTCTTCCCCCCCCCCCCCCCCCATGCAGTTTTGCTCTCTACCTGCTCTGGGACATACAATAAATAGCAGCTAGAATCAGTTTACTAAATCAGTTTACTAAATCAGATCAGGCAGCTATTGCGATTGGTTGCCAGAGGTTACAGTATCATTACCGCTCACTGACTGGTTTCTAGAAGTTACAGCACACATTACGGCTCACTGATTAGTTGTTAGAAGTTACAGCACATGATTTCTGCTTGTTGATTGGTTGCTAGAGATTATTGTGGATATGGCCTCGGGGGGCATGATATACATATCAATGCTGCCAGCCACGCCGCTATTTACATATGAATGCCGGTATTTACATGTAAACACAGGGTTTGGCAGGTGAGTCATCTGTACACAACAATAGGGCAGATGAGGGAATTTACACCAGGGTAGTTGGCAAGCATGAGGCAGCTTCTTTGGGCCCTGCATCATCCACATACAGTATACAACAGTGTAGTGGTAGGGGACTTCCCATCTGCTGCCAGAACAAAATCTGAGTGCTTCATTCACAGGAAGCCTTGTATTTTATAAATGAACAGAAGGCTTCCTCTGTTTGGTTGAGGTGGAGTGGCGGGTGAATGACATCACAATCTCTACCTCAGTCAATCAAAGGAAGCCGTGTGTTAATCAATAAAAATATGAGGCTCAATTAGTAAGGGAAATACTGTAGTTTGTTTGGGTCAGCTTGGCCCAAACTAACTATTTAAAATAAAAGTAAACATGGAGTTTGCCTTTCAGAAGGTCAACATTATTGACTGAATGCTTATCCGCTTCAATACAGGTCACCTTCCCCCCTTGCTGCCCAGGGAAATTTCCAGCGCTGTCTCATTTTAAATGACAATTGCGCGGTCGTGCAACACTGAACCCAAAATAAATTTTTATCATTTTGTTCGCACAAACAGAGCTTTCTTTTAGTGGTATATATCACCTCTGGAGTTTTTGTTTCTTGTTAAACAACAAAAAAAATACCAAAAATCTTGGAAAAATATGTTTTCTTCTTTGTTTCTGTTATAAAATATTGTAAATAAGTATGTTTTCTCCTTCACTGATGGGCACTGATGAAGCTGCACTGATGGGCACTGATAAGCGGCACCAATGAGGTGGCACTGATTGGCACTGATTCAGAGGCACTCATATGCAGCACTGATGGGCACTGATAGGCGGCACTGATATGCAGCACTGATGGGCATTTATAGGTGGCACTGATGGGCACTGATAGGCAACACTGAATGGCACTTATAGGTGGCACTGACAGGCACTTATAGGGAGCACTGATGGGCACTTATAGGCAGAACTGATGGGCACTGATAGGTGGCACTGATGGACGCTGATAGATGGCTATGATAGGCAGAACTGATGAGGAGGCACTGGCAGGCATTACTTATGGGCACTGATTGGCAACTCTAATGGACACTGTTTGGCACCTCTAATGGGCACTGATTGGCATCCCTGGTGGTCATGGGTGGGAATACCTAGTGGTCCTGGGTGGGCAGAGGTAGGCATCCTTGGGGGGGGGGCTGCACTGATAATCAATCAGTGCAGACCCCACTTGTTAGGAGAGCAGCCGATTGGCTCTCCTCTACTCTACTCGCGTCTGTCAGTGCGAGTGGAGGAAAAGCCGATAAACGGCTCTTCCTGATTGGACACAGCTGATCACATGGTAAAGAGCCTATGTCAGAGGCTCTTTACTGAGATTGGTGATGGGGTGTGTCAGACTGACACATCACACTAATGATCACCACGCTGCAGGATAAGCTGCACAATCGACAAGCTAATGAAAGAACTATTTCAGCTGTTCACAAAAGTTGACCAACCCCTTATCACCCTGAAAATAATGCTCTCCCTGAGAGATTAAACAGGACCTTGTTTATATGCTAGGTACCCTTCAGGCTGACGACAAGCATATTCAGAACTGCACAGTTGAAGCCTTGGTCCATGCTAATAACAGCACCAGGCATGAGAGTAAACATGACCGCGTACACACAACCGGACTTTCCCGCAGTCTAGGTCCAATGGTCTTCCCAACTGACTTTCAGTGGATATCCGACTGACCTTCTGACTTGCCCACACACGAACGGACTAAGTCTGTTCGAAAGTTTGTTCATTTTAAACGTGATGACGTAAGACGGGACTAAAAAAGGAAGTTCAATAGCCAGTAGACAATAGCTTCCCTTACGTTGTATTTGGTCCGTCGGACCAGCATACAGACAAACAGTTTTCCCGATAGGAATTGAGTCCGTCGGACAGATTTGAAACAGGTTCTATTTCTAGGTCCGTCTGATTTTTTTATGTGAAAAACGATCGGATTAGCTCACACATGATCGGATTGTCCGACGGACTGATTCCGTCAAACCTAGTCTGCTGGAGAGTCCGGTCATGTGTACGCGGCATTAGGATTCTTCCCCAATTCCCTGATGTTCAGGGAGCCTAGATTGCCCACTAACCTGTTTATTAGTTTTCACTGATGTTATTTGTCTTCTCAAAGACCATGCTTAAGGTTTAGCTGCAGAAAAAAAAGCTAAAATAAATGAAGAGAACCAAAGAAGGTTTGAGCTTCATGTGAGATACAGAGATTTGAATCCAGGTGACCAAGTCTTGCTATGGAACTTAAAGGTATTGTAAAGTGATTTTTTTTATTTTTTTAAAATAACAAACATGTTATACTTACCTCCACTGTGCAGCTCGTTTTGCACAGAGTGGCCCCGAACCGGCTCTTCTGGGGTCCCTCGGCGGCTGTCTCGGCTTCCTCCCGCAGATGTTTCTCACGTTCATGCGAGCTCCCTCGCATGGTGAGAAGCATCTGCGGGCACGCTCCCGTGATACAGCCGGCGGCTATAGCCGCTCGCTGTATCACACGGCCCCGCCCCCCGAAGCTCCGCGTCAGTGGATGTGATTGACAGCAGCACGAGCCAATGGCTGTGCTGCTTTCCATCCATCCACTCCAGCCAATCAGCGACCAGGCTGAACGGTGGAAAGGACGTCGGGGGACGAGCGCTGGACTTTCGAGGGGTGAGGTAAATAAAGTGGGGGGGGGGCTGGGGGCGCCGGGACTGTCAGATGTTTTTTCACCCTAATGCATAGAATGCATTAAGGTGAAAAAACATTTACCTTTACAACCCCTTTAAGAGCATCTGGAAAGCACAAGCTGGCCGACAGATGGTAGATTTTCACAGTGGTGAACAATTGCCTGGGATCCCAGTAAACAAGATAAAGGGACCTGAAGGCAGGATCAAACCATGGCATAGAAATAGTTTGCAGCCTATTCTTCAAGTCAGTGATGAAGATGTCTCAGATGACACTTCAGATCAGGCAGACCTCTCATCTGACCGAGACTTAAAGTTTTTACTGGGGGAGTGTGTAGGGATCTGCTGTTCCCTACTGTCTGTAAGTGGCAGTGCTGCTTAATGTTCACAGAGTTGCTTGTGTACATCACTTCCTGTCTCTGTGTATCTGGGTTGAAAACCCCAGAGGGAGGGAGTAAAGAAAGCGAAAGTCTGAGACCACATGTTCTGTACATGGGAAAGCTATTGCTAAATCTAAACCAGAAGGGATTAATAGGTGTAGCAATGTTCCCATGGGGTCGCTGAGTGTAGTAGTTCCCCCTGTCACCCTGCTCAGCCCAGCACTCACTTCCAGTCATTCCTCACAGAACAGTGACCAGTCCATCAGCTTGTTTTTGTTTTTTTATTGAGGGGATTTAACTTGGATGGGGAAAAGGGAACATGGGATGCCCAAATAATTGACCTTTAGACGAATGAAAGATATTTGGAATCTGTATTTGCAGTCTCTATAGCTCCATACTCCTCCAGCACATCACTTATGAGTCAGTTTTGCCTCTTCTACTGCACAATGCTTTATTCTTGGGACAGCTAGCAGATGGCTGGGCTGCACTCTGAATAATTCCCAACAGTTCTGAATTTGCCATTTGTTGGCAGGGGTCTGCAGTGCCTTTTGGTGTAGCAACCAATGGCAACTGAAAAGAGTATTTTTGTGCTAGCTGTGTTCTAGGTGGACTACTGGTCCCAATCAGTCCTGTGCAGACTCTGCCAACATCCTGGCTGCAGCAGCCTGTCTCTAAGCTCAGCAACATCACAGTCTTTCCCTCTGGCTCTACATCCACTCCTGGCATGTCTCTCCCAGATCTTGTCACTGTGCCTGTCACTCACTGACCCCGGATGGATCCTTCTTGATGACTTGCCCAGCAATGTTCCCCGCTGTCCTCCTCCTGCTCCTGTTCAGGACACCCCTCTTTTGGGTTGTATGGAGGGGTTCCTCCCCAGCTCTCCGAGCCCTGGCCCAAGGTCACCCCCCCTAAAAAGGGGGCTCCCTCAAAGACCACAACAGCCTAACACTGAATCACTCAGTTCTTCCACCCGAAAACTCCTCCCCCAGCAGGCTGACCCTGAGTATATAGAGGAGGCCTGCACCCTGCCAGTTCTAGTTGGGAATTGGTCAGGGCTCCCATATACACCGAATGCCACTCCAATCCTCTCTTTTCCAGAACCTTCTGGAAACCAGAGGGAGGTGCCAGAGAGATGGAGTCACATATCAGTCACCTGCTGCATCTCTAAAACCACTCCCAGCCTCAAGATCAAAAAAAATAAATTAACACTAGCACCTACCTAAGGTAAAGGGTGCCATACTCACCTCCACCAGAAATCAGATGGTCCCAGCTGGGAACATTTGAAAAATGGCTCCTGGGCCCAGGAGCAAAGGCATACCATTAAATAAGTTGGATGGGGGAAAGGGAAACAACTTTGATGGGGAACTGTACAAATAAATTACGTACAAAAATAGTTATATATATGTATATATATATACATTTTTGGTGAGTATTTACATCTGTACAACATAATCAAACACTTCTAACTACAGGTCCCTGCAGCTAAAAACACATATACATTTTTAAGCCTGAGCATTTCTCCCTCAGGAAAGATACTGACTCACTGGCATTCTTGTCCTCCAGAGCGATGGAGAAGGGCAGCCGTTCCAATCGCTGAAGATCCTAAAAGAAGACACAAAAAGAAAACACATCCTACACTTACAAGTCAATTTACACTGCACAACCTCTGGTGGAAGGAGTTAGTATCCTCCCAGCAAAGAATAATGAGCAAACACATACATTTTCCTTGCTTTGTTCTGTCAGAAGGGAACTATAACCTAACAACAACAAAATATACATACTTAAACAGTGAACAGTTCCTCTTTTGCTCCTGATGGGAGGGGCCCCTCCCCGGACAACAGGTTCCAAAAGAGGTGGGCAGGAGCAATTACATCCAAAGTGTCCATGAAACAGACAGTCCCTCTGTCAGGCACACAGGGTGGTCTGTTCCTGCAAGTCAGGGAAATAAGCAAGAAAGGGCACAGGCTGCCTCTCCCACAGTTAAATTTACCCTGATTTTAGGCATAGTACCGTGGGTCTATTAGTCTTCCAGTCTTTCTCTCCTTTGTCCCTGGGGACCGAATAATTTTGTGCAGGCCAACCCGCTCTGCATATCAGCACCCGTCCCTTGTAGATGGTCCTTCTAAGTCTCCATTCCTCTTTAATCTCCAGGAACCTGGCCCAGGCCGCACCACCTGGCACCCGTAACAGCTTGGGGATAGATACTCCCCGACCATGTCATCCTCCCATCCACCCCAGGAGCTCTTGATTTCCTCCATGATCTGAGAGGGGACATACGGAAAGTCCAAGCCTCATTCCAGAGCCACCCTCCTCTGCACCATCCACTGGAATCTAGAGAACCTAGGCAACTCCTTCGGGTTCCCCTTTCCGGACAGGACACATGCAGTAAGGGCCCGACTGACCCACTGCCTCTGAGAAGGTTCCCCGTCTGGGTAGTGGTGAGCTTGGGTTCTGAAGACTACCTGCTCTCTATCAGGGTTCCTGCAGCTTGCTTAGATCTCACCACTGGCATTGGTCCATTTCCTAGCTCAAGGACTTGGGATACCCGGTCTCCCACTCCTCTTCTGTACTTTCCTCAGGGGACAACCATTCTGTTATCTTCTCCACGGACCCAAACTCTGCTTGCACTCTGGGTGAACCCAAATCTATGACCCGGCCCTCACTTACCTCGTCCAGTTTACCTCCCTCTGGCATAGGCTCCTTCTGGACAGGGGCAGCAAGGGACTTATGGCTGGCCGGCTCTTCAGGGATGTCATCCGGCTCCTGCACAACAGCACATTCAGTCACCAGGCCCCTGGTCAGGCCACAGTTCACGGCAGTCCCTCCTTCTAGTATGTCCCTTATTTTCATGGGGGAGTCGCCAGGCCTCAACTGTATCTTTGGGGTGATTCTGGACCCTCCTCCAGACCGTGGTTCTGCCCTACAGCTCTCTGATGGCCAGGCAACTGTGGAACTGATAAGCAGGCTCCTTCATGTGCATGCTGCTGTAATCCCTTATTTAATAGACTGAAGTTTGCAGACGTGCTGATGCTAGCAGGATTTGCCCAGACATGTCGCTCAGCGCCGAGCGCGCCCAAGCGACCAAACACAGACAGCAGATTAATTATTCAGTGGTTGCCTGTGGCAACAATAAAGATGACAGCCAATGCCTCCCTGTAAATAACTGACTTGACAAAGTCCCGTCCGCAGGCACCCTCAGGTTGCTTCCTATAACCCAGGGCAGCAGTAGACATTCTCAGGCACACTTTACTGTCTGTCACGTTCTCACGTACCTTGTAAATGAGCCTGATAATGCAGAGGAAGGCCTCCCTTACGTATCTGACTCATGGCCCCTGATAGAGTAGACAGGGGACCCGAGAGTGCAGAATGGTATGAGTGCCTGGCAGGTTGGTTGTCAGAGGAGCTACTCTCGGATTCTTGATGCCACAGGGATGAGGACCAGTGAGATGAGAGGTAAGGACAGCAGGTAGTCTTGGAGCTGTATCAGCAGATATCAGGACACCACACACCTAGATGCTAGCGGTAGCCCACAGCAGATCAGCCCTGAGGGATATGGAGCACAGACAGGCACAGGCACACTGGGTCATACATAGGCTTGAGATGTCAGGACAAGTGCAGAGGCCAAGGCAGGTCGGGGTAAAGGCCAGGTTGGTAACAGGTGGATAGCGTAGCAGGTTTAAAGTCAAGGACAAGCCGGAGTCGGATGCAGGCAGAAGGCAGGAAGACTCAAAGGCAAGCCGGGTCAAACACAGGAACAGATCTCTAAAGCAGGTTACAGGTAGCAGGGGTCACAGGAAAGCTGCAGATCAGACAGCACTGGCTCTGTTTACAAGCCCTGTTTAAATAGCTTGTCTGGCACCCAGACACGAACGTGCATATGCCCACACACGCACTGGCACTCACAAACATGATTCCTTGTGTAGTGCATTTGAGGACACTGTCTTTAAGCAGGAGTTTGTAGCAAAGTTCAAGATTCCTGTAAGTTAGTATAGAATGTCCACGGGGTACAAAGCGTTGGACATATTTGTAATCCATTTGCGCGATCGCCCGCCGTGGTTGCCACAGATGATGGAACATGATAACAGTCACTGAATTGCAGAATTGGTACAAGTGTCAGTCCCAGCACTGGTTGGGGTAACTGGGTACCAGGAACAGCAATTAAATGACAGTCCTTGGTGGTTGCTATGGACAACGGTCCTTTCCCTGGGTGTAATCCCCAATGATGGCAAAACAAAGCATAATCTCCCTCTCTTCTGTTGCTAGGGGTGACAGCTAGCAGGTTACCCCTGACAATGGGACCTCCAAACATAGCGGTGCCCCGTGGAGTCACAGAGTGTAATAGTTCCACCTGTCACCCTACTCAGCCCAGCACTCACTTACAGTCACTCCTCACTGAACAATGAACAGTCCATCAGCTTGTTTTTGTTGTTTTATTGAGGGGATTTAACTTGGATGGGGAAAAGGGAACATGGGATGCCCAGATAATAGACTTTAAATGAATGAAAGATATTTGGAATCTGTATTTGCAGTCTCTAAATCTCCATACTCCTCCAGCACATCACTTATGAGTCATCTTTGCTTCCTCTACTGCACAATGCTTGATTCCTAGCACAGCTAGCACATGGTTAGGCCCCACTCTGAATAAGGCCCAACAGTTCTGAATTCGCCATTTGCTAGTCCCCTTTGTCCATATCTACCAACATTTGAACTTTAGAATGAGGGACACTTGAGGGAAGGAGTGACCTGCTACACGTGCCATGGCAAAGTGAGGGTGTGGCCAAAGTCTAACCAGTGGGATGGGCTTAAGGAGCGCAGTTAAACACCAGGTAGGAGCTGCTGACAGGCAGGAATCCAGAGCCAGAGGACGGAGCTGTCCTTCAGTAAAGCCGGAGGCGGGAGTGGTCATTACCTGGAGCCCGGAGCCTTCATTCAGTGGAGCTGAAGTCGGTGGTGGAATGGTCCATCACTGGAGGCACTAGTTGAGTGGTCCATCACTGGAGACACCAGTGGAGCGGTCCATTACTGAAGGCGGCCATGGAGCAATCCTTCACTGGAGGGGGGGCAGAGCTATCCTACACTGGAGGCGAGGTGGAGCTGTCCTGCACTGGAGGCGGAGACAGAGTTGTCCTGCACTGGAAGTGGGGGCGAAGCTATCATACACTGCAGTTTAACAAAGATATTACACAGCACCGCTTACCAGGCAGGAGACACTGACAGGCAGGAAACTGGAGCCGAAGGTGGGGGCAGAGCTGTCCTACACTGGAGCCGGAGGGGGGGTAGAGCTGTCAGGAGCTGGGAATCTGGAACTGCAGCCAAGATCCGCAGGACTTACTTTAAATTGAGGGACGGTCCCACGGAATCCGGTACAATATGTCTTTGGTGTAGCAACCAACAGCAACTGAAAAGAGACTTTTTGTGCTAGCTGTGTTCTAGGTGAACTACTGGTCCCAGTTAATCCTGTGCAACCCTCCTGGCTGCAACAGCCTGTCTCTAAGCCCAGCAATATCACAGTCTTTCCCTCTGGCTCTACATCCACTGCTGGAATGTCTCTCCCAGATCTTCTCACTGTGCCTGTCACTTACCGACATCAGATGAATCTCTCCTGATGACTTGCCCAGCAATATTCCCCGCTGTCCTTCTCCTGCTCCTGTTCAGGACACCCTTGGTTTGGGTTATATGGAGGGGTTTCTTCCCAGCTCTCAGAGCCCCGACCCAAGGTCACCCCCCAGAAAGGTCCATCACTCAGTTCTTCCACCCGACAACTCCTGCCCCAGCAGGCCCACCCTGGGTATATATAGGTCTGGGATTCTATAGCTAGTTTTAGCTCAGGGCTCAATAACCAGCATAGGCTAGAGCCAGGTTAGGCACCCGATGGCCACTTCTGGTAGTTAGAGGTTGTGGTTTGCCTCCCAGCTGTCATACTTAATATTTGATAGGTTATGGGGTTAGTTTAGTCTTTGAGCCAAATAAATCCTGTGTGAAGGGCCATACTTATACTGATATGCTAGGTAAGGGGTAGAACCCATATCCATTTATCTTTTTTGTGCTTGTAGTATTTTGTAACTTGTGAAGGGCTCCCCATCCATTTAAAGTTTAGAAATTCACATATACAGACCTAGTAGGATTGGGTGTGGTTTTTGTTGAAGTCTCCGACACCAAGACGAACGCCACATCATGAGCATCCTCAGGGGTACCTGCATTTGGACTTTGCTGCAAAATTTATCTGGAAGCATCGCTATTATTTAACTGTATACAGTGCATCCAGAAAGTATTCCACATTTTGTTATATTACAGCCGTATTCCAATATTCTACAAACAATACCCCATAATGACAACATGAAAGAAGTTTCTTTGAAATCTTTGCAAATTTATTACAAATAATTAGGGATGGTCCTGATGTTCGAGTTGAACGTAAGTTCGACTCGAACATCGGGTTCGCCGAATAGCAAACAATTTGGGGTGTTCGCAGCAAATTCGAAAGCCGCGGAAAACACCCTTTAATAGTCTATGGGAGAAATCAATAGTGCTAATTTTAAAGGTTTATATGCATTGTATTGTCATAAAAAGTGTTTGGGGACCTGGGTCCTGCCCCAGGGGACATGTATCAATGCAAAAAAAGTTTTAAAAATGGCAGTTTTTTTCGGGAGCAGTGATTTTAATAATGATGAGTGAAACAATAAAGGTGTAATATTCCTTTAAATTTTGTACCTGGGGAGTGTCTATAGTTTGCCTGTAAAGTGGCGCATGTTTCCCGTGTTTAGAACAGTGTGACAGCAAAATGACATTTCTAAAAGAAAAAAAGTAATTTAAAACTACTCGCGGCTATAATGAATTGTTGGTCTGGCAATACACATAAATGTTCATTGATGAAAATGGCATGGAAATTCCCCACAGGGGAAACCCAAACCAAAATTAAAAAAAAAATGTGTGGGGGTCCCCTCAAATTCCATACCAGGCCCTTCAGGTCTGGTATGGATATTAATGGGAACCCCGTGCCAAAATTGAAAAAAAATGGCGTGGGGTCCTCCCAAAAATCCATACCAGACCCTTATCCGAGCATGCAACCTGGCAGGCCGCAGGAAAAGAGGGGGGGACGTGAGAATGCCCCCCCCCCTCCTGAACTGTACCAGGCCACATGCCCTCAACATTTGGTGTGTGCTTTGGGGTAGCAGTCCCCCCAAAAGCACCTTGTCCCATGTTGATGGGGAGAAGGACCTCATCCCCACAACCCTTGCCGGGTGTAATATTCCTTTAAATTTTGTACCTGGGGGGTGTCTATAGTTTGCCTGTAAAGTGGCGCATGTTTCCCATGTTTAGAACAGTCTGACAGCAAAATTACATTTCTAAAGGAAAAAAAGTAATTTAAAACTACTCGTGGCTTTAATGAATTGTCGGTCCGGCAATACACATAAAAGTTCATTAATAAAAACGGCATGTTTCCACAGGGGAATCCTGAACCAAAATGTAAAAAAAATGCGCGGGGGTCCCCCCAAAGGTCTGCTATGGATATTAAGGGGAACCCTGTGCCAAAATATAAAAAAAATGGCGTGGGGTCCCCCCAAAAATCCATACCAGACCCTTATCCGAGCATGCAACCTGGCAGGTCGCAGGAAAAGAGGGGAGATGAGAGAGCACGTTCCCTCCCGAACCGTACCAGGCCATTTTCCCTCAACATTGGGAGGGTGCTTTGGAGTAGCGGCCCCCCCAATGCACCTTGTCCCCATGTTGATGGGGAGAAGGGCCTCCTCCCCACAACCCTTGCCGGTGGTTGTGGGGGTCTGCGGGCGGGGGGCTTATCAGAATCTGGAGGCCCCCTTTAACAAGGAGACCCCCAGATCAGGCCCCCCCGTGTGAAATGGTAACGGGTACAAATATACCTCTACCATTTCACAAAAAATGTGTGAAAATGGTAAAAAAAAAGACAATACATGCACTGGGACAAGTCCTTTATTTAGAAAAAAAATAAAATAAAACTGTTCCACAAAGTCTTCTTCTTCTCCTTTACGTGCTCCGAGGGACCGAAAAAGAAAAAAAAGCCGCAAGCCACCTACAATCTACCTCCATGGGAGGCACCTGCCGTAATGACAGGCCTCTCAGGTGACAGTTCTTTTATAACTGAGGGCGGGGCCACATGATGACATTGCGGGATGACCCCTCCCCTTTGATACACAGGGAATATCCTTATGGCTTTCCTGTAGCGTCAGAGGGGGCGGGGTCACTCGGTTATGTAACTGGGTGGCCCACCCCCTCTGAGGCTACAGGAAAGACACAGGGCTGTCCCCGTACGTCAGAGGGGGGGCGGGGTCACCCGGTGATGTCATCATGTGGCCCCTCCCTCAGTTATAAACAAACTGTCACCTGAAAGGCCCGTCATCCTATGGAGGCAGATCGTAGGCGGCTTGCTGCTTGCTTTTTTTTTTTGGTCCGTCGGAGCACGAGAAGAAGAAGATCTGTGGGACAGTTTTATTTTTTTATTTTTTAATAAAGGACTTGTCCCAAGGCATGTATTCTCTTTTTTTTTTTTTTTTTACAATTTTCACACATTTTTATGAAATAGTAGGGGTACATTTGTACCTCGTTACCATTTTACACAGGGGGGCTGGGATCTGGGGGTCCCCTTGTTAAAGGGGCTTCCAGATTCTGATAAGCCCTCCGCCCGCAGACCCCCACAACCACCGGAAAGGGTTGTGGGGATGAGGTCCTTCTCCCCATCAACATGGGACAAGGTGCTTTTGGGGGGACTGCTACCCCAAAGCACACACCAAATGTTGAGGGCATGTGGCCTGGTACAGTTCAGGAGGGGGGGCGTTCTCACGTCCCCCCCTCTTTTCCTGTGGCCTGCCAGGTTGCATGCTCGGATAAGGGTCTGGTATGGATTTTTGGGAGGACCCCACGCCATTTTTTTTTTCAATTTTGGCACGGGGTTCCCATTAATATCCATACCAGACCTGAAGGGCCTGGTATGGAATTTGAGGGGACCCCCACGCATTTTTTTAAAAAATTTTGGTTCGGGTTTCCCCTGTGGGGGATTTCCATGCCATTTTCATCAATGAACATTTATGTGTATTGCCAGACCAACAATTTATTATAGCCGCGAGTAGTTTTAAATTACTTTTTTTCTTTTTTTGAAATGTAATTTTGGTGTCACACTGTTCTAAACACGGGAAACATGCGCCACTTTACAGGCATACTATAGACACCCCCCAGGTACGAAATTTAAAGAATATTACACTTTTATTGTTTCACACAAAGCATTATTAAAATCCCTGCTCCCAAAAAAACTTTTTTTTTGCATTTATACATGTCCCCTGGGGCAGGACCCAGGACCCCAAACACTTTTTAAGACAATACCATACATATAAGCCTTTAAAATTAGCACTTTTGATTTTTCATGTTCCTGTCCCATAGACTTTACGTGTTCAAACAATTTTTTTGCCTGTTTGCATGTTCTGGTGCGAACAGGTGTTCGGCTCATCCCTACAAATAATAAAATCACATTTACATAAGTATTCATGGCCTTTGCTCAATACTTTGCTGAAGCACCTTTGGCACCAATTACAACCTCAAGTCTTTTTGAGTATGATGCTACAAGCTTGGCACACCTATTTTTTAGGCAGTTTCTCCCATTTTTCCTTTGCAGGACCTCTCAAGCGCCTTCAGGTTAGATGGGGAGCGCCAGTACACAGCCATTTTCAGATCTCTCCAGATCTCTCCAGAGATATTCAATCAGGTTCAAGGCTGGGCTCTGGCTCAAGGACATTTACAGAGTTGATCCGTAGCCACTCCTTTGTTATCTTGGCTGTGTGCTTAGAACTGTTGGAAGATGCACCTTTGCCCCAGTCTGATGTCCAAAGAGCTCTTGAGCAGGTTTTCATCAAACATGTCTCTGTACATTGCTGCATTTATTTTTCCCTCAATCCTGTCTATTCTCCCAGTTCCTGCCACTGAAAAACATCCCCACAATATGATGCTGCCACCACAATGCTTCACTGTAAGAAAAGTATTGGCTAGATGATGATCAGTTCAATCTTTGTTTCATCAGACCAGAGAATTTTGTTTTTCATGGTCGAAGAATCCTTCGGGTACCTTTCAAAAAACTTCAGGTGGGCTGTCATGTGCTTTTTACTGATAAGTGGCTTCCGTCTGGTCACTCTACCATTCAGGCCTGATTGGTGGAGTGCTGCAGAGATGGTTGTTCTTCTGGAAGGTTCTCCTCTCTCCACAGTGAAATGCTGGAGCTCTGTCAGAGTGACCATCAGATACTTGGTCACCTCCCTGACTAAGGCCCTTCTCCCCTGATCGCTAAATTTGGCCGGGGAGCCCACTCTAGGAAGAGTCCTGGTGGTTCCAAACTTTTTCCATTTACGGATGATAGAGGCCACTGTACTCATGGGAACCTTCAATGCTGCAGAAATTTTTCTGTACCCTTCCCCAGATCTGTGCTTAGATACAATCCTGTCTCTGAGGTCTACAGACAATTACTTGGACTTCATGGCTTGTTTTGTGCTCTGACATGCACTGTTAACTGTGGAACCTTATATAAACAGGTGTGTGCCTTTCCAAATTATGTCCAATCAACTGAATTTACCACAGGTGGACTCCAATCTAGTTGTAGAAACATCTCAAGGATGATCATTGAATGTACCTGAGCTAAATTTTGAGCGAAATGGCAAAGGTTTATATTTATGTACATGTGATTTATTTTGGTTTTTATTTTTAATAAATTTGCAAAGATTTCAAACAAACTTTTTTCACGTTGTTATTATGGGATATTGTTTGTAGAATTTTGAAGAAAATTATGAATTTTGAATAAGGGTGTAACATAACAAAATGTGAAAAAAGTGAAGCGCTGTGAATACTTTCCGGATGCACTGTATAACCGGTTCTACATGTATAATTCGACTAAGACTCTTGTTGGGCCCTTTGCTGGTAACGCCTGTTTGTTCATTGGATGTATGAACTATTATTAATCTTTTCTTAAATAAAGCTTGTATTGTTTCTATGCTAGTGTGCATCTATATACTTCCCTGAACTTCAACTCTAAAGATAAAAAGTCTGCATACTACAAAAATTATTGAATTAGCAGGTGAAATTGCTTAAAACTGAGGAATTAATCTCACCCTAATGTTTAGGCCCCAGGATTAATTACTGGTTATGTTACAACAACTGGCATTCAAAAAGTTGTGTTCTAAAAAACGTAGTTTTATGGGAATAAAATACTTATAACTCCATGTCAAGAGATTCTTGGAAGGTGTAGTTTTGCTATAAAGCCACTAGGTGGTAGCAAGTGGTAAGAAAATCCTAAAACAAGTTACTCACCAGATCATAAAATGAAAATAAAGGAAAAAAAAAATGAAAACAAATTTAGTCACCATATCTAAGGATTGGTAAGCTAAAATATAATATATTACATGTTTTGTTTTGGGTTTAGACACACTTTAACAAATAGTCCTAGTCAGGCCATTGATTCACCAGCTTCACTCACTATTTAAAGGGTTACTCCACTTTCATGGGAAAAAAATGGCAAATGAAAAAAAGAATAATATACCATATACACTCGTGACATAAGTCATATTGTAATTGAATGTTATTAAACATTATATTTGCCTAGTGACTCCCTAAATCTAAGCTGCAGTGATGATTTTTGCATCAGGATCACAATCTGTCCCGGTCATGCGACAGTCAGAGTATCCCACACAAAGCACCCAGCCTCCTCTGGTCCTCACAGATTGCAGGAACTACCCCGGGGGCATGAGAAGGAGGAGGCATGCTCTGTCAGGTATTATTGCTTTGTATGAGATTCTGCCTCTGGGTTTGTCCTGGTGAACATTGTTGATCCAAAATTACAGAGTTGTCACCAGAACAAGTGAGGTAAACTCTTCATGTTCCAGTGACAACCACTATCTGAAGCTGGCCATAGATGGATCAAATCTGGGCCGGTTCAGCAGGGACCAGCGTAGATTGGATCCATCTATGGGTAGGCTTGTTGTACTGAAGTCGATCCATCAATTGACTTCAGTATAACCAGCCAGGGGGTTCAGTCTTGGGGACTCAGAAGACAAAAATAAGTGAACCTGCCACGCTGTGACAGATTGTGGGTATTGCAAATTGCACTAACAGTGGAAGGCACTTAAAACTTGACTCTACTCACTGTGTACATAGTAACATATGCCATAGTCTGTGTACCCAAAATTATGCTTTATTTACATGTACTACAAGTGAGAGACTAGCAGACATGTAGAAACCTCAGCACACTGATACTGCAGATGTCCTCCTCATGGTAATCAAACGCATACTCTGTCCTAGCCAAGTGGGAGGTATCCAGCAATGCTCTGGGCCTCTCACTCAAACCTAGCGTCCACATTGTCCTTTGACTTAGCAGTCCACCCCCTAATGGCCAATCCTGTAAGATGGATGAAGGTGAATAAGCAAGCCCCACTGTCCCTATAGCTCAGTGACATACCTCTCAAATTTTGAACTTCAGAATGAGGGACACTTGAAGGAGGAAGTGACCTGCGATGTGCGTAATGTGGGTGTGGCCAAACTCTTAGCAGTGGGATTGCAGGGTTGAGGGGTGCACTACATAAAGAGTGCAGGATTGAGGGGCGTGCTATGTACAGAATGCAGGGTTGAAGAGTGTGCTACGTACAGAGTGCAGGGCTGAAGGATGTGCTGCGTACAGATTGCAGGGTTGAGGAGTAAGCTACATACAGAATGCAGGGTTAAGGGGTGCGCTGTGTGTAGAGTACAAGGTTGAGAGGTGAACTATGTACAGAGTGCAGGGTTGAGAGGTGCACTAGGTACAGAGTGAGGATTGAGGGGTGTGATACATACAGAGTGCAGGGTTGATGGGTGTGACACATACAGAGTGCAGGGTTGAGGGGTGCACTACTTACTGATTGCAGGGTTGAGGGGTGGGCTACATACTGAGTGCAGGGTTAAGGGGTGCGCTATGTACTGAGTGCAGAGCTGAGGAATGTGCTGTGTACTCCTAAGTACTCCCCCAGTACAAAGCTCAACCCCCTTCCCACATTCCAGCACAGAGCTCTTTTCCCCACACATGCTGTAGTAAGTAAGTAAGGTACAAAAAGCATGGGTCAGGAGTACATAAAGTACAAAATGCGCTGTGTCATCATATACTGGTCTTAAAATGTTCAGTGCTTACAAATAATTTGATTCCTTTAAGCCCTCCTTCACCTGAATGCCAAGGGGACAGTAAAAACAGGTGAGGGAGCTCTACATTTACTGCCCCCTGGCCACCCGCCCACCTCTAAAATACAGCTAGAGGAGGCTACTCACATGCCATGGCTGTGGCACTTTGTGTCACAGCCACAAAAATGTATTTTGAGTAGACTATCAACCAAATCAGCCATTAAAGTAAAGGAGGGCGCACCACAACTAACTGCTAGCCAAACACTTGGCTTGTGGTTGTGGTGCATTAACACAATTATAAACTGTAATTTGGCCACTTGTCACAAGTGCACTCTGAAAAGTGATCCATTGCAGATTGCTTTTCAGAGCTTTGGCTAGTGTGAACCTAACACTCATTGCAATGCCCCCCATATTCCTGTCCTTTTAACACAGAGACAGCAAGCTGACACCTATGCTTCACAGGTGCACAGTTATGAGGCTGCTGTGGCACTGTTAAAAAGACAGGGATATGGCTGGGCATTACAATTATTGCAATTTCAAAAATCCCCTCCCTCAAAATGTCCATTGATTAATTATATTTTCTTTCCACCCTTGTGTACAACAACATAATTATTTTGCCTTTTTGTGTGAAATTGTTATGGAAAGCCTTCAAAATAAACTACCATTTTTTGTCTCTCAGTTCTCTAAGGTGGTACAGGACTTGTTTCTATTGGCTGACCAACAGGTTGACCTTTCAGAGGGAGTTACAGTTTTTGATAGGTACCTCACCCCATTTCCGGGAAAGACCTCGCGGCAGACCTCGCCACAGGAAGTTCTGCCCCACTCCTCCTTCAGGCACCGCTGGGTCAGTTAGAACGCGCAGAGCACTTCACGTAAGCGCAGTAGGGAACTAGCTGTGAAGCCGAAAAGGCTTCGCTGACGCTTTGCCTTACCATATATAGCAGCGGCAGCACCCAAGAGCTGACACAGGAAATTGGCTGGGGTGCCGACATCACGGGATCCCTGGACAGGTAAGTGTCTTGATATTAAAAGTTAGCAACTACAGTATTTGTAGCTGCTGACTTTTAATTTTTTGGTGGGGGGGGGAGGGGGGCTGGACCTCCTCTTTAAAGTGGATGTAAACACGATTCATGAAATTTGACCTAGGCACATATATCAGTAGTGTTTACTTATCTCTTTCCAAAGCCCCAAGCCCTGTGTCTTTCTGTTGCTTCGTATCTCTGTTATCAGCATGATAACTTCTGACAAGTTCTCTGTCACAGGAGATAAAAGCAGCTGGACATTTGTGTAGGGGAGGGTGCTATAAATAGATTAGGTGCTTTTCCTCCAATCAGCTGTCATACAGTGTATGCTAAGACTATACTCCCACTGTTGAAAGAGGAAGTACATGCTGTGCACTTTCCAAAGAAAATAGAAAGCTGAAGACAGCAGATATACATGTAAAACTTATGAAGGGAGATTTGTTTTACCCCTGTGTATCATCTGAGGCTGTTAACTTCACTTGGTATAGGAGAGGGTTTACATCCACTTTAACCACTTCAGCCCCGGAAGGTCTTACCCCTTTCCTGACCAGACCATTTTTTGCGTTACTTTACCTGACAATTGTGTGGTTGTGCACTGTACAAACAAATTTGATGTCCTTTTTTTTCCCCACAAATAGAGCTTTCTTTTGGTGGTATTTGATCATCTGTGCTTTTTTTTTATTTTTTGCGCTATAAACAAAAAAAGAGTGACAATTTTGAAGAAAAAAATATTTTTTTTTACTTTCTGCTATGAAACACATCCAATAAAAAAAATGTAAAAAACACATTTCTTTATCAATTTAGGCTAATATGTATTTTGCTACATATTTTTGGTAAAAAAAAAATCCCAATAAGCATATATTGATGGGTTTGCGCAAAAGTTATAGCGTGTACAAATGATGGGATATTTTTAGGGCATTTTTATTTATTTTTTTAATAGTAATGGTGGTGATCAGTGATTTTTAGCAGGACTGCGGTATTGCGGCGGACAAATTGGACACTAACTGACTCTTTTTTTTGGAAACCAGTGACATTATTACAGTGATCAGTGCTAAAAATATGCACTGTAAGGGGCCTTTCACACATGCGGACCGTTCAGGTCTGCCTGTCAGTTTTTCAGGCGGACCTGAATGGACGCTCTATTCGCCTCTATGGAGTGTCGGATGTCAGTGGTAATATGTCCGCTGACATCCGATCCGCTAACATCAGACGGATGGAAACCCTAGTCTCCCGATAGAGGAGAGCAGGGCTCTGACAGGTGAGCAGAGACGGACCTGTCATCTGCTGGCTCATCAGGGATCAACGGATCGATTCCTGCTAGTAAGCAGAGCTCATGAAAACGGACAGCCCTGTGTGAAAGGGTCTTTACTGTACTGCTTAGCTGGAACACAAGATCTCTCTGTTCTCTCTGTTCATACTTGACCACCAACCTGTCTCTCTGGGGAGCTTTTGCAGGTGGCTGGCGGACATCACGTCCGCTGGACCCACTGATTGGCTCCCCCTCTGGCCAATGGGGGAGGGCAGGGGTGTATTACGTGTGTGGGGGAGCGTAGTGTGTTATGTTGTGGGGAGCAGGGGTGTATTAAATGTGTGTGGGGTATGGAGTGTATTATGTTGTGGGGGGCAGGGGTATGATCACCCTCACACATCCCCCAGTAATGCCCTGAAAAGATCAGCCTGTCTAGCTGGTATCCAGGAATTGATAGAACAGCAGGTGGTGGTACCTGTACCAAAAGAACAACAATACCAAGGATTCTACTCCCATGTATTTGTTGTTCGCAAGCCAGCAGGAAAGTATCGGCTTATAGTAAACCTAAGAAACCTGAACAAGTTCTTGGAATACAAAAAATTTTCAATGGAGAGTATCTACTCCGTACGCAAAAACCCCATGAAGGAGGCCTTCATAACGACACTGGACCTCAAGGATGCCTACCTGCATGTTCCAATTCACTTGGATCATCAGACATTCTTGAGGTTCGCAGTAGTTGTCGTAAGGGAGATTTTTTACTGGCAGTTCAGAGACCTCCCATTCAAGTTAACAGCCAGCCCAAGGATGTGGTGCTAAGAACCCTGGGCAAGTATACCAGCCATTGTTTGGGTGCAACTTCACTCAAGAGTCCTTCATTTCTTGGTACTTGGTACTCCCCCCTCAGGTCCTATCCTCCCTAGAGTGGAGGACAGTGCCAGACAACCTAAAAGGGGGCAGACCAGGGGCTCAGTGGCATTCAGTAAAGGTGACCACCGATGCCAGCACCTGGGGGTGGGGGGCCCACCTAGGAAAGGAGAAAACCCAAGGTCAATGGAACAGCTCACTCGCTTGGATGTCATCAAATTACAGGGAGCTCAAAGTGGTGGGAGAAGCCTTGAAAACCTTTCAAGAAAGCACCCTAAACAGGGAAATCCAGGTCAGCTCTGACAATGCCACTGTTGTGGCTTACCTGAATCACTAGGGAGGCACCAGGTCCAGACCCCTCCTGGAATTATCCAAGGAAATCTTGGACTAGGCTGAAGAGAAGGTCCTCTCCATCTCAGCTATAAATGGGACAAGCAACAACAAGGCAGACCTCCTCAGCCATCAGCTGATAAGGTAGGAGGAATGGGAGCTGAACCCCGATGTATTTCAAAACCTGGTGCAGCGCTTCGGAAATCCAGAAATAGATCTGTTCACCAACCAACAGAGCAGAAAGGTGAACAGATCTTTCTCGATTTCCCAAGAGAGGGAGTCAAAAAGATTAGACGCCCTATCTCAGACCTGGTAGTACAGGCTGGCATACGCCTTCCAAACCCCTAGCACTGATTCCAAGGGTCCTTCAGAAGCCCAACCAGTCCCCAGGCCAACTCCTCCTGATAGTGCCCTGGTGACCAAGAAGAGCTTGGTTCGCAAACTTAAGATTCATGTTGGTGACAGAGCTGTGGAAGCTCCCAAACAGGCTGAATCTTCTTAGGCAGGGGCCAGTACTACACCCAAGGCTTGACATTTTTCCAGCTGATGGCCTGGCTAGTTAGCGCCAGATCTTACTTAAAGCATAAGGGCTCCTTAGAGAGAATGATAGGAGAATGATAGGTACCCTCCTTCTAAACAGAAAACCAGTGAATACCAGAAAATCTACTAGAAAATTTGGAAGACTTTCTGTTCCTGGTGAATAGAAAAACAGATGACCTCCACCAGTGTCCCTGTTATTTTGGAGTTTTTCCAGAACAAAGTAGAAAAGGGCCTAGCGATCAGCACCCTTTGGGTACAGATTGCAGCTTTCTCGGTCTACCTTGATACAAGGCTAGCAAAGGAAGAAATCATTAAATGATTTCTGGTGGCCAGGGAAAGGGTTCCCTTCCCCTGGTCTCCAAAGGCAGTTTTCCACCATGGGACCTGACAAGGGTATTAGAGGCATTATCTAAACACCCATTTGAACCTATAGAGGAGGTTTCTTTTAAGTTTCTAACCTTAAAATTCTAAGGGTTGGGGATCTACAAGGGCTGTTCGTGAAAAAGCCCTTCCTATTGATACAGCTAGATAGAGTCACCCTCAGGCCAGACCCTTTGTATCTACCAAAGGTAGCATCTTTATTTCATAGGATGCAAGATATAACATTGCCGTCCCTTTGTCATAAACCAAAATAAATTTTCCCCCACTATTAAAAGAGACTGGGGACTTAATAAATGGAAAACGGGGATGCATTCTTGGTTTGGGAGATGCAACATCCTTAAGATGTGCATTCTCCCAAAATGTTTGTATCTTCTCCAGGAATTACCAATATATATCCCTTCTAAATACTTTGACCAAGTAGCAGCAATGTTTACTGCATTTATCTGGGCTCATAAACGTCCAAGATTGAAAAGACAGCAATTTTCACTCCCTAAAACCCATGGTGGATTGGGAGTACCTGATATACAGAAATACCAACAGGCGATTCACTTGACTAGGCTGATTGACTGGAATCGTCATCAAATAACTAAACTATGGCCAAGATTGGAAGAATCTCAAAGTAAAAATTGAATTACTAGGGCTCCTTGGTGTAATTTATTAAGTGAGAGGATATAAAGAATCATCCGATAATCGGACTGACGGTTCGAATATGCTCATTATTGTTCACTAAGTACCCACTTATATCAACATACTCTTCTTTGTTTCCGATATTAGGAAATCCCGCATTTTTACCAGGAATTCAGGATCCAGTATTTAATTCACTGAGAAAAAATGTCCGCTTTCAGGTATCGCACTTTCTGACTAATAATAAATGGCAGATGATATTAGAACTAACGGATACAACAGGTCTTTTCAAACTGGACCTTTGGAGAGCAGTCTAATTGATTTAATTATTTCGCTCATTACCTTCACCAGACGGTTTCAGTCAGAACCTTACCAGATACAAGACATACTGTACAGAAGAGGGTTCTCTCTCCCATGCCTTGTCAGCTACATATCACTTACTGATTAAACCAGTCGAGGATTATCAGCTCCCATGCCTTCGAGCATGGGAGATAGATATAGGACTTAAGTTTACAGCAGGTCAACGGCAAAATATTCTTAATCTTACACAAAGATCTTCTATATGCACGAAGACACAGGAGACAAACTATAAAGTGATCACTAGGTGGCATCAAACTCCAGTAAAATTGCAAAAAATGTATCCTTCTTTCTCTGACCAATGCTGGAGATGCCAGGAAGACAGGGGAATAATTCTCCATGTCTTCTGGCTTTGTCCAAAATTAGAAGATTACTGGAAGACGATCCACCAAACAATTCAAACATTTACGGAAAGTAGAATCCCTAATGACCTGGCTTTGTTTTTTGCTTCATGCATCTAATATCCCTAATAAAACTTATAAAGAGTCAGTGCTTCGACACCTCCTTGATGCAGCAAAAGCATGCATCCCTTTATTTTGGAAATCTACAAAGGTGCCTTCTATAGGTATGTGGTTTAAAAAGATAGAGGAAATTAAGAAAATGGAAGAATTAATCCTTACCAAACGTCATCAAAAAGAACGTTCTAACAGGACTTGGACCTCGTGGAATATGTATATTTTTTTCTGAAGAGGGAAGGGTCCTATTTGAAAGGGATAGTGTAGATTAAATAAACGTAAAATGGAGGGGCTAAATAAAAATTGAGTTATAATAAAGTCCTTTTGCGTTGGAGGGGAGCGCGCTTGCCACCACCAATCCCTTCCCCCTTTTTTCCCCCATAAAAATTAATCTGGCAGTGAAAGCGTTTAAGAGTTTACAGTAAAACCTTGGATTGCGAGTACCGCAGTTTACGAGCATTTCGCAATATGAGCTGTTTTTAAAAAAAAATCCTTAATCATTTTGCGAGCGGTGTCTCGCAAGACGAGCATGATTCAAGCCTCTGGGTTGTGCAGTACCACACGTGGACAGAGATTCGGGGGGCGCCGGTGATGCTCGGTGCCGCTCAGAGACCCTCAGAGACACTTGGAAACACTCCGTTCTCAAGTGTCTCCGAGTGTTTCTGAGTGTCTCCGGCAACCCCCCCCCCCCACCTCTGGCCACATGTGGTACTGCATACACTAGCAGTGACACTAGAGCAAATTATCTGAGTTTCCATTTATTTCTATGGGGAAACTCGCTTTGATATATGAGTGCTTTGGATTACAAGCATGCTTCTGGAACAAATTATGCTCGTAATCCAAGGTACTACTGTATTACTTTTTAAGTTGGTCTTTGTCTTATTCCATTCCTAAGTCTTCATTTCCAGGTAGAAGTCTTTGGTGCCAGGTCTTCCAGACATTAGTGAGCCTCGGCTGATTGATTCCTGAAGGTCTTGGTTCCAGGGTTTTGGCACATCAATAGACCTCTACTGTCTCCCTATATAGAATTTTTTTTTAAATAGATCAGTAAAAAATCCACAAAAAATTGTATAGTTTTTGCTTTTCCATCGTTTTCTAAAT
This sequence comes from Lithobates pipiens, assembly GCF_037356315.1. NCBI lineage: Eukaryota > Metazoa > Chordata > Amphibia > Anura > Ranidae > Lithobates > Lithobates pipiens. The sequence continues at coordinate 143,257,290 of NW_027507758.1, read as the reverse complement.
GTTAAACATTATGTAATTATTATGGTGGTTTATTTTTTGGTACTTTGGAATTTTTGCATTTTGTATTTTTTTTTTTGTAATACTTAAAAGTCCTGGTGGTCAGCAGACCGATCCCCAGCTGCTAATTACCACCACAAAAAAGGTTTTGTTCCAGGTCTGGTTTCAGATGTTGGGCCTCCACTGTCCCTAAGTGCAAGAAAATAAAACAGATCAGCCTAAAATACATCAAAATTCATATACATTTTTTTCTTTCTCATCCTCTTCAAATTTAATACCTACATACTTTTCTGTAAAAGATGCAGAATGATGCCCAGCTGCTGACCGCCGCCACAAAGAAGATCTTGTTCTGGGTCTGGGTCCAGATGTTTGGCCTCTACTATCTCTAAATGGAAGAACATTTAGGAAAACAGATAAGTACATAATTCACCAAAGTTGTTGCACAGTTCGGAGTGTGCTGTGCTGTGGCCTCCCTCTACATCTCTGAGGCATATCCTCTGTGACCTGCGTTCCTATGCAGCACCATATTCTCCCCCCCCCCCCCCCGCCCTGGGATTCCTCTGGTCCAGCCAGCCTGTCCCTTCTGGTGTGGCCTGTTGTTTGAAAACGGCGGAGGGGGAGGAGCAGTGCATGGTGTAGCTGGTCCTAGGAGAGGTAAGGTGGCTGTCGATCTCCCGACCAGCAGGGATACCAAGTTGCTGCTGGGTAGCGGAACTGCAAAGGAATAAGGGGGGCGGTGCATGGTGTAGCTGGTTATAGGAGAGGTAGGGTGGCTGTTAGTGGACCTCCTGGCCAGCAGGGGATACCGAGTTGCTGCTGGGTAGCGGAACCGCAAAGGAATACTGTCTGTTCGGTGTTGGGGAGAGCCTGATGGTGGAAGACATGGAGAGTAGGGATGAGCTCAGGCGTGTTTGCATGGTCCACGCGCAGAGCCCGCCAGGAGACATTGCAGCCACGCATCAGGGCAATGTCTCAATGCCTGTGATTAGCGCAGCGCTGTGCCAACTTCCTGCCGGGCTCTGCACTTGGACAATGCGAACACGCCTGAGCTTATCCTTAATGGAGAGGTGAGGGAATCCACCTATGTAAATTGTACTGGGAAACAGGGAGATTTCTGTGATCAATGTAGGGCTGTACTGAGGGCTGCAGATGTACAGGACTTTCCAGGCACAGTTATCAGGAATCAGGTAGGCCAGTGTAGATGTCAGGTAGGTCATTGTAGGTGTCAAGGAGGTCAGTGTAGTGGTCAGATAGGTCATTGTAGGTGTCAGTTAGATCAGTGTAGCGGTCATATATGTCAGTGTAGAAGTCAGGTAGGTCAGTGTAGTCACACTGCCCCCCACCTGTCACACTGTCCCCCACCTGACACACTTCCCCCCCACCTGACACGCTGACATCCCCCACCTATCACACTGCCCCCCCCACCTGTAACACTCTCCCCCACCTGTCACACTGGACTCCCCACCTGTTCATCTGGCCCCCACCACCTGTCACACTGGCCCCCATCACCTGTCACAGTGCCCCTCCACCTATCACACTGCCTCCCACCTGTCACACTGCCCCCCCACCTGTGTCACACTTTGCTATATGGGGATGTCTCTTTGCTGGATTGGGCTGTCTCTTTGCTAAATTGGACAGTCTCTTTGCTATATGGGGATAGCTCTTTGCTGGATTTGGATGTCTCTTTGCTAAATAAAAATATCTCTTTGCTGGATGGGGATGTCTCTTTGCTGGATTTTGCTGTCCCTTTGTTATATGGGGATGTCTCTTTGCTATATGTGGATGTTTCTTTGCTGGATTAGACTGTCTTTTTCTGGATTGGGCTGTTTTTTGTTTTTTTTTGCTGGATTGGGCTGTCTCTTTGCCATTTTATGGCACTTCTTTTTGCAAATTAAAATAAATGTAGCAGTTTCATGTTTTAATATTTTCTACTGTTTATAAAAATGTAGATGTTTTAATTTTTTTTTGGGTGGGGGTAGGGAGTGCAAGTAGCTAGTCTTGCCTAGATGTCAGAGAAATGGCAGCAACCTCAATTACCGTTATCAGCATTTTCCCGTGTGCATGTGCAGTAGAATTGCGCTCCGGCTAATCCGGGGGTGTGCCAGAATGGGACAGCATGGTGGATGGAGCGTGCATAGTGTGAATTAAGGAAACCCCCTGCTGGCCTATAAAAGGCTGTTCGTGCTAAATTGCTGGATTGTCTTTCAGCTTCCCTGTGTGCCTGCATCTGTATCCTGTTATCAAGCATTTCCTGTTGTGACCCGGATTGACCCTGACCTGCCCTGATCTCTCTTCTGTACTTTGACCTTGGCTTGCTTAAGAGCCCTTTCACAGTGAGGTGTTTTCAGGTGCTTTTGGGCTAAAAATAGCACCTGTAAAACGCCTGAAAAACGTCTCCCCTGCAGTCTCAGTGTGAAAGCCGGAGTGCTTTCACACTGAGGCGATGCACTGGCAGGACGTTAAAAAAACTCCTGCAAGCAGCATCTTTGGAGCATCTTTGAAGCATCTTCTGAAGCTCTTGCCCATTGAAATGAATAGGCAGCGCCGCCAAACCACCGGGTAATTTTAACCCTTTTTCGGGCGCTAGCGGGGGTTAAAACCTCTGCAAAAAAGACGATAAAGCGCCTTTACCGCCGACGCCCCAGTGCGAAAGCAGCCTAAAGGACTCTGCCTACACTACCTGCTCTCCATGTATGACCCTGGCTTGTATTAAGGACGTTCCCATTGCTTCATCTGCCTGATTACCTGTGAATGACCCCGACTTGCGTCAAGGACTAGTTATCTATTTTCCAGTCTGATTACCTGTGCATGACCCCGGCTAGTACTAAAGACTTGCTTCTACCTTACCTGCCTGATTACCTGTGCTTAACTTTGGCTTTCTCCACAAACTCTTCTACAGCAGTTACCAGCCTGATCATCTGGGTTAGAGCCTCAGCCGGTCTTTTTGCTAAACTTGTCATAAGCACTAAACACTGCATAGAGTTACAAACCTCTCAGGACTTATGTCCTTATTCCTGCTTCTCCTTCAAGTGGCTTCCCAGTGATCATCACTCAAGTCCTGCAAACCCTACTGGTGACTCGTGCTCCTTTGAGCCCTCTACCCACTGTACCACCTCCAGGGTAATAGTGCACTTAGCCGCAAGGGGAGCCGCTCTAAGCGGCAAGGGGAGCCGCTCTCAGCATCTCGGCCTTGGAAAGGTACGTGCCAGTACAATCCAGCCATTTCAGAGGCTGACAGAGCTGGTTATCCACTCGCAGCCCTGTGCCAGCAGGTCACAGCTCTCACACAGGCAGTACAGAGGTTACAAGAGGGTTACTTTCAACTCAAAGTTTGTCCACAGCACCTGACAGTGTCTCATATTCCTGCAGACTCAGGTCCATCATCTTCCAGTGGGGCATCAGTCTTCTCTTCACACGATCGGGCCAGTACAACTCCTTCAGTAATAATGGCACCCCCTGAACCAAGAGTTCCTACACCAGAACGATTTCTGGGTGTTCAAAAGAAGTTTAGGGCATTCAAGAATATTTGTCTACTATATCCAGCCCTCCAGCCCAGGACCTTCTCTACAGAAACTGTAAAGGTGGGGTTCATCATTTCCTTGCTGTCAGAAGAACCCCAAGCATGGGCCCATAACCTTCTCGAACAAAATAGTCCCATACTGAACTCTGTGGATACCCTCTTCGAATCAATTGCGCAACTCTATGATGATCCACAATTTCATGGATTGGGAAACTGCATCCTCCATGAGACTTACCCTTTTGCCCCTTACAATGCCATTGGTGGTCTTGGTGATTGATGGCACTGTTCTCCCAGGGGGCCCTATCCGCTTCCAGACCCTTCCTGTTAAGATGTCAGTAGGGACACTCCACCAGGAGTGGATATCCTTCCTTGTCTTACCTAAGGCTTCATCTCCTATCATACTAGGTCTTCCTTGGTTACAGCTCCATTCTCCACACGTTGACTGGTCTGCTGGACAGATCCTGACTTGGGGTTCCTCCTGTTCCTCTTCCTGCCTACTCAAGGGTACCCCAAAAGAGAAACTTCCTGTTGCCACCATCCCAGTATCTTCTACTCTTTCCGCTGTATATAGCGATCTCTGGGATGTGTCCTGCAATAGTGGGACTGATGCAGTCTCTGGGTCATGTGGTACTCTGGATGAGGGGCCCACCTGTGAACCTGAGTCGATCATTCACTCCAGTTTGCATGGCCATTTACCTTTGCCGGTCCCTAATCTCCCTTGGACGCACAGCCAGGCTAACTTGTCTGCAAGTTCCACAGTCGCTATGCCCTGTGATGCGATTGAGATGGTCTCTACACCTGACAATTCTATTCAGTCGGCTTCTGCACCAGTTATGCCAGTCCAGCCCATGCCCGATGAGCTTCCTGCTTCTTGTTCAGGACCTTCTGTAACCTGGCCTCACCCTACTGCTACTATGTCCGTCCAAACCCGTTTAAAGTGGAGGGCCACCCTGAAAAAAAAAAAATATTAAAAATTACAAAAAAATCTAAAAAAAAAAAAATGAAAAAATATTTTTTTTTTACTTACCAGAAGTGCCTGTTGCTAGGCACATAATCCTAATCTTCCTCTTCCTCCTCCGATCTTCTGGGTAATGGGTCGCGCTGTGTTCTGGGAACTGTGTGTTCCAGAACACAGCGCGTCCCATTCACAAAGCGCTGCGTGACTCGCGCATGCGCAGTAGGAAACGGGCAGTGAAGCCGTAAGGCTCCACTGCCTGTTTCCCTTACAAGGAATGGCGGCGCCGGGACCCGAGAGCCGAGGGACGGGTCAGCCTCGGGCGGCCGACATCGCGGGCGCCCTGGACAGGTAAGTGGGCTGATTAAGTCAGCAGCTGCAGTGTTTGCAGCTGCTGACTTTTTTTTTTTTTTTTAAACGGCCCTCCACTTTAAGAGGCTCAATCCATCCTTTGGATAGACTGCCTCATTCGGCCAGGTGGGGTTTTCAATCTTTTTCTCAGGGCTCTCTGCATTCTGTTTGTGTTTCAGCTATCCAGCTTGACTCTTGTGACATGTCACCTTCTAACCAACCTGACCTCAGGGATCCACTGACCCCTGCCCAGTCTGGTGGTCCTGTGCTGGATGTCCAGCTCATCTTTAAGGGTCTGGGGGACCCTGGTCAGACTCCTGATCTTCTCATGCCCTTACCCATTCCTAAAAAGCCTTTAGTTCTCAAGTCCTCTTGTCCTCTCCCTACCTTGGTTCCAGTCTCTGAGGGTAATCTAAAATACGAGGTTAGTCAAGTTTTGGATTCCCGGCTCCGTAAAGGCATTCTTCAGTACCTTGTACATTGGAAAGGGTTTGGCCCTGAGGAGAGGTCTTGGATCACTGCATTTGAGGTCTTTGCTCCTCGTCTGTTGAGGAGGTTCCATCTGGAGTTTCCCTTTAAGCCTGGACCCATGCGGGGAGTGGGAGGGGGAGGCCTCGTAAGAGGGAGGGTACTGTCATGGTTATGCAGTGATCTTCCTCTGGTTGCTTACCTTCCCTCATGTGTTCTGACTAAGAGGCCAGCCACTTCCACCTGGTGGTTTTATAACCTCTAAGCATGGCTCCACCCCAGGCCCTATCAGGGAACCCTATATTAACCTGTGCACTGCAAGCTAACAGTGCTGATCAACCATTGTGTATTCATTGTGTGTTTGGCTTCCTGTTTCCTGCTTGCTGTGTGCTCTTCGTTTGTCTCTGTTACCGACCTTGGCGTGTTCTCAACGATTCCTGTCTGCTTGTGACCTTGACCTTTTGGCATGTTCCTGACCATCCCTGTCTGCCTGTGACCCTGAACCTTTGGCGTCTACTCTGTTGTTCCTGTCTGCTAGCTGCCCTGACCTCTGCCTTATCCCCTTACTATTCTTGTTGTTCCAGCCTGCTGCTTCCTTATCCTGTAGTCTACTGTGAGTGTGAGCTGTGAGACCCTAGGGGCCGCGACCTGGAGCCAGACTGCAGCCAAGTCCATCCTCACCACTGGAGGCTCTGGCGAACACCTGCTGGCTCTTAGACTCCGCGCCCTGGGGAATCTATGCTCTTGCTCCTACTGAGATCTGTGTTAGTGATCCAGTAGACCTGTGTCCTGAATCTCCCTGGGTACAATCCGCAGCAGTCAGTCCTAAGGTCCACTACCTAGCGGTGCACTTCCGACTCCTACGGAGTGCATCTGTCACCTTGTCTCAGGTGACCTGACAGAAACTATTCTGCACATTCTGTCTCAAGGAAAACACCCGACTACACTGTCGAGTTTCGAAAATGGTTTGCTGATCCCGGGTGGAACGAGGCCGCCCTTAAATATCAATACCACCAGGGTCTTTCTGAGACTCTTAAAGATGAGTTGGCACAAGTTTAGACTCCTGCTACTCTAGAAAACCTAATCCAGCTCAACATACATCTAGATAAACGCTTGCAGGAGCAGCGGTCCGAACATTTTCAGACCTCACGGCCTACCTGGATGTTATCCAAGATCTCTCCAGCTCATTCTTCCTTACCAGCTCCCTCTTCTACCGCTGCCTTTGAATGTGAACCCATGCAACTGGGTCTGGTCCGGTCCCCACTTACTCCTGAAAAAACTGAAAACAACGACAAGCCAATCTGTGCCTGTACTGCAGAGGAGCTGGCCACTTCTTGAGCAATTGCCCTGTGAGACGCAGTAAGTCGCACCAACAGCATTCCATGAAATTTCAAGTCGCCGGTCTTTCTCTGTCTCGCTTTATCCTCCCTGTCTCCCTACAGGTGGCGGAAGAGCAGATCTGGCTTCTGGCCATCATTAATTCAGGGGCATGCAGTTGCTTCCTGGACTTGTCCCTGGCCAAAAGACTCCGCATTCCTCTTCAGGACAAGAAGCAAAGCCTTCAGATACACTTGGCTGATGGTTCCTTACCTTGCTTGGGACCTGTTACTCAAGAAACCAGACCCATTCTCACTATTACAGACTCTAGCCACCAAGAGTTTATGTGCTTCAACATCATATGCTCACCCATGTTCCCCATCATTCTAGGACTTCCGTGGTTACATGCCCATAACCCGCAAATAAACTGGAGTAAGAAAGAAATATCCTTCTCCTCTGCCTTCTGCTCACAGCATTGCTTCGTTCCAGTCCCCTGAGTAACTCAGCCACCTGCCTGACTGTTCAGCATGTAACTGATAACCTTCAGACTGTTCCCCCAACTTACCATGAATTTATGGACATTTTTTATAAAAAGAAAGCCAATAGACTACCACCTCATCAGCCTTATGACTGTCCCATTGAATTGTTGACTGGCTCTGAAATTCCCTTCAGCCATATATTCCTGCTTTCTGAAATTGAACTGGAAGCCCTATGGTCCTACATCAACGAGAATCTTGAAAAGGGGTTCATCCTCCCTTCCTCTTCTCTAGCTGGAGTAGGTATATTCTTTGTTGAAAAAAAAAATGCTGCCACGTTACAACCTTGTGTGGACTATAAAGAACTCAACAAGATTACCATTAAAAATAGCTACTCGCTTCCCCTCATCCCTGAATTATTTTGGAAATTCTGAACCGCCCGGATCTTCACCAAATTAGCTTTAAGAGGTGCTTATAATCTTGTTCGGATTTGTGTGGGGGACAAGTGGAAGAGCCTTCAGATCTAGGTTTGAGCATTTTGAGTACCTGGTAATGCCGTTTGGATTATGCAATGCTCCTGCCACCCTCCAACACCTAGTAAACAATATTTTCCAGGAATTCCTTGACAACTTCGTAATCATCTATCTGGACGACATCCTCATTTTCTCTGCCACATTGCAACTCCATCAGACCCATGTAAAAAAGGAGCTTACAATTCTCAGAAAGTATGGACTCTACGTTAAGGCAGTCATCCAGTCCCTAGGACTCATTATTTCCACTGAAGGAATTGCAATGGACCCACAAAAAGTAAAAGCAATTTTGGAATGGCCAACCCCTCTAGATAAGAAAGGAGTCCAGTGATTTGTGGGCTTCGCCAATTTCTATCAGCGATTTGTGAAGGGGTTCTCATCAATCACTTCACCCATTACCCAGTTAACCCGCTGGCAAAATTGGTTTCAGTGGCCCCGAGAGGCACAAATAGCCTTCGATAAACTCAATAACCTGTTAAATTCCGCTCCAATACTGCAGTACCCAGACCCGGCCTTACCCTATGTGTTGGAAGTGGATGCTTCAGAGACAGCCACGGGAGAAATCTTGTCCCAAAGACAAGGACCTAAGGCCCTTCTCCACCCTGTAGCCTTTGCCTCTCGGAAGTTGAGAGGAATTACGATGTGGGTGATCGAGAGCTACTAGCCATCAAATTTGCTCTAGAAGAGTGGAGGTACTTGCTGGAGGGAGCTGCCCATCCCATTATGATCTTCACGGATCATAAGAACCTGGAGTACCTCAGAACAGCAAAACATTTAAGACCCCGACAAGCTCAATGGGCATTATTTTTCTCCAGGTTCAACTTCCATGACTCATACCAATCAAGTTCCAGAAAAGCGGATGTGCTCTCTCAAATGTTTCCAGATGCCCCCGAGACAACTGAACCCGGTACCATCCTGTCTGTACAACATTTTTTACTTATTTAACCTGACCTAAAGACCGCTATTAGACAAGTGTCCAGCCCGTGTACGGAACTAGAGGTGTCTTCCTTGAAGTAGCAGGATGGGCTACTGTGGTTGCAGAATAAGATTTTCATTCCTCAGCAAGTAAGACTTCAAGCCCTAAGGACCTTTCACGATCACAAACTTGCGGGACATTTTGGAGTACAAAAGACCACTGATCTGATACAATGCTCTTTTTGGTGGCCAAGTTGCCAACGTAACAAGGGGTCCAACACCAAATCCTGTTTTTTTTTTTAAGACCCTTTCCCATTTCAGAACAGCCCTGGAGAAAAATCTCTATGGATTTCATTGTAGACTTGCCCCCTTCTGATGGGTTCACTACCATTCTGGTGGTAGTAGACCGCCTTTCACAGATGGCTCACTTCCTATCCATGGTTGGCACTCCCTCTGCTGTTGACATAGCGAATATATTCATCAAAGAAATAGTCAGGCTCCACGGGGTACCAGATAACATTGTATCCAATAGAGGAGCACAATTTACTTCCAGGTTCTGGAGAGACCTCTGCAAGTCCTTGGAAATTGAAGTCTGCCTTTCCTCAGCATACCATCCTCAAAGCAATGGCCAGACGGAAAGGACAAATCAAACCTTGGAACAATACCTACAGTGTTTTTGCACCTGCTCTCAAGACAACTGGGCTTCTCTTCTGCCATGTGCAGAGTTCGCTTATAATAATTCCATACATACTGCCACTAACCAATCTCCTTTTTGGGCCAATTACGGTTTCCACCTTTCCTTCATTCCCGATTCTATACCTGAGGCATTGGTCCCTGTGGTGCAGGATTGAATAAACATCATTCAGACTAACTTCAAACAAATCCAGGAAGCTATGCAAAAGGCCCAGGATAACTACAAGAAATACCATGACAGAGGAAGAAGGAGCAACTCGGCTTTCAAAGTAGGAGACAAGGTTTGGCTATCTGCTATAAATGTTAAATTGTCATACCCATCCTGCAAATTAGGCCTGAAATTCATCAGCCATTTCAAGGTCAAGAGAATGGTGAATCCGGTGGCTTTGAATTGGCACTGCCTAGCTCCTACAAACTTCACCCTGTTTTCCATGTGTCATTACTAAAGCTAGCGGTTTCCAGTCCTTTTTCAGGAAGATAGGAGTTGCCACCTCACTCAGTCTTGATTGAGGCGAAGCTGAGTTTGAAGTGGAGGCCATAATGGACTGTTGAAAGAGGGGGAGACAAGTTCAATATCTCATCAAATGGAAGAGGTACACTCCTGAAAATAATTCCTGGGAGCCCGCAAGTAATGTACAGGCCCCAGGACTGATACAAGCCTTCCACACTAGATACCCAGAAACAATGGCTAGGTTGGGCATCTGGAGGCTTCCCCTTGGGGGGAACTATCAAAGAAATGCCAGAAACCAATTGCCGTTATCAGAATTTTGCAACGCACATGCGTGCTAGAATGGCGATGGAATGGTACGGCGTGAACGCATGCGTGGTGGAGTGCGCATAGCGTGAATTAAGGAATCCCCCTGCTGGCCTCTAAAAGGCTGCTCATGTTCATGCCAAATTGCTGGATTGTCTTTCAGCTTCCCTGTGTTACTGCACCTGTATTCTGTTATCAAGCGTTTTCTGTTGTGACCCGAATTGACCCTGACCTGTCCTAATCTCTCTCCTGTACTTTGACCTCGGCTTGCTTAAAGGACTCTGGCTACCCTGCCTGCTCTCCGTGCATGACCCTGGCTTGTATTACGGACTTTCCCATTGCTTCATCTGCCTGATTACCTGTGCATGACCCCGGCTAGTACTACAGACTTGCTTCTACCTTACCTGCCGGATTATCTGTGCTTAGCTCTGGCTTTATCCATGGACTCTTCTACAGCAGTTACCAGCCTGATCCATGTTAGAGCCTCAGCCAGGCTTCTTGCTAAACTTGTCATAAGCACTAAACACCGCACAGAGTTACAACCCTCTCAGGACTTATCTCCTTATTCCTGCTTCTTCTTCAAGTGGTTTCCCAATGAGCATCACTGAAGCCCTGCAAACCCTGCTGATGACTTGTTGTTCTTTGTGCACTATACCCCCTGTACCACCTCTAGGAGTATAGTGCGCTTAGCCACCAGGGGAGCTGCTCTTAGCATCTCGGCCTTGGAAAGGTATGTGAAACTAGGGCACAAAATAGTCTAGCACTGGCCCTGATCATTTATAAACGGCACTTCAGAAATACTTGTCCACCACTCTGCCATTTTTGATGCCGAATATCTGTGTTATGGGGTCTTAAAGGGGTTAAAAAGTTTAAGAAATTTTAGTGATTTGGGTTATAGCTACTGTAATACAGTACAGCAAAGGTATGCTCTTTTATCAGTGCTTGTTCTCCAGTTAAGTGACTGCCTAGGACTGAGAAGAGCATCTGCTGTCTTCAGTCTGCTGTAGACAAGAAGAAGCATTTGCTCAGTCTATTCTCCACCAGCTATCACTGTAAAGCAGTGGTATCCGAATTACAGCCTATGGGCCAGATGCAACATTTGTTTGCCTTTATCAGACCCTTGCGGCACTGTTTCTGACATCACCAATGAAGCACTATTCTTTCCACTGACATAAACAATGAGGCACCGTATCATCCAAAACCACCTGTAGTGGAGCACTTATCCTTCCAATAACTCTAATGGAGCACTCTTCCTCCCATTGACACAAATTAGGAGCACTATTTCTTCCACTGACACTAATGATGGGGCACAATTCCTCCCATTGACACCAAAAATAGGTCATTATTCCTCCCACTGACACCAATAATGGGGCACTATTCCTCCCACTGACACCAATGATGGGGCACAAATCCTTCTATTAACAAAAATTATGGGGCATGATTCCTCCCACTGGCACCAATGATGGGGCATGATTCCTCCCACTGATACCATTGATGGGGCACAATTCCTCCCACTGACATCAACGATGGGGTACTATTCCTCCTTCTACTGTCCATAGGCACTATGTTTTATTCCCATTGACCACCAAGCCTAAATTATTGTCTACTCCCACTGCTGCCAGGGCATTTTCTACTCCCACTGGCCACAGTCTGGCCCTCTAAAGTCTGAAGGATATTAAACTTGCTCTTTGTTTAGAAAGTTTAGAGACCCCTGCTGTAAAGGATATAGTAGCTCACAAGGCAGCAACAAGGTTTAAATCAAAAAGAACAATCAGCGCTCACATGTATGAAAAGAAAAAAAAAAGAAAAAAAAAAATTTGCAAGCTGAACACCTCAAGGAGCAATACACAAAAACACCTTAATGGCACATTAAATTATACAAATGGTGCAGCGCAACATACAAACGTCCATAGATATTATTCTTGTATGAAAATAGAAAAATATATAAGAAGACAACATCACGTGGAGAAACAGCTTTTGGCTTGTGTGTGACAACTCCTTTCACCAGTAGGAATAAACTCTTACCAGCTGGGATGGACCTCTGAAATCTCAGATGGTCAGAAGGGCACATTCCCATCCGGGGTATGCATAAGCCTTATTGCTTGACTTTCCACGTATCAATGAGAAGATTTTCAAATCCGATCGATCGGGTGTAACCGACTCTAGATCAATACCTAACAGTTTCACTCCATGTTACCCCCATATTAGTCTCTCTAGCAGGCGCCTAGCAATGTCGTACCATGTCGTACCGTAAGGTAGATGAACTGTCTGAGACATCCTGCGAAGAGTAGAAACACTGGTGTTATGGTAAGGACGTTCATCTTTGGACCAGCATCTGAGTCCAGGAAGTAGACGGAAACACTGAATAGGAAGTGAATGAAGATGGCGCCAGCCTTCTTCCTGTTGCTAGTTGTACTTTAACATTTTACAAGCTGACTGTGGTTCAAATACCAATAAAAGAGAACCCCAAATTAGTGCTTTGGTCCAGGTTAATACCATTTTATAATTTAGAAGTGTCTAGAGACATATGTTTCTGTTAATTGGGTTAGTAAATGTAAACGATTCAGTACACCTATTACACCAGTAAACCAAATTCATCACATTTTAGTACTTAACTTAAACCATATCTTCTTCTAGTGACTATTCTTTCAGTTATTATTTTGGGTCCAGTTTTCTTTCATTGAAGGGCACACTTAAGAAATTGGCAACTGACTCACTCAAATTCCTTCCTCATCTACCAAGAGAAAGCTGGCAGGAACTGCATGGGATCTGGCCTGTACAAGCCTAAAACATTTGACTGCTTTCTCTGGTTTTCCTCCAGGGACAAAGCCACCTTGTTCCTGGCATATGAAATGAGAAATAAATGTTGACACCATATAGGCAAGTGATATGGAAAACCTTTTTGATCTTGTCATTTACTGTATCAATGCAATTTTGCAATATTTTCCCCAGATAGTGACATGCTTGTCCAGTTTTGGAAGTAATGTGATGTGCATAATTGTTGGGTTTAAAATGGATTATCAGAGTGAAATCACTGAAATCTGTAGTGAGGAATTGAGAAAGTTGCGGGCAGAAGGTCAAATAGAACTGTATCGTAATACCACCTAGACCTAGGTTTTTACAGGAGTGCAATTATTTGCTAACTTAATCTCTTCCTCTGTGAAGGATTCTCTCTCTGTTGGTGAGATTAAGGAATTTACAGTAATTTTGGATTTGGTATTATTGTGAAACAGGTATTTATACAAAGTGTGCAAAGTGTATGTTATTTTAAAAGGCAATTTATATTTTTGTGATTTAAAGCAGCGTTTGTCAACTTGGGTGCTACAGCAATTCTAGAAAAACAAGGACAGAGGGCGCACCAACCTTGCACATTAGCTTTGCAACAAAAGATGATATTTATTGAATAAAATATTGTACTCACAAACGAGTGGTAAAACCAAGCCAGAAATTAAGAAAATCCATCAGTTACTTCATCCAACATGGTCCACTGGCTGTTGAAATTTAGAGGGATAAGAGTAGCCCAAGGTTAACTGATGCATTTCAAGAGTGACCCCTCTCCCTTAAAGCCAGCAGACCACATTGGACTAGGTCACTGATGGACTTTCTTAATTTCTCACTTGATTTTACCACTCGTTTGTGAGTACAATATTTTATTCAATAAATATCTTTTGTTGCAAAGGTAATGCGTCCCCTGTGCTTGTTTTTCTAGAATTTCTCCTGGGTTTTCCCTGACCTGTTGAGAGTGGCAGCAAAGCCGATGCAGTGGTGTGGTGTGTTCAGAACTCTCCTCCAACCTCTCGAGTCTACCCACAGCAACCTCTTGAGCGCAGGAGCATTTGTTTTTCCTTCAGGGTGCTACAGAACACTGGGATGCCATCTAGGTTCGCCCAGGGTGCTGCAAGCATTCATTTGAACATGCTAAGCATTGTAGCACAGTCAGTGGATCACAGGTGCTATGCTCTGGCTTCTGCCATACAGAGGTTTAGTCATGGAGCTAGAGGAAGTATGAGTAGATTACAAGGGCAGGGATGTCACCGCACTAATGCTACCTTAACCACTTCAATACAGGGCACTTTCGCCCCCTTCCTTCCCAGCCCAATTTTCAGCTTTCAGCGCTCTAGCGCTTTCAGTGACAATTGCGCGGTCATGCTACACTGTACCCAAATGAAATTTTTATCATTTTGTTTGCACAAATAGAGCTTTATTTTGGTGGTATTTATTCACGACTCCGTTTATTATTTTTTTGCGATATAAGCGCAAAAATGCGGAAATTTGGAAAAAAAAACAATATTTTATTTTTTCTATTTTAAAAGAAATCCAATAAAATCTAATTTTGTCATAAATTTAAGCCAAAATGTATTCTGCTACATGTTTTTGGTAAAAAAAATTCCGTTAAGTGTATAATAATTGGTTTGTGTGATCACGGACATATGTACGCAAATGATCATGTACATATGTGTGCAGGTGATCACATACATATGTGTGCAGATAATCATTGGGACATGTGATTTTAGTGGGTGACACGGGCGCATCGGGATCGCGCCGCTGCGCGGGCACGCACGCGCTCGATCCCGCTACTTCTGATGGACGTTCCTGAATGTCCTATCAGGAGTAGACAGCTCCCACCCGGCCGTATATGTGCATTGGCCGGGTGGGAAGTGGTTAAAAATTCAAGTTCCCCTACCGTGGTTTGAGGTGGGATTTTTGTTTTTTCAATCACAACTCTCTATAAATTGATAAGTGAAGCCACACACAACTGTGTCAAATTCAAAGTTTACAGGAGCCAGGAGTGTGGGTGGTGGTTTGAGGTTTGGGGGCTGTGAACTCTGACCCTATTTTATGTTACACCCTAAATATGGTGTTAATATGAAACATGGTCAGAAAGGTGGCATGCTCTTTAAATGTCTTCACAATGCTTATAGATACAGAGCTGAATGAGCCCTTGTTTACTGCTGGTTTGGAATATACACTGCTCAAAAAAATGTAAAGAACTCTTTGAAAACACATCAAATCTCAATGGGGAAAAATACCATGCTGGATATATATACTAATATGGACAGGGTAATGTGTTAGGAATGAAAAGATACCACATCGTTTGATGGAGATGAAAACAACCTACAGAGGGCTGAATTCAAAGAAACCCTGAAAATCAAAGTGAAAAAATTATGCAACAGGCTAGTCCATTTTGCTGAAATTTAATTGCAGCAACTCAAAATGGTAGTCAGTAGTTTGTATGGCCCCCACATGCTTGTATGTATGCCTGACAACATCAGGGCATGCTCCTAATGAGACGACGGATGGTGTCCTGGGGTATTTCCTCCCAGATCTGGACCAGGGTATCACTGAGCCAATGAACAGACTGAGGTGCAACCTGGCGGCGTTGGATGGGCCGAAACATAATATGTCCTAGAGGTGTTCTATTGGATTTAGATCAGGCGAGCATGGGGGCCATTCAATGGTTTTAATTCTTTCATCCTCCAGGAACTGGCCACATACTCTCGCCACATGAGGCTGGGCATTGCCATGCACCAGGAGGAACCCAATACCCACTGCACCAGCATAGGGTCTGACAATGGGTCCAAGTATTCCATGGATATGGCTCCCCAGACCAACCCACCACCAAACCGATCATGCTGAAAGATGTTACAGGCAGCATAATGTTCTCCACTGATTCTCCAGACCCTTTCACATGTGCTCAGGGTAAATCTGCTCTCATCCGTGAAATTCACAGGGTGCCAATGGCAGACCTGCCAATTCTGGTGTTCAATAGTAAATGCCAAACGAGCTCCATAGTCTGTTTGATTGTTTGGTAAGTGACATTCACACCAGTGGCCTCCTGAAGGTCATTTTGTAGGGCTCTGGCAATGCTCATTCTGTTCCTCCTTGCATAAAGGAGCAGATACTGGTCCTGCTGGTGGGTTAAAGACCTTCTATGGCCCTGTCCAGCTCCCTAGAGTAACTGCCTGTCTCCTGGAATCTCCTCTGTGCTCTTGAAACTGTGCTGGGAGAGACAGCAAACCTTCTGGCAATGGCACGTATTGATGTGCCATCCTGGAGGAGTTGGACTGCCTGTGCAACCTATATAAGGTCCAGGTATTGTCTCATGCTACCAGTAGTGACACTGACCATAGCTAAATGCAAAACTAGTGAAAAACAGTCTGAAAAAAATGTCAGTGGCCACCACCTGTAAAACCATTTCTGTTTTGGAGGTCGACTCATTGTTGCCCACCTAGTGCACCTGTTGTTAATTTCATTAACACCAAAGCAGCTGAAACTGATTAACAACCCCCTTCTGCTACTTAACTGACCAGATCAATAGCCCAAGAGTTTAATTGACTAGATGCTATACTCTGATTAAAAAGTGTTCATTTTGAGCAGTGTATAAACACTTTACTTTGCATGATCTAGACACAGGTTCATTTAAAGCCCACTTCCAGAGAAATCATTTTTTTGCTACAAGTTTTTGTAAAATGTAAATTTGTTTTTTTACACAACATTGTCAGTTTAATAGGATATTTTTCAAACACAGCATGGGCTTACATACAATTACAACCCAAGACACATTCTGCTACACGTGCAAGACTTTTTTTTACTGTCTGGACTGATTATTTACCAGACATTGGTTGATTTGTGTGATACAATCAATTGTGTCAAAACCAATGTACTGTATGGGTCACCTCTGTTCGAGTGGTCAGAGAATATAGTGTAGCTTAGTGTAGCATCATTTATAGAAGTTGTGGCTGCCCCCAGAAATGCCATGTCTACTGGCCAGGATGTAAAGTAGGATGAAGAAAGGAAGAACAAATGTAGTTTCAAGAGTGTAGTTGTCGGCAGGGGCTGACTTGCAGGAACATAGTCAGGTGGACTAGCAGATGGATCAGTTCAGGCTGCAGGCAGACACATGGTCAGAAAATAGGATTGGTCCAGGTAGCAGGCAGAAATGTGGTCAATAAACAGGCCAGGGCTAGTACAGGCGGCAGACAGAGGCAACGCTACACTGGTGTGGTGCTGATCAGGAACACTGCTGCTGACTGCACTGGTTTGTTGGCAGTGGGACTTGTGTAGTGGCCATAGGCCATAGTGAGACTATTCTGCTCTGGAAGTGGTGATCGAGATTTTTTTTTACAAAATGATTTCTCATACACCATGGTTATCTGGCCAGTAATACATCTCCTGTAATAGAGTGCTCCCACTCTGGATGAATGAGCAGAGGGTACACATATGGATAGCAGAATTGTCGGTCTGGGAGTAGAGGAGTTAGATGTACTAGCAAATTTTTGCACGGCACATGGGCCGAATTCAGTCAGTGTGTACAGCTGGCTTTCCAACAGAAGCTGGTGTAATGACTGGCTTTTGTTGAAAGGGCATGCTGGAAAACCAGCATCCAATCAGCCCTTGCAGCCAATGGCTGCAAGCATTGATCAGTGTGTTCTGGGGTGAGGGCAGGCAGGCCCCCTGTTAGGACAGAAAGGTACAGCGGTGGAGATTGCTGCACCAACATCAGTTGTATTGGTATGGTGATCTGTCATTCCGTGGGGTTGAACGACAAAAACTATGTGTGTACAAGGCTTTAAAAGATGACAATTATAAGAACCCCTGTCATTGGTTAGTGGTTCGTCTTATCCCTGTAACTGATATATCTGCAAGAGCGTAAACAACAAACTTACTGGCTGGATGGCCAGATGAACATAGAAAAAAAGAAAGCCTAGAATAAAATGCAGCCACTAAATCTATATAAAAAAAAAAAAAAATCTATTTAATAAGCTGCAATATAATAAATGTTTGCTTTTGGGTTTAATACGACTTTAGCTGCCCGTGGATGGTACCAAATCAGCTGGTATACCATGCTGTCTGGACACACTGGGTCTAAGGGGGTATATCAATGCATAAAGCAGCAACTGAAACAGAACAAGCAATTTATAGATGTGGCAGATACATTTGTTTTCTTTTCCAATCACCTGGTGATCCTGCCAGTAACACACTTCCTGTGGTAGAGTGACAATGCTAATTCACAATAATGTATCTATGGAGCACCAATTGACAAGAAATGTGTTGGAACTACAGAATACCTCACCCCTCCGTAACTGCATAGAATAAGGGGGGGGGGGGGTTAGTAGTTCACACAGGGAACAATGCTAGCCTAAAAGAGCAGAACAGGGAATGATTAGCTTGATGAATTTCTTTCTGTATCCACAGCTACTTTTACATTTATTGAACAGATAAACAAAACACCTTTAATGGTACATTTAACATACCATATAAGAGCAAATATGGGAATCCAATATTAGGGCTCATTTACATGGCCGTTCACTGCTTAGATCAGCATATTTTTGTGTTTGGTGAGGCCAGGTGTTTGAGATAAGCTGTGGATGGGAAGCCTAAAGAAATCAATGACAGGCTGACAAAGCATGCATGTTATTGCTCAAAGAGTGATTACATGATGCAAGGGACAGATGAGTTTTCTTTTGTACACAGACTGTTTGAGTCCAGGGCCACTCATCTGTCCCGAACCACAGATATTTGCTTCATGTTATATTACATGCAGACAGCTGTAATCCCCTTAGCCTGTCATTGATCTGTACAAGATGAGCGTTTGCAGTTGAGCGTAAACACCTGACTGTACCCGCAGCACAAATATGGTGATCTGGGTGGTATAGGGCCACGCATAGGTGTGTAAATGAGCCTTTAGGGTTTACATACAATTTAGGAATGCCTAATATACAGTTTGCTTAAAGAAAAGCCAGTATGAAAAAAAACACTAGAGTCTTAACCAAAACCACAATACCATTTATTATGTGCAAAATACATAAATGTCACAAGGTACAGTTAAACGCAGGAAGGCTCATCTACTTTACGCAAAGCTGACCAATGTTACAAGTCACCTTTCACCTGATACAGATTGAAACATAACTTTAGGCTTTGCATTGAATACACAAATATTTCTTAATATGTTTT
This sequence comes from Lithobates pipiens, assembly GCF_037356315.1. Taxonomy (NCBI): domain Eukaryota; kingdom Metazoa; phylum Chordata; class Amphibia; order Anura; family Ranidae; genus Lithobates; species Lithobates pipiens. The sequence continues at coordinate 143,238,359 of NW_027507758.1, read as the reverse complement.
TTTCCATTTTTCCTTTTTATTTTAAAAGCAACCTACATAACAAGTGACTATAAATAATTAGTGTTTTATGAAATCATATACGTATCTTGCACAATCTAACAAAAATGTGGGGTATGTTCCAGCAAACCCATCTTGAGATTTCTTTCAAATTCTCTTCCAATACATTGTGTGAGATGTCTGGACCAGCAGACCAATTACAGTACTGTTACAAACCTATATTATAAGTAGGGTATATATCACTTACTACATCCTTCTTATCTGCCGATACTCTTATAAAAGACCTTGTCTGATTTCACTGAATACCTCCCAGATCCTTTTCAGTGCTGGTGCAACAAAACACATATAAGGGAATTGAAATGGCTGCATCTAGGTACCCATTACCACCCCCTAATTATTCAAATTTGCTTTGTACATACAACTCTCCTAATTACCAATATTGAAGGAGTTACGGACATGCTTTTCCGTCCTTTAAAATCTGGTGCTTTTTTTAACAACACTTTTTTTTCTTCTTTTTTTTAATAAACTAGTTGTTTTCGTCATTTAATGTTCATCTATGTCGTATCTTAGTGCTGATCTCCTGCAGCCTCCTTTCTACATGTATATACTCTAGTGATGGGTTCATGCCATTGCACTGGTGGGTTTCAAGACAGTGACAACAATGGACCATACAATGTGCATCACCACGGCTGCATGTAATGTCCATTGGGAGAATACATAACAGGTTGACAACTCAGGAATACAATTAATGGACTTGGACAGATAGTTGTCACCCAATACCAGGATGTGCCTGAACATAAAACATTCATGGCAGGATTATTTTAATGAAAGCTTCAGAAATACTGAAAATGATTATTGAATTTGCAAACAAATGTTAGTGATTGGGTTTGCATATTCTTTAAATACTAATTTAAACAAACCCATTGAGAGTCAAAGTTAACAAATGATACATGATTGGAATACATGGTGAAGGGAGATTGTTAGTATTATTAATTATTAAAAAAATTACAGCAAAATCACTTTAATCTTTTACTATAACATGTATATAAAATTAGGACAAGGCCAATACTTTCTAACACCAGACAGACAGACTCCATATTTTTATCCTCAGCACTTTTGACCAGTAATTATTTTTGACTGAAATGTGAGCACATTTTGTTGAAGTCAGCAGTACAAACTGTAGACGTTTTAAACCCGAAATAAACGTATTCTTGTGGCTTAGCAAAACATAAATGGGGATGTGGACTCCAACTAGAAAACCTGCAAAATAATCAGGGGGAATGGAGTTGTTGATAGCAAAGTCCTGCAATATGGATATCTATACAGTGCTAGGAGCATCTATGACACAAGAAACTCTACACAACCAGCCTCCTTCCTTTCCCTACCATAAAAAAAAATTAAAAATGTTGCAGATATGAAGTGCAGGAACATACACATCCCCCAATTCCTCTGGTCACCTCTACAGGTCTTTACATGTCATACCTGCAACTGTTTTCCTTTATTAATTACAGATTTTCTAAAAAAATAAAAAAATAAAATAAAAAGTTTTATGACTTCTTGATACAGTAATATGTCTACATTTTGTGAGAACCAACTACTATATTTAAAATTTTTCATCAAATTAACAGTATTTTTTACAACACTGTTTTACAGAAACAGTTATAGAGTATTGTACAAAGTACATTTTTTTAAACAGGTCTACAATTTTATAACAAATATTATCAAAATGCTATTCCGTTTTGCTCTTAAATATAAACTTCTCATGGGGGTTTAAATTGTTGCATTCAGTTTGATTGAGCATTTAACATGGGCCAAAACACACAAAAAATGCCCCTGCAAAATTATGCACACACTAAATAGACCTTTACGACCTGTGCATTGTGGTACATTATAGCTATAATGTATACACATTGGGGCAGCATTGAGAATGAATGGCAGCACCCCAGTATGCTGATATACTGCATGACCACTGCTATGACCCCAGCCTTAAAGTATAACTAAGGGCAAAACTTTTTTCATGTTTTAGGGTGGAGAAAAATTGGACCTCTTGTCAAGTTTTTATTGTGGTTTGTGTCTCAATTAGGGTGATTCACCCTCGCTATTTGTAATGTTTACCACTATCAAGGAACGTGAAAGTTAAAGAAAATCCCAAATTTTGGGTTGTCCCCAGAACGGAAATAGTGAGGGAATCTTCTAATTGGCATACTGATTTGATACTAATTATGGTAACAACCAAAGATTTCCTCACTTTTAAGGGATTTAACCCCCCCAATAGGACACCGATGGCAAAAATAAACCTTACAAGGGTTATAACCCTCCCTTACTCTATGCAAAATGAAAAAAGAAAAAGAAAAGAAAAAGGCCTTGCTTTTCATTTTATTTGAAATTACCCATGTACAACCCAGTTGTAACATGCAAATGATTCTGTAGATCACTTTAATCACATCAATTTGCCAGAACGTGGGCAACTGACATTATCAAGTGACGTGGTTGAAAATTGTTGTGGGTTGTTTTTTCTATCAGAGTCGGGATCTAATGGAAAAATAAGCTTCAGTGTCATTGAATGTGTACCCCTACATAAATGGGCCACATAGTTTATATTCCTTATTATCAGTTTTATTGTATTGTCAGGTTGGATAAAAAGGATGTCAATGTTTGGAATCAGCAATTGTTTGCAATGGAGCAACACATGCACAATCCACTGCCCTATCGCCATCGTTCACTTGCATGTAACCTTTCTTTGAATTCTCTGTCTTTCCTGCAAAAGGTAGACACATGGCATGTAACAGACTCCTTTTGACAGCAAAGATGCAAAAAGCACATACATGATTAACCTTCTAAAAACATTATGAAAACATAAAATCAAACAATCTCATAAAGCAGAAATTGCCAATGACAATTTGCGTTATATGCAGTAAAAATACAAGGTCTACTACAACATACTGTATAGATGAGATACTCTAGAGCCAGCAAGAGATATTCCTTATATATTAAAATGTTAACCCACATGCATATTACTGACCTATAGATAAAATAAGAAATCCTTACAGTTTGCCCGAAACTGCCATAGAACTCTATGCATGTATCTAAAATGAAAAACTAGTGATTTTTTTGTTACATATTTTCTAATATTTTAAATAATATATATAGATTACTGCGATGCACTGCATCAAACAGCCTTGTCAAATAAGAGCTGGAAATGGCAAATATCCAGCAACTAAATAGATACTTCAACATCAAAAGGTAATATTTTGGCATACTTTAAAGAGTGTGTTGTATTAACCAAAAGCTGAAATAAAACTACTGTATTTGTATTCTGTACAGTGGAAAAAAATATGGTGCAAGCTGTCCCTTACAAGCATATTTAAAGTCTTTAAAGGATTTGGTTTTATGAAGTAAAGAACAGATCATAAAGATCGGAAATAGTATGGAATATGTTTTCCAGATACACAATACCGGGATGACATCAAAGCTCCCATCTTAAAGAAAATCGAAAGTTTTTCAAAAAAGGTGTTTGGTTTACAGTATATTTAAAGGCTCCTGCATTACAATCTAACAGGTCCCAGATCCAGTTATGGCGTGATCTACAAGCCCTAAAAAAGTAAAAAAAAAGCTTTCTTAAAGCCTTGTGCAAATGATAGGATTTTCGGATGAATGATGCATCGAAAATATAGAGGTTACCAAACTTATGAAAATTCTCATATGACAGAATACAACTTTGGAAGGGATGTAATGTGTTGTATTGTAATGTATTCTTTTATTTCCGAGCATGCATGGTCTTGCATTTCAGATTTCTTTCCAACAAATATTGTACTGATTAAACGAAAATCATACAATCTGGTATCATACGAGAATAATGTTCGTGTTTGCCCCTTCGAATAAATTTGGATGAACTGTCGTAATCGGCTCTTGAAAGCTGTGTACCAACGATCAAATCATAGAATCGCTTGGAATGTGGTATTATTCATTCGATTTTCTGATCGTGTGTACTAGGCTTTACCCCATTTTCCTCCAACACCCGATTGAGCCAAATCCTCCTTTACTTTTGGCTCACACTCTTACTGTCCTAGACATTGGAGCTTATAGTGGGAGGGTTTGAGCAACAGAGGACAAACCAGAAAATGGGGGGCAGAAACAGGTACGCCAGTTCCCCGATTGGCAAGCTACAGTGAAAATGCTGATAGCCATGCCTCATGCAACATCTGCTCATCCCAATGTATTGCCTAAAACAAACCTGAAAACAGCACATTTTTATTCCAGAAGAACCCTTGAAATACATTTTCAGATCTCAGGGAACCCCCTTCTAAGAATAGTCCATTGGGGGTCATAAAGGAAAATGCCCCTTATCTTGGTGGTCAGTGAGAAGGTTTTGCTCTTATAATTGTGGTTAGAATGCCACTCTTTTTACAACTACAAAGATCATTGGTGTCATGCTACTGGCCCTGTCAAAGGACCTGCAACCATCAAGGCACCAGAGTTCAATTAGTCACAGCTCAAGGAACCCCCAGCAACCACTGGAGGAAATCCAAGGTTTTGAGGAACCCTGGATGAGAATGGCTGATTTAGAGGAACAAAGCTCCCCAGCATCTACATAAACATTAAATATTACTTTGCTGTGAAATTAGCCTTTACTTTCTTTCAGCCTGCCTTACCTAGCTGGCAGTCTTCCACTAAGTAAACTGACTGGCCAATCTTTTCATAATGATATCATAGTGATCCCAGAACAGATGACTCATATGCCTCTGTGTTGAAAGCAAAAAAGGTCAAGAACCACTAAGCTAGGCAAACCATAATGTAACAGTGTGATCTGGTGAGACTATATCGATAATATATCTGAATCGCTTGATTCTATTCTGAAGTGAATGAAAAACTTTCTCCATACCAGTTATATTAGAGATAGATATTTGTGTATTGTGTTACTTACATGGTCTTGGCTCAGCAAAGGCTTTGTATCAACAAGTTAAGTTTCTTTCCACAAAGAAAGATGGAATATAGAGGAATATGTAATACTATAATACGTATGACATCTGAAATGTAGATTTTGATGAACTATTGCTTCTAAACAACTGATCACCCCCAAAGTAATGTTGATTTTATAAGTGTTAAAGCCTTCTTTAAAAAAAAAAAAAAAAATCAGCACAAGGTATATGACTTATCTACAGTGAGATGTGTACCTTGTGCTGCGGTTTCCTCTTTCACCTAAACCTTCTTCCTTTGATGTACAACAAATGTGACACTGCGCTTCTTCATTTGATGGCCACCCCCACGCCTGCAATATTCTGGTGCTTCAGAGACTATTATACCTAAGGAGGGCTGTCGCAGGCTCTCATCAAGAGTGATGACTAGCTCATCCATTTATAGAAGCTGGTACTACAGTGTCTATAAATCAAACCCAAATTATGAACAGAGGGGGTGGACCTATCAATCATCTGCTGTCCTCCATTCATAGATTGTGCTAGAACAACAACTTCTATGAATGCAGCAGTGGAGTGGAAAAGGCAGGTGAAGTTGTGTACTCTTGATGAGTGTCCACAGCCCCTTAATTCTTTAAACCCCTGCCACATCAGAAGATTACAGCGGCAGGGGTGAGGTGGGGAGGGCATCAGTGAAGGAAGATTTCAGTAAAAGGAGGACACAGCAGCACATAGGACATATCCCAAAAATCATATGCTTTGTGCCGATATTTTTTTTGCTTTTGTTTTAGATGAACCTGGGCTTCAACAATTTTAAATCAAAGAGAAGTGCAAGAAAAATTTCATATTTAAACACCTAGCTATACTATAGACCAATCTTTCTCAATATTTTTAACACAGAGAAACTCCTGAAATACCTATCCGGTCTCAGGGAACTCCGGCTAAAAAGTACTATATCTACAACTCATGATACCAGGTGTGATGGTCATCGGGAAGAATCCAGGAACTTATCAGAGACAGAAATTGATCATTGCTCCAGGAACCGCTAGCAACCTAATTGAGAATCCCTGCAATAAATGCTGGTGCCTGCCAATTTGTGAATAGAACATGTATGAATACTCTAATAAAGAATCACTAGAACCCATGTGGGATTCTTGCTCAGTGCAACTACATTACTTGGAGTTGATTTACAGCTGGAGTAAAGAAAGCTGGAGGGAGGTTTGAGGGTCACTTCACACCTCCATGTGCATTAACAAGCATTTTTTTCAGCACTGAGTTTACCTGAACAAAGTGTGGTGTTGCATAAAAAAAAGCCACATTTTGTTATCCTGCATGATTTTTCTTGAGATGTATAAGTAGAGGCGCCTTGGAACCTTTTCTGGTGTGAAGAAATAATGCTCTGTTTTAACACCAGCTGCAAAAAGCAGGATACGGGGTGAGCCTCACCAAATGCAAGAATGACTGCCTAGGTGTGTAAGGACCCTTACACTTTCAAAGGAAGCAGTATTAAAATTATGCTGGAACATGATAGTTATTTTCAGTGTTTTTAAGTTCAGGCCGAAACCCGAAGTTCAGAAAAGTAATTCAAGGGGAGTCTTTATGTTTCTATACGTTGTTTCTATACACTACTAGCCTATAATTTTGCACTTAAAGTGTTGTCCTAAGCGTTATGACACAACAGTCTGAATAATTTTGGAGTGAGGTGTTATAAAACCCAGCTAGTTTTGTCTAGTGATAACACCAATTTTATTATATTTAGCCATTTTACCATAACCTAAACACTAAAGAAGTTTATGACAAAAATAGCTGCTTATAAAAAAAAAAGTAAATTATAAAAATACATGTTATATACATAATACAAAAAAATTAACTTCATGCTTAATTCTCACCACCATGACAAGTCTTACAATGTGTCTTTTATAGAAAATTTCAGTGCTGACAAATGCTGTAGTTATCTCCCATACACTGTGAACCAAAAAAAAACAAAAAACCCGTTTGATAAAATAAAAAAAGATGCATGGAAGATTTAGTGGTCCTTCACACTGTTACTTTTCAATTTGAAATATCAAATACTAATGCCAACTGCATGTGACTAAAAGTCATGACGTCTAGGCTGGGAATTGCTTCTCTCTTTGTAAGTCCACAGCTCAAGGTGATATTCCGGGATAAGAGAAAAGCCCATCGCAATACACAGTCAGTACTTCTCCACATCCTGACTTCTGTACATTTTTTACAGGATTAAAAGAGTACACAGAATGCCCAACAAAGCAATATTCTGTCCATAGATTGCAATCAATCTGATGGACTGCCATTCTGAGTTCCAAATCAGCCAAGGTGACAGCTCTCAGAAATCTGCGTCTTCATCATTGTCATCATTGTCATCATTATAGCTGATGAGACCCTGAGGGTCGTTATTGATGCGTTTGTATACAAAATGAAAGACTTGGAGGTTTGGTCGACTGTGAAGTTCAGCTTTAATTTTCTGTGGGTATGTGTCTTCACTGAGCTGCTGCCAAGTTTCATCAATGTAAAGGAAGAGACCATAATTTTCATGGTCCTTGATGTTAAACCGCTGAGCGCACATCATGCAGATGTCTTCTGTCGTGGTGTAAGGCCTAACAATTAGTGTCTTGCCGGTACAGCCACTATCCACTTCTTGAAGGGCAACCCTCAAATAATTCTATTACGGAAAAAAAAGGAACAAACAGAATGTTACTAAATTAAATTTAGACCAGGACCACAGTTCTGAATAGCCATCACATACCATATTGCTGACTGTCACTAACACACTGCTGTGTATGATAAAACATTCTATACTGGCACCCTGCCTGCCAGTATAAATCAGCTGGGTACATTTAGTTATTGTCTCTACATAGTGCATTTTTTTTTCTAGAAATAGTGTACATAATGTTCATTCACTCTGGGCTTGTGCATTTAGAAAGGAACTGTTAGCAGAGTAAGATAACAGTTTTAAGGCTAGTTAGTTGACTGGGGTCAGAAAAAGGCAGCACAAGACAGCTGGCCCAGGGAGGTAGAAAGTATAAATCAAGCCATGATTAAGACTGACGCATATAAAACACAGCCCTTTTATGAAGTCACTTAAAGTAGTTGTAAACCTCAGAGATGAAATATGTACAAAACCTATCCTTCTATAGTGTGTACTTGTCTCAATTAAGAGCACCAAGTGTCATTTCTGTCTGCTGCTTCGTTCCTCTGCTATCAGCATGAATCACTTTTCACAAGTTTTACTAACACAAAAAAGGTGACGGGGAGGGCTCTTTGTTCCTGTGAGCTGTGTGAAGGGGGTGGGGGTGTCCCTTCCATCCAATCAGCTCTCACTAAGCTCTGCAAAGTGTAACTTCAGCTCTTTGCCCCTCTCTTTTTTCTGAACTTTCAGACAAGCTTTATAAATTCTGTACTTTGAACAGATGTAGAGAAGAGAAGACTGCAGATAGATACAACTTATGTAGGAGGATCTGTTTCATCTCTGTGTATCACCTGAGGCCAGTCACTTCACTGGGCATGAATACGGGTTTACAACCACTTTAAAGGATATTCCAGAAGGATTGAAAATAATCTATACTACATTACAGCAGTATCTGCCACCAACTGCTGATTATTCTTTTCCAGGAGGGGAAAGTCGTCAGCTAAAGGTGAATATTTCCAGCTGACAGATGGTCCCTCAACATAAAAAAAATGGCAGGGTTCTCTATAAGGTTCAAATACTAAGAGGGCATCTACACAATTAGATGGCACTGTATACAGCCACTATCCTAATTCTGCTCAATATCTTGTGTATTGGAGTAGCACAAAGCTCTGTCCTTGCTTTGTCTCCAGTTACTGCACAGGCCTGACAGATAGTCAAACTATAAGTGCTATTGTTTTTAATTGATGCCTGGCAGTTTTGCTTCTATGCATTAGGAAGATAAAAAAAATCTTCTGTGTCACAGGATCCATTATTCATCCCCCTTATACTTACATGAACACATTCTTGATCCAGCGACATGCATGAGAGCAGCGACTCTCTCCGCTCTTTCCCTCTTTACAGGGAAGACTGATATCAGTGGGATACAGTCACCTGTCACTGCCTATTACGGTCACAAGGGATGTTTACATTCCTTCTGACAGCAATAAAAGCCATCAAAATTTGTTTTTTAAACAGACAGTGTAAACTAATAAAATAAGATTTTTTTTATCCCTCCATGCTTACACAGCTGGGGGGGGGGGGTCTGTGTAAGATGCAGAGGGGGCTGTGTAATTTGCGAGGAGGGGGTGCCTGTGTAATATGCAGAGGGGGGGTTGGGTGGGGGGAGGACCGTGTGATGTGCAGGGGGGGGCTGTGTAATATGCAGGGGGGCTGTGTAATGTAAAGGGGTCCAGAGGTGCAGGGGGCTGTGTAATGTAAAGGGGGTCAGAGGTGCAGGGGGCTGTGTAATGTAAAGGGGGTCAGAGGTGCAGGGGGCTGTGTAATGTAAAGGGGGGCAGAGTCGCAGGGGGCTATGTAATGTAAAGGGGGTCAGAGGTGCGGGGGCTGTGCATTGTTTTCTTCATTCATTAGCAGCTGAATGCGGCCCTCCATGCATTCACATACATTGAATCTGTCCCTGGGTTAGAGCACGTGTCTGGTTATATTGCTCTCTATGTCCCTAAATGGGGGATTTCTCCTCATTTCGTGGTGGTGATTAAACAAGAAGTGAGATAAATCTTCCCAACAAATGACACAGACAGCAAAAAATCCTACAATGAAAAAGAGGTTCTAACCATAGCCCATTCTATTAAAAAAAGTGGCGTTATTGCTGTGTGCTTCCGATCTTGATAACTTTCCAGTAGGGATATGGAGATTAAACAAATGAAACAATGGTGGAGTTCCAATTTAATATAATTGGCATGATGTGTTAACATTACCTGGAAATCATCAATGGATGGAATGGTCCTGTTTGCAGTTCTCCTCTTGTGCCATTGCTTTAACGTGTCTCTGGTTTCCGAATTTAACAATCGAGAGGCTTGCTCTTCCTGAAAGTTCTTTATCAAGGAAAGTGCCCCATATGCACTTGTCAAGTAATAGCCACCTAAGGGAAAACAAGCACACCATGTAAATATACAGCTAACAACAATATGACTGTTTTTTCTTTAGTTAGAACAAACCTTGTTACCCATGTGCCTTTGGGGCGGCAATTGTGATGGCTAAACCAATATTTCCTATAGTGTAGGTGTAGTGTGATCACTAATTCATGAGCAATTCCTAGTGAATTGATGAGCACATATGATCATCTTGGAACTGGCAAAGTCATAGAGCAAGCCTATATGTATGTATGGCTGACTGGAACGATTTTAAGAAAAAGTGCACCTACTGTGTGTATGTTATGACGCTTCTCATACATGGCTGGTTCACTACCATTTTTCCTCAATTCATTATATCAATATAGCACATAGACAAAGTGACAGTGTTTCTTTAAAGAACATTAGAATTAAGGAAAGGGTAGATCTGTAAACTTGCTTGATTGGTATGCAACCACCAACCTAATCTAGGAAGTTGGTGGTTAGCCATGTCCCATCCAGCACCTTCCTACTGGCTCATCACTACAATGGTTGCCCTACTAATTAATCAAGATGCCCAATAAACAGAGCCAAGCACTAACTTCCTAGCTGATGTTCCAATTTTGTATAAAGCCCACCATACACATTAAAGTCTGACTGTACAATCAAGATTCACCAAAACCTTGTAATATAAGGGCTTATTCAAACTATCCATTCAATTTGTAGCCAATCGGGCAGCACATTGTTGCTGGTAGATCTAAAAGGGGTCAGTTTGTAATGTGTATGGTGAACAGAACAGATTTCCCTGGGTTTTGGGGTTGCCCAGGACTCTCAAAAAGTAATCTCACACAGCAAGTATCTGGAGATGGCCATTATTCAATTAAAGTGTTCATAACAACATCACAACTTGTTTTATACATACCAACACTAAGACTTCAGTATGGTAAGTATTTTAAGGCTCCATGCACATTGGGCTTAAGAAAACATCTGTTCTCTCGGGAGTTAAAAACGCTCATGTAGAGCATTTTTTGTACAAAGTTTAGACGAGTTTAGGAGAGTTTTACGCTTTTTCTGCCTCCAAGCTCCAATTAGAAACACGAACCAGAAGGTTTTTTTTCTGCCTCTAAACATTAAACTTCAAAATATGCCTCTTAACGTCCTAATGTGCGTGGACACCTAGGATAACATTGAGCTGCTTCTACAGGCAGAACACAAAACTCCTGTAGAAGCAACGTTTTTTTAAGTCAGTGTGCATGGAGCCTTAGTGTCTGGCAAGTCTATATATATTTTTTTTTACTTCAAAAGAGCTTTATACATATTTATATCCCATCTCCATTCTTTATGTTAGTTATCTCTGGTTATCAGGCCCATGTCACAGCACAGCTACTATTTGCAGGCACAGGGTAGACAAGTTCAGGAAGGGAGGAGGAGGTCCCCTCTGGTTATCTAAGACATACCACTCTCTCAACAGGATGGAACTATTTAGCTAAACTTGACCATAATAACATAGGAATTCTGTAATGGAAAATCAGCTGTAGAGAATAATGTTCCATAGTAAAAAAACATCATGGTAGCAGTACAGAACAAAACAAAGTAATGGTTTAAATTGCCATATTTTAGGTGCTACACTGTTGTGTCACAGGCAGAGACACAGAGAACCTCCATCATTTCCGAATTGGAAACTGTTGAACATTATCATTGTTTCTAAGTCAGAATTTACAGATTTATTCAAATGAAAGTCAGGACATTAAGCCTGATGTTTCATTCAATGTTTAAACTGTATCTACTAAGCAGTCTTAGGCTACATTCACATTAATAATATTTATTTGCAGTAATATGAAGTGTAGTAGAATAACTATAACTATGAGCAAATTATGCAATTTCCACGTTGAAATTTACCAGCCATTTGCATTACATGTATGTTAGTATAATGTACATTTGTCCAAGTAAATGCCGTCTATGCCAGATTTGATCCTATTTTGATCTAAAAACATCACATCAGGTAAGTTCCCATGTTTGTGCTATGAAGGAAGGGGGATTACGCTGCAGACACTAGATATCTCATGTGAATTCCATCTTGACCAATCAACTTTCCCAAGGTCAGTGTTGTGGAGACATATGCCAAAGCTTTTTTGGCCAAACATGTCCTATGTATTCTATGAGTGCAAGATCATTCTGAACACCTGTGACCCGTTTTCAGCTGACAGTGGGCTAAAGGCTGCTGTCGACTGACATCACTCAGCCGGTCCAAGCTTGGAAATGATCCCAACTTTACAGTCGGGATCCACACATATGCCTGGAACAGCAGCTGGCTCAGCCTCTCTATGATATCCTGAGCCAACCCCTCCACAGCCCAGCATTTCAGTGAACACTGGAGGGGGAGCAGAGAGTACCTGATAGTCTTGGCTCTTTGCTCAGAGCAGAAGGGGAGATCAGCAGTGTTTGATCACCCAGTTCTCACTGCAGATCTGGTGGAGGACAGATGCAGCATTGGACTGATACTGCATCTACCTAGCCGAGTATAATTGCTGTTTTTTTTCTTTTTTTAAATCCCAAACTTATATTTTAAAACTCACTATTCAGCCATACATGGCCAAACAGTTTGAATGTTTTCTAGGTACTGTTTGCATTTTTAGTCCAAGACAGCTGTTGGCTCCAGGAAGGAGATTACAAATGGATCCAGCTGTTTTTATCGGTTTGGTATTTCAGTTGCTGGCAGATGCCAAAGGAGGCATTTAAAGATGCATATAGGTTTACATAAATGTAGTGCAACCTGGAAACCTGGACTCCCTGGATGCTCTAATATACATATAATGACTTCAGACGCTAAAGTTATGCTTGGCCTAGCCCCCTCACAAACACCACTATTGACCAATATTGACCAATAGTGAAGTATGGGAGGGATGGGACAAAGCACAACTTCAAGGCAAGATGTATTCATTAGCATATTTTTCAGGGTGCTCTATAAGCAGGCAATATCCTTACATATTTCCCACTAGGTCTGGCTTATTCAGTAAACATCAGTTTTCTTTGAGAATTATGGGGATCAACCATCATGTTGCAGACAAGAGGCAATAATGAGTATTTATCACAGATTTCCCCAGTTGCTGCGATCCTTTTTTACATATAAGTAATGCACACTAAAGCAATCCAGCTTTTAAAAAGATCTGTTGCGTGAGAATGTTTAACCAGGGGAGCTATTTATAGGAACCGTCAATTCAACATTAACATGGGCCATTTGGAATGGCTGCAAAGAAAAGTCAAATAAATGTGAAACCTCCATGTGTATTAACCCATACAGTTTAAGTACGCTGGCTGAGTTACTGCTGAGAGAGTTGACCTTTTCTTTCTCTGGTGTATATAACAAGTCTGTTTATACAATATCACTCCTAAACTAGATAGATGAAAAGCCTACATGTGCTTCACTGTGTTGGGTGCAGTAAAGGAGTCCTCCTACTGCAAAATAAAATTGTAACTTGCGGAATATCTTTTAACACACTACAACTTTAATTATGAAGCAGAAGCTCTATTTATTACTCTTTTCACATGATTAAAAGGAATACAAGTAAATCATACCTTCTCCGTGTAGTAGAGCTGGGTCCAACAACTCCATCATATACTCAATTTCAGTGTCAATTTCCAGCATGTCACACTGAGCAATGACATAAGTTAGAACCGGCAAAAAATCATCTGCTCCATACATCCTCCCTATAAGACAGATTAAATATCATTAAATCTAAGTAGGAGGAGAAGATCATGTTATATATTGTGCAATGTAAAATGGTCGATGTCATTTTATTAACATTTTCATATCTTCCCGAGGTTGTATCCTTCGGGGGCCTATTCCCACTTGGTCATTGGGTAGCCCTGCCTTGCGCAGTCCAAACAGATGGACAAGGCAAATTGCCTTACTTACTATTTATGCAATTCACCCCAAGGCACTGCGGTAGGGCATGCACATTTTTTTTTCACTGCAGTATGTCATGACGCACTAATAAACATGAATAAAATGTCATTTTGGTGACAAGTCAATAAAGCTGAAAAAAATAATCAGTCCGATATGCTTTAATCACACACACACACATATATATATATATATATATATGTGCATTCATTATTTTATTTTCACAATGGATTTTTAAAATTTTGATATTTGGCTTAAAATCTAACATGAGGTTATCATTGTTCCCAATGTGTGCTATCGGTACTTGTCCTAACAGCAAGTGGTGCTTGGGAGTTTTTTGGATATTTTTATTTTTTTAGGATATATATATATTTCCCCTTTTATTGGTTGAACTAGATGGACTTGTGTCTTTTTTTCAACCAGACCAACTATGACTCCCTGGGTATAGATTATACTGACTCTAGTGGTGGCAGCATTAGAAGGGACATATTTATTCAGTACACGGACTTGAGTACTACATCTGATTCTATGAGCTTCCGTGATCGTATTGTAGGATCTAATTCTAAGGTTGCTTTTTTGAATAGCAGGGCACTGGCAAGATTGGGAAGAAAATCAAAAGCTTGCAATTCAGTAACCATTAGGTAAGTTGGAGAAAATATGAGTATGTGGTAATGGGGGAGATTTACTAAAACTGGAGCACACAGAATCTGGTGCAGCTTAGTAACCAATCAGCTTCTAGGTTTTATTGTCAAAGCTTAATCGATCAAGCTGAAGTTAGAAGCGGATTGGTTACTCTCTAATTTTAGTAACGCTCCCCCAAAGACTCATTACAACTATAACAGTGTTGCAAAACCAAAGGTGAGTAGCTCAGATGATAACTTTTTTAATCCTTGAAATAATTTTCCAGTATTAGGGAATAATCTGTTAGTAAATATTGTATGAACCCAGCTACTGATACATTAGTGTAATGGTCCCTATGTTGTCAATAGTTATTCATCGGGTATAGGTGTGTGTATATGAATACAACAAAAATATTGCCACAGGTGTATCACAACATGGCTCCTTGTTCATTATGTACCTGAGTTATTCTCCATGCACGTATAGATGAGTTTGCAAATTCTTAGTAGCAGCATCACTTTCTTTTCCGGAGAGTACATTTTTTGCATGGTGTACAACTTGACTCTGATCTTTTCCACATCTACAGATTCTGGAGTTGGGGTGAGAACCCCCAGCTCCTGAGGGGTCCTCTGTTTTACTAATAACAGGTTCTCCTTCAGCTCCCTCCATGAACCATCTGCAGTACGGAAGTTCTTTAGCATGTTTTCTATATATCCTTTCAGTGGCTTTAATATACACTTGTGCATTGCTTTTTCCAGGACTACATCTGAAAAACAGAAGGGGAGCATGTTATTGTAACCAGGGTGAATTAGCAATAGCCCTTTCCACTATTATACTAAAAAACAAAAATGTTGAATAGCCAGTTGAGTATCTTGCAGAGCTGTGGCTTTTTCCAGCCCTTACCCCCTGCCCAAGTCCTTGAGTATATTGAGTTTGCTCTAAACTTTAGAGACCAAAATCATCTCTCTTTCAGCCTCCCTTGACACCTTGGGCCTGTGAAGATGGGCTTTGGGTTTGCATTTGAGATCAGTTTGAGAGGCTTCTGAGAACATTCAGAATTCATTAGCAGGTAGGTGCATTTGACCTGCAGTTAACCACCTCAGATCGTTAATGTCTACCCTCTAAGGCCCCTTGCACATGGGCTGTCTATCTGCTGTGTGTCCTAACTTGTGTTCAGTGCATTGTTTCTTGAATACAACGGCTCTACCACCATGGGTACCACGTAATATAACACTTAGTGCCATTCAGCCATAGCCTAGACTTTGACAGGCTGCAGACAGCATGTCTGGATGCTGCTTTTGCATATGCAAGGAGCCTAAGCTGTACCATGCTACTATTGCATTGACTTGTAAGAAAACCAAAAGTTCTTCCACATAGGTCCCTAGTCACCTTTCCAAAATAAAAGTAATATATTTTCTCAGGATTCTCTTTATTCAATGTACTTATCATTTTAGTAAAAAGGGATTATTTATGAATTTTTAGGAACCAAAGTCTAGTTTCCATGAAACGGCGAACAGTCAATGCGTCCAAACCATGGCAGTGGAAATTTTACATGGCACAGCTAATTACCTTTCTATGTGTCACATTATTAAAAAGGAATGCCGAATAGGGTCAGAGGGAAGTACTTTTTATTGGGAGGGACAGCCCAAGTAGCTGTCAAAAGCAAAATATTGCTCTAAATTCAGATGCCATAATGTCACAATCTAGTACAGGCATACCCCACTTTTAAGTACACAATGGGGTTTATTTACTAAAGCTATAAAATGCAAAATCAGGCTCACTTCTGCATGGAAACCAATGAGCTTCTAACCTCGGCTTATTCGATTAAGCTTTGGTAATAAAACCTGGAAGCTCATTGGTTTCTATGCAGAAGTGAGCCTGATTTTGCACTTTCCAGCTTTAGTAAATAAACCCCATTGTGTTACTTAAAAGTGGGGTATGCCTGTATGTGTAATTATAAATGTTTTTCATATTTTCAACTGCACAAAAATTCCAAGTTCTAGAATAGCTTCAAGCTACATGTAACCTAAATAACATTACCAAACAGGCACTTCTCAGATTCTTTTCAGTATGACAACAAAGCTTCCACAGTTTACTAACAGCAAACCATTCAGGACCCAACCATGGAGTCTTTATACTGACATAAGCATAGCAAATTAAAATGCTAGCCAGTGAAAACTGACAAAAATAAAAACTCACTTATTGTTAATTGCATTATGACTTTTGTCCCCCATTTTTCTAATCTTTAGCGCCTATTCAGACTGTATGAGTTTCAATAAAATTACAAAAAAAAGGTAAACAGTGCAACACCTCATGACAATGAGTTGCATCGCTCCTATCCAGCACACACCAGCAGCCTGTTTAACTCTGTATTACATTTGCTTCTGAGGTAAACGAATCCTTAAAGAGTATCATAAGCCAAAACTTTCTTGTTTGCTTTGTATAGGAAGAGTTACAAGTTCTATCAGGTTTGTACTGCTGTCTGTGTGGAGGGTGGGGTGATGCAATCTAATTGTCCTGCTGTCCATTGAGAAACCTAAAATTGTACAGATATCACACGAACAAGCAGGTGAAAGGAAATCTTCCAATAAGGACACCCGCTCTGTGGGGATTACCCCTCACTATGGAAAGATTTCCTCTCATGACCTGTTGTGTCTCCATGACAGACTACCAGGAGGGTGTTGCACCTAATGGTTGTAACTATTAGGTTTCATTATTGGGTCAACTTTTTTTTATATTAAACTCACACATTCCGGCTCAGGATCGAGCACATCTGACCCCATAGCAAGCATTTTGATGTGGGGGCATATAGAGAAAAGGAGGAGCGGACAGCGCCAGCGGGGCACCCCAGAAGAGGCACTTCGGAGCTGATCTACGCTAAACCATTGCACAGAGAAGGTAAGCATGGCATGTTTAAAAAAACCAAAACTTTAGAATTACTTTAATTTATTTCCATTGATGGATGTTTGTTCTCAGAGATGCCTCAATTTTTTAAATAAATCATCCACATCTATCTTAAACACCACTTTAAAGTGCCCAGTTTATTATTATTATTATTTATTCAACGTGTTGCCTTAAAGTGGTTGTAAACCCTTACCCAGTGAAGTGAACGGCCTCAGATGATATACAGAGATGGAAACAAATCCTCCTACAGTACATAGGTTTTACTTGTCTATCTGCAGTTTTCTCTTCCCTACATCCCTTCAAAAGGGCAGAAACGTGTTAAAATCTTTCTTCATCTGTAAGAAGCACAGAGGAGGGGGTGGAGAGGCTGCAGTGACAGTGTGTGAGATCTGATTGGGGGGAAAGGAACATAACACCCCCCTCCACACAGCAGAACTGTATTCTGAATAGACAAGCTGTCTATTGAGCTCTTTCCCCCTCCCTGCTGACACAAATTTATCTCATGTGCCGGAAAACTTCTCAGAATTTACTTTTGTTGATAACGGAGGAATGAAGCACTAGAGAGAAACAACACTTAGAGCGTTGGAGAGAGATAAGTAAACACTACAGATATATGTACTTTGCTCAGACTGCATGACTGAGGTTCAAAACCACTTTAAAAGGCAGCTATTTCATATTGGGTTGCCAAAACACCAGAATAGACTACTAAAAGAAACGTTTTTGTAAGGCAGCACACCACAACCTAAGGAATGTGCATTGTGGTGCACTGCAGCATGGGTGCTTCAACAGCTATCTTTCTTTCTTATCTTTCACTGTGATGCACCATGCAAGGTGCTGGGCATCAATGTGCTTTGCAGTAATGAGTGGAGTAATAAGTGTTAAAAGTGTGTTTGCCATGCGTTACCATAACGTATCTGTGATAAACCAGCCTTACAGGAGACATCAAGGTGCACATATAACTTCAACTGCCTTTATCTGAGGATCTACTGATTATTAAAAACACAGTTGTGACTGAAGGTGTCCGCTTTTGTTTTATATCATATTGTCCAGATCTAGGACGGCTTACTTAAAAACATGCAAGCATCACTAATCAGGCCAATGTTCATTCCTGCATTCCCCTCGTGCCATGTGCTGCTTAGAACATGATCAAAATGACTGTATCTAACTCATTGGTTTCACTGAGGAATATTTGGTTACTGAAACAAAAGTCTGGCTGTTTTTACAAATTGACAATTTTAATGCTTCGCATTAACTGTCCAATCAAATCAAAGAATAACCTGTTGTGATTACAGTATAATTCTATAGAGTGCGAGCATTTAAAAGCACAACGCATATTCACATAAGGCAGCGCTCTGGCATCAGTGCAGAAAGTAATGAGAGTTTCTCCAGAGGTACATATAAAAAATAAAAACCTGACAGATGTAATAACCCTTCCCCACTCCAAACACCTCCTACAAAAAAACCTTGTGTAACATCAGCCAGACAATAAAATTAGAAAATGTAAATGACAGTGTCCTGACTTAAAGTGGACATCATGTATATCTTTATTTTTTTTGGTACTTCTTGCCTCTGAAGATGATCAAAATACCTCATACTCCTCCTGACAACACTTTCATCTCCCCCCCCCCCCCCCCCCCGAAAGCCTCCACAATCTTCTACATTCTAAACCTAGATATGAGGCAGTAATACCCTGGAGGTGCCAGTGTAAAAATCTATCAAACAGATTAGTCCTCCTACTACTCCACTCAATAAGACCATGGGTTCCTTTTACATGGCAGACAATCAGGAGGGGATATGCTGCATCTTGCATACCTGTTTGAAGAAAGATTTCATGGTCTATGGGGCACGGTAGGAGGCGGCGTCGTTTGATGAAAGTGACATGCCCATAACACTCGAGTTATGTTATCGCGCCCCCGGCCACTCATGTAGCCGATAGCCGCAAACCTGGAAGGAAGACCGGGATAAGATGTCAGCCCTCTGAGCATTTACAACGTGGCGCTAGAGGGCTTTGTTCTAAGGTAAGTTTCTTAAAATGTGCTAGTAACAATGCATACTAGCACATTATGACATTGTCTTGCAGGGAATTTTTTTTTTAATCAACTGCGGTTTACTACTGCTTTAATGATGATGAATTTTTTTTTTTTAAATGTATACTTTTGCTGTATAACACGTCATTAATTAATTAATATGGAACCAAATGCAAATAATGCATTCTTCACCCACTCTACAGTGAGAATGTGTTCTTTGACCACCGCCCTATTTATACCCTATTGGAATAATACATATTTGTCATTTTCCAATGTATTTTTTTTTTAAGGATTAGTTATGCATTCTTAGGGGAACATGAGAGTGAACATAGTCAATGTGTCCAAACCATGCCAGTGGATATTTTACATGGCACTGCTAATTACATCTCTAAGGGGGTTATTTACTAAAGGCAAATCCACTTTGCACTGCAAGTGTACTTGGAAGTAAAGTCGCTGTAGATCTGAGGGGGACATGCAAGGGAAATAAAAAACAGCATGTTAGCTTGCACATGATTGGATGATAAAATCAGCAGAGCTTCCCCTCATTTCAGATCTACCCCTTAGATTTAGAGTGACTGTACTTCCAAGTGCACTTGCAGTGCAAAGTTGATTTGCCTTTCGTAAATAACCCCCTAAATATCACATTAACGGAATGCTGCTTACATTCGTTGGTACGGACAGCTCAAGTAGCTGATAAAAGGAAAATATTGTCACACGTCACAATCTAGTATCTGTAATTAGAAAAAAAGTTTTCATAATTTCAACTGCACGAAAATGCCAAGTACTAGAATAGCTTCAAGCTACATGTAACCTAAATAACAATACCAAGAGAGGGACTTCACAGATTCTTGTCAGTATAACAACAACAAAGCTTCTACAGTTTACTAACCATGCAAGACTCATCCATGGCGTATTTACAGTCACATAATTATAGCAAATCAAAAAGTTAGTCTACGAAAAGTGACAAAAATAAAAACTCACGATTTGGTAATTGCATTATGACTTTTCTCTCATTTTTCTAATCCTGAGCGCTCATTCACACTGTACGAGTTTTCAGAAAGTTACAAGAAAAAGTAAACAGTGGGGTTGATGTATTAAAATTGGAGTACAAAATCTATTGCAGCTCTGCATAGTAACTAATCAGCTTCCAATTTTTAATTGAAGCCGAGTTCCCGCAATGTCGGCACCCGAACCCAATCTATCCCTCGGCTGCTGCCGCCGCCATCCTCGGTAAGAGAATCAGGAAGTGAATCGTTGTGTCTTCACTTCCTGGTTCCCTACTGTGCATCTCATGCTGTGTCCCACTGGTCCCTGCTGTCTTCTGGGACCCATGTGTGTGGTGTGGTATAGATACCCGCGGGTGGCTCAGGTATATATGCCCCGAAGTGGGAGAAAAATACCTGTATTAGATAGGCATCTGCTCCCCCCCGAAAGGTGCCAAATGTGACACCGGAGGTGGGGAGGAACCGGAAAAGCGGAAGTTCCATTTTTTGGTGGAACACCGCTTTTAAACAAGCTGAAGTTAGAAGCTACCATGTACAGATGCACCAGATTTTGTACTCTCCAGTTTTAGTAAATCAACCCCAGCGTGTTGCGCCATAACAATGCATTGCTCCTTTACACACACACCAGTGGCCTGTTTAACTCTGTATTATGCATGCCTCTGAGGTAATTGTTAAAGCATATCATATGCCAAAACTTTTTTTTTTTTGTTTGGTTTGTATAGGAAGAGTTACAACGTGTACCAGGTCTGTACTGCTGTCTGTGTGGTAGGTTGATACAATCTAATTGTCCAGATGTCCACTGGGAAACCTAACATTTTTCAGTTATCACGAGAACAGGCAGGTGAGAGGAAATCTTCTCCACTCTGGTGACATGTGGGGATTACCCCTCACTACCGAAATATTTCCTACCATGTCCTGTTATGTTTCCAATAAGTCTGTTTCTTCAACAGAACAAACTCTTTTGCAGATTGTGTCAGTTCCAGAAATTAGATAAATCGCTAAACACTAAGAGCCGGTTCACACAGGGGCAGCGCGACTTGCGGCGCGACAGCCTTAGGCGACCTGCACATGACTTTAGCGGCGGCTTGCAAAATGACTTCTGTATAGAAGTCAATGCAAGTCGCCCCAAAAGTTCTACAGGAACCTTTTTCTAAGTCGGAGGGACTTGAATCGCTCTTACTAGAATGGTTCCATTGTACAGAACGGGACGTGACTTGTCAGGTGGATAAGTCGTCTGACAAGTCTCCCCTGTGTGAACCGGCTCTCACATGGTTTCTTACAGCGGTCAGCGTTTATTTACAGGCATACCCCACTTTTAAGTACACAATGGGGTTTATTTACTAAAGCTGGACAGTGCAAAATCAGGCTCACTTCTGCATAGAAACCAATGAGCTTCCAGGTTGTGTTACCAAAGCTTAGTTGAACAAGCTGGGCTTAGAAGCTTATTGGTTTCTATGCAGAAGTGAGCCTGATTTTGCACTTTACAGCTTTAGTAAATAAACCCCATTGTGTGCTTAAAAGTGGGGTATGCCTGTATTTATCCCAAAAAGAAAAATAACTGTTTTCTGTAATTGGCGTAAAAAAGTATTCACTGGAGTTTGGCTTCAATTTGTTAGTGTATTTAAATCTGCTAGTATATCACCCCCCCCAGACTAACAATGTTGCTCTTCAAAGGTGCCCCCTCTTCTTCTTCATCCAGAGTGGGGGGGGGGGGGTGTTACTGGTCAGATCAACAGGAGAAAAACAGAAGGAAAAAATACTTCAAAAAGAAAACAAATGCAGCCACCACATCTGATTGGCAATATATCTTAAAAAAATTAAAATGAGTAAACCATATAATACAGTCCTACTTACTTTAGACTGGCTCATGATAAAGACCACAGCACATACAACTTTAGTACATACAGCCCCAGTTTTAGACACCTAAATGGGCTGTTCTTAAGTCTTTATTGTAAATGCATAAACAAAACTGGTACAGATCTTAAGGACTATTAAAATCATCCCACTGCAGGAAAGACAATGAATAGATAAAGTCTCATCATTATTGCACGATCAGATAACAACTCAGTATGTGTTAAAAAGTAATTAGAATATTTTGGGTGGAAACAGAAAAATGATTATTCAGCAGCTCAGAGACGGCTTGTGTGAGAAGAACATTACTACACACAATGGAAATGCAAATATTGCGAATATGAGCTCACAACATACATTTTCATTGCCAAACTTCATAAATAATAATGTGTATAATATTTTCATTTATTCTTATCCTTGCCAACCTTTTTAAACAGCTCTGAGATAATCCTTTGTGCCATTATTATAAAGAAACAGAAGAACAATAAGCTGGCCAATCACCTTACCCATGCGATAAATTCCAGAGTTCCCACAAAAGCAAAATCTGACTGTGAGTACATGTAAATCAACGTGATATCCTACGGCATGCCACGCAGACTTGTACAATCATACATCTTATTAACATTCTTAATGAGATAGCTGTCTGTCTTCTATAGCAGGGGTCTTCAAAATTTCTGCACAAAGGGCCAGTTTACTGTCCTTGAGGCTTTAGAGGGCCCAGTCTGTAGCCAGTGGGATAGGAAAATGCCCTGGTGGCAGTGACAGTAAACAGTGCCCCATCATTAGTTTTAGTGGAAGGAATAGTGCCCTATTGTTGGTATTCAAGGTAGTATTGGTGCCCCATCGTTGTTGTCTATGGGGGGAACGGTGCCTCATCATTGGTGTCAATGGGAGGAATGGTGCCCCATCATTGGTGTCAATGGGAGAAATGGTGCCCCATCATTGGTGTCTGTGGGAGGAATAGTTGCCCCATCACTGGTGTCTGTGGGAGGAATGGTGCCCCATCATTGGTGTCTGTGGGAGAAATGGTGTCCCATCATTTGTGTCTGGGGGAGGAACGGTGCCCCTTCATTGGTGTCTATTGGAGGAATGGTGCCCCATCATTGGTGTAAGTGGGAGGAATGGTGTCCCATCATTGGTGTCTGTGGGAGGAATGGTGTCCCATCACTGGTGTCTGTGGGAGGAAAGGTGCCCCAGCATTGGTGTCTGTGGGAGGAAAGGTGCCCCAGCATTGGTGTCTGTGGGAGGAAAGGTGCCCCATTATTGGTGTCTGTGGGAGGAAAGGTGCCCCATTATTGGTGTCTGTGGGAGAAATGGTGCCCCATCATTTGTGTTAGTGTATGACATGGTTCCCCCGAGGGCCAGATAAAGTCAAGGAAAGGGTCACATCCAGTTAAAAAGCCAGTGTGTACACCATACTAGTATGTCTGTCACTGGAAGCACTTTGCATTGGCAGTTAATGGGCACCCTAATACAATTATTTTTTTAATGCAGTTTTTTTCATCACTTTTCATCAAGGTGGAGTCAGTCTAGCGCCTTATGCCGCGTACACACAAGCGGACTTTTCGACAGCAAAGGTCCGACGGAACAAATCCGTCGGACAATTCGATAGTGTGTGGGCTCCATCGGACCTTTGCTGTCCAAAAATCTGACGGACTTTAGAAATAGAACGTTTCACCTTTTTCTGATGGACTCGAGTCCAGTCAAAAAATCAGTTTGTCTGTATGCTAGTCCGACAGACGAAAACCGAGGCTAAGGCAGCTATTGGCTACTGGCTATGAACTTCCTTATTCTAGTCCAGTCGTACGTCATCACGTTCAAATCCATCGGACTTTGGTGTGATTGTGTTTCATTTGGAAAGTCCATTGGAACGCCGCTGAAAGTCCGTCGGGAAGAATGTCGGTCCTAGTCTGTCGAAAACTCCGGTTGTTGGACGCGGCATTACAATGCTGTTGTTTGGTTTACCCATTTCCATGTTTTTTCCATTTTATTTCGTATTCTTCACCTGTGTGTATATCTTGATGCGCCTGTGATCTTTTTTGTATTATGACAAAACCTAAGGCCAGGTTCACACTTGTGCGGATATCATTCTTGTTTCTGCACCAGCAGCCAAAACATGCTATTCTTTTACAGACACGTGGGGCTGCCATTCATTCCTAATGGAACCCCACGTATCTAAAAGCGCAGTGCACTTGCAGGTGCAGGAAATTGCATGTTGCAAAACCATCATGCAATTTCCCTGTGGCTGTGGTTTTAAATAAAGTTTTCCTCATGTACAGCAGCCCATTCAAGTGAAAGGGCTGATGTGTTGCAGGTCGCACCACACGCATAGGTGTAAGCCTAGGCTAAATAAAGAACTAGGAAAAAAAAGTACAAAACCACATAAAACACAAGCACGCAATTTCTGATTTTCAAAATAAAATTCAGCATTTGACCCATGTATGGCCAGCTTAACCCTGTTTATATTTACTATACATCAAAAATCCTGTACATTCCTTCCATCTTGCCAAAACCTCTTCCTCAATCCATATATTGTACAAGATGTGAAAAAAAAATATATAACAACTGGCAAGAATGAAAACATTGATAGAAAATCAATTCAAATATATGTATCGCCAATATTGTTCAATTTTGGAAAGAGTTGTGAAGAGTTAAGCATCTGTCAATCTATGATCTAATAGACTTCCTTATTTTCCTTTCCTATAGATGCCATAGGAGGTGGGGAAACCTTGACAGTTGTCATTGGCACAAATGTCCTCATTGCAAGATTTCCCCTTTACTACTGTTCTGGTAACGACTCAAATGTGGGGTTTTCCCATCACCTTGTGACAACGACAATATTCATCAAGGCAAATAGAGAGGGTGAAATCAAGTGGGCACACAGGCAGGGGATAAAACCATTTGACTACTTTATCCTAAATTTGAAAAAAAAAAATTGAACTGTGTAGCCATTGTAACAGGTGGATCTAAATCAGGGATATGCAATTAGCGGACCTCCAGATGTTGCAAAACTACAAGTCCCATCATGCCTCTGGCTGTCAGAGTCTTGCTATGCCTCATGGGACTTGTAGTTCTGCAACAGCTGGAGGTCTGCTAATTGCATATCCCTAATCCGAATCAATATTTTTTTTTTAAATCTAAAAAAAATCTGATTTTTTTTTTTTTTTTATTTAAATCTATTTTTTTGGATTTAAAACAGATTTTTGGGATTTATTTCAGATTTTTTTGGATTTGTATCAAATTTATTTTAATTAAATGCTTTTGGAGTAAAAATCTATCTAAAGATAGTTTTCTATTTAAGATACATTAATAATTAAATTTATTCAGCATGAAATGGAGCTTCGTTATGTAGCATGAGGCTGTATATTCTGCAATATTTACATTTTTGGTAAACCCATTTAATGAATCCAAGCTCTGCAAGCTGAGATAATATGCACTGCATTGATGCATTCACACAATTTCACAATAACCATGAGATAAAACAGAGTTCAGGAATATTCATTTATTCCATTGTTTTGCAAATCTATGTACACTACAATCTGTACGATTGAATCAGTTCTGATTTCGCTGTTTTACTAACCTGACATCTTATTATTCTAAATCGGAAACCTTCATTTTGTTTGCAAATATTAAAGATTCTAACTACCAGCAAAAATAAGTCCTTACATTTAAAGAGCACCTGTCATTTCAGATCCATCATGGCAGCACCTGTTAGCGGGCATCCACTCACCTGCTGCCGCCACGTTCCTCACCTTGCTGTGTCACTGCTGCATTGCCAGCCATCCCATTAAAGTGAATGGAACTGTCGGCGAGTCAATAGCGGGTCAGAGGAGGAGCCGCTGCAGGACAGAGATGACAGCTGCTCTTTAAAAATTATGATTTAAATTGAGTGTATTTAAATCAACCTATTTTACTAGTGATTTAAAGCATGATTTAAATCGACTTGATTTAAATCAAATCCGACCCCGACCAGGTTCCCTTTAAAAGGTCCCCACAATTCATAAGATCACCAATGCTTGTAGGGTACCAGCATGCATGTCTTTGTACATGTTGGGGAAAACAACTTTTAATAGCTAGATCATCTATGTTGCTGTTAAATAATAGGACATGCCAATGTTTAAAGCAGAGTTCCACCCAAAAATGGAACTTCCGCTTTTCTGAATCCTCCCCCCTCTGGTGTCACATTTGGCACTTTTCAGGAAGGAGGCGTGAGCAGATACCTGTATAACCCAGGTATTTGCTCCCACTTCCGGGCATAGATAGCTGCAGTATCCGTGGATATCTATGCCATATCTGGCGCTTCCTCCAACATCCCCCCGCTGTCTTCTGGGAGACACACAGGTCCCAGAAGACAGCAGGGACCAGTGGGATCACGCATATGCTGTAGGGAACCAGGCTGTGAAGCTGCAAGGCTTCACTTCTTGATTCCCTAACCAAAGATGGCGGTTCCTCCAATCGAGAGCCGAGGGACAGATCGGCTTCGGGTGCCAATATCGCGGGAGCCCTGGACAGGTAAGTGGCCATATTTTAAAAGTCAGCAGCTGCAGTATTTGTAGCTGCTGAGTTTAAAAAAATAAAATAAAAAATTTGGCAGAACTCCGCTTTAAAGCGGAGGTCCACCCTAAAATGGACCTTCCGCTCATCGGAATCCTCCCCCCCTCCGGCGCCACAATTGGCACCTTTCAGGGGGGAGGGGGGTGCAGTTACCTGGATAATCCAGGTAACTGCACCCACTTCCGGGATAGCTCTCTGTGGAAAGGGGCGTAGATTGCGCCCCTTTCCGCAAGTGCCCGCCCCCTTCCGCAAGTGCCCCGCTGCCTGCTGGGAAACACACAGATCCCAGAGGCAGCGGGGACCGTCCTTATTGCGCAGCACGTCTCGCGCATGCGCAGTAGGGAACCGGGAAATGAAGCCGAAAGGCTCCATTTCCTAAATCCCATACCCAAGATGGCGGCGGCAGCACCCGAGTGACGATCTAGAGATCGGCTTCGGGTGCCGACATCGCGGGCGCGCTGGACAGGTAAGTGTCACTATTTTAAAAGTCAGCAGCTGCAGTATTTGTAGCTGCTGGCTTTTAAAAAAAAAAAAAAAACGCGGAGTCCCGGCGGACTCCCGCTTTAAGGAGATAACATTTCCATATGTTATTTATATGTTGTGAATATTAGTGGATTTCAAAATAATTTAAAAAACAAAGCTCATTTTAAGCTGAAAAGCCGTGTTGACATGCATTGCAAAAATTAAAGCCAACACAGTAAAAAAAAAAGTAATATATTATGACAGCTTCACAAGCACTGATCTAGGGTTTAACAATAGGGATGCCAAACCCCCCCCCCCCCCACAGGTACGTTTTTATTTGTGTTTACATACTATTAGTAGAGAAGTTGCTGAAGGGAATATGGGGGCTATAAATAGCTAAACTATCATATATTTACTCTGGTCTGTTTACTTCCTGGGGAGATTTATCTCCTCCACAATGCTGACTACATCAATAGTTAAATTCTTTCATGCCAAACCGCAGCTGGGTTTCAAGCATTAGTCACAAGTTTCTGTCTGCGTTATTGAGCAATCGTGTGGCATGGCAGACAGGTTATATCATGACTTCAGCATTAAAAAGTAAAAATCACTGAAAAGTGCTGCCCCCCCCCCCCCTGGTCTTCTTCAATGGTCACCACTTTGCACTTTAACCACTTACTTACTGGGCACTTAAACCCCCCTCCTGCCCAGACCAATTTTAAGCTTTCAGCGCTGTCGCACTTTGAATGACAACTGCGCGGTCATACAACACTGTACCCAAATGACATTTATGCCTATAATTTTTTTCCCCCACAAATAGAGCTTTCTTTTGGTGGTATTTAATCACTGCTGGGAATTTTTTGCTAAACACACAAAAAAAAAAAAAATTTGGGGAAAAAAAAACAAAACATGTTTCATAGTTTGTTATAAAGTTTTGCAAACAGGTAATTTTTCTCCTTCATTGATATGTGCTGATGAGGCGGCACTGGTAGGCTGCACTGATAGGCACAGTTAAGGCGGTACTGATGGGCACAGATAAGGCGGCACTGATGGCCACTGATGATTGGCATGGATGGGCACTGATAGGTACCACTGATAGATGGCACTGATGGGGGGCACTGATGGGCACTGATAGGTGGCACTGTGAGCACTGATGGTTGGCGCTGGTGGGCGGCACTGTTGCCTACTGCTACATGGCACTGGGAGGGGGCACAGGTGGGCACTAAGGATCTGCAGCACCTAGCCATGTCCCAATCACGGCCGCCGATGATCGGCTTTTTTTTCTCCTCAGCGCGAGGAGAAAAAATAGCCGATTACCGGCTCTGTTTACATCAAGTGATCAGCTATCATTGGCTGACAGCTGATCACGTGGTAAGGGGTCGGGATCGACCCCTTACTCTGATCTGTGATCCAGTGAGTCTCATAGACTTGCTGATCACAGGGCGTGCAGGCCGCTCGGGGCACGGGACGACGTCAATAGATGTAGTCCCGGCAAAGCAGGTCCGCACTGTAGCAGTCATTTGACTATAGCGTGGATCTGTAGTGGTTACATTTTGCTCTAAAAATAGCAATTAAAATACAGAAATGGCAAGTAAGCCTGGAAATCCATTCAACAATACATATCACAGTGGGTGTAGAAAAGAATTACCCACTTTAAAGTAATCACATTTTGTTGCGGAAATGACAGACAGTTTTTTGTTTTATCCAGTTGTATTTACTCATTGTAACTTATAACATCCAAGTGAAAGATATAAACATGTCAGAATTTTTTTTTTTTTTTATAAAATTTAAAAAGTTGGAAAAAAGGATCACCCCCTTGTGTCAGTATTTTGTTGGACCACCTTTTGCTTTAATTGCAGCCTTTATAGTCTGTTGGGATCTGTCTCTACTAACTTTGCACATCTAGATTTTGCAATATTTGCTCATTCTTCTTCTTTGCAGAACTGCTCAAATTCAGTTAAAATTTGATGGTGACCGTTTGAGAACTTCAGTCTTCAAGTCATTCCACAGATTTTCAATGTGGATAAAGTCTGGGCTCTGAATAGGCCATATTTGGACATTCACCTTTTTCTCCTTCAACCGCTGTGTGGTCATTTTTGCTGTGTGCTTTGGGTCATTGTCACGTTGGAAGGTAAACCTTCCCATTGCACTGAGTAAATACAGATCGATAAAAAAATAAAAAAACTTGCCTGTCTTCATTTCTAATATGTGCATCCCAGTTGCAATGTGTTTGATTGCCATCTACAAATAAACTAGTATTTGTATTTTAATCAGTTTTTTTTATAAGAAATACACATTAAAGTGGTTGTAAAGGCTGAAGTTTTTTTCCCTTTGTGCATTCTATGCATGAAGGTAAAAACCCTGCAGCACACCTTCCCCTACTCTCCCAGGTCTTTCCCTCCTCATTGGCTGAGACACAAGCGTCTTTCTATGGCGGCACAGGGGGGGAGGAGCCCAGAGCGTTGGCCAGGGACCCAAGAAGAGGAGGATCGGGGTAAGTATGACATGTTTGTTAAGGTTTGTTAAAATAAGAGCCTTTAATATTACTACCAAGTAAACCTGTTGGGGAAAAAAAAAAAAAATCACCATCCCCCTCCTGAATGCCTATACTTACCTTTACTACTGCCCAGGTCTCTGCCAGTGCCATTTCAAAGTTACCAGATTTGTTAACAATACCAAATATTGTTGACAATTTGGGCCTACTGACTGGTCACTCATTGCGGGACGGCAGGTGGAATGTCATATGCTCCTCATAGCGGGAAACCGGTGGCAAGTCACATGCGCCTCCATGCCCCAAAGCACCAGGTTAATTGCATAGTAACGGAAGGGGTCAGAGCAGCAAGGGAGCAGCAATAAACATATGCATAGATAGCAAAAGGTCCCCTACACTAAATCTGAAGGTAGACTGCCCGCCCCAACATTGAGTTGGTTTCATCTGATATAAATTGACAACTAATAGTGGTGCCAAGCATAGCTACCCACAGAAACCCATAGGTGGAATAGATACTCATGTGGGTTATTCTTGTCTGTAACTGGAGGGAGAATACACTTGTAGACAACACACATGAGTCACAGGTAACAACTTTCTCTCAATACTGCCACTCCTCTCCACAAAGAAGCAAGCTTTGGCATTCTCCCGCTGTTATGTTATTGTGGAATTATACATTTTGCCATGACATGCCAGGCACATAATGTCTAATGCTGGGAGCTTGGGCCCAAAATATTTAGGCGCCAACTTTTTTTTTTATAGGAAAAGTAATGAACGTTATTATGCAACTAGAAGAGAGTTAAAGGCTAAGTTCACATTTCACATAAACTGCCCCATGCAGACAAAGGGCCCAGTAATTTACGATGTGTAAAAATATTTTTAATGTGAATGCTATACCCATAGGCCACACTTGAAGTGGTAGATTAATGACACTGGAACCTTAGGAAAATAATAATTTTGTGCTATTGGTGCATTTAGAAAACCTCTAGTGGTAGCATCCTGTATCTCCCATTATCCAATCCGAGGAGCTGACACAGTAACTTGGAATATATAAGTCATATCTGAGCCTGAAGATCAAAGTGCCACACTACAGTGTAATGCCCCGTACACACTACTGGACTTTCCGACAACAAAACTATGGATTTTTGTTCGAAGGGTGTTGGCTCCAACTTGTCTTGCATACACACGGTCACACAAATTTTGGCCAACAGTTACGAACGTAGTGACGTAACGCTAGATTTACAAGACCAAATGCTTCTCGTCTCGTACTTGATTCCAAGCATGTGTGGACTTTGTTGTCGGACTTTCCGTCAGACAAAACATTTGTTGGCGAAAAATTTGAGAACCTGCTAGCCAACATCTGTTGGCGGCAAGTCCGACAGCAAATGTTCGATGCAGCATACATACGATCGGACCTTCCGCCAACAAGCTCACATCCAACATTTGTTGTCTGAAAATTTGATAGTGTGTGTGTGGCATTAGAATCCAAAATTAGGTTTTATTCCAAACGTATGATAGATGTTACAGCCTGAAATGTTTCAGCTTTAGCAGCTATTATATGTTTGAACAAAACCTAATTTTGAACTTGAACTGATCTTCAGACACAAATACAATTTCAAGGACCAGGCAGACATTAGGCCAGAGTGAGCAGGTTTCCGGGTTTAAAACCGTACAGCAGACCTCACAGGTGAGGCTGACCTTACACTTTGATTATCACAAGATCCCATGAGGATGAATAAGAAAAGGGTAAGTGTTAAATTGCATCTATTATGTCTATATTATTAACGTCTCCACGTATGGTCCATAAAAATCCTTAAAGGGACTGTCACTAAGAAAAAAGAAACTATGCTATCTAGTTCATTTACCCAAAGGCCTCAACTACTAAGCCTGACTGTTGGGTCATTCTGGTAGAGTAGTAGTATTAAAGCTTGCCTCTTCCCTCTGACACATTCCTTTTGGCCCACTACTATGATGATCTGCCCTACTGGGCAGCAAGAAATTTGCATGTGCCGGAACGAGCGGCAAACTTTAACACTAATGCCACGTACACACAATCGAATTGTCCGGCAGACTTAGTCCGGTAAACAATCCGGCAAATAATCCGCCGGACTTTCTAACGAACGGACTTGGCCACACGCGGACACTCCGAAAGTGCAGCGATTTCTAACGAGATGACGTACAGCACGTACGACGGGACTAGAAAAAAGAAGTTCAATAGCCAGTAGCCAATAGCTTCCTTTTCGTACTTGCTTCTGAGCATCCGTCATTCTTAGTCAGCCGGACTAGCACACCGACGAACGGATTGTCCGCTGAAAGCCAAGTCCGGCGGACAAATTTTGATGCAAAACTACTTTCTAAGTCCGCCGGACTTTGCGATGAAAAAGTCCGCTGGAGCCCACACCCGATCGAATTGTCCAGCGTAATGCGGTCCGGCGGACTAATTCCGCAGGACAATTCGGTCGTGTGTACGCGGCATAACAGGAAGTGCTAATAAAAAATAGAAGAAATATCTGCGCTATGATGGACAACAATAACGTACAGCAGCTGAGCACTATAACCCAGATAGTAGGCACATAAGTAAAAATGTAGCAAAAAGTGCAGCGCTATAAATTGATAAATGTGTGTGTACCACAAAATATTAAAGTGCAAAAGTGCAAACAATAGCCATAGTGTAAACCATAAACACGAAAATCAATAAAAACAGTCAATAAAGTGCATAACAAAAATTGATTAAATAGCCAATATATCAATAGTGCAAAAATGCAAATGTCCGTATTGAGATTAATATGGATATTGCTTGCGCTTTAATATTTTGTGGCACACACACATTTATCAATTTATAGTGCTGCACTTTTTGCTACATGTCATACTTACCTGCTCTGTTGCAGTGGATTTGCACAGAGCAGCCCAGATCCTCCTCTTCTCAGGTGCCTCTTTTGTGCTCCTGGCACCTCCCTCCTGTTGAGTGCCCCCACAGCAAGCAGCTTGCTATGGTGGCACCCGAGCCGAGTCACAGGTCCCTGTGTCCATTCAGACACAGAGCTGGGGCCTGACCCAGCCCCCATCTCTCCTGATTAGCTGACAGATTTTGATTGACAGCAGCAGGAGCCAGTGGCATCGCTGCTGTGTCTCAGCCAATCAGGTGGGAGAGCCTTGTGGACATTGCACCACAGAGATGGGGCTCAGGTAATTATTAGGGGGTGCTGGGGGGGCTGCTGCACACTGGAGGATTTTTATTCCAATGCATAGAATGCATTAAGATAAAAAACCTTCTGACTTTACAACTCCTTTAAGCTTTGACAAAAAAAAAACCTGGATGTTGATTTGTTTCTATGCAGAGCTGCACTGGATTTTGCACCCTCTAGTTTTAGTAAATCAACACCATAGTGTTTTACAGCTTAGGAGTTAAGAATATTTATGCAGGCGAGTGAAGACTAGCAGAAGACTTTTTTAATTAGCGTTGCTGGTGCCAGGCCAGGGACGTGTTATTCTGAGTTTTTTTCCACATGAAAACCTGGATTCAAAGCTTGGTGTAGCTTGGCAGGGCACCTTCTTGGCTAAAAAAAAAAAAACAAGGAAAATGGGGTGGGATCAAGAAGCAAAAATTCCTGAGGGCAGCAAAAAGTGCTAGGGATGGTGAAAGGGAATCTCTGAACTGCTCAGAAAGAAGACTAACACAACTCCACAACATAGGATAAAACTTTTATTTTTAAAAAGCATCGCTCTTTGTAAAGGGCCAACTAAACTGCACACCACGTATGAGTCTTTCCAAAATTCACAAAATCACCACTTTATACTCTGGCTTAATTATTATTCATGCATATAATGCAAATTCATTCTGTACTGGCCCGTGAAGACCATCTAACCACAAAGCTTGAGACATTTGCAAAAAGTTATGATTAGCTAAGTCAATGATCACGTGCAGCCACAGCCAGAATACAGCAATGTCAACAGTACACAGTATCCCGTCTAAGAAAAGACGGTCATCATTCAGCTTCCCCGGCAAAATATTGCGCAATAAACAAGTGTGTTCTATTATTTATGCCGAGCGAGTCCCCCCCCCCCGGTACTATGTTTGTATGTCTTGGGTTATGCCTTTAATGTATAAATACAAAACATCTGGGGGCCGTGCATGCGTATATGGGAGCAGCCTTGACACCCCTTTATCACATAAAATACAACAACAAAGCGCAGCAAACATATGTCTAACATATTGATTTTGTGAAGTGTTAATACATTTACTTATGTCACTTCTGGATAATAATTCATACTTAAGTGCAACATTTTTAAGATAGATTGAGCAAAAGAAAAACTGCATGTGTAGGATGAAATGAGTTCCAGAGGGTAGCTTTCATGTGACTGTTGTGTAATCAGTACCTGCTGTGAGTGGCTTTCATAGAAGACTTATATTTCCTCTTACCTATCTGATCTTCAGGAATCAGGGATTCGATCGGTGGGTCCAGTTCGGAGCTCTGCGACAAATAGTTTTTGACTTGTGTCATAAACTGTCGGATGGTGTGTAACATATCTGTGCTAGAGACGTGGCAGTCCTTGTTTTCCTGCAGAAAGCTGATATAATCCTGCACAAGGCATCCGAAATAAGTCCGCTTGTCCCGAGACATGGCTGTAATCTTTTTCACCATCTTCTTCTCTGGAGTCACCAAAGAGTGGAAGACTCCGCTCATTTTGCGCAGATGAGTTTTCATCATTTTGGAGAGACCCAGAGAAGTCCCTCTCTTTTTCCGAGACTTCACAGGTGGCGCCATGCTTTCTTGGTCACTTTCTTCCTCACAATCTTCCAAGCTGTCGCCTTCGTAAAAAGGGGGCACCATGCGGTCATACTCGAAGGAGTCCGATGATGACGTAGAGATGCTCATGTCGCTCAAACGTTGCACCCGCAATGTGCCAGATGAGTTGCAGTTCGGAGTCAAAGTAATATTCTGCATGGTCTTTTGTGGAGATGATTCCTCGGGCTGAGATTCAAAAGACGACCTACAGGAACTACTCAGAGATGGTGTTTGCTCGTTGCTTTGCCACCTGTTAATGGTGGCCTGCTTCTTCAGGCGGG
The DNA here is from genome assembly GCF_037356315.1 of Lithobates pipiens. Classification (NCBI taxonomy): domain Eukaryota; kingdom Metazoa; phylum Chordata; class Amphibia; order Anura; family Ranidae; genus Lithobates; species Lithobates pipiens. The sequence continues at coordinate 143,203,535 of NW_027507758.1, read as the reverse complement.
GAGGAGGGATAGGGGTAGCAGTTTTAGAAGGGGAGTCTAAGTTAATATTCCTGCTATTAATAAGTGTTTCTGGCATGCTTGGCTCTGGCTGCACAGCTCTGGACAGCTGAAGGCTTGTGCGATGACTGTTAATGGAAGGGGGAGGAGGTCTGGGAGGTGGTGATCTCGTCTTCTCTATGCCATTTGCTTCATGGGTTCTGCTGCTCTCCCTCTTCAAGCTTCCCCCTGAGTCCTGGCTGTGCACTTTTAAGAAGAGAGGATTTATGAAACACAGAGCTCCGTTGGTCTGGCTACATTCCAATTCTGAGGGTGTTCTGGTGCGGAGAGAATGCACGCCGTTTATAAGAGGTAGATGATGAGACTCCCTCTTGACGTAGCCTTGGGGGAGAGGCTTGTGAAAAGCTGGAGCATATTTTGGTTGTATGTTTACAGGAGACTTCCAAAAGTCTGCAAAATGTAACAGAGAAAAAAAAAAAAATCTTAGCATCATTTAGCCTACTGCCAACACTAAATCACACAAATGAATCAATGACTCTCACAAGTTAAATAGAGAAGTTACAAAATAGGAGTTTTAATACAAATGTAAGTTAAATATAACTTTATAATTGAATATAGCAAGCAAAAAAAAAAAATACAAAATAAAAACTGACACTGCAATTTTACCGATAAATACATTGTGATAAAATGTAAAGAGGTTACAGCCTGTCATAAGAGTTATTAAATCAGGCCATAGATGAATCGAAAACTGAATGACAATTCTTGGACTTTTGTTTTTTTGCATACTTAACGTGCCAATTACAACATGCAATCAAAAGTGCCGGATCCAACATGCTGGATTTTGTTTAGAAATACGAAACAAATGACGGCACAATCGCACGCGCCATTTTTGTTTTTTCCGATCGACACAACGTTCGGTTTTTGACTCGTCAATGGCTGGCCTAAGATTATATCATCATCGCTGTAAACATCCTAGTAGGAGAAGGGATCTCACCGCTCCAGGAGCACACATGCAGGCTGTGAACTGTCTCTTTGGCTGGAAAGCCACAGGTGCCGGCTATTACCACTAGCAACAGACGAAAAACAAGTTCTGGAGTGCAGCACTCTTCAGAAGACCACTTTCTTTTATTGGAAAATCACATCACAGCTCAACAAACACAGCGAACAAGGACAAATTGCTGACGTTTCGCACTGTAGTGCTTATTATAGCTAGTACAGCAACTACAGCTAGTGCGAAACGTCAGCAATTTTCCTTGTTCACTGTGTTTGTTGAGCTGTGATGTGATTTTCCAATAAAAGAAAGTGGTCTTCTGAAGAGTGCGGCAGTCCAGAGCTTGTTTTTCGTCTGATCCTTGATTATTGTGGCATAGACTCTGCATGTCCAGTTCTCATTTGGCATGGCTCTATCTATTCTATTAAAATTACAACAGAGATTTGTTTATTGATTTATTTATAGTTTATTTATGCTAGAAGACCGACATTTCACACTTTGTAACCGAACGTTCTGTCGATCGAAAAAAACAAAAATGGCGCATGCAATTGTGCCATCATTTGTTTCGTATTCCTAAACAAAATCCAACATTTCACATTTTGTAAATGTGATCAGCTTAGCAAAATTAAAATCTAAATTCACAATTTCATTTTTCTTTAAAAAATGTAAATACTCAGAACTATAAGCAAGCATCTTACTAAAACTGCTTCATCCAGTGTGGCCTCATGTACGCTGCCCATTTAGCCCCTATGTATGAGATTCCAGAGCGGAATCCAGGGCGGAAAAGTACAGGTGCTCCGTCCAGCCCCACTGCTGGTAGCCTGTAAACCCAATGAGAAGGTATAAGCTGCTTCTGCTGGACGGTGCACCAAGCGGTAACTAAGTTTAGAACACTATGCACCCAGGGACAAATGCCTGGAAAGCAGTATCAATTTATACAGTATTCAATTTACCGGTATTCATTAACATGTAGTGCTTTTGTCCAATCTTCCTAGGGAGCAAGTCGTTTTTACTAGCGAGTGCCTGTGTCTGGCTCCCAGCACTTGCTCGAGGCAAGCTCTGGCAAAAGGAATGCAGAGGGAGGTGAGACGTGTCAGCCTTGACTCCTTCTGCATTCCTTTATTATTCTTATTAAATGTGTTTTTTTGTATTGTAAACCTCAGTCATGAAATATGAACAAAGCATATCCCTCTATAATGTGTACTTGTCTCAATTAAGAGCACTAAGTGTCACTTTTGTCTGTTGCCTCGTTCCTCTGCTATCAGCATAAATCACTTCTGACAAGTTTTCCTGACACCAAGTGAAAAATAGTGACAGGAGAGGGACCTTCAGCTGATTGACAGCCTCAGCTCTGTTCCTGTGTGAAGGGGGTGTGTGTCTCTTCCCTCCAATCAGCTGTAAGAACCCTCCTCACTGAGCTCTGCAGAGTATAACTTCAGGCCCCCCCCCGCCCCTTTTTACCTGAACTCTCAGGCCAGCTTTAAAATTCAGCACTGTTGAATGACTGCAGAGAGGGGAAGACTGCAGATAAACTGGTACAACTTATGTAGGAGGATTTGTTTTATCTTTGTGTATCACCTGAGGTAAGCCACTTCTCTGGGTATATGTGAGGGTTTACAACCAAGACACTTTTTGTAATACTTTTCATGTAAATTTATTACTGTCAGTAAGCAGTCAGACAAGTTAATACTTTAAAGACATATTTACAAATTAGCTCTGCGTAGCAGTGCATGAACAAACACGCAGGGCTCTGAGACAGCTCATTCATTTTGAAGTGGCTGCCAAAAAATGTCCCATGAGCAAGTGTGGTGCGCTGCAGTGCAGGTGCATTCCAACTACTGCTTTAGTGGGTTTCGGTGTCATTGAAAATAAATGGCACTGCTAAGCAACAAGTTACCACAACACATTGATCTGAAGGGGCCCTTAAAGTGGTTGTAAACCCTTTATAACCACTTTAAACTACAGGCAAGCCTATAATTAGGCTTGCCTGTAGCTGCACTGGATATCTCCTAAACCTGCACGGTTTAGGAGATATTCCTGTATTTGCATGTGCTGAAGTCATACGGTACATGCGCACTTAAGCCAACTGAAGCAATGGCAGTACGTGCCATTGCTTCTGTTGTACTGTGCCGTTTACGGCGGCTCCCGCGCGCATGCACAGGAGTGACGTCATTGCGGCTCCGGCCAATCGCAGCGCTGGAGCCGTGATACCCGGAAGCAAGCCCTGGGAGACATGTCAGCAGCCTGAGGGGGAGACGAGGATGGCTGCGGGGCATTCGTTCTCGGGTAAGTAATTCATAATGAGCTAGTATGCTATGCATACTAGCTCATTATGCCTTTATCTTGCAGGGTGTGTTTTTATTTTATTTTTTGCCGGAGGGTTGATTTCCTCTTTAACCATTTTACTACCATGTCATTGTCATATAATGGTGAGTAGGTGGCTCAATTTTGTGGAGCATAGTTATTTTTAATTCCTCTGCAGAAAGCACACATTGGCAGCCAGTGCGACTTTTAAATGCCTGTGATTGAGCTGTCAATAGACAGCGCAGATCACAGGCAAATGACACATAGCCCATCAGAGTGCCTTGTGTTCACTCTAAACTAATCACAATAATCACAAGTATAAATACAACAATGTAAACAACTCCTCCCTATCTTCCTCTGTGATTACTGTGGTTCGTTCACAGCCATCACAAGGCACAGAGCAACTCTGATTGACTCTGTGACTTTGCCAGTGATCTGCACAACAGACAGTTGACAGCTCAATCACAGGAAAATTGCACAGAGCCATTTAGAACGGCTCTGTGGTTTGAGGTTGCTGTTAGCCAATCACAGTAATCAGTTTAAACACAATAATATAAATAGTCCCTTCCTTTCCACCTCTGTTGTATATCACTTTCCATCTGTAAGTAATAATGCTGCTTCCACTGACAACCAACAGAAAGGGGGGCACACTAACTACAAAGTTGCACACCAAGAAGCAAGGGAGCTTACTGACAATAAAGGGGGCACAAGGATCGCCAATAGTATAGGGGAAAACACCACTGACTACCAACAGTTATAGGGAAATCACCACTAACCACCAACATTTAAGGGGGTACATACCACTATCCATCAACATTTAAGGGGGTATACACCACTATCCACCAATATTTAAAGGGGTACTCACCACAACCACCATCATAAGGGGACACCAACTGCTGACCACTGAAATCTGCAAGATTCCTGACCTCTAAAACTGGACTGCTAAACTAACTGACAATCAAACTATCATGGCACTGAAAACCAAAAAATTTCCGGATGATGAATAGGTATACACAAGTTGGTCCACAAGTGACTGAAGCATAACATAACTAAACCAAAAATTACATATACTGTGGGCCTCAGGTTCCAATTCTTGATAGTTTCATTCTTTTTTTTAAAATTCTGTGTACCTTTAGTCCCCATAAATACTAGAAGCGTTAATAAACCCAGGACCCTGCATTCACTATATGTGGTCTCCCACAGTACACAGAACATGGGAATGCAATTATTTTAGGAAATATAAACTGCTAAATACCTTTCTCATCAGCAGTATATAGCAGTCTTGTGACTTCTATCAGTTCCTGGTAAAGTTTGTAGGAGGAGATTTCATTATACTCTGACTGTCCTATATGGATGCAGGACTCCTGACTCTCTGTCTGAACAGTGGTGATTGGCCCTGTGCTGATCACATGCACTCTCCCAAGAAGAAGAAAAAAAAACTCTACCACAATACACACCAAACTGAGCATATGCAGTCTGGCTCCAATAGTGCTGTTCTATCAGGAGGAGATGAATTAGGGACAATGGAAGAAAGGGAGGATCAGAGAAGACAGGATCAGGCAGCCTTTTTACTCAATGCAGATGATTAACGCCTTAGGTTCCATAGTGAGTAAAACAAGCATGCTTTACTGCATAAACAGGCTGATTTTACTGTTGTGGGTTTAGTAACATTTTAAGAATAATTCCAAGAGCCCCATCTGCATCTGTTTGGTTTATGCCTGTGGCTAAAATTAAATTATGCTCTCAATATCTTCTTTTGTAGCCCCCATACAGATGCACTGACAACAGAGAACGTAAGTGATTATGAGTGATGAGCTTGAGTGAAAGAACACATGCCCAGCATCCCTGGAGACAAGCATGACCCCCTTGCTGGTCACTGAATGGTGCAGACTCTTGCTGTGCGGGTCAGTTGATTACTATCTGAGAATATAATCAAGCAACTGATTTGCATGTTGCATATCTAAAGTCTATACCATCCAGTGCCCAGCTCCCTCCCTGGAACATGCATGTCTAAAGGGTGCCCAAGGATGTGTTCATTCACTGTTGCAATCAGCAGGAAGCTGATGTATCATCTCCCCGCTGGTTGTTAAGAAGAGCCGGAAAAACAGCAAATGCAGTTACAGGGATGGCCTAAGGATACAAACACATTTCAAAGTAAGAAAAAGATTTCAATAATACAGTGTTTTGAGTCAGCAGTGAATGAATGTGACTTTAGTACTCCTCTAATTAATATTTAAAGCCCAAACTTGGTTTCTTTGGTTTTGACAAGAGTGTGTTTTTCCCCAGAGGCACAGAAGGAAGCGAGTGAAAATCTCTCAAAAGTGATGGCAAAATACCTTTTGGACAATTGTCAATGTCCCCATGGGTAAGTTTCTATTTATCTCTGGCATCAACTGTTAAATATTGGGTTTCCCACCACTTTCTATCCCAGGGACAGTGGCCTCCTGGACAAATAAAAAGGGTAAATTCCCCCAATGTGGACAGGAACAGCAACAAAAATGTGATAGAGGTTCTAACCCTTTTCTATTTTGTCCTAAACTATAAAAAATAAAAGTTTTGACTACAGATACAGCTTAACCTGCACACTAACATGACTGTAACTTACTAAGCAGTCAAGCCTGACAGCTTCCATAATAATAAGTAGCTTTTGGACCAATCTAGGAAAAATAAAAGCATAGAAAAACGAAAGCTTTAACCATATTGGCCAGGTTAAAGCGGAGTTCCAACAAACATTTTTTTTTGGATGAATATCTTAATTTTAACCACTTGACCACTGGGCACTTAAACACCCTTCCTAACCAGACCAATTTTCAGCTTTCGGTGCTCTCACACTTTGAATGACAATTACTCAGTCATGCAACACTGTACACATATGAAATGTTTGTCCTTTTTTTCACACCAATAGAGCTTTCTTTTGGTGGTATTTAATCACCGCCGGGGTTTTTATTTTTTGCACTTTAAATTAAAAAAAAGACTGAAAATTCGGTAAAAAAATAAAAATCATTATTTCTTTCTGTTAAAAATGATTGCAGAGTATTGGCGAGTATTGACAGAGTATTGCACAGTGTTGCAGAGTATTGGCAGAGCATTGCACAGTGTTGCAGAGCATTGCACAGTGTTGCAGAGTATTGCACAGTGTTGCAGAGTATTGGCAGAGCATTGCACAGTGTTGCAGAGTATTGGCAGAGCATTGCACAGTGTTGCAGAGCATTGCACAGTGTTGCAGAGTATTGGCAGAGCATTGCACAGTGTTGCAGAGCATTGCACAGTGTTGCAGAGCATTGGCAGAGCATTGCACAGTGTTGCAGAGTATTGGCAAAGTATTGCACAGTATTGGCAGAGTATTGCACAGTGTTGCAGAGTATTGGTAGAGTTTTACACAGTATGGGCAGGGTACTGTCACTGAGCAGCGCTGTGGGCACTACACATCCAGCCCACAGCGCTGCTGCAATCTCTCCCCCTCTCCCCTCGCACTGTACCGATCGGTACAGAGAGGGGAGGGAGGGACCGGCGTCATGAAGTGACACCGGTTTGTTTACAAGTGATTGCTCTGTCATTTGATGGAGCGATCACGTAGTAAACGGCTGCAACCAGCGGCTGTTTACCGCCATTCATGATGCACCGGGTCTTCCGTACCCAGAGGTCACGGATGTTTGCGGGAGCACACCCCAGGGGGCACACGAGAGCAAGATCCTGGGAGGACGTCCATGGACGCCCTCCCAGAAAAACATGACCACGCTGTAGCCGTCTTCTGGCTATGGCCCGGTCGGCAAGTGGTTAAAGAACTTATTACTAGCACTCACGTTTATCTTTTTAATCGCTGTTCGATTGCCGATTTATTTGCGCAGGATATGTTTTATTCCTTGTACTTGCTCATTTCCATCACAACGTCAGATGGCAGCGAAGCCCTCTGCGCTGCCCACTGACTCCTGGGAAATTATGACATGCATCTCCCAGGAGCACTAGTGAGCACGAGCGCTGAGGGAAATGAGGTCAGGCGCCAGGGAGAGGAAGAGGCAGATTACGAGGGACCCCCTAGCAACAGACCTGAAAAGGTGAGTAAAAAAAAAAAAAAAAATGTTTTTCCAAAGGTTGTTCTTTGTATTTAATGCAGCTTAATAATGTAAAAATAGTTTTAGGACTGGAACTCCGCTTTCATGCTTTTATTGTCTTGGAAAAAAATTACATGGAATCTGATTAGTTACTATGAGCAACAATGACCCTTTATCATCCAACAATCTTAATAAATCGGGCCCCTAATCTCTGAAACACACCACACAGTCCATTTATACATTCAGCAAACTTCACAAACATGAACTCATTTTCATACATTTTGAATTGCAACACTATTTCTCTTTATGCACAGAGTACAAAGCTTGACTAACACAATAATGTTTTATGCTTACTGATTTCCAATGAATGTATGTTCTCTTACACGGCACATAAAGACGGTTTTGCACAAAGAGCATGCGAGGCAAAAGAGCTGAAAGATCCTCTTTTTTTTTTCTCCCACTCAGTAAGCCTCTGCCCAGATCGTCAGCTGCTTCGTTTTTTTTTTTTTTTCCCCTCCACTTAGCGCCTGTAAACACACAGCTGCACAAGTCGGGATTGCAAAACTTGGATTTGTGCATAGTGCGTGTTAAGAAAAATGACGTGCTCCGTGCTTTTCAAGATTATAACAATGAGTAACAGGAAACTCTGTTAATAACTCGAGCATATGTCTGCCCTACTTGTCGGAGGCCCAAGGCAACGCGAGCATCGCAAGAAAGACGAGCCAATCTGTTTATGTTAAATGGTCCAAGTAGGTTGTCTGAAAATCTGTTTGTAGTAAGAATCCAAAGATAGTATGATTGGATTTATTTTAACCGATTCAGCCCCGGAAGATTTTACCCCCCTTCCTGACCAGACCTCACCTTCTTGCGATTTAGCACTGCGTCGTTTTAATTGACAATTGCGCGGTCGTGTGAAGCTGCACTGAAACAAAGTTGACATCCTTTTGGTAGTATTTGATCACCCCTGTGGTTTTTATTTTTTTGCGCTATTAACAAAAAAAAGAGTGACAATTTTGAAAAAAGCGCAATTTTTTATTACAATAATTATCCCCCCAAAATATATATATAAAAAAAAAAAATTTTTTTTCCTCAGTTTAGGCCAATATGTATTCTTCAACATATTTTTGGTAAATAAAACAAACAAAAAAAAATCACAATAAGCGTATATTGATTGGTTTGCGCAGAAGTTATAGGGGTTTATTTACTAAAGGCAAATAGACTGTGCACTTTGCAAAGTGTAGTTGCACTCTGCAAGTGTAGTTGCTCCAGACCTTAGTAAATGAGGTGAAGCTTACCCAATCCCAATCACCCAATCACAGCCAAGGAAAATAAAAAAAAAACAGCATTTTTGCTTGCACATGATTGGACGATGGAAGTCAGCAGAGCTTCTATTCATTTATTAAGCTCTGGAGCAACTCCTCTTGCTAAGTGCCACTGCACATTGCCAGGTGCACAGTCTATTTGCCTCCAGTAAATCAACCCCATAGCATCTACAAAATAGGGGATAGTTTTATGGCATTTTTATTAATAATTTTTTTTTTTACTAGTAATGGCAGCGATCTGTGATTTTTATCGGGACTACGACATTATGGCAGACATGTCGGACAATTTTAACACATTTTTGGGACCATTGGCATTTATACAGCGATCAGTGCTATAAAAATGCATTGATTACTGTAAAAAATGTCACTGGCAGGGAAGGGGTTAACACTAGAGGGCGTTCAAGGGGGAATTGGGTTCCCTGGGAGGTGATTCTAACTGAAGGGGAGAGGGGACTGTGTAGGGGAGATGACAGATCGCTACTCATACTCTGTATGAACAGACGATCTGTCTCTTCTCCGCTCAGAGAACCAGAAACTGTGTGTTTACACACACGGGTCCTGGTTCTTGGTGTGCCCTGAGCGATCGCGGGAATCTAGCGGTGAACGTGACCATTGGGCAGTCGCATTGGCTCCGTGGGCAAGCAGGGGGTGCGCGCGTGCCCCTAGTGACCACAGGACAAAGCAACATTACATAACATAGTTTTGCCCAGCCAAGTGCGGCGGCTGGTCGGCAAGTGGTTACAGATTACAACAACAACATAGGTTTAGTTTGTGTATTATGCTTTCAAGAAGTTCTTTTATTTATTTTTTTAATGAACAAAGTGGTTCACAGCATAGATAAAGCAAACCTTACATGGGGGAATATCCATTTGACTCTTGGGGGATCAGGAAGGAATCCCCCCGCCCCCCGCTTGCTTTCTAATGCTTTACTGGTGTTGTTTGGCCTTCCTCTGAATCAACTGTAGGTATAGGATTGTATATACAGGGGAAACTTGCTTAACGGTAATGTGGTTAACAAGCGTTTTGAAAGACAAGCGACTTTTTAAAAAAAATCCTGTTTGCGAGTGTTGTCTCGCAAAACGAGCAGAATTCAAGCTAATGTGGTGTGCAGTACCGCAATTGGCCAGAGGTGCAGGGGTACCAGTTACACTCGGAACGGTGCAAAGCTGTTTGTAAATACTCAGAATCACTTGGAAAGGCTTGGAAACACTAGGACACTGAGTATTTCTGAGTTCAGCCAAGCTGTTCCCGGGTATTAGCTTAACTGTGTAACTATGTATGTAACTATGTAAGGTCTGCTTACCTGGGAGTTATAAAACGCGCATTAAAAAATATCAAAAACCACTGTAAAGCTAAGCTCACACTACAGTGGGTCTGTGCTTGTGGGGTGTACAATGAATGGACTGCTGTACCCGTGAGAAACAAAAGGGAAAAATGTCCCGACACTTTTTCAACAATGCAGCTGTACAGAATTGCATGGTTCTGCGGCGCCATGCACTTTTGCGCACCCAAAAATGTTTTGCTGTGCCTTTTGCATGCAGGTTGGAGATTGTGTGTAATTTACACGTGCTCGCGGACCTGCTGTAGTAGCTGCAAAGGGTGGGCTAACACAATATTGAATCCTACGGACTAAGACTGGGATGCCATTAAAGTTTGTGTGCATGTAAAGCAGGGGTAGGGAACATATGGCTCTCGAGCCAGATGTGGCTCTTTTGATGGCTGCATCTGGCTCTCACCTTTTAATCCGTGGATTGCGTGGTGTGCCGATCCGTGGATTGAGCCCATAGGAAAGGCCACTGCTTCGGCCTAGCTCTGGAGCTGCGGCCATCTTGGTACACCCGGCGGCAGCCTAGGTGAGCTGCGCGCTGACGTCATCATCACCCGTTTCAACTGCTTGTGGATTTGCCTGCCTGTGTAGTGGTAAGCAAGCAAACAATCGTAGGGGACATGTGGATATTACAGTGGGGGAGATGACGTGGATATTACAGTGGGGGAGATGACGTGGATATTACAGTTATAATTGAAATTAATCAATTCGAAAAAAAATAGTTTTAAACATATCGTATGGCTCTCGTGGAATTACATTTTAAAATATGTGCCGTTCATGGCTCTCTCAGCCAAAAAGGTTCCCTACTCCTGAAGGCAGGTGTCCCAATACTTTTGACAATATAGTGTATTTGCATTTAGTGCATCTTAGGCATTATATTCGCCTATTAAAGCGGTAGTAAACTCTCATACGTCTACCTCTGCAGCTGCTGCCATGCTGACTTCCGTGTTGAATGCTGTTATTACTTCCGCCCTTACTCCCTTTTCCATGTCCCTAATCTTGCGCATTCGCTGCCGGGTTAAGGCTCAGCTTATGAATGGCAAACAGTCTTGCGGGATCTGAGAGCTGACATCAAGCTAATGGAAATGGCGCACCCCCGGCATGTAGATACCAATTTTCAAGAAGAGCCTGCCCGAAAAACGGGACTAACTGCGCATGTGTCGAATACGTCATTGATTAGAAAAGGACAGATTACACAGAAAGGGATAGGGTAGGGAGCGTTTTACACAGAGCAACTAGTTCACAAGGTATTAAAGCTTGATATGGTGGAAATAGCACAGGGTAGTTTTAATACCACTTTAAAGTCACCCTTGTGTAGACATCCAAAACCTCTGAGGCTGCTTCTCAGAGCTGTGAATCAAGTGACGCTCTATGGCAGGGGTAGGCAACCCCTGGCACTGGTGCCACAAGCAGCACGCAGAGCCTCTTTTGCCGACACTTCACTCCCTCCCCATCAGCAGAGCAGCGCAGGGAAGTGTCAGTGAGACACCAATGTATTCCAATTTCAGAGTTCCCCTACCGCACCTGCACTGAGGGGGGGCGGGCACTGTGTCCCCACACATTGTACAAGATGGGGAACATTGTTTGGTTCTCTAACTTTGCTGTAGCTGCGATCGTTGGCTCTTGTGATGGGGAAGAGATTGGATGCAGCTCTGCAGGGGAGAGGGAAGCGGTCCCTGTTTCCAGGAGGACTGTCATTGGCTACTGCTAAAGCCAATCACAGTCCTGAATGCCCTGCCCACCATCTGGAGGAAGATGACTCGCTTGGTTGCCACTACCAATCTCAGAAAGAAGGTATTTCACTGTGATTGAGAAAACCACAATCAGGTGACAGTTTGTGGAATTACTGTTCAGCTTCTGGGAACTTTGTTGAAATTTTTCCTGAACTCTTGCATCACTTACTACTGAACTCCTGCACTCTGTGTCCCTTTAAGCCACAGCCAGTATTCAGTGGAATGAAAATCACATCCAACCATTTTTTCTCAGCTGCGGGGAACCAACTTGATGATCCTGCACACAGGCCCACTGCTTTCAGAAAATGCCCCTGACCTGAGCTCATCATTGCGCATCCATTCCAGATGCTTGTAGGTGACATCACATACATCACACACAAGTACGTGGGCTGGATACAAGAGGTGGACCAGCAGGATGAGTGTGCCAGGACAGGTAGATGTGTCTCATCTCTGCTTCCTTTCTCCACTCTGCATATCAAATATGAGAAGAGGGTACAGCGGTGGAGCAGATGAGCAGGAGGGTACAGCGGTGTGTAAAATGAGCAGGAGGGGTTCAGAGGTGGGACAGATGAGCAGGAGGGTACAGCTGTAGGGCAGATGTGCAGGGAGGTACAGTGGTACAACAGATGAGAAGGGGGCTCAGCAGTGGGAAAGAAGAGCAGGGGGGGGGGGGTTAGAGCAGTGGGGCAGATGTGAAAGGAGGTGTATTGGTGGGGCAGATGAGCAGGGGCTTACAGTGGTGAGGCAGGAGAGCAGGGGGAACAGTAGTGGGGCAGGAGAGCAGGGGGAACAGAGGTAGGGTAGAAGAGCAGGTGGGTACAGAGGTGAGACAGATGTGCAGCAGGTACATTGGTGGGGCAGATGAGAAAACGGGTTACAGTGGTGCAGCAGATGAGCAGATGGGTTCAGTGTTAGGACAGATGAGAAGGTGATTCAGTAGTGAGACAAAAGAGCATGGGGATACTGCGGGGGAGCAGATGTGCAGGGAGATACAGTGGTGGGGCAGATGAGAAAAGGGGTACATTGATGGGGCAGATGAGCAGGGGGATTACAGTGGTGGGACAGAAGAGCAAGGGGGGTACAGTGGTGGGGCAGATGTACAGGATGTACAGTTGTGGGATGTACAGTTGTGGGAGAGATGAGAAGGGGTTCAGCGGTGGGACAGAAAAGCAGGGGGGTACAGTGATGGTGCAGGTGAGCACGGGGTTATAGTGGTGGGACAGATGAGAAGGGGGTTAAAGTGGTGGGAAAGATGAGCCGGGGGGGTTCAGTGTTGGGACAGAGGAGAAAGGAGGTACATTGGTGGGACAGATGAGCAGGGGGCTACAGCGGTGGGGCAGAGGAGCAGAGTGTACAGAGGTGGGGCAGATGTGCAGAGGATAAAGGAGGTACATCAGTGGAACACATGAGCAGATGAACAAAGGTGAGACAGATGTGCAGGAAGTACAGATGAGGCAGATGAGAAAGAGGGTTACAGTGGTGGGGCAGATGAGCAGATAAGTTCAGTGTTAGGACAGATGAGAAGATGGTTCAGTGGTGGAGCAGATGTGCATGGAGGTACAGTGGTGGGGCATACGGGAAAGGGGGAACATTGGTGGGGCAGATGAACAGGAGGTTACAGTGGTTGGACATAGGAGCAGGGTGGTACAGATGTACAGGGGGTTACAGTGGCGGGACGGACGAGCAGGATGGCACAGTGGTGGGGCAGATGAGTAGCGGGCTTACAGCGGTGGGGAAGATGAGCAAAGGGGTACAGTGGTGGGGCAGATGAGCAGAGGGGTACAGTGGTGGGGCAGATGAGCAGAGGGGTACACTGGTGGGGCGGATGAGCAGAGGGGTACAGTGGTGGGGCAGATGAGCAGAGGGGTACAGTGGTGGGGCAGATGAGCAGAGGGGTACAGTGGTGGGGCAGATGAGCAGAGGGGTACAGTGGTGGGGCAGATGAGCAGAGGGGTACAGTGGTGGGGCAGATGAGCAGAGGGGTACAGTGGTGGGGCAGATGAGCAGAGGGGTACAGTGGTGGGGCGGATGAGCAGAGGGGTACAGTGGTGGGGCGGATGAGCAGAGGGGTACAGTGGTGGGGCAGATGAGCAGAGGGGTACAGTGGTGGGGCGGATGAGCAGAGGGGTACAGTGGTGGGGCGGATGAGCAGAGGGGTACAGTGGTGGGGCGGATGAGCAGAGGGGTACAGTGGTGGGGCGGATGAGCAGAGGGGTACAGTGGTGGGGCGGATGAGCAGAGGGGTACAGTGGTGGGGAGGATGAGCAGAGGGGTACAGTGGTGGGGCGGATGAGCAGAGGGGTACAGTGGTGGGGCGGATGAGCAGAGGGGTACAGTGGTGGGGAGGATGAGCAGAGGGGTACAGTGGTGGGGCGGATGAGCAGAGGGGTACAGTGGTGAAAAAGATTTGCAGGGGGGGCAGTGATCTGAGGCGTGAGAGTGCAGGATGTGAATTTCTCACTACAAGTAGTTTAAAGCATTTACTTCATAAAAAATCCTTTTCGTGATTGAGAATGTGAAGTTGACATTTTTTTGTTATAAAATCGTCACGCTCAATTTCTTTGAAAACATTTTGCGGCACACTGTGCTCAAAGGGTTGTCTACCCCTGCGCTATAGTGTTCCCTTTACTCTTCCCCCGGCAGCTGCGTAAAACGTTTTTTGGGGAAAGGAGGGACGGAGAAGCTGGGCCATCACAGAGCGTAATCAGACACTCCCAGAAGAGAGGAGGGCCATGATGTACAAGAAGGAAGGAGGAAGTGTACTCTCCAGGAATAATCAAATTGTCTAGCAAGTTCAAAACCCCATTGCAAGTGAAAAAAAAACTATTAAGCAAAAGCAAAGCACTGCAGGTAAGACTTTTTATGTGCTTTTTTTCTTAACTGGTGACAAAGTCTCTGAGTTTCAAAGAGAACCTGTCACAAAGTGAAGGCCTCTGCTTTTCTTTCCAATGGCCTACATTTCAAGCAGTGGTTCAGAACCAGTTCAGCATCATTTTACGTGATGTCTTTGTCCCTAGTCCTGAACAATAACTTATTAGAATTTATACCTTTCAACTGTTTGATAGAAGTGGATCATTAAAAAAAAACAAAAACAAAAAAACAAAAAGAAGGTTTTCATCAAATTGTATTGTGAATGTAAAGTACAACTGTACACAAACCCCAAAGCTGCTCCCACACCCATGTGATCCGATTCGGGGTGTCGTTACCTTAAAGGGGAGGGCTGAATTTTTTTTTTAAAGTCAGCAACTACAAACACTGTAGCTGCTGACTTTTAATAAGTGCACTTACCTGTCCAGGGTGCCAGTGATGTTGGCCGCCGCGTCCCTCGGGTCCCGGCGCCACCATTCTATCTTGCGGCTTCACTGCACGTTTCCTACTGCGCATGCGCTAGTAGCGCAGTGCTTTGTGAATGGGGCGCGCTGTGTTCTGGGACACACACAGTTCCCAGAACACACCGTGCCCCATTCCCCAGAAGACAATGCGTGGAGGAGAAGACTGAAGATCACCGCGGAGTAGGAAGAAGCAGATTAGGACGATCTGCCTAGCAACAGGCATTTCTGGTAAGTTTAAAAAAAAATAATCATTTTTTTTGGAACATTTTTATGTAATTTTGTTTTTTAGGGTGGCCCTCTACTTTAACATTGACACACTGGTGGTGTGGTTCACATGAAGGGCAAGCGATTTAAATGCAGCACGGGAAACACACAGGATTCGCTGCGTTTCTCGCACCGCATATATGTGAACCAAGCCTTAAGTCAACATTTTAGGGGCTCATGCACACAGGTGTACTGGCATATATTACATAAAATACAGCCCTATTTCAGCACTTGGGAGCCACAGCTGTTGTATATAGAAAGGGTCTATCTACATTAAAAGGGTCTATTTAAAGCCGTTTGTTCTACTTACCAATTCCCAGTTGAGAAAGTTCTTCTAGCTCTGCTTCAGACTTTGCTGTTGCAATAGCATGGGGCAACTTTAAGGTGAACGGCAGAACATCCCTGAAGGTAGAAACAAATATCAATAAATCATACTGCTGACCTTATTGTCAAGCCTATGCAAAAGTACAAAATGACATAAGAACATTTCTTGGAATTATGTGTGCGTAAGAAATTATCTTACCTTAGCCTGAAGCTGATTCTTTTGCTAAGGACAGTCTATAGAAAAATGTGCATTTACGTCTTTGGAACCTAATGAAATGTTATGCCCCATACACACGTTTGGAAATTCAGAACGGAAATAGTCAGATCGGATTATGTTGTTGGAAAATCCTATCGTGTGTGGGCTCTGGCTTTTTCCGTCCGAATTTCCGACGGAAAAAGTTTGAGAGCTGGATCTAAAATTCTCCGACAACAAAATCCGATCTGACTTTTTTCCGATCGTGTGTAGAGAATTCCGACGCACAAAGTGCCACGCATGCTCAGAAAAAATTTGGAGACGAAAGCTATTGGCTACTGGCCTATATGTAGTCCCGTTGTACGTTTTGTACGTCACCTCGTTCCGAACGTACAGTGTAGGATGGAATCTTATGAGTCCATGTAAAGTGTAGACACAGTGTTGTGTTCATTTCTTTGACCACTTAATTGATTTTAGCGCACTAATATCTATTAATTCTAATTTTTTCAAAATTGTCGTTCTTTTATTTATAGCGCAAAAAATAAAAACCCCAGAGGTGATCAAATACCACCAAAAGAAAGCTCTATTTGTGAGAAGAAAAAAAAGGACGTCAATTTTGTTTGGTTGCTACATCGCACGACCGCGCAATTGTCAGTTAAAGCAATGCAGTGCCAAATTGCAAAAAGTGCTCTGGTCAGGAAGGGGGTAAAGTCTTCTGGGGCTGAAGCAGTTAAAGGCTATGTGCACTTAGCTGAAAGTGCTAAACCATACTAGACCGAGGGGTCTGGTATGGTTTTTGGGGGGGGACGCTATGCTGTTTTTTTTCCTGAATTTTTTTAGCCAGCAATATATTTTTTACATTCAGCTGTCAGCGGGGAAGCCCACTGACAGCTGATGACTCACTGGTTGTTGAGGATGCAGCAGCCAGCTTCTCAGGCCACTCCTTACTAAGCAGCTATATACAGTGAATGTAAAGTAAAAAAAAAAAACCTCAAATCCTAAAATGCAAATTGTGGCATAATCGTGGTAAAAAAATCGCAGTAAAAATGCAGTACTTGCATTTTGGATGCGGGTCCATTGAAGTCTATTACATGCAAAACGCTTCATTTTGCGGGAACAAAAGTCCCCGACCCTTTCCAAAACTGCAGAGACACAAAAATGCATTGATGTGAATGTGTTCCATAGGAACCCACGTTAAAAAAATTCCCTGCATTTCTGCAAAAAGCATCAAAAATGCATTAGTGAGATTGGAGCCTAAAACCTAAAAGCTGATTGGTTTTTATGCACAGCTGCATCAGAGTTTGGACTCTCCAATTTTAATAAATCTTCCACATTCGTGCCTGTGTGTGTGTGTGTGTGTGTGTATATTATATATATATATATATATATATATATATATATATATATATATATATATATATACATATACATATACATACACACACACACACACACATACACATACACAGTATCTCACAAAAGTGAGTACACCCCTCACATTTTTGTAAATTACACTTTGCTACAATGTAAAGTAGTGAGTGTACAGCTTGTATAACTGTAAATTTGCTGCCTACTCAAAATAACTCAACACACGGCCATTAATGTCTAAACCACTGGCAACAAAAGTGAGTACACTCCTAAGTGAAAATGTCCAAATTGGGCCAATTAGCCATTTTCCCTCCCGGTGTCATGTGACCCATTAGTGTTACAAGGTCTCATGTGTGAATGGGGAGCAGGTGTGTTAAATTTGGTGTTATCGCTTTCACTCTCTCATACCTGTCACTGGAAGTTCAACATGGCACCTCATGGCAAAGAACTCTCTGAGGATCTGAAAAAAAGAATTGGTGCTCTACATAAAGATGGCCTATGGCTATAAGAAGATTGCCAAGACCCTGAAACTGAGCTGCAGCAAGGTGGTTAAGACCATACAGCGGTTTAACAGGACAGGTTCCCATCAGAACAGGCCTCGCCATGGTCGACCAAGGAAGTTGAGTGCACGTGCTCAGCGTCATATCCAGAGGTTGCCTTTGGGAAATAGACATATGAGTGCTGCCAGCATTGCTGCAGAGGCTGAAGGGGTGGAGGGTCAGCCTGTCAGTGCTCAGACCATACACTGCAGACAGCATCAAATTGGTCTGCATGGCTGTCATCCCAGGAGGAAGCCTCTTCTAAAGATAATGCACAAAAAATCCTGAAAACACTTTGCTGAAGACAAGCAGACTAAGGACATGGATTACTGGAACCAAGTCCTGTGGTCTGATGAGAGCAAGATGAACGTATTTGGTTCAGATGGTGTCAAGCGTGTGTGGCGGCCACCAGGTGAGTAGTACAAAGACAAGTGTGTCTTGCCTACAGTCAAGCATGGTGGTGTGAGTGTCATGGTCTGGGGCTACATGAGTTCTACCAACACTGGGGAGCTACAGTATATTGAGGGAACCATAAATGCCAACATGTACTGTGACATACTGAAGCAAAGCATGACCCCCTCCCTTCGGAGACTGGGCCCCAGGGCTGTATTCCAACATGATAACGACCCCAAAAATAAACTGCCTTGCTGAAAAAGCTGAAGGTAAATGTGATGGACTGGCCAAGCATGTCGCAGACCTAAATCCTATTGAGCATCTGTGGGGCATCCTCAAACGGAAGGCGGAGCAGCACAAGGTCTCTAACATCCACCAGCTGAGTGGAAGAGGACGCCAGTGGCAACCTGTGAAGCTCTGGTGAACTCCATGCCCAAGAGAGTTAAGGCAGTGCTGGAAAATAATGGTGGCCACACAAAATATTGACACTTTGGGCCCAATTTGGACATTTTCACTTAGGGGGTGTACTCACTTTTGTTGCAGCGGTTTAGACATTAATGGCTGCGTGTTGAGTTATTTTAAGGGGACGGCAAATTTACACTGTTACACAGTTGTGCTCATACGATTACATACCCTGGCAGAATTTATGATTTCTTGGCCATTTTTCAGAGAATATGAATAACACAAAAACATTTCTTTCACTCATGGTTAGTGTTTGGCTGAAGCAATTTATTATCAGTCAACTGTGTTTAATCTTTCTAAATCATAATGACAACAGGAACTACCCAAATGACCCTGATCAAACGTTCACATACCCCAGTTCTTAATACTGTGTATTGCCCCCTTTAACATCAATGACAGCTTGAAGTCTTTTGTAGATGATGCTCTTTATCGTCTCAGATGGTAAAGCTGCCCATTTCTCTTGGCAAAAAGCCTCCATTTCCTGTAAATTCTTAGCCCTTGTGCACACGGTCGGAGATTCTGACGGAATGTGTCCTATCGGACCGTTTTGTCAGATATTCCGACTGTGTGTGGTCTGCATCGGACTGTTTCCGTCGGAATATCTGACGGACCAAGTTTTCCAACTTGCCGGTAAAATTTTCCGACAAAATGCTCCGATCGGACATACTCCGATCATGTGTAGCCTACTCTGACGGAAGAAGTGCCACGCATGCTCAGATCAAATTCCTAGACCAAAGCTATTGGCTACTAGCCTGAACGTAGTCCCGTCGTAACGAAATAACGTCATCACGTTATGTACAATCGGATTTTCCGACAATTTAGTCCGACCGTGTGTATGCAACATCACTTCCGGACCTCTTCCGGAATTAATCCGTCACAATTACTCCGACGGATTTGGTTGTCGGAATCTCCGACCGTGTGTACAAGGGCTTAGGTGTTCTTGCGTGAACTGCTTTACATTGTAGCAAAGTGTAATTTCTTCAGTGTTGTCACAGGAAAAGATATAAAAAAGTATTTTCAAAAATGTGAGGGGTGTACTCACTTTTGTGAGATACTGTGTATATATATATATATAATATTTCTGATGAGGAGTAGCAACTGCTATCCAAGGCTGGCCACAGATGGGCAGATGTCTGTGAGAATGACAAAAGAGAAGCCATCTGCCAGTCCTCAGACATGCCAAGACTCACCACTATTTCTCACATGATTCATCTAGAAAACAGTCATGGAGCAAGCTCAATATGTTTTATCTATTTTCTGAATATGAGGAGGGAATATTAAGACCTGTGTTATGGAGATTTTCAAAACAGAGAATCTCTGTGTAATAAGGAGTTACTTGCTTAAAACAGCATTATATATGGGTAATAGATGGTCTCTAAGGTACAAAACAGAATTACCTTATGTTCACAACTATGCGTTTTTTAGTGCGCTTTGCAGTTTTCGGAAATGCACTACAGTCCATTTAACATGGTTTCCTATGGTACTAGGTCACATCTATGCGTTTTGCGGCTGGTGCATTTTTGGAAAGGGTTGGATTTTTTTTCACGTGATTTGCGGCTAATAGACTTCAATGGAGCTGCACCAGAAACACGTGGTGCAATTTTGATGCAATTTTTGATGTGTTTTGCAGTTCTCATTTTACCACTGTATATAGCTGGTTGCTAAAAAGGGGGGTGGGGTTCCTTGCTGAAAGCTGAATGTAAAATAAAAAATAAAAAAAAAATTTGCTGGGGAAAAAAAATTTGCCCAAAAAATTGGCATGGGGTCCCCCCCCCCGTCAGTCCATACCAGGCCCTTCAGGTCTAGTATGGATTCGGAGGGGACCCCCAAACCAAACCAAACAAATAAATGAATGGCGTGGGGTCCCCCCCAAAATCCATACCAGACCATTATCCGAGCATGCTGCCCCTTAGGTCAGGAAAGTGAGGGGACGAGCGTGAATGAATGGCGTGGGGTCCCCCCCCAAAATCCATACCAGACCATACCAGACCATTTTCCGAACATGCCGCCCCTTGTGAGGGGACGAGCGAGCGCCCTTAACCATACTAGGCCATGTTCCCTCAACATGGCGAGGTGCTTTGGGGCAGTGGGGGGGGGGGGGGGGAGGGGCAGCGGGAAAAGACAGCTTGAGGAGGAGATGGCAGGAAGAAGACGATGGGAAGACTGCTAGAGAAGACAGAGCTATTAATAAAGGAACTGTCAAAAACTGGCTCTTGGGTTTTTATTACATTTCACTGCTTTTTTGGTGAATGGGTAGGGGTATGATGTACATGATACCCATTCACATAGGGGTGGGGGGGGGCGGGATTTGGGCACCCCTGATTAAAGGGGGGCTTCAAGATTCTGATAATCCCCCCCACCCACAGACCCCAACAACCACCAGCTAGGGTTGTTGGGAAGAGGCACTTGTCCCGATCAACATGGTGGCAAGGTGCTTTGGTTCCCCCCATGCTGAGGGCATGCGGCATGGTATGGTTCGGGGGGGCACTCACTCATCCCCTCCCTTTCCTGACCTGCTTTTATGCTCGGATAAGGGTCTGGTATGGATTTTGGGGGGACCCTACGCCATTTTTTTTCAATTTTGGCGAGGGGGTCCCCACCAAATCCATACTAGACCTGAAGGGCCTGGTATGGACTTAGAGGGGAACCCTACGCTGTTTTTTCATGAACCCCGCTGACAGCTGATGACTCATCGGTTACTAAGGATGCAGCGGCCGACTTCCCGCCCCCCCCCCCCCCTTAGCAACCAGCAATATATAGTGTGTTTTAAAGTGCGTTTAAAGAGAAAAAAAACATAACAACACAAAATGCATATAAACTGCATGCAAAAATGCACAAAAAACACTGGTTTAAAAACGCTAAATGCACTGAAAAACGTGCCTGAAAAACACATCAAGCACAGCCGCATAGATGTAAACCTAGACTTATGGATTGGTTTATAAACCTTGCCTTGTCCATACACCCTGCAAACCAGTTATCATTTCTGTCTAAAAACAAGGACATTGTTTCGAGGACATTTTATGATTCTTCAGAATACAATGGTTTTATATAAGGTTTTGACAGCAGGCAATACCTTTTCTTACACACAAAAGACTTCCATGGCAAAGGAACTAAAGACAATACAACAAGCCCAGGGACGGGCTTTAGGTTTCTTTTGTTACATGAATAAGCATCATATAAGCAGTAAGGTCAAAAGTAACAGGACAAGGCATGATCACATGCAACTAACCTCAAAAAGCTTTGTTCCCCCGAGTACTGAGCTGACTTTAAACACAGCTTGAAAGAAAAGTTTATTTGAGGTTACATAGGAAGTATAGGCCAAAAAGCCATTATATACAGTAGACTGGAAGCTGTCCAACAGCTTACAGAAAAAAAAAGTCTGTATGAATGAATAACACGCGAGTTTGTCGTATGAAATTACTGTAGCTATATGAGCCAGGATGTACAGTTTCTTGGTAAAACTGTATCTACAACCTAAAATAATACATATCTTCAATTTACAGGGATGGGTCTAAATTTTTAAGATATGCCCTTTGAAAACTTCTAGACTAGTGATTCTCAACCAGGGTTCTGTGGAACCATAGGGTTCCTCCAGAGGTTGCTAGGGGTTCCTTCAGCATTGGGCCATTTCTGCCTCTCGGATAAGTTCCCTCCTACACTATTGATCTTTTTAGCTATCTGTAAGGAGGTAATTCTTCCCAATGACCACAAGTGTAAGGACCATTCTTCCCACTGACCATCACACTAATGTATCATGAGTTGTAGATTTCTAATTGTTAGCAGGGGGTTCCCCGAGACTGGAGAACTATATCAAGGGTTCTTCTGGGTTGAAAAGGTTGAGAAAGGCTGTTCTAGACTATCAATTTAGCCCAAATAAACTTGACATAACAAGTAAGGAAATGTATCTATGACATAGTTGAAAAAAGAAAACTGTATAATGACCCTCAGAAACCAGAGTACTGTTATGTAGAGCAGTGGTTCCCCACCCTGTCCTCAAGTACCCCCAACAGGTCAGGTTTGCAGGTTTTCCTTTATCTTGCAGAGGTGCTTTAAATCAGTCAATGGCTTTCTGGGGGTACTTGAGGACAGGGTGGAGAACCACTGATGTAGAGCATAGCCTGCAACAAGCAATAGACCATGGCTAAGTGGATTGTCCAGAAGACAAGTTTCAGCATTCATACAAAATGTTATTGATTCTCCTGTGCTGGAATAAAGCTCGGTCTTGGACCTTTCTCTCTGATGTCTTTTACCCAATTGCAGATTTAAAGTGATTGTAAACCCTCACGTTGTAAAACAATGTATTCAGCTAAAAAGAGAAATGAAAGGTAAAACATTTGTGTATAAAAAAAAAAAGAAACAAATATAAATACCTTTTCTCCCTTTTTTACAAATGATCACATTCCCTCTGTTCTCAGCTGCATAAAAACTAGGGGAGGAAAAAACAGCAGAACACTGGTCTTCCTAGTGAAAGGCTGTGTAGGGGGTGTCAGGACAAGTCTGATCATTGGAAGACAGCAGGCTGAGCTCCCAACATATCTAGAGAACTGACTACATTGTGCTCTCATGTCTAGCATGGTCAGTGTTTAATAGGAAAGTAGAGGGACTGGCAGGAACACCAGGGATTTCACACAAAGAAAGCAATACAAAGAGAACAGGAGACATTGTATAGCAGACACATATCAGCAATATGAAATGTTGGGTTTAAATATTTTTAAATGACTTTGATCAAGCTTGTAAATTGAATAAAATGCATTAGAAAATTAGGTCCCATGCAGAGCTTTATTTGTGCTAACCTGAATCTATACAATTTATACTAATGGTGAAAATTGGAGTGTAGCCATTCTCTTTCCCCTGGACTCGGGAATCAAAGCTACATGTGGCCTGAAAGTGGCATCACACACTAGGATTCTGCAGTTGGTGGATCAGAAAGCTGGTCAAGTATTGGAGTAAAATCCCACAAGTGGCAATACTAAACTGTAAAGTAAGGCTTGGTAATTACATGGGGTCCATTTGTGAAAAAAAAATTGCTGTGGAAATTTCTCAGCATTCACGTAGTTGTCATAAATAATCCCATAAAATGTCAATTATGTTTATTTCCTATGATCCTCAGCTCCATCTAGTGACCATAATGTGGTATTTTCCTAAAATACCACAATCAGGAAAATAAGGCTTAAAGCGGGATTGCACTGTGGAAAAAAATATTAAAAGCCAGCAGCTACAAATACTGCAGCTGACTTTTAATAAATGGACACTCACCTGTCCCGGGTTCCAGCGATGCCGGCAGCCGAGGCCGATCGAATGCTCGGCTCTCGGCTGCTGCCGCCACCATTCTAGGTGAGGGAATCAGGAAGTGAAGCGCTGCGGCTTCACTTCCCGGTTCCCTACTGCGCATGCGCGAGTCGCGCAGCGCAATAGGAATTGTCCGCGCTGTCTCTGGGACCCGTGTGTGTCCCAGCAGACAGCGCGTAGGGACAGGAAGAGGCATAGACTCCTGTGGGAGTCTATGCCCGGAAGTGGGTGTAAATACCTGTCTTTGACAGGTATCTGCACCCCCTTCCCCCTGAAAGGTGCCAATTATAACACCGGAGGGGGGGAGGGTTCCGATCAGCGGAAGTTCCACTTTAGGGTGGAACCCCGCTTTAAGGCTCATTTACACTTGTTTCGACTTAAGATACATTAATGAAGGTCTATGGATCTTGCTTTGTACACTGGTCCAAATTATTTGGTGGAGGGGGGATTATGGTGTGGGGTCGTTTTTCAGGGGTTGGGCTTACCAAGACATTTTGGACAATTTTATGCTCCCAATTTTGTGGGAACAGTTGTGGGAACAGTTTGGGGATGGCCCCTTCCCGTTCCAACAGGACTACGTACCAGTGCACAAAGCAAGGTCCATAAAGACATGGATGAGTGAGTTTGGGGTGGAGGAACTTGACTGGCCTGCACAAAGTCCTGACCTCAACCCGATAGAACACCTTTGGGTTGAATGAGAGTGGAGACTGCGAGCCAGGCCTTCTCAACATCACTGCCTGACCTCAAAAATGCACTTCTGGAAGAATGGTCAAATATTCCCATAGACACACTCCTAAACCTTGTGGACAGTCTTCCCAAAAGAGTTGAAGCTGATATAGCTGCAAAGGTTGGACCAACTCAATATTATACTGGACTAAGACTGGGATGCCATTAAAGTTCATGTGCATGCAAAATTCATACTTTTGACAATATAGTGTATTTTATCTGTGTATTTAGCTTTTTGCCTGGAGTTCAGTTTTAAAGCTGGGGTCACACCAGTGCGAATTGGATGCGGTTTTCCACTCATACCAATTCGCATGACAAGAGATTGTGACCGACTCTCTATGGAGCCAGTTCACATATTTCCATTGTTGCTGCGGAGCGCACTGCATAGGAGTCCTGTGCGTCTTTGGCTCTGTTTCAGGGCCAAATTCAGGCAAAAATTGCACCCTGATTCGCCCCTGAAATGGAGAAACAGGGACGCAAAGGACCCCTGCTGCAAGCCGCATCCGGCGACAGTGTGAACCCAGCCTAAATGTTTATTTTTGAAAGACACGGTATATACATATAGGAAAAAAAAGACAAACACATCAGTTAAAAAAAATAAAGTAAACTACATTTTAGAAATAAATCAGACTATAGAAAATAAAATAAACCATTATAGTTATTGGACGCGCTTGCTTATTTTACAAACTGTTTCCTGACAGATGACAGAAAAGTTCAATGAGTTTTGTAGTGTGATTCATTGTTCCGTTGCTTTTCTACACACTATGATCCTGCTTCTGTTTTGTTTATGCATACGGGTTAGGGAAAAGTCCCTTGGGAAGTGGAAAATGAGATCACATTGCACCCAGCAGTGGCACAAACCCGTCATTAGCCAGCTCAGTCCTGAGAGTATTCCGGAGCATTGGGTGCAGATGACCTTAGGTCCCTTCCTTTCATAGGAGACGATATTATTACATCTTTCCTTGGTCTGCAGCCCAGACTAACATTATCCTCAATGACCCGATAACATCAGCAGGTCACTAACATGCCTGAATAAAGGGTCTTTACACACACATCCTATAATAATGCTTCTGCTTTGCGGCTGAAACCACAGATTTTTATCATCACAATACAAGCATCACCAGATTTTACAGAACGTTTCAAATCAGGACAACGAAAGTTCAAGATTAACAACGCCAATAGGCGGCAGCAAAAATAAAATGGTTCTCAGTGTTTTTTGCAAACCTCTTATTAAAATGCATGTTTACACTGCAAAATAAAGAAGAACTCCACCCACATTTATTCAGTTCTGAGCATATACTAGTTATAGTGCCTTATAATGTATATTGGTTGGGTCCATTGGGGGGTTCCTTCCCCATCCTGTTTACTGCTTGTACTTACCTTGACGTTTGCTTCCTGCGGGTCTTCACTCACACTTGAATGAGTCTCTTATGTTTTGGATGAATTATATGGTTGTGAGCAGGGCCGCTGATAGGGCAGTACAACCAGCCCTGATGTACTGGGCCCGCCCAGATCAGCTACACAGTGGGGCCCGGGCATCATAACAATTTGATACTGCATTTAAAAAAAAAAAACGTTTTCTGAACTCTTCGCTGCTTCCACTTGCTTACAGAGTGGGTAAATTGTTTTCCTGGGCCTCATTTGGTCAACACAGGGGCTCAGGAGGGGAGCACAGCAGAGGGACTATTTCTTTATTTTCGGGGCGCATATACATTATGCCGCCCCACTATTTTATTAGTCCCGGCTGGCGGAGTGATATTGTGATTCTCCATTCGGCTCCCGGCTGCATTCCTCACCAGATCTGAAGAAGCTGTGTGGCTGACAGGGAAGAGCAGGAGGAGATCGTGGCTGCACTGGACACAGTGAGTGGGGAATATAGGAAAGAATACTCACTGTGTCCTATTATATATCTCACAGCACAGCAGGGTACAATCATCACACAGGCAGCACAGCAGGGTCTCTGTCATGGCTCTGTGTTACATTGCTTTTGGGTGCTGACTTTGTTATGATTGTACTGTTACAGTCTGTTATATACAATACAGCCATAAGTTAACTAAGCCAGCACTCAACAGCCAAGTGACATAAAGTCATGATAAAGTCATGATAACATCATGATAGAGCCCTGCTTACTGTGCTGCCTGTGTGATAATTGTAACCTGATGATAATAAGAAACATGCTACTTTAAAAATTCATTTGGAGGGGCAGTAAACGTGCAGCGGAGATGCATTTTTACTGCCCCCCCAAACCAATCCCCTTTAATTGCTTCCCATCGTTGCTGGATTGGAAGGTTGATGATATCTCGGTTATCACTACAGCAATGATCAAGATATAGTTTTTTAGCCCCATCGACTCTGCAAAAAGTAAAAGTAATCATAGTGGCTAAGAAGCCCCTGGATTACTTTTACAGGCAGTGGAAAGGGGTCCCACCACCACCTTTACTGCTTTTAAGATGTGACCAGTAGCATCCAGTTACTAGGACACAGTGAGAGGGAAGGATTGTCATTCCTCCCACCGTGTGACATCAGAAACCAGAAGTGATAAAGATTTTATCACTTCTGGTTTCGGTCTCATGTAAAGAAGCCATTACTGACTTGAACAAGCATATGATCAAACTGATCTTAGTTTGAGAAGATGCTTTGGAGGCCAGAGGACAGATATGGGGTCTAAAAGACCTCATATCTCCCTATAAAGAGGACCTGTTATGGCCCTTGCTATCACAAGGAATGTTGTCCATCCCCTGTGAAAGCAAAAATGACAATAAAAAATGTAAAGATACAGTGTAAGATTTGTTTTTATTTGTAATTAATAAAATACAGTTCAAAAGAAATTTAAACTGCCCCCTGCTCCTTTATGCTTACTAATTGCAAACATTTGTTGGCTTCACACGCATATGTAAACGGCAACAAACCTGCATTTCACTTCAAGTCGGGGTCAGGGGTGGGGGCAAGGGCGTGGTTGAAGGGGGCCCTGTCAGGTAGGCTGTAGGGGGCCCCATGATTTCTAACAGCGGCCCTGGGTGAGTAATCAATTACATATGATTGTAATTACAGTATCTACATACAGTGATGCTCATAAGTTTACATACCCTGGCAGAATTTATGATTTCTTGGCCATTTTTCAGAGAAAATGAATGATAACACAAAAACATTTCTTTCACTCATGGTTAGTGTTTGGCTGAAGCCATTTATTATCAATCGTGTTTACTCTTTTAAATCATATTGGCAACAGAAACTACCCAAATGACCCTGATCAAAGGTTTACATACCCTGGTGATTTTGGCCTGATCACATTTACACAAGTTGACACAAAGGAGTTTGAATGGCTATTAAAAGGGTACCCATCCTCACCTGTGATGTTTGCTTGCAATTTGTGTGTGTGTGTGTGTGTGTGTGTGTGTGTATAAAAGGTCACTGAGTTTCTGGACACCTGACAGACCCTTGCATCTTTCATCCAGTGCTGCACTGACGTTTCTGGATTCTGAGTCATGGGGAATGCAAAAGAATTGTCAAAGGATCTGTGGGAAAAATTTGTTGAACTGCATAAAACAGATAAGGGATATAAAAAGATATCCAAGGAATTGAGAATGCCAATCAGCAGTGTTCAAACTCTAATCAAGAAGTGGAAAATGAGGGGTTCTGTTGAAACCAAACCACGGTCAGGTAGACCAAATAAAATTTCAACCACAACTGCCAGGAAAATTGTTTGGGATGCAAAGAAAAACCCACAAAGAACTTCAGGTGTAATACAGGACTCTTAAAACATGTGGTGTGGCTGTTTCAAGATGCACAATAAGGAGGCACTTGAAGAAAGATGGGGTGCATGGTCGAGTCACCAGAAGAAAGCCATTACTACACAAATGCCACAAAGTATACCGCTTACAATATGCCAAACAGCGCAAAGACAAGCCTCAAACCTTCTGGCAAAAAGTCATTTGGAGTGATGAGACCAAAATTTAGCTTTTTGGCCCCAACCAAAAACGCTACATTTGGAGAGGAGTCAACAAGGCCTATGATGAAAGGTACGGAGGTGGATTGCTGACGTAATGGGAAGGTGTGAGCTACAAAGACAGAGGAAATTTGGTCAAAATTGTTGGCAAGATGAATGCAGTATGTTATGAAAAAATACTGGAGGAACATTTGCATTCATCAGCCAGGAAGCTGCGCATGGGACGTACTTAGACATCCCAACATGACAATGATCCAAAATACAAGGCCAAGTTGACTTGTCATTGGCTACAGCAGAATAAAGTGAAGGTTCTGGAGTGGCCATCTCTGTCTCCTGACCTCAATATCATTGAGCCACTCTGGGGAGATCTCAAACATGCAGTTCATGCAAGACAGCCCAAAAATTTACAGGAACTGGAGGCTTTTTGCCAAGAGGAATTGGCAGCTTTACAATTTGAGAAGATAAAGAGCCTCATCCACAAAAGACTTCAAGCTGTCATTGATGTTAAAGAGGGCAATACATGGTATTAAGAACTGGGGTATGTAAACTTTTGATCAGGGTCATTTGGGTAGTTTCTGTTGCCATTATGATTTAAAAAGAGTAAACGCAGTTGACTGATAATAAATGGCTTCAGCCAAACACTAACCATGAGTGAAAGACAAGTTTTTGTGTTATTATTCATAGTCTCTGAAAAATAGCCAAGAAATAATAAATTCTGCCAGGGTATTTAAACGTATGAGCATAACTGTACTTGCTATTGTTTTTTGAATTGTAGATTACATCTGTTGCAATTTTTCCTCATTAGCTGTACCCCTTGAACCACTGAAGAAGCTCAACTTGTGAAACACGTTGCAATACTACACCTTCCTTCTTTGTCTTCATTTCAGTCTCTATTGGATTTAAGCGTACTGTATATGCAATTTATTATAATTATGGGTGTATGGGGTTGCTTATGCCATATTTATTTGAAGTTTATCCAAAATGTTTTTTTTATCAGTAAAGACTGATTGTCCCTCTTTTTAAGCACAGTGTTTACATATTTAGTACTTCCACCTAGCAGCTCTAGGGTCGCCAGTTTGTATCCCCATCTACGACACTACCTGCCTGGAGTTTGCATGTTCTCCCTGTGCATGTGTGGGTTTCCTCCGGGTATTCTGTTTTCCTTTCACACTCCAAAGACATACTGGTAGGTTAATTGGATCCTGTGTAAGATTGGCCCTAGGGTATGAATGGGATTTAGGGACCTTAGATTGCAAGTTCCTGAAGGCAGGGACTGATGTGAATGTATAATATATATGTAAAGCGCTGCGTAAATTGACAGTGCATTTTAAGTACCTTTAATAAATAAATAAAATATGTTTTTGGAAAAAAATTATGCTTTTATATATGTGTATTCTTCTCTGAGGGTAAAGGATCAACACCATTAAAGCCCCACTTATTCATTTCTTTTGACACTAGTTATAGTGCCTCGTGTGTACAATTATGTCTCCAGAGGCCTGTTGTGACCTCTTCCTCTTTTTGCTCCCAATGTTGAGCCCGACCGTATGGAGGCCAACGTCATAGAGTTTGCAAATAGATGAAAGGCTAAAATATGCAGGAAGAGAAAAAGTTTGTCAGGGAAGTGAAGAATCTTTAGAAGGCTTTGCAGCCATGCAGCCTTATTCAATAAGGGTTCTTATTCTTAGGCCTCTTTCACACGGGGGGGGGGATTCACTATCTTTCAGATCTCAGCTGACAGCCGCTTTATAGACATTTAGGAGGTAGTACTGTTCTATCTTGCACACCTGTTTTTTGATGTCCATGGAACATTTTTTTCATCCCAAAAAGGATTTATGTTGAACAACCAAGCCACAACCGCCATAGCTGCATCTGGCATGCGTTTGCCAAATGGGCCTCAATGGGCATGTTTGACTGGGGGTGCCACCTGTCAGAATGATGCCAAGGTCTCCGTGATATGCTTCCACATCTCAACCTTCTTGTCACTTGGGTCTTTTATTTAACGTCTTTATCCTTTTTTGTGCTTCGTGAGTATGTTTTTGGCTTGTTTGTTTTCGAATAAACTATTATTATTATTATGCACCCTCTTATTGTCATTTTGTCGTTTAGCAGAAAGATATCCTCAGTTGAATGCATTTGTGGAGCACACCTGTCAATGGAGTGAATCACAGCCAGTAATGAGGAGAGAGAGGGGGCGGGGCTGAGACACGGCTCTGTGTTTTAAGGGACACACAGAACCGCAGCTTGCGAACAAGCCTGCTTGGGTGCCAACATTGCATGCTGCTTGCTCTGGGGGCACTCGGCAGGAGGGAGGGGCCAAACCCCCCGGCGGGGGACCCAAGAGGAGGATCGAGGCAGCTCTGTGCAAAACTACAGGTGAGTATGACAGGTTTCTTATTTATTTTAAAAGAAAGCCTTTAGAATCACTTTAAGCTTTGACAATAAATCCTAGAAGCTGATTGGTTACTATGCACATCAGTTTTAGTTTTTCTAATCTAAGATGATCTAAAATGAATTGTAACCAGTTGAAGCGACAACTACCAATACAATCGCAACTACTAACATCACACAGACCTATATAATATAAAACGTGTCCAAGATATCAGGGAATAGATACAGAAGCTTGGTGGTCTTAACCCAGCTTTAGCTTTTGGACAAGGCCCATCTTTCAAAAGCCGGTACAGCACATATTTGGTTCTTTCATAAGCATTTGGAACATAGTGCTACTGATCCTAAGGAGCAAGGACTGTCCCTTTTCTCACAGAATGTTCCCTAAAAGAATGTTCTCATGGTTTATTTTTTTCCATTTCCATCATCCATCTGCCTATAATGTGCTTATGATGCCTGTCTTTAAACTGTACTTGTCGCTGGTACTTGTACTAGTCAATAAAGAGAAATTTTGATGGACTAACCAAGTATACACTCCCTTGATTTATTTGGAACCAGAGTTAGCATTTTATGACTTGTTTAGGGCTCCAAAATGCTCCTTTTCAAGGTAGTGGTTTAAGACCACCCAACACTTTAGTATTAGGCCTTGAGTCTTAGGCCCCTTTCACACTGGGGCGGTTTTCAGGCGCCTGTGTAGCGCCTGAAAAAACCGGCCCCTTTCACTCCAGTGTGAAAGCCTCCGGCTTTCACACTGGAGTGGTGCGCTAGCAGGACGGTGAAAAAAGTCCTGCTAGCCGCATCTTTGGAGTGTTGAAAGAAGTGGTATATTCACCGCTCCTACCCATTTAAATCAATGGGGCAGCGTGGCTATACCGCTGGCAAAGCGTCTCTGCAGCGGCACTTTGCGGGCGGTTTTAACCCTTTTTCAGCTGGTAGCGGGGGTTAAAACCGCCCCGCTAGCGGCCGCAGACCGCCGCTAAAAATAGCGGCGCTTTACCACCGACGCCGGCACCGCCCCATTGTGAAAGGGGCCTTAGTGATTCAAGTGGAACACCTTAAAGCCTAAGTGCAGCCAAAATAAAAAACAGAATAATTAGCACAAGGGACGTAACTTAAAGGTCTGCCGTTATACTGATGCCTCTTCTTTTAAGTCCAATGCCTCCCTCCACTGCAATCTTCTGAAGAGGCAAGAGTTAATAGAACTAAAACTGTCACTGGCTCTCTTCTATGAATGAAACAGGATCTATGAATGTATCATGACTCTGCAGTAGTGTTCATGTCTGTTTGCTCACCTTTCTGTTGTGTTCAGCTGAATGGAACAGCTGATCAAAAAGAGTAGGCAGAGTTAGGCAGTCCTAATGAGAGACTGTGGCAGTCCCTTAGTTATATTAGCTCCTGCTGCACCAGAAGATTGCAGCAGCAAGAGTGGGGTGGGGGATCATGGAAAGATTTCACCTAAAAGAAGGGCCATCAGCACTGAACGTAAGTTATATCCCTGGTGCTGATTTTTCTGGTTTATTCCATTTTTTTATTTTGTCTGCACTTAGGCTTCAAGTGGTTGTAAACCCACTTTTTGGACTTCTACCTATAGGTAAGCCTAGAATAAGGCTTACCTATAGGTAGTGGAAATATCTCCTAAACATGCGCCGTTCAGGAGATATTTCACTTGTAGTCCGCTGGAAATTCCAACGGTGCATGCGCGGGGAAGAAACGAAACTAAGCGTCATTTCTTCCCTAGCCTGTGCCGTTAATCGCAGCTCCCATGTGTATGCGCGGGAGTGACGTCACACGGCTCCGGCGAATCACAAAGCCAGAGTCCTTGGCCCGGAAAGGAAAAGGGGCCAGAAGATGGACACTGCCTACATAGGAGACATCGCTGAATTCTTTTGCAGTTAAGTGGCACATAATGGGCTAGTATGTGATGCATACTAGCCCATTATGCTTTTCATTTACAGGCTTTGCAGCGAGCAAAAGAGGAAGTAAAACCCATCAGGGTTTACTTCCTCTTTAAAGGCCTCATGGACACAGGCGCATTGGGGCATACAATGTAAAATTCTGTCTTTTTTCCATGTCCCGGAAGTCCAGGAACTGCGTACAGCCACCCATAGGCATGAATTGCTGTGTGCGCCTGTAAGAGATTATAAGCTGTAGCCACATAAACCTCTGTATTGCTCATGGGCTCCCCGAGCATGGAAAAAAAGACAGAAGTTTACAGTGTACACTTGCCCCTGTGCAAGAACACTAATTGAGAATAATGGCATTTGACTCCTCCCACCAAACCTCCACAGATAACCCAACAGAGACCAGATCTGAAGGATCCATTTTTAACAAATATTTACAAAAGATTTAAAGTGGTTCTAAAGGCAGAAAAAACATTCTGTGTGCAGCAGCCCCCCCCCCCCCCCCCTATTGCTTACCTGAGCTAATCTCGATCCAGCGATGTTTCACAAGAGACTCAGCTGTCCGAGACCCTCCTTCCTCATTGGCTGAGACAGCAGCAGGCACCATTGGCTCTCGATGCTGTCAATCAAAGTCAGTGAACCAATTAGGAGAGAGGAGGCGGGGCCGAGCCTCGGCTCCGTCTGAATGGACACACAGGGCAGCAGCGCAGGTGCCCCATAACAAGCTGCTTGCTGTGGGGGCACTCAGCAGGGGGGAGGAGCTAGGAGAGCCAGCGTGGGACACAAAAAGAGGAGGATCGAGGCTGCTCTGTGCAAAACCACTGCACAGAGCAGGGAAGTATAACATGTTGGTTATTTTTAAACAAAAAAAAAAACACAAGATTTTAGTATCACTTTAAGCCTCTTTCACTCTAATCCACTGCGGTTTCCCCGCTGCGTACTTTGCCATAGATTTCCATTAGATGGGTGGTTTTGGTGCATTTTCTGAAAGCACATAAAAAATCCTGCATGCACCCACGCTGCAGAGAAACTGCAGTGGATTAGTGTGAAAGTGTTATGCACTGTACACACGGTCGGAAATTCCGACGGAAAAGGTCCGATCGGATTATATTGTCGGAAAATCCGAACGTGTGTGGGCTCTATCGGATTTTTTCTTTCGGAAATTCTGACGGAAATAATTTGAGAGCAGGATCTAAAATTTTCCGACAAAATCCAATCAGACTTTTTCTGGTAGTTTGTAGAGAATTCCGATTGGACAAAGTGCCACGCATGCTCAGATCAAATTACGAGACCAAAGCTATTGGCTACTAGCCTCTACGTAGTCCCGTCATACGCAAAAAAAAGATCGGATTTTCCGACAACTTTGTCCGACCGTGTGTATGCAACACAAGTTTCGGACAAAATCCGTAGGAAAAAAATCAGATGGATTTTGTGGTCGGGATGTCCGACCGTGTGTACAGGGCATTACAGTTGACAGTGTTCGATAATGCAGTGAAACAGATAATGCCAGTCAGTACTAGCAAACAACAAGAAAGTGCCCAGATAATGCAGATACGGGACAGGGAAAACTACTTTGTGTAAGCTCTCTGTAGAGAGCCATGCAAGGATACTATAAGTTTATGCTAGGCAGTGTTAGGACAGTAGAGCATCCAGATCAGAGGTCTCCAAACTTTCTAATCAAAGGGCCAGTTTACTCTCTTTCAGGCTTGGGATGGGCGACTGTGGGGAGTGGGAGTACAAAATTCCCCGGCATCAGTGCCCCATTACCCCCAATGGAAGGAAAATTGCCCCATTGTTGGTATCAATGAGAATAATAGTGTCCTATTGATGGTGTCAGTGGGGGGAATTGTGCCTCATCATTGGTGTCAGTTGGTGGAATATTGCCCCAAGGGCCAGATAAAGAAACGTAAAGGGTCACATCCAGCACCCAGGCTGCAATCTGGAGACCACTGATCCAGATCATAGAGAGCCATGCAAGATAGCACAATAATGTATATGCCAGACAGTGTTAGTAGAACAATTACATATCAATACATACAATTTTTGAAGAGCTGTGCAGAAGGGAAGCATACTCAGTGGTCTCTACATACAATACATCCCCTTTGTTGTATTATGCAACTGTGGTAATTGCCCAGTACCAACCCAGGCAGGAAAATAAACAGGTTCCTTACATTCACAGCTCTGCAAGAATTTGAACTAACTGCCCCACTTACTCCGGCTGACCGATACAAGGTATGCTTCCCTCTGCCACTTACCCGTCATCCAAAACCGATCCCAACCAGGCTGCAGCACAGGTAAATAATGTATAGTAAGCCTCCCCCAAACTCAATTTTATGTTGGGTATTCGGCAAGTACAAAACCCTTTGCCAGATGCCATCACACCACATCCTGCTAGGACTAGACTAGAAATACCACTTTTGAATACTGACCCATTAAATAAAACATAACTAGAGATGTGTCAGAATATCAGAATAGCATCCAGAAATGTAAACTACAATAATATTTATATATATATATATATATATATATATATATATATATATATATATATATATTCTTCCAACCTGCGTTGCCATTACTATAACAGAAATGTCCATCTTACCTGCTAATGCAGTAGAACGCAACAAGCCTGAAGAGATCTGCAAAGCTGATTCCCGAGCCTTCCAAGGAAAAAGCTGGAGAGACAAAAGATAATAGTCACCATGTAAGACCGCAAACTCGATGAGGTTAAATTTGATCCTGGTGTTTTTCTGCAGAGGGTAAGCAGTAATGTTTTGCAACTATCAAACAAAGCAGTGTTCTCCTAATTGAAAACAACTGTGGCGGCTGCACTTCTTTGCCAAGACAGCAATTCACAGAAATATACGGAGCCTAGAAGTTGGGTCCTTTTCCTCATTCCAGGAACATGTTCTCATCCACAAAAAATGGGTCAAAACAGATCTGAGTTGCACAATGCAAAAGTAAGAAAACAAAAAGCCCTCACATGATCCTCTGTTTGTTGTCATTCACTGAAATATTAGTAGTAGGTTTCTCTGCATGATTAGCATCAGCTATAGATGTTTTTCTTTTGAATGGCACTTTCCAGCATGGGTTGCGCACCCACTGCATGGATTAACTAATTGTTTTTATCTAGGGGTGTGGAAAGTGGAGATCTACTTACCTAACTTACCATTCACTTGCCAATCCTCCAAGCACACGACCCCATACCCCGCCATCCCCTTCCCCCACATGCTAGTGGTCTTGTGAATGGACTGTTTCTGATGTCATCACGCCCCATAGCGGCTTTGGACGCAAGGATGGCAGGAACAGTCCACTGCTGGATGTGGAAAGTGCTGTTTTCTGGAGGATCAATGAATCAGGTAAGTTTTGAACCCCTGGACAAAACGAGCAGTTAATCCAGCCTGGCCCCACTGCATGGGAAAATTACATTTTTTCCTGGAGTTCTTCTTTAACTCTCAAAAAAATGTAAGCATGCCTCATCTGCAATGACAATCACCTGCCTGCCTGCTTGCAATCATCTATTGTGCAGCTCATCGTGCATTCCCACCATGCCCCAGCTGTGCCAGAATGACTGAGGATGGTGTCATTCCCCAACTGGTCATCAAGAGGCTGAAAACCTGGCATCTGGGAGTAGCTCAGAAGAAGGCCAGGTCAATTATAATTTGATGCAAATACCAATATGTCTTAGCCCTTGTACACATGGTCGGACATTCCGACAACAAAGTCGGATTTTGTCTGACGGATTTTGTCCGAAACTTGTGTTGCATACACATGGTCGGACAAAGCTGTCGGAAAATCCGATCGTTCAGAACGTGATTACGTTATTTCGTTACGACGGAACTACGTTCAGGCTAGTAGCCAATAGCTTTGGTCTAGGAATTTGATCTGAGCATGTGTGGCACTTTGTCCGATCGGAATTCTCTACACATGATCGGACAAAGTCCGATCGGATCATGTTGTTGTAAAGTTTTATAGCTCAGCTCTAAAATTTTGTCCGTTGGATATTCCGACAGAAACAGTCCGATGGAGCCCACACATGGTCGGATTATCTGACAACACGGTCCGATCGGACATTTTCCGTCGAAATGTCCGACCGTGTGTACAAGGGCTTAAGCATATTAACTATCACTTTGGATGCGATAAACATTAGCAATTAATGTGTGCATTTTTCTCCTTAGCCTGTTTAGAACCTTCAAATAAACATAGAATTTATAATCCTCAGTTTTAGATTAGATTCATTCATCATTCTCCAGCCTGCACTAAAATACAAATAATAGCTAGAAAAAATCTTGAGGGCTACTGTGTACACTTGTCTTCTTGCATGCTCTCTATGAAGCCATGTGAAGATTATATTAGTGGATGAGAAGTGTTGTGTGTAAATATAAAGTCTTTGAAACTCCAGCCAGTTGAAGTGCAATGATCACTTATTAGTACATGAAATAAAACACAGCCACCAAGTTTTTATGGCACTGGAGCTCTCCCTTCTTCTGGGTTTTGGTTCTGTTGGTCATGGGCACTGAAGTCAATATGATCATTGTGTTCCTGAATGCCTGCTATGCTTGCACGGTTGAAGGGACTTATGCCCTGTACACACGGTCGGACTTTCCTATGGAAAATGTGCGATCGGATCGTGTTGTTGGAAAATCCGGTCGCGTGTGGGCTCCATGGGACTTTTTCCGTCGGAATTTCCGACACACAAAGTTTGAGAGCAGGATCTAAAATTTTCCGACAACAAAATTTGATCGTATAAATTCCGATCGTGTGTAGACAATTCCAACGGACTAAGTGCCACGCATGCTCAGAATAAATTACTAGACAAAAGCTATTGGCTACTGCCATCTTTATAGTCCCGTCGTACGGCGTGTATGTCACCGCGTTCAGAACGATCGGATTTTCCGACAACTTTTGCGACTGTGTGTATGCAAGACAAGTTTGGGACAAAATCTGTCGGAAAAAATCCAACGGATTTTGTCGTCGGAATTTCCGACCGTGTGTACAGGGCATAATTCTCATGCCCCATACACGCAATCAGAAATTCTGCCAGCAAAAGTCGGATGTGAGTTTTGTTCAGAAATTCCAACCATGTGTATGCTCCATCGGACTTTTGCTGGCAGAATTCCAGCCAGCAAAAGATTTAGAGCAGGTTCTCTATTTTTCGGTCGGGAAAAAAATCCTATCCGAAAATGCGTTCGTCTGTATGCAATTTGGACACGCAAAAAATCACGCATGCTCGGAAACAATTCAACGCATACTCGGAAGCATTGAACTTAATTTTCTCGGCTCGCCGTAGTGTTGTACGTCACCGCGTTCTTGACGGTTGAAAGTTTAGAGAACTTTTGTGTGACCGTGTGTATGCAAGCCAAGCTTGAGCGGAATTCCGTTGGAAAAACCATCCAAGTTTTTTCTGATGGAATTTCTGATCGTGTGTATGGGGCATAAGGACTCTTCCCCCCCCGTCAAGCTGCTACAGACCTACTCGCCACCAACAAGCGCTACATCCCACATACACTACAAAGCTCTGTGAAAGCAAGTATATATAATTTTCCATATGATTCTTAATAGGCCAAGGCACATCCTGGCTTTCGTATGATATTGCATGGTTATGTGTTTGATTAATTTGTTCCTGAACCTGGCTCATAAATAGTTGCCTTTACTGACACCTTTACAATCAGGGCCAGATACAAGGTTCTAAAAAGGAGAGCCAATAATAAATCATTCGATTAACATTTTGCATTATGCAAAAGACAACACTCAAACATCACTACAGCTACCCCTCTTCTCTACTCTCCCTCCTCCCCCCAATCAGTCTTCAAGCCTGGCAGCTTTGCCTATTGTACAGGTGAAAAGGGTTAAAGTGATTGTAAAGTCGTTTTTCTTTCCTCTAAAAATAACAAAAATGTTGACTTTGCACACAACAATCCAGATCCTACTCTTCGAGGGTCCCTCTTTGGTTCTCTGGCCCCTCCCTCCTATCGAGTGACCCCACAGCTAGCAGCTTGTATGGGGGCACCGGAACAGAGTCACAGATCCCTGTGTCCATTCAGACATGGAGCTCTGGTTCGGCCCTGCCCCCTGTCTCTCCTGATTGACTAACTGACTTTGATTGACAGCAGCAGGAGCCAATGGCACCGCTGCTGTGTCTCATCCAATTAGGAGGAGAGTTCCGGATGGCTATGGCACTCGTGGACATCACTGGATAGAGATGGGGCTCAGGTAAGTATTAGGGAGGCTGACGGGGGATGCTGCACACAGAAGGATTTTTATCTTAATACATAGAATGCATTAATACAAAAAAAAACCTTCTGGCTTTACAACCACTTTAATGACTTGGAAACTGTGTTGTGAGATGAAATACAGCCACACTGGTTATGATACAAAAAAAAAAGCAAAATGCATATTCAATGAATTAGGCCGGCCATAGATGGATCAAAATTCAGCTGGTGCAGCAGGAACCATGTATGGTCAGGCTGCAGGAGGGATTTCCCCATCAACACTGTGTTGATGGAGGAATCGAGCAATTCTTTTTCCTTCGACCTATGGTTGAAGGAAGTAACATTGTATATTGTATGGCCTGCTTTATAGTATTTTCACGTATTTATTCTGAACATTTTATGCGACACACAGTTGAAGTATGTCCCACTTTTTTGTACAGTGCTTTAGAACCCGCTAACACACTTAATTGTACAACAATGCCTATTTTAGACATTCATTGGGACAGAGTCAAAAAGAAAATGCAATTTCAGGCTGGGCAAGGGATGAAAGAGGGCTATCAGTGAGAATCTGAGAACGAGACATGTCCTGAGCCCACTGTCTCCATACAGCAGAATACAGTTGTGTCAAAGATCCTCAGCTACTAGACAGGAAACCACCAAATCACCCTTCATGTGAAATCCACAAATCTTCCTAAAGTGATAGTCCTAGAAAACTAAAAACATTGCTTTGTATAGTAGGTTACAATGCCCACACTGTACTTCGGATCTATCAGATTGTGATGACTTGCTATATAGCTAAGCGCGTGCCATTGTCTCCTGGAAATATGGCCGATTTAGGATGAGGACAGGCTGACCACAATGACCTTCAATGGCACTGCTTACAAGAACAAAGAAGGAAAAAAAAAACATATGCATTCACTTCTGAATACTGTTATATTTCTTTCTTTAACTCAGTTTACATGAAATAAAGGTTTACACCTTACAGCAGACTAAAAAAAAATGTAGTTATTACAGATTTTGTTTATTAATGCATTGTATACATGGAAGAAACAAGTAAATCGATTATTAGGGCAAAAAATAACAGTGATGTGGCCATTTCACCCTGAGCAAAGGTGTACCTGTTCTTGGAAAGCAATCAAAACACCAGTTGTTGGTTGCCAGTTGGGCAGGTTAACTCTTAACCACTTCAGCTCCAGGAGATTTACCCGCCTCCCTGACCAGGCCATTTTTTGTATTGCTTTAACTGACAATTGCACGGTTGTGAGATGCTGTATCCAAATAAAATGTGTGTAATTCCCCCCCCCCCCCCCCCCCACAAATAGAGCTTTCTTTTGGTGGTATTTGACTACCTCTGCGGTTTGTATTTCTTGCGCTATACACAAAAAAAGGTCGAGAATTTTGAAAAAAACAAAAAAAACTATATTTTCTACATTCTGCTATAAAACACATCCAATAAAATGGTTTTAAAAAAATCAAATGTCTTAAAAAAAATTAAGCCAATATGTATTCTGCTACATGTTTTTGGTAAAAAAAATTCCAAATAAGCATATATTGATTGGTTTGCACAAAAGTTATTGTGTCTACAAACTATGGGATATATTTAGGGAATTTTTTTTTTCTTTACTAGTAATTGCAGTGATCAGCGGCTTATAGCGGGACTGCGACATTGCAGCGGACAAATCATACACTAAGTGACACTTTTTTGGGAATCAGTGACACCAATACAGTGATCAGTGCTAAAAATGTGCACTGTCACTGTACTAATGACATTGGCTGGGAAGGGGTTAACATCAGGGGCAATCAAAGGGTTAAATGTGTGCCTAAAATGTGCTTACTAACTGTGGGGGAGGGGCTTGTACTATGGGCATGCAGGGATCCATGTTCCTGCTTTGCAGAAACACATCATCACTAACTTACCTACTAACAGAACACCGTTCAACTTTTTTACCGAGCGATCGGTGGCTCCCGGCTGACATTGAGTCCACTGGATCCGCTGATTGGTTCCTGCTGTGTCCAGTTACAGCGTGAGCGCATGCTCCCAGACCCGGAAGTGTCAGATCACATACTAGGTATGTGATCTGGCACAGAGCAGCCGCCCTGCCGCAGTAAATGTGCCTGGGGCGGCTGCTAAGCGGTTAATACATAAACAGCAGCCCCCCCCCCCATTCACAGCACCCACTATTGCTATTCTGACTTTTATTAAATGTCTGTAACAATTTCCGCCACGCACAGACAGGAATGTAACAGCGTTTAAGTCATAATAGCCCCTCACAAAGGAAATATAGTATTCTTGAAGAAGAACAGAAAGATGAAGAAAATATTTACAGAAACTATATTACAAACAGACATACTGTCAGGGCCTGGAATTGAACTTGGGCCCTCCGCTGTGTCTGGCAATGACTCTTCTTGTGAACTACCCTAGAAGCTCACAAGGACAGCACCTTCTCTGATCTATTGGACAACCCTGCCTTGTGTCTTGACTTCTGCTGAACCTTGAACTGTTTGTTCCTCCCATGAACTTCCTGATTTAAGCCATGTCTCTGCACGTCCTGTTTGCCAGATTATTGTGCTCTCTTCAGCCAGTGTCTCGCTCTCGTCTTCCCTGCACCTCAGGTAAGCCTGTGTCATTTTCCAGGGTGACTGCTCGTGTACACATCCTGCTGGTTTGTGGCATTCGCACTACTGCTATATAAACTGGTCTGCGAGCCTGACCTCTGATCGTGACATATACGCAACAGTAAAATAAAGTAAAAAAAAAAAAACACAATCAAAGTTTGCCCGGTCATTGGTTCTATGCAGAGTTTAATTTGCTTGCAGAGTAAATTTACTCTGATATAGTAAAGTCACTGGCCTTAAAGGGGTGTTCCAGTGGGGGACATTTTTTTTTAAAAGTCAGCATCTAAAAAAAAAAGTAGCTGCTGACTTTTAATAAGGACACTTACCTTTCCAGGGTGCCGGGCTTCACTGCCTGTTTCCTACTGTGCATGCGCGAGTCGCGCGGCGCTTTGTGAATGGGACGTACTGTGTTAGGAAACACACAGTTCCCAGAACACAGCACGCCCCATTACCCAGGAGACAACGCGAGGAGGAGAGAAGACTGAAGATCACCACGGAGTAGGAAGAGGCAGATTAGGAAGACTGCCTAGCAACAGGGGTTTCTGGTAAAGTAGAAAAATAATTTTTCCAAAAGTTTTTTTTTAAGAATATTAATGCTGGTTTTTTTTTAGGGTGGCCCTCCACTTTAAGAAACAGGACTCTCTCAGTATTCTTTAGTTTTAAAGTCAAATGAGAGCTACAGATTTTTGTTGACCTTTGAGAGGGTGTCACAGAGCCAAACCTCCACCTAATCAAAGAGTAAAGGGGGTGTTGGAGTATTTTTTTGTGCACATCAGACACATCCTAAATGCCAGCTTTTAAAACATATCTTCATCCCGATATGAAAGGGTTTTGCAATCCAACAATCAACATAGTATTGCATAGAATGAAACTACAATTCGAGAGAGACCAAATATGATATAGATATTATGTATGTCTCTCTTCAGGTGTGTAATGTGTCCCAACAGCCTTCCAAATCTTGTAGTATAGGCATGTTTGGTGTCTACCTGATTTGTATCTTTTACATTCATGTAATCACTTTTTATGAATGCGACTCTATCACAGCTGGAAATATGGAATATTGATAGTGTTTGGACATGGCAGGTAAAGAGACCTGAGACCTGGTCATTTCAAAACAGGACCTAATTGAAAGCTGAAGACCATGCTAATAGAGGTTTACCATATATCTGCTTTGCTGTTTTTTGTAAAATGTGTTTCAAGCTGTTCTGTGGCTGTGTCACCTTCTCTGATTCAAAATCATTTGGAATTTAGGCATTGTATCCAAACAGATTTATACAGTGCTGTGAAAAAGTATTTGCCCCTTCCTGATTTTTTTGCATATTTCTCACACTTAAATGATTCCGATCATGAAACAAATTTTAATATTACACAAAGATAACCTAAATCTAAAGTAAATCCAAGATGCAGTTTTTAAATTATTATTTCACTTATTAAGGGAAAAAAGTTGTTCAAAATTGCCTGGCCCTATGTGAAAAAGTAATTGCCCCCTCCCATGCTGAATCATGAATGAACTGTGATTAACCACAATTTTTTGGAAAGCTGAGTTAAATTTCACTTGCCATACCCAGGCCTGATTACTGCCAGACCCTGTTGAATCAAGAAATAACATAAATAGAAGCTGCCTGACAAGTAAAGCAAGCTAACAGATCACAAACAGCAACACATCATGCCACAACCTACAAATATTCAAGAATAGATTAGAAACAACGTAATGTACATGTATCAGTCTAGGAAGGGTTTCAAAGCTATTTCTAAGGCTTTGGAACTCCAGTGAATCATGTTGAGAGCCATTCTCCACAAACAGAGATAACTTGGAACATCGGTGAACCTTCCCAGGAGTGGCTGGCCTACAAAAATTACTCCAAGAGCATGACAACAACTCCAGAAGGTCATAAAAGAACCCAGAAGAACATCTAAAGAACTGCAAGCCTCACTTGCCTCAGGTAAGATCAGTGTTCATGATTCAACAATAAGAAAGAGACTGGGCAAAAATGGCATCCAGGGGGAGAGTTCCAAGGCCAAAGCCACTGCTGACCAAAAAGAACACAAAGGCTCATGTCAAATTTACCAAAAAACATCTTGATTACCCCCAAGACTTTTAGGCAAATATTCTGTGGACTGAGACAAAAATGTAACTTTTTGGAAGGCGTACGTCCCATTACATCTGGCATAAAATGAATACAGCATTTCATAACAATAACATCATACCAACAGTCAGACATGGTGGTGGTAGCGTGATGGTCTGGGGCTGCTTTGCAGCTTCAGGACCTGGACGACTTACCATAATTGATGGAACCATGAATTCTGAGCTCTACCAGAAAATCCTTAAGGAGAATGTCTGGCCATCAGTTTGTGACCTCAAGCTCAAGTGCACTTGGGTTATGCAGCAGGATCCTAAACACAACAGCAAGTCCATCTCCAAATGGTTCAAGCAAAGCAAAATGTAGGTTTTCTAGTGGCCTAGTCAAAGCCTGGACTTAAATCCAATTGAGCTGATGTATCATGACCTTACACAGGCCATTCATGCTGAAAAACCCTCCAATGTGGCTGAATTAAAACAATTCTGCAAATAAGAGTGGGCCAAAATTGCTCCATAGCAATGTGAAAGACTAATTGCCAGTTATTGCAAATGCATGATTGCAGTTGTTGCCACCAAGGGTGGCACAACCAGTTTTAGATGTAGGGGGCGTTCCTTTTTTCACATAAAGCCAGGCAGGTTTGGACAGCTTTTTTGCTTTAATAAATTAAACCATTATTAAAAAACTGCATTTTGTATTTACTCGGGTTATCTTTGTGTAATAATAAAATTAGTTTGATGATCTGAGTCATTTAAGTGTTTAAGTGTGACAAATATGCAAAA
This sequence comes from Lithobates pipiens, assembly GCF_037356315.1. Taxonomy (NCBI): domain Eukaryota; kingdom Metazoa; phylum Chordata; class Amphibia; order Anura; family Ranidae; genus Lithobates; species Lithobates pipiens. The sequence continues at coordinate 143,158,999 of NW_027507758.1, read as the reverse complement.
AAAAATTAAAAATTAGAAAGGGGGGCAAATACTTTTTCACAGCATTGTATGTATAGACTGGTATCCTAACTGGACGATTTACCCTCACATCCTGTTCTGATGGCAAATATATATATATATTTTTAACTTCCCGTCACTCTTTGGAAAGGTTCTAAGATTTCCTTATTTCAAAACAAGATGTTTTGGGTACGGACACAAGTAAAAAAACGTATCCTCAATCATGCAGGTGAAGACAACAGCCAATAAACAACAGCTCTTTATATAAATAAAGTAATTTAAGTTCATTGGTCCTTAAATAATGAAGTAGTGAACTACAGCTCTCGTGAATGTCCTCATTAAATCATTTTGCTTTCAATTGTTAGGTCTCGGGTTAATCAAATTAATAGGCAAGTGCCCTCAAATGAACTTGCATAGTGCTGCCAAATAGGTTCTTGCAGGAGCACAGAAGACGCTCCATCACCTCCACACAATGCAGAGATTGGTTTAGTTGGCAGAAACAAGCTTACATCCATGGATTCACAATGAACAAATGAAATTACAGAGGCATGAAATACGGGTATTATTTTGTACTGTGATTAGCCTCATTTTTGCCACAACCGATCTTGGGCTTTATACAAGCATAATTGTACAATGACAGTTACAGTGTAGCATGGTGACATAATTACAATTACAACAAGTTATTGGGATGCATGCTAGCAGTTACATCCACGTCTACTTATTCTAATCTGCACTCAAACATGGGAAGGCAGGAAAAGCTTACAAAAGTATACAGTCAGTGGTAAGACACATAGGGGCCAGCCAATAGTATTTGGGGCCATTCACAGACACAAGCTTATTGCCCAGTGTGGCCAAAATAGTGAACCAGATAATGTGTGAGTATGTTATAGTATATCCTAAACCTTTACCCCATTTGCTAATTATTTATTATAGATACTAAAAGAGCGGACAATTTATGTAGCGCTTTACATGTATATTGTACATTCAAATCAGTCCCTGCCCTCAAGGAGCTTACAATCTAAGGTCCCTAACTCACATTCATACACATGCTAGGGTCAATTTAGACAGGAGCCAATTAGGCTACCAGCATGCCTTTGGAGTGTGGGAGGAAACCTACGAAGGCACAGGTAGAACATGCAATCTCCAGATAGGTAATGCCCATGCTTAAAGTGCAAGTCTATCCTAAAACTAAAACCCCCATACACACGATCAGAAATTCTGTCAGCAAAAGTCGGATGCAAGTTTTTGGTCAGAAATTCCAACCATGTGTATGCTCCATCTGACTTTTGTTGGCAGAATTCCAGCCAGCAAGTTCTCTATTTTTCGGTCGGAAAAAGATTGTGACTGACGGCTCCCGTGCGCATGCGCAGGAGTGACGTCACATGGCTCCGGCCAGTCACAGAGCCAGAGACCACGGTCCTGGAAGGAGGAGAGGCGAAGATGGATGCGGCCTGCACAGGGGACAGCGCGGGATTCGTTTGCAGGTAAGTGTCAGATCGTCTGTACAAATTCCGATGCGCAAAATTCCTATGCATGCTTGGAAATCATTTGACGCATGCTTGGAAGCATTGAACTTAATTGTCTCGGCTCGTCGTAGTGTTGTACATCACCGCTTTCTTGACGGTCGAAAGTTCAGAGAACAATTTTTGTGTGACCGTGTGTATGCAAGCCAAGCTTGAGCGAAATTCCTTCGGAAAAACCATCCAAGTTTTTTCCGACGGAAAATTCGCTCGTGTGTACGGGGCAGAACATCCCTGCATCTACAGACATCCACCATCTAACACTAACCTACCTAGCCATGTAAAGAAGAAATCAGTATACATACCTTTTTTTAAAACAATACGATCCGATCTCCAGTGGTGGAAGCTCTGCAGAGGACACAGCCAAAAACAGCTGTGAAATGAATGAGGAGTGACATCACCCATAGAGTTACTATGGGGCTTCCGTTGTCAGATGTGTCCTCTGCACCCGCCTGACAGCTCAGCGTGGAATCGGCTGCAGAAAAGGTATGTATACTGATTTCTTCTTTACAGGGCTAGTTAGGTTAGTGTTAAGCCGCGTACACACGGGCGGACTGTCTGTCCAACTTAGGCCGCGTACACACGGGCGGACTGTTCGCCCAACTTTGTCCGCTGAACAGTGTTTGGGCGGACAGTCCGCTCGTGTGTGGGCTTTCAGCGGACAGTTTCAGCGGACAGTTGGACGGACAAGGTTTTTCGGAATTTCCGAAAAACTGTCCGCTGAAACCTTGTTTGAGCGAACAGTCCGCCCGTGTGTAGGCTTGTTCGTCAAACAAAGTTGCGCGCATGCTCAGAAAGGATTTTCACGCCGAAAGCTATAATACAGTGTATAGGACGTCGTATTTTTCGTCCCGTCGTACGTGCCGTTCACGTCATCGCGCACGGTTTCAGCAAACTGTTCGTCCGTCGTGTGTGGCCATGTCCGTCCATGCTAAGTTTGAGCGGACTGTTTGCCGAAACTGTTGGACGGACAAAGTTGGGCGAACAGTCCGCGCGTGTGTACGCGGCCTTAGTATTTCGGAATTTCCGTAATATTGTCCGTCCAACTTTGGTTTCAGCGGACAGTCCGCTCGTGAGTAGGCTAGTTGGACGGACTAAGTATGGCGCATGCTCAGAAAGGATTTACACGGCGGAAGGTTGCATTGCTGTGTATTGAACGTCCTATTTCTAGTCCCGTCGTACGTGCTGTACACGTCATCGCGCAAGCTTTCAACAGACTGTCTGTTCATCGTGTGTGGTCAAGTCCGTTCATTCAAAAGTAGGACGGACTGTCCGTCGGATTGTCTGACGGACTTAGTTGGCCAGACAGTCCGCCCGTGTGTACGCGGCTTTAGATTGTGTATATCTGAATATGCAGGGATTTTAGTTTTAGGGTGGACTTTAAAGTGGTTGTAAACCCTTTTGTCTTACTTTTATCTATAGGTAAGCCTAGAATAAGGCTTACCTATAGGTAGTGGAAATATCTCCTAAACGTGCGCTGCTTAGGATATATTTCACTTGTAGTGCGCCAATGTTGGCATTGACGCATGCGCTGTGAAGAAACAGACCACCGTGACGTTTCTTCCCCTAGCATGTGCCGTGACTGATGGCTCCCGTGCACATGCGCAGGAGTGATGTCACGCGGCTCCGGCCAGTCACACAGCCAGAGACCACGGCCCTGGAATGAGGAGTGCCGAAGATGGATGCAGCCTGCACAGGGGATAGCGCGGGATTCGTTTGCAGGTAAGTGTCATATAATGGGCTAGTATGTGATGCATGCTAGCCAATTTTGCAGGCCTTGCAGGGAGCAAAAGAGGAAGTAAAACCCATCGGGGCTTACTTCTTCTTTAAAGATTTAAACCAATGACCCTAGTGCTGCCAGGCGAAAGTGCTTACCATTTAGCCACTGTGCGGCCCATGTTTATTACTCCCCCCCACCCCCCTTTTTTTAAGAAAATTGTGAATAATTTTTTAAAGGGGGGGATTTAGGCAACACCGATGTACTCCAACCTGAAGCCTCCCGGGACATCTACATCATGCATCCCAGGGGGCTTCGGTGTTATCTTAACATTCTGCGCATGCACAGTGGTGCATCATCAGGGTCAGGATGCTAGGACCTAGAAGAGACAGGTGGCTCCCTATGTAGAGAATACAGCAATGCCAGACTTGACATGTGGTGGCCTTTTGGAAGCTTACAGAAAGATAATGTTGGACTAAGTAGACATGGGAGTACGTGATTTGAAGATAAAACAGAAAACCAGTTAAGAAGGGGAAAAAAGTAACATGTTAGATTAGATTAATGACACCCCATAACAGATCGCAATGAATACCCATGCAATGTGATTCAGGTGCGAAAAAAAGGGTCCTGCACGATTTTTGTGCGGGTGAGATGCGTTATCAGCCATACAAAATGAATGGCTCAAATCGCACAGACATCGCATGTGATATGCACAGGAATGCAGTTTGATTCCTGTGCGAATCACGTGGACAAATTTCTATGCCGTCCAAAAAAAAAAAAAAATAAAAAGCTTGGGCTTTCGATATACGTTACAACAAAGGGATATAAAACTAATAAATAGTAAGTATTTGATGACTTACTGTAGGAGCTTTCTTTTATCACAAATTCCTGGAAGCAGCATCCAAACTCATCTGGCACTCGAAGGGATATGACTTTTTTCTGAAGCTTTGAAGACTTTCGCACCAAAAAAGTCTGTGAACAGGAAAATGTAAGAGGGCAAATGAAAATACTACCTGGAAATATTGTTTTATACAACAGACTCTAATATAATTGCATATTATATTCCACAAATTGTGGAGACTCAAAATAAACACGTTCACGTCACATTAGGCTACATGGGCACAGGCAGATTGGTGTTCTATCTAGGGCACCCAGGAGGCACATGCATAGGGTCCAGCCTTGCTTCCAGCAGCCTGGCTGAAATACACAGTGCTTTCCTGTATTTGCTTTTAGGGCTAAGTGCACTTTCAAAGTACTCAAACCCCTAGCAGACCAAGCACAGAAAACATGGACACTTGTAGACAGTTATACAATCTGCTACAGATAAGGTTGCACCAATACCACTTTTTAAAGACGGAGTACAAGTACCAATACTTTTTTTTCAAGTACTCGCTGATGCTGATTACCAATCCTTGTTTTTTTAATGTCATGTGACAGTTGCACTAACATGCAGCAATGTAGTTCAATTTTTATATTTCTGATGAAGAGATGTAATATTTTTTCTGTATAAATTTTGTATAAGAAAAAAACAATAAAATATAAAAATAAATAAATAGAAACAAATTAAAAAATAATAATATGCAGCACTGATGAGCACCGACAGGTGGCACTAATGAGGTGTGGACTGTGTCAGTAGTTTTTTATTTTATTTTTTTACAATTTAATCTTTTAAATATTTTTTTATTACAATTCATTAATTAATTTATTTTTTATCAGCCCTGTTGGGGGGCTTTGGTGAGATATCAGGGGTCTAAACAAACCCCTGACATCTCCACTTTGAGACAGGGAAAAGGACTGAAGATAAAGATTCTCCAGTCCCTTTCTCTGCAGCTTCAGCTGCACTGAAGAAGAATCGACAGGAGACAGAGGCTCCAATCTATTCATAAACTGAAGCATTGTAAACACAGTGCTGTGCAGTTATGAATGGACAGTGAGGGATTACTGACTGTGTGCATTCGGAAAAGGAAGGAGCCGGTAAATTGACAGATCCGGGACATGGGGGGACTAGGAGAGCACAGAGGGGGTGGAGAAGCATGGAGGAGGACCGAAGGAGCACGGAGGAGGACACAGAGTGAGACATGGAGGGGGAGCACAGAGGGGGACCGGAGGAGCATGGAGGAGGACATGGAGGGGGAGCACAGCGGGGACCAGAGGAGCATGGAGGAGGACACGGAGGGGAGCACAGAGGGGACCAGAGGAGCATGGAGGAGGACACAGAGGGGGAGCACAGAAGGGACCAAAGGAGCATGGAGGAGGACACGGAGGGGAGCACAGAGGGGACCAGAGGAGCATGGAGGAGGACACGGAGGGGGAGCACAGAAGGGACCAGAGGAGCATGGAGGAGGACACGGAGGGGAGCACAGAGGGGACCAGAGGAGCATGGAGGAGGACACAGAGGGGGAGCACAGAGGGGAAGCGGAGGAGCATGGAGGGGGAGCACAGAGGGGGACTTGTGGAGCACGGAGGAGGAAACAGAGGGGGACCAAAGCAGACTCAGAGAGCTGGTGGAGGACCTGGGGAGCCGCAGGAGGACAAAGGGGACAGTCGGGATGATCAGTTTGGGGCAGTTACAGGCACTGATCTCCCTGTATACCTTTTAAAGAAGCTGAAAGCCGCGGGAGGGAGAGGAGGAGAAGCGGCTGTCAGCTGCTTTATTAAAAGGTATACAGGGAGATCGCCCCCACGTTCACCTGTGAGGCTGCCCAGCCCAACCCCCCCCCCCCCTACACTGAGGATGCAGGTATAGGTATCAGTGCAACCCTAGTTACAGATAAGAGTATATTATGAATTCACTTACTTACAATACATTTCCCAATACAACAGAGTAGAGTTCTTATTAGTCACCAAACAGCCAAGCATACAATATCAAGCATGTAAAGATCTTCCAGCTCAACTTCATTATCTAGCCATCTGATCTCTAAAGGCCCAGTCACAATACAGTGCCTTGAAAAAGTATTCATACCTCTTGAAATTTTAATATTTTGTCATGTTACAACCCAAAACGTAAATGTATTTTATTGGGATTTTATGTGATAGATGCCGACACAAAGTGGCACATAATTGTGAAGTGGAAGGAAAATGATAAAATGGTTTTGGGCCTCTTGGCTGCTTCTCTGATTAATGCTCTCCTTGCCCGGTCTGTCAGTTTAGGTGGACGCCCATGTCTTGGTAGGTTTGCAGTTGTGCCATACTCTTTCCATTTTCGGATGATGGACTGAACAGTGCTCCGTGAGATGTTCAAAGCTTGGAATATTTTTTTTAACCAAACTCTGACCTGCCTGGTGTGTTCCATGATGCTGCTTGTTCACTAAGGTTCTCTAACAAACCTCCAAGGGCTTCACAGAACAGCTGTATTCATACTGAGATTAAATTACACACAGGAGGACTCTATTTACTAATTAGGTGACTTCTGAAGGCAATTGGCTCCACTACATTTTAGTTAGGGGTATCAGCATAAAGGGAGCTAAATACAAATGCATGCCACATTTTCCACATATTTATTTGTAAAAAAAAAAAAAAATTAAAACAATTTATCATTTTCTTCCACTTCACAATCATGTGGCACTTTATGTTGGTCTATCACGTAAAATCCCAATAAAATATATTTACCTTTTTGGTGGTAACATGACAAAATGTGGAACATCTCAAGGGGTATGAATGCTTTTTCAAGGCACTGTATGTGTGTTTATGCAACACGTTATTGTATGCCAAAACTCACTGCGTTAATGCAGCCCATTTATTTGAAATGGGATACCAGAGCATCATTACTTACTGAAAAAAATTAAATAAATCCATTTTTTTATTTTTATTTTTATAATGAACGACAATGTACATATTATTTGCTAAATTGGCACAAGCTATGAGGTACGCTGGCAAGGTGCGTTGGGATGCCATTCCAAATAAAGGTCAATGCAATGCGATAATACACATTTTTGGCTGGAAACACACCACTGAAACCAAAGCAAACAAAGCACAAAACATGCCATTGAGCCATAGGTTATAAAAAAAGTAAAAAAATAAAAATAAAAAATAAAATTAGAAAAAAAAAGATTTATCTGGTAAATGTTAATGCTCTGAGGCATAGTGTACACTATCCGGTGATGGGATAACATGTTCCATACAGTCACACGCTTGAATAGGAAGGCCGGAGAAATAGCAGTCAGCCTCCGGTATGCAAGATAAGCGTACACACTGTGCTGGGACTTGTACCTAAAGTGTCACTACACTGTAAAAAAAAAAAAAAATCTCTAAGTATTTACTCAGAACTTTAAAAAAGTACCTTTTATTGCTCTCAGCCTTCTCTCAATCTCCAAATTCCTTCCCTTTTTGTTTTTTTGCTGCTGTGATCTGACTTCCTATTAGTTGGTGTCTGTATTCGTTCACCATGGCCCCATTGTATGTAGGAACAAAGCCACCCCCCTGGCTCACTGCTGAGATGGACGAGGGACTGTGGACTATGGGATGTGTACTGTGCAGCTGACCACAACTAATATGAATGGCTACTTCCAAACAAATAGAAGTGTTTTTTGTTTTCAATAAACTTTGTGCGAAGTGTACAAAACTTACAATTCATGCACTGCAACGTAGGGCAGCGTGATGCGATGCGCTGCCTTACATTACAGTGTGACTTGGCATGGTGCAATGCAATAAAATGCAGCATGTAGTCATTTTACTGCAGTGCAGCTCTAGGCTACAATTGTTCCCCGTGCGTCCCTGCGGTTTTCAGTGGCTAGAGGGGCGCTTTTAACCCCCGCTAGCGGCCGAAGAAGAGGTTTAAAGGGCCCATGTTGTGGCGCTTCCGAATCGCTTTTCAGGCAGGGCGTTTTGGGAGCGTATAAAGCGCTCCAAAACCACCCCAAAGATGTTGCTTGCAAGACTTTTCCTAACGTCACGCAAGCGCAGCCCCAGTGTGAAAAGTCACACTGAAATGAACGCCGTTTTTAGGTGTTATTTAGAAGCTATTTCTAGCGCTAAAGCGCCTGAAAACCGACTCGGTGTGGAAGTAGCCTAATTGAATGATATTTACTTAGCAGAACACATAGGGGTTGATTTACTAAAACTGGAGAGAGCAAAATTTGGTGCAGCAATCAGCCAATCAGCTTCTAACTTCAGTTTGTTCAATTAAGCGCTTGCCGACCAGCCGCCATCGTTATATGGCGTCAGTTCGGCTCTCCTGCACAAATCGCCGTAGCTGTATGGCGTATTGCGCAGGTGCATGCTCGCTGCACACTGCAGGCGTGTGCCCATGGGTCGGGCAGACTTGATGTCAGCTGGCGTTCCGCGATCGCGGTATACAGAGGCAGAATGGAGATCTGCCTTTGTAAACAAGGCGGATCCCCATTCTGACAGGAGATATGACAGAGATCTACTGTTCCCTGTGATCGGGAACAGTGATCTCTGTCATGTCCCTGCCAGCCCATCCCACCTACAGTTAGAACACGCTGAGAGAACACATTTAACCCCTTGATTGCACCCCAGTGTTAACCTCTTCCCTGCCAGTGTATTTTTACATTGATCAGTGCATTTTTAGAGCAATTTTTATCAATGTAATAATGTTGCTGGTCCCCAAAAAGTTTGTCCGCCGCAATGTCGCAGTCTCGCTAAAAATCGCAAATTGCCACCATTACTAGTAAAAACAATGAAAAATAAATAAAAGCCCCTAAATCTACCCCATAGTTTGTAGACGCGATAATTTTTGCGCAAACCAATCAATATATGCCTAGTGCGATTTTTTTCTACCATAAATATATAGAAGAATATATATTGGCCTAAACTGATGAATACGTTTTTTTTTTGTATTATTTTTTTTTTGGATATGTATTATAGCAAGAAGTTAAAAAAAATGTCTATTCTTCAAAAGTGTTCATTTATAGCGCAAAAAAAAACAAAAAAAAACGTAGAGGTGATCAAATACCACCAAAAGAAAGCTATATGTGTAGGAAAAAAGGGACGTAAATTTTGTTTGGGTACAGCGCTGCAGGACCGCGCAATTGTCAGTTAAAGCGACGCAGTGCCGTATCACAAAAAATGGTTGAAATATAGGTTTTAGGCATCCCCTGCAACAAAAATTAAATTTTTGGTGAGATATTTCCAACAGGGACACTTCTAAAGGGATGCAGACCCAGCAGCTGTCCTCATTAGTGCTCTGCAGCTGCCACAGCTGATTGATAATTATGAAATCATTCCCATTAGACCCACTGTGCCCAGAGGCACAGACAAACACACATGGATTTCTTCAGAATAACAAAAGGTAGGAATCTGCAACAAAGGTTGTTATAATCCTTGTAATGTGCATAGATCACCCGGTGGGGGGGGTATGTTTTTTTCTCAATAAAAGTGGAGTAACGCTTTAAGCTTTGATAAAAAAAAATTGAAAGCCGATTGGTTTTTCTATGCATAGCTGAACCAGATTTTGCACTCAGTTTTAGTCAATCAATCCCACAATGATAATAAACATTTGTATGCATTTGTTGCTCAAGTTCTAAAAAAAAAAAAAAATCTGCAAACTGTACAAGGAATGTGTGCTTTTCCTAGTTTCTAGGGTGGAGATTTCCTTGAGAGAAGAAATGAATGGCAAGGTTCCAGTCCAACGCAGCCCTCCAAGAGCACAGAGCGCCAAGATCTAGGTTATCTTGTGAAGCTCAGCATATTTCCAGCCTGCACAATCTAGTAGCTCAGACGTTCGATCGAAGTTGGGAAACAATCACTGAGCAGTTCTAAGAAAGCACATTTTCATGCAAAGATTAACAACACCAAAAATAATTTAGCCGTGCACCTATCTCTAGGAACACTTGCACTTGTGCTATATAAAAATAGCATAACCATCTGATGTTTGCCTTCCAATAGCTGCAGCTGTTGAGGTCCAGGAATGTCAAACTGAGGATCCAGATGGAACTATAATTTTACATAATGGACTATTGTTTCAGACTGTTAACATTTGCAAGCAACAGGTGCTAGGCAGTACAAAACTATTCTGTATCTGACGGTATGTGTGACTTTCATGTGCTACGATCTCTGTAGGAATATATAAAAAGGAACTGTTTGGTCCAGTCATTTAACTAGAAGGGTATGTCAACCCTAACATTGCACGTGTCTTCTTCGGGACCTTTTGGTCAATAAGTGCCCCATCATTGTTGTCAGTGAAAGGGATAGTGTTCCATTGTTTTATATCTGTAGCAGAAATGATGCCCCAATGTTGGTGTCAATGGAAGCAATGGTGCCCCATCATTGGTGTCAGTGGGAGGAATAGTCCTTCATATCAAAGGAAGGAAAAGTGCCCCAAGAGCAGGCAAAGGGCCACATCTGGCCCAAGGGCCGCAGTTTGGAGACCACTGCACTATATTAAATTATCTCTGAGGATTACAGCTTGCATTTGCTCTGAACCAATTTTGGGTCCGAACCTAGAAGTAAGCCATTAGTCTTGGCCCAATGAGCTGCAGGTGGGGAATTCCCTGCCCCACAGCTACGGAGTTACAGAGGGGTGGGGGTGCTCATGACATCACTGACCTAATATGGTTACATGGCTTATTAAAGTGGTTGTAAACCTAGTTACACCACTTTTACCTACATTTAAGCCTATAATAAGGCTTACCTGTAAGTAATGGAAATATCGCCTAAACCTGCACGGTTTAGGAGATATTTACCATACATGCTTGCACCGACGTCATCGTTTGTGCACATGTGCACTGCAGAAAGGGTACAATGGTGTTGTTTCTAAAGGTCCCTTGTCACGACTGGTGACAAGGTACCTCCCGTGAGCATGCGCGGGAGTGACGTCACACAACTCCGACCAGTCACAGAGCCGAGTCCACGGCCCCGCTACAGGAAGAGGGGTGAAGATGGATGTGGCCACCAACGATGACATTGGGGACATCATGGATTTCTTTTGCAGGTAAGTGGCACATAATGGGCTGGTATGCGATGCATACTAGCCCCTTATGCTTTTACTGTGCAGGGAACAAAAGAGGAAGTAAAAGCCATCAGGGTTTACTTCCTCTTTAAGTCAATGGTGCCATAGTATCCGCATATCTTTGTAATGTTAGAGGGACATGGGAGTCATATACATCAGGGTAATATTGCCACCTACAGGGGGATTTTATCATGAATACAAAAAAAAATCCCATTTTCTTTATCGTTCATTGAGGAACACAAGATTCAAAGACAATTGAAACATCCAAATGCAGTCCAACTGATGGGTGGGCAATACAGCAAAAAAAACAAAAAAAACAAAAAAACAGCAACAGGCCTATTATAAACAAAGGAAAATTGTGGACTGCCGGCAGCTCAAAGAGTAGTAAACCCCGCTTGGTCATTTTTAATATAGCTAAAATTAATATCTCCTAAACATGCACCATTTAGGAGATATTCACCCTGGATGCAGCCAGTTACGTCACCGGCACATGCGCTCTGAAGGTCTGGCATATGTTGACTGACCTTCAGAGCTTCGTGCCGGAACCAAGGGCTCCCTCGCACATGCACGGGAGTGACATCATCGCGGCTCCAGGCAAATCACATAGTTGGAGCATGTGAACATGGAACACCGGGGGAAAACGTCAGTCCTCTCAGCTGTAAAAGCACAGAGCTGGGGGGCTTTGATCCAAGGTCAGTATTTCATACTGTGCTAGTGTGCGATGCCATTGCCTTGCAGGTGTCTTTTTATTCTGTACAACAGCCACAGTTTACTACTGCTTTAAAGGACCTTACTCCTAGAGCTGGTATCAGATGAGGCCTGAAAATTCACCTGGTAAAACCTAAAGGAAAAGTATGGCCAAAGCTTCTCCTATGGCTATATTTCTCCTATGGATCACAGGACAGCGGGCTAAAGTATGCTGTTGGCTGACTACACTCAGCCGGTCCAGATCAGCATCCACCCAACAGCCTGGACCGGCCCCTGGCAGAGCCTCTCAGTGAGCTGCTGAGAGCCTGAGCCAGCACCTTCCATCCCCTCTGCATCTGCAGTGGAATTGGGCAAATCTGACTACCTAAAGGAAAGCTACCATCAGCCCCATGACTCACATTGGAAAGTAAAAAGTTGGTTGACGCTGGGAAAGAAGAGTCAGAAACTGGAAGCAGAGAGTTTAAAGTTTTCCCTGGGGAACAAAAGATCCAGATACTCCAAATGATGAGTTGGCTCCAAAGCAGAATTCTGAAGGTTTAAGATCCAACCAAACTTTTTTTAGGCTGTGCAATATTGTCAGCCAGAACCTGTGCTGACTGTTCTCTCAACAGCAGTTGCCCAATAATTCCACAATGGGAACATAACAAGGCAAACAAAGGGGGTAGAACATTAGTGTACACATGGGGTGAGGACGATCTCTTGTTTCTTCCCCAGCCTGAGAATGGACAGTAAAATGAGAAGTAGTACACTAATAAACTCAATATTTGGCTACTCTGCTCACTCCTCTTATTAGGACTTCCCCTGTTCGAACGTGAGCACTGCAGAACAACTGAATGGCTACTTCTCCCTCTCCAAGTCTGAGCTCCACTGTATAGAGGACTGCAAGAGGCAGATGTCAAGTCAAATGTAATTACTTACACATACATTATCGGGTACTTAGCTACATTACTGTATTAATGAATACAAAGCTGTATAATTTGTATTAGCTTAGATCTCACTTTCAAAATACATTTCTGTTATATAAGCAAAAATTTTAACACAATTCAAACACTTTATGTCAAAGCAGTGTAGGCCTGTTAAAGGTAACCACATCATTTACGTTAACCAATAACCACAAAGTATAACACTATAAATAAAGATCTGCTATACAAGGAATCTAATCGCCAGTCCTGGTCAATGACAATCGAGGAGAGGGGCTTGTTTCATATATCAGTCAACTCTATCTACCACATGATAATGGTCGGGTTTTTAAATAGTAAACTCTACAACAGGGCCCTGAATGCCCTGCAAGTAACTTTCCAAAAGTAGCTCCTGCTAAAGAATCTCTAAAGACATTGCCAATGCCAGAGGTCTCCAAACTATGGCCCTCCAGTTGTTCAGGAACTACAAATGCCATCATGCCTAGTCATGTCTGTGAATGTCAGAGTTTTACAATGCCTCATGGGACGTGTAGTCCCTAACAGCTGGAGGGCCATAGTTTGGAGATCCCTGGCCCTAGGCCATATTCCATGCTACAGACTGCATGTAACTTGTCTTCCTATAGGCATCTCTGCAGACTTCTGCAGGCTGGGGGTAAAGAATTCTGCAATCTCAATGTCCACAATATATTGTCTTTGAAAGGATGGGAAATATAATTTTTTATTTTTTTGGGAAGTCAGAAGTACAGTAGTACAAAACCACTGCTAAGCAGCAATAGAAATACATTTTTCAAACATATTAAACTACAAAATTGTTTGGTCAACGGATTTTATATATATATATATATATATATATATATATATATATATATATATATATATACACACACACACACACACACACACACACACACACACACACACACACACACACTACACTGGATTCTTCAATAAAGAATTCATAAATGTACTGGAGGATAAAATAGCACTGGTGAATACTAGACATCCGTACACACCCACTATCACAGAAAATATCAGAGCATTTTTTTCACGCCCGTAGCTGACCACACACAGATAAAAACTTTCCCCTGTATGCCAAGCATTCCATACTTCTTCTATGATACAATTGTGTGGTGTTCTGGCAATGACCAACCATTACAAAAGCATTCTGGAGAGGAGATTCATTCATCGGGATCAGTTGGTCAAGTGGATATTTTGTACAAATAACTTGATTATGACTCTCTGCTGTGCATCCAACTAGTAAGAAGTAAAGAAGTAAATTAACCTTTGATGCTATGTTCATTTGAGAATGATCTTTCTACTTTAATGGAAAGCTTCAATAAATACAACACAACGATCTCAGAAGGGGTGGAGAGAACACAACTGATCAACTGATTTAAAGAACTCCAAGAATTAAAGAGCCCACTAGCAGCCGAAAAGGGGTTAAAAGCACTCGCAAAATGCAGCTGCAGCGGCGCTGGTCAATGATTTCAATGGGCAGGGGCACTTTAGGAGCAGTGTGTACACCACTTCTAGACAGCTACAAAGATGCTCCTTGCAGGACTATTTTTAGCGTCCCGCCAGCGCACCTCTACAGTGTGAAAGCCCCCGGGCCTAGATAAGGCCTAGACATTTTTCATCAAATCAAGGTTAGTGGTACGTACCGCGGGTGGCTGGTCCTGCAAGAGATCCCCAACGCTGTCATCGGCCAGACTAAGTTGAAGCCAAACGGGGTGAGTGTGGAGAAGCTTATCCAGGATACTGGGCTTGTAGGCCACACTCTCATACCCAGAGTCTCGAAGGAAAGCTTTTTTCTCCAGCAGTACGTTTTTCTCCATCTCTTTCTCAATACTGCAGAAAAGAAACAGAACACATATATTAAATCTCCCAGCACTGCCCACAAACGATGGAAACTCATAACATATACAGATTTGGTCTATGCATCTAGTGTAACCAAAGTGGCAATCGTGGAGTAAATCATTTTTGCATTAAAAGCAGTTCTGGTGCCAGATGGAAACACAAACACATAGACAACAATAGTGGAACTGGTGCTTTCTGAGCTGCCCCTGGGTTTAAATCAACTGCTGCTTTTAGCATGTTGGCAGAAAATATCATTATTGTAGCTCGTCCTAGATTTGTATTGTGCATTTCATACATGACTCCCAGTTAAGGCTTGTCAAGCCTTAAGCATGTTAAGCAAGTGGCATAACCACTTAGAATAAAAGTCCATTAATTTTTTAGTACAAATCTGTCTGAAATATCAAAAACTATTGAGCTAGCTATAGGGCATGCTTCTTTCTTTAGAACCTTCTCACGTCAAGATGGAACGCCTTGGAATAGTCACCCTATTTGTCCTGGTAACCATTATAACTGGGGTAGACAGTAATGGGGAATCAAACCTTTTACAGCTGCCACCGAAACAGGAATAGAAGATGAAATCTTCCAATGGGGACAGCTTAGGTCTTTTTCACATGAAGGTTACAAACAGGTCCACCAGTCAGTTTTTCATGTGAACCTGATTGGACGGTTCATTCACCCTTATGGACTGGTGGGTGTAAACAGACTTGTGTTCATTTACACCAGCCTACCTCTGGATCTGATCCGGTCCGCTCAAAAAAAACAAAAAACAAAACAAAAGGGAAGCCATCCACTTCCGTTTAGAGGGATGGGATCAAAGGGCATTTGGGTGTAAATGGACAGTGACGTTCATTTACTTCCGGTCACCCATAGAGCAGAGCGAGCTCTCTCCGAGTGGAGACATATGTGTCATCCACTCGCTCAGCAGGGGATCACCGGACGGATCTGCTGCTGATCTCAACGTGTGAAAGGGGCCCAAGAGTTGACTTACCCATTTTCCAGAGATTTCCATTCATTTGTTATTGTGTTTTCAGGACTAGATATGATATTGACATTGAAAAGCCCGGAATTCTATTTACATATTTCATTGCATGAAGCTGATAAAGGAGTTAAAAATCTCTGATCAAAAAGATTATGAAAGATTTACTTCAATTATCCAATCGCGCAGATTAATTAAACAGAAATGCGCTTTTTGCACGCTTTTGGATAATTAAAGCCCAACTCTGGAAAAGCTACATGTTGTAAATTTTGTAAATTTTCCGAAGTTTCAAAATGCCTTGTTGACAGCGTCAACCCTTAAACTGGTTAAAATGCTTAAAATATTTCCTAACATTAACGTCTCGTTAACTAGAGTCTAATTAATTCCACGTTGTTGGAACTCAGGCGTATTTCGCAGTTTCTACTCTACAGCCTCTGCATTGCACGCTCTGTAAACTTAATGTGCCGTTACTACTGGAATTCTTTATTAGGGTGTTGATGTCTGAGCAAGTGCACATTCCACACCGCTGCCAAGTTGTATAGCAACGCTGCCGCCTGCCTGCTTGTCGCCTGAACTGCTGGTCTGTACTATAGGAAAAACAATCCAATAAACAAGGCTTTACAAAAGAAATGAAGGTTTGGAGCTAGATGCAACCAGCTAACAGATTAATTCTACATGATAAACAGAGCAGTGTCTTTATAATCATCACTATCACACCACACATGGTATTTCACGAACATACTCCGGTTACCTTGTTCTCGCACTCCCCCTACTGGGCACAAAGATAATGAACTCAGAAAACAAAAAGTCGTACAAGTAAGGTGATGCGCTACATAAAAAATGCTGCTCACATTGGCATGCCTTTTACAGGGTGATACACACACACTCACACATTCACTCACATATATATAAAACTAGGGTTCTTCAAAAAGTTTCCACACTTTTAACTATATAATATATAACTAGCTAATAAATATATAAAAGTGCAGAAACCCTTTGAAGTGTATATATAGATATATATATATATATACACACACACACATATACACACACATACACAAACACACACATATATACACACACATATATACACACACATACACAAACACACACACATATATATATATATATATATATATATATATATATATATATATATACAGTATCTCACAGAAGTGAGTACATCCCTCACATTTCTGTAAATATTTTATTCTATCTTTTTATGTGACAACACTGAAGAAATTACACTTTGCTACAATGTAAAGTAGTGAGTGTACAGCTTGTATAACAGTGTAAGTTTGCTGTTCACTGAAAATAACTCAACACACAGCCATTAATGTCTAAACCACTGACAACTAAAGTAAGCACACCCCTAAGTGAAAATGTCCAAATTGGACCCAATTAGCTATTTTTCTTCCCCTGCGTCATGTGACTCGTTAGTGTTACAAGGTCTCAGGTGTGAATGGGGAGCAGGTGTGTTAAATTTGGTGTTATCACTTTCACTCTCTCATACTGGTCACAGGAAATTTAACATGGCACCTCATGGCAAAGATCAGAAAAAAAGAATTGTTGCTCTACATAAAGATGGCCTAGGCCAGGGGTTGACAAATTTGCTTGCAATCTAGGAGCCAGCTAAAAAAGTTAGGAGCCAGGTCCGTGACGGCAATCTGGACCTGTCCCTGGCCTGACATGGAGACGAGTGAGGGGGAAGATAGCCCCCAGCCCCCCACATATGAGATCACCTCTCATTGGACACACCGCTCGAGTGCTAAATGGCCGCTGTGATTGGTCATTTAGCATGATCTGTGATTTGCTGTATCCAAGGGACACGGCCAACACAGAACTTCCCCGATGCTCGCCCATGGCGGCGTGCAGAGGGGAAGTAAACAGGAGGATGTCTAGGGACGCCCTCCCGGCAATTGGTGTCCGCGCTGTAGACATCTTTCGTCTATAGCGCGGGCACGAAGTGGTTAACAAAAGAATGTGACTATTATTTCCGACATATTCCCGCTCATTTACTGCCATGGGTTCGATCAGGTCCGCCCGAAAAACTGACAGGTGAACCTGATCAGACAGCCCTTGTGAAAGGGGTCAAGCAGGGAAAAATAATATTTTTTTTTCCTTAATTAAAATAATTTTTTTTTTTACTTTTTACAAAAAAAAAAAAAAAAAATTATATTATATTATATTTATATATATATATATATATATATATATATATATATATATATATATATATATATATAATATAATATAATATAATTTTTTTTTTTTTTTCTTTGTAAAAAGTAAAAAAAAAATTATTTTAATTAAGGAAAAAAAAATATTATTTGTAATATATATATAAATTAAATTATATATAATTAAATTAATAATATATATTTTATATATATATATATATATATATATATATATATATATATATATATATATATATAATATATATATAATATATATTATATATATATATATATATATATATATATATATAATAATGAGAAGCCATTTACCAGCCACCACACTCACCGTTGGGCAAAAAACAGGCAGGGGAGCTTCACTCCATTAGGAATTAGCATTATTGGAATAGGGTGTAATTTCTACAGCCACCACAAGATGGCGCCAGACTACCGAAAGATTTTAGAAGGCCGCAAAGCCGCGGCCTCAATTACTGGCCGGCGCGGCCCGATGGAATTGCGCGGCGGAGTTCGGGGTCCAAATGGAGACAGGATACCCCAGCAGCGTTGCCCCAGTCGCCAGGACACGAAATCTAGGCGCAAATGCGACCTGGCGACCGGGGTTTGTCGAGCCCTGGCCTAGGCTATAAGAAGATTGCCAAGACCCTGAAACTGAGCTGCAGCTTGGTGGCCAAGACCATACAGTGGTTTAACAGGACAGGTTCCACTCAGAAAAGGCCTTGCCATGGTCAACCAAAGAAACTGAGTGCACATGCTCAACTTCATGTGCAGAGGTTGTCTTTGGGAAATAAACATATGAGTGCTGCCAGCATTGCTACAGAGGTTGAAGGGGTAGGGAGGTCAGTCAATTGGTCTGCATGGCTGTCATCCCAGAAGGAAGCCTCTTCTAAAGATGATGCACAAGCCTGCAAACAGTTTGCTGAAGACAAACAGACTAAGGACATGGATTACTGGAATCATGTCCTGTGGTCTGATGAGACCAAGATAAACGTATTTGGTTCAGATGGTGTCAAGTGTGTTTGGCAGCTGTATGAGTGCTGCCGGCACTGGGGAGCTACAGTTCATTGTGACATACTGAAGTAGAGCATAATCCCCTCCCTTCAGAGACTGGCCCGCAGGGCAGTATTCCAACATAATTACCCCAAACGCACCTCCAAGACGACCACTGCCTTGCTAAAGAAGCTGAGGGTAAAGGTGATGGACTGGCCAAGCATGTCTTCAGACCTAAACCCTATTAAGCATCTGTGGGGCATCCTCAAATGGAAGGGGGAGGAGCGCAAGGTCTCTAACACCCACCAGCATTGTGATGTCGTCATGGAGGAGTGATAGAAGACTCCAGTGACAACCTGTGAAGCTCTGGTGAACTCCATGCCCAAGAGGGTTAAGCCAGTGCTGGAAAATAATGGTGGCCACACAAAATATTGACACTTTGGGACCAATTTGGACATTTTTCACTTAGGGGTGTACTCACTTTTGTTGCCAGCGGTTTAGAAATGAATGGCTGTGTGTTGAGTTATTTTAAGAACACAGCAAATTGACACTGTTATACAAGCTGTACACACTACATTGTAAAAAAAAAAAAAAAAAAATATTTACAGAAATGGGAGGGGTGTACTCAATTTAGTGAGATACTGTACACACACACTCACGTTATTTTATATATTTATATATATATATATATATATATATATATATATATATGTATATATATATATATATATATATATCATTGAATGCACATAGCAAAGCCTTTCACGTACAAGAAAACAGTGCTTACGTAAAATGACTTGTCCCACTCGCCCCTCATCTACAATTAGTATTGTAAGTGTGTTTATAAAATTTCCTGCATCCCACAGTCCAGCACATCCTGTAGGACTTCTCATTACTGCCGACAATTAGAAATATGCAGGCCTGGCGACAGAACTTCTGGGGAAAAAATGAGCGCATCAGAGAAAATCTGGTAAACACATTGGAAATGGAAGCTCTGCTTTCATTTTATAGCCAGCTGGATGGACCTCATTCCAATGAAACCAGTCTCTATGCATGGCAAAAACTTAATAAAAACCAATCCCAATAATTTTTTTCCAAATACATATCATTTTTTTTTAACACTTAAAACATGCAGGAAAGTAATTCTTATTTGGAGCATCTCCAATAACTTTTAATTTAACTTTGTGGAGGGAGAGACGGGTAGGCTAGATGTAAATGGCTCCCAACTGTTCCTGATTTGGAGGGACTGTCCCTCTTTTAGAACCCCCTCTGTACCTCTTTTCTCCTCATTTGTCCCTCTTTTTCATCTAATATATAGACCTCTAAAAGAAATATACTGAAGGGTGTTATATTGCAGTAAGGTCCCTTTCACACTTGTAAGCCTTGTCGTGCGACTTGGGACTGCAAAGTCGCATGACAAGTTGTACTTGACATGATTTTTAATGAGTACCGTTCATATCTGTGCGACTTCAAAGTAGTCCCTGCAATACTTAGTCTGACTTTGATGCGACTTGAGGTCCACAGACGTCAAAATTACACAGGCATTGCTTCAAGTTGCGTCAAAGTCAGGCAGCAAAGTTGCGCGACTTTCAGGTCATACAGGGTCTCTGTGTAACAGCTGTAAAGGGGCAGTCTTTAGGCCTATCTCTTTAGCCAGCTAGCGTTGGGGCCAGGTGTATCATTGGTGCATATGAGACTAGTCAGTAAAGCTTACAGGTAGCAGTAAGGTTACTAGATGGCTTTATGGTTAGTTACCAAGACCCCTTTCACACTGAAGGCATTTTCAGGTGTTTTAGCCCTAAAAATAGAGCCTGTAAAGTGCCTAAAACTGCCTCCCATGCCACCCCAGCATGAAAACCTGAGTGCTTTCACACTGGGGCAGTGCGCTTGCAGGATGTTAAAAAAAAGTCCTTCAAGCAGCATCTTTGTGGCATACAGTGCTGCCAAACCGCCCTGCCCATTAAAATGAATGTGCAGCGATTCCGAATCGCCTGAAAAGCGCTTTAACACTTTCTTCAGCCGCTAGTGGGAGTTAAAAGCACCCCTCTAGTGGCCTAAAAGCGCCGCTTAAACCGCGCTAAAGCACCACTCAAATGAGCGGCGCTTTAGCATTAAATGTGGCGCGGCCCCAGTGTGAAAGGAGTCTAAGGGGTTCCATCTCTCTAGCAGTAGATAGCTAATCCCAACAGTAGCAGTTCACCAGTCCCAGTGATACTGCAGCTCACTATCCAGTCACACAGAGCGATTAGTCCACCTGCACCCAGGTGAATCTATGTCAGCACCCCCATACTCAGCACTTCAGATCCTGCTCACGCTGCCGATATGCAGCAGTGATGGTGCACACTGGACAGCAATGTGTACTCTCCGAACTCCCTCATGGCAAGAGGAAGCTCTGTCCTGAATGATTTATTAATTCAAAGGAATTGATAGAAATTGCTGATTTCCAGTATATTTTGGCTTGGAATACATGATGAAAAGTGATTCCAAAGCTTGCATTCAGCAACTAAACAATATGCAAAAAAGCACAGTAAAAGCCAACCAGATACAAAACCTTACCAAAACCACGGACAGAAAAAAAAGCAGTGTCACTGAAAATCACTGAATTGTTACAGTGCTGGAAGAAAGATTAGAGCCTTTCCATAATGACTACCTTTCTGATAGTGTTATTAACCACTTCAGCTCTGGAAGGTTTACCCCCTTAATGACCAGGCCATTTTTTGTGATACACTGCTGTATTTTAACTGACAATTGCACTGACGTGCGACACTGTACCCAAATAAAATGTATGTCCTTTTCTTTTCCCACATATAGAGCTTTCTTTTGGTGGCATTTGATCACTTCTGCATTTTTTTTTGCACTATATACATAAAAGGCCGATCATTTTGAATATATATATATATATATATATATATATATATATATATATATATATATATATATATATATATATATATACATATACATTTTTTTTTTACTTTTTGCTATAAAACATTCCCAATAAATTTTTTAAAAAAAAATCAAATTTCTTCATCAATTTAGGCCAATATGTATTCTGCTACATGTTTTTGGTAAAAAAAATCCCAAGTGTATATTGATTGGTTTGCGCAAAAGTTACAATGTCTACAAACTATGGTATATTTTTATTTATTTTTCTTTTTTACTAGTAATGGTCGGCGATTAGCAATTTACAGCAGGACAGCAATATTGCGGTAGACAAATCAGACACCTGACACTTTTTGGGGACCAGTGGCACTAATACAGTGATCAATGCTAAAACATATGCACTGTTACTGTACTAATGACACTGGCAGGGAGGAGGTTAACATCAGGGGCGATCAAAAGGTTAAATGTGTTCCCCGGGAGTGATTACTAACTGTGGGGGAGGTGCTTTGACTGGTGGCAATGTAAAGATCCGTGTTCCTGCTTAGCAGGAACACAGGATCAGCACATTTCCCTCTCACAGAACAGCTATCTGCCTTGTTTACAAAGGGAGACTGACATTCTGCCTTTCTCCTGAACGATCGGCGGCTGATTGACTCCCGCTGTGTCCAATCAGCCCACCCCAGACCCAGAAGTATCAAATTACGTACCAGGTATGTGATCTGGTGCAGAATGGGCACCCTGCCGCAGTATATCTGCGGTGGGCGTTCGCTAATTGGTTAAACCCTCAGTTTTTTTAGGCACTTTCAGCAGCTGATTTATTCACTGAGTATTCAGCTTTTTTATATCTTTTAATCCTTGCCTATGTTCCAGTTTTAGCTGGTGTCATGACCCCTGGTCTCATTTCAGGGTGACTCCTTTCTCTTGCAGTGTCCTATTGCATCACCCTTGCATGCAGGTACTAGAGTGTCTCCCTACACTGTGTGCATCAGTAGAATCACACAGCCCAGTAGCCTAGGACAGCAAGGCACTAGCAACTACCAATGTCACATGCAAACATACCACTGAAATTACATATGTATGTTTTAGGACCATAAGTGTGTGCAGCCTATTGAATGAGGGTGTGCAACCCAAACCTCAAACACATATGCATGCGTGTGCTTGTGTATATATACTGACGGTGTCAGTAGAGAAGAGATCGGTGTCAGTAGAGCAGTGGACAGTTATTTTTACAATTTTATTTTCTATTATTTTTTACAATTTTTTATTATTGTTTGACAATTTTTTTTAGCAGCCCCATTAGGGGGCTTTGGTGAAATATCAGGTGTCCAAACAGGGGAAATCTGCGCCACACAGGGTGATTAGGGTGTGCCCAGACACACCCGGCATACCCTGTGTGCATGCCTATGTTTAGGACATACAGCCATATTTAACATCACAAAGAAAGATGCCTACAAGTCTGAACTTTCATTCATAAGACTTCAGTCAACTTAAACTGAATTGGTTAGAAAGAAACTTCACTGAATATTATTTTAAAACCACAAGTTATGAATTTATAGAAACCAAAGATGAATCCACATAAATCGTCTCACTAAGGGCCTGGTATAAACTCCAGTGCATTTTATAGAAAGTTGTGTGTATTTTCTTCATTTTACAGGATGGTTGGGTTTTCTGCAGCTCTATCCATGAAAAGGGATCTATAGTGTAAATATAAAAGTACAAAACAATTCTTAGGCTTTGGATTTTTGTGGTTTTTGGTGTGGCACAGCTCACTTAAAATTCTACAGACCATATTTACGAAAGAGTAAAGTAAAGCTAATGCAAGATTTTATTCCTATTTACAGGGAAATACAGCTTTTACTGGATGTTTAAAAGGTTTACTTTAAAGGCACTTTACCCTATAGTAACTTGAGCTGCTGTGAAAGGGTGGCTCCTACTGAATGAAGCTCAGTAGGAGCCACCCTTTAGACCAATCGGACAATTTTCATGCTTGTCCAATTGGATAATATAGTGTGAACTGTTGTGAGTGGCTCTCGAAAGCTCTGTACTAATGATCTGATTATCGTACGATCGCTCCGAAAAGCTGTATTTTTGGTCTGATTTTCGAATTGTGTGTACAGACCATAAGGCAGGACCGATGAGCAGGTGAAATTAAAGGAAAAAAAAAAAAGACTAAAAAACGAAACTAACTCAGCCACCATAGTTAAGGATTTTTGGTTTAAATACGGTTTAAGATCCCATTCACAACAGAATGTGGTGCGGGGAAACCAGCATTCCATGCGTATTTCCTGCACTGTGTTCCAAATGCACAGAAGTTGCGATCTGCTGTGGTTGTCAAAGTTAATGACACCGCAAACGCAAGTCGTAAATGCAGTGCATTTCGGATCACATGGTTCAGAATTATAATACGATCTGGTTGAAGTGAATTTCCAAAAGTAGTGTATTTTGGTGCAGTGCAGTGAGATTTGAGCCCATTCAAAATGAATGGGCTAAATCCCACTGAACTAAAACGCATGGAAACGCACAGCGCATTCCCGTGCGATTCCTAGTGTAAATCGACCCTAAAGCCCAGCTCTGTCCAAAACTTTGTATTGTACAAAAGGGGTAAGACCTGGTTACAAGGTGCCTTAAAGTATGGGATATAATTAACTAAACTTGGTAAACTCAAACTCAAATGTAAAACTGCTCCCCTACTTCTAACATCTATACTAACTAACCTGTAGAAGAAAGATGCATATATTTACCTTATTTTAGCTTTTCCTGGTTTGGTGACGTGATCTCCTCTGTCAGCCAGCAATGGCTACAGGGGAGAGGAGAGAGCGCTCCAACAACTGATGGAATGTCTGACTGGCGACGTCACCCGTAGACTTTCTATGGACCATCTGTTGTCCGTGCTCCCTCTTCTCCCCTGAAGCCACTGCTAGTTGACAGAGGAAAACCGATTGTGTAACCAGACCAGGGTGGCCAGAAAATAGGTAAGTATATGCATCATAGGCAGCAACAAACATGTTTGTTTACTAGAATGAGGAGGTGTTAGAACATCTGTCAAGTGTTAATGTTCTCTGTGTCTGAACCTCTGCTCAGATCGCTGCAGCAATCTTGCCAGAAGTGGGAGCGGGTACCTGTCAAAAAAAGGTACTGCCCCTTTTGGGTGAATTTCTGATTTAAAGCATTACTAAAGTTATGCTAGATAGGTACTAGATTAGAGAGGAGAGGAATGGGAATGCCTGATTTAAAGTGGTCTATTCCCTTTTTAGGGAGATTCACCCTATTTTTGTACTTTATACAATTATCACCCAGAGTGAAAGTGAAAGACAATCTCAAATTCTGAGTTGTCACCAGAACAGAAACAGAAAGGAAACACTAGTTCTGGTGACAACCAGGGATTCCCTCACTTTGGAAGGATTTCCTCTCACGTGTTCTTTTGGCTATGGGGCAGGAAGTGAAGTGAAATCTCCCCAATGAGACACAGATGGAAAAAAAAACAAAAAACTGACAGTGGTTACAACCCTTCGTTACGTTATATAAAACTTTAAAAGAAGTGTCTTTGGGAAAGCAGTTGATTTCTGTAGACACTCATACTCTGTTCCCAGAAGCTTTTAAGCCTGAGAAGTTTGTCATCACTTCCGTTCAATCTTCACCGGTATAATGAGCCCTGATAAAGAGGTCCTTGGATCTCCCTGAAATATACTGAGCTTGATTTACTATATATATATATATATATATATATATATATCTCAATCCTCCCAGCCTTCCAATCATTCAATTATTAGTGTGGTGCCCCATCTGTCCTAAATCCTTTGGATTTTGTCCACAGCACCTCATTTCACTTTACAGGGGGGATTTACTAACTCTAATTTACACAAAATCTAGCACAGCTGTAACCAATCAGCCTCTACGTTTTATTTTCGAAACTTAAAGGGGAAGTAAACTCCCCTATCGTTTTCAGCCAAGGAAGCTGCCATCTTGGCCTCTGTTTAATCTTCAACTGCTATGGTGCTGCACATGTGATTCGTTATGACACCAGCCATTGGATGGTTTGATAGTTGGGCTGAGAGCACAGCCAATGTGCAGTTAGCATTCCTGGCATGCCTTTTTTTTTTACTGTTTAAATCAATGGGTTTACTTCCACTTTAACCACTTAAGGACAGAGACTCGTTTTGAGATTTGGCTGTTACTCGTTTAAAACAGTTTTTTTTTGCTAGAAAATTACTTTGGGGTGGAGGAACAAACATTATATATACAGTATATATATATATATATATATATATATATATATATATAAAACACCCTAGAGAATAAAATGGCGGTCGTTGCAACACTTTATGTCACACCGTATTTGCTCAGCGGTCTTGCAATTGCACTTTTTTGGGAAAAAAAACACTTTTTTTAATTCAAAAATAGCAGTAAATTTAGCCCAATATTTATAGTCTGTGCGCTAGCTCGTTGAGACAGGGCGCGTTAAATAAAAAAATTATTTTTTTTCTTATTTATTTTACTTTTTATTTTTACACTGTTCTTTTAGAAAAAAAAAATGGTGTCACTTCTAGTAGTAAACATCCCTTCTAATAGAAAAAAGCATGACAGGACCTCTTAAATATGACCTCAGATCTCATATTTACACTAAAATGCAATAAAAAAAAAATGATTTGTATTTTTTTTTTTAAATGTTCCTTTAAGAGCTATGGGTGAAAGTGATGTTTTGACTTCACTTGCGCCCTGCAATGGTATCGAGCTGGGTGAGGGGCCATCTTCTCCTCACTCAGCTCCATACCACAGAGGGAGAAGTATGCGATCGCCTCTGCCGCTGCTTCGGTTAGCGGCAGAGGGCACCAGAGGGGGGGGGTGGGCCTCTCCCACCACTGATAAAAGTGATATTGCGGTGAATCCGCTGCAGAGACCACTTTTATCTGAAAGCTGACCGCCCGCTCTTGAAGAGGATACTGGGGTTATGGTAGCTAGCTGCTGTCATAATGATATTTATCTTCAAACAGCCGACGTATAACAACGGCAGGCGATCGCAATTGGTTAAAGTATTACTAAACCCACAGCAGTAAAATCATTCTGTTTAAGCAGTAAAGCATGCTTGTTATACTCACTGTGGAACCTAAGGGGTTAATCTTCCGCATTGTGTAAAAAGGCTGCTTGATCCAGTCTTCTCTTAACCTCCCCTTCTTTTGCTGTTCCCAATCCATACCCTGATAGTACAGAGCCTTGGAGGCATTCTGCACATTCTCAGTTTGGTGTGTATTGCTAGAGAGTTTTTCTTTTTTTCTTGAGAGTGTGCAGGTGATCGGCACAGGGCCAATCAGCACTGTCCAGACACAGATCAGGGATTATGCTGCCTCAATGGACAGTCAGAGGAGAATGAAAACTCCTACAAGCTTTAACTAGATGCTGATAGACGTCAAAAGACTGCTATATACTGCTTAGGCAAAAAGGGTATTTAGCATTTCCTAAAGTGATTGGATTTCCATGTTCTGTGCACTGTGGGAGACCAGATATAGTGAATACAGGAAAAAAAGCAAAGGAAGAGGCGCCTCTGGGTGTAGAGATAACAAACACTTTAATTAAAAAAACGCATATATTTCAGGCAACTCACATTTTGGATGTGGTCTATGAGCATTCAGTCACTTTAAAAGCTGAGCATGGCTGTGGTCATCTAGTAGTCCATCACGCTGAGGCACTGTAGCCGCTAGTGGCCAGGAAGTGGCACAGACGCGGAGAGCGATGACATCATGAGGTGGGTGCGACCGGTTTCGTGAGCGTACAGGCTGAGGTTGTTTGACAGCCGCGCTCCTTCATCAAGCCTTGCTTTTAAAGTGACTGAATGCTCATAGACCACATCCAAAATGTGAGTTGCCTGAAATATATGCGTTTTTTTAATTAAAGTGTTTGTTATCTCTACACCCAGAGGCGCCTCTTCCTTTGCTTTTTTTCACAGACTTTGGAACATGGTTTCTGTCCTTCACTGATGGCAGCCCTGGATATGGAGCTCCTGGTTTTAAATGCTTTCCTTTGTTCTACTGGACAGTAGCTTTTATATTTATAACCATACGGACTTTTTCATAATATGGACTCTCATTCATTTAATTGGATCTTTGGTTTCAATTGGTGAGAGACTGGTGGACATTGGGAAAATCTTTGACCCTGTTTTTGCGCATTTACTTGTGTATAGTGAATACAGGGTCCTGGGTTTAGTAGCACTTTAACTGATTGGTTACCATGCACAGCTGCACCAATTTTGGTAAATCTCCCCATACATGTTCCACTCTGCACTATGAACATAAGCCCACTTTGGATCAAGTGCCTCCAGTCCATTTCTTCTTCACTGGAAGAGGGCCTGTTTTGCACCCACTATATCAAAAACCTTTTAAAAGGTTGCGGTTGTAGTTTGGCTTTAAAGTGTTAATAAACCCGGGAACCCTTCATTCGCAGAATATGGAAAATGCAATTATTTTATTAAATATAAACTGCTAAATACCTTTTCTCATCAGCAGCATAGAGCAGTCTTGTGACTTCTATCTGTTCCTGGGGAAGAGTTTTCATACTGCATGGAGTTGTCCTATGAGGCTGCAGGGCCCCTGACCCTCTGTCTGGACAGTGCTGATTGACCATGTGCTGATTACATGCACTCTCTCAAGAAAAAAAAAAAAAAAAACCTCTCTAGCAATACAGACCAAACTGAGCATGTGCAGCCTGACTTCAAAGGCTCTGTCTTATCCGGACATGTTCTGGAGTCAGTGGAAGATGAGGATCTGTGCATACAGGATCAACAGCATTTTTACACAGTGCAGATGATTAACCCCTTAGGTTCCACAGTGAGTATAACAAGCATTCTTTACTGCATCTACAGACTAATTTTACTGTAGTGGGTTTAGTAACACTTTAAGAACGTAAAATACCTATGTGAGACCAACGAAAGTGAAAACAGAAAGCCACCAAACAAATCCACAAAATATTTTGAAGGTGATTTTTAGCTACGTGCACAGTACATAACCTGAAAATACTTCTATATTTTGGCTGAATATTTATAGGTCCCAGGGGAATTTTGTAAGAAGTAAAACTGTTCTATAATCCTTATAGTAAGAATCATGTAGCATAATCACTCTATAATTTAAATAACAGAAGTGTTTTCGGTGGATAGTCATATTGTAAACTTGTGTCTGACAAAGAGTACCATTCCCTTAGATGTACGCATTTAGCGCTGTGTGTTGCAATAAGTGGCTTATAAATGTCTGCATCTTCAGGCCGATTACACTGGAAGTAAAGGCTACACATAAACATAACTTAAATATTGCTTCACCATTGCTGCAGGCATTTCCACTAAATCACCATTGAAATACATTTTCCAAACCTTTCCTATGTTCTAGGTTACCTGACCACAAAGCTCTGTCTCTTTCTTTTAACGTTAAATTGCTTCGGACTCATATCAAATTAAATGGATGATGTGTGTTGGTATATAAGCAAACTGGATTTCTAAGTAAAGTAAATTACTCTGTATATTAACCAATCATTTACTGTCCATACGTTGATTGAACTTCGCCCGGTTCAGCACGAATGGGCAGACTGATTGTACCCAAGTCAATCCATCGATTGACTTCGGCACAACCAGCCTGTCAAATTTTTCTACATGTGATTACTGCCAGTGACTAGCAGTAATAATTGTAT
This sequence comes from Lithobates pipiens, assembly GCF_037356315.1. NCBI lineage: Eukaryota > Metazoa > Chordata > Amphibia > Anura > Ranidae > Lithobates > Lithobates pipiens. The sequence goes on along the minus strand of NW_027507758.1, from coordinate 143,129,659 downwards.
TCTACTGGCCAGGAAGGCTCTCCACGCCTCCCCGCTAGTAGAATACAATAGCGCTGCAGGAGGCATCCCCCCATCAACACTTATGGTGGAAGGAAAGAAAATCAATTAATCTATGGCTTGCCTAAACTAAAGTGATTGTAAATTCTTGTTTTTTTTTCTCTATAAAAAAATAATAAACATGTCATACTTACCTGCTCTGTTTCAGTGGGTTTGCACAGAGCAGCCGCAATCCTCCTTGGGTCCCTCCTCTGTGCTCCTGGCCCCTCCCTCCTGTTGAGAGCCCCCACAGCAAGCAGCTTGCTATAGGGGCACCCGAGCCGAGTCCCAGCTCCCTGTGTCTCCTCTTCTGGGGTCCCTCTTCTGTGCTCCTGGCCCCTTCCTCCTGTTGAGTGCCCCCACAGCAAGCAGCTTGCTATAGGGGCACCCGAGCCGAGTCCCCGCTCCCTGTGTTTCCTCTTCTCGAGTCCCTCTTCTGTGCTCCTGGCCCCTCCCTCCTGTTGAGTGCCCCCACAGCAAGCAGCTTGCTATAGGGGCACCCGAGCCAAGTCGCAGCTCCCTGTGTCTATTCAGACACAAAGCCCTGACCCATCCCCGTCCCCTTTCTCCCCTCCCATCCCCTTTCTCCCCTGATTGGCTAGCTGACTTTGATTGACAGCAGCGGCTGTCAGGAGGGGAGAATCTCAGATGGCTGAGACACTCGTGGACACTGCTGGACAGAGAGGTACCTCAGGTAAGTATGAGGGGGGCTGCTGCAAACAGAAGGCTTTTTATCTTAATGCATAGAATTCAACTGGTGCCCAAAACTGCATATTCCAGATGAGGTCTTACTAATAATTTGTACAGGGGTAAAATTATCTCTCTCTCTCTGCTGTCTATACCTCTTAATACAAGAAAGGATTTTGCTTGCTTTAGGAACTACAGTTTGGCATTGTATGCTGTTATTAAAGTGTAAGTCCATCTTAAAACTAAAATCCCTACATTTATTATTATTATTCAGAATTATTTATTATTTATTTAATTATGTATTTACAGACATCCACGTTCTAACATTAACCTATCTAGCCCTGTAAAAATAAAATCAGTATACATACCTTTTTTGAAGCTGATCCAATCTCAAGCAGCAGAAGCTCTGCAGAGGACAAGGCCGCCAACGGCTGTGAAATGAATGGGGAGCGACGCCAACCATAGACTTACTATGGGGCCTCCATTAGTTGGCTGTGCCCCCACCTCCACAGCGAAGCCGTGGCTGACAGCTCAGCGTGGAATCATGTCGGACTGACTCTAAAAAAGCTATGTACCGGTATACTGATTTCTTCTTTACAGGACTACATAGGTTAGTGTTAGATTGTGGATGTGTGTAGATGCAGGGATTTTAGTGTTAGGGTGGACTTCTACTTTAAGTCTATGATCTACTTGAACACACAGATCCTTCTCCACCATAGATTCCCCCAGCTGCTCTACCCCTTACGATGCATGCATATTCTTAGCCCCCAAGTGCATAACTTTACATTTATCAACATTAAACCTCATTTGCCACCTAGTTGTCCAATTAAACAGAGCATTGAGGTCAGATTGTTAGTTGGAGACATCCTGTAAGGATGGTATTCCACTGCATAGCTTGGTGTCTATAATTTACACAAAAGCCGACATATTTTAAGATTATTTAGGGAAAAGCCCTTTCATTATTAGAAGTTTTTTCTGGTTGTAGTTGTTGAGTTATAATATACTTACAAGGGACTTTAGACTTTATGGGGTTTGAAGGCCTCAAACTTGGAGGACCGTACTTGATTATGTACAATTTATGAGAAGAAACACAGTCACTAGTTCATTGATACACACGTTCTCCAATTAAAAATACACAGACTATCAGTTATATTAATGATGATGATTGATGATTAATAGAAGATTGTAAATGTGGATTGTGTACATTATGGGTTTTCCCTTGCACTGCACAGTACTATAATATTTGAAAAGGGCAGTTCTTCTAGCCTTGTGAGATCTTTGCATAGGACCGGTAGCTTTCAGTACATACATTTTGGTGCCTGATAAAACAAGTACAGCATTTTAAAAACTAGGAATGATACATAAACTGTTAGCGGCAAAAGCTTAGTTCTGTCGTTTTCAACTTAGAGAATAACGCAGTGCTGGGAGAACGGCATTGGTGCATTTATATGTATATATAGGGGCTCCTGCGCTGTATGTAAAAATGGTTAGATAAAAAGGCACAAGTCTATTCTAATAGGTGCAGCAAACACTTTGTGAGTTGGCTCTCATTAATGTACAGACTGAAAGAAAGGAGGGGGTGTGTTGCGCTTCCTATATTAAAGTCCAATAGTGGCCTATCACAGGAAACAATCCATATTTCAATACTATCATAGAAACAACAAAAAGTGCAATCGTGCTTGAACAAACAGACAGAAGCTAGTGGATCAAAGTGCGTCTGTGCATAGTATATATAAAATGTGTGCATAACATTAGATATATAAAAAATACGTAAATAATTTAAGTGGCACCAGCAATGGTGCTGTGATGAAAACTACAAGTGCATGTAACCAAAGATTAATGTAAGTGAAATACACGTAGCAAACCAATAGATAAAAAACAGCAGCAGCAAAAATAAAAAATAGAAAAAAAAAAATAGCAGCAGCTGCGATTATATCTGATCAAAGTGACCCATACATATTCCAATCGTGAAAGCTGCAGTGTAATAACACAATCAAATAGTGAAGTGCAGAATGTGCCAAGCCAACTCTCTTCCGTACGCGTGGTTTTCTGTGTAAATGCTGATCACACTAGGTAATTACCTTACTGCTGTAAGGTGTACAGCAAAGAAATAGCCTTTTAAAAGGAACACCAGGAGATGGATGGAGAGGGGACTTCACATTTCTCTAGCGTCACCATATATCATCCGATTCCTCCGTGAGTACTAGCAACATATATACTCAAGGGATAGACAAAAGGAATCCACCATAGTGTAGTATATTAAAAAGTTAACGGCTTTATTAAACAGATAATCAAAACTACTCACAAAGGTGGATAATGGCAGAGCGCACAGCAAACAACAGACCAGCGAACGTATCGCTCGCATGTAAACGTCACTTCCTACGCGTTACATCATACAATCCCAGTTGAAGTCATTGTATGACGTAACGCGTAGGAGACCGGAAGTGACGTTTACACGCGAGCGATACGTTCGCTGGTCTGTTGTTTGCTGTGCGCTCTGCCATTATCCACCTTTGTGAGTAGTTTTGATTATCTGTTTAATAAAGCCGTTAACTTTTTAATATACTACACTATGGTGGATTCCTTTTGTAAGGTAAGGTAAAGTAAGGTAATTACCTAGTGTGATCAGCATTTACACAGAAAACCACCCGTACGGAAGAGAGTTGGCTTGGCACTTAAATTATTTACGTATTTTTTATATATCTAATGTTATGCACACATTTTATATATACTATGCACAGATGCACTTTGATCCACTAGCTTCTGTCTGTTTGTTCAAGCACGATTGCACTTTTTGTTGTTTCTATGACAGTATTGAAATATGGATTGTTTTCTGTGATAGGCCACTATTGGACTTTAATATAGGAAGCGCAACACACCCCCTCCTTTCTTTCATTGGTGCATTTATGTTTCTGGTACAAAGAACGTATAATGCAAAAAATAACCAACATAAATTTGAAAAGTTTAAATTTGAATGTAAAATAAAATCAGCAACAAAATAGCTAAGGGAGAAAGGGGATACATGGATTAATACAAGCTTATTAGGGTTAACTAGGCATTAAGAGTTTTTTTTAACCTTTTTTTATCGTTTACACAAAACAGCAGAGCTCTGCTGTCACTTTGATGGCCACTCCATTGTGCTTCCTGTATCATATAAGTGCACAGAAAGTTGCTGTCACACTGGCAGCAAAGTCCCACTAATTACACTGGGATAGACACTCTCTTGGTGTAATTAAAGCGCTGGACTGTTGACAACCCAGTATTGCAGAGTGTAGGAAAAGGCAAGGGTAATAAGGAGCCACAACAGGCTCCCTCCTTTATTTATCACCCCATGACCATCACCACAGCACCTCAGAGGCTGTCAATCAGACCAACCCTGGGGTAGTGCCCTAACCAATGCCTTTAGCCTTATACTAATCTTCTTTGTAACCCCAAGCCTCCCATTAACCCTACCTTATATAAATTTAAGCCGACCATAGATGGTTAAGCAGTGACCAGACAATATTCGAACCGTGAATGGGCAGGCTAAATGTACCCAAATCGACTGATCAAACAACTTGGGTATGACCAGTCTGTCGGATTTTACATGTGAATATTGCTACTAGCAGTAATCAATGTGTTCTCCTTGTGGGGATGGCTCCCAACCCTGCCAAGAGAACACAATGGCTTTGCCGGAGGGATTTCCCCCATCAACACTAACTGGGGAAATGATGGCCAATCTAGCGATTTTCTTGACTGCTACCCATGGTTGAGAAAATCATTCCATCTGTGCCCGACTTTAACCCCTTGATGAATATTCACCTCAACAGCATTGCAGCCAAAATTGTATTATTTTTTTGAAATAATATACCAGCACGGGGGTCCTGCCACCAGAACCTTCCTTTTAGGTTAAATAAGGGGGTAAGGGGGTTTTTGGGTAAGGTATAGGTTTTTTTAGCACAGGTTGATTTTAGACATGTAGAGTGTTAAGGGTTATGTTTAAGGGTGAGCCTAATGTTGGGCTCTTCATTTTACGCTCTATAGGGAAAGTAAGATGTGCATGCTCATTAGAAGATTGATCCACCTCCCTGGCTAAGGCCACAACTTTTGGACAGAGTTAGCAAGTCAGCCGGGCTTACTTCCTATAAAACTTTAGCTACCCTTCACAGTGATTCTCAACCAGGGTTCCTCCAAAGGTTGCTAGGGGTTCCTTCAGCATTGGGCAATTTCAGATAAGTTCCCACTGACAACTTACATCTTTTTAGTTATCTATAATGAGGTTATTCTTCCCAATTACCACAAGTGTAAGGACCATTCTTCCCACTGACCATCACACTATTGTATCAAGAGTTGTAGACTTATAATTTTAGCAGGGGTTCCCCCAAGACCGGAGAACTATTTCAAGGGTTCCTCTGTGTTGAAACGGTTGAGAAAGGCTGCTTTAAGTAAAGCAGGGTTATACAACGGGTACAAATATGTGAAATATTGCAGATCCCCACATCAACACAACCAATGTGTATGCAGGGATCTCTCTTACAGAGACTCCCCCCCTGCCCTCCCCCTTACCTACAGTGGGTTGGCCTTGCAGGGTTCGATTTTTGGTAGAATGTTCGCAGGAAAAAAACATTCAACAGAACATTCTTTCTTGCCGAGTCAATTCATTTAGTTAAAAAGCATTTAATCCAGACCAGCTATTTGAATGGCATCCCAGACATATGCAGCTCAGTTTACATTCCAACACTGATCCTGTACAGAGTGAGATAACCCCCTCCGTCTAATGAAGACAGCCACAGCCTGGTACCTGGAAGATGCCAGGTAGAAGATGCCAGCAGCAGCAAGGGACCTTGGAAGGAGAAGTGGGAATTGCGGACCTTAGTTTCGCTTTAAGTCTACTGTTTTCTTTTTATTTGGTTTCAATAATCATTCATTAATCAATAGGTCAGCATTACCTGATCAAATAATTTTTTTTAAGATAATGTTCTCCTTTAAAAGGAAGAATGCAATCTGCCAATGCCCACCACTTATTCATCTGAAGTATGAATTGTAACGATTGGTGCACTTTAAACAAAAAATGTACATAGAGATTTATGTTTACCTGCAAGGAACTACGCTCACATTTTGGAAAGAGATTGTACAAAATTTTCTCTAGCATGTCCCAATGCTGGCACTTGTTTGCTCAGACTATTATTTGTAAATTAGAGATTGTGCATGCTAATTTACATAGTGTGTTTGTATAGCTGGATCATGTGATTATAGGGCAAACAGAAACGGTTACGATTACTCATCAAGACTTTTTTCCATGAGATCCCAATCTTCAGGCTCAACCCGGCTTAAAATATGGCTGGCACAAAGCATTCATTAATGGTTAGATCTACATAGAAGTTATATCAGAGTCATAGTCATCATCATAGAAGTCATCATACCAGGCTTTCCAGTTCACATGGCCCAAGGCAAATTAGAGTTTTGATGCTTTATTATACAGATAACTGAATCACGAGATCCATCCAAGTGTCATATGATTGTGTAAGGTCAGACCAAGCAATATTAGCCAGAATTTATGTAAGATTTATATCAGCAAACCTTCTTGTCTTAAATATTCACTATATTACCAAAAGTATTGGGACACCTACCTTTACACGCATACATGAACTTTAATGGCATCCCAATTTTATTTTGTAGGGTTCAATATTGTGTTAGCCCACCCTTTGCAGCTATAACAGCTTCAACTCTTCTGGTAAGGCTGTCCACAAGGTTTAGGAGAGTGTCTATGGGAAGACCATTCTTCCAGAAGCGCACTTGTGAGGTCAGGCACTGATGTTGGACGGAAAGGCATGGCTCACAGTCTCGGTTCTAATACATCCCAAAGGTGTTCTATCGGGTTGAGGTCAGGACAGCCAAGTTCCTCCACCCCAAACTCGCTCATCCATGTCTTTATGGACCTTGCTTTGTGCACTGGTGCATAGTCATGTTGGAACAGGAAGGGGCCATCCCCAAACTGTTCCCACAAAGTTGGGAGCATGAAATTGTCCAAAATGCTTTGGTATGCTGATGCCTTAAGAGTTCCCTTCACTGGAACTAAGAGTCTAAGCCCAACCACTGAAAAACAATCCCACACCATAATCTCCCCTCCACCAAATGATTTGGACCAGTGTACAAAGCAAGGTCCATAAAGGGACATTACGTCACGTCTATGGGTATCTTTAACAAGCTGTCCAAAATTATTTTCAATTTTGAACAAAAAACCTTGAATAACATGGAAAAAGACACAAAAACATTGACTGCAGCTTATTACTGTTTCTAGCTTTTCTCCAAAGTGCCAGAAGTGCATATGGAAGGTCTGACAAAGATTAACAAGCTTTATTTGGATTCATTTTACAATACCATAATGGTCAGTAAAACATATAGTCTTATGCCAACCACGTACACACGATCAGACTATCTGGCAGACTTAGTCTGGCGGACAAACCGCCAGAAAGCCCCCCTTCCCCAAAGAACCCCCCCATGTTGAGGGCACGCGGCCTGGTATGGCTCAGGAGGGGGAGTGCTCACTCGTCCCCACCCCCTTTCCTGACCGGCCGGGGTTGCGTGCTCGGATAAGGGTCCGATATGGACTTTGTGGGGGGGACCCCATGCCGTTTTTTCGGCGTAGGGCTTCCCCTTTAAGTCCATACCACGTGACGGGGTCAGCGACGTGCCAATCTCGCCCACGGAGGCGGCGACATTGACCTCCTTCGCTAGTCCCGTCTACCTGGAGCCACGTTCAAAATGAACGGACTTTTCTCCGTGTGCGGGAAAGTCCGTTCATTTCAAAAGTCTGGCGGACTAGCACACAGACTTTCTAAGTCCGCTGGATTTTTGGGGAAAAAAAGTCCGCCGGAGCCCACACACAGGCAGATTGTTCCGACCAAGTCCACCGGATAGTCTGATCATGTGTACGTGGCATAAGAGTAAATTATAGAAAACAGCCAATGTTTCCCAGAAACAATCTACATATGAAATTCAGTTAAAATGAACTGATCAATTCACAATGCTTTCTACAGAATTAATATGACTGTTTCAGCAAATGCATAACCACAGTTCACAAACGCATGCACTTAGGTTTCTGTTTAATTGGAAACTCAGTATTACAGCTTGTCTGACAAAAGATGAAACATTCCATTCAGGCTGGTGCAATCAGTGGGTAGGAAGTTGTTAATTTCTAGTCAATGGAGTTGATTTAACTAGATGAGTTCACTTTGCAAAGGAAGTTTCAATTTTCAAGGGAATGGACCCCAGAGTTTTGTCAAGGAGGTGAAGCTTTGCTGATTTCCATCATCCAATTATGTGCAATCACAAAAATTCATTTTTTTTTCCCTTGCATGCGATTGGGTATTCTTTGCAAGGTGAAACTTCATCACATGTCACTAAGGGAAATTCCCTTGAAAAGTTTTTCTGCCTTTAGTAGATCAAAAGTTTCTCACATATGGCCTGAATATGGAGCATATTGCTAGTAAACTATGCCATGCACACTATAGTATTTACACATTTTGCCCCCATTCACCTCTCTATGCATAGGCATTGCGGAGGAATACATTTTTAAAGTTCACAGCACAGACACTGAATTCGTAGCTTTTTTTCATTGAAAACAGACGCTGGCAAACAACCAGCAGATGTTTCTAAGCGGTTAGAAACCAACTATAGAGTATTTTTTGTGATCTTTAAAGCTGTGGTAAACTCTAGGAATAGAGAAAAAAAACCACAACTGAAATAGAAAGAAAGACTTTCCTTAATACGAAGCCCTTTTAGCAGCTTCAGAGGATTCTATCTTCATCTGGTCTTCCTTCCGGGTTCATGGACTCCAGTTGTCTGACTGGCCAAGCTGCGATGATGTCACTACCGCATGGCGGTCTCGGCCGCGGTACACAACTCTGAAGGAACGGCACAGATATGCCCTTCATTCAGAGCGCATGCACCGGTGACGTCACCGGCTGCTGCTGCTGGGTAGGACATCTCCTAACTGGTGCAGGTTTAGGAGATTTTAATATTACCTACAGGTAAGCTTTATTATAAGCTTACCTGTATGTAAAAATAAAATCAGAAGCTGTACTACCATTTTAAGGATGATTGAGAAGGAATGACTTAACATTAAAAGCAGCTAGAGAGGTCAGGGATGGCTTGTTTTAATTGCTTTTAGGCTGGCCACACTCTGGTGTGCTATGATTTGGCTGCAGCATGGGTGTATCTGCGATTTTCATGCAGTTTACCCACAGTTTTAGCCACAGTCCCATAGAATTATAATACGGTGTGCGTTTTTTGGGTAACAGATGAGTTTGCATCTCCTGAAATTTACTATACTAAGGTAAATGGGCATTGCAAGGGACATTGGACCAGAACTTTGTGAATAAGGTGAAGCTTGTCAATCAATCACATGCAAGCAAAACTGCTGTTTTATTTATTTTCCTTGCACGTGATTGGGTATACTTTGCGCCATTCACTAAACTCTGGAGATACTTTTCTTGTAAAGTGGACGGCCTCTTTGCCTTTAGAAAATCAACCCCCTTGTGGAAATATTGCCATCACAGTCAGATGGCACACTTAAAGTAGAGCTGCACCCAAAGGGGGAAGATCCGCTTGTTCTCACCTCCCCCTCCCCTCCAATGCCACATCTGCCACTTTTGGGGGGGGTACCTGGTTCTGACAGGTACCCGCTCACACTTTTGGGTGCGGGTAAGATTGGCACACGACGATCTACGACATTTCCAGCCCCTACTCCTTCCACAGAGGTCCCAGAAGTTGGTGGGACCATTCAAACAGTGCAGCGCAACTCGTGCATGCGCAATAGGAAACTGGCTGTGAAGCCGCAAGACTTCACTTCATGTTTCCCTTAATACAGATGCCGGTGCCTGCTCCCAAAGTCGATTGATAAATCGGGCAGGGGTGTGGCATCATGGGATCCCTGGTAAGTGTCCTTATATTAAAAGTCAGCAGCTACAGTATTTGTAGCTGCTGACTTTTAATATTTTTTTTACAGACTGGAACTCCTCTTTAAGTCATCTAAATAGAGATAAGAGCTCTTAAAGGTTGAATTTAGAAAACTAGCAATGTAATACCAATGTAATGTACCAAGGCAATGTAATACCGGCAGGATCAGCGGGAACCTCTCAATGTAAGTATGCGAAGGTCTCAATTGTATCCAAGCTAAAACATGAACTCTTATCTATTCCACCCTATTAGATTGTAAGGTCGTATGATCAGGGCCCTCTTAAAGTTGGGTACACATGGGCCAACCGGTCGATTTTCAGCTTGTGTGCACAGTTGCTTGTTCTATAGAAGCTGGTCTCGTGGCCAGCTTCTGTCGGAATGGGCATGCTAGAAAACCAGCATCTCTCCTGCATTCGATCAGTGGTTGCCAATAACTGGCAGGGGGGCAATCCCCTTGTCAGAACATAATAGCACAGCGGGGGAAATCACTGCACTAACATCACTTGTGATTTTTTTTTTTTCTTCATTCAGCCCATTGGGTTGAACCCAAAAAAAATATTTAGTGTGTACCCAGCCTTACCCTCCTATATTTGTTCTCTAACTGTGCTGTCTCCCTTTATATTGTAAAACTCAAAATAAAATATTGGCGCTATATAAATCCTGAATAATAATAATAGCAATATCTAATAAAAGAGATCCTAAACTCTCTTAAAAAATACTGGCCCTCAAAGACTGTTGTACAGTTCTGAGATACTATATTAATATACTGTATAATGTACTCTAATAATATACTGTATAATGTACTATATTAATGTCAATGTACCATGTAAATACTGTCCAAGTATTGTATGAACACATAAAATAATATGCTTTTTAAACTATAATTTGATGTTTAAAACATGCAGATGATTCAACAACAATTCCATATATAACTAGTTCTCTTCTATTAAAGCATAACTTCAGTCAAATCTTTTCTCTTTTGTTTTAGATGTGAAATGGTAAGACGCTCTGTCCGGTATGTCAGGATGTCTGTGTTGTTGTAGAGGAGATAAGAGGCAGAAAGGGAAACCCAAAAGCTGGCAGTCGTCGCTGGAGAAGGAGGCGAGGAGAAATGTTCGAGGAAGATTTCTTCTTGTTTAATGTCATGTCTCCAGAACAGGAAGTAAAGGGAAATGTACCCAGTGGGGACATAGAGGGTAACTAAAATCTGACAGAGGATCTAAGCCTTTCCCACTCTAAAAAAAGAAAATTTTGGCTTTTGCAGTCTTATTATGTGAACATTCCACACGCGTCAAAGCTATTACACATGGTCCGAAACAATGGATTGCGT